>NW_026775575.1:96647464-99047464 GCF_030987335.1 Cornus florida | reverse complement strand
GTTCAGAGAATCATTCACTTGCAAAATGTTGCAAATCAATTACCTGATGCATTTACTGATACAAAGAAAGTGATAAAATCACATATACCAGCTACAAATGTGTCAGCACGAATTACTGTCCCTGAGGGACCTTTTGTCAGTAATGTAGCAAATGCATCTAAAACACGCCTGAAGCGTGGTAGACCAGTTGGCGCAAAAGATACCGCTCCTCGTAAGAGGAAATCACAAAGAAAAGCGGGCACTCTTGAAGAGGCCACAAAAGGAGCAACAGATATTATTGATTAATTTGAAACAATAGCCCTTGATAAGGTAGTGCTCTTGATGAGTTTCAGGTACCTAAACATGATGAAATAATATATATTGATGAGGTAAAGGCAACAGATGATGATGTGACCCTTGATGAGGCACATGCCCTTGATGAGGCAAAGGTACCTAAAAATGATGAGATCTCATTAAATTATGAAACGAGATGGAATAGAAATGAAGTTGTTGTCGACAACATATTCTCATATCTCGTTGTTCTTGATATTGATAATGAGGATCCGGAACCTCAAAACGTCGAAGAATGTTGACAAAGAAATGATTGGCCAAAATGGAAAGAAGCAATACAAGCAGAGCTAAATTCATTAGCTAAACGTGAAGTATTTGGACCAATAGTCCAAACACTTGAGGGTGTTAATCCTGTTGGGTACAAATGTGTGTTTGTACGAAAAAGTAATGAGAAAAATGAAATTGTGAGATACAAAACTCGACTAGTAGCTCAAGGTTTCTCACAGAGACCTGGTATTGAGTATAAGGAAACATACTCTCCTGTGATTGATGCACCTACTTTTAGATTCATAATACATTTGGCAGTCACAGAAAGATTGCATATGCATCTAATGGACGTGATTACAACATATTTATATGGATCACTAGATAGTGATATTTATATGAAAATTCCAGAAGGATTTAAAGTGTCTGAAACAAAACCACGTAATATGTACTCGATAAAATTACAACGATCCTTGTATGGATTGAAGCAATCTGAACGAATGTGGTATAATCGCCTTAGCGATTACTTACTCAAAGAAGGGTATGTAAACAGTCATATTTGTCCATGCATTTTTATTAACAAATCAGAATCTGGTTTTGTTATTGTTGCAGCATATGTTGATGATTTGAATCTTGTGGGAACATTAGATGAGATCGAAAAGACAGCCACTTATTTAAAGAAAGAATTCGAAATGAAAGATCTCGGAAAGACGAAATTCTGCCTTGAGTTGCAGGTTGAACATTTTTCGAGCGGTATTCTCATCCATCAATCAACATATATAGAAAAGATTCTGAAACGTTTTCATATGGATAAAGCCTATCCATTGAGCTCTCCAATGGTTGTCCGATCACTTGACATCAAGAAAGATCATTTTCGTCCTCGAGAGGATGATGAAGAACTCCTTGGTTCTGAAGTGCCCTATCTCAGTGCAATTGGTGCTCTTTTGTATCTTGCAAATTGCACAAGACCTGACATAATTTTTTCAGTCAATTTATTAGCAAGGTACAGTTCTGCACCAACTCGCAGACATTGGAATGGAATCAAACACATATTGCGATATTTTCGTGGTGCAACTGATATAGAATTATTTTATTCAAAAGCATCAAATTCTCAATTAAGTGGATATGCAGATGCCGGCTATCTCTCTGACCCACATAAAGCCTATTCACAAACAAGATATGTGTTTATTTGTGGCGGCACAGCTATATCATGGCGATCTATAAAACAGACAATGATTGCCACATTTTCAAATCATTCTGAGATACTCGCAATTCATGAGGCAAACAAGGAATGCTTTTGGTTGAGATCAATGATCCAACATATTCGAACAACATGTGGTCTCTCATCAATAAAAGAAAGCCCAACAGTATTATATGAAGATAATGCGGCATGCATTGCACAGATGAAGGAAGGGTATATTAAAAGTGACAGGAACAAGCACATCTCACCAAAATTCTTTTATACACATGAACTCTAGAAAAGGGGTGATATTAATATTCAGAAGATACGTTCATGTGAAAATCTAGCAGATCTATTCACTAAAACGCTTCCAACTACAACATTCAAGAAGTTGGTGCATAACATTGGAATGCGTCAACTAAAGGATCTTCAGGGTTGATCTAATGAGGGAGAGCAATTGATCGAAGAGGTATTGGCATACTGTACTCTTTTTCCTTCGTCCAGGTTTTGTCCCACTGGGTTTTCCTTAGCAAGGTTTTAACGAGGTATATTCTTAGTGTAGTTTTGTGGACCCCAAGAGGGAGTGTTATATATATATGCACACTTGTGTGGGGTCCACGAATTCATTAAGTCATCCATGTAATCATAAGTTTTGAGGCTTGCAAAGAAAGATGGCTTTGGAGGCTTATAAGAGAAGATACCAAAATGGCGTACATGGGAAGCTACACTGTGAGCCTATATAAGGCATTGAATGTCTACTATTTTCAGAAATAAAAATTGAAGCTTTCATTCTCTCTGTGTCTCTATTTCGTTCTCTCTCTCTCCATCTCTCTGTGTAAAAGTTTTGTTTATTTCTATAATAACTATTATTCTATATATATATATACACACACATATATTTATTATAATTTTACTATTTTCTGTATCTTTTTGTTCCACAAGAGTAAAAGTATTTTTCAACCAAAAAAAAAAAAACCAAATTTCTTCCAAATACTAACGAGCAATTAAAATGTACAGTGTGTGCTAGAGAGGATGGTATTATACTTGTATTATTATAAGCCGAATTAAAGGCAATTCAAATAATTTTTGTACACCAAAAAAATTCACAGGCCAAACATATGGGCTTGGACTGGGATTTCTAAATGTGATATGTTGGGTTGGGAAAACAGTGGATTAAAAACAGCATTGTCTCGTTGGGCCCAAATTATTTTTTTTCTTAAAGGAAGATTACCTTTCGAAATGAAAACTAATAAGCCACATAACTAAATACAAAGAAATACAAAAAAATCGACTAATAATTGATTTTTAATCTGTCAATTTAACATCACTCTTTTTCTTTTGCAAATAAATAAAAAAGATGTTATTCTAGCCCATGGTGGACTATTGTCATAGGATATGGGTCTCACCAGATAAACTAACTAAATTGTCATTCGGGTCAAATGGGAGGATTCCATTGTTGCGTGGAGAGATGGAGATGGAGAGAGAGAAGATGAGATAGGGAGAGAGAGACGTGAAGGGTTGAGTTCTTTGGAGTGGAGTCATCTTCTCTGTGTTTCTCGCCACAGTAAGTTATTTGAAACCCAATTATATCTCAGCTGTTCTAATTCTAATTCTTACCCTTTTTGCATCATTTGACGAATTCAAATAAGAAATAAAATTGTTCTTCTTTCTTATTGCTTCCTATTTCAATTCTAAATACACAAAGCTTGTGTGTTTGTGTGTGTGTGTGTGAGAAACCCATAGCAGTTATGATCACTCATCTCATTAGAAATGGCAGGTTTCACTAATCTGGACATATAAAGTGTTAATAGGGACGTCACCCAGTTCTTGGTTTATGTAGAGTAGGTCCTGGGTATGGAGGACTCGAGATAGACATTAATTTTATATTTCACAAAGTAGCTGCTATTAAGTTTGAACTCACACCAATGACACTGATGTTCAAGTTTCAAGTCTCTGAAGCAGACAATGACTCTCATACTGTTCATATCAAATTATTTTTAGAAGATATAAACTCCAATAATTACAAATCTACTCGATTTAGTATAATTGAATTAGGAAATAAGACTATATCAATTGTACAAGTTGGAATTTTCCTTTTCTACGCTGAAGTAAGAAATTTGTATGAACAAAACATCTCACCTGTGCTGCAACTTCAGAACCATTTATAGATTTTTTTTTTTATTTAAATTTTTTTTTCCAGCTCTAGGCCCACAAAGGAAATTGTAGCAAATGGAATTTTGGGACAATTCATTAAAGTGATAATGACTAATGAGCAAGTATGAGACATGCAGCAGGGGAATCGGGGATGTGTGATCCATAATTGAAAATGACTCAGAAATGCGTGAATGTTTCCTCAAATGGTCTATCAAATGTTGTTTAGGGTTTCTAGTAGACAAACCCTAACGGAGTTTTTCTTTTTCTTCCCATTAAGTAACATTAACTGAGTTATTCTTGGAAAGAAGCCTACAAATATACATGTATAGTGAATACTCATCCACTAGCTTATTGGTGCAGAAACCACTTGGTGGTGAGCTTCTTCATGTATGAAATGATATACTGATGTAGGTTAGATTGACCGGGTTACCACACCCCTATTATTGTTAAATGTGATATCGCGAGATAACTTGTAGTAGTTTACATGTAAAAATTAAATTAATAAATAACTTCAAGTAGTTTGTGTTTTAGCTATGGATTTGGTACTTGAACATATCCTAGATAATCTTTCTGTATCCAATCTGGTCACTTATTGTGAATCCTTATTTATTCATTAGCATGTTTTATTGCTCTAGAGTCAACAATGTTATAACAGTCTATGAAACTGCATTTTCTTCTCTATTTGTAATTTACACACTGTCACCCTCCCAGTTCCAGATATGTCTGCATTTTAATTTCATTTATGCTGTTGGAGGTGCACACAAAAATGAAAACACTCAATGATAAGAGCCATACATTAATTAGGTGAAGTTAACACTTTGAGACTTCTGCGACCGTGAAGAGAAGGGGGGGGGGGGGGGGGGGGGGCGATGTATTACCCTCTTTAGACCTGTAGAGCTAATGCAAAGATGTAGAGGAATGATCAGAATACAAAATGAAAATTAATAAAGAAAGAAAGAAACTTCTCACTAGTACAAATTGAGGAGATGACAGAAATTGTTACTGGACACAAAACCTAGTAAGTTTACTCAATTTTGTTGCTTCATCTTCTCTATAAGATATTTCCTTTTTCTTTCTAATGTTGAAATGTAGTTCTTTTAACCGATGGGACAAATTTCAACTTTATATGCTTCTGCATAAATGTTAATGTTGAATTTTTATTGGCTTTTACTTTGGGATATTTTAAAGTAGTTATTGGAGAGATTGAAGTTGTTGGATCTGTTCTCAAGGGTACCTACTCACTGTGAAACCAAGTATTTCTAGTTGGAGGTGCTAAGATGGATACAAAGACGAAAAGCCAAATAAGTGGTGAGAAGTATGCTGCTGATATTTTATCCATAAGAGAAGCGCAAGCACGCATTAAATCATTTATTCACAGAACTCCAGTCTTGTGCTCTGAAACTCTGAATTCTATTGCTGGAAGGAAGCTAGTTTTTAAATGCGAATGTTTTCAGAAAGGGTGAGAAGTCCGTTTCCAATATATTGTAGAAGATAGGAATTCCTTTTTCTTCCAAATGATAGTCAGTCTTACATCCATACCCTCTTTCTTGACACATATTGTTTTATGCCAAACCTAACAGCTATATTTGTTCCTATGGCTTATCAGTGGAGCTTTCAAATTCCGAGGTGCCTGCAATGCGATTTTTTCACTTGATGATGATCAGGCAGCTAGAGGGGTTGTAACTCACAGCAGGTTTGCTCTACGCTAATAAATACCTCATCTTTATTTTCATTGGCCGCCTTCTAATATTCCTGTCACATCCTCCAAAATTAGTGGGAACCATGCTGCAGCATTGTCTTTGGCTGCGAAACTACGCGGCATTCCAGCATATATTGTTGTACCAAAAAATGCTCCAAAATGCAAAGTTGAGAATGTCATGCGTTACGGTGGCCAGGTTATCTGGAGTGACGCCACTATGCAATCAAGAGAGGATACTGCTAACAAGGTTTTGCAAGAAACCGGTGCAGTTCTTGTTCATCCATATAATGATGGGCGGGTCATAAGGTACCATGAATTATATGTTTTCTTTTTCTGCACTTGAAGGAACTTTGACTTTTAAGCATTCTAGATTATCTTTGGATTTGTACTAAAAATTCTGTTCTACTTTGCCTTAATTGCATCACATTTGAGTTTTTCTTTCTAACCTTTATTTTTGATACTTAGTGGATAGATATTTAAAAAATAGAATTTGGAATAAATATTGTGTTGAATTATGGGCCTGTGTCGTTAGTCCTTAGAACATTCCTCAGATTAACCTGACCAGAATTGCTGAAAACAGTCTCCTGCCCATGTCATGACTTATGCCAATATACATGTGATTTGTTTTGAACCTTGAAACTTGTCTTGCTGTTAACCAAACAGCAGCCTGTCTAGACTCTGTGAAGTGTGAAATCAGCTTGATGAAATTAAAATTAAAAAAGAGATTCCGAAATATCTTTGTCATGTGGAGAGCCACATCAGCGAATAATGCCATTAATTCCAAAGAAAGAGGGGATTCTTGCATGGATGGATTACTGTTTCACCAGGAAATTTTATCATGGTGTGAGTTAAGCTAGTGTTGTATTACTGTAGTCTCAGGTGACTGGGAGAAAAAAGAAAACTTGTCATTGTGCTTTCAGTTTGCTGGGAAAAATGTCAGTTTAGTGTACAAAAAAGGATTAAAACTGGTTTAGATTTAAATTGGCTAAGTAGAAAGGTCTTCTTCATCCCACACTTGGCCCACATCTCACTGTCTGGGGAAATGCTTCTAAGATGTGTCATGTTAGTCTAGTGAGATTTATGTCTCTGATTTTGTTGATTTATTTAATTTGTCATTCTTACGTCCAAAGAACTTTTTCTTTGGGGGCGAGGTGTGCATGTGTGTTTGGGGGGTGGAGGGGAGAGTTATAACTGGATGAGGTGATATAGGGATCCAAATGGGGATGCTTGAGGTAAAAATGTCAAATAAAGTAGTCCGGGCGGGTGAACTTAGCTTGTTTTCCTATACTGATTTTTATTTTTATTTTTTAGTAACTCACACACACTTGCTCTGCCCCTATGAGGACTTGAACCCTCAATTTCCAGTTTCAGAGGTTGTTTAGAAAATTGACACTCAAAAATTAACCAAATGGACTAGCAAAATTGGAACACCTAAAATATCATATTTGCTGCTGATTCTCTTTCATTCCTGTAGTTTTCTCACTTCTGGAAAATAGAGAGACATTTTCTAGGCTTGACTCCTGTGTCAGGAATGCACCGAACATGCTGATTTTTCATTTAAGAAATTGCATTGCCATTGTCCTTCAAATCTACATGCCTTCTCAATTGAAACTCCAACATGTTTCACATTGAGAGGTATTTATGTGTGTAGAAAGTAAATAAAAAAGGAAAAACTCGTGGCATGAGTATGAATGCACTATGACAATGTTCAATTGTTTACACAGTGGGCAGGGTACCATATCACTGGAGCTTTTGGAGCAAGCCCCGCAAATAGACACTATAATAGTTCCTATAAGTGGTTTGTTTAATGACTTCTAAGTATCAATTTATCATTTCTATTCCTGCATCATCTTTATTGCTGATTTGATGAGTTTTCCATTTTTTTCTGGTAAAAAAAATTTAGGCGGAGGTTTGATATCTGGGGTTGTGTTGGCTGCCAAGTCTATCAACCCTGCTATTCGAGTTTTAGCTGCTGAACCAATGGGAGCAAATGATGCAGCTCAATCCAAAGCAGCCGGTAGGATTATAACATTGCCTGAGACCAACACCATCGCTGATGGACTTAGAGCTTTTCTTGGAGATTATACCTGGTAATGAAAAATTCTTGTTATAAAAATGATGTGTTGGAGAAATGTTTTCTGTTATTGCCTTATACCTCACATTCTAAGTTCTATTTGAGCAGGCCTATTGTACGGGATTTGGTTGATGACATCATCACAGTGGAGGATAAGGAGATAATAGAAGCCATGCGGCTCTGTTATGAAATTCTAAAGGTTGCTGTAGAGCCTAGTGGAGCGATTGGCCTTGCAGCTGTTCTATCCGTAGTTTCAGGAAAAATCCTGCTTGGAAGGGCTGCAACCACATAGGAATTGTACTTTCAGGGGGTAATGTTGATCTGCGTGTGCTTTGGGATTCCTTTAACAAATAAAAGTTATACCAAATTCTTGCCCAATTGTAGGATATTTCTTTCCCTTGGCAATGAAGCCGTTATTAATGAAATGAAGTTCTGAAAGCAGCCTGTTCTTAATTCCACATATTTTCTTCATCAGTATTAATTTGGCATTTTTCTTTTGCCTTTTCAGCACATGTAAACTCTATATATTTTCCTCATTTTCTAATTAGCTGTCGTATGAAACTGAAATCGGATTCCTTTTGGAATGCGCATTTTTAGCTTTAAGATAATTCATAGAGCTGAGCATACATTCAAGGTGAAATAATTATTCTGCCATGTGAATACCCATTTATAATCTTTATGCCGATTTGTAACTTGTAAGGGACAGAAGTAGGTTACTGAAGCACCACCCCAAAGGCACTTTGTCTTATGGCGCCTCTACCGCGGAAATCACATCTACCATAGAAGATGAACCTGAGGTCCTAAACTCACCCACTTAGGGGGGTCAGTGGTGGCAGATGTATTTTAGTCGGTGCTAAAATCTAACATAAGCATGCCTAACAGTGGCACAAAAAAAATCTCAGAAGCACTTCGCCTATTTTTTCATGCCTAGAACAGACATGAAGAGTAGTAGCAATTCTTGCTTAAAACACTTTCATTTGGGTAATGATTAAAGATCTGCACATATGGGTTTTCTGCTGCCATGTCCACAATCAGCAGTGGAGAACAATTGAAGTCGCTAAAAAATGTTTGCACCAAGTCACCAACAGTTCTAGAAAAGCTAAAAGACGACTCCTTTGAGAATGTTTTTACGAAAAAAAGCTCTATCTTAGCTTTAATAATCTCATCGTGCCTTGCAACCCTGCGCCATGGAGAGAATCAAACTAAACATAATAACCCACAATTGGGATTTAGGGAAACAATGATCACATCACTGCAACAACCGAACATAATAATCCACAGTTGGGATTTAGGGAATCAATGATCACATCACTAACAACCCCAAGGAAAACAAATAAGCCAAATCCCTGTCTCAGAAATGCTTCTGTTCACTAAATCAGTGCAAGGATGAGGGGGTATCAGTTAGTTATTTGGTAGGAGCTAATTGTCTCAAAAACGCTAGTCTGCTCTGCCCTTATCAAACTGATAATAACACTAACTTGTATGAGCCAAGCAATGCCATATGGCATCACCAAAACGAAAATAACATCTATGTAAACAATCAACAAATCACACTAGAAAGAAACTAATTACTATATGTAATGAAGGGCCCTGTTAAGAAAAGATGTTTAAAGACCAAAATATTAATATCAGCTCTAAAAATATCAGACACCCACCTGAAGCACAGAAATGGAATTAGGGATTCCTTTCTTTGGTTAAGCATTGAAAATGAGTTTAACAAGAAAATAGTACTGTGCTGCATATTACCCAATCTGACCTAACATCAAAACTGGAGAGGAACAATCAAAAGAAAATCACCAATTGTGAAAACAACAAAGCCAGAAAAGAAGTGCACACCCAATGAAAAGGTAATACAACAGACCAACCCCCATAATCCAAAAGACCAGCAAGCAAATCACATTCCATCAACTACAAAAGACCCTGATTCTGTCGGAAAAACAATATAGACAACTCATCATCATCATCCATCTTAGGCGGCTTCCTGATCCTCCTCTTCATCATAGTACTCTTCCTCATCAGCAGTAGCATCCTGGTATTGCTGGTACTCTGAGACCAAATCATTCATGTTGCTCTCAGCTTCTGTGAACTCCATTTCATCCATACCCTCTCCAGTGTACCAGTGCAAGAAAGCCTTCCTGCGAAACATAGCCGTGAATTGCTCACTGACCCTCCTGAACATCTCTTGGATTGATGTTGAGTTGCCAATAAATGTCGATGCCATCTTCAGACCAGTAGGAGGGATGTCACACACAGTAGACTTGACATTGTTTGGGATCCACTCGACAAAGTATGACGAATTCTTGTTTTGTACATTGATCATTTGCTCATCCACCTCCTTGGTGCTCATTTTACCACGGAACATGGCTGATGCTGTGAGGTACCGACCATGTCGAGGATCAGCAGCACACATCATGTTCTTGGAATCCCACATTTGCTGGGTGAGCTCGGGGACAGTGAGGGCACGGTATTGCTGAGACCCACGAGATGTGAGTGGTGCAAAACCAACCATAAAGAAGTGAAGTCGTGGGAATGGGATGAGGTTGACTGCAAGCTTGCGAAGGTCTGAATTGAGCTGGCCAGGAAAGCGAAGGCAACAAGTGACACCACTCATGGTTGCAGAAATAAGGTGATTCAAATCTCCAACTGAACAAACAAAAACAACAATTTTAGAATTAAATGATAACAGTCTAAGCACTGGATGAGATTGCATCAATAAACAAAGAACCCCAAACAATGATGTACCCAAAATTTGTGGTTAGGGCTCTTTCCCTTTACCACATTTGCAAGCAGTAAACATGTGATAGCCACACTAGTATATTTCATTTTATCATAATTTAGAATTTACTTAGACTAGTCAAATATTAAGCTCTTACTTTGTGGTACAGCATGTAGGACCATTGTTAATATATTTGTTACACAAATGTATTACATCTAAATCGGAACATCCCAAACATTCTATTCATAACAAAACCCATGCAGGATAATCCAATTTCAGTTAAAGAACATGTGACAGATCCACTTTTATTTCACATAAAATAACAAAGGATTGAAGTATTTTTCAGATTGGGGGGGATACAGAAATGTTAGGCCAAATAATGAATTGATTAATATCATATAGAATCATAGATGAAACTATAACCTTAGCATACCAAGAACAGTGAAATCTACAAAATATATAATACAGATATGCTTCCTTGGTCATTGGGATCAAGCAAGTGATCCATTTTATTTACATCCTATATGCCTCCAAAAATTTTGTCCCCTTATGTGGTACATGACCACAATGGTGGTTGAAGATTGCCAACTTTGAGACTCCATTTTCTAACTTAATAACATGCCCTGAAATTAAAAGCAGCTAGAGATCCTTCCTTTATTCTGTTGTTTGATTTCAGAAATAAGTTCAAACTGTAAGCAATGAGGGCTAGTAGTCAAGCATAGAGACAACAAATCAAAATATTTAATTCAAGCCTTGTTGCTACGTACAGTTAGTCACTTAATCCATAATTTCATTTAAACTCTTGATTGTTAAACACATAATTGCTTTGTACTTATCATCAAAATCAAATTTGAATAGGGTTTTCTGCATATTTTTTTTTACATTTTTTTCCCTATCTAATTACAAAAATATGTGGGAGACGTACAACCCACGTGTGAAAGCACAACTGTATTTGTGCACAAAAGATACGGAGTAGAAGAAAATCTCAAGCTCAGAGTCACGTGACTTGAGCTGTCACCGGTATGGTACACAGCAGACTACTTTTTTAAATTTTAAGATTTTACTGAGCTCCAAGACCATCCACGCCAACTCCAAAACCAGCAAGGGTTCAGATGTAGACGAATCCAGTTAACCAGAAGAAGCCTACCTTGGAGTATATCACTCGCTAAAATATATAATATAAACTTTGTTTAATACATAAGAAGATACTTGGGAAAATATTTCTGTTTTATGCTTACAGAAGAAGAACAAAAAAGCAAACAGCATAAACCAACAAAGAAATAAGTATCTACAATTTTCTCAGAAACCAAAAAAATAGCTATGATTTCCAGAAGAAGATGCCGCCATTGGATTGATGAGAAAGAAAAAAGGAAATCTAAAGTTCGACTACAGTTTGAGATGTCTTTATTTATAAGGCAATTAACTTTGAAACCCTAACTCACAGGAAATGAATGCAACCCTATGAATGAGCCCAAAAAAAAGGTAAAATGAGAAGAGAAACTTACAACTGGGAGTGGAGAGCTTGAGTGTACGGAAGCAAATATCATAGAGAGCCTCATTATCCAGAACCATACACTCATCAGCGTTCTCAACAAGCTGATGCACAGAGAGAGTAGCATTGTACGGCTCCACGACCGTATCTGATACCTTCGGCGACGGAAACACCGAGAACGTCAACATCATCCGATCTGGATACTCCTCCCTTATCTTCGATATCAACAGCGTTCCCATCCCCGAGCCCGTACCTCCCCCCAACGAATGACACACCTGAAACCCTAAATCCCAAACAAATACTCCAAAAATTAAATTCCAAAATAAACAAATCTAACATCCTTTCAGAGAAAAGAAATCACACACAAACATGTATGTATATGCGTGTGTGAGTGTAGCCCTAGTATATATATGTATGTATATACCTTGAAGGCAATCACAGTTTTCGGCTTCTTTGCGGACGACGTCGAGGACGGAGTCGATGAGTTCGGCACCTTCGGTGTAGTGGCCTTTGGCCCAGTTGTTGCCGGCGCCGGACTGGCCGAAGACAAAGTTGTCTGGGCGGAAGATCTGGCCGTACGGTCCGGATCGGACGCTGTCCATGGTGCCGGGTTCGAGGTCCATGAGAACGGCCCGAGGGACGAATCGTCCACAACTGGCCTCGTTGTAGTACACGTTCACTCTCTCCAGTTGGAGATCCGAGTCTCCCTGGTACCTTCCCGTCGAATCGATCCCGTGCTCTGCGCACACCACCTCCCAGAACTTGGCTCCGATTTGGTTGCCGCATTGGCCACCTTGGATGTGAAGAATCTCACGCATTTTCGATTGATTTGTAGAGAGAGAAACTAGAGAGAGAGAGTTGCAGAAGAGAATATAGATTCAAGAAAATGGACGAAGTTAAGGTTACAGTGAAATTGGGGGAAATGAGATATTTATATAGAAATAGATGTATAAAAGTCGGGGTTAACGGTTTCCGTTTGCTGTTCGATTTAGGGCTGATTTAACGGCAATAGTTGTAACAGGACGTTTTGTTTTAGGTGGGAAATTGAATTTTGAAATGAAATTTTAGTTAAGAGGTGTGCAGAGGACCTAATATAGCTGGGCGTGTGTACGTGTCAAATAATAGTTGGAAAACATTAATTTAGAAAAGTCAGCAAAATCAAATATAATTAAAGTTGGGAAATTTTTTTTACTATTACTCTGTAATAATTTTTCTTTTTTTTATCGAACAAGTATCACACAACTCACACATACCGACGCATCTTTACACTCGGACTCAAACCCCTTCCCTTTTGTTAGAGGGAAAAAATTTCTGTTGCAACAGTAAAATGTTTATATAATATGCATATTCACGCATGTATTATACACATAGTATATAAATGATTGGAGTGCAACTGTGCGTAATAAAAAAATTCTCATAGACAGTATAAATTACAAATGTTACTTGAGCTGAAATCTAGGGATTTAGGCTCAAAAATGATTATTCCTTGTAAATAAGTAGATGTATGTACTATTTATTATTGGGTAAAGTGTACAGATGTATAGAAATTTTTTATAATATTTAGTATATGTATATAAATTCCTAACATTTAAAAAAATGTGTAAATTATCTCCTAACAAAATACCTTTAATCTTATGACCTTAAAAAAATTTGAAATCGGTGTTATTTATTTATTTATTGTCTTAAGGTCATTTTAGGTATTTTAACTTTCAAAATTTAAAAATATCCTTATTTACTCAATTTTAAAAAAATAAAAGGGTTATGATTTTTGAACATTCAAGAATATTTTCACATTTTATATATAACAAATAATTTTTTTTTGGGGGGCCACTTTACCCATTTATTATAATAACAAAATGACAAGCTATCACTATAGCATTAAAAGTTAAAAAAAAAAAAAAAAAAAAAATTGAAAAGACGTGTACGATCATGTTTTCATTTGCATATTTATGTTCTTAAAACCTTGTTACATATGTATCTAATTATAAATAATAATTTTAAAGTTAAAATAGTTTGAACGTAATAAAGAATGAAATAAATGGTGGGCCGAAGTTTTGATGTGTCATGACTCGCAAGCGATTGAGTCCACAAGGTTGGTGCAGTTACAGAGAGTGAAACATAATGATACACCAGCAATTATATATTTAACTTGCATTTTACTCTGTGATGATGTCACTCCATGTACAGCTGCGAAAGGGTAATCATCAAGCATGAAATTGACAGATAGAGAACAACATATTGCAGACTCATCAGATTAAATAAGAGCTCAGACTTCACTATCACAAAAGCCTTGGGAGCAAAGCAAAACAACCAATAATAGTATTTGATTGAGATTGTGCCCCTTGCCCCTCTCTCTCCCTCGTAGAAAGACAATTCTACAGACTAGTGATTAGCGGGGAGGGGCAAGATTCAAATACAGACTCTAGAATACGAAAGCAATCCAATCAATTAGATAAAAGCCAAACAGCATTGTCCTCCTCCTATTTAACATAAGACAAAAAGATGCATAAAAAAGGGTCAATTATGCTACTTTTAGTATAAACTGAAGGTGCCTTTGGATGAGTATAATTGGATCAATAAATGGGAAAAAAAAAGGAATATTATTAATTAGGAACGAAAAGAAAATGATATGTTGGGTTAATTTTCATTGTGTTCGGATTACAAAAAAAGAATGTTTTAATATTATAGGGAAAGAATGTTTTAATATTATGGGAATGGAAAGAATAAACCTAAATTCCCTTTTATATATATATATATATATATATATATATATATAAATAAAAATGTACAATGATAATAGCTAACTCCATTATTACATTAAAATAGAGTTGAAAGGGGTTTGTAAGTTATTCTCTCTCTGATCACCATTTTTTTTTTTTTTTTTTTTTTTTTTGCGTATGTTTTTAAAACTAAACACAATATAAGTTCACTTTTTTCTTGTCTGATTTTGTTAAATTACGATTTGCATTATTTTTTTATTTTTGCAAAAAATAAAATAAAATAAAATAAAAAAACCCTGAAATAAGACTTCGGTTTACTGAGGCATAAAATGACTAAAATGCCCACATATTAAGTACATGACCAAACCCAGCCTAATGGGTTGGCATTCTAGCCTTTTTCTGCTTTTAAACAGAAGTCGGGGGTTTTGCCAAAAATAAAAAAATAAAATAAAAAGAGATTTAATGCAAATCCCAATTCGCCCATAAAAAAAATAAAATAAAATAAAATTTCACAGTTGATTTTGTCCACCAAAGTCTCTCCATCCCACAAATTCCACCTCTAGCGCCCCCAAAATCAAGGATCTTCCTTTCCCTTCTTTACAACCATATCTAAATTAAATTCATCTTCTTTGCATACCCACACTAATATTCATTTTTCCTTTCAGAACTCACAATGTTCCTCCCACAATGGTGGTCAAACACGGTACATAATTCACTCTCTCACTCTCTCTCTCTCTCTCTCTCTATATATATATATATATATATATAAGATATCATGCGTGCAACTGGTAATGAAAAATATATAGACGCAAAATGACTCTTTTTATTAAGATATATTGGTGTGGTTATGTAAAGAATACGCCATATTAGTAATGTACTATTGTATTTGAACAATCTCTGTTGCATTTCAGGTAGTTTGAGCTGTCGGATTAGGTTTGAAAATATAATTAGTTAATTATTCTACTATAATTATCTATACAACATATGAAGTCCACATGATTTATAGTTCGAGCTCCTCAAATTTAATTCACAGGGTTCGACCACAGCTTGTTGTGTTCTTGTATAAAGGGTGATGCTGTAGTTATTTCACTCAATTTATGTTTGTTTAGATGCGAAACACAATTAGAAAACAGGAAATTTGCCTCTGTTATTGGATGATGATACATGCCAATGCGCTTGCCATGTTGAATAAGGTCACATGAAAAAGATAGGTTTTTAAAATAAAATTCAATTATTGGAAACAGAAAACTCTTCTCAGAAAACTGAATCGAACCCTTAGGTTTCGTTTGGATGGGAAGATTTGGGAGGATTTGAAAAGAAAAAAAAGGAAAGGATAAGGAGTGTTATGTTTGGATGGGATGATTTGAAGAGAAAAGAAATGACTTGGAAGGCTCATTTGGAATCCCTCCAAAATTGACGAATCGATTTGGAAGGATTTGAAGAGAAAGGGAGTTAATGACAAAAGTATTTCTCATTTGGAATCCTTACTAACCCTACGAAAAAGGGTAAGATGGTAATTTCATTATTATCATTTCCCTTCTTTTCTCTCCTTTGTGTTATCCAAACAACAATATTGCCAATTCCTTTCGTTTTTTTTCCTATTTATCTAAACATAAATATAAATTATATCTGTCATTTCTTTTATTTTATTTTCTTTTCTCTTATGATCCATTATTTTCTTCTCTCTCGAAACCTTAGTTTGCAGGAAGAAACAAGGGAAACCCTTTTCGCATCATTTATAGGAAGTTGAGAATTGTCTAGAGTAAAAATGATTAAGGAATTTGACGCAAAAGAATTGAATTTCGAGTTTTTCTTATACATGAAATGATTCCATCGCCACTTGAATTACTACCCGAAACCATGCCTTGAGATGTATTGATGCAAGAAGAGTCCATTCCCTTGATATCAACTATTAAATTATTTGACAGTGTCTCAATTTTGTGTTCAATGAATAAAATATGACATTATTATTACATCCACACCTATTATGCTTTGGTTTAAGTACATTGATCACTGGTATCACCAAAAACTTTCTATCATAAGTTGAGTCGGTTTGTCATTATAACTTGTATGATCACAATATAAATGTTGTACCGATTGAAATTTTCAACTTAAATTATTTACAATTTCTTCAATGTTGCTAATATTTTTGGGGTAGGCAAATTCCTCGACTGGAGTGGCAGTGAATGATGAGTGCAAGCTAAAGTTCATGGAGCTAAGAACGAAGAAGAACCACCAATTCATTGTGTTTAAGGTGGAGGAAAAGATTCAACAGGTGATAGTTGAGAAGCTTGGGAAACCTGATGAAAGCTATGACGATTTCACAGCCAGCTTGCCTGCCAGTGAATGCCGCTTTGCTGTATATGATTTTGGTTTCACAACCGAGGAGAAATGCCACAGAAGAAAAATATTCTTCATCGCATGGTAATTGCACACAAAAGCTCCCTCAGGAGTTTCATCTGGTTCCTCAGTATTCAATACCCTTAGTACTTATGTTTTGACCTCTGAACTCAAAAGATTTTGATATTTTACTTTCCTGCATGGATTCAAAATTTGACGAATTTCTGAAAAAAACAAGCCATCTTCGCTATATCAGTTGAGTTGTCAGTTGTCACTCATTTGATTACTTTGTGGGACTACTCATTTGATACAGTACGAATGAACAATTTTATGAAAATGGGATCTACGCGATCCATTGATAATTTACCGGCATTTTAAGGGAATAAAACGATTTGTTGTATTTCACAACATTTTAAATGAGTTTTTCTCTACAAGATACGAACTTGTCCTCATTTTCACACGAATGGATGTTAATATGAACTTTTTCTTCTTATTTTTCTTTTGATCACCTATGGCAATGTCTGTTTTCTTTGGTATCATATTTTCTTCTAATGATGTTTTGCTGTGTTAGTTTTAGTGATATAGGTGTGAGATGTTATATTTTCAAGTCTTATTTCTGTATACAACATTACCAATTTAAGTAGAACATATATATAATTTATGCAAATTGATGTATGGTATGAAGAACAAAAATTGCATGATTCAGTGTTCATGCTCTGCTCGTACCATTTAAATATAAGAATCCGCGGTTGCAATTTCTAGTGACAAATCACCAAACCTAAAATCAAAAGAAACATGTCATTTACTTTTTTTTCCTTCACCATTTGCTCCACAAATTCATTTGCAAAATTCAGTTACATATATTTGTGACTTTAAGTTCTGCTCATTGTGCTTAGGTCTCCTGATACCTCAACGGCAGCTAATAAGACGCTCTATGCTAATTCCAAGGATAAATTCAAGAGAGAACTTGATGGCATTCAAGTTGACTTCGACGAGGCAGAGAAGTCCAGGGCAGCCTTCAGAGAGCAAGAAGAGGAGAATTCGGAGTTGAAAAGAGAGCTAAATGAGCTGAAAAGGGAGCTGTCCGAGTCAAGAAGGCAAGCATCTAATTTTGAAGAGCTCAGTAACGGAAGAGCAAAGGCATTTGAAGAAGAGAAAGAGCATTCTTCTAAATTGTGTCAAACCTTGCTGCAGATAGAAGCAGAGGTGAAAGAAGAGAAAGGCAAGCTATACCAAGGTGTTGATTTGGCATTACAAAAGACCAAAGAGCAGCTAGTTGACATCAGAAAAATGTCGTGGAGCGAGGGCTACAGGCAAGGCTATTCTGCAGCTTCTGGTAAACCAACAAATGAAGTGGAGGTCCCTCATGTCCCCATATTTGATGAACCAACGACCCCCTCCCACGAGATCTTTTAACAATAAAATGAACTAGACTACTCTGTTTGTTTGTTTTTTTTCGGTTCTGTGCTATGCCTCTATTCCTCTGGCCAGTTCCTCTAATGCCGAAATGGTGTTAGAATGTAATAAAGGAGCAAATTATGGAGATTGTTCTGAGAGACCTTGACTTTGAAGAAAACAAAAGGTTCAGTAAATGATGATGGTGAAATGGAAGCTACGCGAGAACCAAACTGTTCTTCCTCTTGCCAGGATCATGGTGGAAGTAGCACCACTCACAGACCTTAGGACCCCTAGGAGTTCCACCGAGTAGTTGGATTAGGCATTCTGAATCTGGGATGTTTTACTGTCACAAGCTGCTGCTGCTGCTTTAATTCAGACTTGAGTCTCAGAATTTTCAGGTCTCGGATTAGTGTGCATGTGTTTGTAAATTTCTTTTTAGGTGTTTTTTTTGAAAGGTTAAACAAATGCTAGGCCTTCAAGGAGGTTCGAACACATCTGAACTTGTAAGAGCTAGACTATTGCCCATTTAGTAAATTTCTACCAAGTTCTTTGAATATTTTTCTTGCAACTCCCTTTCTGGATTGTTTTACCCAATGAAATTAATAAAATTTTCGTTCCTTTTTCATTTTTATTTAATTTTTTTTTATTTTTTTTAAATTTGGTAACTTATGTTTTAATAATGGTGAGGAATTGTATCACTTTATGTTTTTATTTTAATTGGTAATTTGTGATTAATTTATGTTATTATTTCAAATTATTTATTTATAGATAATGATGATTTGCAAATTCTTGACATTTGGTATGTTATGTTTTAATAATGGTGAGGAATTGGATATCTTTATGTATATATAGTCAAATTTTTAGTTCCAAATTTTTATCCATTTAAATTATTATACAAGTATGTATTTGTATTTTAATTTTTACGTTTTTGTATTTTTTAGCCGAACGTATTTTTTATAAAAAAAAATAAAAAATCTGAATTATACTAGTATGTTTCCAAATTATTATTATTATTATTATTATTATTTATTTTTCTTTATTGTATTTTACTAACTATGATACAATTTAGGGTTGCAATTTGGGCGGGTTTGAGGTATAACTTGAGCCAAATTCACCATATAAAATGTTAAACCCAAGTCCAACTCTAACCCTATTTTTAACCCAAGCCTAATCTGTCATTCTATTTTTAAATTCGAGTTTGTAACTCGAACTTAAATTTGGAGTTAAATATTGGGTTACTCATACGCTAATCTTCATATCAAAAATTTAATATGATCTTGAATTAGTCTTAAATTAAATTACTCTCAGTTACATTTTTCCCTTCCCATGTTATATCTTAACTCATTATATGTCAATATTTAGTAGAATTAATTTTTTAAAATTTGTTTGTAATTTATTAAAAAAATTATAAATATATATATCTTAATTCATTATATGTCAATATTTAGTAGAATTAATTTTTTTAAAATTTGTTTGTAATTTATTAAAAAAATTATATATATATAATGAATTACAAACAAATTTTTAAAGGAAATTAATTCTACTAAATATTGACATATAATGAGTTAAGATATAACATGGGAAGGGAAAAATGTAACTATAGTTTAAATATTATATATAATGTATTCAAAATTAAAAACATATATATTAGAATTTGGGTTCGGTGGTTAGTAAGTAACATCTCAACTCAAACATAGCCTTAATTAAATTCGGATTGAGATTTTTCAATTCAAGCATAATTGTCCAAACCCACAAAAAATGGAGCTGGGCTCGGGTTGGGTTCGGGTTGCCCAACCCACCCCAGATGCATACTATACTGCCCAGTTCCATTCTAGGGTTTTCCCTCTCATCAGAGTCGAAGCATGGAGGACGTGCCGTCACCGACTCCGTGTTGGAGCAACATAGTGAAGAAGCAACCGAACCCTCCAAATCATCAGCAGCAAGCAAACGCCTCCAATGGAGTTTTCGTCGAGAGCTGCAAATCCACCAAAGGCATCGCCGTCGCGGTGGTGGACGCCAACGCCATCATCGAAGGCGGCGAGAGTCTCAACAAATGCGCCGACAAGTTCGTATCAGTTGATGAAGTCATGGACGAGGTCCGAGACCCCATGTCCCGTCACAGGCTCAATTTCCTCCCCTTCACCGTCCACAAGTTGTCACCCTCTCCTGAATCCCTCAAGAAAGGTCTGTCTTTTCGATCGCACAACCACACACAAACACATGTATACAGTATATAGCATCTTTATTTACTTGATTCCTATACTGACACTGACTGTGGTCGATTATAGATTGGATTAATGGCACAAAATTATATAAATCTGACCAGAAAACAGTAATTTGGCGGGATGTGATATTGCTTGACAATTCAAGATTGTTTATGTATGTACACATTTTTTTCCTTTTAATATGATTTGTTTCAGACCTATGCTTTACTTGAACCATATGATGACTGAACATTATAGCTGGAAATTATAGATGCGAGTAGTAGCATAATGATATAAAGTTGACCAGAAAACAGAACTGGACGTTCTAATTTTGCAGAACTTGATATTACTTGTCAATATAACTTTTTTCTTGTGCAACTCTTCTGACTATTGTCTTAAGTGACAAGTTGGAAATGCAAAAACAATACTATAATAGGAACATTTGCATAGAACGATCTGGCACGCTTGAATTTGGGATTTTTTTAAATATAAAATGATTATGAATTTGGTTTTTAGCATTGCTATAATATGAACATCTAGTAGAAAGAGAACTGTAATATTTGCTGTTGTAGACTTGTAGTTGACTAGAACTATATAGCCTGTGCAATGCCCTTGTGCCTTACCAATATCCTTGACATGGATGATCTTGTTCAACAGAGACTGAATTGTCGTGAAAAACAATGCACTTCAGTTTATCACTTAAGATAATTTGAAATCCATTTTTTTAATCGGTAACCTTGATTAGGATTATGATAATTAAGGACCTTTTTTCAGCTTCATTTCATACCCTTTTTACTTATTTAAATTTTAATAGTTTTTCATCAAATTATCTCATTCTTATATATGTTTTACTATGTAACAAATAAAATAGAAGCTGCACTTTTGTGGTTTGCCAATGAATTGAGTTTCTTCTTTCTTTGCTAAACTAATTTAGGTTTTTGTGGGTATTGTTGACTAGTTCCTAATGTAACTTGTAAGCCCAGTATATGCATTGTGAGGGTAATAAGTATTGTATAATATAAGATATTAATGTTAATTTATTAAACTATTATTCAAAATCAAAGCTTAAAACTAGGAAGCAATTAAATAGGAGCTCATGTTTTTCAGTGGTCACAGTTTCACTTAAATGTGTTATTACTTGGCATGACAGTTATCAACTTTGCAAGGGCGACTGGTGACCTGCAGACTCTTTCAGATGTCGATCTCAAGCTCATTGCTTTGACTCATACATTGGACACTCAGATTCATGGAACTAAACATCTCAGAGATAGTCCTCCTCCCATCCACACAGTTAATGTAAGAAGGCTGCCAGAGAAAGACATGCCTGGTTGGGGATCCAATGTTCCTAATTTGGAAGAGTGGGAAGCATTAGAACATGATGCTGAGGATGGATTGAATTCTAATTCGAGAATCCTTCCGTTGAAAGACTTGAACTTAAATGTTCTCTCTACAGATCACGCCCATAGTGCAGAAAATGGTTCGATAGGGAACAGAGATGAAACTCAATCTGGGAAACCAGAGGATGTCGATGACAGTTTCGGCCAACATAGGAGATATTTGCCTGTGAAAAAAGAGATAAACATTGAGGGGAAGAAGATGGTGGCAGATGGAATTGATGCATCTCAGGGACAATTCGACGATAATGCTGGTGATTGGCTGCCTGCTGTCAGTCGAAGTACCCATAGAAGATTCCTTAGGAGAAAAGGTAGACGTGAAATTTATGCAGCATCATCTGAGAACGATGGTCAGCAAGATGCAGTAGAAAACATGGAAAATGACACTGAGGACGCTGGATGCCCAGATCTGCTAGTTTGTAAAAGTTTTGAAGAAACACATCTTGTCAATGGAGATTCAGAGGAAAGTAGGATCGAAGAAGAGAAGAGCGGTAGTGATGATCTTTCCTCAATATTGAATCAAATGAGACTTGAGGAAGGTTCATTGAGGGCTCTTCAAGAAGAGAAGGAGCAGGGCCTTTCTTGTACAGGACTAGAGCCTAACAGTTCCATGGTGGAGGAAGCTACCGCAAAAAATAATACAAATATAGCTGTTGAAGGAGATGAGGTTGAAATCATCAATGAAGGCTTGGAACATTTAGAGATATCTAGCCAGACTACTGAAAGCGTTGATGCATTAAATATTATGGATGATAATAGTAGCGAGCAAAGCTGGATGCTGAGATCCTTGTCTGAGTCTACCGTAGCCTGCGTGACTAGTGACTTTGCAATGCAGAATGTTCTCCTGCAGATGGGTTTACGCCTGCTGGCACCTGGAGGAATGCAAATACGCCAACTGCACAGGTATATGTTTATATATATTTGTGTGTATAGACAGATATGGAGTTACTTTGACTCGGTGTTAACCAATGAACACATTTCATTTTCTTTTGCATTTGACACTATAATCTATATTAGTGCCTCAAAGTTACGTATGTTGTAGACAGTAGAATTAATGGAAAATTTAGTGGACGTGATTTGTGCTTATTTATGTGATGTCTATTTTTTTCAGGTGGATACTCAAGTGCCATGCCTGTTATAAGCTCACCACGGAAATTGGTAGGATTTTCTGTCCCAAATGTGGGAATGGGGGCACTTTACGCAAGGTAGCTGTTACAGTTGGTGAAAATGGGATTGTTATCGCAGCACGTCGGCCACGTATTTCCTTGCGAGGCACAAAAGTGAGTATATCAGTATTATATTCTCTTTTGAGTATCTAGCAGGATTTTTTTGGTTCCTCACAGTTATCTTTTCTAGAATTGTAAAATGTAAGTTGTAGTTTTTTCTTTGTGCGCCCAACACCCCCCCCCGGCGGCGGGCGGCTGCGAAGGAATTGTTTGCACCCAAGAGGAGTTGAACCTTAGACCCAATGCATGCTGAGGCACCAGGGCAAAGTTCTTAGTCACTTGAACCAACCCCTTGGGGGTTCTTTGTGCGGTCATACGTAAAATTTACTGAAATATTGTGCTTGTGCATTGGTCCCTGACCTTTCACATGTTTTGTTCTTTGTCCTTGTTGAGCTTTTCAACCAAATATTGTACTGCTTAATGTCCAGCTGTTTAGTTTGACAATAAATTGCTTACTTGAGGTCAAAGTGTTTGTAGGCCATGTTTATGTTGCCAACTTTCAGTGTAATAATTGTCTGGACACTAGATTTTATGCCATTCGTGTTGTTTAACATGATTCTGAGTAGGATGTGACAATGATGCATTTGAAATGTGGCTGATGAAACTTAAGGGGGTATCCTACCTGAGATGCTATCTCTTCCCATGTGTCTCTGTTTGTATTTACCTTTGTGTGTGTGTGTAAAAGGGAGGTAGGAATTTGTGAAAGAAATGGGGATCAAGACCGTAGCACCAAATAGACACCTGGAATGAATCTGAATTGGTGCTTGGAACTTGGTTGGCTTGTATAAGAAGTTACTTTTAAATATTTATTTTGAAGCATTGCTCCCATTTGGATTTTGGATGTGAAAGGCTGACATTTGGTCACATGCAGTTTTCACTGCCTTTACCACAAGGTGGAAGAGAAGCCATTACTAAGAACCCTATTTTACGTGAAGATCAGCTCCCACACAGGCTCCTGTACCCAAAGAAGAAAAAGAAGAGTAATCAGGTGGGTTCTCACCCTCATCTTTCTCTCCTTTCTCAGATTATTTTCTTTTTATCCTGTTCTCATCCTGTGCGGTGGGGTGGGTCGAGTGTGGATTTGTTCTGTTACTTGGTCCAATTATCTTACTTTTATTTAATATTGATGCTTCTTCTTTTTGTAGGGAGATGACATCTTCATGGCAGATAACATCTTTTGCCACCATACAGATAAGAAAGCTCCTCTGCAGCCTCCTATGAGGAAAACATTAGCAGTTTTCAGTGGCAGGAGGAATCCAAATGACAACCATTACTCTCGTTCTATGCATTAGTAATTTTAAGCTGAAATTTTGATTTATATTTTGACCTTAAAATTATAAATATGTATCTTTCTTTTCTCCCAAAGAACCTTCTTCATGTTGTGAAACTGGTTTCTTGAACTTATTAATGAGCAGGTCAGATTAGTGAAGTCAAGGATTTTTTGAGGTGTACTTGAATTGTTTTTCTACAAATATTTTGCTAAGGCTGAGCACAATTTTGAATTGATTTATTTCAGTATCATTTAGTACTCTCTCTCTCTCTCACACACACAAATGATACACGAAAGATCAAAATCAATAGGTAACAATCATGTTGCCTCAGGAATTGGAAATACAGATGCTGCATCATAAAAAAAACTATTGCGATATCCATAATCTCAATTTGTCATCAATTCTGTCTGGCTCTGATGAGTAAATTAGATTGTTAACTCGCAACTTATATTCTGAATTCCACCAAAGTCGAAAAACTTTGGAAACAAAAGCCAGGGCAATGAATGGGAACGAACACTGCACAACATGATCTTCATTCACTAACTAATAGCTTCAGAGCAGTTGTATATTTTCTCATTTACAGTATGTTAGCTTCGATTCAATTACGATGAGAGTGCAAGCTCAGCCCAGGCCAAAGAAGATGCCTTAAGCTCCGCAGATACATCTGTGTCAATTCCGTTCTCCAACATTGTGCATAATTCCTGCATAGATGACCGGTTGTTGGAGTTTTGATGAAAGCACAGAGTCACCACCTCACATATCACTTTCAGGTCTTCGTATCTGAAATATTTCAACTCGGGATCCACCACGTAAGAAATTACTTCTGGCAGTTCGAGAAAATCTTTAGCCTGTAATAGAGGAGAAAATTAGGTTTTGGTGCATTTAAACATTTTAGTATGAATTGGCATATATATTCAAAAAGGTCTCCAAGTTCTTACCCAATCTACTAAGCACCCTTTGTCCTTGCAGTATGGAGGTCTCCCACTAATTATTTCCAGGAGAAGTACACCGAATGCATAAATGTTGCCTCGGACATCCAGACAACGTTTCTCCATAGAATTTGGAAGAACACAAATAGGACCCTCGTTGCTTACGAAGCCTGAGTTCTTTTCTGATCTTGATAGAATAGTCTTCCAGCTTTCAAAATCAACCAGCTGCAGAAAAAAATTTAAAGAGACGTCCTAAAAAACATTAACTTTGTACCCCATTGAGTAATATTGTGACTTTTCTACCAGGATCATAAACTAAATCATCTTGAGAGAGAACACCGGTAAAAGAGAAAACTTTTATCCTTGTAAGAAAGGTTGAAAAAGAAAATACATTTTGGAGGCTTCAAGAACCCAAGCCCTAACTCAACCATTCTCTTGTGCATACAAAATAATAAATTTTATACGGTTTGTGTAATACCGGTAGAGGGCTTCTTGCATACCTTGGGAGAAAAATCGTCAGTAAGATACACAGCACTAGAATTCAACTCAGATATAGTAAATGGTGGTTCAAGTTCTGTGTGAAGATATCTTAGTCCACGAGCAATGCCTATAGCGATTTTCATTCGTCGTGTCCAAGATAAGTGGCATCCATCTCCATCTGCATTCAATAAGAAAGCGCAGGAATTATCTACTGAAACATATTGAAGTAACCTACTGTTCTAAACTAAACATATTGAAGTAACCTACTGTTCTAAACTAAGAACTCTACTTACATTGGAGGTGCTCATACAGTGTCCCATTTGATGCATATTCGAAAACCAGCATCCTTGTAAAGGGGTTGCTCTCTCTGCAATAACCCAGTAATTTTCCTGTATTCTCATGATCTAATCTTGCCAAATCTGCCACCTAAATCATGCAATATCTGAAAATTATGTGCCTGCGATAAACCATGAAAAAACTGAAAATTGTTAAGCTTGCTGTAGTATCAATATTTCGTTACCTCTCTCTGAAAATAGAGCTCAAGGAAGCCAGTCCAATGTTCTTCCTTTATGCAAAGGGATATGACAGCAATCTCAGGCCCACCTTTCATGGTGCCTTTGTAAACTATACTGTCTGGAGAGGACCCAATGATGTTACTGAAATCTTCACAGGCTACTTCTAGTTCTTCTCTGCCGAATCTCAGTAAATCCTTCAACAACTCAGAATCTGAGCAAACACGGAACATATAAACTTACGATCATCGGTCAAGAACACACTTCCAAAACATGGGAGGCAACAAAGCATGTGAAATAGAGTCGAACCTATGGATATTGTCATATGGTCCTTCTCACTTGCTGATTTCTTCCATGGGATAGAAGATTTGCTCTTCCATTTCTGAAGAACAGTGAAGAGAACAACAAGGAAGAGAAAACCCACCATGCTTCCTGTCATGATTTCCAAAGCTAAAAGCCAGGCAGGTTTTGAAGCTGTCTGATGCTTAGATCCCTGTTGTTTTGGGTTGACTTTTGGAATACTTTTGGGAGGTGAAGCACCATCTGTAATCAGAATCTTGTCAATACCTACCACAATATTGAATTTTTAATGGCTAGAGGTTGCATCCAACCCTAAAGGCTAAAATTATGGTTTCACACACAAGAAAAACTAATGAAATAACATATTATGTATTAATTACAACATGAAAACTCCACAGTAAATCAAATCAGACACTTAAAACTACCTAGATTTATCAAATAAGACACTTAAAAAGACCAAAATTTAATTGCATTGTGTTCCCAAAAATCAATTTGTTCTATTCACTTAACAACAAGCAAAGTATAAATATTTCTAAAGGCTTATACCATGGTTTCACACCTTTTAGCAGTAGGACTTTGTTTTACATCCCTAACAGTTTGTTAACATTTGTCACCTTAGGCAATTCAGCAATCATACAACCACAAAGATAAATCATACCATGCATACTACAATGTGCAGGGGGACTCTGTTTGCTATCTTTGTCTTGAAGGCAGTTCCCTTCAAAGCTTGACCTACATAGAACAAATTTAGTACAGAAGGTTTACAGAAAAAGAAGCCGGTATGACAAACAACTGTATCCTAATGGTACTTCCTTACCTTCTAAAGTAGAAAGTAGAGGGTTAAGTCCCCGTAGGGGCAAAATGGGTGTGTGAGTTTCAAATAGGAAAAAAAGAAAGAAAGAAAAAAGAAGAAGCCGGTATGGCAAGGCACAAATAAGATACCTTGAAAGATACTCCAAGCACTTGGGTATGCTCCCAACCAAGAAGTTGTTTGAGAAATTTGCAAATTTTAACTGAGACAAGCGACAAAAACCACCAATAGTCTGCCCACTTGAGGCATACCTGAAGCAGATATATGTGAATACAATTTAAGGAAATCAGAACTTCAAAAGCAATTTTTATATTCAACTCAACGAAGATTTTTCCCAACTATTTGAGTTCTAATATAGTGCATGTTTTACTTTTAAGCGATAGATTTGGCTGCAAAAGAAGACATCATTTCAATGATCATGTATGGAAAACCTGAAACAATAATCAATCAGTCAACTGAGACTTACATGAGAATTTCCAGATAGCCAGTGACTTATAATTGGCAAATAGCTAAGTCTTATAATTTGCAAGTAGCCAAGTATTACAATTCGCAAAACCAGGTCAGGGCATGGAATGAAGCCACTCCACACACAAACATGGACCTATGAGAAGCCCAAGAAGAAGTTACACACAATTCTTTCAAGGTTATGAACTTCCAGGTTTTTTTTTTTTTTACAGCAAGTTTTTTCGTGGTTGAAGTTTTAGAATTAATGCTTTTATTTACCCATTGAAAATTCATCATTCCCATATACTCATGTCAAACAGTTTGAATATGTACTAGTGAAGATAGAACATCCTTATTTTTGTATGACAAGAACAGATCTTGGTAGACAGATATGACACTGACCTATCTAAACATGAGCCGTCAATTTCTAAAATTAATTTAAATTCAGACATCATAATCATGTTTGCAAGGATAAAAGATTATGCCAAGCATAAAATGTATTAACAGCTGACCAACTACCCAATTGTACATTAGATAGACAGATTGATTAGATTCTAAAACAAAGCTAAAAGTGCAATTAATTTTCATTATCTTCTAAGAAATAATGTCAACTATATATATATATATACATATGCAACCATTTGAGCAGAAGCCAGGGCTTTATATGTGACAAGAACAACAACAAAGCACTGAATTCCACCTGGATCAAGTTGAATTACTACAAAAATAAATCGAATGCTTCCAAGTTCCAATGCAAGAATCTTCTACTTACATCTGGTGTGTGTTGGCTGTAAAATTTAAAATGTTACTCCCAGGAAAAGTTCCTTGAAGTTTATTCCCATCCAGTTGAAGTTCCTCAAGGTACTTTAAATTGCCAAGCTCGGGTGGCAGGTTCCCAGTCAACACATTGCATTTAAGGCTTCTGCAATGACACAAGTAACCTGAACAAGTAAGAGAGAAAGCGGAAAAGAACCAAACATCGAAGTCCAATAAAGAGAGCCCAATGTGAATCTCCACCTACATTTTCAGAATTTTGGTTAAATTCCCAAGCTGAGGAGGAATAGAACCAGATAGCTGATTCACCCCCAAATCCAAAACCTTGAGGGATTTCAACTGGCCAATCTCTTTTGGTATTGTACCAATCAGACCGTTCCCACGCAAAATTCTATAAAACATCAACATATCAAATTATTAATCATAAATTAACAAAAGGATCAAGTATTCAAGGGCAATGTGGGATGTAAGCATACAGTTCTTGTAAGGAAGAGAGCAGACTCAGTTCTGGTGCAAGAAAACCCTTTAAAGATGACCAAGAAATATTTCTGCAAATCAAATTCCACCACAAACTAGTAACTCAAGTAAGCCCTAAAAATGAATATTATAGAATCACATTAATAATGAATCAACGATGTATATATATATATATATATATCTATCAATGTATATGTATACTGTAAAATTAATAGACAAATAACATTTCTTACAGCTTCACGACATAATCCTGAGACGGAGAACAGGAAATGCCAGACCAGTCACAAGGATCTGCATCTAGGGTATTCCAATTTGATAAAACCAGAAGTGGGTCCTCTAGTATAGTTTCCTTAAAGGAAGTAAGAGCATGCACTGTGCAAAAACCCCAAAACTCCTGGTGAGAAAGAAACTCCATGGAAGCAAGATATTTGGCAAGTGGTCACTCAAATGCAGTGGATACATAAAAAAAAATTAAAAAAAAAATCCAAGAGCAGTCATAGTTAACAATGATGTGAATGCCTTTTTAGGATCATATAAAGTAAATTTATGGATTTTAAACAGTAATTAAAGAAAAACATATAAAGAGATGAAGTAAATGGATAATGGATACCTTCATTTGATGCAAAAGCATTACAAGCCACAAGAAAGAGTCCCAAACAAACCCATATAAGTTGAAATTGACTGAATTGTCTCATTTTCACTACAAGTAACTACAATCTCTTAGGAACACAAGTAGGGTTTACAGAAGAACTTCAAAAACCAATGAACCCATTAAACCAACAATCAGTAAGAAATCCAAAAAAAAAAAAAAAAACAGAAAAAGAAAAAAGAGAGAGAGATGCAGAGGAGGAAAAAGGGAAAAAAAACTATTTAGTTTGAGATGTGGGTTTATCAAGCAAGAGAGAGAGAATAGATACAGAAGGCAAGATTACAATGGCGGATTTATTGTAATTGAAATAACGAAAGATTGAGCAAAAAGATTAAAATAACAACAACAAATTAAAAAATTAAATGAAGCTTAAGGGTAAATCCATGTGTCCGCAACAACCCATGAAAGCTAACAACTGGGATGAGAGGGCGAGAGACTGAAATTAACAACAAATTAGAAACTTAGATTCAAAGAGACGTTTGTTAGAGAGAGAAAGTTCAGAGAGAGATTTTGTGGAATGTTTTTGTTTCTGTTTGATATTTAAAATTGGCGGTTTTGTTTTTTCTTTTATGAAAAGATCAGATTTTTATTTATTATTTTTTTTTTCTGATGATTAGTGGAAGGTTTCGCAACAGCTTTTGGGTCTTTACTGCTAATGATTGTTCAAAAGAGGCTTATTGATTGAAAGTTACACATCCCGCGATACGAGAAATACAGCATGTTCTAAAATTTTCCAGTACGGCTCCATTTGTTTCCAATTAAAATATTTTTAAAATTTCTTAGTCCACCAAGGTTGAAAAAACATTTGGTTTGAATAGGGCTACTAAATAACAAAAATAACCTAGTATATATGATTGTTCACATATTTATTAATGTGTAAGAAATTTATGTCCGAATTAAATTATTTAACATTTGAATCTAAAAATATAAATTACTTTTTAATTGTTAGTAGTATCTAACCTTTAATACTTAAGGTGTGCATAAAATTTCTCTCTCTCAATAGGTAAAATCGTTTATATAATACTTTGTCAATTTTAAGTATATAATCTTGTAAGTAAAAACATTTTATGGTTATAAAAGATTAATGCACATATTTACAAGACACAAACAGTAAATTACTTGCACAATACACAAGTATCTATATTAATTAGAACTATGTTTATATCATATCAAAGATCATTAAAATAAGTGGATTGAAAGGAATTCGAATTTGAATAGAATCAACTCTTGAAAGTTAATTTGAATTTAACTTGAACTAAATTTAATTAATTTAATTTCAGTTCAAGTTCAGCATAAATTATAATATAGGTGTGGTTCACATTAGTAAGAAGGAATAAATATTTTATTTTATTTTATTCTATTTTGTTTTGTGGGATTCCTTATATTAGTTAGCAAAGGAAAAAATGAACAGCTAGGATGTAAGCAAGCTGAAACGACTAGCGAGGGCAAAATGGGAAACGTTGATGGGATAATTCCTCCTCCGACATTTGCGCCAATAATTATGTGCCTCATTCTCAGCGCACATTAGAATCACCCACTTTAATTAGCTATATATATATATATATATATATATATATATATAAGAAAAATTACACTTAACCTCCTCTAGTTAGGATTTATTACACTTATCATATTTAGAATAATTACCATTACTTCCCTGTATCAAACTAACACTTTTCGTGACGGTAAAAAATGATCCCTTATGTGACAAGTTTATTTATTTATTTATATATATATAGTTTAAATTTTATATGATAAGTATGCCATTCAAACTGATGTAAAAATATTGTTGTCTAATATTTGTACAAAAAGTCAATTATATCACCAACGCACGTCATTTTCATCAATCTAATTTTCTTTAATTAGGTTTAATATAAGTTACATAAAATGGAAGAGGGAGGAGCGAGAGCGGGAACATAAAAGCGACAAAATTATATTATAAATAGTGAAAATTTGAGCGAGACCGAAAGCGCGTGGGGAGCGTGAGAGCGGGAGTGCACTCGGAGTGTGAGAGCGACACCCGTTGAGAAAGATTATGTAACTTAGGGTATATTTGTTTGGTATGGGTTATAGTTTTGGTGTTTCTGTTTTTGGTTGGGTACTTTAGTAATGTTTTTTAGAAAAAAAAAACGTGTTTGGTAAAAAATATTTTATTTTGTATAGTGTCAAAACGTTTCGTGAATAGAGCAGTCGAAAATCGAAGCACCAATTTGGTATTTCTACATCTTTTAGTATTGTAGTAAACGATATTGTAACGAAGATTAGTTAAAAAAAAAAACTAAAAATTTTTTAGGGATAATTTCACTGACACCCACTGAGAACCTTAAATATATTTCAAAAATAATTATCACTTACATTACAAATATTTGTTCGGTTTTTTACTCACACCCCAAAAGGTTAGTTGGCATGTATGTATATCTTTCCGTTTCATATTAATGTGTGTGAATAAATTAGACTGTGTTTACAAATAGATCAAACCTATCAAAAGGCAAATATATAAAGGAATACATAAAGCAAGCGAAGAAACCCTCAAAACCTGTAAGAGATGATCAAAGGGCAACGAAGGTAGGAGAACTTTGAGTGTTGTGAGTTTTAGCTAGGGTTTCGTTTCTTCCTTAAGGGAACCCATCATCCATGGACGCTACACTAAGTAAGAAAAGCTTCCCCTAATTTTTCTTTAGATCCACTGAATCCATATGGTGATTTCTCTTTCAATCTGCTGAATTCAACTGTTTTTAAATAATTATAAAAAAATAATTCTCAGAAAACTTCAATTTGCAGTTATTTGCAAAATAAAAAATTATATTTTCAAAATTACAAATTAAGCAAAGGATTTATTTAAATATATTTTTAAATAATAAATTCATGATCCTTACTGATAAGTAAAAGACTCAAACTTTTGCTTTGAAAAACAGAGACATATGCTATATGACATATATGATTAAGGAACCAGAGAGAACATGTTACACATATATGGGTCACCTTTTGAATGCTCACTAGAAAAATGATCCACCCCATAATTACACTTCAGTTGCATTGCCATGTGCATGTGACTTTTATGTGTTACCGTGTGCGTGTGATTAGGGTAAAGTTAAATTAGTGAATCAATCAGTGCAGGAACAACTGCTCTCTCTCTCTCCCTCTATATATATATATATATATATATATATATATATATATATGTCATGCGTGTGAACCAAGTGGATTCTCTTGTCCGAAAATTTCTTTCTCTTGGATGAAGGGGATTAATTTAAAAGATCATATTCACTTCATTCAACTTTATTTGATGGATAGAATTTCTCGAATATAAATTTTAGTTCGAATTTTCGATTTAATAATCAATATCTCAAAGTAAACATATATATACACTTTTGCTTATTGTGTAGTTATCTAATAGGCTTTGCTTGTACTCGTCTCTCCTATTTGTTGGTTACTTGTGAAACGAAGATGAAGGCAGATAAGAGCGGATCATCAGGCGTCCCTTCAGATAGAGATAGAGGATAGAGAAATAGTGTGTGTGGTTGGAGTGTGGTGGGTAAGTGGAGTTTAATTAGGGGTATAATAGTTATTTAGGTTATATAATATTATGAAATAAACGTGATTAAAAAATTAAGGATAAAGTTATCTTTTTCTATATTTTTAACGGAATTGCGATGGAAAAGCAAAAATGGACCTAAGTGATGTTATTTTCGAAATATGTTTGAGGCTGATATTTGGCTACCTGAGGGAATGTCGAAATTAATCCAAATTTTAAAATGACATTTTTAAACTAATCATTATATTTTTCAAACTTACAATACTTTTTTACTAAATATTTTTTGATATTCTTATTTTTAAAAATCTTACCACAAATCAACATTACTAAACATATTTCCAATTACTATTTAAAACACTTATTTTGTTTTGGATTAAGACAAAAGTGCAAAACAAAATACTACCAAATATGACTTAAGTATTGGACAAAAATGCTTTCATAGCAAATTTAAGAGCATCATCATTGGTAAAATGCATGAGTCAATTTGTTACACACATATAATTAAAAGGGAGGTAATTATAATTATTTAAAATATAAAAAAATAAGTGTAATAAATACTAACTAAAGAGTTAGTGAAATTCACCAAAATAATAATCATAATAATAATAATAATAATAATAATAATTACATCAAAAGGGTTATATATTTTACTCGTTTTTTGTCGCCAAAATATCACTATCAAAGTATCAAGTTGATGATAAAGGCCGTACAGCTGACAATTCAAAATAGGATCAGCGATCTCTCTCTGGCTTTTATTTGCTTAATCTTATTCCCTTTTTTAGCTCTTTTTTCAAAAGGACTATATTACTCCTGGTAGAGTGGCCATTCTTCTATTCTAGACAGAAATAGAGCTAGGAATTAGCTTCATCAATGGGACAATAAATAAAAAAACATTGGTTTTTTATACGGGACAAGTGTAAAAAATATCTTTAAAATATATTTTGCGTAGTCTTTTTATTCTCTATTTGAAAAAGTGTGCAAAAAAATCCTTAATCTTTTCACATTGTGCAAAAATACAAAATTTGTAGAATTAGGATTTGAATTTTTTGAGATTTCAATTTATTATTTTTTACTAATTTTTTTTCTTAATTTTATATTTTTTCATACCAGCACTGTTAAAAAACTAAAAGAAAAAAAATCCCAATATCAAAGTGCATTGGTTTTCAGAGTTTGAATTTTTTTTGTTTTCTTTAGTTTGCACTTTATTTTTGTTTTTAATTTTTTACTTTTCTCTTTACTTTACTTTTTTTTTTTTTATACTTTTATTTTTTTTTTTTATATTTTTATCTTTACTTGTCCATTGCCAACATCTTTCAATGGTATCATTTTCGGTCATTTTATAAAATTATTTATTTATATATATTTTATAAAACAGTTCAGTAAGTGTAATTTAGTCAAGTCAACTTAGGGTTTAAATTAGGTATAGGGGCCTATTTGCACTAGATTAAAATTTGAGAGGTATTTTTTGCACGAGAAAGGCATCTTATAATAGTGTCATTTTAGGTAATTTTACAAAATTATTCATTTTTTGTGTTTTATACGTGAGAGATGTGATATGGCACTGTAAACATACTTTAAGGGTATTTTGTATACTTAACCCTATATATATATATAGAGAGATAGATATATATATATATATATATATTATGCACACATACAGACGTTGTATACTCTTTGTTACAGAGAGTGTGAGTGAATTCAATGGAGCAGATGCGTGCAAGTAACAAAAATGCAAAATCTGTGAGAGGCGTTTAAGAATTATTTAACTTTTCAAAAAATAGTGTACAGCATAATTCGGAATTGAGATAAGGAGGGCCTACAATAGGTATTGTTTTTGAAAAAAAGGATGGCTTTCTGAAAAGCAAATTACATGCATGTTACTTTCCCCCAAAAAATAATAAAAAAAATAAATAAATAAAAAAATAAATTTACATGCATGTTGGAATGGGGGCCCTTTTATATCACACCTGCATTTTGTCAAATTGTAATCAACACAACACTCCTCCCCTCCATTTGCTTTCTTTATAAGGACTATTGTCCTTGGTCCCCATTTTACCTTCTTCAATATATATGTGTATATATATATGTGTTACATAATTACATTATAATGAATGTGATCTCATTTTAATTATTATGACTAGTAGGAAAGAATGAAAAGAAAAAAAAAAATTTGATATGGTCAACGTGATTTATATAGGATTAAAGTAATTAAGGACAATGATTACTAGTAATTCTTATAAATGATAGGTTGAAGAGATTTTTTGTTACACTTACATAAGTGATTTATATATTCCAACTGAACTTTTATTTTGTTATGTTTTATGATTTGTATATTCCAATTGATGGGGGTAGGTAAGCTGTCCCCTTCACCATTAAAGTAGCTAAGAAATTTCAAACACACGAGTATTTGAAAAAGCAAGAAACCTATAACTTGATATGCGTTTGTGTGTTCATTTGACTCATTCGACAGAATACCATTACTCTTTGCTTCTTTTAATGGTTTAATTTGGTGCGAATGGACCAAACGTGCGTGGGAAGGCAAGGCATATAAAAGTATTAATTACTTAATAAAAATATAATGTTAGCATAATATAATCTAACAATGACCTAATTGCTACTTTTAGTACTTAATCATAAAATGAATCAACTAATGGAAACGACTATGTACCGACTATGTACCATCAATTAGCAGAGACATGTCACATTTGTGTCTCTGTATATGATAGATATTTATGTCTTTACCATACAACTGTTCCAAAATATAAATGTCACTAATATTACTACAGTGATTCTTATGGACATGGAAGTTTGGTCAATGATGCAAGGCCTTGTTAGAGCATGGGGACCAGTTCCCAGACTGCCCTGTTCATCATTATTCCAATTTAAGGGCAAACATTAATTCTTAAAAGTAGCATCTTCAAGTTCTCCGTTTATGTTTTTCTACCATCCTCCAGAGTCAAAAGAATCCTTAGTTAAAATGGAATCATTCGGAATTACATGAATCCTTAAAAAGAATGAGATTTCAATTCAGTATTTTTTGAGTGAGAGGGGATTTACTATATCGTTGGCTTACGATAGAATCAGGGACCTGAGATGTAATGATTTACCTGTGACGGATGTCACCAGTTGAAGCACTCGTGAACATAGTGGTTATAAAATTTGAGAGCTATCATTTTAAGAAGTAATAAAAAATTAAATAAAAAAAGGTTTGTATTTAATATTCGTGTGCCAACCCTCACCCAGACACAATACTTTCCAGGGTATCCTGATACTACTCTAAGTTAAGCATGCTTAGTTTTGGAGTTCTGGTGGGTTCACGACCATCACGACTTTAAATTACATTATGTCATAGAAAAATGTTGAATCTACATATAGTACTTTCTCCATTTATACTCAGATGATGTGAGATAACTCGTCTAGTGTGATAGTCTACTAGTGCCACCTATACTCACCCACAAAATCGCCACAATTTGTCTCCCATAACCAAATTTAGACTTTATTTGGAAACAATCGCCACAATTCGTCTCCCATAACCAAATTTAGATTTTATTTGGGAACAAAGTACTTTAGGTTTAGGGAATGAAGTTGCCTTGTCACTGAATCACCCTTGCAGACCCTTTTCAAGTGGAATGAATAACCTGCATGATGATAGTGGGGTTAGTTGGACAACTGGTTTATTTTCATATTAAAGTCCCATGTCTTATTAGGACTTTTCAGATTCAATTATTTAAGAAAAATAATATTTTATACCATTAAAGAAACCAAAAAGGTTAGAAGATTATAATAAAGTGACAAAAATAAGATGTTATCACGTGGACTTGACATGAACACTTATAATGAATGAACTACATTCAACTTGTGTAATCAGTTAATTTTTTTGACTTGTATATATATCATGAATCAATTATATATATATATATATATATATATATATATATTGTCACAAAACATTTAAGATACTAATTCTTTAGGAGAATATATTCTAAAATAAGAAACCAAATCATATATTTAAATATCATTCTCAAATGCTTGATTGTGATCATACACTACTAGAAAATAAATGTGGCATCATTTGATCACAAAGGTCCATGTGAGGAAGCCATAAAAGCTCACCAAGTTTGACAGGGAGTTTAAGTGAGTGTCGTGTCCTTTTGGGAACATCTCTATCCTCCAGCTCAGAAGCACCAGGTTTGACTAAGTCTCTTGCTAGAGCTAGTGATTAAAATACATACATTAATTTAATGTAATTAACTTTAATTTGTTTTGTTTTTTGTTTTTTCACACACTCATCATATGTTTGACATTTTTATGTGAAAGGCAATAAAGTATAACTTAACTTAGCCTGCCATAAGTTTTAGGTTTGTTTAGTTATTGGAGTGTTTTGCATAGAAATTGCAATTATATTTGATAACGAAAATTTATCTCGAGAAATTTAAAAATTTATTTTAGCTCCTTGAATTACAGTACCAAAACATAAAATATCACCAATTTGGTGACACGAGTTTAGGCCAAAAATTATAAACTATTTCAAATCAATATAAGCCTTCTCAAATATGATATGCACCCAAATTTAAAAATTAATATCAAAAAAACAATATTACAACACATTCCAAAGAGGCTCTTAAGTTTAATTTGTTAGTTGAAGTTGCTTTAATCCTTTTTATTTTGGTTAATTAAGTTGGTAAGCTTTAACAGGCAATTGTCCGGAAAGGGATTTCTCATCCTGTGTATATAATGAATTTATAATAGAGCCCTAAATACTTTTACTTAATTACTGAACTTTATAACCTATATATTAATCATAACTTATTCTAATACCATTATATAATGAAGTATCAAAATGATCAATTATACCCCTTGCTATTAATACACACTCTATTATATCCATCTTCAATATATATACACAATTTATCCATAAGATTGAAAAAAAGAAAAAAGAAAATTGCAGAGTCATAAATGTCCGTGTGGTGGCTTGGGCCAAATAGGCCCAACCAGTACTACCATTCTAAGATTTTTATTAGAAAGAAAAAGAAGGATGCATATTTTAAATGGGCCTCAAAATATCAATTCACAGATATTCCAAACAAGATGAACACCTTTTACAGGCCCATGATAATGATTCATACCATGATGAAATTTCATTGGAACAACAAGGTCCACAAAGAGTGGGCTTCATGTGGAGAGAGGAAAGGGCAAGTCCACTCCCTCAAACAGCCAAAACTTTTCTAATAAATCAATTGACTGGAGATTTATGCTTTGTTTGGTTAGAGGAATGGAAAAATGGATGGAAGGGAGAGGGGAAGGAATGAATGAGGCACCTTAGGGAAGGGAATATGTTTCTCTCATTTTTTGTATAGTTGAATGGAATGGATAATGGAAAGGATGAATGGGGTGACACAATTTTTTTGTTTGATTGAAAGGAAAGGAAATATGATTTTTATGTTATTTTTATTAATATACCCTTATTATTTAAAATTCTAAAAATTCTATATCTATTCCAAATTTTTAGGAATGTTAGAAATGAAAAATATATATTCATGTTAGTTATTACTTTTTTTTTTTCTCTCTTCTTCCTCCCAATTTTGAGCGGATATAAGAATATAAAGGAGGGAGGAATGCTTCATCCCTCCTAACTTTCTCCCTCTTTTCCTTCCCCTCCAACCAACCTCTTTTCCCTTCCCTCCAACCAAACACGAAAAAGTTATTTTATCTCCCTTCTCAATCCCTCCCTCCAACCAAACATAGCATTAATCCCATATTATTGTAAATTACCACAAGGGCATATGGTCTAGTGATACATTCTCTTCCTTCAAAGGAGAAAGTGGAGGGCTCGAGTCTCTCCAGGAGCACTGTAAAAGTTATTTGCCGGGCAAAAATAAAAATAAAATAAAGATGTAAGTTCCTATATAATTGTACACACTCATACCATAAATCTAAGGTATCCCTACTGCTTCTCACTAACACTATCCCAATATCTCTTCTCCCATGTCTCCACTTGTTTTATTGCATTGACTTTTCTCCTAACAAGGCCTCCGAAAACTTGAGGTTCATAAGGAGGAGGCATAGTGCATGGGCTTGTAATGGAAGGACTTTTCACCATGGATTCCGTCATAAACTTCTTCTGTGTCCCTTCTGCAGAGCATGCCATGGTCTCCAAGCAGAACTCCACTGCTCCTTCGGGTATTTCAGGCTTGAATTTCAACAGCTTCGCGTATTGGTTTAACAAATGAAACATGTAATCATAAATGTAATCCATTTTTAGCTCTTCTTGAATGAAGTCACTTGAAGCTTTTCCAATGGCCTGTGCCTGCCAAGTCTCTAGTGAATTAGAGTTTGCACCATTTGGAGTAAAAAAAAAAAAAAAAAAAAAAAATCAAATATTCAATCCACAAAAAGATTACCTTTTGTTTGTGATTATTTCCCCAGTCTACAGCAAATTTAATGGATCTGCATTTGTCATTATCTCTTATCGGCCAGTAATGGTGCACCGGCTGTAGACTTCTTGTGAAGAAGTCATAGTAACGTGGTCTTACTAGCAATGTGACTGAATCACAGGCTAGTATGTATTTCTCACTTACAGACCATGCATATCCTTCAATATATATCTTGTACCTAAGCCCATTATGTATGAAAATTTAACAGGTATATTTTTGAGACCAAAATTTAGGATTTAGGAACTATATATGTGTGTATATATATATATATACCTATAAGTGCATTGACTTGCCAAGTCTGACTGCTTAAAGCCTTGTTGAGATTCCTGAATCCAATCCTGCAAAGTACAATACTTTCAAGAGGTGACAGAAAATCCTGAAATTAAATTGTCTTGAAACCACACTCAATACAGAACTTAAGGACTAGATAAGATCAGAGACTGTAGACAAATATTTACAACAAAGTAATGATTGAAAATAAAATTTACCTGTACGAATAGGCGAGCATTCCAGTCTCGTTGATCGGAGACATTACAGTTGAGGAGGTCTTTCCTGGTGTCAGCAACAAAAGGGTTCCCTTTCCAGTAGGCAAATGGTTCCCTTTCCATCCATTTGGTCCTATTGTTGCCTTCTTTTAGCTCCTTCAGAATACTCTCCCATGGCTTTATGTTTATTTCAGCCCTATTAAAAGCACATCACCCAATTATAAGGTAAATGAGCTCAACCCATGATATAAATTACTTTAATATTGTCTTCTATGTCACACAATAAGAAAATTACAAAAGGAATGCAGAGAAAGATTACCGAACTCTTCCTTTGATAAGTAGATTCCAAATATTATTGTTTATTTTATTATATATATATATATTTGAATGATAAAGCAAACACACATACAATTTTATCAGGTCCCGGACTCCTCAAACCCCCATCTGTTCTGAGAATGGGGAAGTTATCCGATTTGGGTAGAGGCCCTTTTGGCTGATTCACATTATAACTAGTGAATTTCAGTGTGTATTTATCATTAGGACATTAGATTCTTAGGACCTCCACACCATTGACATACATTAGATTAGTTCTACAAAAGGAAAAGAAAAAGAAAAAGAAAATGGAATCTTCATAAAATCTCCAAGGAATAGAACAGTGATCTGGAATGGTAATGAGACAGTTTTTGGGACAGTGCGAGTGGCGAGACAAATTTGGGGACCATGCATATAGGTACACAAAACTTTAAATGTTAAATTCACATGTTACTTATCAACCCAGCAGACCACAGTTTGAAAGGGGATATGCTACCTAACAATTATTCTTTCCCCACTTCAGTAATTGAAGCCAGATAGTCCAAACTCTTGAGAGTTACAATTAGATATCTAGAGAATTGAAACTAGGATTCATTAGATTAACCTAATTATTGGAATGTAAAACAGAAGAAGAATTTACCAACCCCAGAAGGACCAATCAGGGAAGACAATATCCATGGTCCATCTATCACCACAGTATCGAAACAATGGTGGTGGAGCAGTGGCATTAGGATCACGGTAGTCGCGTGATCTGATGACCGGCTTGTCGTTGCAGTCAAACATCAACTCCAAGTCCGGCAACATCCCCGGGTACCTCCTCAGAAGCTGCAGAATCCCCCATAAAGTGAACACATCTCTACTCTGTATTGACTTCTTGTACTTCTCCACATAAACCTTCCCTTTCACTATCACCACCCTAAAATGTGCCGTCGTCTTTGCTCTCTCCACCATGTCTCTGCTGATCCCAGTCGCCTTAAATGGCTTCAAGTCTTCATGAATCCAACGAAAATACTCCGGACATGTAGAATTCGAATCATTTGATGATGCCTCATCATCATCTTCAACTCTGAATGTTGTAGGGTAATTGGATGGACATGTTTGAGTAAGATTTCCATTGGAACAGTTGAGTGGAAATTCAATTCTCTTTTTGTTTTCTTTGGAGATAACTATTGCTTTCTCAATTTCATTACTAACCATAAGAGTAGACTGCCAATCCCAAAAATAAATTTAAATAAAAAAAAGTCAACTACAAATATATTATTTCAAGATCTAACCCTGAAAGAAGATATTAAAATAAGATGGTGGGACTTACAGAATTGATCCAAGAAGAAGAGATGAGTATGCCAGAGATGACGATGAACAAGAAGAGAAGAGTAATAGTTGTTGCAGGACCTTTGTATAGTGTTGACTTCAATATTTGTGTGCTTGAGATGTGTCTTCCAATCCCTGTTTCCCTCCATACAGTGCTAGAAAATCTCTGCATGCTTTTGAAAATCCCAATACCTAATAAATCTTACTCTTTTTGGACATAAAAAAGAGGAAGAAGAAGAAGCATACCTAACCTTTTTAATTTTGAAGTACTGAATTATAGCTTCACAATCAGAGATAGAATATACTCTACTCAGTACTTTTAATTAGTTAATAGGTTCAAACCATCACTGGTCATCAATTATTGGTGAACTATTTTTTTTGGTCGGAAGGACAGGGAAATTAGGGAATGGAACAGAGTGAAGAAAAGTCAGAGTAAGCCGACAGTGAAGCTTCTTTTCGTGGCGCATTGTCCCACTGTCTTTGCGGTGACCTTACGAAACGGATATATATTATATATTTCAATTTATAATTTTTTTGGGAAAATTACAAATACATAAACTAAGGTTAAGCATTTTACAATAAGGCGAAATTAAACTAATCAAATTACAGTCAAGTGAAGCTATAAAATTTGTTGCGCGGATATGAACTTTCACTTTTCATTATTTTGCAATACTTTAGCGGCCTTTTTTACAGTTGCGTTGAATGACCCAATTGCCCTCGCTTACTTTATAATATTGTGGAATGTAATAAGTTTAGGTCTAGTTTGCTAAGCATGAATGGAATAAAATGGAATGCTCCCTTGTTTGGTATGACTAGAGCTGGGATTTGGGTGAGACTAACTCGAGCAATCCGATTCCTGCCCGAAAATTTTACAGCCTGGGCAATATACTTGAGATCATGGGACGGGATTGGGTTTAAACTTTAGAGTTTGAATTTATTTTGGGTGGGATTTGGGACTAGATTTTACTAACCTGAGCAACCCAACACGAAATACAAGAAAAATATATAATTTTTATATTTTTAATGTTATATGTTGCATTGTTATTTAATTTTGGACAATACTTGCCTATTCACTGGTGATTAGAAAGTACATGCTTACTCCTGATGTGGCGCAAAAGTAATGTGACAAGTGTCCCTAAAATAGAAAATAATAAAAATTAAAAAATTTGAATGCTTACCGTCAACCCATATGAATGCAAATCAAATCCTAATTTAACTCTCATTCTCTTTCTCTCTCTCAAACTATTCCGCTGAAACCCTGATCTTTTCACTAATAGTGAAAGTTTTGACTTTTATCTTTCATGATTTAATGTGTAATCCTTATATATATTTATCAATTATTTTTATATAAAGTACACCAAATTACATAAAATATGGTTGATATGGTTTGATAGATGATTTGTTGATTGCAGGATAGATTGTTATTGCTTATTTATGATCTTCTTTTTCTTTTGGTTAAAACAAATATCTATGTATCATTACATTTATAGTTATTCTTTCTATTCATCATCCAGAGTTTTGTTTGTATCTTGTAATATTATTTTATTTAAGAATTTTAGCTTAAAATGTTTTTGTCGATAAGATCCCTTTCTCATTCACTCCATAGACAAAAAGAGTAGCATGAGAGAGAGGAAGAGAGTTAGATTTAGATCATATTGGGTTTAATCCGGATGACCTCTCAAAATTTTTAATTTTTATTATTTTATATTATAGGAACACGGATTGTTTTAAATTTTAAGGTAAAAAATAGAAAAATTTATAGTAATTGAATTTAAGTTAAAGGAAACAATATAATAAAGAATATAAGATTTAAGTTCTCTCCAAATTAAGTGCCACGAGTTTCCAAATTCTATTAACATCTCAACCCATGTCAAGTTTACATTTGCAAATTATATACTTTTAACTTTTTAAAATGTTTATTTATTAGTAGGATACTGCAATTTGGGATGACTCAAGGAATCAAAAAACCAGTGAAATTGTAGGGATGGTATGGGTTGAGATGTGATGGGCTTCTAATGATTTGGATTTGACACGGATTGAGATGTTAGAACCTTGGGTTTGGCGTAGACCAACCCCTTGGCCCACCTAACCCGCCCAAGTTCCACCTCTTAGTATTACATTTTATAAAATGAGAATGATTATTCTCTCTGAATGAAAATCCATTTCAATGAGTGAAAATCCATTCCACTTCAACCACCGCCTCCCGCCACCACCATGGCCTTACACCACGACCACTTAGAATTGTGATTATCAATTTATTCCAACATCATTTTATATTTGTAACCAAACAAGAGAATGATAATGATCATTCTATTTCATTCTCATTATCATTTGATTTTTAGTTTCATTCCATTCCATTCAATTTTATTCTCGCGTACCAATCTAGGGCCTTAGTGAATGACGTAAAACTTTCAAAAAAATATATTTTATGGTAAAAAATAATTTGTTAATGTTTTCACTTTAAGTAATTTCTTTGCCCTTTTAGTGAGAGCTTTCACCAAAATTATATAAATTTTTACAAATCTCATTATTAAAATAATTTGTTAATAAAGTTCACTACAGTAATATTAAATGTTTACAATGTAAAAACGTAAAACTTTTAGGAGGATATTATAGTTAAAATGGTGAGGGGATCGGAAAACTCCAGCTCGTGGCATTTACAGCAACGCAGCCAATGTATTAAATAGTTGAATCCTTAATCTAAGATAAATCAGAGTGAAAACTCCAAAAAGGAAAAAAGGATTTCAAGTTCCTAGTGTAATAAAATTGTTTACCATCAATCTAATGTTGTTGATCTATCGCTTAATTCTCACTAACACCATCCCAATATTTCTTCTCCCATGTCTCCACTTGCTTTATACCATTTGTTTGTCTCCTAACAAAGCCTTCAAGAACTTGAGGTTCGTATGGAGGCATACTGCAAGGGCTTGTAATGGAAGGACTTTTCACCATGGATTCCATCATAAACTTCTTCACCAACCCTTCTGCACGGCACGCCATTGTCTCCGAGCAATACTCCACCGCTCCTTCTGGTATTTCAGGCTTGAATTTCAACAGCTTCGCGTATTCGTTTAACAAATGAAACATGTAGTCATAGACATAATCCATTTTCAGCTCTTCTTGAATGAACTCACTCGCAGTTTTTCCAATGGCCCGTGCCTGCTAAGTCTCTAGTGAATCAGAGTTTGCACCATTTGGAATAAAAATCAGCTATGAAAAATTAAATATTCAATCCCGAAAAAAATTACCTTTTGTTTGTGATTATTTCCCCAGTCTACAGCAAATTTAATGGACCTGCATTTGTCATCATCTCTTATCGGCCAGTAATGGTGCACCGGCTGTAGACTTCTTGTGAAGAAGTCATAGTAATGTGGTCTTACTAGCAATGCGACTGAATCACAGGCTAGTATGTACTTTTCACTTACAGACCATGCAGATCCTTCAATATAGATCTTGTACCTATGCACATTATACATTATAAGAGAACGAAGAGGAAGAAAAAACCAGATTGGAATAAAGTTGAACAAGAAAATTTTAATAGGTATAGTTTTAAGACCAAAATCAGGACTTAAGAACTATATATATATATATATACCTGTAAGTGCATTGACTTGCTAAATTTGACTGCTTAAAACCTTGTTTAATTTCCTGATTCCAATCCTGCAAATTATACTACTTTCAAGAGGCGACCGAGAAAATCCAAAATCTGAATTGTTTTTACAGACCATTTATCACAGGTTCAAAATCCCAATACAGAACTTAAGGACTAGTTCAGATCAGAGACAGTAGACAATATTCACAACAAAGTAATAATTGAAAAATAAAAATGACCTGTACGAATAGGCGAGCATTCCAGTCTTGTTGATCGGAGACATTACACTTGATGAGGTCTTGCCTGGCCAGAGAAACAAAAGGGTTCCCTTTCCAGTAGGCAAATGGTTCCCTTTCCATCCATTTGGTCCTCTCGTTGCCTTCTTTTAGCTCCTTTAAAATTCTCTCCCATGGCTTTATGTTTAATTCAGCCCTATTAAAAACCGTATCACCCAATTCTAAGGTAAATAAGCTCAACAAATGATAAAAAAATTATTGGAATGTAAAACAGAAGAAGAATTTACCAACCCCAGAAGGACCAGTCAGGGAAGACAATATCCATTGTCCATTGATCACCACAATATCGAAACAATGGTGGTGGAACAGTGGCATTAGGACCAGGGTAGTCGCTTGATTTGATGACCGGCTTGTCACTGCAGTCAAACATCAACTCCAAGTCCGGCAACATACCCGGATACCTCCTCACAAGCTGCAGAATTCCCCACAGAGTGAACACATCTCTAGTCTGTATTGCCTTCACATGCTCCGTCACATAAACCTTCCCCTTCACTATCACCAACCGAAAATTTGACCTATCCTTCACACTATCCACCATGTCTCTGGTGATCCCAGTGGCCTTAAATGGCTTCAACTCTTCATGAATCCATTGAAAATACCCCGGGCATTTACAATTTGATGGTAGCTCGTCACCATTTTCAACTCTAAATGTTGTAGGGTAGTTGGATGGACATGTTTGAGTAAGATTTCCATTGGAACAGATGAGTGGAAATTCAGTTCTCTTTGAAAACACTCTGTTTTCTTTGGAGACAACTGTTCCTTTCTCAATTTCAATCCTAACAGAAAAAGTAGACTGCTAATCCAAAAACAAAAAAAAAAAAAAAACCACCGTCAATGTGTAGTTAAATTATTGGAAAAATAACTGCACTACTACAAAGATAATATATGTTTCAAGATCTAACCATAAAAGCAGATATTAAATTGAAGGAGTGGCCGACCAAATTCAAATGTGTCAATTCATTGTCCCCAAATGCAAGGTTAGACACTAAGGGCCCTGTGGCATCTCTGCTATTTATTTATTAAAGTGGATTATGAGAGTTCGAGTCGCTAAAGGAGCAAAATGGATGTGTATGAGTTTTCTGGTTGGATTCATTTAATAAATTTACAATTATACCCTTGTTCATAGATCGTCTTTTATAAAAAACAAGGGCAAATTTGACATTAAAAAAAGTTTTCTTACAAATCCTAACCATTCTCTCCCTTTCCTACCATTTTTGGAAAATAACAAAAACTACTACTTATTGTATCCCTCTAAATATTTCATTTTCCTTTCAACATTTTATACCAAACACCATTTCTCATCTCCCACCATTACAATTCTTTTCCTTTCCTTTCATTTCCTTTGTACCAAACCGGCCCTTAATATGATAATGATAGAAATGGTTTTAAGGTTTTGAGACTTACCAATTTGATCCAAAAAGAAGAGATAAATATGCCAGAGATGAGGATGAACAAGAAGAGAAGAGTAGTAATAGTTGCAGGTCCTTTGTATGGTGTTGGCTGCCTTCCACCAAGTCTTGTTTGCCTCCATTGAGTGCTAGAAAATCTCTGCATGCTTTTGAAAATCCCTGTATCTAATAAATATAACTACACTGTTTTACACATCAACAAGAGAAAGAAGAAGCATACCTAACCATATCTTTTTATTTCCAAGTGTTGAATTATAGCTTCTTCGCAATCAGAGCTCTTCAGTTTATTGTTTTCTGATTTGAAGTGCAGGTATGGAACAGAGTAAAGTCAAGGGCAAGTTTTTAAAACTTCTTTATTACACAAGTTTTGAATTGGGCCTATTTATTTTTATGTTAGTGGTCTATTTATTTGGATTTTATTAGGCTTATTTATGTTGGCCTATTTATTCTATTTATTTTGACTGTTTACTTGATTTATTGAGCCTATTTAATTTGATTGTTTCAAACTCTTAGGGCTTTGCTTGCTTATTTTTTTTAATTTTTGTCAACTAAAATTAAGTTATTGAATCTTCAAAGTAGAAACTTTTTTTTTTTTTTCACACACCTACCTTTTTTGTTTCTTTTGAAACTCGAATACGCACCATCCACTTTAAGAAGTAAATGAGATACTAGTTGGATATTAATATAGCTTTGTCTACCACTGGGAGACCAAAAAGTTATATAGAAAAATATAACCTTTACTCCTATAAATTAAACCAATAAGTTATTTACTCAAAAAAAAAAAAAAAAAAAACCCATAAGCAGCTATTACTAGTTTACCAAGCAATGATTCTTGTGAAAACCAAAATGTTGATCACATCAACTTAAAATTAATCGAGTTATGATAAATATATCTACAAGTGAAGTAAACCAAAACACAGAGCTGTGAGCCTCACCACAACATTTGTTGTGATGGGCTCACAACTCTGTATTATGGCGGAACCAAAAATCTCTGTCTCTATCAATTAGTTGTAGTGTAAACACTAATCACAATGAATTATGATATGTGCCAATGTTTTGCAATTCAACCTAACATGCTTTACAACTTGAATTGCATATGCAAAGTGCTCAAAATCAGATACCTTTGTACTTGTATTGTCTTTAAAGAGCCATGTTGAATGGTCAACAAAGTTTTGGTCAATAGTGTGATGAAATCTTTACTTATTTAATTAAAAATAGATTCTCCCTATGATATGAGCTAGATTTAGTAGAACAATACCACGAGGTCCAAAAAAAAAGTGGTCATTTATTCAACATCAAATTCATAAGAATATAAATTAACTTAAATGTAAATACCATTAATTAGACAATAACAGCACTTCATTTCACACACTAGTGGGTGGTACAGTAATACCAGTGTTTACATACATGCACAGACACAGACATAGTATATTACTGGAAACTGGTGTTTACGTAAATTTTAATTAAGTTTAAAAAATGTAATTATTTGCGCAACTTTCCAACGAAGAAAAAGCATGAGAAAGTGGGTTTTTTCTCTCACCATGAGAAGAGAATCTTGAAAGACGCACGAAAAAGGCTTTCATTTTTGAAGAGTGATGTTGACTACCTAGGGTTCCTGTTGATTAATTTTTAGGAATGTTCACAACTATATATAAATGCCATGACCATCATAACTTTCTATAACTTCTTCTCAATTTCTCTTGTATTTCTTGAATTTTATCATCGCACGGTCCTCAAATGGCACAAGTATGTTCTATTAATTAAGTTTTTCGCATTCCTCTATTTTTAGTCCTCTGTTTATTTGCAAATTTTTGTTTAGCAAATTATAAGAAAATCATTGATTTAGAGAGTAATGTTCTGTTTTCTACTCTGCTCTTGAAAATTATAGAAGAAAGTGGTGGTGAAGATGATGACCATGACCGATGAAAAGACTAAGCAGAAGGCCATAGAGGCTGTTGCTGACATTTTAGGTATGTATTCGTCAAACAACTTCCATGAAGCTGTCATTATTTTGCTCGAAGAAACCAAAACATACTTCAAATTTATACTTGATATTTCATTCCATATTTTTTCTCATAAATTTTAATTCAGATGGCACTTCAATTGTTCGTGCTTCAATGATTTCAAGGCTAGCTAGTACTTAGATATATGACTATTGAAATGTATATATGAATATTTTACAGATCGGATTTAAGGGAACAAATGCTTTAACATTTTCACATAATTGATTTGTGTTCATTCTTTTCACGATCAAGAGAATTTTTCAAGCATTTTTAAAACTGCAACTGTGTGTTTTGTCCAACAGGAGTGGATTCAATTGCAGCGGATATGAAGGAGCAGAAGCTGACCATCATAGGAGAAATGGATACAGTTGCATTAGCAAAAAAGCTGAAGAAAACAGGAAAAATAGACATAATATCAGTCGGCCCGGCTAAAGAGGAAAAGAAAGAGGAAAAGAAGAAAGATGAGAAGAAATGATAAATGGTTAACCATGCTTAATCATCATTTTCCAGTACCTGGTTTACTTTTTTATTTTTTATTTTTAATTATTATTGTCGACATATAAAATGGAAAATGTTAGTCCTGTCTCCATCAATCCGCGTAGGTAGGATTTGTAAAGTATAGTTCTCATGAGTTTGTTTATGCATATATCAATTTATGAGCACTCATTTGGAATTTGAACAAATCCTATGTATGTTTGGTGCTTCTAATTAGTGGACTGCTAGAATAAGTCCCACAACATAAAAGTAAAATTATTAAATTTACTTTTATTATTAGAATGCAGTTGATCAAATTATAATGGATCATAAAGATATATATATGCATGAAATTAGAAAAACAAAACACCTAAAGATCACTATACTTGGGTCATTCTCCAATATGTCCACTAGGGATGGCTTTTTATTGAGGAAAAGTTATGGTTCTGTGCCACTTTATTGGTATGATGAAAGAGAGGACAGAGGAGCAAGACAAAGCTGCAGCAGTACGAATTAGTTTTAGGTATGATACGTCAACCTCATTTGTAATATGTAAGAAACAACAAGAACAACGAGATAAAGAAAATTTTATCTTGAAATGATTTTCACATATTCCATAGATGTGAAGTTAATTGGGAGATCAAGAACAATGAGATAAAGAAAAATTTATCCTGAAATGATTTTCACATATTCCATAGATGTGAAGTTAATTGGGAGATCTATGTATTGAAGCAAAACATGCAAAGTCTATTCCTGGTCTCTTAATAGATCTGAAGATTCTGAAACAGGTGCATAAACATATATACCTTTTCATCCACGTATATGTTTGTATGCACACACACGTGCAGCAAAAACAGACTGCTTACTACAATCGTGTCTGTTGCAACTGCTAGCTACAGTTGCCACGGCGCCTAACATTTCTCATGCGAGCAACAATGAGTTGTGCACTAAGTTACACAATCCTTCTCAATAGGTGTCATTCTTACGTTCCGAGCGCACTCCCGTTCTCACTCTCCGCGCGCGCTCTTGCTCAAATTCTCACTACTTATGACTTAATTTTGCCGTTCTCACGTTATCATTCTCCAATTCATTCTCATTCCCCTCCCCCTCCCGCTCCTGCTTTATGTGATTTATATTATTACCTTTTTAGTAAGCATAAAGGGAGGAGAAGTATTCTTTTGTCCCATCCATAATGAGTCATAGGGCATGACTAAATCTGATTAAGGCCTTTAAAATTTAATGTCCCCACTCCCCATCGTGACATAAGATTTGGAGCAGCTCTAATATGGTTTTGGTTTCATTATTAAATTTAGATATATCACGAAAAAAGGCAATCTTCCTGTATTTTTCATATCTAAATACAATTAATTCTGGATGACAGACTAAAATTCATACAAAACATTACAAGTAAAGTCATGTTGATCTATCACAAATACAACCAAATTTTCTACTATAGATATAAAGATTAGTCCTAGTCCGGAGATTTTGATTCCTCAAAAGATAGATCATGAACGAAACTTTTTGTAGATAAAGCATTGCTGAGCTTGTCTTCTTTTAAACAGATTCTGAACATTAATTTCAAAGTATATATATTCTAATAAAGTATAAACCACTTAATTAATAATGGTCACTCTGGTCGAAATAGCTTCCAAAACATCCATTTCATGATTTGTAGGCAAGCAACAAGTGAAACACACACACACTATTTTTCCATTGCGGTAAAAGAACATTATTTTTTTTGTCATTATTGATAGGTAGTGTGGAGCCTGATAAATACTGTACATTCAAGTCTAATTCTACGATTTTTTTGGAAGTATTTTGATCATTTTCATATTTATTATGTTGCCCTAGTGAGAGGATATTTATTTATTCTGAACTCTCTATATCTAATATTATTTTGATCATCATAGTAAAATCCTTATAATCCCTTGGACGTAACTTGAATTTTGGATGAATATATCAAGTAAATTTGTGTGTTCTTGTTGGCCTCCACGTCCCGGTTCAGGAATTTTAATCCAATTTCTTTTTGAAGTTTGCGCAAAACGCGCTATCTGACGGGCTTTCCTCGCTTGACGCGGTATAAAGAAAATAAAATATCAATATTAACACCTTCCCCAATCTAAACGCCTAGACAACACTTCACAACTTTTCAAAATTACCATCGCAGGTATGATATGATATGTGTGTGTGTGTGTGTGTGTGAAGAAGAAGGTGATATATTTATGACTTTGTATGGTTATGGTGTATGCATCATAAGACAGCTCATTTTGGAGAGGCTGCTGATGTGTATGCTTGTGTCGGTGCGAATGAATGAATGAATTTATGATAAATTAGCAAAGGGAAACGTGTAGTTTAATTAATTTTGTTGCTTATAAAAACAAAGGTCTGAGAATAGAGATGGTACTTATTTCCAATTATTTAGGATCACATTTTCTTAAGAAAATGCTCTTGAAACACAAGGTTGATAATAAATAATTAATGTTGTACCAGCTCCATTGGTGATTGGTCTGAAGTCTGAACAGAGTTCTCATTTCATTTTTTCTTTTTCTAAGTCCTAAATACTAGTAATTGTTAATATATATATATATATATATATATATAATACAAGAAGACAACGGGCAGCGATCCAGTGATGTCAAGTTCTAATTTTTTTAAAGGGAGGTAAGGGGTTCAAGCTTTTGTGGAAGCATATGTATGTAAAAACCAACTCAGAAAAAAAAAAAATTAAAATATATATATATAGGGGTGGAGCCAGTGCTGCAAAACTTTGAAAAATAATTATTTTTAAAAAAATGAAAACATAAGATATCGACCTTAAGAGTCCTTTTTAGCAATAAATTTAATTACCAAACTTTGAAGAGAAAAAAAATATATATAGTTTGAATAAAGGAATAACTTTTTTTTTAAAGAGAATATAAAAAAGAAGAAGAAGAGAAGTAAGAATGAAAAGAAAGGAAAAATTAAAGATATTTTTAAAAAATAATTATTTTAGTAGGCATTTTTATAAAAATTTATAAATTATAGGCCTATTGCAATAAAATTTTAATTGGCCCAATAATAATTATTTCAGGGAGCACTTTTCATTTTTTTTATAAATTATTAGCTTATGTGCAATAAAAGTTAATGGCTGGGTCCGCCCCTAAGTATATATACACCAGAAGACCAATCAATCCAAGTAAGCTAAAAAAAAAAAAAAAATCAAATATCAAGAAGACATTTCTGGAATGTGAATCAGTGAAAATGTAGTATCAGACACTTCAACAAAATGCGAACACAAACTAAATATTGTATTCTCCATAATTGAATTTACAAATATTAAATAAAATATTACAAATTTACAACAAAACCTAAACAAACTTAAACATGAATATTTGTAATATCTAAATAGCAGATGATCCAAATTGGCCTCTATGTCTTATTCAGACTTTGTGCATGGAAACTTGTATCACGAGTGATTCCACCACTCACGCAAAAATTAGTCAAAAAGTTATAAAGTCCATAGGGGCTGCTGCGTACGTGAAAGAGGGATGCCCCAACAGAGACGGGCTTGAATAATCTAGATGCACAAATAACCTTATATATATACATTCAATTTTGATGCATATGCACTTAAATGTGGTCACTTTTTTTTTTTTTTCTTCCACAAAATGTGGTCACATTGGTCCACTCTATATACCCTCATACATAGAGCAAAACAAATGTAATGACCAAAGAGCCCTTAATATTGTGCAGACATGGCGGCTACATTGGTCACCATCACAAAGTTGAATCATGCACCCAATTAATCTGGAAGGAATTTGAAACCACAAGCTCTTATTTTCTTATTTATTATTATTATTATTTCTTTTTTGTATTAAATGTCAACTTATCTTCTTATATTGAGAGAGCTCTTTTTCATATATATTTTTCTACATATATGGCTTCAAGAAGAGAAATATATACCATATGGATGCAGTCACTTGTATTCCATGGAAATGGGTGCACTGTGTACGATTCAAAAGGTGAAATTGTTTATCGTATCGATAACTATGGCAACAAGTGCTGTCACAAAGTCTATCTCATGGATCTTCATGGCGAAGTTTTATTTTCTATTCTACAAAAAAAGGTACCAAACAATGAGTGGAACAAGGCTTTTTTTTTTTTTTTTTTTTTTTTTTTTTTTTTTTTTTTTTTTTTGTGTCTAAATTGCAAATTGAATATATATATATATATTCCATTATTTTCTATTTGTTTTTGCAGAAGCTGGGAATTTTTGGATATTGGGTTGGCTACAAATGGAGTGGGTGTAAAGTGAAGAAAGAGAGTCGACCATGTCTAAAAGTAAGAAAAGATTGGAGGATTCTGAGGAGAGACATGAGTTGTGATGTTAGGTTGGGTTGTGATGAAGCCAAAGCAAGCTGCAGCTACAGGATAGTAGGATTGGCTGGCAAATCAACATTTAAGATTATGGACACCAATAACCAACTCGTTGCAGAGGTACGTACGATTTTGCATGTACATGTGTTCTGACTTCTGGGTGGGACCCAAATTCTCTCCGGTGAGTTACCGTGGTCGCCTTCCATTCAGTTAATAAAATAGGTTACAATAAATGGTAACTCACAAATATTATGATACAATTTCAAACTTCACAATATTATAGTATCATTTATTATAATGTATTTCACTAATTAGAACGAGCAACACTGAACAATCATGATTAGTCACACGTGTCGCATAATCACATGCAGGGACGGAGCCATAAATTATGTTCGGGGGCACAATGCAATAAAAATTTTAAAGTAGAAAAATTTTAAAGAATTATATACATCCAAAAATGAAGTTTTTTAAAGTTGAGGGGGGAAACTTAAAATTTTTAAATAATTATATATACAAAAATGAATATTTTTAAAGTTGAGGGGGTGGAATTTTAAAATTTTAAAGAATTATACATAAAAATGGGGGAATTTAAAATTTTAAAGAATTATACATAAAAATAAATAAATAAATAAAAAATTAAGTTGAGGGGGGCAATTTTAAAATTTTAAAGAATTATGCATACAAAAATAATTTTTTTTTTTAAAGTTGAGAAGGTTGTGCCTCCAGTCTTTACCGGTCTGTACTTGATCACATGTATAGTGATCGATATTGGTCAACTGCAGTAGGCAGAGAATTCTGGCTCATGTTACATTATGTATAGAAGTAACTTTTATTTCAATTAGTTAGCAGAGGTCTCTCATGTTTCTGTTCTGCCACGAAGAAATACAGTTTGGAATGATCCACGGATTTTTATATGGTTAAATGCAATCAAATTCCCTAACTATGTTTCAACAGATTGATCTTTTTTTATATTCGCACTTTTTTATATTCGCACTCTAATCTTACAGAAATGACAATTCTAACTTTAACTTTACAAGTAAATGATTTTTATTTTTTAAAATGACACAATTATCCTTTCAAATTTCTTCTTTGTGTCTCTAATATTTACTACTATTTTAGGTCTCTTTTAACAAGACAAAAAAAAAAATTATTTTTATTGAATAAATTTATTTATTTTTGTTTTGTTTTGTTTTATAAACTTTGTGTGTTTTGACCGAACTGAAAAAAAAAAAAAAAAAAGAAAAAAAAAAAGAGGTACCCAATAAAAAATTTATCTCTTTTGATAGAAAAAAACTCTAAAAAACAAAAAAAAAATTATTTAAAAAATTATCTCTTTTGTCAAGATCCAAAAAAAAAAAAAAAGAGTTATTTCTATTGAATTAAGGACCAATAAAAAAAAGTACCTCTATACCTGAAAAAAGTTAACTTTGTTGAATAAATTACTTGTTTTGATTTAACCAACAAAAAATGTATAGCACATGAAAAAAAATAGTAAAGGAAGTAAAGAAGGTATTAAAAAAAAAACAAAAATCAAAATTATAAAGGTAGTTATGACATTTTAAAATAAGAGATGATAGATTAATAAATTTAAGGACTTTCTTGTTATTTTTTTTTAAAAGAAATAATAATAAAAATAAGTGAAGTGTAATTGAAAAAAGTGGAGTGTCAGTATTTTCTCCCAAAAAAATTTGCACTTGATTAGTTGCCCGGTTAAATAAGGTAATAAATGGTTAAGAGAAATATGTTATTGAGCATAAAGTATATCTAGGAACCAGTATGGTATGGTCATAGACTCATAATACACTGTAACGATTTGGGCAAATTTTTTATTTAATAATTGATATATTTTCTATTTAATTACATATTTCTCTTATATTTTGTGTTATATATGTGAACAGCTGGAATAATTTGGTTTTGTGCAGGTAAAGCAAAAAGAATCTACTTCAGGAGTTTTGTTGGGAGATGATGTATTAACATTAGTGGTGGAACCCCAAAGGGATCATTCCCTAGTTATGGCTCTTATGACTGTCTATGGATTGATTAATCAAAAAATGTGAATTATTAACATCACCACCATTGCTGCTGATCATGCATGAGCTTCTTAGACCTGATGAAAATAATTTATTTGTAATGTGAAAACAATGTTTTGTTTTCTGAGCGATCGGATGAGTAGGAAAATGAAAAGATTATTAAATATATAGCTTGTGTATATCAGATGTGACTGTATATAGCTTGTGTATATCAGATCTGATAGTATTGTTCGGAAGATAAAAGGTCAGACCTTTAGTGTTTCCTATAACTCTAGAGTTGATTCCCAGTATATATATATATATATACATATAGGATAATGGTTTGGATCTGTGGACAAATTGTGTCCTGCACACTAAAGTGTAACAATAAGAGGTTGACATCTCTTTTAAACTTAAAAAGATACAAAATATGGGTCATACCTATTTTTTAGGATTAAACTCGACAGAACTATTTTTTCCCACTCTTTGCTACCTCCCATTTGTGTATCTCAGTTCGTCTCATCTTTCTTTTTCCTTAACTCTAGCCGCGGTCATTATAAACCTAATCTTCCCTACCAGGACCTTGACCACTCTGCTTTAGACTGGATTTCGATTTCGTCTTAGCAATAATTGATTTATTTATGTTATTTTTAATTTTCTTAAGATAGAAAACCATCCTTTCAAAAGTTTGAACTAACCATTTATATTTATCCATTTTCAAAATTAAAAGAAAATACATTCAATAATAGGATTTGGAATGATTGGTGGCCGAAGGTAAGGGAAAAGAAAGATGTGGATGATAGATAAGATAGGGCGGACCAAAGAGGGCGAAAAAAAAAAAAAAAAAAAAAAAAATAGACATATGGGTTAATCCTAAAAAAAAATGAGGATAATACATGTTTTGTATTTTTTTAAGTTTAAAATAAGTGTCAACTTCTTATTCAGACACGTTAATGTGTTGAACAAAATTTGTCGGGATGAATTTTAAATTTAAAATAAGTGTCAACTTTTTATTGTAACAAGTTCATGTACGGGACAAAATTTGGTAATTCTGATGAGGTAAGACTGAAGTTTTATCCATATATATAAATTGATTAATGAATCATGGTACACAACTTATAAAAACTATATTCATTAACAATAAGCTTGTCCTTTTATCATCATAACAAAATGGCCGCTATCGTCGCGTCCAATTTTGGCATCTTTTTGCCATTGGTTTGACTTGTTTGTAAAATGGAAATAACATTTTCTTTGAAAAGAGTGGAAAAATCAATAGCACGAGAAACACTATTTGACACATTTTTCTTTGAAGGAATGTGAGTTGAGAGTTTGAGACACCTATAATGGACCACAATTATAACACTTCCCTTTCAAGGAAAATTAGTTGAAACATCCTTGTATGGCCACATAAGTTCACACACACGCATTCAAAACCAAGTACATATTCCATAAAACAATTGGTAAATTTTTCTCCAAGTACAAAATAATTTATATGCATCAATTGCGTAAATTTTTACAGATACTTACACTCATATATTGTTTCGGTAACAAAGTTGACATTGCCATAAAACATCATCATTTATTTAGTTTGAATATCATTCACAACTACGCGTTCTTAATCAAAATTCTCTCTGTTGAGAGATTTTTGTAGTTTGGAGAAGTTCATTATTATCAATATTAAATTTCATTAACATAATAATAGGGTGAAATGGCAGAATTTTACTTTTTTGAAATTACACTTACCTCTTCTGAGGTTTGGACAAATCTCACGTGAGTAGAGCGTTTGAGATTCTATTACTCTAGCCTCCCTTAAGATTATTAAAAAGTCAATTATACCCTTATATGAAATATATTTTTATAACACAAAAATATATTGTAAAATCTTAAAAAATCAATTATTCTATCTCATCTCACCTATCACTTTCTCTCTCCTCTTCACTACAGTTATCCTCTCTTAAAAAATATCTTATAAATTAATAAAAAAAAAAGTGTAAGTGCAACTTGATCATTTTATGAAATTTTTTTACAAGTTTTAATATAGAGAGGAGGTTATTTAGCATATACCCAAATCTCAAGGGAGGTCAAAATAATAAATTTTAAATGCTTCATTTGTGTGAGATTTGTCCAAACCTTAAAAAAAAAAAAATAAGTATAATTTATCCTAAATTTTACCCACTAAACGAAATGGTAAATTTCTCTCACCCGACAAGATTTGGATTCCTCTTTAGCTAGCTAGCTAGCAACCCACAGAAGTCAAATATTTGGACTGACTAAAAAACAATTCGAGTAAAACATAGCCAAAAGGTATTTTCATGTGGAGAGAATTTCTTGTGTACAACACATGTACGCTAGCTTTACCCAATTAACTGTTACTGAACTTTCCAAGTCTTCTAACAATAGCCAAACCGAGATTTTCTTATTGTTGGTTTTTGAATAATGTGCTTAGTACTTAAACAAATACTAATACAATTGTTCCTCTTCTCCATTACATCAACCAACACACTCATTTCCCCATTTTTATTGTTTAATACTTCTTAATATGGATAAGAATTAAATACATGACAATTTTAATATTTATACTCATATACCGAGTCATACGGTAGTCATACCTAATAAACTATATACATTATTTTTACACTCATTACACACCTTAAACATGAGTATATGTGATACTCATGTAAACAATTTAGTATTTAATACCCTGCAGTATAGTATTCCAATATTTTAGTTTCACGAGGGGAACAATCATTGACTTATTTATTTAATATGTTGAAGCTTCATAGCAAGTGTGTTGAACATATGAAAGGACTAAAGTTCTCTTCTTCATCTACAAGCAGATTATTTTTTCTTGTCTTTCAGATGGCTAAGGTCTATCCTAACACACCCTGTACTCCATCTTCTTCACACAGAGATACATATACTATATATATGAAATCGCTTGTGCTACGTGGAAATGGATGCACAGTCTTCAATTCAAACGGCGAGATCGTTTATCGAATCGATAATTATGACAGCAAGTGTTGCAGTGAAGTTTTTCTCATGGATCTCAAAGGCAGAGTCCTCTGCACCATACTGCGAAAGGTATGTACACACACAAACACATAATATGAAATTACATGTAGTTTTTTTAATGTTGAAACTCGAAGCTATTAATAATAGAACATAATTTTTTGCTTTTAATGAAAATTTGTGCAGAAATTGCTTGCTTTCGGGTATTGGGATGGATATAAGAGCAATGGCCATGAAGTCAAGAACGAGAAGCCATGGTTTCGAGTTCGAAAAAATTACAAGTTTTTAAACAGAGAATCAGCATGTCAAGTGACAATGGGGTGTGATGAAGCTCAAGCAAGTTGTTTTAGGATACAAGGAAATGCCAGAAAGTCGGAATTCAAGATAATAGATAATGAAGGAAGAGTTGTGGCAGAGGTGAGCTTCTTGATTACTTATGTTCTATATATATATATATATATATATATATATATATATATGTGGAGGATTATGATCATTATTTTTATTTATTTATTTTGGTGAAAATGGTAGTAACAGAGGTTTGTTTTGACAGGTAAAGCAAAAGCAATCATCTTCAGGAATTGTGTTGGGAGAGGATGTGCTAAGTTTGGTGGTGGAGCCTCTTGTAGATCCTTCCCTTCTCATGGCTCTTGTAGCTGTCTATTGTTTGATTGGTCGCAAAATGTAGGGTTTTGCCGATTCAGTTTTCTGAGAAGAGTTTTTTTTCTCACAAGAACTAGAGAAATCGAGAACAGTTGAAACCTCGTTTTTGGAGATCTTGAGAACTGTTCCAAAGCAACGATGGGAAGAAGCCCATAGTTTTTGGGTTTAAAAGGAAGACCGTCACATGAGGATCATTTTTATTCAAACACACACAAAACACGCACATATATATAATGGATTCCTATGGTTTTCTTGTGCATTCAGATGAAAGGGAGAATTTTTGTAGATAAAATTGACTGACTGCGACAGGAAAGATTTTCCATTTACACGTGTTTGTATTGAATATATATATATATTCATTCTTGATTATTATGATTTCATTAATTAGTCAATACTTGTTTTTTCCGTGTGTCCTCCAATGTAAATTTCCTTACAAAGCATATATATCTCTTATAATAATCAGTCTCGAATTGTTAAATAATATGCCCAAGGCAGTAGCCAGTAGGCTTCTTTATATATACTGTATATATCAGCAAAATGTGTTTGCTTAGGAAGACTTAAAACTGGCGCTAATAGATTCAACAGGTCTGCAAGAAACATAGAGCCGTTAATGTTCAACTTCAAATCCGACAATTGTAGGAGTTTGTTACAACCATTTACTCATAGTTCTGCAAGCAACACAGAAAACTGGCCAAGTTGAATTGTATTGACAAAAACCAATCTACAATGAAATTATAAAAACAACATGATCCAACACCAAGGAATATTGACCTATACGAGAAAACTACTTTGTAATATGTGAAATCTGTGAAAAACAAAATAGATAAATATATTACTGATATACACATTATTATTATTATTATTTTTTCTCTAGATAAGACACTCATGGAACTGTGGCATCTGGATTCTTCGCACTTGCACCCAGCTGTTATAACTTATGCAGTATCCAGTTTCTAGCGAAAATTTTAATTAGTTCTTTTTTGAATTCTTAAGGTTGCGTACCGTCATTACAAGCTGTTGTCTCTCACCCTCTACCTCTGCAAACTTGAGACTTATTTCTGAGTATCTCTCTTGCATATCCTTTAGTTCGCCTTCCATTGATTCGTTCCTCTCCTTCAGTAGTGACATTTCTTTTAATAATTCATTGGTATTTATGGCAGGTGCTTCCAGTTCTTTGTCATCACTGCAGCAGCAATAAAGAAATAGATTATCAGAAAATCATGAAATTGTTCCTAAAAATAGAGTAAATCTCAGTTTTGTGGCAATGGTCCTTAGCTGGATTAATCTAAAGTTAGTACCTCCATTTAGGAGCAAAAAGGTAGAGCAAAACCAGCTGAAGGAAAATGAAATTATATTCCATTAAGTGATACCTCTTCATCAATGACATTGTAGATGCATTTTTATTGGACATGCACCCTGTAGAGCTCAATTTTTCTACTGTATTTATCACTTCTTTTTGCACATTGCCATTCAGAGTAACGTCTTCCATATTGCAAGTTACCTGCATCCCAAGATTAAGCATTTCCGGTTACTGATTAACTAAATTATGTGTGGTCTCTGGAAGAAAATATTGATATTCGACCTAGACAGAAGTCCAACTAGACTACTTCAATATTTGAATTTGACAGAGAAAGTCACTTTACTAAGCCAAGCAGAAAATCAAATTGAAAGTAGGGCGTGTTTAGTTTTAGGTCTCCACCTTTCACACCTTCCAACTCAAACATAAATAAGGAATGCTAATAATGCCATTAATAACTTGATATGCTCAAAACAGTTCATGAACTTCACTACAACCACTTGTATACTAGTAAGCATCAGGTATGTGTTTTATTAAAAAATGCATGGTACTGGATCATTTGAACTGCAAAATTTCTAACCTTTGGAAATTCAAATTCATGGGAACTCATACTATTGTGATTGAGTTCTTCCAATCTTCTTTCTAACTCTTCAATTTTATTCTGAAGATCTTTCTCCTTCTCCAGAAATGAATTTGTCGAGGTTTCAAGAGCAGTTTCCTTCAGCATTATCTGAGCCTGCTCGTGATTAAAATATAGTTAGTACAACAAATCAGAAAATATCATACTTTCAGAAGCACTTGAAACTTGGTCAACACATCAGAAAAACATTTTCAATAAGACCAAAACATAAATCATATCCGAATGATTCAAAATATGATGGTCAGTCACAAAGGGATGTTGTCCATCTTGGTTTTCTAACAATACTTTATCTCTCACCAGCAATATCTTTGTTCCTCTATACCTGATTTACCATTAATGCCTAGCATGTTTCAAGTTAAACAATTTACTAAATGAAATTAAAATTTACCTCGAGCAATTTTATTTTGTCTTTCATACTTGCAACCTCTTTAGAACCACGAGGAACAGGAGCAGCTTTATTGTTTCTCATAGTTGCTTTCGCTCCATCAGAAACTGTTGCTCGACTGTTGCTACTGTTGAGCTTCTTCTCTATACTGCTGAATGCGTCCTCTTTCTTCTTTAGGTCACCTTTTAAATGAAATACCTGCTTCCTCAGTTTCTCTTTCTCTAATTCATCCTCAAGCAGAGAATGTTTTAAGTCATTACACTGAGATTTAAGAGTTTCCAGCTCCAATTGCAGATTTCCAACTATCGTTTCCTTTTCATCCTTTAGACTCCTCAAAATGTTCAACTCCTCCAGTGTTTTCTCTGCTTCCTCCCTCAACAAAGTGATAACGCTTTCCATCTCATTCCTTTCCAGATTCCCCCTTTGAACCAGCATTTCAGCTTCCTTCATAGATTTTTTCATTTGTTTCAATTCAGCTTCCAAGGTTTCTCTCCGTTCTGGCTCTTCAGAAAGGTTATTATTCTCTGTTGTGAGCATTTGAATCTTCGCTCTGAGCATTAGAATTTCTTGTGAGAGAACCCCACGAGTTTCTTCCTCATGCTTCTTTTGATATTCAAGCCTCGTAGACTTGTCTTCAATTTCTGACTGCATCTGTTCTATTTGATTGGTCATGGAGTTTATTTGGCTGGAATGCTCGTGCAAATTTGCTTCATAATGGTCCTTCGCAAACTGAAGCTCGTCCTTTGCTTTTTGAAGCATTTCTTCTAGATGAAATTTCTGCAGTTGGAGTTCATGGGCTTCTGTCATTGATTTTGTAGCCAGCTTCTCATTCGCTTCAAAAGTAGATGTCATTTGCACAGAAAGCCTTCTAAATTCCTCCTGAAGCCTCTCTGCTGTATTAGCATTTTGCCGTCGTGTCTTTCTCAAGGTTTCCTCTGCTTGTATGGCTCTCTGCTCCTGCTCAATTTTGGCACGTGTAAGAGCTTCCAGATCAGCTTCGAATCCTAGTGCTTGCTTCTCCAGTTCTTCCTCCAAACCCTTAACATGGGTTTTAAGTTCATTTATGGAAGCCAAAGAATCGGAAAATTCTTTTGACTGCTTCTTGAGTTCATTTTCCAAGTTTTCAACCTGGGTTTCAAGTTCATTTATGGAAGCATAAGGAGGCGAACATTCATACTGCATCTTCAGTTGTTCTTGCAGCTGACTTTGCTGTAGTTTATATGAGAGGTCATGGTTTTCCTGCGTCAAGATCTCATAGTCAAGAGCAAGCTGCTGCATCTGCATTTCTAGCTCATCTTTATCTCCCTTGTAGATCTCCAATTCACCATAAAGGTCCATGATCTTTTGCTCCAGTAAGTGTGCTTCCTTGGCATTGCTATGATCCTTAACAAGCTCTTCTAGTGCCTTCTGATCTTCATCGTATTCTGTTTCAGATTTGGAGTTGGTTTCCCATAACTCCTTGATATTCTCACTGGTAGCTGATCCCGATATTTCCATATTCTTCTGCTCCAACATTTCATCTAGGTCACGCACAGCAAGAATCAACTCGGAGTTTGATTCTTGTGTCTTCTGAAGTTGTAACCGAAGATTGGCATTAAGGTCCTTCTCATAATTTAGTTCTTCCCTGAGTTCTTCAAAAAGAGCCCTTGTATCCCCTCCCTCAAACTTCAACCTGTTTTCAACTTTCGCCACATCAGTACGTTTCCGGAATGCCTTGAGTTTTTCACATTCTTCCTTGAGTGCATCTCTCTCATCTTTGAGGCTACCAACCTCTCTTAAAAGATCCTGCCCCCTTTTGCCCTCCTTCACAATCTGCTTCCGCAGAGTCTGTAGTTCCAATTCGGACACTTCTGCCAGCCTAGCCAAACTAGAAATTTCAGTTTTGAGCTTTTCAACCATGATATCTGAAGTCTCTTGTGATCCTTCTATTAAAAGGGTGTCTCTGGGACTGCTTGATGAATCATCTGTACTTACTTCAGGGGCAGAACCTCCTAACCACTCCCATTGTGATCCCTGATGCTCCTCATAGACTGTTGTTGAAGCATCAGAGGTCGGTTTCTGAGGCACTGAGAGATGATCTAGAGATGATAGGAAGCTGGTATGGTCTTGGTCACTGTTATTATTCTTCAGCCCAAGTTCTCTAGGAGTATCAAGTCCGGAACTGCTCTCAGAACTTGAAATTGTAACATCAGATCCATTAGATGCCCGGCGGTTCCCATTCACGTCGCCATTGTAAGAAATGGTCTTATTAAAGGGCCCATCCTACAAATAATAGAAAAACAAAGCAAATTTGTATCGGTTGTTCTGAGTAGAAAACCAAGTGCCATAGTCACAGTACTACCACACTGTTGGAAATTTTCATATATTTCTTCAACTATGCTTATGTAAGAATTAAATAAATGCAACCACAGACCCTCTCTAGAGTAAGAAAACAAATTTTAGTTATTGACTAAGATGGATTAAAATCTTACTTCAATTAAATTGCTTTGGACACTTCCATTTGTATGACCATTGCTTAATTCTGTCTTCAAGCTTTTGTCCTGGGAACTGTTTTTTGCATTTTCACTTTCTTCAAGCTCTCTGCATAGAATCAGAGAAGGGAAATTTTACAATTAACTTTACTTGCCTGCAAGATTTGAAACCTTGAAAGATTAATGAAAAAAAAAAAAGTGATACTTAATTTTCACCTTTGATCAGCATTCTCTGGCATCCTTTGGATAGAAACCTATAGCAGAAGCAACGACTACATGTGAGAAATATCTATAGGCATAGACTACAGTAATATGCTTCAATAAGCGTTTGAATTTTGAAGACTAATAAAATTAGCAAGCAGGGGTTTTCAGAGGTCTTTGTATTTGAATTTCCAAAGAACTTTGCCATTTATGACAATTATAAATGTAGTGTGTGTTTGTGCACCCCCGGGCGTGTGTGTCAGAGAGAGAGACAGAACTAACATGCAAAACACCCTCAGATTTTGCATTTTTGAGGGGAAGAGACACAGAGGAAAGCTTAGTGGCCAAAGCATAATTTGCTAAATCAATAGAGACCTCTCCGAAAAGGCCAGATTTTGATGAGCCCTACAAAAATCCAAGAACACATGATATCAATTCACACAAACAAGTTATTTGGTAAGGAAACAAAGAATAGAAATTCATAGATTGTTGAAACATTTCATACATTTGACACCATAAAGTGGTAGATTCTCTCATGAATCTTCCCTGTTTTCAGCTCCCGAATGAACTTGACTGTTTCATAGACAGGATTCTCCCAATAGCAACTTCCATCTCGGACTGCTGCTTTCTCTAATCTCACCGTCGGTTTTCCAACATCCGCCGGAACCACAGATATCATCAATGCATCCCCTCCTAATTTTGGCACCTGAACACACCAACCCATGATCACAAAATTTCAATGTTTGGTTCCCAAGAAAATGCAAGAAAGGGGAAGAAAATAGTAGTTGTAGAACTTAAAAAAGTTTCACCAATCAAGTCACAAGGAAACACAAATCCCAGCTCCACTGAGCCTAACTCACCTATTTGGCATATAAATGATTTGTTTATAGCTATTTCATGTTTGACAATGCCTGGAAATAAATAAATAAATAAAAACACAAATTTAATTTCTTCTTTACTTTCTTTTCATTCCATTTCTCCACAAACAAACATAGGGTAGATTTCTAACTGCCCCATTACATTGCAGCTAATGATTTCTTCTACTTCCAATTCCACCAGTGTTGAAAATTTGATTTTCCAATACATTTTTTTATATATATAAATTGGATGACTATATGTATATAAAATATACACATACATATATTTATGCACAGACGATAACATTTGATTGGATTAGAGGAAATGTATCGAGTACCTGAGTTGCATGAAACTGCAATTTGAACACTGCGTGGATCTTGTTCTTCTCGCTCCTCCATCGCGCCGACTTGAACATCTTCGCTCTCGGCCTCAACCCCACGTCTTCTTTGTGGAATTCAAGGCTCGCCGGAGCTCGGCCGGAAAAATCCGTACCTCATCAGAGCTCCGGCGAACACGGCCAGAAAATCACCATTTCATGCGACGGATCACCAATGTTGTTGAATTGCGAGAGCCCAGTTTGAGATTAAACCAGTACAGCACCAAAAACTACAAATAGAGATTAAACTCGATACTGAGTTGACACAGTCGATCAATGCGAGCCCAACTCAGTGAAACATCAAAAATTTTGCAGAGGCCTTACATTGATTACTCGTGACTGAATTTAAAGAGCAGGGTATGGAACAAGCAGATCTAAAGACACTCTCTCTCTCTCTCCTTTGTCTCTCTCTATGTGTATATTTGTGTAACAGAGTGTCGTTGAAAAAGATAGGCGTGAGCTCATATTTCAGTAGTATTTAATTCATAATTAGAAAAAGGTAAAGGAAAAATAGACAAGATTACAGAAGAAGCTTCTTTGGGTAGGATTATGACAGTTACATGGATATTAGTGAACACTAATGTTTTTAATGTATTCACTACTTTTTAGCTCTACTTTATACATAACACATCTTAGTCGAAGCACTGTGTAATTTATAATACACACACATTTATTGTCATAATTTTTATTTTTATCATTATCTTGTTAAACCAATGAGATCGCCCCTCACATAATTTTTTAAATCCGTCTCTAACTTATTATTCATTATTATTATATTTGTTACGAGTTGTCGTAGCATGTATAATTTTTTTACCATTATATATTTTGTTTTAGCCTTACTAATTTTGACCAAGTTTGTAATTTTGATCCCAAACAATATTAATTTAAAGGATACCCACTCTATATCGACATAAATTTCCATACATCATCCCCAAATTTATTTGGAATATTCATGGCACCAAATAATTCTTTAAAATTGATTAACTTTTGACAAATGTACACCTATATATATATATACACACACACACACATAATTCATATCACATTTATCTGTTTCAAGATCTAAGGTCTAATCTCAATGTTGATGAGATAGGAGTTCCAAAGGGATGTAAAATGAACTTCAAAAGCTCAAATGAGGATTATATTGGCATTTTAAAAAAAGAAAGTGGATTTTTTGGTGACAAAATTTGCTGATAACTGACGCCAGGCCTGGCAAGCAAAAAGAGGATGCCAATAAAAGTCAGCTCTGACCACAACAAAACCGAGGCTACCTAATTGATATTTTATATTTCTATGGGTGATTATTTTATCTTCCGAAAATGACCCTTCTACCATAAAATTTCCTCTTTAGCCTCTTATTTGTACTCATTATATAATTTATATATATAGATATTGATACCAGACATATCTTTGTGATATGTCTGTTGGTACTGGGTAGTAAACGTACATCAGCAGCTTATAATTAAATAATTATTCACGGTTGATACAATTTTGTTTTCTTTTTTATAAGCGTTCCAATTAAGAAAGCCCCATTAAGGTTTTTATAAGTTTTTAACATTACATGTATTCAGTTGTTTTTCCTAAATATATATATATATATGAATTTTTTTACTTCAGATAACAAACTCATTAATTCATCAATCATCTTAAATACGATATGCGAAATATATGGTTACTGTTACATTAATGTTGTAGTACTTTCTCCACTCACTTATTACATAATTAAGGCCTCCAATGCAGTAAGCAAAATGCTTTTGGACCCTGTCAATTACATAATATTTCAACACAACATTTACTATTAAAGTTTAATGTTGGGACCGACACTTGGCACGAAACCCTCAATTGATTGAACCATTGATGTACCATTAATCAATGCCACACACACACATATATATATGTATGTTAACAACCATACATTAGTTACTTAATTACCCAAAAATATAATTAAAAAAAAGAAGAAAATTATAACTAAATTGAAGTCAAAATAAGGACAAGATAATTCCTTACGGCCACGTTCGCAGATATAATTTAAACTTTATTTACAAGTTTTATGGATTAATCGGGCAAAATCGCGAACACCATAATTATATATATATATATATATATATATATATATATATATATATATGAAAATAGCTTTAATATATAGAAATATTTTATTACTTAATATTTTTCTTTTTTACTCTTGTTCTTTAAGGTAGGTTGAGCTCCCTAACATTATGATGTTGCAGCAAAAATGTATTCATGTCTTTATTCGTAATGATTGAAACAAATATTGCGAATGGACATGGACTAGATAACGATTCCGTAATTATGACAAAAATATATAAAAGAAATATATATATATATATATATATATATATATATGCATTAATACTTATGCCTTTAATAATATAAAAGTTATTGGCTATTGTATAAAGTATTGGCAATTTAAATGAGGGTAAGCTGGGTTTGAAACTTTGAATGTTAGTAATGCTGAAGTATAAAGCCCCTGTTATATGTTGCATTGTTACTATAATGCGCTCTATCGGTTACGGTCGCGGTGTAATAAATTTGGATAAAGTCAGTGTAAACTGACCGATACAAATCGCGTATCAAATTTAAAAAAGATCGAGCAAACCATAATTGCTACAAAGCCTACAATTGACAAATAAGTTGAGTTTTGTAAGATTATACTTAACTATTCAAATTTTATTGGTACAATAATTTAATAAAATCATCAATAAAATGGTGCAAAAAATTGGAGGAATCTGTTGTCTCTTTGTCGTGAACCACAATCTTTTTCTTTTTTTTTTTCGAAATATTAAACAACTGATATAAATAAATATAATAATTACAGGTAGGTCTTTGGCCAAAGTAGCCCAGATAGGCAATCAGATTCTTTGTTGATAATATAAGACATGTATAACAGTCTCATGCATTAATATATATATATTCAACACCTGCCGTCTGGTAAGGTATATTAGGTGGTAAAAGTATATTTATTTATTTAATCATTTTCACTAAAAACAGAGCTAATGTGTATATATTGGTAGTACATTCTTCACCACGTGACAGGTTAAATAGTAGCCTAAACAATTATATGTATATATATATACACTGTGTGTGTGTGTATATATATATATCACGTTTGTACGTAAGATTTAAGTTAGAGTGAGATGGGTTAGTTTTAATTATGTGTTAAGGGATTAGGTGATTGATGGAAGATGAAGACTGTGTATGAGGAGGACGGTAAAGGTGGTTGTTTCTTTCAACCTTACTTGGCTTTAAAGCTGCTCCTACATTGAGCGTGAGGTAGCTAGCCTGCTTAACCACAGTTAGTCAATAATTCACGTGAATTTAAGCGTGTGTCTGCAGTCACTAAAAATACGTACCAGACACATACATTATACATACATATATATCTATATATGTATATGTATATGTATGTATCACTATCTGTTGCTGTTACAATTGGTAAAGACAGTAGTGTGGCCTGACACCAAAGGTCCCTAAATCAAACTTTTTTACAAAACTCCAAGTGACAACCAAACTGCCCTTAAAAATGGGGGCCCACAAACAATTCCTATTAACTGGAGGGACTCCATAGATAGAGTGTGGTCTTCTTCAACCTCCGTTTAGTAGAAGCAATTGATGAACCAGAAAAAAACATAGTTGGACCACACACTCTTAATTCATCCACCTCCCCCGCAGTAGGGCTTTAATAGTGACAAAACAAATTCATGTGTTTGTGGGCTCACTAGCTTGGTGGAATTGAAGTGGATATACTTGTTTTGAGGCTCCGTGTGCTAATCTCCCACAAGCCCACCAAGGAGGGAGGCCAGGTCTAAGCTGGCTTCAATGAGAAGGCCCACTGTGCTTTTTCCACCATAATGAATTACAAAATATTGATACATTGTATCATATATCTTCATTCTATCATGTGTCCTAGATCTATCAGGACAGACCATAGGTTCATAACATCAAGTCCCACCACGCTCTTTTACCCATTAATGGATTGTTTATATTAATATTTCAAAAAAGGTATTTACACTCAAAAACCTCTTACAACCCCAAAACTAGGAAAAGAGGTGGACATAAATTGCACTAATGAAATGAATGGGAAGAATCCATAAAGGATTGTTTGTAGCCATAGTTTTTAGGAGGATGTGTGTAACAGCTGACTGTGCGTCTCCCTCATTCAAATTCAATGTGAGACAAGAATCCTTTACAATTTTTCTCTATCAAAACTCGTAATACCGAATTCGAATCAAGATTTAGGTCTGTTCTGATATCATTTGTAAAACGCTAGAAATTTGTTATATGATCAAAAATTTTAAACTATGATTGGCTGCTATTGCATACGTGTCTTTATAAGCCCAAAACCCCTCCTCATTTGGATCCAAAGTGGAATGAACATTTTGTTTGTACTCGTAGAACAAAAAAAGGGAGATTAAAAAATAAAAAATAAATGTTATATATAAGGTAATGCTTAGCTAGGCTTGTTAACATCTTTGTCCCATACTACCCTTCTAGGGCTGACTTGAGGGGATAACTTGGTGATAATGCAAAAAAAAATTATAGTTTGGAGGAAGGCCTCCATCTTCAGTGAAATTATGTGTGTGATGATGTTATATATGGGCAGATAAGAAGATGATCGATCATTATTCATCACTAGATGGTCCCCTTTAACCTTCCCAACTTTAATTTCTCATGAGAGGGACCCTTAATCCAATTGTTCATCGATCATTACTTTTACTTTTCAACCTCCTTTGTCATGTATTACATATATATACATATATATATATATATAGAGAGGCTTATCACTTCTTAGTTTTCATGGTAATTAAGTATACTTTTAACCATCAATTTGCATAAAAAAAAGAAGGCTTTTCAGGTAATAATTAAATCTATCATCATGGGTGATTTGCTAGGAAAGTACGTAAGGGGGCATAATAATTTGTTGTTTCACCAAATCTTGGAGATTGGAACTGAATAAATTGATATAAATTTAAACTTTTTCATTAAAAATTACTAAAAAAAACACACATATGAAAACCAACTAAAGATTTGTATAATATAGAGTCACTTGAATAGTTGATTTCTCGATACCCTGCAAAATCATGACAACGAGTTAATTAAGGAAAAAATTAGATATCTACAAAATCCATACCCAACCCAACTACAGAACACCATAAACCATCACATATGTCGTAATATATGTTGATGATCAACATCTTAATGAGGTACAAACTCAACCTAATTCACTTACCATCCGAGCTAAACCTCGTTAGTAGGTGAAATGCATATGTTGCAATTAGTTTTGAAGATTTTCATCGTACAATAATAACTTGCAGAAGATTCCCAAATCAGAGAACCTTATCGGGATTTTCACACCTCATGCTGACATGCACACACACATATACTATATATATTTATTTTATGCGGACAAAAAATTTACACATCTTCTTTATTTCCATGAAGACTTAAACCATCATCTTTCTACGTTGTCCAGTAAAAAAACATAAGATCGGGTTAAAATGCGGGGTGGTAAACCTTGCATAATTATTAGGATAGAAGAGTTGGTTGTTTAGATAAAGAAAAATTACAAACACATGAATTTTTGGACCATTATTAATTATTCATGGAGTTAAATTCATTAAGTTTTGAAAAAATGAATTTACTAAAAACGTTGGTATGAACTTGAAAAAAAAAAAAATACTATTTTAACTATCAGTGATCAAAAAATAAAATTAAATTAAATTTGATCACCGGTCATCAAAATGGTCTACACAAAAAATGGTACTAACGGTATACAAAAATTTTACATCTATGCACACAAAATGGTACCACTTTTGTACGCAGATGTATCACTTTTGTACAAGTATTTTGATTTTTGTGTTGACCACTTTGACAACTATTGATCAAATTTTGATTCATTTGATCACTAGTTATCGAATATAGTAAGATAGTATGGACACTTCAATAAATAAAATGAACAGTAATTTTCTATGTAACCAAATTAATTGTTTTTGAAACTTCATGACTTCAATTCAATGAAATCGTAAATAGTGGTTTAATAGTACATGTATTTGTAATTTTTCATTTATATAAATCTGTCCAAAAGCTAGAACTTGGAATGCTAGAATCCTGATAGATTAGTGCGCCACACAAATAATCAATACATGAATTTTTCATATTCTCAACCTAGGGTTACTTCATTCTCATATATACAAATTTAATTATTATTTGTTGAAGAAATATGTTCCTCTACATGAATTTTTATTGGAATATTAAGAAAAAATACAGACGTGACACCTTGATATATTGAATTAATTAAAAAGAAAAGGATAAAAGATAATTAGTCATTTGATTTGATTTGTTTTTGTCACGAGAAGATGATATCTTTATCTTCACATGTCCAAACTTTATCAAATTTTGGTCACATGATTGCATAACAAATAAAGTTAAAAAGAGAGATAGCTTGTAGAAGAAAATAAAAAACAAGAAAAGATGATGATGAAGGATAGCTTTAGCTAGTCCAAACAAGAGAGAAAATCATGAATGCTATGGTGCACTCACAGGAGACAACAGAAGGTGGTCACGTGAAGGTGGTCGACCCCATGCATGCACACACATTAATCATCATCACTAGGCTGCACATTATCACACACACACACACACACACACACACACAGACACACACACACTTTTATATATGTATATGTATATGGGGTGGTCCAAGAACTTTAGAAATTAGAACCAATCATCATTCACAACCATCATTAGGTTTGCCTATTTGTTACTTAAAAGTAGCTCATCCCTGCTGGAAAAATGGTTGAAATTGAGAAGAATAGGATGCAAAGATATGTATCTTCTAACAAGTGCCAAGAAAGAAAAGGTCACGTGCTACACAGCCATAAAAGAAAAGTCCAAAGCCCACTCATGTGACCAAAACTCTCTAGCTCCCTCTCTTGTCCAACATATTAAGGGTTGAGCTTTACCAAGGACATCCTCAGCAATGGCAAATCTTTATTTATTTATTTATTTTTTTTTTTTTCGTGGTAGTGTGAAGCTTTTTAGAATATTTTATGATTCATTATCGAGTACAATCACATCAAAAATTTCTCTAATCTTCATTAGATTTTTCCTTTGAACAAAAAATCATTACTCATTCGTCTAACCCTGATTGAAATTGATGTAGAAACATGATTGGTTTGATTTGGTTAGTGAGACGAAACAATGATTATGAGAATTTTGTAATCTTGCCAATTGTGTAGCATGAAGGTCATGGAGAGAAATTAATGGCCTGATTAGACCACACAAACAAACATCAAGATTGATCTATTTAATTACTATATTGTATACTTTTTTCTTTTCTTTTTTATTTATTTATCAATACACATGTAATCTTTGCCAATTATTTTGTTCGTCCTTTTCAAAACTATATATATATATATATTAATATATATATTCCATGGTCAGATTGGTCATATTATATCATATAAAACTCATGACTGTGATGACAATAAGTTGCTTGGGCCTAAAATACTTCTCACTCAGTCCAAGCTAGATATTGGCCCAAAAGGAGAAGATTTGTTAGGATACGGCCTACTTTGTTAGTAAATGGGACTCGGCCCAATTAGTGTGTTTAACCACAGTCCACTAACTTGGGATTCAAGAATTATTCTATATTGAAATAAATTCATAATCCAAGAGTTATTTCCAAATATATATATATGTATAGCTAATAATTTGAAAGAAAAAAAAAAAAAAAAAAAAAAACGAAAGATATTTCAAATAAGAAAGTGAGAAATGGAGGGCGATTCTTCTTCCTTGAGCTCAGTCTCACAAGAATTTTTTTCTGAATTAAAATTGGTGCGTGACATTGGGCCTACCACGTGCTTAGAGGGTATTAATCTAACTCAAAGAATGGGACATTCATTTAGTCATGGAAATAAATGTCAGGTTTGTGTCGAGAAACTCTAAAACTTGAGTTGAAATTCTAAAATATACCGCTAATTTAAGTTAAAAATATTAATTTATGTAATTATTTATTAGGTGGTCTCGAACAATCAGGAAATGTCATGGAATCAAAAATCAAAATCAAGTCGACACATTTAGTAGTATGGCATCTGTACGTCGATTGGCCAACACTACCTAATAATTTCTCCCAAATACAATGGAATGCATATGATCTGACATAAACCTATATCGCATGTATCTGACACTTACCTCTTGTAAAAATTAATATTAAGCGCAGAACCATTTGAAATTTCATCTCCATGATCAAAGACAATGTGAAATGTCCAGAGCCTGTTATGTATAATTTGTATAACGCATGGGTTGTCGACAAAAGGAATATATCAAACCAATCTAGCCACTATTGAGCATGATTGTTTATTATATATGCATATATTTATTTGGTAGTACTAATTAATTAAGCAATCTCATTCCAACAAAAACATAGGATACAGTAGGCTTAGACCAAATCTCAACAGATCTCCATATTAATTTTAGTGTTTGGACCATCAAAGCAAACCGTATAATAACCTCACAACAATAGATGAATTGATTAATCAACGACAAAGATTAAAATATATATATAACACAAATTGCCAAACCTAAGGGACAAGATCAGTATACAACTACTGATCTGCTTGCATATGTCATGCCAAAACGTAGTAGTTATATATTTATATGTTTGTGTGTATGTGTATAACCTAGTGATTGAGATTATCAATATTCCATGCATGTAAAGATGACCACTACTGTCACAGTGAACACCATTATTTGCTAGGAATTTAAGAGTAAAAATATATAAGTTTATTACAGTACTTTAATTTTTCTACTCGGTACATTGTTAAATTTTGAGAAAGCAAACATTCTCAATTCGATTCTGCTTACCTACTCTCACAGTCTTCTTCTTCTACTTATAAAATTGGCATATGTAATTATATTCGATATCTATTGTATGAATGGTAAACTAAGCATATTTTTCTACCTCAACAAAATACAAAACTGCTCTTAGCTAGAAAACTCACCAAACAAGCTAAGGTGTCTTATTTTTAGAGAAATACTACGGGTTTCCACATTATTTTATTTTTAATGTTATAAAGGGCATGTATTTGGTTAATATGATGACACATTAGAAAATGTTCCATTTTTTATGTAAGAAAACAATATTTTTATTTTATTTATAAAATAAAGTTCCATATTTGTTAATTATATGCCTAGTAAATTAATACCACTTTACTTCGCCCACATGATTTGGGAATGAAACCATAACAACACTACAAAAAATATGATCAAGAAATTGTCAGCCGGCCCACGCAGGCTGGCCGGCCTACCTTATATAGTCCCCTAACCCTATATATATTTTCATCACATATCACTCTCACTCTTCACTATCATATATCAATGCTCTAAGTGAAGCTTCAAATTGTTCTATTCATTTCATCACAACAATCCCTTTTAATTAATTTCTCTCCATATATACATACATGTGTATATTATCATTAGTTAGATTCAAAAGAATTCTATTGAAGATTAAAATCCAAAATTCAAAAGTGTGTTCTTAATATATTCTTCTCCTTATCAGTTTCGAAACCTTAACTTAGAAGTTGTTGAGACGAAGGTAGATCCGCGCGTGTTTTGAATACCATCTTATATTGAGAAAATGAGGCAAGCTGGAATGTATTCAGGGATGGTATCTGGAGGAGGGATATGTGGGAGGACGGGACCGCACTCGTTGCCGTTGGCCAGGATCAAGAAGATCATGAAGAAATCAAATGATGATGTGAAGATGATATCTGGGGAGGCCCCCATTGTGTTCTCCAAGGCTTGTGAGTTGTTTATAGAGGAGATTACAAAGAGGTCTTGGAGGATGGCCATGCAAGCCAAGAGGAGGACACTTCACAAAGAAGATGTTGCTTCTGCTGTTGCAGCCACTGATGTCTTTGACTTTCTTCTCAACCTGGTTTCTGATCATCATCATCTTTCCACTACTAACACTACTCAAGAAGATGCTTAATGGAAGCATAAGAATTGGAGATTTCTCTCCTCTCTCTATCAATCCTCGAACCCTAGACCACCAATTTCTCTCTCTATATATATAATGTAACTTCTGCCTGCCCTCTGTAGACTTCTCCAAACGTTTTACAATCATCAGCTAAAAGCATTATCCATATATATATTGACAAGTTAATTTCTTGCTATTAGACCTTGTTGCACTAAAAAACCTATTTTCACAAGCATTTATTAGGCCAATTATCATATATATATAATTTCTCTCTCTCTATATATAATGTAACTTTTGCATGCTTGGCTATATATACGATTGATTTGAAGAAAATCACATAGAAGTGCTTGCCACGCATAAATAGATGTTTGTAGTTTACCATTTCAAATTTTCTTTTCTTTTATTTTGTTTTTATTAAGTGTGATATGGCGAAATCCTTTTCGTGTGATGAGAGAATCAAGTTCGTTCATCAAAACAGCCTCGTTTTGGTTATACATGTGCTTGTACATCAAAATAGCATTGTTTTGGTGCACAAGACACACTTTACTTTACCCCTTTGCGTTAAATTTGAAAATATTATTTTCCTTGATTAAATAACATACATTAACTTTCAAAAAAAATTCACCATACACATTTTAACATACTTAATGTACCAATTATACCAAAAGAATTATCGTGATGACATGGAGTATATTGTATATATCAATAACAAAAATTGAAATTGACTTGGTTAAATGACCTTAGCCTTGGGGATTAATTTTTACCAAATTTTGTCACAATTGAATTTCAATTCTTAGAGTTACTGAAAGTATCATAATTTCATTTCCTTTGGAATTACTGAGACTGTCATTGTTCCGTGACTTAACCAATTGCTCAACTTAAATCAAATGTCAGAATTGAACACCTGTGCCGAAGATCCAATTAGTCCTTAATTTATTGTCATACAACTGAAATCAAGGGATGATTGTAATGTCGTCGGAAGTATTCTTTTGTCCATTATTAAACCAGAATTAATTCAAGTAAAAAAAAAAAAAAATTCTTTGTATATATATGAAAGACAAGAAGATTGTTGACCAAAATTTCATAAACCCACAACAAACCAAAATATAAATAAATATATATATATATATATATATATATATATATATATATATGGAAATAGTGACGTGGTAAATTGTAGAGTAAAATATGTTCCCTTATCAATTTAGTCCAGCTAAAAAAATCAATTTTAGTCACCTTTTATTTTTCTTGAGAATCGTTTTCCTGCTTCAATATATAAGCCCACTTTTTATTTTGAGAATCATAATCCAACACTATGAGCCCACAGCCCACTTATTTGTGCCATTTGGACACAAATGTACAATTTTCAAGCCCAATCCCAAATAAAAAGTGTTAAACGGCAATTTGTGGTTTTATGTAGCGGAAGATATTTGTGGAAAGTTTAAGTTTTTAAGGAAAAGATTAAAATTTGTATCTTTCTCTCTTAATCAGGTTTACTTAATTTAGTAATTAATCAATTAATCATATACAAAATAAAAGTAAATAAAGCAAATAGAAGCAAATAGAGTTTGAGAGATGATATCAGGTTTTTTAGTAAGGAAATCCCAATTGATAAAATAGACCAATTGTTGTGGGAAAAACCTCATGGACTATGTAGTCCAAAGTAAACTGATCCATTATATTTGAAACAAAGTACAATGGATTTTAACTCTATCTCACACCCTATCGTTCTACCAAACACTAATTGCTGACAATCTTCTAGCTTTGCGGTGTCCCGTCTAACAGCTCTTAACCTCAAGTTTACTCTTAATCTCTGTAGAGGGATTGCTGGTAGATCAAACAACACTCCTCGAATGCTTTGACCCTTCCAAAGTGTGATCGCTTCACCCTATTCTTCAAGATCTGAACTTTGAAGTAAAAGAAATAGATCTGCTTCTCTGATCATTGTAGATGCAATATTCAATGAATTTTGAACACGATTAGGAATTGAACAAACACTCTAAACTTACTCTTGTGTTTATATGTATGTTCTAGAAATAAAGACAGAAAATCATATTTAATTTTCTGCAAACTAGCTCTTAAATAGGCTTTTCAAGAATCAGAAAATGTAATGCAAAAGCCATACTAACCTAGATGTAAATCAAGGTTTATATAGACTCTTCAAAGACCTATATATGCATAGAAAAAAGTAAATTTTGTGCATGGGACTTTTAGAAAGAATTCTTTATCAAATAGGAAGTTTAGACAGAACAGGAAACTACTACCTAATTAAACTGTATTAGCAAGTGTAACCGGTTCCCAAAGGACAAAAAGTTTCCTTCGACCCAAAGAATCTTGAACCAGTAGCCAAAGTCAGTACGGGTTCCCACATGACAAAATTGAATATAAAAAGTAAAACCAGCTTGAAAAATTTTTGTTTTGGAAACTTTAAAAAAAGTACCATGTATGTATAGTGTCCTAAGTGGAAAACAACTTCCTAAAGTGTTGTTCATACCTTTTTCGTAGATCATTGTACATATCAAACTTGAACAACTTTCTAATTCCATAACCGATCTCGATCTTGATTTGTTAACTTGAAAATTATAACTCGATCAGACTTGTTTTGACACCAAAATTAGCCAATTACAAAAATTATATCTCACATAATTAGTCGAAAGCTAAACAGACCAATGAAGTGATTATACACACAATATATATATATATATATATATATACACACACACATATATATATATATAATTATCGTTATATATACATAAATTTTTGCGTTCAGTATCACAGTACCACCGCAACACTGGCGCACTCTTTTTCACAAAGAGAAGATGAGGGTTCAACAGACAAATATTGTTTGAATAATATTGAATTTGACAACTGGATGTTTCTTTATAGGTATTAAATTCTAAGTCCATTCATAGACGGGGATGGTTCATCAACAGGTTTACGAAAGTGTCTCAAACTTGTCGCCCAAAATCAATTGACAAGGCCTAAGAGCATGCGCATCAGTCACTCCGAATTTTTACTTTCTAAAAATACCATTTTAGTCCTTTCAAAAACCACATTAACAATTCTCAAAGTCACGTTAGCAACTTTGGCTCTCCAGTTATGAAGTATGGACATGGACACAGACGCTGATACGGGACACCGACGACACGGATACGACAATACAACAAATTTTTTTAAAAAAATAGGACACGGATATTGCAATAAAATAAAATATATATTTTTATTATATATAAATTTTTATTTTTCTTTTTATTTAAATTAGGCTAATCAAATAATTAATCCCTGCTACTCTTATCAAACATAAAAATCAATGGTTCAAATTTTATTAAAATATTAGTTCATATAGTTGAATAAGCTATCCTTATAACCAAACATATATGTTTTTTAATTTATTTGTTTTTTTATCACACCTTCTAAGATGATAAGATAACAATCTCGATCCTATCCCCTTTTTCTCTCCACACGTGGTTCACTTCTTTCTTCATCTTCTACTCTGCCTCTCTTCCTTTCTATGTCATTCAGTTAAGCCAAGAAATCTGATGAAGCTTTGGATGGAAAATAAGAGGTAGTTCCTCTTTTTCGCCGGTAAAGCCCAACACCCACAGAAAATCTTGCTCTTTGTTCTTTTTCTTTTTTCTTTTTTTCCCTTGTGGTTGCTCTGTCATTCCTTCAATCTCTTCATCTTAATTTTTTAGATTTCTACATTAGTCATTTCACTTAATAGATCTCAGTGAATGAATACACATGCATATATACATATGTATATATACACACACCCCTTCATTCTCTCTTTTTCTTTTCAAAAAATAAAAAATAAAACCGAACATGCGTGTCTTCGGTGTGACCTCAGCGTGTCGCTGACGTGTCTGACTTATCCTTTGCCGTGTTCGACCTTGAAAAAAATAATAAAAAATTAAACACGTGTCCGACACGGGCATCAAACCGAACATGCGTGCTTCATAGCTCTCCAAAAACGGACACTCATCAAACTCTCCGGACTTTTGTTCTCAAAAAATAATAATAATAATAATAATTTATTTATTTTTAACTTTTTCATAATAACAGTAATATTTTTCAATCAAATAATATCATTGCAAATAATTAAAAACAACCAAATGCACTGTTTGTGGTAGATTTTTAAAAAATAAAGCAAAAAAAGTTTTAAAAAAATCAAATTTAAAAGGGAAAAAAAAAGGTTTTTAAATTTATTTTGGCCCAAGTCAAAAAAATTTGAACAAAAAGTGCTTAAACAATATATTTTTTATTTTATTTTATTTTTCTCCAAAAAACCACTTATGCCGAACAGTGCCTTTCAGCTGACAATTTTTTAAAAATACAGCTGCTCACATTTTGGCGTCGCCGTTTCCGTTAAACAAAAAAATAAAAAAAAATAAAAAAAATCACGATGGGGCTCGAGCTCGCGCTTTTCTGTGAGCCAGCTCGCTAGCCGTTGTGGGTCAACTCCATTTCCGCTAGGCCGATGCATTGCAAACTTGATCTTTCTTTAGCCAAACCCAAGTTTGACTAATCCAGTGCGGATGCTCTAAAAACTTGTCTAATCTCAAAACTCCACACTATGACTGACCACCCTTTACCTTGCAAAACCTTTTAGCTAATGACCTCATACATTGGGATTGCTCACCAACAAACAAAAAAGTACTTGCTCAAAAATTTACCATCACAGCCATATCTCAACCTCTCCCTAACAAACTGTTTGGCACAAGCTGGACTGGGGTTCAAGCATTTAATGTTTCCCAAAACATTCATTTTGCCTCTGGGTGGCTATTCAGGAAAGACCATCAACTCTTGACAAGCATTCAATGGATTACATGATGCAACCAAATGTGTGTGCATTGTGCTTAAGTGATGTAGAGAGTTATAAACACATTTTTCATCAATTTTCATACTCGAAAGTAATATGGAATGGGATACAACATAAATGTGGGTTTTATACAAGCCCTAGTTCTTGGCAAGAGTTCGTGTTTGCAAAATTTTTACTTGGAAGTTAATGCTGGCAAATTTTGTCTATCATATTTGGAGAGAACACAACAACAGAATTTTTGGCAGTGTGTAACTCCATCAAAGACCCTTCCAATTATCAACTTGGTAAGATACAAATTGTTCTCCATTAAGAAAGGTACCCTTATGCTTAGGAACTTGCAAAGGATTGGAATTTACGCAGCTCTTTCTATGAACCTTTCCGCACCAACCCCTCCCTCTCATTCTCACAATACATCCCAACTGCAACCACCATAGTCGTAGCCAAACCATCACCCAGAGCAGAAACATTTCTGTGCCTGTGGATTGGATTTTGAGAATTTTCTGGTATTCACATTGGGCCAACATTTTGAACAATATGGATTTGCACTCTTTGTTTTTTGGGTAATGATTTGTTTGGGCATATAGGCATGTGGCCCATAACGCTTCCTGGGGTATGCCCCTGTATACGTGTAAATTCTTCACTTTTTCAATGCATACTTATTTACTTAAAAAAAATCTTTTTGAAATAAAGAGTAAAATATTATGGCGCATAATTTACTTGAAATTGATTGATGTAGTGAAAAGGATTCAATTTTCAGGAAAGAATAGGTTTTTTCCTTTTTTCTTTTTGTTTTTTTATCAACACAGCTGGAATTTGAGTTTACATGTAATTAAAATTCATATTATTGAAACTAATGTAACAACGTTATAACGCAATTGGTGGTCATCATCAATTTTCACACTATTGAAAATAATGTAACAAAGTTATTTATGCATTTCACCTTTCCAAGAGTTTGTAGTTTTGTATTTGGTACACTGGTTAACTCTTATAGCTTGATTGCAAGTGACTATTACACCTATTTATAAGACAACTCACTTTACAAGAATTTGGAGTGTTGTACGAGTACACTCGGTAATTCTTGTACACAATCCAACTTTTCACACATTCTCAAATTGTTGGTTACTATTTTAGAATCTTCTTTACTGGATGCAATTATCTGTAAATCCTTCAATAATTTAAAATATTGCAACTCTATCTGCACTTCATTATTCTACGCAATTTTAGAATACTATGAAACTTCATTCTTTTTGTGCCATGCAAAGACTTTTTGCATGCTCATATTAAAATTTTAAGAAATTATTATGTGATCTTGGACCAATCACATATTGACATATAAATAATTTGTTAACCTTATTTCATTTAGTGTATGATTGGATGGGATTAATAATAATTTCTCCATAACTCCACCATTTTCGTGCCACGCAAAATCTTTTACTGTGCTCCTGTGCGTGGCGTAACCTGTCTGTGACTATGAGGAAGCATGACAATGTACTCTACCTCCCAAAATGAAATGTCCAAGGATAGTAAATATATTAATTATTGGAGAGGGAAAAAAATCTATGCATTTAAATTCTAATAAATAAATTGTATTTAACTCCATTACTAAACAGCTACCCTCTTTGAAAATGATAAGAGATGAAAATACAATATATATATATATATATATATACACACACACACACAAACACGCGCGTATAAATTGATATATATATATATATATATATATATATATATATATATATAATCTAGCAAATAACTGTAGACTAATATCCATAAGCACCTTCTTATTTTCCTTTTTTTTTTTCTTCTTTATTATTATTTTTTTTTGGAAAAATTATAAATAAAAAAAAAAATTGAATTTTGAGAAGTTTTATTATTTAAAGATGGAGTCAAAGTCAACACTTTTTAAAGTCACAGACTTTGACCAAAATCTGACGTGGATATGAAAAAATATTGATCATTTGCCTAAACTATCCTTAGTATCTTCAGGTACTATTTTTGTGTATATAAGTACTATTTTTGTGCACACAAGTATCATTTTTGTGCAAATCAAGTAATCAAAATGTTCTGCACAAAAAGTGATACTTTGTATACAAAAATGGTACTTACATACACGATTATGATACCTTTGCACAAAAATGATACTTATTTACATAAAAGTGGTAGCTTTGGTCACAAGAGTAGTACATTTGATCACAAAAGTGGTATTTATATACACAAAAGTGATACATTTATACACAAAACTGGTACCAAAAGATACTAAGGGTAGTTTGGATAAATTAATAGTATTTTTCTATATCCGCATCAACTTTTGGTCAAAGTCTATAAATTTGAGATGTTTTGACTTTGACTTTGACTCTTAGTAATAAAACCTACCAAAATCCTCTTTTTTATAAATTTTCCTATTTTTTTCTTCTTTTTTTCAACAGCCATAATCTACAATATCAAAAACAGTACTAAATAACACACATAAAACAGAATCGTCACTTAAAATAACTATTGCGAAGCCATTCTTGAACAACTATAATATGCCATTATACTAAACAAAAAGTCTAGCTAAGACTCAACCGTACTGATTAGTGACTGCACAATATTCCCCCAAAGAAAGAGCCAGATTAAGCTGAAAGGCAGCTAAAAACTACACTCTCACTGAAGCCGGAAGTGGTAGAGACCAAATACTCATTCTCGATCCGGTAAGGTGGTGACCGGACTTTTTTCTCCCTCCTAGAGCCGGATTCTGACACCAAATCTGACCTTTTTCCGGCATTGGCAGCTGCTTTTTTCTCAATTCTTCGTCTTGCAACATACTCTTCTGAAATAAATACATCCATGTCTAATAACTCCACCCAAAATTTGTTAAATGTGTAGTACTAAATGATGAAGAATGTGGAAATAGGCTTTGGTATTAGCTACATGTTCATGTACTAGTGATGAGTTGAGTGCAATTTATAAGGAAGAAAGTGGAGGTATTCTATGGGCGTCCCAAGGTTTTTTTTTTTTTTAACAAAACTAGCAACTCCTTTTGGTTATGAAGGTTTCAAGGTGTAATGGTTTCCGGAACTGTTTGGCTTTTGATGTCAGATTTGTCAGTGTAGACATATATATACACAAATATACATATATACACGTGTATGAGCAGAGAAGAAAGTAGCAACTTCCTGATTTTTGTCTTTGTCTCTGTTCCACTTTGATGCAGGTGAAAGTGTGAGAGGATCACTTTTTATTTTTTTGGGAATTCGAAGCAGGGCAAAGTGGGAATTTGCAAGGTGTTATTTATTCTCTGTTTGGCAGAAAAAAAGGAAAAAAAAAAAGAAAAAGAAAAAAGAAAAGGTGATTAATTCAACTACTTTTACTTATTTAAAAAAAAAAAATGCAAAGAAAGAGAAAAACAATGAGTGAGTGGTTATTTTTATTTGCCATTACTTTTTATGAAAATGACACAATAACTTAAGTGATAATAAAATACGGAATAATTATTTTTACTTCCTTTTTCCTCCTTATAGGGTTGTAGATGAGCTAAATATTTTTTTTCCATATTACACATACACAATATATTCACAGATGATATTCATATTTTATTTTTTATTTATATTAAAATTAAAATTTTAATAAATAAAAAGACAAAATTGCTCTTCAAAAGTGGGGTATGTGCGAGTAATCTTTGTAATATTGTGAAGTTGAATTTGTTTTAGAAGAACAATTATGCCATTCTAAAATAAACAAAGGACAAGTGAAGAAAAAGGAAGTAGCAAGTGGAGTGAATATATCTCTCTATGATAGCCACACACAAAATTGCAAACACTTGCAATTATATATACGATTGATGCGACCAATTAAGTCACCATGTGCCTAATGGCCCCAATTATCTCTCTTTATCAAGTTTACCATAAATATAGCATGTCAAGACATGTGTTGTGTGCATATCAAGAGAATCACAGAAAGTAGGTAGCATGTTGAAGTATGTGTGGTCTATATATATATATATATATATATATATAACATGTTTGGTCGGCTTTACATTATATCCAAACTTAATTAATAATACCTATAAAAATAAAGAGGTTAATCAGTAAAAGAAAACCTAGGGTAAGGGTAAAAAAGGGGAAGAATTGTTGTCAAAAGGGACAATAATTTTATACCAACCATGCCGACCATATGTTTTCTTCCTTAATTCCTAGTGGGAGTAACTTTTAACTGATAATATTCACATGACTCCACATGCTGTGTCTTAGGATTGACTAGCTATCATGATGTGAACATGGTTTTTATTTTTATTTTTATTTTTAATATAACACACTTGATCATTACATTGAAGAAAGTTATCCAAACACTACCTACAACTATTTGGGTTAATTAGATATATTTCCTAATAAGGTTTATTTAAAACAATGGGATTGTTTTACAATGTGCTACTTTGACTCTGTGCCATTGTGGTATGATTGAGTCCTACTTGTTGCACATGTGCAAATGGATGAAATATGCATGTGAATCTTGCAAAGAAGCAATCAAGATTCAAGAGTTTGAAAACAATCTCTCAGTTGAGGAAAGTGTAGACCATATATAGTATTCAATATTTATATAAAACAATATTTGTTTTACACTTTTTTTTTTAGGGGAAATATTCTTTGTACATGGAAAAACTATCTTCAAATTAAACTTTACGAAAAGCAACTCGAGAACGATTAAACTTTGAATCATATTAAATCGTCTCACGTGCTTATCTTGTTGAACTCTGCATTGAAATTGCAATTTCAGCATATTTACTCTGAAATTTTTTCAATTTTAACCATGAACTTCACTAATTTGAAATTCGAAGTTGTATAATGGAAAAAAAATGTATTAAAGAGGCTTTGGGTACCAGCACGGATCTACATATAACTCATTGGAGCAATTGCCCAATGAAATTTAAAAAGTTTAAAATTTTTCCTTTTAACTTGCTTTCTTACTATTCCAAATTAAGTTTAAGGAGTGAGAATACCTTCATAGCACAGTGGTTTGGGTTGCTCTTCGTTGTCTTACAAAGTTCGGCTTTGAACCTTTACACCTAATTCTTGTCTTGAAAAAAATTAAGCCTTAGGAGCAATGCTAGCCTTATCGACATTGTCACACCACACTAAAGAAGTGTGCGTGGGGCAAGGACGGATCTACTGTCGGCTTACTGGGGGCATCCGCCCGAACTGAAATATTTTATTATTGCATTTTTTACCCTTAAATTTGTACTTTTTTGCATTTATACCTATTAAAATTTGAAATTTCCCCCACTAAAATTATGAAGAAAAAAATCATCTATATAAATTTATCCCTCCTAATATAAATTTCTAGATCCATCCCTCGCGTGGGGTCTACTACTACAAAATCGAGAAAGTAAATAAATAAGAAAAATAATTTTTTGAGAATTAATTTAGTTACCCCTCTATATATTTTTTATTTATTACTTTTCTGATTTTATAATTATAAATAATATGTGCATTTGTGATTTTTGTTCGAGGTTTATTGAGTGATTCATTAGCTAATTTACGGGGTTCCAATAATTAATAAATAAAAGGGTAAAGTACATAAACACCCCCAAGGTTTGTCAAAAGGACACACGGATACAATTTACCCTATTTTTGGACAATGACACCCCCTGAAGTTTGATAAGGTTACTAAAGACACCCCAATGGTAATGAATTGACATTTTTGCCATTTGACTTTTATATTGACCAATTTAAATGTTGAATAGACCTTTGTAACCTCAATATATACACCAATTTCTTTTCTTCTCACCAAAGGGTCAGTGGCCTAGCGATATTAACCTCTTATTTCTCAAAGGGAAGTCAATAATTCAAGTCTCAAAAGAGACATGTGTGTGTGAGTTCTTTCCTCTCTCCGTTTTCTCTTCCACCTCTTGCCAGCCTAACACCAACACACACACATATATACACTCACACACACACACACACACAAATATATATATCCACTAACACATAAGGCAGAGCTGTCGTCAAGGAGAATTGCATCGGTTAATTAGATGATGATCGTTGTGACACCCCCAACATTTTCCACGCATAAGTTGATCAGGCTTATACACGAAAAACGAGGGATATCAAAAACAATTGGCAATATACAAGCATGGAATACAAAATGATAATAATAAAAGAATTTAGACAGGAAAGGAATACTAAATAATACAACATCCATCCATCCTTTATTTAAATACAGTACTCCATTACAACTTGGAAATCCTATATCAAGGATCCCTAAATATAAACCTAAGAGTTCAACGTCAAAAGTAATTAAAAACTGAAACTGAAGTAATACATAAAACTTCTACCCTGAACTGGATCGTAAGAATAGATGAGTTCGGATGGTGGTCCCACACTGCTAACCTCAACCTTGGAACGGGTACTGACCGTATCCTGAAATAACAACAATGGTGGGTCAACCCCACGAGCAAGTTCTTTCTACTATGACCCAAATCAGAGAATCAAATAAATTAATCATTATGAATCGGACGAATCCTATATCTGTATACATCCTAAGGGAACTATCCAATGTATAACATGACCTCAACCAGAATAGACGGTGATCACTTAGACTCACACTAGGTGGTTAAGTGTCGCCTTTCCCTACCCGGGAAATCAGCTATTATACATGGTGCACGGTACTGACAACACAGACTATAACGAACTACACAGTGATAACACCTCTCAAAGTACTGATGAATATACTGAGCATATAAATTAGGCAACACATGCCAATAATATTACTAAACATACTGAGTATGTCAATTAGGCAACACATGCCAATAATATTAAATCACATACCCTGACAGCCACACATCTGTCTATAGCAACGAATGCATAAGGTATAAATGAGTCTAAACTTATTAGCCAGCTCACATGGTTCTATATGGCAACTCATCCATATAATATAAATGTGACATAATTAAACAGTCCATTTATTTCCTGAAATGCACACAGTATAATAATCATGGTTGATATATGATTAACAGTATAAATATCCCATAATATATATTGGATAATTTATATGACTAAAACATGGCATTATTTAATTTAACAGTAATGTTTGATACCATTTAATAAGATATTAACACTATTTATATTTAACAATGTCATTAAATAAATCACATTAATATCTGTACCGTAAACGAGCCAATAAATGCTTAGAAAAGATTAATTGGCCATAAGAATAATTAACGGGTATTAAAATAATAATTTTGTGGCCCGTTAAACCCGTAAATACCAACACAGTACATAAAAATCCAAGTTTAAGGTTCTGGAATTTACAAAACAGGCCCTAGGGGTAATCTGGTAATTTCCAACAGCTGACAGGGCCCCTCACGCGCCCCCACGCGCCGCCCTAAGCTTCCCCATGCGCAGCCCAACCTTCCCCACTCTCCCACGCGCCTCCACGAGCGTCTGGCATCAGCCACGCGCGCGCACGTGCTCCCACGCGCGTCTGGAAAGTTCCACGCGCGCGCATGCGCTCCCACGCGCGCGTTGATGGCTTCCTGCTGACGTGGCGTCCTCCGGTTGGTTGGCTGCATCAGCTTTCCTACATGCGCGCCACACCGGATCATCTATCATCTCATCTCACCTAATCCAAGGGTCAATGATCCGGGTGTACCGCGGTAACATGGACCGCGATGCACCGGATCAATCAGCTTCATCTAAGGCCCAGGATGCGCGCGCGCACTAACCTACAATGCGCCGCATCACACCGGATCACTCCGGTCATCTTCTTCACTGCCGGTGGCCGGAAACCTCGCCGGAGGCTCGCCGGAAATTGCAGAAAAGCCCCGGAAAAATCTAAAAAATTCTAGAAAAATCCCTAAAGCCTTATTTAATTATTTTCAGCTATATTTTAATTACATAGGCTAATAAATAAATATCTAACCTCTTTAATAATTAAAAACACATTATTTTAATAAACTAAAAATAATTAATTGAAATTCCTAGCATGGTTTCTAGTCTCTAAAACCCGAAATAAATTAAATGAATAATTTATGGATTCAAAGGGGAAAAGTAGATAATAACTTGCCTTTTTGGATTTAAAATAAATCCGCCGGTTGCGCGTAGTCGGGTAAATTTCTCCTACACCGATCCAAGCTCCTTTCTTTCTTTCTCTTCCTTTCCACACTTTTACAATGGCTTACTAAAATTTATAATTTGTTTCTACCTCCCTTTTCTTCCTTCTAAGGTAGGCTAGCTAATTTATATACAATTTATATAATATAAATATTACAAATATCTATTTTTGCATTTACTTACCCACATTCCCAACAATAAGGCTTTAAGGCAAGCAAGCCAAGTCAAGCAAGATGTCCTAAGGTAAATCCTATCCTAAGATTTAATTTCTTCATCATTACATTGATTTAATACTATTATTATTATTATAATAATTATTATTATTAAACTATTACAATTATTATTATTATAAATTTTATTATTATATTATTATTATAAATATTATTATTATTATATTATTATTATTATTATAAATATTATTATTATATTATTCAATACAAATTAAATACTTTAATTAAATAATAATAATTAATCTAAAACATAACCAATAAAAATTTCAAAACTAATCATTATACTATATAGAACATAAAAATCAATATTACATGCACAAATAAATAAAATTAATTAACTAATTTAACATATATAATTACAAGGTGAATAAATCTACACATTTAAAGAATTAACCTAACACAAAATTAATTCAAAATTAATTTAAATAAACTCTTTAAAATTACGGGGTATTACAATCGTGATGTTGACCGGCGGCGGTGTTCGCGTGATCGGATTTTCTAGGTTTGATAATGTTGACAAACGGTAGAGGCGGCGACGGTGGTTGTAAATCGCATGAATTTCACGCGCCCACAATCGTCTTCTTCCTTTAATACCCACTGCAGCCACCGCTGCCACAACACCCACCACCACAACCACTGCCACACAACACCCATTGCAACCACCACCGCACTCACACACCTATATATATATACACCACCACCACCATCGTCGCCGGACCATCGCCATCAACCACTATTTGTTTCAACACCATCCCACCTGAAAATTATCTGTGCAAGGAAGAAATTTGTTGTGTTGGTCTCTGTCAGTGTGTGAGTTGTGGTTATGGTTGTATATAAAGAGAGAAATGTAGAGGGTATTTGAGAGAGAGAGGGGCAAGGGTAATTTAGTTATTTAATTACTTTGATATTTTATAATTAAAATTAATAAAACAGTGAAGGGTAAAATAGATTTTTCACATGATTTTAGGATCTGTTTGGATTGCAAATCTAATAAGGGGGTGTCATTGTCCAAAAATAGAGTAAGTTGTGTCAATGTTAGGGATGGCAATTTCTTCCGACCCGCCCCCGCCCCAAATGGGGTGGATTTAGTGGCCCTTAAATGGGTTTGGGGCTGGTATGATAAAATAATTGAAAACCCGAAATAGGTTTGAGGCGAGGACAAATTTTAGTAATGACCCTGTCCCGACCCTACCCCTATTATATATAAAATATATATTTATATTTTTAAGACTATTATTATTTTATTGGAAGTGTCTGTTAATATATTAATATTCAATACTTGATAATTTAAAAGTTAAGCCAACTTATTTATCAGTATAATTTGAGTATATTAGGCTAGTTTTTATTTTTATTTTTATTTTTTATTACATAATAAAAGTGGCATAACTCGGCCCACCTCCGCCGCACCCCACAATTAAACGGAGTGCATGGGACGGAGTCGGTATTTTGTCTATCGAAGTAGGAGTAGAGATAGTACAACAATTACAAATTCGTTCCGGAGTAGGGGCGGAATTGATATAATAAATATTCTAACAGAATGGAGTAGAATTTAGCCAACTCCGCCCCAACTCTATCTCGTTGCCATTCCTAATTTGTGTATCCTTTTGACAAATTTTAGAGAATATTGCTGTACTTTACCCTCTATAAAATTTGAGAGACCAATAAAACCCTATTAAGGTGTCAAATTAGTACAAGTTGTTTTAATGTGGTGATTAATATTGGGGTTTAGGTTCTGATGGAGTGATTGCTACGCAAGGCCTTGACGGTTGGAAAGTTGCCATCAACACAGCTTTACGTGGTTACTTTTGACCAGACAGAATCCAAACCAACTACGGTTGAGTTGAGATCTTAACATCTAAGTCCAGAACTGGGTCCCACGTGAAAATAACTGGATCTTGGCACAATAATGAGTATTAGGGTAAGAACCCGTCTAAACCAACTTATTTACTAATTGGTAGTAATTAATTTGGTAATATATGAATTACGTTGCAATCATACTGTGAAGCGCTGGCAATGATAAATCTTTAAAAATATAGACCAATATTAAAGCTATATATTAGAATAATACTTCATAGATCATCAAGTGCCAGGTATATATATATATATAGAAAAATATGACATATGTGCATTCTATTATTGATCTAATCCAAATCAGTACGTCATAAAAAACGCACCCTCCTTCCTCCTCATCAACAAGTGTCCTTTCTTAAGAGACAGAACGGAACTTGAAGTGTAAGAGACTCAACAAGAATACATGAACAGAGTAATATCTCTGTCCAGTAATGGTAGTAGAGATCACATGAAGTGGTAACAGAGTAATTGAAATGTTTTTAGTAGTTTCTCACTTAATAGTCTCAAAGAAAATAAAAAAATGAAAATAATAATAATAATAATAATAATAATCAGAATTTCCATTCTAAAAAAAGCAAATCTTGTTATTCAAAAATCAATCTGTAAGTAACAACAGTAGTTTGAAGATTAAGAACCATAGGTACAAAGCAGTCAACAAACTAAAATTTTCTCTGGCTTGTTGGTCCTTTTTTAACATCAAATTAAAGTGATGATTTTTTCAGCATTACTTAAGAAGAAAGTCACTCGATAGTCTAAATAATTGAGGGTTTTTTTTATAATAAAATTATTATTTTATTTTTTTAGCAAATCGACCAATTTTGTTTAGATTATTATTAATTTTTTTTTCTCTCGGCTTAGATGTTAACTAGTGAGATCATGATATAATTTCTTGGTATTTATGATATATCTAATTTACTATATTTCTCTATATGTGCTCCTACTAAATACGTAGCAAAAAAAAAAAACATTTGATCAATGAAAATCAAATCCATTGGATGATTTCCGTTACAGTTGTAATGGTTACCAGGTGTATCTTACTAAAAACAATTGTGCTTAAATTAATTAAAACTAGGAAATCAAATATTCACTAAATGAATTTGTTACCTTCTCTTTCTGTTAAAAGAATTCATAACACCCTTAATTGGCATAAATTGTTAGCAAAACTTATTATTTATATAGCCCACCAAACATGGCCATGAGATAATTATTCTTCCCATTTTCTTGAAAATGATTGGGATTATAATTTTAAAACTAATTAAAAATAATAATTTTTCTTCTTCTTGAAATTAAAGGAGGATTACCTTAAGCCACGTTTGGAAACAATGAGCTTTTTAATGATATGTAATGTAATTTGCATTAAAAAAAAAAAATTAGAAAGAATAATTTTGTTAGTAAACATCTGAATGAGATGAGACTGCAATACACACACACACACACACACACACTACACATACGTTTTTTGGCACAACTTCTATTTCTACGTACCAACCACCTTTTACCTAGCTCTCGGTTGCATCACCAATCTCTCTACCTCTCTGCCATCTTCCTTTAAACAGAGTGTTTCTCATCTATCACATAGTTCCTCCAATTTTGGATCATATATATATAATTATATATATACATACATATATATACACAAAGATTATATATAGAATAATGGGAGAAGAGAAACCAAAGAAAGTTGATTCCGAAACCACTTCCCAAGAGAACCATAGCCATGTTAAACAAGAAAATTCCTCAAACGACGTTGCGTCGGAGAAAAGTCTCGTTCCATTTCCCGACGAGAAGGTCTCTCACTCCAAATCCCCTGCAACTGTTGAAAGTAACACCTCTCTCTCTCTAAATTCTCTGTCCTCTCTCTCTCTCTAAATGATTAATTTCTTGAAAATCTGCAATTGTTTAAGAATTTCTGGTTTATGACAGAGGTTGTAGATCCTGCTACTGAGAAAAGTTCTAGTGATTTACTTGATAGAGGTAATATGTATAAATAATTTGTTCCATAAGTGTGTGCGTGTGTGTATATATATTTATATTCGGATATTCATATTCCTAAGATAATCACAAATTATATGAATAAATGAATTTTTGAATTTTCAGATGCAGTGCTTGCAAAGGTCGAAACAGAGAAGAGATTGGCTTTAATTAAAGCATGGGAAGAAAGTGAAAAAACAAAAGCAGAGAACAAGTATGATTTGTCTTTTCTCGTTTGCCCTTCTGAAATTATTTTCTTCTTCTTGTTGTCTATGGTTTATATATATCAATAATTAGAAATAACAATTACATACTAGGAAGATATATTTTATCGATTTCTGTATCTAGTGAGTGCCATGTATCTCAATTCTTACTAAATTTAACATACAAGGTAGAAAAATAAAAGGTACTCTTATAAATTAAAACCATTTTTTTTCCCTGATGACCAATTCCTAATTGCAGCTTATATCATGTCCATTGTAATAACACACAAATTGTTCTGTTGAATTCTAAAATGTTTTTGTATTGAATTATATGTTGTTGAACCATTTAATTAAAATGAAATGCTAAAACTTCAAAATTAGCTTTTGATTTCTTGACAAATTTTTATGCTTTGATTATTGCAACTTAATATATAATTAAACTATTGATCAGAGCATATAAAAAATTGTCCACCATTGGAGCATGGGAGAATAGTAAAAAGGCATCGGTAGAGGCTCAGCTGAAGATGATTGAGGTATTCAATTATTTTATTATTTTTTTTTTTTGCTTCTCTTAAACAGACTGTCTCCCAAAAATAATGATGTTAGTTCATTTTTCACACTTTTTTGGCTTATTGTTTTGTGAACAAAAAATAATTATGTATATATATTGGTGTTTAAATTTAAAAGTTTTCTTTCTAGAAAAAGATGTAAAAGATGTAACATTATTGTTTATGTCTTTCTAGAAAATTATATAATTTTAGAAGGTGACCTTTGAGATTATAAACACGAACTGTGAAACGCACATTAAAAAGATATAAATATGATGATTCCTTCTATTTTTTTTTAATAGAAAAGATATAATTAATTATTTATATATTTTTTTAGATAAGAGGTAACTATTCTAGAAGGTCTCCTTTCAAGTTATAAATACAAACTAATATGAATCCTCATTACAAAAATACAAACCTATAACCTTCCTAAAAAAAATTAAATACAAACCTATAATCCTTCTTTCACTTTTTTCTTATAATACTCTTCTCACAAATGACTCTGTTTTATTGTGTTTCAGTTTCCTATTATATTAGTATTCTCTATCATACCATATAGTTTTCATATTTATGAACTATAAGTGTAATGAAAGATATGTACATATTCAAAATAGAACTTACATCAGCTATGCATTAGAAAAGAAATGATATGTAACAGCATAAAATACAAAAACAATAGATGGATGAATGAATAGTAGTACTAGTAACCCATCATCATGATTAATGCAAAGTTTTAAGAATTGAAAATTAAAAAATTATACAAAAATTTATTTGGTTTATAGTTTTTGTAAGCAAGAATGGAAAAGGAATTCTAAAAATTTAAATAAAAAAATTCAAATAAAAAAAAGTTATTTTAAGAAAATTGTCTTTTATAGTTCTCTAAAAACAGTTTTCATAAAATTGATCCACAAATTGAATGATTTGATAAGGATCATACTAGACGTATGGATATACCTGGACATTGGGCCAAGTGTTACTTGATTCACAAAAACTAGAGTTTTGTAATTTGAATCACCCAGCTTATATGAAAATTATGGTTTAAACATAAAGTTGAACCTATAGAATTTAAACCATCTTCTCCATACGCTACTTAATTTAATTTGTTTGAATAATGTTATGATGAAAGTGGTGATATGAGCAGGAAAAAATCGAAAAGAAGAAAGCAGAATATGCAGAAAAGATGAATAACAAGATAGCTGGAATCCACAAGGCAGGGGAAGAAAAGAGAGCAATGGTTGAAGCCAAACGAGGAGAGGATTTTCTCAAGGTGGAAGAAACAGCTGCAAAATTCCGTGCAGCTGGCATTACACCAAAGAAATTGTTTGGATGCTTTAGTTTCTTTCAGATTTAATCTGGTGTTGTTTTTGGTGTGTATATTGTGATAGTCCTTTTTGTGAGCACAATGTCTAAACTGTTATATTAAGTACAAAACTTTATCTTTTATGCCTCTATCAGGTGGCTGTCCTTTTCTTCTTCAACATTGAACATTGTTCTCGAATATCAACAGATTTGTATGAACTCTTGCCAAAGTATTTCAGGCTGCCTAATTGGTGATTTGTTTTAGCCTTAATAACTGCTTGTACTGTTAACCACACTACTTACCAACTGGAAGCAGGGAGAGGCTTCTTGAGACACAAAGCTTGGGGACTTTTCTACGTCTACTCTGTGTTTTTATATGTTCTCAGGTTCTGGCATTTATTTTCCCGACCTGGGCCTGTACATTTTGTATATTGTATATATTCAATCTGTAGTTGTTCAAGGTCGGAGGACAAAATAGTGCAGGTTGTAATTATGGTTTCCGGCAAAACCGAACCGAGTCATTCTTTGAATGTTTGCAAACCAGCCAACCGATCTATCAAACACCTGAGAAAAAGGGCAACACCGATGATAATCCAAACATAAGATCTCTGAAAGCACTAATAACTAAACCCAGTTTAATATGTTGACTGCACGGAGCACGAATCCAAAAAGCATATCTTTCAAACATCAATTATCCCGAAATCCTAAAAATATCATCAAACCAGAGAAAAAGAGAGGAGGGAGGGAAAATAAAAAGGACATCATCATTTCATTAAGTACACAGCTTCAATAACAGCATTCGAGTCTCCAAGTGCTCTGAATAATATCCATCTTTCTCTCAAGACTCCGTAATTCTTGAAATGGTTGCCTCGTTGGATTGTGTTCCACTTGTTTTCTTCCTCTCTCCTCCCGGGGGTAGGAAATAAAGTACGACATCAGCCCTGTGAGTAGGATTGTTTAGATTGGGAACAGGGTTACGTATGATGGCATGCAACAGCCCCGTACATTCGCAGCCTTGGATACCAGACACATAAATCACATTATAGCAAGAGAATGCTGACAGATGTTTGCTTTACCTTTTTTTTACTCACCATTGTCTAACAGCAAGATTACTCACAGATCACCTACAGTAAATAGATTGATCTATAAAGGGAGGAATTTGTTTAATTTCAGTTCCAAGCTCTTGCTCTATCCTGTACCTGAAAGACAGCACAAAATTTATGTGACGGAGGGCTAAAATCTGAACCAATACTATATCTAACCAGCAGAGAAGTTGCACTTCCTAAAGGTCGGGTAACCAGATACATACAAATTAAAGCGGTCCTCATAAGTGATTAGATTCACAGCCAAACCAAGGTGTCCAAACCTCCCTGATCGGCCAACCTGAGAGGAGAAACTGACAACTCATTAAGGAACAAAACACTCCACACTGTCACTAATTTAAGAATGAATTCAACATACCCTGTGCAGATATGTTTCTGCGTTCCTAGGAAAATCAAAATTTACGACGACATTGACGGCTTGAATGTCTATTCCCCTTGTAAACAGATCTGTCAACATAAAAAATAAAAAATAAAAATAAGGGAAAAAAAACTTCAAGAAATTTAGCATTTGCAATGCATCAGATAATCCGGTATTATTTTCCTACAATGGACAATCGTGACTAGTGTAAAAATCACATAATAAATTCCAACAACCTTGACCAAATTAAAGGGTATCTCTCAGGCAATATGTTTATTTAATCTTGTTGCAGTGCATATGGATTTTTTTGCCACAAGGAACTGGATTTTTCTGTACTCTTTTCCTGGGACCACTATCCTATGTATGCTGCAAAGTGGTCGGGTCCAACCCAACCTGAGCCTAAACTCGTCTTTGGGTGGGCTTGGGCAACTCTTTTATAACTCAGGTTGGCTTGGGTGGAAAATTTTCAACCTGACCTCGATTCAATTTGGGTTGATCATGGACAAAGTCACAAAGGTGACAGGCAACTCGGATCTAACTAATGCCCAATCTGTACCATTATTATTAAATATTTGTTTTTTATATCATTATATTGTTTGGTTGTCTAAAATTGTAATTGTTTTTAAATTGTTGGAATGTTCAGGGGGATGTTTTCTTGTTGCAAAGGGATACAATGTTCACGAGTATTTATATCAGTGCGATTGGCTTGGGTAGAATGTTCTCTTCTTTTTTAATTGTATTTGAAAGAGCTGGTGGAAAAGGGATCAAGAGCATACCAGTACAAACCAGATTTCTGCATGCACCATTGCGAAAGTCATGAAATACCCTGTTGCGGTGATCTTGCAGCATCTTAGCATGAATATAAAAGCAAGAATACCCCAGCTCTGTAATTTTTTTGGCAAGCAATTCCACCCGATTCACAGAATTGCAGAAAATAATTGATTGGTTGATTTGCAGCTGTAAATAGAGAATCAATTGCATGAAATTCATAGACAGAAGAACTGGTAATTAAATGTTTCAGTTGTGGTCAAACCTTTGAGAAAAGAGTGTTCAGGCAGTGAAGCTTCTGTCTTTCTTCTACAAAAGCATAATATTGTGTAATACCCTTGAGAGTAAGCTCATCCATGAGATTAATAACATAAGGTTTCTGCAAAAATCTGTCTTTGAAATCTTTGACAGTCACGGGAAATGTAGCTGAAAACATCAAAATTTGCCGACTCTCAGGAAGAAAATGTATCAACTGCTCCACTGAAGGTTGAAACTCCGGGGACAAAAGCTTATCAGCCTGTGAGACGTAAAGACATGCATGTAAAACTCTCACAAAGACAATAAAAAAGCACATGCAATAATTTTCAACCATGGCAAATGGCTATATAGAACTCCTGAAATTATCAACAATGAATTATTGAAACTCAGACCAAAGAAAAAAGACGTCTTTAAAGCAGTAACTGCAAGTCAGTGAATTGAAAGAAAATGATTGCCGAGCTAAATGCTCCATGGCAAAGTATATTTTCTTCATTAATGCTTTGAACCATATTCATCCAACAAAATGGGTAAAAACAGGAGAAACATAAAGCAAAAATATGGCATGATAGATAAATATTCTCATAGTATGAACAGATACGATATATAAATATACCAGTCAAGATACCTCATCCATAACAAGCATCATACAATCTTTCAAAATGCAAATTCCTTTTCTGGAAAGATCTAGTATTCTTCCAGGAGTCCCAACGAGCAAATGGACAGGTTGATACAATCGCATGATATCATCCCTCAAACTAGTTCCCCCCGTGGTGACCATGACTTGAATCTTCAAATGCTTCCCAAGTTCCTTACAAACTTGTGATGTCTGAAGAGCCAACTCTCTAGTGGGTACAAGTATGACAACTGCATTTATTTTGAAAACATAAATCATAAATAAGCAAGAAAATAATAGCAAAAATCATATTGCATCAAGTATAGTGAACTTAAATCCACAGACCATTGTCAATGTGATTGACATCGTCAATGAATGAAAGCAGACACTGTGTGCAAATATAAAGATTTAAATCTGTTTCGAGTCTTCCCCACCCACTGACAGACATAAGCAGGAGTCAGGACTGGGTAATAGCATTTTAATGTGTAGCATCTGATGCATGCACATCAGTATTCTCAGTAAAGGGAACAATAAAATAAAATAAAAGGCTAAAAGAGGTTTCTCCTTGTTGTTTTAGTGAAGCCTGGATGGTGAAGTTGAGATTGAAGATTTTCAATGTGTCAATTACTCCCCTGAAAGCAGTAAAAGGGAGACTTATCAAATCAAATAAAATAAATATATAAATGGGTGGGGAGACGAAGGTTGTGTATAACATGAATTATGCCGCTAATAAAGGAATTTTTCAACACTATTTAAAAGGTTTGTACTGTCAGATGGTAGGGATGATAAAATTGGGCTTGCATACCTCAAAAGTTCAAAAAAAAAAAATGATTTTTAATGTGAATTTCACCACTAGGTTAATTATACTTTAGATAGGCACATAAATATCGCGCATTACCCTACATTTTATGCTATTACATTTCCAAGTAGAATAGTCACATGAATAAATGCAATTTGATTGTGAAGAAACTTCTGATGGCGTCAAATCTATAAACTTCTTCCCATATGGTATACAAATGTAGCAAATCTTCCCTGTTCACTTTATGCTCAAGGAGCTTGCTAGATCATGTTAAAGGCAGGGTTAAAAAAACTCTATACTTAAACTCAATACGAATATGAGTTATCTCTTACCACTATGGGTTCCTAATAAAACTTTCCCCTTCCCATGACCACTTCTCTACTTACTTAAAGGGGACATTGAGTTGTGCGCGAATATTGTGCATATCTATATTCAGAATATCTTATATCTTCATTTAATCTTAAAATTATTTTAATAACCAATATTAACACACTAATAACAAAAATTTCACCAACAGGCCTGTGGCCTAGCGGTACAAGGCTCCTACCTCCCAAAGGGAGGTCAGGAGTTCGAACCTCAGGAGGCAGTGTGTGTGAGTCCCAGCTAGGAAAAAAAATAATAATAACAAAAATTTCGGGCATATGATATAATAATCATCATCATCCTTGTCTTTATCCCAAACGAATAGGGTCAGCAACATGAATTCTCGACTTCCATTATATTCCCATTACACGCTCTGTAACTCATATTTAATTTTTCCAAAGTCATTTTTAATTACTTTATCCCATGTTAGTTTGGCTGGTCTCACTGCTTATTGCCTTTTATGAAAAATACAATATCCTTTCTTACCGGTGCAATGGTGGGTCTACCCGCTACATGTCCATACCACCACTTAAGCCTTTATTACTAATAGGCGTTATTTCTAACCTCTCACACTTTACTTAGTAAATTTAACTCTTCTGGTCACTCTCCTAACATTCAACTCAACATTCTCATTCAGTTACATGAATGCGTTGGTCTTGGTTTTTTTTTTTTTCAATCTCCAACACTCTGCCTTGTATAAGATAGTTGGCCTAATGATTGTCCTATAAAATTTTCCTTTTAAATTTTTTGGAATTTTTATCACATAATATATCACTAGCCTGTCTCCATTTTGTCCATCCTACTTCAATCATGCTAGTAATATATCATTTATTTCTCCTTTTTTCTTATATCAAAGATCCTAGGTATCAAAAATGATTAATTTCAGTAACCCTTTGATCTTGGACTGCTGTGGTTCTATACTTCAATTATTACATTTCAATACTTATTAAATTTACATTCCATATAATCTAAATTAGTCTTACAGATCTATCATCAGCCAAAAGCGTGCACCATGGTAGTTCAAACTTATATAGAGAAATCTAACTTATATGGTACAAACTCGAGTCTTTGTCTCGTTATATATATCCAACATATGAAATATAAAAAAATAAAAATAAAAATAAAATAAAACCACAATCAATAATGCATGTCAATGGTAGTTCAAATCCGAACACTGCCATTCAAAGATTTAAACTTGAAAACACAAAGCATCAGTAACAAACAATCTACTTGTTAGAAAAGTCAAATGCTAGAAGCAAAATTTAAGGCTTGCTTGTACTTTCGATATAGTCAAGTAGTTGCTTCTATTCAGCGAGCCACCCAAGTTGTCAAAAAATAAAGGTGGAACTCGTTTCTCTTCAAGTTATTCATTCATTAATTAATTGACTTGGTCTTTTACTCAGTTAATTTAAACAAAAAGCAACAAACGGGAAGAATATCTTCTAAATCAATGCCCAAACAAGGGTTAACCACATGCATTTTGCAGTGCATATTTTTTCAGGACTAATGTAATTAGTATAGACATTTTTGCTACCCTACATAGCACCATTTACTCAGTTACAGCCATGATGCATTTCAAACTTTTCTTTCTAGGGGGGATTAAAAATATCCAGTTATCAATCTTTTATATAAGTTGAGCCTAAAACATTATTCTTCTTAGGGCTGCAAACAAGCCAAGCTTTCGATGAATAGCTCGGGCTCGGCTCGCTAAGAGCTCGGTTCATGTTCATTTGATTAATAAATGAATCGAGCCCAAACAAGTTTTAGATGCTTGATTAATAAACAAGCCAATCTCAAACACACCCCATATCAACTCGTTAGTCTGTGAACAAACTCGTTAATAGGCTCGTTTTGAGCTCATGAATATGTGTATATATATATAGTTATATAAAATAGATATAATTTTATAACTACGAGTCCAAGCCCATAAATTGGGTTTCCTAAAAACCATTTATTTTCGATTATATTCATAAATAAACCCTGCCCAAACCAGTCCAACGCAACTATGTTTATTTATTTCAACCCTATTAAACTTAAAACAGCCTATGCCCATGCCCATGGCCACAGCCCATCTAACCATCAGACACAGCCCATTTTGCAACTAAATAACCCAAATTGCCAATCATTCTCTTCTTCAGTCAGACATTCCCGCGACCTAACCTGCACATTCCCAAGCAGCAGAATCAGACATCGACAGTACCTACAATGCGTAACACAAACCGGTAACCACCAGTCGGCGACCAAAACACCGACAACACTCCTTCACAATAGCAAGCAATTAATTTCCCTGTAGGTTACTGTATATCTTTTCCATTTTCTTTGTGTTTTTGCAAATTTCTCTCATCTTTCTATGCTTTCTGCTCTTATATATGTATACACATATTGTATGCTTTGATTTCCAGGTAGGTTACTGAATATCTCTTCATTTTTCTCTGTTACTGCAAATTTCTAACTCTTTCTCTCTCCCCTTTCTGCTCTTATATATGCATACATATATTGTTGTTTACAATCAATCCGTGCTCGATTATATTCGAACATTGTCAAACCGAACTCAATCATTGTTTGGAAGAGCTTGATCGAACACGAGTAGGGTTGTAAATGAGCCAAGCCGAGCTGAGTAGTGGGCTGTTCGAGCTCGGCTTGGCTGTGCAGCAAAGATGTTTGAGCTCGAGCCGAGCTCTGATATTAGTGCTCGAGCCCGGCTCAGAATTGTTCCCGAGCTATTCGAGCCAAGCTTTGAGCTCCTTAACATATCAGTAGCAGAGTGTATACATAGATATATGTTACGGAATATACAAGTTTACACAGAAATATACACACACACACATTACACACAGATGCATTCAAGAAAAAAAGAACAATATTACAGTTATCTCCCAGAAAATTATATATAGCCGATCTCGAAATCATCATGATGCAGTTTCCATCTCCTCTTGAGTCTTGATTATGAAAGAGAACAGAAGAGTGTGTGCAAGACAGAGTAGAACTGTGTGTGAGAAAGAACTGGTAGGCGTCTGTCTGAGAGGCGCTGTAATTGAAAGAGGTAAAGAAGAGGAATGAGATTTGGTTAGGTTAGGGTTTATATGTGTGTGTGTCTATATGGGCTTGTGGATTTATTCCTTTATGGGCCTAAAGTTGGGCTAAGACCTAAGAGCTAAACTAAATTAATATTTTTCTTTATAATGGGCCTAATATATGAATGAACATTATGTATTAAATTAAATGGATTTTCACTTTCAACTATATATTAGTATGTGTGTTTATTTATATTTATTTATTTGCTTGCGAACACATTAACAAGCTTTGTTCACGAACACAAACGAGCCAAGTAGGGGAGTGTTTGAGCTTGGCTCGTTTATTAATCGAGCTTGAAAATTTTGTTTGAGCTTGGTTCATTTATTAAACAAACGAACACAAACCGAGCTGTTAGCGAGCCGAGCTCGAGCTGTTCGTCAAAAGCTTGGTTGATTTACAGCCCTAAACATGAGCCGAGCTCGGACACTCCCTTGAGTTTGATGAGTCAAGCCCGAACACTCCAAAGCTCGGCTCGGCTCGTTTATAGCCCTGATTCTTCCTATATATACAAAACATACATGGTAGCAATCACATGGTTAATACAAATACCTTGAATAACATTGTTATCTGGATCAATCTTTTCCAGTGCAGGAATGCAAAATGCAGCTGTTTTACCAGTGCCATTTTTAGCTCTGGCAAGAATATCACTTCCAGTCAAAGCAATTGGGATACTTTCTTCCTGGATGGGAGAAGGTTTTTCAAACCCCTTCTCATATATTCCCATGAGCAGCTCTCGTTGCAGGAAGTAGTCTTCAAAATCATTTCCTTTTGTTGCAGTGACATCCTGTATAAGAACAAAAAAATTTAATCCAAATAGAACATGCAGAGAAGTAGAGTTAATTCGGTTTCCTACTAAGTGATACTTGTATGAAATCACAATCCATAAACATAAAAAACAAAGTAACATGAAGCATATTGTAGATGTCTCAATAAAAGAAATAAAAGATAGTAGAAAATAAATAAAGGATAAAAGGAAGAAAGAATCAGAATAAGAGTAGCTTTCGAGTATTTGTCTGTTATTCCACTTAAGAGGTTACCAACTAACCATGAGTTTAGCCCTATCCCTTATTGCTGGAGCGTGTATCCCTGAATTAGTGTGCATGTTATCTATTGACCTTGGCAAATATTTTGTCTGGAAACTGTTATCCTTAAAAGCAATATTAATTACAAGCTATAAACACGACAGTCTTTAGCAACTAAAAGGAAGATGCACTGGCTGAGATTCCATTGGAGGTTTTATGGCAAGCAAAGTTAAGAAAGCACCACAGCCTAAAAAAACACGATGTAAAAATCCATTACACATAATTCAATCACGTAACTTTAGAGCAATCTACCATAGGCCAATGACACAGAAAAATTACTCAAGTTTTATAGATCAATGCATAAATATCCATCAATAATCTTCTAACATGCAAAAATATCAATTTCTATATACCTCCCACAATCAAGTAAGAGTACACATATTCCCCAAACACCCTCTGAAGCTTGAAGTGTGTACGGTGGACATATTTGAAATGACCCAAATAGTTGAAAATCATCGGGATTGATAATGAAATCCACAATTGAAGATCTACGGATTAATATTTCACCACGAGATATGAACAAAAGATTACAAGGAATTGGTGGAGGTGATTGGTTTAGTGCGGTAATAAAGGGGGCCAACCATGTGACTGAAGAGGTATTGGTTGCTAACCAATTTAGCTTTTCGTAAAACAGCTTAACATAACAAGAGTAATGGTTTACAGACTCTGTACACAATATAATGATATAATAAAGTATGATTAAATAATATAATACACAATGGATCCACCCAAATCTTTGAATAGCAAACAACTCTTTCTTTCTCTACAAATGAAATACGGAGTATAAAATAATCCTATTCTATACCAGTGGTAACTAAAGCGAGGGCTCAAATGGATGGAGAATCTCTTCACCACATCACGCCTCGACTTCATGATTGGCAATCACCATCACCTCATTCACAGCTGTTTATGATTTTTCTCAGCTTCTGTTATTTGATAACTTGATGGGTTACAACTTTGACGGTGATCTGACTTTTGGGAGAGCTACACACAGTGTTTGAAACAGAGAGGAACTGATTGGAGACAGAGCTAGAGATTTACGACAATTTTATTGGAGTATTAGAAGGCCGTTTTTAGACGTTAGCTGTATAGTTGAGTTTCATACGGCTGTAAACAATAATACGAGTATTTATCCATATTATTCCAGGCTGAACAGCAGACGGGCATGTTTTTAGATAGTTCGTACATACATACACAAATTATATGCATACAATACACGTATTAACTAACTAGGATATACACAAACACACACACACACACACATATATACGACTCTAACAAATCAAAATCAGAAAATTTTGGTTTTTCTAACAAATTAATCGTTTCTATAACCAATATATCTCTTCTTCTTCACACAATCTATCAATAATGTAACAGATCAAAATCAAAACAAGAAATTTTAATAAAACCCACCATGGCTTTTCTGCAAAAAAAGGCGTAATCCACTGTCTCGTTCCCCAGAAAACTGGAGCAAAGAAGAATAAAAATTCCATGTTCTACATTTCTGCTCTTTAATTCCTATCGTAAATCTTAACTCAAAACAAAAATAGCACAGTACCTTGGTAATTGAGTTCAGATTTTCGTTACTTGCAAAACCAAAGCATCAGATAATAATGAATCTTTCCTTTTATTTCTCACCGATAAACAGCCTCAGAATAAGGTTTAAAGAAGGAAACAAAAATGTAGACCACGCAGTTGAATAAAACAATGATAAATCAACAACTCCACAAATTACTTCACAAATCAAGCTGTCCCCAACGCGAATCAACCTGAAATCATTAACACAGTCCGAATCGCAACCCCAACGCCACACCTAATCTTCAACTCAAGTCATCATCACATTACACAGCGACATGTACAGACCGTAGGACGCGACAAGCTGCCGCGGAGGAGAAATTTCTGCTATATCAGAGCTGCACTTGTGATGCTGGTAACAACATGTGGTTTGACGATGCTTCTATGTACTTGATTTGTAGAGAGATAGAGAGAGAATGGTGGAGAAAGAGGGGCGGTGGAGAGAGAAAGTGTGCAACGAGGGTGGTGTTCGAGGAGAGAGCAAGGGGGAGTGTAATACAATATATATGTTTACCAGATGTATATAAAATCTAAAAATTATATAAATTTTGTGTTGAAATTTTATTAATATATTACATATATTTTATACAGGGTCAGTATTATAATAAATGTGTTTTAAATACATATATTTTATATAATTTGATAAATTATATAAATCAAAATATTACATAATATATTTAGTATTAAATAATTTAATAATATTATTATTAGTTATTTGTAATGAACTGCAAATAGGTAAGGATATTTTTGTCCAAAACACCATGGTTTACTTGGTCATTCTAAATGATTAATAAGGTTAGTTTTGTCATTTCATATCACATAAGGGTATTTAAGGTAATTCAATTTATTTTTTAGCTGACTTTTAACTTGGTTAACAGTCAACATACGGCAGGGGGTGTCGGACTAAAGTCCAACAAACTTCAGGGGAGGTTGACAAAAAAAAATTCACTAGTTTAATCTAAGTAATAAAGGCAAACCTCAAGAGAGGTTAGAGTAATTTACCCAATTCAGAAATAGCCAAAAAGAAACCATAAAATTGTAACTTCTCACAATGATAGTATGATACCTCCTAACAACCCTTACTGTAAAACTCAAGTAGAGTTTTAGCAATTACATTAAAACACTATTGATGTTAATCTAAACAAACAAAAGACTCAAAATGGAATTTTTTTTTTTTTTTTTTTTTTTTTTTTTAAGTACTAATTAAATAAAAAGGCGTTCAAGAGGGGAACGCGTCCCTTATACAAAAGTGGAACTGAGGTCTAAGGCCCCAAAAAATCCAAAAAAAAATTATTAAATCATCATAAGAGGAATAGGACTTCCTCTTCATGTAATTGAGAAGAGAGTGAATGATGTGAAGTCTCAGCATCGTCGTGGACAACTTTTGCCCTTCGAACATTCTACTATTCCTCTCCTTCCAATCATATTCATATCCTTGGCAAGTGGCTTTGGAGGTTCGGCAACAAAAGACATAGATTATGGAGGAAGGTCATTTCGTGTCGCTTTGGGGAGGAGAGGGGGGTGGTCAGCTAGGCCAGTCAGGTCTGCTGTCAGTGTGGGGGGGTGGCGTTCCATCGGGAAGGGATGGGATGACTTCTCTAAACGTATTAGATTTAGAGTTCGGGATGGAAGGGATGTCCGGTTTTGGGAGGATTCCTGGTGTGAGGATAGCCCTTTGTCTCTTTTGTTCCCAAGGCGGTTCAGGATTGTTGTTGACAAACATGCTATGGTTGTTGACTGCTATTGTCTTCATAGCGATAGTTTATCTTGGGATGTGCAGTTTCGGCGATCCTTTCAGGATTGGGAGTTGGATGATGTCACTGGTTTTTCGGCTCTCTTGTATAGACAGGCGATGGAAGGCACTGGCGCAGATTCCTCGACTTGGGTGCCTTCTGCGCAGGGGATGTTTCAGGTCCGGTCCTTCCTTTTCTGTCTCTTTGGGTTTCATAGTACTACATTCCCGTGGAAGACGGTGTGGCTGTCAAAGGCACCTCTTAGGGTAGCCTTTTTTGTGTGGATCGCAGCTTGGGTTAAGATTCTAACTTTGGACAATTTGAGGAAGATAAGACATATCATTATCAATCGGTGCTGTCTTTGCATGATTGATGGAGATTCCGTAAATCACCTTCTGCTGCATTGTCCTGTGGCCCATGACTGTTGGAGTCTTATTTTTGGTCTGTTTGGTGTCCATTGGGCCATGCCCCGGACCACTAGGGAGTTGAAGGACATTTGGAGGGGCCAATGGGTGGGGGTGCATGCTAGAGATTTTTGGAGGGTGACTCCCCTTTGTGTTTGGTGGAGTCTTTGGAAAGAGAGGAATAGAAGATCTTTTGATGGACAGAAGTCCTCCATTGGGGCGTTGAAATTTTCTATTATTTGTACCCTTTTTTGTTTGGGCTGGGGGAGAAATTATCCATCTATTGTGGAAATTGTGGATTTTTTGGGCTCTTTGAGCTCTTAGGTTTTTTCCACTTTCTTTTTTCTGGTTTGTGTACAGCTCTTGGGACGCGTTCCCCTTTTGAACGCTTTCTAATACATTTTACTTATTAAAAAAATATATTCTAATAAAATGGAAAATTTTATTTTAATCATATTGGAAATAAGAAAACAATCATATTCTATAATGAATACAAGGATATACATTCTGAACCACGAGGCAGCCACCATACACAGCCATGAGGCTACCTCACAAAGGCCTCACATTATGGGTCATATCACACGAAGAATTTAAGCCTCTGTCATAACAATGGATTTTGGTGCATAGGCCCCAGGCGTTACAGATAATATCTAGTTTTTCCACTTAATGTTAATATAATAGATAAAAATATAACAACTACTAAAGGGAGAACTGAGAAGGAAGAGAGAGAGAAAGAGGCCACCTTCAAGGGGCAGAAGAAGCCTTTCGAAACTTAAAGCGCATTAATTTGCAACCAAAGGGTCATAACGATTGCAACAAGGCACTATTGATAATAGTTATACCACTTATAAGGTACTTGATCCATCATAATACTATGATAAAGGCTACAGAGAAACTAAAGCACAAGATGGTTGAAGCATGCATATTCAAGGCTTTAGTGTTCATGCATTTAAAAAGCTCTGTTACTAAAACATCATATATTATTTACTGCACAGATGAAGAAAAGTATAGAACTTGGACAAGCTCAGCCCGTAAACAGACCTTTACTGTAAGTTCAATAGTTGTGGGTATTCCATTGTTATTGACTCGTATAAGAATAAATCAATTTTCCTTAATAGACACTGAAACAATCTCTCATTAATATATTTAACATGAATACCAATGGAAGTTTCATAATATAGGTCAACCTATGTATAACAATTAATTTGTCTCTTGTACATATACCATTTAAATAAGTAGATTATGAATATTATTGTTAACCACCATCTACACTAAAAGCTTAAGCTATCAGAGAGGGTGTAACTTTAATATTTATATCCTCTAACGCGCCCCCTCACGTGTAGCCTTCTTTTGGTCCAACACATGTTTCAATTTTAATTATCAAGGTGACAGTGAGGTGTCAACTCAGGACCTCGCCTACTCTGATACCATATTAACCACCATCTAATCTAAAAAGCTTAAGGTACTAGAAAGGGTGAAACTTTAATATTTATTTTTTCTAACAATTACAATATGGATGTCTGAGGATCAATGAGAATTAGATGAAGATTAAAAGAAATGAAATACCATATAGGCATGTACGTGATAATAATAAAACAAGGCTAAAGCATATATGCAATACTATAATTTTCGTCTATACCTCTGTCCTGTAACGAGTGTCAGGTGGTGGCATTTTTAACCGTGCCTTCCAGTCTTGGGAGCTGTGTCAAAACCAAGAGAAAGAAATACTTAGTTCAAGAGTATAATAAAATATTTTCATTTGCAACAATTATTATTTAAATGGCATAAAGATGCTTCCAAGCACATACCAGCATTAGTTACAGAAATAATTAAAACAAATGCAAAAGTGATAATCAAGCATGAAAAAGTTCATGTACATCAGTGGCAGAGTGATGACTGAAAATGTAGCATTGTTTATGAAAACCCCTGAATGCTACTGTCTGCAATACAAGGTAATATTTACAACCAAGACTTCAGCACTAGGGGATTTCTAAAGGGGATGTACAGGTACTAGCGGGTGGTAAGAAGAACCCTATCATGACAATTGCCGTACCAAAACATAAGACTCCCTTTTATTCTCAGAATGAGTAAGGGAAAGTAAAATTAATATATATATATATATATATATATATATATATATATCCATTTACGGATTTTTATTTTTTATTCCCTTCGTCACAGGTTTTCCCAGGTTTCCTAACTACTATATAGATAAATGTGGCTTCCTAAAAGTTAAAAAGTTCTATCTGTTCTCTCTTCCAAATATTTTTCACAGTTTCTCAGAACAACAAAAAAATGATATAAATTCTCAACAATTTCTTCCATTTCCTCTCTGGCTTTTGAGTTCCTAACATTGCCTAAAGGACTCATAGCCTGAGTCTTATAGGAAAATAGAGTGCCAATTTTAAAAAAAATCATTCAGCATTCAGTAATGAAAGATTTTGAAGGATGCAAATTCTGTCAAGAATTTCTACAGTGAATCACAAATGAAGGTATGAAGCACTCCAACCTCGAAGGAGATCATAGCATCAAGAAGCACGGCTCGCATGGAACTTCTAAAATGCCAGTCTTTCCTGGGAGTGAATTTATTGAAACTAGAGCTGCCAATTGAACCAAGCAGCTCAAGCTAAGATGAGTAACAGCCAACTCAAGTTTGTTCTTTAGCCTTGCTTAGCTGAGTTTGCAGGTTGTTGAGTCAATTCAAGCTCAGTATGACATGCATTCAGCTTGGTCAATATGCAAGCATGTATATTTTGTACTCTTTGTAATTCCAAAAGGAAACAACAAGATGCAAGCATGTATATTAAACTGAATGGTGTTTAAAGTCATCTCAAGATTTTCAAATTTGGGAAAAGGCCAGAGTATAATAATGACCTGCTACGAGGTAAAGAGAATACTTTTAATCAGAAAGTGGTTTTTAAAATCAGTATTTAAGACGCTATAACTTATCTTCCATTCTTAGTTCTACACTAAAAAAATATAGCCACCTAAATTGGCATTTGGTATTGCTCCTAGTAATTTGTTTGACCAGCAAGAAGGGGAAAAAAAATAATAATAAAGGATAGGCCAGTGCACGAGACTCCCGCCATTGCAGGGTTTGAGGGTGGTCAGTACCTCCTCATGGAGAGACTGTTTCCGATTGTATGACCAGCAAGACAAAAAGCCAATTCGTGGATCCCTAAACCAGCAACAAATATATATCCATCATGCTTTTAAGGTGATCTGTGGAATGCCATGGCTAGCCAAGCAAGAAAAGGACCCACAATTCTTTGGCAGAGCTCAAGCCGAGCCCAAACTCATCAATACTCGGCTCTTGCTTGATCCATTCACCCTTGGATAAAAGAAAACTTCATGCTTTATTTGATATCTCTCAAAGAAATTTTAAAAAAACAGGAGTTTATATTTTGACGAACATGCAAGGGGCATTAATAAGAATCATGCATTTCTGGATCATGATAAATTAATGCACAACAGTTCCTTACAAAGGCAAGGGAACCTATGTACAGAACTTTTAGTACCAATGAACTGCAGACAAAAGAATGAGAAACGATTCTATTTTGCATGCTATCTGGCACGCATTATGTTACACTCGTGGGGGAGGTGACCATCTACTCTCACCTCTTATCCTGAGGTCCGCTACCAAAGGTAAGGGAAAGCTCTATAACCAGCCCAAAATAGGACTTTCATCAGCAGCGGCAGCTGCATCTTGTTTGATTCAATAAATGTTCACATTCCTTTCATAAGCAATAGACTCACCAATTAATGATGTCGCAGTACTAAAAACCACGAACTTGGCATATATGGTGACTAGGATTTCTCCACCTATTCTACACAGAAATAACTTAGCTGTTCCGACAGCCTATACCATTGCAAGTTTAGACCCTGATCGGCTAAGGAAGTGAAATAAATACTATTAAATTAAAAATATACATAAACTTTACTACCAACTATGATTTCACTCAACTTCAAATATGTTTCTTAAGTCTTAGGACAGTTATATCTAGACACTCTACATCCATGTAGAATAACAGAGTCAAAGCTGGAAATGTAAGCAAGGTTTTAGACATCAAATCTAATACTGATTCCAGACTTGGTCAAACTAAAAAGTAAAATTAATGAAGATAAACCAGTATAAAGTTTTAATGGAAAAAAAAAAAAAAAAAAAAAAAAAAATCAGACAACTTTGAAAGCTACAAATTTCAGAAAATACCAGCAAATGAGATTTAAATGCCCAAATATTGATGAAATTGAAGTCAACACAGAGCATAGCATCGGATCAGAGCACTTTTTCTCGTAAGTACACTACTGGACTATACCCATATTTTCACTTAGAACTAGCAATATTCTGATGGAACAAACATTTTCAGAGTATTCACTCATCTTCAATCAATTGTATAATTTCTGCCGAGTTTTCTATTGTAGGAAAATTAGGTTTTACCGTGTCCATCTATTCCCCACAATCATGCATATCAATATGTGCTTGCAAATTAAAACATTGAAAAATGACAATAAAATGCCCCCCCCCCCCCAAAAAAAAAAAAAAAAAACCTAGGGCTTGAGTAGCATACCTCAAATCAGCCGGCTCGTATTGCAGTGTTTTGTCAACTTGATTAACAGTAGAATCAGTAGCGATGACGTCCCTTCTCAGCCATTGTTGTTGTTGTTGTTGTTGTTGACTCTGCACATTTCTCTGGACGTTGTGTTGTTGCGTGTGATGATGAGGGTGATGAGGGTTTCGAGTATGAAAGTTAGGGTTTGAGTAAACATTCCCACCACCACCACCACCGCGACCATTACCGATCCCAGGAGGATACCTTCCTCGCGTATTCATCAGAAGTATCAGCACCACTACCCTCTAAGATCGTTCAATTACAACAAATATATAGAGAGCGAGTTTGTGTTGGAGGGAACCTAAAAAGGGCAGGCTAACGACATTTGGAATTTGGGGATTTGTTTGGAGATTTTTGTAAACCCTAATATGTTGAAAGAAAATTTAAGGATCCAAAGCTCACCAGTGGTTTGGTCAGTTCGATTGCAGAGATTATTTTAGCAGTAAATAATGGAGTTTTATGTTATGTTACTCTCTTCTTCGCACACACACGCTTTAGTTTCGTCAGAATTCAACACTACTTTTTTTTTTTTTGTTAAGAAGGCCTCGCTTTTCAGATTGATGAGTGGCCAATCAAAAGGTTGTTATTGTGTGCAACTGTAAAATTTTAAAGTCCTCTTTTCATAGGGGAAAAATCACATAACCCATGTACTAATTTTTTGGTTCAAAATGCCCCAGTAAAATTAAACAATCCTCTAAACTAACAAAATTCATCAAATTGTCTCGAAATGACAAAATTACCCTTCTAAGTTAATTATAAATTTAAAACTTATAAATCTAATTTCTATTTTTTGGGTTAAATTTCAAAATTGTGCAGATGTATCTTCCCTTACAGATCAAAGTCCCAGACTTTGATCATTCTGAACTTCGGCTCTATGGCACCGATTGGGGCGCCATCATCCTCTCCATCGACACCGACTCCAATGAGTTGCAACAGGAAGAACCAAAATATTGTTGTGAACACTTCCTTCTACGGCGGCGTTGCCACAATCACTAACCCAGTCAAGTAAAAATTTTGATTTGGACCTCTTTGTGCGACTCCGGCAACATTTTCCCTCTGTTTGCTCCTCTTGTAAGTAGCTAGAAACACCCCAAATTGATCGGACTCTGTCTCCGCCTGAATATTCGCCGCCGAAGGACACCCCAACTCACCGATTCCGATTGAAATTCCGACAATTCTTATCGCCGGCGTTTCTAAAATGGGTTCGCCGATAGAGGACGATGTCGTATTGGTCCAGAAAAGAAAGAAACAAGGTGAGCCCCACGGCGATCATCGAATCATTGGAAACCTGAATGCCTTGAACGCTGTCGCGAACATCGCTGACGCTTCGCTGAAGAATCAACCTCGAGAGCCACTAGAGCCACTAATTCGACGCTTGCGAAGTCGCCGACTAAGAATTCATGTGCACCGGCGAACTCGTAGATGAGTCTCTGTATGTCCTTGTGGTCTCTTTCGACACCGTCCGGCAAAGATTGACCGAGAGAGAGTCGTTAAGCCATCTGGTCCCTGGCCGAGAGAGTCGTGATGGCCGCTGCGATCGTCGCAACAGTTGAGAGTGAACGGCGAGATCTAGTTGATCAGAATTACGTCGTCGTCGACAATGGCAACGGATGTTTGGTCAGCGAGAGAGTTGGATATGGCTCTAATCGCCGACGAGGTCGAGGAGTAGTGTCCGATTGACGAGAATTCAGTGTGGATGAGTTTAAGTGTGTTGAAGGAGAATTCTTCCCATACATATGCAAGAATGTAAATTCACACACCAAGTCCAGTGTATATATATGTGTTTGTAGAATCTCTCTAATTTTATGCGAATAAAACTACCTACAATGCTATATTTTCACACAAATTTCCCCCGTGTTCAATTTTTCTTTTCAACCAAACAAGTCAACACAAACAGATCAAACAACAATTACAATCAGAATGCTCTAAATCTAAATCAAAGGAAGATGGAGATGAATATGGGTTTCTGGTGCTTAAAATCAAAGGAAGATGGAGATAAATAGTAGACCCACCAACTCAAGGGTATTTTTATAATCTTACAATAATATTATAAATTTTCAATTTTCAATTAACTTAGAAAGGCAGTTTTGTCATTTCGGGGCAACTTGATGGGTTTTGTTAGTTCATGGGGGTGTTTAATTTTAGTGAAGGCATTTTGAACGAAAAAATTAGTACAGGGAGGTTATGTATAATATATCCCTTTTTTCATAATATATATATTTTTATATATAGCAACGATAATGCAAGTTTAGATATACATATATGTTTTTTTAACTTTCAATAACCAATACTCCGTATAAAGCAGCAGAACAGACTACTCCGCATGGTATTGTTACTTTAGGTTGGTAAATAAAGAATAATAGGAGAGATATCATCCTCTTTTTTTTTGTTTTTTATAGAATTTTTTATCTATTCAAAAATGGGCTGATGAAAAATAGTTTATTATAGAAATTTTAAATTATATATTATTCTAAATTATACAAGTTTTAAATTACAGTACTATCATCTATAAATTACAATAGTATTGATAATATTAGACATAATGGTAAAAATAATTTAAAACTTTATTTTTCTTTTCTCTCATAACGAACATAATAAAGAAAAGAAATGGAAAATGAAATAAAAGTAAAATGAATGAAAAGAAAAATTATTTTATAACATGCATTTGGTTTGCATTAAAATTTATTCAAGAAAATTGTAGAAATATATTAAAAGTTCTAAATTATATATTATCATAAATTAAACAAGTTTTAACTTATAGTAATATCCTTTATGAATTACAATATTATTAATAATATTAGACATAATGATAAATAAATAAATAAATTAACACGTTATCTTTCATTTCTCTCCTAACCAACATAAGGGTTCATTTGGTAAAATTAAAAAATAAAAAATAAAAAATGAAAAAAAGAAAAGGAAAATTTTGAAATTTTTTAGTTGGCGGACATTTTAGTTAACTTTTTGTGTTTATTTAATTTAGGACTCTTCTCCACGCTCACAAAGGAAGGGAGTCAATCAAAACTTCAAAAATAATAATAATAATTATTATTAATAATAAAATTTAAAGAGTCAATTACCATATAGACACACGTAAATACAATTAAAAAATATATATTTTTAAATAGCAAACCCAAATTCTTCATAATTTTAGCATATATATGTATTTGTATGTAATTGGACGCATATACACGCAGGCAAGTAGATATTCATTCATATACTAATATACCATATCAATTTGTATATATATGTGGAATTATTATTATTATTCGCCTTTTTTTTTTTTTTCCTGACTTATTCCTATTGCGTGATGATGTATATTAAGAAAATTGTATATTATTTAGTATTAAACTCATAGGGTTAGTTTTGGTACATAATTTATTTATTTATTATTTTTTTTCACTTTCATGCTATCCAAACTTATAAAATAATATTTTCTCACAAATTTTTCAAAAAAAATAAAAAATCATACTAACCAAATACATAACAGAAATCTCATTTTCTTTCTTTTACTTCATTTTCTTTCCACTTTCCACATCAGTTATGGCTAGCCAAATGGACCCTAATAAATTGTTAGCGTTTTTTATGGATGTCTCATCCATATATTCTTCTCTCCCTTCTATCTAATTTTTTTTCTTTCTTACCGAACAGAGCATGAAAATAAATGAAATGAATTATATTATTATATAAACTTACTCCTTAAATATACAAGTAAGATGACAAAATTAGTTAGAAAAAAAATATTTTATAATTTTCATCTTTCTTTCTGTCTAGTGTTCTCTGAATTCCAAATAGAATTATGTGTTAGGCTATGTGAAGTAGTGGTTCGAATTTCGTTTTGCTGCAGACCTGAGAGTGACTCATTTTCTTCTGCTTGTAAACTATATTTTGGTTTATTACGCTTTGTTTGGATTGATGGAATTGAAAATAAAATAAAAGATAAGGATGGATAACGATTTTCATGTTTAGTTTGTCATTGAGGAGAGAAAAGAAATGATAAGAAGATATTTGGAAGGCATCATTTTAAAAGTGAGGATTTAGGGAGAAATAATAGCAACTAAAGTGAAACTTTCAAAAGAGTACTACCTATTGACCTAGTTAGTATAACGTGCAGTTTCTCAAACGGATAAAAATAATTTTAACAATTTAAAGGCGAAATTAAAAAATATATATTTGATTCTCATCTTAACATTAGAACATAATATTAAATTATCTAAAATAGTTTATTTTCTTTTCTCTTTTGTAACTTTTATAAACAAGAATGTCATCATTTCTTTTTATTTATTTTTTCTCTTATTTATTGAAACAATTTGTTAGACTTTGTGGTATGGTACAAGAGAATATGAAAATCCAAATTTGAGATAGAGAGATATAAGATTTAGGACGAAAACTTGGCAAAATTTTTCAATAAATGTAAGCTTTTTAGGTGGGACCACGAAAAATCCATGTTTTCTTATTCGACAGCCTCTGTCTTGTCTCATCCATTCTCGCATTTTTTCCATCTTCTCTTTGTTATCTACTAATAAAAAACTTACCTACAATCTGTCCTCTCTTCTCTTGTCTTCCTTCCCTTTCACCAAATATTAATGCAATTTAGTACTTAATTTATAGTTATTGTTACGTAAATGATGTGTCAAATATGAAGTGAACTCATTTCTCACTTTACAAACAGTATTTTCTCAACGAAAAAATAAAGAGAGAGTGAGAAAATATTAAAAATTTACACTATTAAAAACTCCAAACTTATAGCCGTTACACTTCGATTTTGATAAAGAATTACAAGTTACCCACAAACCGATTCTAAAATTGTCCCTATTTTAAAGGAAAATATCAAAGAGGTGATACGTTTTTACTCATTTGCCATCACAATGTTATTTTTTATAAATGATTTCTGGCAAAAATGAATAAAAAGATATAACTTTTAAAACTTATCCAAATAAAAAAGAAAAAAAAGATATAACCCCCTCTCTGTCTTATAACAAACTTAACTACCAAAATACAAAAATGAAAAGTACATCAATCTCTTAAAATTTCTCCAGGCCATCTGTAACAGACCTGGTCAACACATCTCTCATATATCATCCTGTGTTTTCCATTGATGAGGTAACCCTATAAATAGGACAATCTTCTCCATATTACCGCAATGCGATCGGACCTTCGAACAAATGTCCTGGATACATGGTGGAATTCATCTTCTCCACCCATTGAATCATTTGATTACTGGCCTCTAATCGTACTCCGACAATTATAAGAAAAAGGTGCAAGTAGTAGACATTTTTTGCGAGTTCTTTCTATCTCAATTCCAGAGGGAGATTTTGAACTCCCCTTGAATTCTCATTGAATTGTCAATTAACTTTGGGATTGAATTTAATTCCTACCACTGGGTAGGATTTGGAATTGCTTTTAAGTTTTAAGAACTGGTACAGAAGAGAAATGGCGTTCAGTGGGACAACACAAAAATGCAAGGCCTGTGATAAGACTGTTCATTTCATTGAAATGTTGTCAGCAGATGGAGTTCCTTATCACAAGACCTGCTTCAAATGCAGTCACTGCAATGGAAAGCTTGTGGTATGAACATTCTTCTTTGGCCTTTCTTTTACCTCCCTGCACCATATATCAACGTAATATACAAAGAAGGGTAAATTAGACTCACATTCTTTGAGATTTTTAATTTTTACCCTAGTGTGGTCAATCTTCCTGAGTGTAACCGAAACGCAACGTGTGATTACTCATGACATGTGGGTAGGGTTCACAGATACTCTTCTGAGTACGTAATTGAGTCTCGCAACAAATAGAGGGCTCTTACAGTAATGTAGGAATTACTATTTTGAGTTGAAATTATATATTTAGCCTTCCTAATCTTTTTGACAAAAGTACCCTTATGAAAACCCCATCCTCTCCCCTCTATTTTCCCCGTGTAAGTGAGGAATTTGAGCAGATGAGGAACAAAACTGAACGGAAAATATTGTAACTAGCGCTTGATGTTGTTGGGTTTCAAATGGATTAAGTTGGTGTAAATTTGATGGGTTCAATAACAACAAAAAATTTAGCTAGTGAAGCTCAAGCAAGGATGACATTTTTTTTTTGGTCTGCATAGAGATAAAATGAGAGTTTTGAAAGTATATATGATTCATGATTCTTTATTTGGTGTGTCACATATAATATGATATACATATATATATATATATATGCATGTTGCAGATCAGCAGTTACTCCTCCATGGATGGAGCCTTGTACTGCAAACCTCACTTTGAGCAACTCTTTAAGGAGAAGGGAAATATTCCTAAGCCAGTCCAATCATGTAAGTTTTCCCTCTTCTTACACACACTTTAGGAATCCAAAAACCCTCTCTTTTATCTAATACATGACTAATGAGTTGTTTTTTCTTGTGGATGATCAGCTGCAAAGCCAAATGATCAGCTGGTACACAAATTCTATCCGCGCTCATCTGTTTCCTGTTTTCTTAAACTCTTTTGCTCTGCTCATATATTAATTTCATATAAATTTTCTCTTATTCGCAGACTAGGAAACCTAGCAAACTCTCTGCCTTTTTCTCTGGAACCCAAGAAAAATGTGCAGTCTGTTCCAAGACTGTCTACCCATTAGAGAAGGTCTTCAATTATAGTTTTGCGTGTGTGTGTGAAGCTGTATTGAGGTTGTTAGTCCTTAATCTGTAACATTTGTTTTCAGGTGACTGTGGAGGGAGAGTTTTACCACAAATCATGCTTCAGATGCGCGAAAGGGGCATGCTTTCTCACACCCTCTTCCTATGCTGCTCTTGATGGCATTCTGTACTGTAAGCACCATTTTTCGCAGTTGTTTAAGGAGAAGGGCTCCTACAACCATGTCACCAGGATTGGTTCAATTAAGAAAAACACGGTGGTACTACCGGAAGCAGCAGCAAAATCCACACCGGAACAAGAAGCACAACCAGATAATTCAGACCAGGCAGGAGAGCAATCATAAAATGTACACATATATATCGGGAATGTTTGGTACATTATTCCTTGTTGCATATCAAATTCGGGGGTGCCTCATTGTATTAGGCACCTGCGTTGTGATCAGGAACTTCTTGTTTCCTAAGGCTTCAAGTTTGTTTTGATTTGCAAGCATGTTCAATGTGCTCTTTATTTTTTAATGAAATGCAAGACAAAATAAAATAAAAGTCATTTTGTACTTTCCTCTAGCTCCTGATGAAGCTTGAATTGGCAAGATCATCATAAACATTGTCATTGTGTGTATTAATGAACATGTAGGATCAGATATTACAATTAATAGTGGTGAAAGTAGGCAAAAACTTATGTGATTAATGGAAATAGTAACTCACACATAAATTAAATGTTGTATATGGTGAAATTGAATGACTCCCGCTTGGGAAAAAAAAAAAAAAAAATGAATTACAAGGTAGCAAAAGTGTTGGAGGTCTGAGGCCATAACTCTTTGTGATGGTCAATTATTCATCATCAAATGTGAGAATACTGGTCGAATCAACAACAAGTGACAACAAATAATAATAGTGTTATGTAAATATCGTTGAAAATTATGTCTATATAAGCCTCAACATACCAAATACCTCGCATTAATGGAGCAATGAACACTAATGGCCTTAAATAGTAAAAGTGCCCTAATCATGCAACATGATCTATTTATTGAAAGAATGATTTTCGCACTTGTTTTCAGCTTAATTAATGAAGTTCCATTTGAACTGAAGTTAGTACCATTTGAGTTTGAAGGTTTTTTAAATTTTTTTTTTTTTTTTTTGACAAGAAATACACTAACGCTATACTCATTTACTTGCAAGGGACTAGAATTCCCGACTTTCTAATTTGGAATGAGAGGAAGTACAGCTAGAAATTGGTTAAACAAGTTAGGCAAGACTTGATTGCTGTCTGCTTATATTCAGTGTCTTTAGGGACACTCCTGTCCATACACAAGTTGTTATAAAACACCAGTGCTTTCTGTTATATGGTATCGTGTCGTGTCTGTAGTATGCTAATTGTGAACGAGAACAATGTGCCTGTGTCTGCACAATGCCGAAAATACCCTCACCTCTTAAACATAATCCCATGAATACTAGCCCTTTTTTCGTTGTGTAGTTGCCGCTCCCTTTTCCTTGCAGTTCAAGCGTCACTTCAGATTATATATATGCATATGCCATTGCCAGACATTCTGACAGCTCCTAAATCCTCTCTCTCTAGAACTTTAGGAATGAGTACAGGAACAAGCACCTTTGTTATCAGATGGATCAACTTTCTCACCACAGTATGTACCCTTTGGATGCTCTTTTTTTATTCCAATTGGTTCTCTTGATTCTCAAGTACATTATTCAATGTGACATTGTGACCTCTCTTAGACACACACACACACACACACAGACAGTATTTTCTCTTGGGTTTGTATCAGTTGTCTGATTTTAGCTGTTAAAAGTTTTAGATTTGGGTACTTTGGTTTAATATGGGCCTTTATGGTCTTTATGCTAATTGGATACAATCTTTCCGGGTTCGATTCCCGGCTGGTGCACCTTAGTTTACATTTTATTTACTCAAAAAAAAAAAAAAAAAAAAAAAAAAAAAAAAAAAAAAGATACAATATTTCTGCTTAGCACTCCGTTTACCATGGAATACTCCGAGTCTTATATAGTTTTCAATAAGATGGTCTCAAGTATTTAGTTAAAAAAAAACTGATTGAGACTTTTATCATTTTCCTTTTAATTTTAGTTGGTTTATGTTGACTTCAATTCCTCATCGTGTAGCTTTTAGCAATAGCCGTCATAGGCTTTGGGGTTTGGATGAGCACTCATCATGACGGCTGTCGGAAGTCCCTCACTGTCCCTGTCCTAGGCCTTGGTACCATCATATTTGTAATGTAAGCTTTCCATTTATTTTAGTTTCTTGTACTATAATAAATTAAGGAATTCATTAAATTTTAATGTTTTCATTTCCATATATTCTTCCTTAAATATATCAAAGACGTTATGTTTGATTTTCAGATCGATGATCGGATTCTTGGGTGCAGTGAAGAACAACTCCATAATGTTATGGATTGTATCTTTTACAATTTGCAATATTATAAATTCTGTACTGTTAAATTTTAATTTATTCATTTTTTGTTTTTTCAGTATTTCCTTATCCTCTTTGGCTTGAAACTTCCTTAAATTTTAACTTACTTGCAGTATCTGATCATGTTATGCTTCATTCTGGTGGCAATATTGGTCTTCACAGTTTTTGCGTAAGTATGTCTTTTTTTGATTGAATGCTACCATGCTTTGTGAAATTTATCCAACAGCTAAAATGGGCTAGTTGTGTAAAAATCTGGTAAATATGCTTTAGGTCAAGCTATCAATCTTGATGGTTTGATTTACCAAAAACTCGGATGCAATGAGAGCTGTTTTTCCCATTATTCAGCTCATTACCGCTTGATTACTGTTTGTAGACTCTGTGTTTTAGGGGGAGATTATATAAATATAGTACATGTGACATATTTTAAAATGGACAACGGAACAAGAAAGAAAGAAAGAAACAAATAGAAAATTGGAGAACTATTAAGATGTATGATACAGTGGAATATCAGGATTGGATTCATGTATACAAACCTTAAAACAGTTGGATACAATCGGTACTTTACACAAGGCCATCTCTAAAAAGTCCAATTGAAACCACCCCAATGCATTGAAGTTTGCATTTTCATTTTTGAACTACACTTTAGGCTATATTCGGCTGCATCGAATTGGAGCTTTGGAATTAGAATTAGTGGAATTGGAGAAAATTTTAGTTAAATTTTCTGTAACTTTGAACAAAACTTTTCTCCAATTCCACCAATTCCAAGGCTTCAATTCCATGCAACCGAACATAGCCAATGTTTCTTAATTGTCATTAATTTTTTTTGTAATTCAACTCCTTTTGCTTTGCAATTGGTGGTAAATTGAGCCATGTCCAATGCAGTATTCCCTAAACCTCGCTGGAGATATCAGATATCTGTCTTTTTTATCTTGCTTGCAGCATATGCTTTAAGCATAATTTTTTTAAATATATGTTTTTTTCTTTCTGTTTTTAGGTTTATTGTAACAAATAATGGATCTGGTCATAATGTAGCTGGTTTGAGGTAAGATTGCGTGATTTTTCTGATAACATCATTATGTCCCTCATTTTCTTGGGTGTAAGAACACTGATGTGTGTATAATAAGTTGCTTGCTTCCTCATCAGAAATCACACATTTCGAATCTTCATGATTTATGAAAAATTTCAGCTCATTGATGTTATAGCTTATAATAGAAATCGTTTTACTTTTTCTTAAACATATTTCCTTCGCGGTTGAGCTGGGATTGGCTCAACTGCAGCCATTAATCTCTGTCTGGTTAGGTACAAGGAATATCAACTTCAAGATTACAGTTCATGGTTTCTAAAACAGGTAAAAAAAAAAAAAAAAAAAAAAAAATTTATATAAATAAATCAAGTCTCTAAAATATCATCTTGAGAGTATCATATTTGTTATTCTAATCTTCTTTATTGTTCCAGTTGAAGAATAGCCATAGCTGGAAGCAGTTGAAACATTGTCTCGTGAAATCTGATAATTGCAATAACCTATCTAAAAAATATAAGGTGAACTAATCAACCATTAAGTTATACTTTCTAATATGTTTCTTGTGACATCATTATAACCTCTTTGTTGCAGACTCTTACACAGTATAAATTGGCAAAACTAACCCCAATTGAGTCTGGTTGCTGTCGACCACCATCTGAGTAGGTGTTCTTTCTTACTGCTTTAATACTTTTATTGTGTTTCTCCCTGTGTCTTTTTATGTTTGAATCAAGGATAGTTTATTTCTTTGTATTCAACAGCCAAACACCTGTGTCATAACTATATAAATATATAATATCATTCATTGAAGTTCAATTTGTTCACATATATATAAAAAAATTTAGTGTTAAGTAATCTAAAGATCAGAATCATTAAAGTAATTTATGTACATTTTGTTATAGAAAATAAATTCACAGCGACGAAAATTGCATGTGACACACTCTTTTCTTCTTTGCTGGATTTCAACTCATTTCTTAGGTGTGGTTATCCTGCCGTCAATGCCTCATACTACGACTTGAGCTTTCATCCAATCAGTTCCAACAAGGACTGCAAACTCTACGAAAATTTCAAGCACGTCAAGTGCTATGATTGTGATTCTTGCAAGTAATCGTCATTTTCCAATGTCCTCCACCATTACCTCTCTTTAATTCAAAATCGATATCTCATTGCCATTTTCTTCTTTAATTTCATATTTTCAGGGCTGGAGTTGCAGAATACATGAAAACCGAATGGAGGGCGGTTGCAATCTTTAACGTGGTTCTGTTCATTGTCTTGGTAAGTCTATCTTATCTGTTGAATCTTAAATTCTGATATTCTTGGGATTTTTTACTTTGATTCTTAGGCCTGACTATCATCTGGTGCATGGCATCAGTCAATAATCTACTTCATAGGATGTTGTGCCAGACGAAATGCTGCAAGAAATCGATCTAAAGTCTGAAAAGGGTCATCTATATCTGTAAGTCTCTCCAAGAAGAAAATCAAGTCTTGTAATTTAGGGGTTACAATTCTGTTAGTTGATAATCATTTTTAGTATTATTATTTCAACTTCTCGCAAAAGTTTGTTACTTAAGGATCTCTATCCGAAGAATTTTCATTTGTGTGAAGGTTTCTCTCTCTGATATTGTGAAAAAGAATCATGTTGTTTCTGTGGCAAGTCACAAGTGGATATAACATTCTCTTGTGCTTCTATAACACCTAAATAGTAGAGACAAAGGTAGAAATTAATAGAACTTGGAATTTAAAAGAAGTTGCATATGCTATTCAAAACCTTCAAGTAGCAATAAAGTACATAAACTCATAGCAGAGACAATATCATTCACCAAAAGTTACCAGAACTCGGATACTTGCAGGCTGTTTTTATATTAGAATGTGGATGAATGCATCTGATCATAGTAGGAGCCAGAAGGACCATTATCAGGCAACAAAGCCAGCATTACAGGTGCTCTAGCACCTTCCTCGGGAGTCAAGTTTCCTGTTTTACCTGTAATATCTGTTTTGACATATCCTGGATGAACACAATTTACACAGAAATCAGGGAATTTCCTTGCTATGAGTCTTGTATAAGCATTTATGGCAGCTTTGGAAACTTTATAAGCAGACGCTACAGGGGGCCACCCATTAGCCTGCAACTTATTCTCCTTGAAATCCATTAGAAACCATTGTAAAACCTTGTCTATTTTCTCTTCCATTAAGCCGTCGACATTTTGCAGCTCTTCTTTGACCTTCTCATTGTTGATATACTGAAGAATTTAAAGAGAGAGAGAGAGGAAAGAATCAGAGTTTATTATATTTTTTTGTTCCTTCACCCGACAAGCTAATCATGCATGAAACTGGTGTGTCTGCTTACTCTTAGTTCTCCATAAGAAGAGGAAACATTCACTATTCTTGCTGAATTGGAGAGTTGCAGAAGAGGAAGAAATGCTTCAGTTACTCCTTTGGTTCCATAATAATTTGTCTTGAGAGTCTCTTCTGCCATCTCATAAGTTTGCTTCATGATTTTCTCCAACAAGTGAGCATTCTCATCGCTCACCTGCATATATCAGAAAGTCTCAGTCCTGCACTCTCCTGCTAGCCAAATTGTGGGTTACTTATAGAAATTCTCATTTTTTATGAATTCAACATTGCAGAAGCTTAAAATATATTAAATAACTAGATTCAAAATGAATTCCTTTGATATCCAGAACAAATATACATTCATGAATTTGTATCCAATTAAATATTGATCATATTGTTCTGCAAAGACTAATGCAGTGGGAGTTTACTTAAAACATTTCCTGGATTTACTTCTTCCTTAAAAACAAACCTCAGTGCCTCAAATGACATAGAAGTTATTTGATAAAGACTCTAACAGGGAAGCCTATTTGTAATACTTACAATCCCTCCTCCTTGTCTGAAGGCTCTAAATGCTTCACGATCCGTATTAATTCCACTAATTCCTGCATTATTTACCTGTAAAGAAGTTTATTCCACAAAAACACCCATTAGCAATTAATCTGATCACAAAGTGCTGTTATTCAACTCTTTTTCATTTCTCTTTATGTTATCAAATTGATACATCATGCTAAGCCATTGTGTATGTGTATTGGTATTGGTATCTTTTCTTGATATAATAGCAATAGCCAAGTCATGACTTAATTCATAAGGAATATATTGTGTCTCACCAGGATATCAAGTTTTTTTAAATGAGTTTGTACATATTTTGCTAATGAAGCAATACTGGCAGGATCTTTTACATCAAGTTGATAAAACAACACATCTGAGAGCCCAGAAAGTTTAAGATTGTCAATAGCTTCAATACCCTTCTTCTCATCTCTGGCTGTTAATATTACTGCAATTCCATTAGATGCTAGCTGTCGACATATCTCAAGCCCAATTCCTTTATTGCCCCCTGTAACCACAGCACACCTGGAATAACAGTGATCCACTGAAGATTATCAATATGTGTGTATATATATATATATGTGGTGTGTGAATAATTTGTGTTTCCATACTGTAAAAAAGTCAGTCATGATACCTTTTTGCTGTTGAAGTACTATTGGTGGTTTCTTCCATTTCTGATGAAAAACTAGAGTAGTTGATCAATGTTATTGACTTACTGCAAGATGATATTGAATGTTCAATTTGTGAGAATCTTCCTTCAATCTAAGTACCATTGAGGCTGCCATTATCCATCTATATTATATATAATAGCTGTCCTACGAGTGCCTCGTGTCCTTAGGTGGTTTGGCCTTTTCTTTAAAATTTGATGCCTTTTTATATCTTATGTATTTTTTTTCAACATATTTTAATATAATCGCAACAGATCTTTCACTGTTTCATAAAAAAAGAAATCTAGATTAATCTCAATGAGGTGAGTTTGTCAGTATTGGTGCCGGCTGGGGATGAGAAATTGCCTTGCAATTTCATATGCTTTCTACTTGTATTCCTTGTGCTTTCTTCATCTTCATCATACATATATACAACTTTGGTTCATATGATATGGGCAACCTTAGTTAGTGATGTCTCTGTGTTGCGTAATGAAAACTCATGGCCTGCATCCTCAAGAAAGAGCATATATGTAATAACATATATTTATATATGTGTAAGATCTAGGTGAAGAGTTTGAAGCTTGAAATGTTGGACTCTCATTTTAGCATTTCATTATCTTTGGATTGTGAACTGTGGGTGGTTGTGTAATACCCCTAGTTTTAAAAAGGATAAAATTGAAATTTCAATTATTTTTAATAAATTATTTGAGTATATTATTATTTGATAATTGTTTATTTGTGGTTATTATTTGCATTTTGTGTCTTATTTGTTTTAATTGCATTTAATTTTGTCATTTAATTAATTATTTTTGTTACATTGAACTTGATAAGCTGTTTGTTTTAAAATTGACTTATTTGGTAATTGTTAAATTTAATAGGTTAAATATGTAAATCCGTTAACTAAGGTTTTAAATATGTTTTCAGTTAGGGTTTTCTTGGAGCCGTCATACAAGTATCTAACGTGTATGTGACTTAAGTTTATGGGCCGACTCTAGTTTAATTAGGATTTCTGCCTTAGCTCTAGTTTAATTAGGGTTTTCTAAGGGCCTATATATATATACGTGTATGAGTTTCACTAAGAGTTTTGGAGAACCCTATTCACGGCACAGTGAAAATAGGACGTAACAGAGAGGGAGTTGAGAGAACAGAGACAGTCGTAAGAGCTACCAAGGACAAGAATAGAGAGGATCAAAGGAGGGTTGTGGTGGTTTAAATCACACCCATAGGAGGCTTGAAGGAAGTTAGTAGTTGCCGGAAACTTAGAGACGATGCTGGGGTTTTCATAACTGAAATCAGGCAAGTTCTTCTACTTTCTCCTTCCCTTTGGCTCGTGTTCAGTGCACCTAGATAATCTCTAGGGTTTAATCAATCAGTAACTGAAATTTACATGCTTAGTATATGTTATATTAATAATCTGTTTGTGTTGAAATCAAAACTGTTACAATTTCTACATGTCTCGTTCCAATTGTTTTTCTGTAAGCATGTAATCTCTGTTGTAACTTTAGACTTAGTAATTGATTTGAACTACTGCAAACAAAACCATGGGGACATTACTCGGATGAGATAAGATCCTTAGGTTCAATGGTGAAGAGGAACAAAGGGGTTGGAATTGGATTGAAACTTCTTCGATTAGTTTCAGAGTTGTTTTTCAAGTATACTGGTTTAATGGCTTTGTTTAATCTCTGTAATTTGATTCACATTGTTGTAAACAAATCTTGGGGATGATTTTAGACTTAAATACGACTCTTAACTTAGTTTTAAAACCAAACATAAAGGTTGCAACTGGCCGGAGTTGGAACAGAGGTCAGAACGAAGCTGAAACGGAGGGGTAGCTCACAGGGGGAGAGAGAGCCGGCTCTGGAATGCCAAGAGCCGGCTCTGGAATGCCAAGAGCCGGCTCCCACCTGTTTAGAGCCGGCTCCAAGGTGGTGGTAGAGCCGGCTCTAGGCTGATTTGGAGCCTGCTCTATTTTTTTGGAGCAGGCTCTTTCATTTTGAAGCGTACAGTGACTTTTTGGCTACTGTTTGGGCACTTGGGGTTCTTGAACAGTTTTAAAACTTTAGGGGGTTTTTCAATAATTAATTTAACATGTAATCAAGGTCTTAGATTGCATAAAATACCCTCTTTGTATAAATGGAATTAATAGTGCGCTAATTAACAACTTGCGCGCGGTTAATTACTAGAAGGAAGTTAAGTTGCCTAATTTCAATTTGACAATTTAAGGGGCGACAATATGATTCTAAATTAAAGTTTGGATGTATAATGGAGTCTTTTAATTAACAAAATTAGACTTGTAGCATATTGTGGCTCTGTGCTAAAAGATTAAACAGTATACTAGTATATAACTTAGCACGCTGTTATCGGATGGAGAGAATTAACTTGCTAAATTAATTTAGCAATTTTATTGGACTATAATATGATTGACAAATAATTTTAATGCATGATAGAGTCATTGATACATTAGATGTGATCTACGCATGCTTCGGATGCTAATTGTTGAACCTTTAAACCGTTTCCTACAATTACATGGTTTAACACTTGGATTTAAATTACTGAAACTATAAATTGTCTTCTGCAATTATTTGGGATGGTTTTTGGATTGTAAATTGCTAAACTGTTAATTGTATGTTGTAATTTACATGGTTTGGATGTTCATTGTGGAATCTTATATATATTATTCTACAATTAATTGGATTATGGTTTTGAACAATAATTGTTGTAGCATTGCATAAACTATTCTGCAATTATTTGGATATTTGGTTTTGGATTGTAAATTACTTACTTATTATTTATATGTTGTAATTTACATGGATATGGAGGATTGTATGCACCGGTATGGGACGGTGACATACTAGGTATGATTTAGCTCAAAACGCTAATTCCTACCTTATGGATTTTAATTGGTGAACAGTTTTACCTGTTCAATCAATTATATGGATTTTGTGGATTGTATGCACCGGTATGGGACGGTGACATACTGGGGACAGACTGATTCAAAATATTCAGTCCTACCTATTTTGGAATAAGGGTACGGGTTGTTAAATAAAATCCTCCTTATTTATATGAGTCGGTGCGGTTGAATACGCCGAACGACTTCCTAGATTTCTTATGGATGAATGTGAATGAAATTTATATATATTGTTATGGTACCATGACATGAGCTTGAGTCTCATAGTCGACGGTTAGGGAGCGTATATGCAGTAGGATGCGTAACTAGCTATGTTGGTTGAGGTATACCCTATTAGGCTTAGGTAATCATGCTGTGATACCCCTCGGATCCGAGACATGGGTTGATCAAGCCCAGGCCCAAACCCGAGGGAAATCAAACAATTAAAGTATTTTAAAACGGACACAGATGAAAAAATGAAATAAGAATAACTATTAAAAGCTGAACAGAATACTAATATAAAATCCTCAATAGCCTGATAAAACTTAATAAAATCCAACTTCCAAAACTTCCATGAATTACAACTCGGGAATCCATCTAGTGGACCCCTAAATAAAAATCTCAACTGAAACGTAAACAACTGACATAAAACCAAATACTAAAATATAGAAGGACATCCTACGTCGTCGGTGGAATGAATGATAATCCCTGCACAGCACGATCAAGCCTAAGACTGGAATCGTCCGATACCTGAAAAATAAGAGTGGGTCAGGCCCACGAACAAGTTCTAATCTAACTGCAATCCATACAGTGACCCGATACGCAGATACACCTAAATACCTTACAATATCTATCTAGTTCATACATAAATATATCCACACTAGAGGACCTTCACTGGACTATAATGGGGTCTCAACCTGAGTAGAAGGCAACATGCAAAAACGCACCCAAAGGTGGGCATGAATACCTAGACCTAACAGGGTACACCTCAACCATCATATCCAGCTATGCATCCCAATGCATATACGCTCCCTAACCAACGACTCTGAGACTCATGCCCATATCGTGGTGCCATAACATATATATAAAGTCCGTCTAACCCAAGGTATGCCATTTTATTATTTATTGAATTGACATAAGAATTTTAATCCAGTTTAGTCATTCAACTTAATCAGTCGATCTGACTTAAACACAACCAACATTTAATCCAGCTAGTCATTCAACTTAATCAGTCGATCCGACTACACACAAACACAATTAATCCAGATAGTCTTTCAACTTAATCAGTCGATCTGACTAAACAAGGTTTAGGATTCAATATTTTACAATCCATCCCTTTCATCCGATAGGTTAGGAATTAGCATTTTGAGCTAAACCGTCCCTAGTATGCCACCGTCCCGTACCGGTGCATACAATCCTCCATAACCATATAATTGACAGAATATATTAATTCAGCAATTAAAATTCCACATATATATAATCCAAAACCAATATCCAAGTAATTGCAGGAAAACAGTTAAAGTTCCAGCAATTAAATCCAAGCATTAAACCATATAGTTGCAGATTGTGATTTCATAACTCAACAATTAACATCCAGATATGCATATATCAAATCTAATATATCATTGACTCTATTACATATTCAAAATCAATTCTATAATCATATTATAGTCCAGTAAATTGTTAAAATTAATTTAAGCAATTTATTTCCTTCCATCCGGTAACAGCGTACTGAGTTGTATCCTTGTACTCTGTTTTATCTTTAGCACAGAGCCCTAGCCTATCTATAAGTCTAATTCATCAATTAAAAGACTTCTCCGTGTATCTAAAATTTAATTTAGAATCCTATTTTAGCACCATACATTAGCAAATTAGAACTAGACAATGAATTACCTTCCAGCCATTAACCGCACGCAAAGTGGTTAATTTGCGCACTGTTAATTCCATTAATAAAAAGAGGGTATTTTATGCAATCCAAGACTCTGATTTCATATTAAAGTATTTGTTTAAAACCCCCATTAAAGTTTCAAAACTTTTCCTGAACCCCAAGTGCCCAAACAGTAGCTGAAAACCCACTGAACGCATCAACTGGAAAGAGCCTGCTCTTTTAAAACATTGAGCAGGCTCCAAAATGGAGTTGAGTCGGCTCCTTTAAACCATGGAGCCGGCTCCATTGGGTTAGAGCCGGCTCTATGTAACCTAGAGCCGGCTCCATTGTAGGAGGGAGTCGGCTCCTTCTCCATGGAGCCGGCTCTCTCCCTCTGTGAGAGCCCTTTCCCCCGTCTGAAGTTTCTGCAACCTTCTGCCTTGTCTCCGGCCAGTTGCAACCTGTCTAATTGGGTTTAAACTTTTCTTAAGAGTCCTAATTATGTTCAGTATAGTCCCCAAGATGGGTTTACAGTAGTTAAAATCAACTACAGAACTCCAAGTTCCACAGACAAAGCATGCTTAGGTAACACAAGTACTGTAATGAAACTTCAGAAATCCATCACCTAACTAATTCAAAATAAAGATAAGATTAATTTGACATATAAAACATACTTGATTCAATTATTGATCCATTAAACCCTAGAGTATATCTAGGTGCACAGAACACAGGCCAACGGGAAGGAGGAAGAAAAGAACTTGCCTTTGATTTCAGTTATGAAATCCCGGCGTCGTGTCTACTGTTCCGGCAATACGAACCACTGTAAAGCCTCCTCTGGTTCTAGTAAACCCACCACCACACCTCCTTTGTCCTTCCTTCTCCTAGGTCCGACCCTGAAGCCTCAGTCAGAAACCTCACAAACTTGCTCTGCTCTCTCAAAACCTTACTCTGTATCTCTCTGTGTTTTGCAGAACTAACACTTTGTTTTTCCCCCAAACCCTAAACCAACGTGATCATTGTATTTATAGGCGTAAACACTAAACCCTAATCCTTGTTTAATTACAGCCCTATCGTATAACTCTAGTCGATCGGCCCATATAGCAGTCTATGTTAAAATACTCACGTAACTTCTTAGGGAACCCTAGTTAAGTAACGGATCATTTAATACTACAATTACTCAATTAATATAAAAACACAATTAATCAAATAATTTAAAACACTTAAAATAATTAATTCAAAAATCATCAGTTAATAAATAAATAAATAAAACAAATAATCAATTAAATAAACAAAATTAACAAATAAACAAGTAAAAATGCAATTTAAACAATACATTAAATACCAGGAATATCCTTTTAAATCTAGGGGTATTACACATGCCCACTCAGGTGCGTATTGCATGTTTCGTTCTATTCAGGTTGAGACCCTTAGCATAGTCTAGTGAGAGCCCTGTAGTGTGGATATATATTTATCTATTACGGACTAGATAGTTATTGTTGAGATATCTAGGGTGTATCTGCGTATCGGGTCACTGTTTGGATTGTAGTTAGAAAAGAATTTGCATGTGGGCCTGACCCACTCTTATTTTTACAGGTGTTCGTTAGTTCCAGTCTTAGAGCTGGATCATGCTGAGCAGATACAGTCATTCACTCCACCGATGCTGTAGGACTTTGTTTCATGTTTTAGGCTTTGGGTTTTTTTCCAATCAGCTGAGTACAGTGGGATATTTTAGGGGTCCACTAGATGGATTCCCGAGTTGTATAATTTGGAGAATGATTTGTATTCGTGGAGGATCAGTTGTAACAGAATAGTTTATCTGTTAATAAAATTTTATTCTGGGGTTTTTTGATTATCATTCTAGTTTCTTTTCAGCAAATTTTATTTACTTCATTTGTTTTAATTATATTCTGTGTTCGATTATTGCTAATTGGTTTGATATCCTCGGGTAATCGGGCGTGGGCCTGGCCAACCCGCATCCGGAAATCCGGGGGTATCACAGTTGGTATCAGAGCACTCCAGGTTCTAGTGTCCTTAGGAGTGTTTTCGTTATAGGACTTCCGCGTTGCGTCTCTTAAAACTTAAAAGCCATATTAGGGTTCGTTAGGAGGAGTTGATGTCAATTGAATTCTGTAGATACAGAGTGGTTGACACTAGGAAGAGGATAGGGTTCACGACGGAAGCGATATGGACCTAACGGAGTATGTTGTTGAGTTCTTTGCCAGAAGCAGAACTTGGAATCGAAGGTTTAGTTCCAAGGTGGACATTACTTAGAAAGTATACACCAAGGAGGGATTAAAGTGTAGGTGTTAGGTCACCGCTTATCGAGACCAACATAACTTCAGTTGTTTTCAAAACGGAGACAAGCGAAGAGTAGGATTCTGAAGAGGATCCTAAGGGAGGAAATTTCAGTGTCTCCAAGAAAGGGGATATTAAAGCCTGAAGAAGAAGGATCGCACGGAGGTGATCTCGGTCACCAGCAGTATGGTGAATGATACTAGTAGAATTGGTGTAGATCAATCTACATGTGGATGAATTTTTGTGTCGTCTTTCAGAGAGTCAATTGAAAAGTACTCTTTAAACGGTTGGGAATCAGATAGGGTTCTTATCAGAACAAAGACATGATTTTATATCACATTCTGGAGCCAATGGGGATTAGGTTGTGACGTTCTACGGTACGTTGTAAAGTCACGATAGACGGTTTGTATTCCGCGTATAAGGAGGATAAGGGGTAAGCCTTTGGTATTTGTTTAGGCAAAAGAATGTTGCTTTTAAGCTATGGTTACAGACAGGCTTCAAGGTTGGATGATTACCAACGAAACTACGAAATGAATTTTTGTGACATAATTTGTGAACTTGAGTTCAAAGGAGGTTTTCTTCTCTGGAATGGAGGATGTTTTAATTAGGAATTATATTTCGGTTGTTTTGTTGCATTGTGTGTATCTATGTGTTTGATTTTGTTATTTTGTGTTGCATTTTGATAGTATGTGTTTCATTTTGTTGTTACGTGTTTCATTTTTTTGTTAATTTGTCCGGATTGGGAGTGTGTAGTGGTTGGGGACACAAGTATGTGATCAACCAACTATTATTTTGATGACATGGATAATAGCGCTATGTACGCTAGGATTTGTAAATAAATGGTCATATGTTTAGATAGAAACACAAACTCCTAACCAATCTATTGGACTTGGATGTGCGTCAATAGAGTACATTACTTGGGATGGGATAGTTTAACTACCAATAAGAGTCAAATAATCTACAATGAGTAGTTGGATATGCTCTACGCTAGGTAGGGATTCGTTTTTACAACGCCATAAGAATGGTGGTTGTGAATGTTTCGGAAGATTCATGAGGTTGTAGTAGGTAAAGATCACTGTAATGTCACTATGGTTCGGACGGAGGATTTTGGGCTGGTAGGTACTTGTTAGAATGACGCCAAAAAAAAGAAAAAAAAGAAAAAAAAAAAAAAGGGTAATGGACTGATTTAAGTTTTATCAGTCTATTCGAAATCTAGACATGATTTTTCGAGGGTGTCATTTGGAGTAGTTGCTGGTATGTACTTAGAGGAGGAACCAAAGTTTCTACATTATATAAAATGTGGAAATTGTTTTTAGGGTCCTAATTTGCAACAATTAGTTGTTGCTTTGACATTGATGACTATACAGAGGATGGGTAAAAGTTTCATAAGCTTTTGAAGCAGGACAAGGAGTCAAATTGACACTACTTATATTACAAAGGTAGGGTGTGTCAAAGATAGGATGGTAGGACCGGTCACCTGTCAAAGATAGGGGACAAAATGGTTTTTTCCAGTTTAATAAAATTAGATGGTCGAGATGGCTCATCAGAGATCACTAAATATTTGTAGTCATTTTTCTGTATTGAGGTGGAAATGATAGAGCATCATTACAGATTTAGTTGAGGGTTAATTTCTAAATTAAATCAACTCAGACCTTGTTTATTTCAAACTAGTGAACTATCAGTTCATATGAATAGAGGGGATTACAAGACGACTTAGATGCATCAATGCGGTGATTTGCACTTTGCATTAAGTTCTGTGGAAGGGAACATGGATGAAGATGCTCGCAACAACCGATAGGAGTTTTCGGTTAATTGTTACATTAAAAGTTGGGGTCTTAGTTTATACACTAATGACACTTGTTTTTACCAAGGAAATTAAGGGGGTCAAATTCAAATATCGAAGTTGACCCTGGAGGTAGTGTTACCTTACTCAGACCGAGTATAAGGTATTAACGGGGGATTTGTCACATCTGTGAATATTGTCGGAGTGACTAAGATATAAAATTTGTAGCAATTTTTCTTGATGCACTTGGACGATTATACGGAACATCGAGACATCAAATGTTCGTTCCAGTGAACAAGTTTGGAAAGAGAGATGTATATAACTATCTAAATGAGTATCACCAGTTAAAAAGATAACCGGAGATCATTGGAGATTTTTGCCACTGCCTAAATTAAAATGGGAGTAGGACTAATCAGGAGTGGATAGTTGGTCAAACTTGTCAGTATCTATTGGAATTTTAATTCTATACAGATTAAGTGTGGTGGGTTGAGCAAGTTTGCTGCTAAATCTAATTCTTGTAATGTTCACTTTTGGACTTTGCATTAGTTCTACATTTTACTGATAACGGAGGTAATAACTGTGCTTCATATCTCTCAACCGGGGGGGGGGGGGGGATTGGATCGAGAATGTATATTTGATAATAGAGGAGATACTTGGGACAGATATCCTAGGGTTTTGTGGGAAGTTGGAAGTGTTTACTTCATTTCTCATCTTGATGGCACCAGGAGGGTTGCGTAGGAAGCAAGGCATGTTGTCGGGGAAGGTCAGTTGTTAGGTATTAAATTTCTTTTTCATGGATAGTGTTACTAAAACACTAGGATGGATGCGTAGACGTTTTGCCAGTCTATGCTATGGAATTTGGAGGAATGTGGATCTTTACCCTGTATCAACAAATGTAGGTGCGAATAAGTAGTTGCTAAATCCAACTTATATGTTAAATAAATTTTGTGTTTCCTTTATATCGAACCCATAAATTGTTCTTGGAAGTTTTGGAATTTCGTGGAGCTCCTACTCAGAGGCACCGTCCACAATGGAACGATAATGAATTTTAATGAAAATAATTCAGGGTTTCGTGAATTCCGAGGATGGAATTCCGTTTGTTAGGGAGGAAGAATGTAATACCCCTAGTTTTAAAAAGGATAAAATTGGAATTTTAATTATTTTTAATAAATTATTTGAGTATATTTTTATTTGATAATTATTTATTTGTGGTTATTATTTGCATTTTGTGTCTTATTTGTTTTAATTGCATTTAATTTTGTCATTTAATTAATTATTTTTGTTACATTGAACTTGATAAGCTGTTTGTTTTAAAATTGACTTATTTGGTAATTGTTAAATTTAATAGGTTAAATATGTAAATCCGTTAACTAAGGTTTTAAATATGTTTTCAGTTAGGGTTTTCTTGGAGCCGTCATACAAGTATCTAACGTGTATGTGACTTAAGTTTATGGGCCAACTCTAGTTTAATTAGGATTTCTGCCTTAGCTCTAGTTTAATTAGGGTTTTCTAAGGGCCTATATATATATACGTGTATGAGTTTCACTAAGGGTTTTGGAGAATCCTATTCACGGCACAGTGAAAATAGGACGTAACAGAGAGGGAGTTGAGAGAACAGAGGCAGTCGTAAGAGCTACCAAGGACAAGAATAGAGAGGATCAAAGGAGGGTTGTGGTGGTTTAAATCACACCCATAGGAGGCTTGAAGGAAGTTAGTAGTTGCCAAAAACTTAGAAACGATGCTGGGGTTTTCATAACTGAAATCAGGCAAGTTCTTCTACTTTCTCCTTCCCTTTGGCTCGTGTTCAGTGCACCTAGATAATCTCTAGGGTTTAATCAATCAGTAACTGAAATTTACATGCTTAGTATATGTTATATTAATAATCTGTTTGTGTTGAAATCAAAACTGTTACAATTTCTACATGTCTCGTTCCAATTGTTTTTCTGTAAGCATGTAATCTCTGTTGTAACTTTAAACTTAGTAATTGATTTGAACTACTGCAAACAAAACCATGGGGACATTACTCGGATGAGATAAGATCCTTAGGTTCAATGGTGAAGAGGAACAGAGGGATTGGAATTGGACTGAAACTTCTTAGATTAGTTTCAGAGTTGTTTTTCAAGTATATTGGTTTAATGGTTTTGTTTAATCTCTGTAATTTGATTCACATTGTTGTAAACAAATCTTGGGGATGATTTTAGACTTAAATAAGACTCTTAACTTAGTTTTAAAACCAAACATAAAGGTTGCAACTGGCCGGAGTTGGAACAGAGGTCAGAACGAAGCTGAAACGGAGGGGTAGCTTACAGGGGGAGAGAGAGCCGGCTCTGGAATGCCAAGAGCCGGCTCCCACCTGTTTAGAGCCGGCTCCAAGGTGGTGGTAGAGCCGGCTCTAGGCTGATTTGGAGCCTGCTCTATTTTTCTGGAGCAGGCTCTTTCATTTTGAAGCGTATAGTGACTTTTTGGCTACTGTTTGGGCACTTGGGGTTCTTGAACAGTTTTAAAACTTTAGGGGGTTTTTTAATAATTAATTTAACATATAATCAAGGTCTTAGATTGCATAAAATACACTCTTTGTATAAATGGAATTAACAGTGCGCTAATTAACAACTTGCGCGCGGTTAATTACTAGAAGGAAGTTAAGTTGCCTAATTTCAATTTGACAATTTAAGGGGTGACAATATGATTCTAAATTAAAGTTTGGATGTATAATGGAGTCTTTTAATTAACAAAATTAGACTTGTAGCATATTGTGGCTCTGTGCTAAAAGATTAAACAGTATACTAGTATATAACTTAGCACGCTGTTATCGGATGGAGAGAATTAACTTGCTAAATTAATTTAGCAATTTTATTGGACTATAATATGATTGACAAATAATTTTAATGCATGATAGAGTCATTGATACATTAGATGTGATCTACGCATGCTTCGGATGCTAATTGTTGAACCTTTAAACCGTTTCCTGCAATTACATGGTTTAACACTTGGATTTAAATTACTGAAACTATAAATTGTCTTCTGCAATTATTTGGGATGGTTTTTGGATTGTAAATTGCTAAACTGTTAATTGTATGTTGTAATTTACATGGTTTGGATGTTCATTGTGGAATCTTATATATATTATTCTACAATTAATTAGATTATGGTTTTGAACAATAATTGTTGTAGCATTGCATAAACTATTCTGCAATTATTTGGATATTTGGTTTTGGATTGTAAATTACTTACTTATTATTTATATGTTGTAATTTACATGGATATGGAGGATTGTATGCACCGGTATGGGACGGTGACATACTAGGTATGGTTTAGCTCAAAACGCTAATTCCTACCTTATGGATTTTAATTGGTGAACAGTTTTACCTGTTCAATCAATTATATGGATTTTGTGGATTGTATGCACCGGTATGGGACGGTGACATACTGGAGACAGACTGATTCAAAATATTCAGTCCTACCTATTTTGGAATAAGGGTACGGGTTGTTGAATAAAATCCTCCTTATTTATATGAGTCGGTGCGGTTGAATACGCCGAACGACTTCCTGGATTTCTTATGGATGAATGTGAATGGATTTTATATATATTGTTATGGTACCATGACATGAGCTTGAGTCTCATAGTCGACGGTTAGGGAGCGTATATGCAGTAGGATGCGTAGCTAGCTATGTTGGTTGAGGTATACCCTGTTAGGCTTAGGTAGTCATGCCCACTCAGGTGCGTATTTCATGTTGCCTTCTATTCAGGTTGAGACCTTCAGCATAGTCTAGTGAGAGTCCTGTAGTGTGGATATATATTTATCTATTACGGACTAGATAGTTATTGTTGAGATATCTAGGGTGTATCTGCGTATCGGGTCACTGTTTGGATTGTAGTTTGAGAAGAATTTGCATGTGGGCCTGACCCACTCTTATTTTTACAGGTGTTCGTTAGTTTCAGTCTTAGAGCTGGATCATGCTGAACAGATACAGTCATTCACTCCACCGATGCTGTAGGACTTTGTTTTATGTTTTAGGCTTTGGGTTTTTTTCCAGTCAGCTGAGTACAGTGGGATATTTTAGGGGTCCACTAGATGGATTCCCGAGTTGTATAATTTGGAGAATGATTTGTATTCGTGGAGGATCAGTTGTAACAGAATAGTTTATCTGTTAATAAAATTTTATTCTGGGGTTTTTTTATTATCATTCTAGTTTCTTTTCAGCAAATTTTATTTACTTCATTTATTTTAATTATATTCTGTGTTCGATTATTACTAATTGGTTTGATATCATCGAGTAATTGGGCGTGGGCCTGGTTAATCCGCATCCGAAAATTCAAGGATATCACAGGTTAGAAGATGCAGGCTGCATCCACTTCCCACCATTATTTGTGGGCTTGTGCGGTGCAACCTCCTTTATATCTTCTCGAGGAGAAAAGTTACCAATTAAATCTATCCCACAAAATTCAAGTAGTTGGTTGCATATATTTAATTCAAATGCATGTATTGCGTGTATTAGATGGGCTTCACACTACATGTTAAGATTAAATTGATTGATGATATTTTATTATTATTTTTATTAGTATTTTATTTATTTAATTTTTTTGTTGAAGTGTCGAACAATTTCATTGATTAGGCTAAAAGTCAAAGGAAACACCAACCATGTGAGTCATGCATCTCTAATAAAAAAAAAAAACAAAAACAGTCATGGAATCCCCATTGCCACCAAGTAAGTAGCATCCAATAGGGAGCCTATACAAAACACCAAAAACACCAGTAGCTGTATCTAGGGAAGTATAAACTATTCCTCCAGCCAAAGCATCTCAGAAGATGTGGACTATTCACACAGCACTGAGAGGACGATTTTTGTAGAGTGTGCACAGACGACAATAATCATAGCGCTTGATTATGATTCTTGCAAGTAAACGTCATTTTACAATGTCCTCCTCCATTACCTCTCTTTAATTCAAAATCTCATTGCCATTTTCTTCTTTACTTTCATATTTTCAGGGCTGGAGTTGCAGAATACATGAAAACTGAAGGGTGGTTGCAATCTTGGATTCTGATATTCTTGGGATTTTTACTTTGATTCTTAGGCCTGACTTTCATCTGGTGCATGGCATCAGTCAATAATCTACTTCGTAGGATGTTGTGCCAGACGAAATGCTGCAAGAAAGCGATTTAAATTCTAAAAAGGATCATTCTATCTCCGTAAGTCTCTCCAAGAAGAAAATCAAATCTCGTAATTTAGGGTTACAATTCTGTTAGTTGATAATCATGTTTAGTATTATTATTTCAACAGCTCGCGAAAGTTTGTCACTAAAGGATCTCTATCCGAAGAATTGACATTTGTGTGAAGGTTTCTCTCTCTGATATTGTGAAAAAGAATCAAATTGTTTATGTGGCAATCCAAGTCAGTAAGTACTGGATATAACATTCTCTTGTGCTTCTGTAATACATAGTAGGAATTTAATATAAAGTTGCTTATGTTATTCCAAACCCTTCAAATAGAACAAATATAACTTGCCAATATCATTCACCAACAATTATGATATCTTTCTTCACCTCACATACTTGCAGATTAATTTTAGATCAGAACATGGATGGATGCATCTGATCGTAGTAGGAGCCAGAAGGACCATTATCAGGCAACAAAGCCAGCATTACAGGTGCACTAGCACCTTCCTCGGGAGTCAAGTTTCCTGTGTAATCATTCATATCTGTTTTGACATATCCAGGATGAACACAATTCACACGAAAATCAGGGAATTTTCTTGCTACAAGTCTAGTATAGGCATTTATGGCAGCTTTGGAAACTTTATAAGCAGACAATCTAAGGGGCCACCCATTGGCCTGCAACTTATTCTCCTTGAAATCCATTAGAAACCACCGCAAAACCTCATCTATTTTCTCTTCTGTTAAGCTGTCGACATTCTGCAACTCTTGTTTGACCTTCTCGTTGTAGATAAACTGAAACAAAACAAAACAAAACAAAAATAAATAAAAAGAGAGAGTAAATACGTAGAGCTTATTGTGATCCTTTTGTGTTCCTTCACCAGACATGCTAATCATGCATGAAACTGGTGTGCCTGCTTACACTTAGTTGTCCGTAAACAGAGGAAACATTCACTATTCTTGCTGAAGTGGAGAGTTGCAGGAGAGGAAGAAGTGCTTCAGTTACTCCTTTGGTTCCATAATAATTTGTCTTGAGACACTCTTCTGCCATCTCATAAGTTTGCTTCATGATATTCTCCAACAAGTGGGCATTCTCATCGCTCACCTGCATATTTCAGAAAGTCTCAGTCCTGCTAGCCAAATTGTGGGTAACTTACAGAAATTCTCATTTTTTATGAACTCAGGATTGCAGAAGATTAAAATATATTAAATAACTAGATTGAAAATGAATTCCTCTGATATCCGGAACAAATATACATTCTTGAATTTGTAACCAACCAAATATTGATCATATTGTTCTATAAAGACTAACACAGTGGGAGTTTACTTATGCTATGTTTGGGAGCACCAAATCGGCGCCTTGGATTTTGGATTGGAGGAAATTTAGTTCAAAGTTTGTACCAAATTTTCTCCAATCCCAAATCCAAAGCACCAATTCAGTGCTCCCAAACGTAACATTAAACATTTCCTGTATTTACTTCTTCCTTAAAAACAACCTTAGTGCCTCAAATGACACAGAAATTATTTGATAAAGACTAAGAGGTAAGCCTATTTGTAATACTTACAATCCCTCCTCCTTGTATGAAGGCTCTAAATGCTTCACCATCCAAATCAATTCCACTAATTCCTGCATTATTAACCTGTAAGGAAGTTTATTCCACAAAAACACCCGTTAGCAATTAATCTGATAACCTGTTAGTTAATTCAACTCTTTTTCATATCTCTTTATGTTATCAAATTGATACATCATGCTAAGGCATTGTGTATGTGTATTGGTATTAGTATCTTTTCTTTATATAATAGCAACAGCCAATTCTTGACTTAATTCGTAAGGAATATATTGTGTCTCACCAGGATATCAAGTTTTTGGAAATGAGTTTGTACATGTTTCGCTAATGAAGCAATACTGGCAGGATCTTTTACATCAAGTTGATGAAAAAACACATCTGAGAGGCCAGAAAGTTTCAGATTGTCAATAGCTTCAATACCCTTCTTCCCATCTCTGGCTGTTAATATTACTGCAATTCCATTAGATGCTAGCTGACGACATATCTCGAGTCCAATTCCTTTATTGGCCCCTGTAACAATAGCACACCTGGAAAAATAGTCATCCATTGAAGATTAGATACACACACACACACACATATATATGGTATGTGAATAATTTGTATTTACATATTGTAAAAAAATGAGTCATGATACCTTTTTGCTGTTGAAGTACTGTTGGTGGTCTCTTCCATTTCTGATGAAAAACTAGAGTAGTTGATCAATGTTATTGACTTATTGCAAGTTGATATGGAATGATGTTCACTTTGTGAGAAGCTGCCTTCAACCCAAATACAATTGAGGCTGCCATCCATTTGTTTTTTAATAGATGTCCTATGAGTGACTCGTGTCCGTAGGTGGTTTGGCATTTTCTTTAGAATTTTGATGCCTTATTATTTATTTATTTATTTTTAATATCATAACAGATCTTTCACTGTTTCATAAATAAATTAACCTAGCTTAATCAAAATGAGGTGAGTTTGTCAGTACTGGTGCTGGCCGGGGAGAAATTGCCTTGCAACTTCATACGTTTTCGACTTGTATTCCTTGTGCTTTCTTGATCTTAATCATACATATACTACTTTTTATCATATGGGCAACCTTAGTGATGTCTATGTGTTGCTTAATAAAAACTCATGGCCTTCATCCTCAAGTTATATATATATATATATGTTTGTATGTATTTATATCTAAGATCTTGGTGAGGAGTTTGAAGCTGGAAATGTTGAACTCTCAAACTAGCGTCTCATTATCAGTGGATTGTGATCTGTGGGTGGTTGGGTGGTGCAGGCTGCACCCACTTCCAACAATTATTTGTGGGCTTGTGTGGTGCAAAACAAAAATAATCGTGGAATCCCAAAGTCACCAAAGTAAGTAGCATCCAATAGGGAGCCAAAACAAAACAACAAGAAATAACAATAATGTAACAACAACTAACAGAAAAAGGCCAGAGTATTCAACAAACCAATACACCAAAAACACTAGTAGTTGTAGCTAGGGAAGTATAAACTATTCCTCCGGCCAAAGCATCCGAGAAGATGTGGACTATTTGCATAGCATCGAGAGGAGAGTGTGCAAAGAGGTCAATATCTATACGAGTTTAAGGCGGGTCGTGAAACTGAGTAAAGGCCAAAACCAATTCAAAACAATTCTCAGCAGCACTGATGCAATGCCATATAGCAATATAACTGACGCAATGCCATATCAGCAAGCTGAAGAAAACCATATGAGAAACCTCAAGTTCGATAAACCTAGCCTCCAAGGTAATCAGATTCATGAAAATCCTACTATCCATAATTAGCTTGTCGATCTTCATCATCATTTGGGATTGAATTTGCAGGAACTTGATTTTTGATAATATAGAGAGATCGAGTCTGCTAATGGAAATATACTCTCTCTACATTACTGTAAGTTGAAACAAGATACTATTACAAAATACCATTGACGTGTTTTATACTCTCTCTACATTACTACTGTAAGTTGAAACAAGATACTATTACAAAATACTATTGACGTGTTTTTTACTTTCTCCAAATCTAAGTTTACAAATATTTCACATCACACGAATATTAAAAAATATTCAAAATATATGGTGGCTTGGATTTCTCTCTATCACCCGTGTTAACACTACAAGCCCGGTAGGAAGCCAATGTTCATACCATAATAATACAAGCTTTCCATTTCCAATTTTATGAATAAATTCCAATCTAAATTGACCTCTCACAAATTCCATACATTCTTATTCTTTATCATGTACTTTTTCACCCAAGTAGCTCATAAAAATTTAGGAACTAGTTGGTGATATCACAAAGGTGAATTCAGAAATTGTTAATGGGACGGGCTAATATTTTTTTTAGGTAGGCTAAGTAATATATATATATTACTGGACTAAAATTACCTATAATAAAAAAAAAAAAAAAAAATTGGACTTGAGCCCCAAAGCATACACATAGGTCCGCCTTGCATATCAAAGCAAAAAGTAACATAATATTCATAAATTTGAGTAGAATGGGAATGTTTGGTTTCTAAAATGGGATATTTTTGTTTGGAAAAAATAAGATTTATTTATTGGATAAAGTAACGAGGCTACACATAATACAAAGGGGTCCAAATACCTTTATGCCAAAGTTACCTAAATGTCCATTCGCTTCATTGCAATGCCTAACATGTCCCCAAAAAATCCCACCATTATATATATATATATTTATACATGTGTGAAAAGACATAATGTCCCTCAATGCAAATGGCAAAATCGGGATAACCTTCCAAGCCTGAAAATCGTTCCGACTTCCGAAAATTTATAAAAATGATCCTGTCGCCCCTAATTGACTTAAAATAATTAAAATGCATTTATAAAACACTCGGCTCAAAAAAATGACCTAAACGGCCCTCAGGGTCCGCGTGACGTGCAAAACAAGGCACAAAAAATAAATAAAATAAAATATTAAAAAAATTCAGAAAAATCCGAGACATTATAGGGGTTTTTTGCAACTGGGTAATAGTAAATGGTATTTTTTTGCAATTCGCCTTTGAATGACAAGATTTGGATTCTAAAACAGGATTACTTTTGTTTGGAATAAATAAAATTTATTTATTGGGCCATTAAATGCATTATTCAATGGCCTAATTGGTAAAGCGTTGAGTTCTCAAAGGCGGTCTGTCCGTTTTCAACAATTTGATTTGAAACTTGTGTAAGAATGCAATTGCTTCTTAAACTATGTTTGAGAAAGTGTTCATCCAATGTTAGAATGTCATTTCTCAAACATTATGCAAATTGTTGCCACTCTCTTTATTATTATTTTTTTTTTTCAAATTTCCTCACCCTACCAATTCTTTAACATATTTTAACTATTAAATTTCATTATGAAGGTGGAAGTTCATCATTATATATGGGCAGGTATACAATACTACTTAACTATTTATTTATTTTTTTATCAGAAGAAAAACACTCGACTTGATAAAATTTTATCAGAATTGATCTTATACCCATAGGCTACCTGAATAAAGAGTAGAGTTAGGGTTCGGGCGGTTAGTGGATCCTCTCACTGTAAGAGTTCGTTCAAATTATGATGTGACGGCCCTAATTTTTAGGTCAGCGCGTCCTGTGATGAACCGAACGTAGATCCGATAACGAATCCAGAATGCGGAAGCAAGAAACAAGACAACGGTCTCACAAGGCACAACACACCTCTAAGACACTTTTATGACTTTCCACGAGGTCGTGGAACTCAATGAGAACTGACGCGGAAGCAAAAGATCGGAAAAATAATAATTAAGCCCCCAAGGGCAAAATAGTAATTTATGAAAATATGAATTCGGGTGTCACCGAGTATACCGCTGGAAAGACAACGAAAAACTAATCAAGATGGACTCAAGAATCACATGATTCGGAGTTCGGACGAAGGAGAAACGGTATGATGAAGAAAAACAAGCACTTAAGGCTAAAAGGGTAAACTGGTAATTTTTCAGGAAGATCCGGGTGCAATCGAGTATACTGTTGGAAAGACAGTGAAAAATTAGTGAAGTTCAAAAAAAAATTCACTCGATTTGGAGTCCAGACGAAGGAGAACGAGCGAAAACAAGAATCGACGTCACGATGTCGAGACGAGTACCTCACAAGCATCCTGACATGCTAAGGGAAGAAAAAAGGCTTAGCCAGAACTGAGAGCCGAAACGAGGTCCGAAATGACTTTTTCTGGAAAAACACAAAGAAGAAACCCCCCCCTCTAAAATTGAGTTTTCTACCCGACTTAGCGGAAGAAAACGAAAAAAAACTCACTGTGAAATACCTAAAATGCCCCTAGATCAGAAGAGGTCAAGAGGGCAAAAAAGAACTGCTACAGTAACTGTCCATATCTGAGAGTAGAAATAGGTGTTGCCCAAGAATTGACTCTAAAGGGGGGATGAATAGAGTCAATGCCAAACAATGGATAATTTTCGCAATATATAGAAATACAATTTCTATTCAACAATTTAAGTAATTATGCAATAATCAAGATATGAGATCAAGATATGGAATAAGCAATTAAAGCATAATTATAAGAGAGATAAGGGAAAAGAAATTGCAAATTACAACACGGCGATTTTTGCGAGGTTCGAAAACTCCTACTCCTCGGCTCAAGATCCCTCTTGAGACTTCCCAATCCAATATAGCTTCTCCTTGCGGGTGGAGAGCAAACATTTACATGAAGCAAGACCTTGCTTCTTTTCCTTGCTAGGAGAACACCCTTCTCCTAGGCTTCTTTTGGGTCACACCAACCCTTACAAGTTTATAGAAAAGATTGTAATTGAAATACAAGATTGAATCTCTCTCAAAATAGATATACAAGTGCAAGCTCACAAGAAATATCTCTCAAAGATTGATGTACAAACTTTAGCTCTCAACTAGAGTATATATGAATATAAGTGAAGCTCAAACTCTATAAATGATATGAATGAGAGAAAATGATATAAGTGAACAATGTAAGCTTTTATAATCTCTCAAGTGAATAATAGAGCAAAAACTCTATGAAGATTAAAGCAAGAGCAAAAGCCCTTTTAATCTTTGCTAGAATCTCTCAAGATAGAATAAGAGTGAATGAGAGAGATGAGAAGATGAGAGAACAAAAGCTCTCTTGAAATGTAATATTATGTCTCTCAAAATGGTGGTCTATCTGCTTCAGCAAAATGAGCCTTCCTTATATAGACAGCCGTAGCATAATATATCTGTTAGAAGTAGTTGGAAGACTTAAATGCAGAAAAGTGCCATTGTAGATTCAAATAACTTAGAAGAGCCGGCTCTACAAAAAATTGGAGGAGGCACCAATAAATGGGAGGTGGCTCCAATAACTGGGAGGCGGCTCCAATTCACAAAATGCATTCTACGACACACAATTTGGCTACTGGAGTACAAAGAGGCGGCTCCTATAATTGGGAGGCGGCTCCAATTGATAAAATGTGCTTGCTTTAGTTTTCATGGAGGCAACACCTTGTTTTGGATTTTGACAGAAAATGGTATGACTTCAAATGGACATAACTCAGTCCATGAAACTCCAAATGAGGTGAAATTTAAGTCTAAATTTATTGCCTTGAAGTCAGCTTTCTAAATCCACTGGCCTTGCTCAAAAATTCCAAACACAGAAGAAGTTATGGCTATTTAAGTGAAACCTGGTCAGAATTTTCGTAAAGCAGAATCATGTATTTTGTGAAGCTCATATCTCAGTCATTTTTAATCCAATTTAGGTGAAATTTGAGTCTAAACTTAAGGGATCGAAGTCAGCTTTCTAATTCCACTGGCCTTATGTAAAAATTCCAACTACACAAATAGTTATAGCATTTTGAGTGCAAGCTGGTCTGAAAATTTTCTAGGCTGAAAATTGCTTCTTTTGAGATATTCATTTTTCTAACACCTAGGACTTTGATGAATGATTCAATTTAGTTCAAGGCCTGTTTCTAGGAGTCTAGGGACATATGAAGATGTTAAATTTCAAGTGCATTGTGTCCTAGAGTCATTTACCAAATTATGGCAATAAAGGCTTTAAAGATGAAATTTAAAATTCAATGCCTTTTCCTTTTCTTTCTAGACACCAAAGTAAATCTTATGATTAATGTGCATGGTCCTAGCATTTCTAGCTTAGGTTGTGAGTTCTTTCAAAGCTTATACAAGCTTGAACTAACCCTTTCTTAGCAAAGACTTCATATGACAATATCTATGAATGAAGTGCAAAGTCTATTACTAAGGATATAGGAATATGTGAATGATGATAATATGCATGATCCTATAGAGATGAGCTTCAAATGGATTCATAAATACTTTGACATTGAATCCAAAACACTCACCATCCTATCTATCCCTTTTCTTCATGCATTGTTCATGATCGTTTAGGCTTGAGGTAGTATTGCTTTCTTTCTTCCTTTGAGTTGCTTTCTTGCTCATTGAAGTCCAAGCTACCTTTGGACATTGCATTTTGTTCCTTGCAACTTCATGTCTTCATTGTATCCATTTCTTTCCTTTATGTGATCTTGAGTAATGGAATACTTTGAATGATCTTTGGTGCTTCATTGAGGTCATTCTTTGAATGTGAATAATCTATATAACACTCAATGTAAACATTAGTCCTTAAACACCATTAATGGTTTGTTATCATCAAAACACCTAGATTGTCATTGGATGAAATCCTTAAGGTCAACAATAGGCTATTAAATGAATTTTTCTGGAAAAAATGAAGAAGAAACTCCTCTCGAAATCAAATTTTCTACCCGGACTCGTGAGAGAAAATGAAAAAAATACACTGTAAAATGGCCAAAATGCCCCTAGATCAGAAAAGGCTTAAAAACTCAAAAAATGCAACTTTGCACCAAGTATGCATTTGACCCTAAATACATTTCTAGGTTGAAACGAATGTGCACACAAATATAATAAACGATTCTAAGCGCGCGGGAATGGTCCGCGGCTCCCGAGGAACCCCGACTCAAAATTTGACCCCCCGACGGCCAAATATGAGAAAAATGGACTTGAAATGGAATATTTGAAATCCAAAAATATGAAATGGAGTCAAATTACCGTTTGACCCTTGGTCACACTTTATACATGATTGATGAGACCCTATGAAAGAATAAAAAACCGAATTCCCACACCCGATGCAAAAGTAATAAATTAATGACTTATGAATTTTCAATATTTTCATAACATTTCATGAAATCAAGAATTACGTAAGATGCAATATAAATATCATTGGCCTCCGGCCTCATCTCACACAAGTCAAATATATCATAAAAGGTGTACTTATGTACACATTACATATATGGAATCAAAGATACAAGTTTAGACATATAAGGCTACAAAATGACATTTCATGCTAACATTTGCATGAAATGGAAACTTAAAAGCTCCAAGTCATCCAAGGAATGATGAGTATCATGAACCAAGCCTTCGTACCTGAAACAAATCCCCAGTAACTTCGGGGTGAGTAACATAAAGCTACTTGTATGAAATGAGCATGCATCGACCTAGCATTTTACAAAATTATCATCTTAAGGTGAAACAAGTCAAAGGGGCTCATGCCACCTAACGTCTATGTCAAGATGAGACTCAGGGAGCATCTTAAGCTACCTTGGATCATTTCTAACATAAATCACATCATTAATGCAATTTAAACAACATAAAAACATGTTATACAAAGCAACAAGATATAGATTCTCAAAATCCTCAACTTGAAATCTAAAATACGAAAACAACTAAAGTTGATCATGTCACCTAACGTCTATGTTCTAAATGAATCTATAGGATCGTTCCTAAGCTACATTCAACATCAAAACACAGATCACAATATCGATGCAATTTAACTAACATTGGAACTTCCAATACAACGTATAAAGCATGATTTCTCTAAGTTAACATCTTGAAACTCAAAATGGGAAATCAATTAAGGAACAACAAGTTACGATATCATCTAGTTATCAACTTGAAATGAAATGCGAAATCAAACAAAGTGGATACTTGAACATCATGCCGGATTAAACCGACACCATAATTACTTTAGGGTTACTAGCCCATGAGTAACCTCCCTATGTGCGCACTAGACTATAGGGGGACAATCCCCCGTACTAGTACCATGTCCTAGCCGTAGTCAAACAACGACATCCCCAAGTTTTCAAAATCAACAAGTTGTGCAATAGTGTATATATCAACAAGAATATATAAGATAATCAACTATCTATCAAGTACAACCAAATTTGGAAACACATATAATACATGCACTAAGTCCACAACTACTATGGCATGACAAATGTTGAATCTTTAGTGTGCGATTCGTTACATGGTATAATAATATATTTCAACATTGAAAATATAAACTCATGAATTTAATATAAGTCCAAAATCATGATTTAAACATATAACTAATGTCAAACACATGTTTAAATCATTAACGCTATAGAAACGGAAATTAATTAAATAAACTAATTAATTTTTCTAAATTTCAAATCTCAATCAAATGACCCCTAATTAACACATGTTAAATAACATTGCATGATGATTACATACATCCATTCAAAATCTTAATTAGGGAAATGGAACAACAAAGTAGAATTTAATTAAATCATGATAATTAAATCTCTAACTTCTAAAGTAACTTCAAATGGTCCCAAATTAATATATGGTAGTATACATGTCCTAGTCATCACCAATATCAAGTTAAAAACTTAATTAAACCAATAAAACCTTTAAATAGATTTTAATTAATCCTTTTAATAAAAATCTTTAAATTTTCATACTCATCCAAATGCTCCAAAATTAAAGTATGTTAAAGAGCATGCCAAGACTTAATTTAATAGCATATCACAAGTTAATTCCATGCAAGGTACGACCATAATAATTAAACTTTAATAAAAGAAAATTATTAAATAAAAGTTGCAATCTTTATTCAAATAATCCCAATTTAATATATATTAACAAACATACCAAAACCTAATTTACTAGCATGCCACAATTTAATTCTAAGTTGAATATTATCATGAGAATTAAATCTTAAACATATAAAATAATTAAATTAAATTATAGATTATGAACAAAAGCATGCATACAAGTTGTATAAGTATCAATAGCATGCAAGATAACAAAAATAATAACCTATAACATCCCCTATCTCAATTTGAGATAAAAATCTCAAAAGCCACCAAAATGAAACCGCTACGAATCCGACGAAATTTCAGAGTTTTGTCGGGGACAACACGGTGAACAATAAACTCCAAAGAAGACATACCAAAATCATAACTTGACCTCAAACTTGAACTCAAAAAATAGCTAAAAACGGATTCTAATAAGGGGGAAAGATGCTCGTAATCAAGACAAACATAAAACACAAAGGCATTTCGACTTTTTAACAAAGGAAAGAAGCTCAAAAGAAGAGAAAGAAGGTGGCAGCCCCTTGGCTGCCATGGAATCCGGCCAAGAGAGGGAGAAAGAAAGTGAAAAAGTGATTTTTCACTTTAAGACATTCTATTTATAGTAAAACCCTAAAAGTGCCTCGAAAGGGTCCCACCGAGTCCGAAAAAATGGAATTCGCACAGACGCACTTAAACGGCAAAACTCTGTGAACGAAAAAGAATCGAAATGAGAAAATATATACAACGGAAGAAACAGCGTCAAAAATTGAGTTCCGAGCAGAGAGTTATGTCCCAAACAAGTTCGGCGGCAACTAGGGTCAGAAACCCTGAAACTGGGGGAAAACGACCAGAAGGCAATTCTAAGAGTACATGACTCGACGAAAAGTGAAAATGAATCCCGTATGAGGATCCAGGCTCAAAACGAGGCATTTTTGTAATAACTTTCATTAATTGCACAACGGCCCCTCCAAAAAGTGAAAACTATACTAATGACCCAGAATGAAAATATCTTCAAAAAATATTTTCTTAAAAACACTTGAAATAAAATATCTTCAAAAGATATTTATGAAAAACACTCTAAGAAAAGAAAAGATTTTGAAAAACTATGCATTCATGCCCTTATGGACATCGGGAGCAACCAAAGTACTTTACTCCAAAAACAAAGATACATATTTTGTGGAAACCATTTAGAATGAAGATACGTGCAGTCAAAAACCAACTCCGAACACAGAAAGTGAGGTTATGTCAACAAATTGACAAATGGGGAAAAGACAAAATAGGGAAAAGGACGAAAAGTGAATAGTGTCGAAAAACGAAAAATGCGGAAATGACTCAGTCCTTAAAGAAAGTTGTCAATCCAAAGGAAAGAGTCTCAGAAACCATTTCTTAGCATTCAAGACGACACTAAGTGACGAGAAACTAAACACATAATAGAAAAGACAACGAAAAAAAATTATTCGTAAAATTTGAGGAAAAAGGAAAGGAAAGAAAATGACCGGGTCATTACATATGACCTCTCGGTAGGGGTGACAATTCGTATTCGCAGGTCATAATCGCGTCGTGTCAACCTAAGGGTATTAGATTGCTTAACCCAAACACAACCCATTTAATAATCGTGTCAAGAACTTTCAACACTAACCCGACTTGTTTATTAAACGGGTTACACGGGTAACTTATTTAATGATATATTTACTAAAACAAAACATTATATTATTTAAATTATTAATAATATTAAATCAAACAATAAGTATTGTAACCCGTTTAATAAACATATTTACTAAAACAAAACATTATATTATTTAAATTATTAATATCACTAAATCAAACAATAATTATTATAAAAATATAAATTTTAATCCAACCAATTTACAAAATAATCTCTAATTTACAAAAGAATAAATTATAAGACGTAAATTTAGATAGTTATTTTAGAACTTAAATAGAAATTTGTTTGTGATAGATATAGTTAAACGGGTTATACAGGTTGAATCCCTCAATCTAAATGCGACACGATTAAGTAAACGGGTTAATTGTGTCGACAAATTTGTGATTCGAACTTGTTTAAAGTCAACTCAAATTTGCTTAACTCTTATCGTGTTGACGGATCGTGTCAAATTTTGCCACCCTTAAATTAAGGGACATAGGAGACTAACAAGCCTGTGGCCTAGCGGTCTTACTTTCCAAAAAAAGGTCAGGGGTTCAAATATCAGTGGAGACAGTGTGTGTGAGTCCCAACAAAAAAAAAAAAAAAAAAAAAATGGGAGTTGTTTTATCTTGTTTATATTTTGGCTGATGTCATCAACATAAAGCCAAAATAACTGCTCTGCACTACTAACCCTAAAGATGTAAATTGGACGATCGCTTTACCCCTTTCCATCCAATCTTCTTTCGCTGCACTGGTGTTTTGGTTGTGTTAGATTCCTCTTCCTGCAAGAAATCGGTATCGCCACCAAGGAAAACAGTTCCGCTTGCCGGACCCATTCTAGAGAGAGAAAGTGGAGCAGAGTTCGGCAAACGAGGGGGTGGGGGGGGGGGGGGGGGGTGGGGATAGAGATACCGGATTGAGAAGAAGGGGATGATGGCAGAGCTGGTGGCGGTAGATGAGAATTGGCAGTTCTTACAGATATTTTTGTATATGGTGGTGTTGGCCTCAGAGGCAATAATTAAAACTGATTGTACATATTCTACTGGTTTTGCCTTGGTATGAAATTGGTTGAAACGGTCGTTCTCCACCACTAGGCCACAGGCCTTTGGTTTCTGATGTTAGCTATTGCTTCAGGAAGGTCTCTAATATTGTCCTAATTGATAATTTTTTTCTTTCTAGTAATTTGAGTGTGAATTGAGCCTCTGAAAACAGTATGTTGAAACTCAAAAAAACTCGTTTGTTATTTTGTTATAACAATTAGTATTCTGCACACGTCAATTTCAACAAAGATCAATTGAAACACCCCCAATGCATTACCGTTTGCATTTTCGATTTTGAACTACAATAGTGTTTCTTGACCATCATTAAGTTATCTTTGTAGTTCCGCTCCTTTTGTTATGCAATTGGTGGTAATTGGTAAATGGACGCATGGCCAATGGAGTATTCCATAAAAATTGCTGGAGGTATCTGTGTATTTTATCTTGCTTGTAGCATATGCTTTATGAATAAATTTTATAATATATATATTTCTTTTTCTTTTTAGGTTTATTGCAGCAATAATGGATCTGGTCATAATGTAGCTGCTTTGAGGTACGATGGCATGATTTCTCTGATAACATCATTATGTCCCTCATTTTCTTTGGTGTAAGAACACTGATGTGTGCATAAGTTGCTTGGTTCCTCAACACACATCACACATTTGGAATCTTCATGATGTAAGAAAAAATTGAGCTCATTGATGTATAGATTATATTTGAAATCATTTTACTTTTTCTTATGTTCGGCTGCATGGAATTGAAGCCTCCAATTCCATGCCACGGAACATAGCCTAAGCATCTTTTTCTTGGTGGTTGAGCGGGGATTGGCTCAACAGCAGCCATTAATCTGTGTCTGGTTAGGTACTAGGAATATCAACTTCTAGATTACAATTCATGGTTTCTAAAACAGGTAAAAATATTCTATAAATTAATCAAGCGTCTAAAATATTAAGCTTGAGAGTATCAAATTTGTTATTCTTAATCTTGCTTTATTGTTCCAGTTGAATAATAACAATAGCTGGAAGCAGTTGAAAAGTTTATGTTGTAAAATCTGATAATTGCAATAAACTTTCTAAAAAATATAAGATGAATTTATCTACCATTAAGTTATACTTTCTAATATGTTTCTTGTGACCTCTTTGTTGGAGACTCTTAGCAATTCAATTTGGCAAAACTAACCCCCATTGAGGCTGTTTGCGGTCAAACACCATCTGAGTAGGTGCCTTTTCTCTTCTCCCTCTGTTTTTTTATGTTTGAATGAAGGATATTTTCTTTCTTTGTATTCAATAGCAAAATCCTGTCTATTAACTATTATGAATACTATCATTCATTGAAGTTCAATGGGTTCACATATATATAAAAAGCAGTGTTGAGTAATATACACATCAGAGTCATTAAAGTAATGAATATACATCTAGTTATAGACAAAATCAAAGTTACGAAAATTGCATGTAACTCTCTTTTCTTGTTTTCTGGATTTCAACTCATTTCTTAGGTGTGGTTATCCTGCTGTCAATGCCTCGAACTATGACTTGAGCTTTCATCCAACGAGTTCCAACAATGACTGCAAACTCTATGAAAATTTCAAGCACGCCAAGTGCTATGATTGTTTTTGTTGCAAGTAAACGTCATTTTCCAGTTTTCTACTCCATGACCTCTCTTTTACTCAAAATATCATTTCCATTTTCTTCTTTAGTATCATATTTTCAGGGCTGGAGTTGCACAATACATGAAAACTGAATGGAGGATGGTTGCAATCTGTAACGTGGTTTGGTTCATTGTCTTGGTAAGTCTCTCTCTTCTACAGAATTCTAAATTCTGATATTCTTGGGATTTTACTTTTATATATCCTTGGGCCTGACTTTCATCTGGTGCACAGCGTCAGTCAGTAATCTACTTCATAGGATGTTGTGTCAGACAAAATGCTGCAAGAAATCGTTCTAAAGTCTGAATAGGATCATTCTATCTCCATAAATCTCTCCCAAGAATTAAATCAAATCTTGTACTTTAGGGGTGACAATTCTGTTAGTTGATAATCATGTTTAGTTTCTCAAAATAGTGTTATTATTTTAAGTGCTGGCGAAAGTTTGTCATTGAAGGCTCTCTAACTGAAGAATTGACATTTGTGTAAAGGTTTCTCTCTCCGAAATTGTGGAAAAGAATCATGTAGTTTCTCTGACAATCCAAGTCACTAAGTACTGGATATAATATTGTTTTGTGCTTCTGTAACACATAGTAGAGACAAATGTAGAAATTAATTAACTCGGAATTGAAAAGAAAGTTGCATATCCTATTCAAATAGCAATAAGAAGCATAACAAGACAATATCATTCACCAAAGGTTACTCTAACTCGGATACTTGCATGCTATTTTTACATCAGAAGGTGGATGCATGCATCTGATCATAGTAGAAGCCAGAAGGACTGTTATCAGCCAACAAAGCCAGCATTACAGGACCTCTAGCACCTTCATCGGGAGTCAAGTTTCCCATGTTACCTGTCATATCTGTTTTGACATATCCAGGATGAACACAATTTACACGGAAATCAGGGAATTTCCTTGCTACAAGCCTCGTATAGGCATTTATGGCAGCTTTTGAAAGTCTATAAGCGGGTGCTATAAGAGGCCACCCATTAGCCTGCAACTTATTCTCCTTGAAATCCTGTAGAAACCACTGCAAAATCTTGTCTATTTTATCTTCTGTTAAGCTGTCGACATTTTGCAGATCTTCTTTGACCTTCTCGTTGGAGATAAACTGAAACCAAAAAGAGAGAGAGAGAGAGAGAGAGAATTAGAATTTATAGTCTTTTTCTGTTCCTTCACCTGAAATTCTGATCTAGCATGAAAGTGTGTTTAGTTACTCTGAGTTGTCCAACAAGGGAAGAGACGTTCACTATTCTTGCTGAATTGGAGAGTTGCAGGAGAGGAAGAATTGCTTCGGTTACTTCTTTGGTTCCACAATAATTTGTTTTGATACACTCTTCTGCCCTCTCATAAGTTTGCTTCATGAATTTCTCCAATAGGTGGGCATTCTCATTGCTCACCTGCATATATTAGAAATTCTCAGTCCTGCTAGCCAATTCATGAGTGATTTTTAGAATTTTCATATTTGATGAACTTAGAATTTCAAAGCTTAAATTTTTTGAACGGCTAGATTCAAATTGAATTGCATTGAGATCCAAAACAATATATGAGTTTTTTCTTTGTGGCTTATGTATTTCAAGGTTCCAATTATTTTGCTGGAACAAAATCTCTGTAAAATGAGAACTTTTTCTGCTAGATAATTGTTGTTAGACTGTTTGGTGTAATATCGCTGAGGACAATAATTATGATTCCTGTCCAAGGACAGTTATTTTGTATAAACCATGAAAAAGTTTTGTCTTTCTGTCTTATTACAAGATTAACAATGCGTTGCCTAATTTATGAAAAAGTTTTGTCTTTCTGTCTTATTATAAGATGAACAATGCGTTGCCTAATTTATGAATATTGGCGTCTGTATCATTCTGGAATTTTTTTATTTATATATATTCATGAATTCAATCCTCTTGTGCTAAGAAGATCAATGTAGTGTAATTTACTTAAAATGTCCCTTAATTTATTTGTTCCTTAAACACAAGATTAGAGTTAAACAGCCGTCCATAAATAGCATAGATATAGAACAAATATCGACAACAGGAAGCTGCAATACTTACTATACCCCCTCCTTCTATGAAGACTCTTAATGCTTCATAATCTGTTACAATAACTCCACCAATTCCTGCATTATTGACCTGCATAGAAGTTAATTTTGCACAGAATACTCATTAACAATAAATTTGGTAACCAAATATTCTTATACACATCATACAGTCCTGTATTTTAACCTCCTCTTCATCTGTCCATCAGTCTATATGCCATCAAATTGAATACATAATACTAAGCTGTTGTGTGTAGATTTGTACAAATTTCTTGATATAATAGCAATAGCCAAGTCACTTAATTCATAAGGAATATCTTGTTTCTCACCAGGATATCAAGTTTTGTGAAATGGGTTTGTAGATATTTTGCTAATGAAGCAATACTGGCAGAATCTTTTACATCAAGTTGATGAAAAAACACATCTGTGTGTCCAGAAAGTTTAAGATTGTCAACAGCTTCAATACCCTTCTTCTCATCTCTGGCAGTTAATATTACTGTAATTCCATTAGATGCTAGTTGTCTGCATATCTCTAGTCCAATTCCTTTGTTGGCTCCTGTAACCACAGCACACCTGGAAATTGGTGTGTGAATAATATGTGTTTACATATGGCATAAAATAAGTGTCATGAGATGAAGATACCTTTTTGCTGTTGAACTGCTGGTGGTCTCTTTCATTTCTGATATAAAAAACCTAGAGCATAGTTGATAATTAATTGTTATTGCGAGATGATATTGAATTCACTTTGTGAGAATCTGCCTTCATGAGGTGAGTTTGTGCCTTTTATCTTAAATGGATAATAGCTGGATTGCGAATGCCTCATGTCCTACAGTCCTAAGGTGGTTTGGCCTTTTCTCTGATTTGATGACTTTTTGATCTTTTGTTCTTTTTCTTTTTCTTTTTCTTTTCCAGTATCTTGATTTAATCATAACAGATCTTTTGTTATTTATTTTAATGGGTTGAAGTGACATCCTCAATGACGTTGGATGAGGGCACCTTTATGTAAATCTTATTTTTGCACTCCATGTGTTTGCCAAAATATTTTGTGCCAGACAAAATGTTGCAAGAAATCAATCTAAGTCTGAAAAGGATCATTTTATCTCCATAACTGTCTCCCAGGAGGAAAATCATATCTACTTTAAAGATGATAATTTTGTTAGTTGATAATCATGTTTAGTTTCTTTGCCTGCGGTTGCGTACATGTAATCCTCTATAGACCTAGACTCTCTCTGCCTGCGGTTGCGTACATGTAATCCTCTATAGACCTAGTCATGCAGATTAATCAATTGATAATCATGTTTGGGTTTTCAACCTAGTGTTATTATTTCCAATGTTGTTGAAGATTGTCCCTGGAGGCTCTCTATTTGAAAATTTGACATTTGTGTAAAGGTTTTTCTTTCCGATATTCTAAAAACGAATCATATAATTCCATGACCATCCGAGTCAGTAGATGTTGTATATAGGGCCTGTTTGGATTGGCTTTTGAAATGCTGTTTTTGGCTTTTTGGATTTAAAAGCTATTTTTAGTAGTGTTTGACTAATTTTTTAAAAGAACTTTTGGATCTTAGAAGAGTGTTTTGGAGAAGTTGGTACTTCTAAATACATGGGAAGCGGACACGATGTTCTTCTTCCGAAGCCCTAGGGCAACAGAAAAAACTGAGAAACCTCATGCTCAAGATCACCTCTGAATATCATCTCAGTCCCTAGGTGAAATTTGATGTCCATCTTGCACTCCTTGCGAAATCATGCTTCAATATGGTTGTCTTCTTCTCTCTCAAAACTCTAATTTCAATCATGGACTCCTCACCTTTTGACAACTGCAACCCACCTCTGACTCTCTCTCTCCCAAAAAATACTCAAACCGTCCAGATCTGTAATTCTCAACCCTATGTCGATTTGTCCCACAAAATTTTAGGTGATACTTCATTTTCCTAGGCTCTTTTCTTTAATTTTTTCCCTCACTCACTCGAAATCATTTGTGTAAAGTTCGTTCTTGCTTGATTTGTGAATGAAAACCTTTAACAATTTTAACCCAAAAGATAAAGATTAATTCGGTGGGGCTTCATCCTTCATTCTCATTCTCTACAAGCCAGATTGTTTGCTCTCTCAAATTTGGATAGTTTAACTTTAATATAAAAACAAACACAATATGGGCAATTTTTTTGTTGTTAAACTTTAAAATTGGAGATTTTGATGTTAATAAATGCACTGTTCATTGTTAATTCTAAAATTAATATTATGTTTGAAATAGAAGACAAGTATTTGTTAACACTAGATTCTTGTTTTTGTAAGTTCTGGTTCCCGTCAACACCAACAGTTTTGAATGCAATATAAGAAGTGCCAAAATTGTGCTTTAATGGATTTTTTTTTTTTCTTCTTCGGATAAGTGTGCTTTAATGGAAAATAAGAGGATGCTTTGATGGTATTTCCAGAGCATTGTGGTTAGTTCTTGAGCATCAACATGTTCATAGAATTTACAAATCCAATTTATATTGTCAAACAAGCCATTCTTCTTTGAAGCCTCTAAGTGCTTAAACATTTCCTGGATTTACAAATCCAATTTAGACTAATGTAGTTAGAGTTTAAACATTTCCTGGATTTACTGAACCTAAAAACAACCTGTGTGTTAAATATTCTTTCTATGTTAATAATTACCGGAAGAGAATTAAATTAAATCATTTAATAGAAATTATTTGATAAAAAATCTAAAAGGGAAGAGATTTAATACTTACGATCCCCCATTCTTCTTTGAAGCCTCTAAGTGCTTCACGATCTACAACAGAATCACCAATTCCTGCATTATTGACCTGTAAAGAAGTTTATTCCACAGAATAGCCATTAGCAATTTATCTTGATAACCTGATATTCCTCAACACATGAGAAAGTGCTGTTATCCATCTCTTTTTCATTTCTTTGTATGCTATCAAATTGAATAAACGGAAGACATCATGCTAAGCCATTGTCTATGTATATTGATATAAATTTATTTTCTTAATATAATAGCAATATCCAAGTCGTTAATTCATAAGGCATATCTTGAATCTCACCAGGATGTCAAGTTTTTTGAAACGTGTTTGTACATATTTTGCAAATGAAGCAATACTGGCAGGATCTTTTACGTCAAGTTGATGAAAAAACACATCTGAGAGGCCAGAAACTTTGAGATTGTCAATCGCTTCGATACCCTTCTTCTCATCTCTGGCTGTTAATATTACTGCAATTCCATTAGATGCTAGCTGGCGACATATCTCGAGTCCAATGCCTTTGTTGCCTCCTGTAACCACAGCTAACCTGGAATAACAGTGATCCACTAGAGATTATGCATACATATATATAATTATAAAATGAGAGTCATGAGTTGAAGATACCTTTTTCCTGTTGAACTGTTGCTGGTCTCTTCCATTTCTGTTGAAAAACTAGAGCTGTGAGTTGAAACTGAATGATGTTCACTTTGTGACAATCTGCCTTAATCCCAAGGTGGGTCTTTATTTGATAATGGGGTCAATTATTTAATTGCCCTCATGAGTCATGTCCTAAGGTGGTTTTGCCTTATTTTTTTTTCATTAAATTTGATTCTTTTTTTTTTTTTATCTCTTTTTCTTTTTTCTATTCTCAGTATCTTCACTTAATCGTAACAGATCTTTCTATATTCAATAAAAAATTGTAGCTTTATCTCAACGAGGTGAGTTTGTCCACCCTGGGATTAAGTACCACCCATGTTATACTAATGCCAGCTTTATTTATTTTATAGGGTCGAAGTGACATATCCTCAAAGTTGTTGTCTGATAGCACCTATCTGTAAATCTTATTTTTGCACTCCATGTGATTGCCAAAAGATTTGGGAATAGAAAAGAAATTTTTAATAGGTTCATATATTTAAATTGCAGTGTGCAAGTAATTTATTTACATATCAGAATCAATAAAGTAATTTATGCACATATTGTCATAGTAAAAGGAGGTGAGAGGACAGACGAAGGGATGAGAAGTAAATTGAATGAGGAAGATTAGAGACTGAGGGATCGAAAAAAGCAAGAACCAAGAGTGAGAAAACAGAGGAAGAGAGTTTGCAAACTCACAATATTATTAAATAATCTAAAGTTGAATTGTTAGATTACATATGAGCAAATTTAAACAAATCTTAAAATATTAAAATACTAAAATATCCCTAAAAATAGAACATTGCCAAAAATAACAAAACCAACAAAAAATAAAATCTAGTTACATCAAGTCCCTAATTTCACCTTGCATACAAATTAAAATGTAACCTCTAATAAATTTATGATTCTTAATATGAGCATATGCAATAAATTCATAATTTTGTTACTCAAAACAATTTGTTGTCGCATATTAGCATGAAATTCATTGACAAGCTGGACAAAGGAATCTGAAATTTTAATGAACAAGAATGTAGAGGCAACAAAATGAAGTCAAACGGGTTTGTGAATCCCTAAGGAACGAGTTCCAGCAGATCAATTGACCAAACTGTTATACGCAAACTCCTTGATAGATAACAAGAAGTCCCAAGTGTCAAGGGGCTCTATTACAAAATAACTAACCAACTTTCCTAGACCTTGGTTTACAATCGGAATTTTCTTACCAGTTTGAGCATAAAATGCAAAGGAAAATTTAAAATTGGTGCCTGCATATGTCCAAAAGTGTTTTTCAAAAATGACTTTTGTACTTGACATCCCTATTGGACATGATAGAAGCGGGTAACTTATGAAGAGTATTAATATCTATAAGACTATATTGATTAATCACAAATTTTCAAGAGTGGTGTACCTTTGCCGAATCCGATCCGAGTGTCAAAGTGGGTAGGATGTTCCCGAATTGGCTCTACCAGAAGACAGGAGATATCCTTAACTTAGTCCTAAAAGTAGCTTCCCAAGTGATGAAGACAATGACAAGTGGTTTCACAACTGTAGTAGACACTCTGTTTTTTTTTTTTTTATATTTTTGATCATAAGGTTGAAGAGTTTCAAGCTTGAAATGTTGGACTCTGAAGCTAGCATCATCTCCTTATCAGGTGTCTCTGTCAATGTTGGGGGTGTAGGCTGTACTCTCTTGGCACCATTATTTGTGGATAGTGATTTGTGGGCTATTGCGGGGAGCATCCTTCTTTATAGTATCTTTTTTGAGTATCATGAATTTTTGGTAGACATTCAGCCACAATACTATCTTAACAAGTGGGCAGTTGAGTACTACAAGACAATAGGACCAGTGTAAGTATGTTTGGATAATTTATTCTTTCTTTCTCTGTATTTGTGGTGTAGGATTTTTTTTAAAAAAAAAAATTTGAGCAATTTCCATAGATAATAAGAAAATATACAATGGATGGAATGCCTTTTTAGGCGCGGAAATGAAAAAGTACAAGGCTGTAGGTCACTAGGGCAAGGCCCAACCTAAGGACAAGCCCAACTAACCCATGGACAAGCCCACACAGATGCAAGACCAATAATGACACGTTTGGCCGTTAAATGAGGAACATCAATTCAAGCAGCTATGCCGCCATAACTCAGTCCGGTGGACGCGGCGGCGGTCTGCAACTAGACGGGAAGACATTTCATTCCATGAGAATTGATTTGACGAAGAGCAATCTTTAAGAAACCCCAGCGAAGATAAGCACAAATTCTTGTGTAGATTAGAAGAAGTATTTGCTTTCCAATGGTTGCTGATCCACAATACCAAAACATCCCAATTTTTAATTACAGTATAGATGTTGCATTTGTACCTGATAAATGGCCAAAGAGGGGATATGAAGGTCCAATTGAAAAATAGGTGCTCATGTGAGTCAGTCGAATTATTGCAGAACATATGTTGAGGTGCTTGGCCATTGATTTACCAATAAAAATAAACAGTGTTAATTATTATTGTGATCCCGATACAATATATTAGTACTCTATTGATCATATTCTTGATGCAACACATTAGTACTACTTGCGTACACATAGGCACATACATTTATTGTTTTTTATGAATTAATGATAAATAAAAAAAATTTACTATCAAAAGTTACTCTCTCCATTTTTTCTTCTTGTTTTATAGACATGCTCTTAAAAATTGTTTCACAATTATTTTATCTTATCTTTAAAATTGAATTTTATTTCAATGCACCACTAGGGGAAAAAAAAAAGAAGGAATTTTGGTCGCCCCAACTTATATTTCTGGCTCCGCTCTTAGCCGGAGAGATAAAGATAATGATGAGATTTCAACAAGAATATATTTGTGGAAGCTTCCCCCAAGTATAATTTCAACTCCAAAAACTAATTTGACAATGCATTACTAATTTAATATCTTATTTGAAATGGATACCCTTTGATATTTACTTATATAAAATCATTGAATATCAACTCCAAAAAAAAAAAACTAATATGACAATGCATTAGTAATCTAATACCTAATCTGATACGGATATCATAACCAACCATTTGATATTATTTATATAAAATGATAGACCTACCCAAACTCATTTGAATGACTCTTCTACTTTGGGAATCATAATAAACAAACCAACAACTTATTTTGCATATAGTGAATTATTTTGATTTTAAGCTTAGAAAAAATATAATAGAGCATACAATATGGCTGCATCACATAGTCATTTAAAAACTGGCCCAGAAATTTGGTACCAAAGAAGCTATGTATGGCGCCCCCTGTAACACCCCCACATTTTCCACGCATAAGTTGATCAGACTTATACACGAAAAACGAGGGATATCAAAAACAATTGGCAATATACAAGCATGGAATACAAAATGATGGAAATAAAAGAATTTAGACAGGAAAGAAACATTAAATAATACAACATCCATCCATCCTTTATTTAAATACAGTCCTCCATTACAACTTGGAAATCCTATGTCAAGGATCCCTAAATATAAACCTGAGAGTTCGACGTCAAAAGTAAATAAAAACTGAAACTGAAGTAATACGTAAAACTTCTACCCTGAACTGGATCGTAAGAGTAGATGAGTTCGGATGGTGGTCCCACACTGCTAACCTCAACCTTGGAACGGGTACTGACCGTATCCTGAAATAACAACAATGGTGGGTCAACCCCACGAGCAAGTCCTCTCTACTATGACCCAAATCAGAGAATCAAATAAATTAATCATTATGAATCGGTTGAGTACTATATCTGTATACATCCTAAGGGAACTATCCCATGTATAATATGACCTCAACCAGAATAGACGGTGATCACTTAGACTCACACTAGGTGGTTAAGTGTCGCCTTTCCCCACCCGGGAAATCAGCTATTATACATGGTGCACGGTACTGACAACACAGACTATAACGAACTACACAGTGATAACACCTCGCAAAGTACTGATGAATATACTGAGCATATAAGTTAGGCAACACATGCCAGCAATATTAATAAATATACTGAGTATGTTAATTAGGCAACACATGCCAATAATATTAAACCACATACCCCGACAGCCACACATCTGTCTATCGCAACGAATGCATAAGGTATAAATGAGTCTAAACTTATTAGCCAGCTCATATGGTTCTATATGGCAACACATCCATATAATATAAATGCGACATAATTAAACAGTCCATTTATTTCCTGAAATGCACACAGCATAATAATCATGGTTTATATATCAATTAACAGTATAAACATCCCATAAGATATCATGGATAATTTATCTGACTAAAACCATGGCCTTATTTAATTTAACAGTAATGTTTGATACCATTTAATATGATAATAACACTATTTATATTTAACAATGTCGTTAAACAAATCACATTAGTATCCGTACTGTGAACGAGCCAATAAATGCTTAGAAAAGATTAATCGGTCATAAGAATAAGTAACGGGTGTTAAAATAATAATTTCGTGGCCCGTTAAACCCGTAAATACCAACACAGTACCTAAAAAACCAAGTTTAAGGTTCTGAAATTTACAAAACAGGCCCTAGGGGTATTCTGGTAATTTCCAGCAGCTGTAGAGACCCCCCACGCGCCCTCACGCGCCTCCCAGAACTTCCCACACGCGCTGCCACTTTTCTCACACGCGCACGCGCTTACACGCGCCTTCACTCGCGTCTAGAACCTCCCACGCGCCTCCACGCGCGTCTGGCATCAGCCACGTGCGCGCACGCGCTGCTACGTGCGCACTAATGGTTCCTGATGACGCGGCGTGTGCTGGTTGGTCGGTTGTACCGTTTCTATGTGGGCGCGCACACTGGATTGATCCACCTACCTTCCCTCCATCCAACGCTCACGGATCCGGGTGTACCGCGGTAACATGGACCGCGATGCACCGGATCAATCAGACTCTACTAATAGCCCCGGAAAAATCTAGAAAATTCTAGAAAAATCCCTAAAGCCTTATTTAATTATTTTCAGCTATATTTTAATTACATAGGCTAATAAATAAATAACTAACCTCTTTAATAATTAAAAAACATTATTTTAATAAACTAAAAATAATTTATTGAAACTCCTAGCATGGTTTCTAGTCTCTAAAAACCCTGAGGAGGCCCCGGATGACATGGGCCAGGTCCGACTTGCAAAACACAACCTTCAGTCCGAACAGCTGGGTCAGCCCATAGAAAGACACTGCCATATGGGCCGAGCGGGAGTAAGCCCATCAAGGGTGACTAGGGCTTACAGAGGAATAGGCCCAGGTCCAGCAATCAGAAAATATCTTGCAAATATCTTGTAAATATCTTGTAAGTATCTATAAATAGGAGTTGGAATGAAGAGGAGAGGGATCTTTTTCGGGTTGAGGTGTAAGAATTCTAGAGAGAGAAAGAATAGTAGGAGTTTCTTGCATCTTCAATTGGCGCCGTCTGTGGGAATCGCATAAAAGTTTGGTTGATCAATGAGGAGTATCGAATGGATTCAAACCAATTCGGTTGATCGAGACTCGATCTTGGGGATTTGAATCCAGATCTGAGCGATTGTGACCTACTCTGGAGGAATTACAATTCTTGAAGCTTTGGCAGGAGAGACTTCGGATCTACGCAACCACGAGTTGTTCGATTGTGGCAGGATCTGACGGATTTAGAGTTCAGACAATTCAGATCTCGTAAACAGTGAGCATAATTCGGAGAATTAGAAGCCAGATCTAGAAATTCCTACTCACGAAGCTCAGATCTACTCGCGAACTTGAGATTAATGCCTTTACTCCGTTCGGGAATAATGATAGGTGAAAGCTCCAATCCGATGGAGGCTGTCCAGCAAACAAAGCTTGAAGAGTTGATGAACTTGATTGAAGCTCTCAGAAAAGAAAATGCAGAATTGAAAGCTGGACTGCAGCATCGGCAGATACCTGCGGTTTCGCATCCACTTCCGGTCGGAGAAGGAGGTGTTCCATCTAATATCGCGCATCAAGGCGATCAGGACGAGAACAATCAGTCAGCTCACCACCGTGATGAAAGGATGATGGACAATTTGCCGCCAAATGTTCGTCGAGTTGAAGATCACGAAGGATCGACTCACGTTGATCCGCAGCGGGAAAGGTTTGACCGAGAGGAAGTGGTGGAGGTTGATCGCCGTCGAGTAGCGTCGCCTTGGCAAAGAGAGTTCATAGAGGAACGGTCGTTCGATCCGTCTTACCGACCCTCCATGGTTACTGTCACTCATCACGGTTCGGAGGGCAGAACCGTAACTCACAGAGCTACCGCTGGACTCCAGAGAGAGAATGAAGCTCTCCGATCCGCAGCTCGGACGGTGGATTCACCATTCACCGACGCGATCTTGAATGCGCCGCATCCAAGGAAGTTTGCTATGCCAGTCTTTATTCTGTTTGACGGAACGACCGATCCGATCGATCATGTGTATCATATCCAGTTGAAAATGGCCCTGAATACGGAAAACGACTCTTTAATGTGCAAATGTTTCCCTACAAGCCTGGCCGGACCGGCGCTCAGCTGGTTCAAAAACTTGCCTAGGAGCTCCATTGGCAGTTTCAGAGACCTGTGCGATCGGTTCATAAGCCAGTATTATGGGAACAAACGCCCGCCGAAGGACATCTCGAGCCTATTCACGATGGGGCAGCACAAGGATGAACGTCTCCAGGCCTTTCTTACCAGGTTTAATCTCACTAAGAGTATGGTGATCGAATGCCACCCTTCTACGGCAGTTCAAGCCTTCAAGTTAGCCATGACACGCGGAACTCCCTTTCACACCAGTCTGGTAGTGAACACGCCGGCTACCATGGATGAACTCAATGAGAGAGCCGATGGCTTTGTGCGCCTAGAAGAAGAGGAGGCAGCTAATGCTCGGACAACGTCGCTTGTGTCAACCGAGGAAAAGTCCAAGGCAAAGATCAGGCAGAAGCAGGCTCAGCCGCAGCGTCAGACCACCTGGAAGGCCGAAAAAAGGTCCAGGGAGGAAGAGTTGATTACTCCGCTGAAGGTCACTCTGGCGAGGCTGTATCAGGAGAACAAAGACAAGTTTCATCCACCACTGCCAATTAGACAACCCCTCGAACAGAGGGATCAAACTAAACATTGTGCTTTTCATTCTGATTTCGGACATCAAACTAACGAATGCAGGAACTTGAGGAGGCAAGTGGAGATGCTGATAGCTAGAGGGGAGTTTGCGAGTTATGTTCAAGGCTCGGCGATGGAGCAGAATCGACCAGTGGAACAAATAAAAAGGAGTCATAAACAAAGCTCCCACAATTCGCAGCCAGTTCGTATAATCAATGCTATCCATGGTCGACCCGAGCCTAGTGAAGAGTCAGATGAGCTGCTACGGGTGCGCCTGCGGCAGGCGCAGATGAAGAAAAGGGTCGGCAATGTGACCACTCTACACCAGCAGAGCCCATCAATGCAGATAAAGTTCGACTGGACAGACCTGCAGCGTGTTCAACTGCCTCATGACGACCCGTTGGTAGTCAGTTTGACAGTGGCAGATTGCTTGGTGCGCAGAGTTCTGATCGATCCTGGGAGCAGTGCAAATGTTATGCCGAGGGACACATTTGACAGGCTCGACATTAAACCAGAGAGGCTCAAGCCCACCGGAAATCCCTTATTAGGGTTCGATGGGAAGAGGGTGGAACCCGTCGGGATGGTGGAAGTAGAGGTTCAAGCTGCAGAACGAGCTCTTATGGAAACTTTTGTGGTTGTGGAAATTCACCCCTCGTATAATCTCCTGATGGGAAGAGGGTGGATTCACAGAGTCCGAGGTGTACCCTCAACTCTGCATCAGGTCATGAGGTGCCTCAGGCCCGATGGAGATAAAGTAATAGACATTCGGGGGGATCAGGTCGCAGCCAAAGAGTGTTATTCCGTCACACTAAAGCATGCTGGGAAAGGAAAGGCGCCCGTCCGGTCGACAAGCCCCAGATAGCAATTACAGGAACCTCCACTCGAGCAGAATAGGGTGGAGGAGTCAGCCGACTTGACCGAGGAGCCCCTTCTGGATGTGCAGATCGATCAGTCCAGGCCAGAACGAACTACCAGAGTGGGTATAAGACTGACCAGAGAAGAGCAGCAAGAGCTAGTGGATTTCTTGTCCCACAATGTCGACGTATTTGCATGGAGTCACCTCGACATGCCTGGAATTAGTCCTTCCGTATCCTGTCATTCCCTGAATGTCAATCCTAATTTCAAACCAGTGAAACAGAAGCAGCGAAGATTTGCTCCAGAACGTAATCAGATCATAACGGAAGAAGTCGATAGGCTGCTTGATGCGGGATTTATCAGAGAGGTGCACTACCCTGAGTGGTTGTCCAACGTCGTTGTGGTGCAGAAGAAAAATGGGAAATGGCGAGTATGCATTGATTTCACCAATTTGAACAAAGCCTGTCCGAAGGACAGCTTCCCGTTTCCTAAGATTGATCAAATGGTGGATGCCACCACTGGGTATGAGCGTTTAACCTTTCTGGACGCATATTCAGGTTATAATCAGATTCCTATGGACCCCGCAGATGAAGAAAAAACTTCTTTTGTCACCGAGCGAGGAACATACTGCTACAAAGTTATGCCTTTTGGATTAAAGAATGCGGGAGCAACTTATCAACGACTTGTTAGCAAAGTTTTTAAGAATCAAATGGGTAAGACTGTCGAAACCTATATTGATGATATGGTGGTAAAGAGTAGGAAAAAGGATGATCATCTGAAGCATCTGCAAGAGGTATTTGATGTACTAAAGCGATATGGGATGAGGCTCAATCCGACCAAGTGCTCGTTCGGTGTGAGTTCCGGGCAGTTTCTGGGACACGTGGTCAACCGCAGGGGCATCGAAGTTAGCCCCGCTCAAGCAGAGGCTTTGATTAAGAATGCCGAGCCAAAGACGATCAGAGAGGTGCAAGCCCTAACAGGACGAATAGCTGCATTAAGTCGATTTATTTCAAAGTTGTCAGACCACTGCAAACCATTCTTTGACACGATTCGGAGCCATGGAAGGCAGGTCTGGGGGGATGAGCAACGACAGGCTTTGACTCATTTGAAGTAATATATGCAGAATCCACCAGTCCTGTCAGCCCCAGAACCGGAAGAAAAGTTATTTCTATATCTTGGAGTATCTGGTGTCGCGACGAGTGCCGTTCTGATTCGTTGCAAGGAAGGGGTGCAATACCCGGTATTTTATGTAAGCAAAACACTGATGGAGGCAGAAAAAAGATACTCAAAGGCCGAACGGGTGGTACTTGCACTTGTAAATGCAAAAAGAAAGTTAAGGCATTATTTTGAATCCCACCCCATAGCTGTTCTAACAACTTTCCCAATCAGAACGCTCATGCACAAGCCAGAGCTCTCGGGCAGAATGACAAAGTGGGCCATAGAGTTAAGTTCATTTGACATAACGTACGAGCCGAGAACAGCTATTAAAGGGCAAGCGGTGGCCGATTTCCTACTAGAATGTGATGCCGAAGATACGGAAGAGGACCTTAGAAGCGGCTTTTGGAAACTTTTCGTGGATGGCTCCTCTAACCAGATGGGGGCTGGGATTGGGATCAAACTGCAAACCCCAGAGGGTACTTCCTTGAGCCAAGCACTCAGACTTGAGTTCCGAGCCACCAATAATGAAGCGGAATACAAGGCGTTGCTAAATGGATTAAAGTTGGCCAGAGAGCTACAGATCAAAAGTTTGACAGTGTATAGTGACTCGCAGCTGATTGTTCGGCAGGTAAATGGTGAGTACGCAACCAAGGATGACATAATGGGGGCATATCGTTCTGCCGTTCTGCGTAGAGCCAAGGACTTTGCAAAGATTGAATTCATACAGTTGCCGAGGGAACAGAATGCAGATGCAGACCGTTTAGCATGCAGTGCTTCGAGTTGCGGTGAAACATTGGCGAGGGTGATTCCAGTGGGAATAGTGACCCAGCCGTCCATTTTCGAAGAACCGATGGACTCGGACCCTTGGCAAGTCAACGTCATACCGTATGAACCGAGTTGGATTGACCCAATCATTACCTATATTCGAGATGGCGTTTTGCCTATGCAAAGGGATGAAGCTAGGAAACTCAAAAAGAATGCTGCCAAGTACACCATCGTGCGGAATCAGCTGTACAGAAGGTCCTATTCTGGCCCGTACTTGAAATGTGTCACCCCCGCGGAGTCGCAGCAGGTATTGCGAGCTATTCATGAGGGTGTGTGTGGCAATCATTCTGGGGGAAGATCGTTAGCGCATAAAGCAATGACACAAGGGTATTTCTGGCCAAACATGTCAAGGGATGCGGAGGAGTTCTCTCGAAGGTGCGATAAGTGCCAACGATATGGACCAATGATCCACCAACCACCTGAGGAATTGCACGTAATGGCCTCGCTGTGGCCTTTCGCGCAATGGGGGATGGATGTGGTCGGTCCTCTGCCAACTGCAAGAGCTCAGAACAAGTATGTGTTACTGGCCACGGATTATTTCACTAAATGGGTGGAGGCAGAACCGTATCCTAGCGTGACTCTGACTCAGGTGAGACGGTTTATCTGGAACAACATTATCTGCCGCTTCGGTGTTCCCAGAACAATAGTCATGGACAATGGCACAAACCTCGACAGCAGGCAAGTAAGAAAGCTGCTGGAGGAGTATGGAATCAACCAGAAGTTGGCTGCAGTAAGTCATCCTCAGGCTAACGGACAAGCAGAAATCACAAACAGAACCATTTTCGCCTGCATTAAGAAGAAGCTGGAAGATCATAAGGGGAAGTGGTTGGATGAACTCCCGAACGTTCTATGGGCTTACAGAACCACCCCAAGGCGGCCGACTGGGGAGAGCCCGTTCGCAATGGCGTATGGTACCGAAGCAGTTATACCGGTTGAGCATTTAGTCCCCACTATCAGAAGCTTAGCATGGAGTCGAGATCAGAACGACAAGATGTTAAGATTGAACCTCGACATGATAGACGAAAGGAGGGACGCAGCGGCGATAAGGCTAGCATCGTATCAGCAAGTGCTGGCGAATAGTCACAATAAGAGAGTAAAACACAGGGATTTTGCCCCGGGCGATCTGGTTCTGAAAAGAAAGGTGGGGATGGTCAAAAAAATGATGCCACCCTGGGAAGGCCCATACAGAATTGCAGAAGTCATTGGCAAAGGGGCATATACGTTGGAAACCATGGCGGGAAAGTTGGTCAGCAAGCCCTGGAACGCCACGTCTCTGAAGAGGTACTACCAATAGAAGCTAAGTTCTGGCTTTAATTGGATGTTATTTGTTGTCAATCAAATACGTATGAATGAGCAAGTTACTGGAATTTACAAAAAGAGAATTTTCTTTTCCAATGGTCTACTATAAAAATTTAAAGCCAAGTGGCAAGTGGCATTCTAGCCGAGCGCCAGGCACTTAAGCAAGATAAGTGGCAGCTGGCAATATAAGCCGAACGCCAGACACTTGCTAAAAATTTAAAGCCAAGTGGCAAGTGGCATTCTAGCCGAGCGCCAGGCACTTAAGCAAGATAAGTGGCAGCTGGCACTATAAGCCGAACGCCAGACACTTCCTAAAAATTTAAAGCCAAGTGGCAAGTGGCATTCTAGCCGAGCGCCAGGCACTTAAGCAAGATAAGTGGCAGCTGGCACTATAAGCCGAACGCCAGACACTTGCTAAAAATTTAAAGCCAAGTGGCAAGTGGCATTCTAGCCGAGCGCCAGGCACTTAAGCAAGATAAGTGGCAGCTGGCAATATAAGCCGAACGCCAGACACTTGCTAAAAATTTAAAGCCAAGTGGCAAGTGGCATTCTAGCCGAGCGCCAGGCACTTAAGCAAGATAAGTGGCAGCTGGCACTATAAGCCGAACGCCAGACACTTGCTAAAAATTTAAAGCCAAGTGGCAAGTGGCATTCTAGCCGAGCGCCAGGCACTTAAGCAAGATAAGTGGCAGCTGGCACTATAAGCCGAACGCCAGACACTTGCTAAAAATTTAAAGCCATGTGGCAAGTGGCATTCTAGCCGAGCGCCAGGCACTTAAGCAAGATAAGTGGCAGCTGGCACTATAAGCCGAACGCCAGACACTTGCTAAAAATTTAAAGCCATGTGGCAAGTGGCATTCTAGCCGAGCGCCAGGCACTTGCCGTACAAACACACGGCGAAGCTAATATAAAAAGAAAAAGAGAGAAAAGATATGTATGTACTGAAGATAAGTTGAATAAAGCACAACACATAGGGAAAAAGAGTTCTGTCATTTCATTAATATTGAACATTGAGTTTACAAAAGAGAGATGTCCATCATTACAAGAAGATATGAACTAGAAGAATTTGAAGGAGCCCTAGCTAGACGCCTCAGTACCAACAGCATCCTGGTCTTGCCGACTCGCCTCCTCGGCCCCATCAGCCGCCTCACCCTCGTGAGGTGGAGAATCCAGATGAATGACTGAATCGTTCGGCTGGGGTTCAGCGTCAGCAGTGGCCCACGGTTGACGATTGGGGAGCAGTCAGTGGCAGAGCAGTAGGAGGAGCGGTGATGATCCTTGAGGATGCGATGTCCTGGCACTCATCAAATATACGTTCAGCCTCGGTGGGTTCTGGGTCGACATAGACCCCCAGAGGTTCGATCCCCAGATCCTTGTCTACCTCATCCGGAGTGGAGCTGGTCTGTCCCTCATCCGGAACCCGGTCGGCGAAACCTTCCCGGAATCCTTGAGCATACCGAAGAGCACCGACCCTGGAGAACCGAGCGTGAAGGGCCAGCATCCCACCACCCACTCTGCTGATTGTGTCGATCAGAGCGGTACGCTCGTCGAGAGCTCTTTTTTCAAAAGCCATCCGAGCAGACTGTTCATCAGCTAGAAGGCGCTGGAGTTCTGCCTTCTCTTCTCTGATTGATTCCCGCTCAGTCTGCCAGACGCTCTTCTCAAGCTGGAGGGCGTCCTTCTCATCCTGAAGGGAATCATTCTCCTTCTTCAGGACATCTCTCTCTTGCTCGGCCTTGTCAAGCCGAACCAGCACCTCGGTATTCTTCATGGCAAGGAGGTCGTTTTCTTTATTAGCCACCTCCAGGCTGTCAGAATACTTTCGGGCCCTGGCGTTCCCCATCTCCACCTGCTTCTGCATGGCCATCATCCCGAACAATGTCTGCATAGGTGCACATTAAAAACGGTTAAACCAATAGTCAGAACGGGCGAAGGCAGGACCAAGTAATATGAGAGAATCCAAGAGGTAGAAAATAAAAGTCACCTCCATAGCAGATTGGGGAAAGCGACTGAACACGTCCTTCTGGGAAAGACCCTTTGCCGCCTCAAGGTCCTTCGGAGTCCACATGCTCCTGTAGTAGGCCATAGCGGTCTGGCCATCCTTCAGCATGGTCTCGTTCGGTTTCACGAACGTCCCATCCGTTCGGGTGTACCGAGGGGCCCATGGCGGTAAGCTGGGGATAGAAGGGGGGCCCGAAGCAGAAGCAGAGCCACCAGCTGCGGGAGGCCCAGAGGGAGAAGGAGCTCTGATCGCTCGGTGTAAGAGAGTACCCGGCCCAGAGACCCGGGTCCTTCTAATGAGAGGCTCCTCCTCCGGATCGATTTCACTGTCAGGATGAGGCCTTTTGCCTCGCTCTTTGTCCCGACCACCCCCGGCAGCAGCAGGAGCTATGGTAGCTGGGGAGGGCGCGTTCTGATTGGCAGCAGGGGCGCTGGCAACAGGGTTAGTAGCCACTGCGCTCGGGACAGTGTCAGATATGGTGGCTGAAGAAGAAGCCGACGCTGGAGAGGAGGTCGCCCCAGCAGCAGGAGTGGCTGGGGGAGTATTCTTCCTCCTGCCAAAAGAGGGAATCTGCAGTCTGCTCATGTTGTAGCCGAGTGATGAGAGCGCAAAGAGGTTGTCTGAAGTGAGGAGATCTGAGCAGGAAGGAATATCGTTCAGAACGTATCTCTTCAAGTAGTTACTCCTATCCCTGCAAACACTATAGCTCAAGTCATCACAAGGTATTCCCAAGGAGCGGCATAAGTAAGTGCAAAAACGAGGAACGCATGTTTCACAGGGGCAGTCATGTTTATGGGATTTGAATTTTTTATAGGAGGAGACAGAGCAGACACCAAAGGCGCTCGGGATTGGGTAATCCTCTGCAGCCGGCGAAGACCAAGCCCCACTAATGCCCACTATGCTATCCCTCCAACCCTTTTCAGATTTTATTGTGTCAGTGCATATGGACATCTTCTCGAACGGGTAGAGGTGGTAGAAGGGCTCGTTAGTACGGATCTTACTGACCTTATAGCACAGAAGGAGGTCTATGAGGTCGAGATCCAGATTTCTGTCACGCATCAATAAGAGCATAACAGATATGATCCTAAAGAAGTTGGGGTTGACCTGCAGAGGGGATATCCCCAATCTATTGAAGACATAACTAAAGAAAGGGTGCAGAGGGAACCTAACAACATTCAATTGAAGGTTCGTGAATAAGACTTCGCCGGGCAGGAGGCCGGCGCCGGTCGTAATATTGACGTCTTGGGGGCAAACCCTAACTTCGATGTTGTCAGGAAGTCTAAGTCTCATACGAAGAACACCTAGATCTACAACCATGGTGGAAATGCTAGAAGAATCTAAAAGAGGGAAAATGGAAGCCTGCCGAAAGTAAAAGGAACGAAACTAACCTCGGAGGACTGCAAGATCGCTGGAAGAATGACTCTCGAAGGATTTCACCGGAAAAGGCTTAGCACTGTTCTAGAAAGATAGAGACTTGGCTGATGATGGAGACGGTAAAGGGAAGTGAAGTGGAATTCTAGAGCATTATAAAGGCGAGGGGGCCCGAGGGCCGAAGCGTCGGGAAGGCAAGAAATCCCTCGAGCCCCGGAACATTGATTCTGGATCTGACCGTCCGCTCCCCCACGTGGTTATCTCGAGCCGTCAGCGTCATGATGAGACGCCACCAATAATTACCCCTTATTAAATAAGGGGCAATTATGGGGGCAGTTGAGGAGGCCCCGGATGACATGGGCCAGGTCCGACTCGCAAAACACAACCTTCAGTCCGAACAGCTGGGTCAGCCCATAGAAAGACACTGCCATATGGGCCGAGCGGGAGTAAGCCCATCAAGGGTGACTAGGGCTTACAGAGGAATAGGCCCAGGTCCAGCAATCAGAAAATATCTTGCAAATATCTTGTAAATATCTTGTAAGTATCTATAAATAGGAGTTGGAATGAAGAGGAGAGGGATCTTTTTCGGGTTGAGGTGTAAGATTTCTAGAGAGAGAAAGAATAGTAGGAGTTTCTTGCATCTTCAAACCCGAAATAAATTAAATGAATAATTTATGGATTCAAAGGGGAAAAGTAGATAATAACTTACCTTTTTGGATTTAAAATAAATCCGCCGGTTGCGCGTAGTCGGGTAAATTCCCTACACCGGTCCAAGCTCCTTTCTTTCTCTCTCTTCCTTTCCACACTCTTACAATGGCTCACTAGAATTTATAATTTGTGTCTAACTCCCTTTTCTTCCTTCTAAGGTAGGCTAGTTAATTTATATACAAATTATATAATATAAATATTACAAATATCTAATTTTTACATTTACTAACCACCTTCCCAACCATATGGCTTCAATTCCACCCATAAACATTGATGCAATCCTATCCTAATCTCTAATTTCATCATGACATTGGTTTAATACTATTATTAATATTATAACTATTATTATTATTAATACACTTTTATAATTATTATTATTATATTATTATTATTATTATATACAAATTAAATACTTTAATTAAATAATAATAATTAATCTAAAACATAACCAATAAAAAAATTTCAAAACTAATCATTATACTATATAGAACATAAATCAATATTACATGCACAAATAAATAAAATTAACATATATAATTACAAGGTGATTAAATCTACACATAAAAAATTAACCTAACACAAAATTAATTTAAATACACTCTTTAAATTACGGGGTATTACACCCCCCCCCCCCCCCCCAATCCATATTATTTGTGGAAACAAAAAGAAAATCTCTTATGCCACATCCTCTAAAAAGTGATTTTATAGGAGAAGCTTGTATATATTGATTACTTGGTTGGAATGTGTTGAAGCTTATAGAGTGATTTCATTTCAAAAAATTAATGATTAATGATATATAAAATTATCCAAACAAACAAGCTTTATTTATTCATCCTAAAGTGAATGGTGAGGGTTTGAGTTTTTAAAGAAGCAAAGTGAATGTATGAATGATGTGTATGTAAGTTTCTTGCCAATGAACAAAAATATATATATAAAAAAACTTTATTTATTCATCAATAATCATTTATTAGGGAGTTGCTATTTTTTTTCCCCGCATCCATCTCACGTGTTGAGTTGGGTGGATATTGAAATTGATGAGGATATTTCTTACGAGGAGGGACCTGTGTAGATTCTTGACACTCGAGACAAAATGTTAAGGGGCAAGATAGTATCTCTTGTGAAAGTTTTGTGAAGACACCACGGTGTGGAAGAGGCTACCTGGGAATGGGAGCAGGACGTTTGTTCTGCATATCCAGAGTTATTTCTTTCACCAGGTACGACTTGATATCGGGGACGAAATCTTTCTATGTTGGGAAGATTGTGAGGTTCCTCACTTTTTTGATTTTTTCAGGTATTTTGCTCATTTATAAACTTATTTATTTTATTGCTGGGATCATTATTATTATTATTTCTTTTAGTGTGATTATTTATTTTTGTGTCATTAGTGCATTTCATAAGGGTAGTATAGTTATTGTTGTGGTAATGGCATAAGAGTAATTTCGAGATTGATGGGAGGAGGTGTAATGTTTTTAACTTTATATATATATATATATATATATATATATATATATATATGTTAAAGTTAAATAAAATTTTATTCACCTGTGGGGCCCACATGATTTATAAGCCAATATAATGACTTATTTCTTCTCCTTTGCGTATCATTTTCTCTCTCATTCCGGAAGCTTTCTGGGCTTTTTTTTTTTTTTTTTCTTTTTATGGTTTCAAGCTTCAAGGCTTAATTTCTCTCTCATCTCTTATCGGATTAAGGTGCCGTTTGAGGCAAAACGAAGCCCACGACGAGCTCTACGCATACATACGAACAATTCCAGATTTGGTGCCCTTCTTGGAGTTCGAAATTCAAGATCCATTTTAAGGGTTTTGTGCAAATTTGAGGTAGGGACACCTTAATCCACTACCTTCTTGTTCCATTGTGAGTTATAATCACTTGTTATGCCAAGCATGCTTAATTAGAAGTTAATTGTATCAATGATTATTTTAAATGTTGTCTAGAGAAATTCATGTATTTGAATGTGGGTTATTTTATGTATAAAGCATGCTTAAATGTATTTTGTTATATCTTAATGTGTTAATAATTACTTGGGAGATGTTGAGCATGTTGAATGTTTAATTTTATGGTGTAGAATTTTAAATGTCATGACATTGAATGTATGGAACATATATACATGCACATACCATTGGGTTTGCATGAAATGGGAGAAATTGTTCTTGAAATAAATATGGGGAATTTCAGGGAAGTGTTTTTGATGAAATGGTTTTATGCGAAACCCGGTCGCTGCGGGGTTACCAACGGGCCGGAGGTTAATATAGCCTAGAGGGGACTAAGGAGTCGCCCTAGCGTGGTTGAGCTAGCTGGGCCCCATAATGACGCCGCGGGGTTACCAAGGGTCAGGGACACTAGCCAATCCTCCTCTCGTGTCGCGACGGGGCTACTAAAGGGCGGGCTGTATTAACAGTTTAGAAATGATGTTTTGGATTATGAAAATGGGGAGCGACACTAGCATGCATTGCATCTCATACTATTGCATTGGATATACTTGACATTGAATCATTATGCTATATTATTTCCCGACATTGTATGATCCCCATTTCCCATTGGCCTATGCTTTGTTTGGATTCACAAGGACACAAGATGTGTGTCTTAAGTGTCACCTGCTGAGCTTTATGCTCACCCTACTGGAAATGAACTAGTGGACGACAATCCACCTCAAGCTTGAAAATTGTTAGAAGGTTGTTTGCTATTTTGTATTTTGACCGTTCTATGTATATTCGTAGTTGTAGAAATGTAACTAAGTTAGTATTCATGGCCTTGTAACTTAAGAACGAACTTATCTTTTGTTTGATGTAAATGAAACTAGTGGAATTATGGTATATGTTTCCATGCAATTGTATCATGTAACGTTGTAAGACAGGGACTTTAAATATTAATCTTGTATTTTGGGACTGTAATTATGATAATTTAGATTAATTGGTGTGTGGATGTTCTACCATGAAAGGAACTATGTTAAGGTATAATGAACGGATGAATGGGATGCTAGATGATTTTATGTGTTTTGTGTATTGGGGCAGGTTGTTAAAGGCCCATTTTTAGGGGAGGTTATGCCGATTTTTTTTTAAATTTTGGCATCAGCTAGGGTCGTTACAAATTTGGTATCAGAGCGATGGTTCGAATACCATTAGGACGACGGGTAGAGGCTTGCCTAGGGTTGTCTGGGAAGTCATTTGCATTGTTATTTCCTTGTTTGGAAAAGTGTTTTGCTATGTGAAAAAGCATGCTTAACTGCTTACTTGCTTACGTGCTTATGTGTTTATATGTTTACATTAATGTGTTCATTGCATAGTATTACATGCTAAATGTTTGTACAGTATGTTTTTGCGTTGGGTTGTTCACGGTTGGACCTTAGTGTTATTGTTATTGAATTGTTTCCTTTGTTTTATAGAACGATGTCACGGCGTGAGGAAATCAGGGAAGTTGACCCTAGACCGACTAGGGGTGATGTTGGCGAGAGCTCCAGCTCCAATCCGGAGGAGCTAAATGATGAGGACACACTTCTTAGGGACTTGATTCTCCCGAGAACTGTCCCCACAAGGAGGGATAATGTTGAAGCACCCGTAGAAGTGGGTGAAGGTTCTGTGGCACTAGAGTTTAATCGTTTGTTGCAAAATGTCGTGAGGGCAACGATTGCTGCTCAGTCGCAGTCGGCACCACAACCTACAGTTCAAGTTGAGGAGACGCCAGCTCAGAAGCGTCTCAAGATTATTAAGGGGTTTTCTCAGCTGATGCCGGTTATGTTTGAGGGCGGTGCGGATCCAATGATAGCAGATGACTACATGGAGCAAGTTGAAACTCAATTGACTTCTATAGATGTGACAGAGGATCATTTGAAGATCATCCTAGCTACTTATAAGTTTGCTAAGGATGCTAAATTATGGTGGAAGTTGGTTACGAGCCGATACAAGGTGGAAGAGATGAGTTGGGATAAGTTCAAGGAATTGTTTTATGAGAAGTACTTTCCGCTTTCCAAAAGATGGGAGTTACAAGACCAGTTTCATAACCTTATCCAAGGGAGCATGTTAGTGGCAGAATATGAAAACAAGTTCACTTCACTTTCTCGCTTTGCTCCAGAAATGGTGAGAGATGAAGTTAACAAGACTCGGAAGTTTGTTTCTGGTCTTAATGATCGGATGAGGCCGTTGATCACGGCATAATTCATTAAGGTTTACTCTGAAGCAGTGGAAAGGGCTTTGATGTTGGAAGCTGATAATAAAGAGAAAGATGCAAGAAAAGAGCAGTTGAAGCAAAAGAGGGGTGCAGGGCCATCTTCAGAAGGATCTTCTTGGAAAAGGAACAGGGGCGGTCCATCTCAGTTTCAGGGACAGCAGTCTGTACGATCTGCTCCTACCACTCCGTTGCCAGCTGGGTCTGATAGGAATGCAGTTGTTTGCTTTCAATATCAGCAGCCTCGGCATTACAAGTCCAGTTGTCCTATGAGATTGACTTCAGTTTCTTTAGCTCCGAAGGCTTGTTATGGGTGTGGTCAGCAGGGCCATTTGATTCGGGACTGTCCGAGTCAGGGAGCAGGCACCACTAGTGGCAAAGGGTCACGGCAGAGGCCGTTACAGTCGGCTACAGTTCAATCAAGTTTCAGACCACCGCCGCCACCACCACAGCCTGCCTTGTCTTCTCAGGGTTCACGACCAGCTAGGAAGGATACTCCTACTATATCGGCACAACAGTCTGGTGTTCAGATTAGTAGTTCACAGGCACAGGCATCGCAGGGGCGTGTCTTTGCCCTTGCACCAACTGATGCATCTCCTGGATCTTCAGTTCTCTGAGGTATAATTCCAGTGTTTGGTTTTTGGGCCCGTGTTTTGTTTGATTCTGGTGCATCTCATTCTTTCATTTCATCATCATTTGCACTTGCATCGGGGTTAGAGGTCAGTTTTATGGATCGGGCGTTATGTGTTGATACGCCAGTTGGAGTTTCAGTGTCTTTGAGCCGAGTTGTGAGGGACTGTTCCATTGTGATAGCCGGGCGGACTTTTGTGTTTGACCTTATCCTCCTAGAAATGACTAGCTTTGATGTCATTCTTGGGATGGATTGGTTAGCTTCTTTTCATGCCACAATCGACTGTTTCAGAGGAAGGGTTACAGTTTGTACTCCCGAGGGAGACTGTTTATTTTTCGTGGGAGATCGGAGTGATTCCCACATTTCATCATTTTATGGAATTCGTGGACAGAGTCGTGGTGATTACTTTTTGGCTACCCTTATAGCCGAAGAAGATAATGTTGTGGAAGAATATTATCCTGCAGTTGTTCGTGATTTTCTGGATGTGTTTCCGGAGGATTTGACAGAGTTGCCTCCACACCGAGAAGTGGAGTTCTCTATTGAGTTAATGCCAGGTACCACGCCGATTTCTATGGCACCGTATCGTATGGCACCAGTTGAATTGGAGGAATTAAAAAGACAGCTTGATGATTTGAGGATGAAAGGTTTCATCCGATCGAGTGTGTCACCATGGGGCGCACCGGTCTTGTTTGCTAAGAAGAAAGATGGTTCTTTGAGGTTGTGCATCGATTCTTGGAAGTTGAATCGCGCCACCATCAAGAACAAGTATCCTTTGCCAAGGATAGATGATTTATTTGATCAGTTGAGGGGAGCCAGTTGTTTCTCCAAGATTGACTTGAGGTCTGGCTATTATCAGTTGCGGGTTAGGGATGAGGATATCCCGAAGACAGCATTCCGTACACGGTATGGACACTATGAGTTCCTTGTTATACCTTTTGGCTTGACTAATGCTCCAGCGGCATTCATGGACTTAATGAACCGCGTCTTTCACGATTACTTGGACCAGTTTGTGGTAGTTTTCGTGGATGACATTCTTGTGTATTCACGATCTTGGGAGGAACACGAGATCTATTTACGTATTGTTTTACAGATTTTGCGGGAGCACCGGTTGTATGCCAAATATGAGAAATGTGAGTTTTGGCTACAAGAGGTGAAGTTTTTGGGACATGTTGTTTCAGAAGGCGGAGTGTCAGTTGATCCATCAAAGATTGAAGCTATTTTGAATTGGGAGCAACCCAAGAATGTGTTTGAGATCCGTAGTTTTCTTGGTCTAGCGGGTTACTACCGGAGATTTGTGAAAGATTTCTCCCGTTTAGCAGCGTCTGTGACCCGTTTAACCCGGAAAGGGATTAAGTTTGCATAGAATGAAGCCTGTGAGTCATCTTTCCAGGAATTGAAGACAAGATTGACTACGGCTCCAGTGTTGGTGATACCTGAGCGTGGCTTGGGTTATGTGATCTATTGTGATGCTTCACGTGATGGTTTAGGGTGTGTGTTGATGCAGGATGGTAGAGTAGTGGCTTATGGGTCTCGACAGTTGAAGACTCACGAGTACAACTACCCTACTCATGATTTGGAGTTCGCGGCAGTTGTGTTTGCTTTGAAGTATTGGAGACACTACTTGTATGGTGAAAGATTCGAGGTGTACTCGGATCATAAAAGTCTCAAGTACCTTTTCTCCCAAAAGGACTTGAACAGTAGACAGAGAAGATGGGTTAAATTCTTGGAAGATTATAATTTTGACTTGCAGTATCATCCGGGCAAGGCAAATGTGGTAGCAGATGCCTTAAGCCGAAAATCTCGTGGAACTTTGGCCTGTCTGGTTATTCGGAAGTGGAAGATGCTTAAGGATTTGGCAGAGATGGGATTGTATTATTTTGATGATGATGTTGACAGCGAGCCGGCATTCTTATTTAGTCTTATGGCTCAGCCTACTCTTGTTGTACGAGTGATTGAGTCACAGAGACAGGACCCGGATTTAGATGCCATTCACGCTTTGATCTCCAGTGGTGAGACAGTGAAAGATTGGGCTTTGTATACAGATGGGGGTCTACGGTTCAGGGGTTTGTTGGTGGTTCCTACTGTTTGTCGTGAGGACGTCTTACGGGAGTTTCACACTTCCCGCTTTGCAGTTCATCCAGGTGGTACCAAGATGTATCAAAATTTGAGACGTCAGTATTGGTGGAACGGGATGAAAAAAGATGTTGCACAGTTTGTGGCTAGATGCCTTACCTGTCAGCAGGTGAAGGCCGAGCATCAGAGACCAGCCGGTTTGTTGCAACCATTACTTGTAGCGCAATGGAAATGGGAGCATATTGCTATGGATTTTGTGACAGGTCTTCCAAGGTCACGAAGGGGCAATGAGTCCGTATGGGTCATCATTGGCAGATTGACCAAGACGGCTCACTTTTTGCGTATTAAGGCAACAGATGATGCAGAGAAGCTTGGTGTTCTTTATGTGAAGGAAATTGTAAGGTTGCATGGAGTTCCAGTAACCATTATTTCAAATAGGGATGCTAAGTTCACTTCGAAGTTTTGGGAAGGACTTCAAGCAGCGTTTGGCTCAGCGTTGCACCTGAGTACGGCATTTCATCCACAGACTGACGGTCAGTCGGAGCGTACTATCCAGATTTTGGAGGATATGCTTCGGGCATGTGTGCTTGACTTGGGTGGTAGTTGGGAGGATCACCTTCCACTTATTGAATTTGCCTACAACAACAGTTATCAGGCGAGCATTCAGATGGCTCCATTTGAGGCGTTGTATGGTAGACCTTGTAGGTCTCCTGTTTGTTGGACTGAGGTAAGCGAGACAGCCGCCTTAGGACCCGACATTGTACTCGAGACTACTGAGAAGATTAAGTTGATAAGACAGAGGTTACTTACAGCTCAGAGCCGACAGAAGAGTTATGCGGATAACCGAAGACGGTCGTTATCCTTTGAGGTGGGAGACCACGTTTTTCTACTGATTTCTCCACGGAAAGGATTGATGAGATTCGGGAAAAGTGGCAAGTTGTCACCACGATTCATCGGACCGTTTGAGATTTTAGACCGTGTAGGAGAGGTTGCCTACAGACTTGCTTTGCCACCACAGTTGGATAGGGTCCACAATATTTTCCATGTATCGATGTTACGGAAGTACGAGCCAGATCCATCTCACATTTTGAGTTGGGTTGATGTAGACATTGATGAGGATGTTTCCTACGAGGAAGGACCAGTTCAGATTCTTGACACACAACAAAAGGTGTTGAGGAACAAGACGATACCAATGGTGAAAGTCCTTTGGAGACACCACGGAGTCGAGGAGGCTACTTGGGAGCTCGAACAGGAGGTTCGCTCTAAGTATCCAGAGTTGTTTTCTCTCTCAGGTATGGCTTGATTTCGGGGGCGAAATCTTTTTTAAAGTTAGGGAGAATGTAATGTTTTTGACTTTATATATATATATGTTAAAGTTAAATAAAATTTTATTCACCTGTGGGGCCCACATGATTTATAAGCCAATATAATGACTTATTTCTGCTCCTCTGCGTATCAGTTTCTCTCTCATTCCAGAAGCTCTCTGGGCTTTTTTTTTTTTTTTTTTTTTCTTTTTATGGTTTCAAGCTTCAAGGCTTAATTTCTCTCTCATCTCTTATCGGATTAAGGTGCCGTTTGAGGCAATACGAAGCCCACGACGAGCTCTACGTATCCATACGAACAATTCCAGATTTGGTGCCCTTCTTGGAGTTCGAAATTCAAGACCCATTTTAAGGGTTTTGTGCAAATTTGAGGTAGGGACACCTTAATCCACTACCTTCTTGTTCCATTGTGAGTTATAATCACTTGTTATGCCAAGCATGCTTAATTAGAAGTTAATTGTATCAATGATTATTTTAAATGTTGTCTAGAGAAATTCATGTATTTGAATGTGGGTTGTTTTATGTGTAAAGCATGCTTAAATGTATTTTGTTATATCTTAATGTGTTAATAATTACTTGGGAGATGTTGAACATGTTGAATGTTTAATTTTATGGTGTAGAATTTTAAATGCCATGACATTGAATGTATGGAACATATATTCATGCACATACCATTGGGTTTGCATGAAATGGGAGAAATTGTTCTTGAAATAAATATGGGGAATTTCAGGGAAGTGTTTTTGATGAAATGGTTTTATGCGAAACCCGGTCGCTGCGGGGTTACCAACGGGTCGGAGGTTAATATAGCCTAGAGGGGATTAGGGAGTCGCCTTAGCATGGTTGAGCTAGCTCGGCCCGATAATGACGCCGCGGGGTTACCAAGGGTCAGGGACACTAGCCAATCCTCCTCTCGTGTCGCGGCGGGGCTACTAAAGGGCGGGCTGTATTAACAGTTTGGAAATGATGTTTTGGATTATGAAAATGGGAAGCGACACTAGCATGCATTGCATCTCATACTATTGCATTGGATATACTTGACATTGAATCATTATGCTGTATTATTTCCCTTCATTGTATGATCCCCATTTCCCATTGGCCTATGCTTTGTTTGGATTCACAAGGACATAAGATGTATGTCTTAAGTGTCACCTGCTGAGCTTTATGCTCACCCTACTATTTATATTATTTTTTTCAGGTCTTGGAAACGAACTAGTGGACGACAATCCACCTCAAGCTTGAAAATTGTTAGAAGGTTGTTTGCTATTTTGTATTTTGACCGTTCTATGTATATTCGTAGTTGTGGAAATGTAACTAAGTTAGTATTCATGGCCTTGTAACTTAAGAACGAACTTATCTTTTGTTTGATGTAAATGAAACTAGTGGAATTATGATATATGTTTCCATGCAATTGTATCATGTAACGTTGTAAGACAGGGACTTTAAATATTAATCTTGTATTTTGGGACTGTAATTATGATAATTTAGATTAATTGGTGTGTGGATGTTCCACCATGAAAGGAACTATGTTAAGGTATAATGAACGGATGAATGGGATGCTAGATGATTTTATGTGTTTTGTGTATTGGGACAGGTTGTTGAAGGCCCATTTTTAGGGGAGGTTATGCCGAATTTTTTTTAAATTTTGGCATCAGTTAGGGTCGTTACAGGAGGTATTAAACTATGGACAATACTTAGTTACTCACCAGTGAGTAGGGTGAAGCTACTCACCCCTATGTGGTCCAATAACAAACTAACACATCACCTTTAATAATAAAATAATTTACACTTTTTTCTTCTTTCTCGGATCAATCATTGAATAAATCGTATATAGTGTTTTTAAGTGTGAATTATTTTATTTTTAAATATGATGTGTTGTTTTATTATTAGACCATATAAGAGGTGAGTAACTTCACCCTACTCACCAGTGAGTACTTAAGCATTATCCATAAACTATTAATCATTTTGGCATGGTTGGACATTATAGTATTTTGTAAAAGATGGAAGGACAATGTAGTCTTCTTGCATGGTCCTATCTTTGACCTTCTTGGAGCTTGACACATAGATGTATTTTTGATAGTACAATAGGTGTATGTGGCATGTTACTATATTGCATTTTGAAGGACTTCGTAAAGGAGGGTCTGCAGAAATTTTGGTCCCTTGTTTTCTTCTTGATAGTCATTTCAATTTGGTCCATTTTTGGGGTTCTTTTAATGGAAATTTGAGGTGGTCATGTGAACTAAAAATGACCTAGGAAGGGATGGCTTTCCATTGATGTGATTCTTGAAGCTATTCACTCATAACATAATTTCTGGTATTGTCTTAAAGGAAGGGGTTAGTGTGCTGCAAGAAGAAGTTTTGTTCTTCATCTTCTTCCTTTTGGGTTGGTGATTTTGATCCATTCCTTTGGTGATTTTAAAGTGTTGGTGGCAAGGGTTTAAGCTCCTTTTGAGGTAGGATTTTCCTAAACCTCACGTTCACATTTGGTGAATTATATCTCTTTAATTGAGCGTTACTTGCTTGAAAAACTGAACTGAAATTTTTGCGCATTCTGAAAATTTTTGACTGCAACTACATGCTGATGTTCTGCCCAAATCTTGTAAATTCGAAATTTATCTTTTAGAGATGAATTAATATTATGGTAATATAGTTATTTATCTTTCATTGAGACTTGGTTTCACATAATTTGGTTTAAAAATTAATTTACTATGAATTTATGAAGTTGGAGTCATCTCGCTGGAAGATCTGTTTTGGAGGCAGAATTTCTCCGATTTTTCTCATAAAAACTGCTTTAAATGGTGAGGTATTTTGGTAAAGTAAATTTATATTTTCAAACTATGGTCTTTAAACTTTCAATTGCCTTTGGATTCATTCAATGTAGATGAGAATTGAATTTTCCATGATTTTTCAAGGTTGGAAGCTACAGGCTGAAAATCTATTTTCTGGGCAGAATTGGATTCAAAATGTTGTGTCAAAACTGTTTCAATTGGGAAATGATTTTGTTAAACTAAATTGATATTTTCAAATTATAGTGTTTAAGCTTTCATTAGGCTTTGGAATCATTCAATTTGATAAAGAACTTAAATTTTTATGAATTTTCAAAGTTGAAGGTAACAAGCTGAAAAATCTGTTTTGCGGACGAAAAATTTGACGCGATTTCATTTCGGTGGTAATTGGGATTTTCATTCTAATTGAGGTAGCGGTTGTTCTAAGGTTCACAACCTTTGTTTCTTGTGAATTTAGTCCTCCTTAATCGTTTATCGTACCATGTTTATACTTGGAGTTTCTTTTTTGAATGTTAGATTTTAAATGTGATAACATGCTTGATGTGTTCTATGTGTTGAAGTGCACTTTACATGCTGTTTTGAATAATGGTTTAATTACTATGTTTTATTTAAGTTGTAATGAAATGTGGAATGTGACAATACTATGGTTTACATTATCATATGGTCATCTTGCATGGCATTGGATGACATTGGGATAAAAAGGAGGAGTTTTGAAATGAAATCAAAATGATTTTGGGATGGTTTTGAAATAATGATTTCGAAAACCGGATGACAGGGCTTATTCTGTGTCCGTGTCGTTAATGATACCTAGAGGGGACGTAGGGAAACATCCTATGCATGGTTGAGTCACTAGTTCCCAAATGATGCTAGGGCTTACTCTGGGTCAAAGATAGATGACCAGTCCTCTCCTTGTGGTGCCGGGGCTTACTTCGGGCCGGGTACATTAACGGTTTGACGTTTGAGGCGTTGGATGGAATTTTGTAAAATGGGGAATGGCATTGGCATTGGCATTGCATTTCATTTCATTCCATTTTATTACTTGATGTTATCTTTCCGAACGAGTATTAGCCCTTTACCTTATTACTATTTTTTGTTTGGATTCACGAAGGTATTAAGGAGTGCGTTTTAGGCAACTCCTACTAAGCTGTTGTGCTTATTTCTATTGTATATACATTTTTTTTAGGTCACGGAAAGAAAGTAATTGAGGACGTTCCTCCGCAGATGTAGATGGACTTTGTGTTACCTTTTGTAGTCTTTATTTGTATAAATGACAATGTACATCTGTGGGACAAGTATGTGTATTATGGACTATTTTGCAGCCATGTTTATTAAAACTTGTACTAGAAGACTATGAGACCTTAAGTTTGTAACTTCTTTCACTACCTATTTAATTTCATGTAATGGTTAGCCAAGGGATGGCATACGTTGAATTGTGTGTTGGAACAGGATGGCAAGGTTTGGAAAGGTCCTAGAACCCAAGGGGTTCAATTGAGACGAAGCCAGGGTCACTACAAACCCATTTCTATTTAGGTAGATAGCCAGAGCGATTAGAGATCCCTAAGCTCGAGGCTTTCTTGTCCCATTGTATGTTCACAACCCGGACCCATTGTATGTTCACAACCCGGACTCCAGTTTTGGGGCGTGACTTTTTTTTACATAAGATTCTTATAGATTGGTTCATGATTGAGTATTTTTTTCTTTTGAAAAAACGAAGAAATAATAATTTAGCTTGACGCCTGACTTTTCATCCGGTGCGCGATATTATTCAATAATCTACTGCATACTGAATTGTGACCTAACTCCCTGTCAGTTGTTGCGTACATGTATTACTCTCTAGACCTAGTCATGCAGATTAGTTGGTAGATAATAACGTTTGGGTTTTCAACTAAGTTTTATTATTTCCAGTGCTGTTGAAGATTGTCCTTGGAGGCTCTCTATTTGAAAATTTGACATTTGTGTAAAGGTTTTTCTTTCCGAAATTTTAGAAACAAATCATATAATTCCGTGACAATCCGAGTCAGTAGATGTTGTAAAGAGAATTCTTTCATGCATTTATAACACATATTAGAAACAAATGTAGAAACTAATCAAACTTAAAATTCAATATAAAGTTGCTTTATGTTATTCCAAACCCTTCAAATAGCAAGAAGAAGTATGGCAAAGACAATATCATTCACCAACGATTATGATATATTTCCCCCAACTCAGATACTTGCAGATTTTTTCTAAAATCAGAAGATGGATGCATGCATCTGATCATAGTAGGAGCCAGAAGGACCATTAGCAGGCAACAAAGCCAGCATTACAGGTGCTCTAGCACCTTCCTCCGGAGTCAAGTTTCCCATGTACAATGTAATCTCTGTTTTGACATATCCAGGATGAACGCAATTTATGCGGAAATCGGGAAATTTCCTCGCTATAAGTCTCGTATAGGCGTTTATGGCAGCTTTGGAAACTTTATAAGCAGACACTGTAAGGGGCCACCCATTAGCCTCCAATTTATTCTCCTTGAAATCCATTAGAAACCACCGCAACACCTCATCTATTTTTTCTTCTGTTAAGCTGTCGACATTTTGCAGCTCTTCTTTGACCTTCTCGTTGTTGATATACTGAAACAAAACAAAACAAAAAATATAAAAGAGAAAAGAATTAGAGGTCATTGTCTTTTTCTGTTCTATCACCGGACATGATAATCATGCATGAAACTGGTGTGTCAGCTTACACTTAGTTGTCCGAAAAGAGAGGAAACGTTCACTATTCTTGCTGAATTGGAGAGTTGCAGGAGAGGAAGAAGTGCTTCAGTTACTCCTTTGGTTCCATAATAATTTGTCTTGAGACACTCTTCGGCCTTCTCATAAGTTCGCTTTATGACTTTCTCTCCATTCTCATCGGTGACCTGCATATGTCAGAAAGTCTCATTCCTGCTACTCAATCAAATATTTGATCATATTGTTCTGAAAAGACTAATGCAGTTAGAGTTTAAACATTTCCTGGATTTACTGAACCTAAAAACCACCTGTGTTAAATATTCTTTCTATGTTAATAATTACTGGAAGAGATTTAAATTAAATCATTTAATAGAAATTATTTGATAAAAAATCTAAAAGGGAAGAGATTTAATACTTACCATCTCCGCATCAATAATTCCTGCATTATTGACCTGTAAAGAAGTTTATTCCACAGAATAGCCATTAGCTTTATCTTGATAACCTGATATTCCTCAACACATGAGAAAGTGCTGTTATTCATCTCTTTTTCATTTCTTTGTATGCTATCAAATTGAATAGACGGAATACATCATGCTAAGCCATTGTCTATGTATATTGATATAAATTTATTTTCTTGATATAATAGCAATATCCAAGTCCTTAATTCATAAGGCATATCTTGATTCTCACCAGGATATCAAGTTTTTTGAAATGTGTTTGTACATATTTTGCAAATGAAGCAATACTTGCAGGATCTTTTACGTCAAGTTGATGAAAAAACACATCTGAGAGGCCAGAAACTTTGAGATTGTCAATCGCTTCGATACCCTTCTTCTCATCTCTGGCTGTTAATATTACTGCAATTCCATTAGATGCTAGCTGGCGACATATCTCGAGTCCAATGCCTTTGTTGCCTCCTGTAACCACAGCTAACCTGGAATAACAGTGATCCACTAGAGATTATGCATACATATATATAATTATAAAATGAGAGTCACGAGTTGAAGATACCTTTTTCCTGTTGAACTGCTGCTGGTCTCTTCCATTCCTGTTGAAATACTAGAGGTGTGAGTTGATACTGAATGATGTTCACTTTGTGATAATCTGCCTTAATCTAAGCAACATTGAAGCTGTCATGAGTTGATCAGTTTTTCCATTCTTCCCAAGGTGGTTTGGGCTTTTCTCTTTATTTGATAATGGGGTCAATTATTTAATTGCCACCCTCATGAGTCATGTCCTAAGGTGGTTTTGCCTTTTATTTCTTCTTAAATTTGATTATTTTTTTATCACTTTTTCTTTTTTCTATTCTCATATCTTCACTTAATCGTAACAGATATTTCTCTATTATATAAAAAATTATAGCTTTATCTCAACGAGCTGAGTTTGTCCAACTTGGGATTAAGCATCACCCATGTTATACTATAGCACCTATCTGTAAATCTTATTTTTGCACTCCATGTGATTGCCAAAAGATTTGGGAATAGAAAAGAAATTTTTAATAGGTTCATATATTTAAATTGCAGTGTGTAAGTAATTTATTTACAGATCAGAATCAATAATTTTTTTTTTTGGGTGTAGAAATTCAACTCATTTATGATACTACAACTTGAGCTTTCATCCAGTCAGCTCCAACAATAACTGCAAACGCTTCAAAAATTCAAAACGCTACAAAAATTCAGAAGTGCTAGAATTGTGATTCTTGCAAGTAAACATCAACGGACGGAAGACAAGTAGTGCTTAGATACGAATCAGAAAGAAAGAAGGGGATGAGAATGAGAAAATGAGATGGGACTAGATAAAGGAGGTGAGAAGATGGATGAAGGGATGAGAAGTAAATTGAATGAGGAAGATTAGAGACTGAGGGATTGCAAAAAGCAAGAACGAAGAGCGAGAAAACAGAGGAAGAGAGTTCGCAAACTCACAATATTATTAAATAATCTAAAGCTGAATTGTTAGATTACATATGAGCAAACTTAAACAAATCTTAAAATATTAAAATACTAAAATATCCCTAAAAATAGAACATTACCAAAAATAACAAAACCTACAAAAAAAAAAAAAAAAATCTAGTTACATCAAGTCCATAATTTCACCTTGCATACAAATTATAAAGTAACCTCTAATAAATTGCAAATTATAACGTAACCTCTAATAAATTTATGATTCTTAACATGAGCATATGCAATAAATTCATAATTTTGTCGCATATTGGCATGAAATTCATTGACAAGCTGGACAAAGGAATCTGAAATTTTTAATGAACAAGAATGTAGAGGCAACAAAATGAAGTCAACGGGTTTGTGAAGAAACATCTAGATAGAATCCCTAAGGAACGAGTTCCAGCAGATCAGTTGACCAAACTGTTATACGCAAACTCCTTGATAGACAACAAGAAGTCCCAAGTGTCAAGGGGCTCTATTACAAAATAACTAACCAACTTTCCTAGACCAGTTTGAGCATAAAATGCAAAGGAAAATTTAAAATTGGTGCCTACAGATGTCCAAAAGTGTTTTTCAAAAATGACTTTTGTACTTAACATCCCTATTGCACATGATAGAAGTGGGTAACTTATGAAGAGCATTAATATCTGCAAGACTATCTTGATTTGACCCACTTCTTTGGCTAACACGTTTGTAATCAAAAAGGTTGAAGAGAAGTCCAATATATGTGGTGCTCTAGATTCCCTTTCTGGTGGCCTTGCTGGCTTTCCAAGGTTTAGCATTATAGTTTTACCATTGCACTTGAATGATCTTGGACTAGAGAAAATGTCGTGATAGGCCGTGGACTTGACATGATAATGGTGATGATTGTTCCTCACATCATGTCTAAGTTTTGGGGAAACGAATGTGTCACCCCTAGTGTGCGTAAATATGTGCAAACTTCTCACGGAGTTGAGTGAGTGAACCATAGCTCATGACATGCTCTATTGTTTGGGTTCTCAATTCCATTTTAAGTGGAATCTTGGACATGCCTCAAATGTCCATATCGGTCCTCATTGGGGCGATGTGGAGATGAAAATTGTTGTGAAAGAGTTGCCAATATATGACTCCAATTAGATTAAGTAAAACCAAATTATAAATTATTGCAATGATCACACAACAAATTGATGCAAGAAAGGTGGGCAATAATGGTCAGAATTTAATGTAGTTTTTTTCGAAGACAAGCAACAAAGGGGCGATGGGGTTCATATAATGGTTTCCAATTGAAGGACCCATTGCAAATTTATTGATTCAAGAAACAGATAAAAAAAATTAATCACAAATTTTCAAGAATGGTGTACCTTTGACGAATCCGATCTGAGTGTCAAAGTGAGTAGAATGTTCCCGAATTGACAATTGTGTTTGCGATAGGGGAGTTGGGTTTTGGTCAATTAATGATTTGCGCAGGTTAGGGATTGTTTGGATGGTTGAGTTTTGTTTGGTGGCAGAGACGGTGGAGGCTTTGATCGATGGTTTTGGTTTGGTATGTTCAGTTGTGCACCAACAGTGTCAGTGTGTTTGGGTTGGGGAAACAATAGATGGGTTTAATTGTTGTTGGATGAGAGTTTCGGTTGATTTTGGTTGTGATTCCTCGTGCTTTCTCGATCTTCAACGTACATATGCGACTTTTGATCAGAAGGTTGAAGAGTTTCAAGCTTGAAATGTTGAACTCTGAAGCTAGCATCATCTCCTTCTCAGGTGTCAGTCAACGTGGGGGTGTAGGCTGTACTCTCTTGGCACCATTATTTGTGGATAGTGATCTGTGGGGCTATTGCGTGGAGCATCCTTCTTTATAGTATGTTTTTTGAGTATCATGAATTTTTGGTAGACATTCAGCCACAATACTATCTTAACAAGTAGGCAGTTGAGTACTACAAGACAATAGGACCAGTGTACATATGTTTGAATGAAGTATTGTTTCTTTCTATGTATTTGTGGTGTAGGATTTTTATTTTTATTTATTGTTTTTAAAATTCAAGCAACTTTCATAGATAATAAGATAATATACAATGGATGGAAGGGCTTAGGCCACAAAAAGAAAGAGTACAAGCCCGTAGGTCACTAGGGCAAGGCCCAACTAACCCGTGGACAAGGCCACACGGAAGCAAGATGGTAACACCAACAACGACACGTTTGGCCGTTAAAAGAGGAACATCAATTCAATCCAGTAACGAAAATCAAGCAGCTATGCCTCCATAACTCAGTCCGGTGGACGTGGAGGCGGTCTGCAACTAGACGGGGAGACATTTCATTCCATGAGAATCGATTTGACGAAGAGCAATCACTAAGGATTTGTTTGGTTAGCATGAAGTAGGTAGAAAGAAAGAAAAACGAATTTTTTTTTTTTAAATTTTTGGGAATTTGGTTACCTAGATATAGAAAATTTTGGGAAAAGTGAATTCCTATTTTCCCAAAATATTTTTCCGCATAAAACACAAAAAAGTTTACTTTCTCGCTCAAAACTGTCATTCAATTTCCAAATTTACTATTATGCCCCAATTGAATTGTTTCTCTAATTTTTTTTTACAGAAATTATTAAGTTATGCCATCTATTTACTAGGACACATATTTGGATTCATCATATCTAATAGCATCGTTAACTAAATTTTTTTAAAATAAATTAAGAATTGAATAGTAGAATTATATTACTTTTAATTTTTACCAATAACTCAATAGATATATGAGAACACATGAATTAGAGTTTTCATATTATTTTTATGAGATAACGATCTCACATGGATAAAAATCAAAATAATATTTATTTTTTATTATCTATATAGTTTTGAAATTAATAGAGTTTTATACTCGAATCATATGTGATTTTTGTATAAAAAAATTTGCATGGTTCATAGTCATAAAATATGGAAGTGGACCGATAAATTATGCATGAACCAAAAAATTATTATGCATTAACTATAAAATGTTACTTTTGCATGACCATTTTTATCCTAAAGTATTGTCATTTTGTGTTTCTTCGAGGGGCTTGCAAAAAAGATATGTTTAATATTCCAATAAAAACACGAGTATGTTATAATAAATGAACTACATTCTATATATGAATATAAATAATTATTATTTAAAACACAAAATAAAAAGAATTTGATAACTAAAATTCAGTCCTCCTTAGTTTGTTCTAATTTAAATATGAATATAAATAATAATAATAATTATTAATAATCCATCATTTTACTATTTATTTGTTAAAAATTAATATAAATAATTAAGTATAAAGAAGATTCATCTAACACAAAATTAATTTATTTTTAATTATTTGAAATCATGAGGGTAGTTTTGGTAAGTAAATCATTTTTTTTTTCTCTTTCATGCCATTCAAACTAGCAAAATAATATTTTTCGACAACTTTCATAAAAAAATTTCGTGTTAACCAAATGCATGCTGAAAACTTGATTTTTCTTTCTTTTACTTCATTTCCTTTCACTTTCACTTTCACTTTCCATCATACATTTCTGTCTAACCAAATGGACCTTCAAAATTGCAGGTGGAACAGATCTTAGCACAGACGACTCTTTGTGAAGCCTTCTGTCCTCTATAAATCGGGCATTCCTCTCTTCCCAGGTATGATTCACTAGTGAAGATAAGCACAATTTCCTGTGAAGATTAGGAGTATTTGCTTTTCAATGGTTGCTGATCCACAGTACCAGAGCATCCCAATTTTTAATTGCCATATAGATGTTGCATTTGTAACTGATAAATCGCCAAAGAGGGGATACGAAGGTGCAATTGAAGAAAGGTGCTCATGTGATTCAGTTGAATTATTGCACAGAGAACATATGTTGAGGTGCTTGGCCATCGATTTACCAATAAAAAATAAACAGTGTTCATTATTATTATAATCCCGGTACAACATATTAGTTCTCTATTGATCATATTCCTGATGCAACATATTAGTAGTCTTTGCGTACGCATAGGGACATACATTTATATATATATTGCCTATGAAAAGTTCTTCTCTCCATTTTTTCATTCTTGTTTTATAGACATGCTCTTAAAAATAAAATTCAAAATGCACTAAAAAAAAATTGTTTCACAATTATTTTATCTTATTTTAAAATTGAATTTTATTTCAATACACCACTAGGGGAAAAAAATATATATTTTGGCCCCCCAACTTAATATTTCTGGCTCCGCCCCTGGCCGGAGAGATAAAGATAATGATGAGATTTCAACGAGAATATGTTCGTGGAAGTTTACCCCCAAATATAATTTCAACTCCAAAAACTAATTTGACAATGCATTACTAATTTAATACCTTAGTTGAAATGGATGTAATTGAAAGAAAACCTACCATTCAATATTTACTTATATAAAATCATTGACTATCAACTCCAAAAAAACTAGTTTGACAATGCATTAGTAATCTAATAACTAATCTGATATGGATATAATTGACACATAACCAACCATTTGATAGTACTTATATAAAATGATGGACCTACCCAAACTCACTTGAATGAGTCTTCTCCTTTGGGAATCATAATAAACAAACCAACAACTTATTTTGCATATGGTGAATTATTTTGATTTTAAGCTTAGAAAAATTAATAGAGCAAACAATATGGCTGCATCATGTAGTCATTTAAAAACTGGCCCAGAAATTTGGTACCAAAGAAGCTATGTATGAGCATGAAGTTACTTTAGCATATTATTTGTGGAAACAGAAAGGAAACGTCTTATGCCACATCCTCTAAAAAGTGATTTTATAGGAGAAGCTTGTATATATCGATTACTTGGTTGGAATGTGTTGAAGCTTATAGAGTGATTTCATTTCAAAAAATTAATGATTAATGATATAAAATTATCGAAACAAACAAGCTTTATTTATTCATCCTAAAGTGGATGGTGAGGGTTCGAATCTCTAAAGTGAATGTATGGGTGATGTGTGTGAGTTTCTTGCCAATAAATAAAAAAATAAAAATAAAAACTTTATTTATTCATCAATAATCATTTATTAGGGAGTTGCTATTTTTTTTTTTTTTTCCGCTATTGGGTAGATATAATGGTTACAACTTACATCAAGCTATATTGTTGAATTAATTGCATGGAAAGCCCACATTTTTTAAGCTGAACGGAGGGTTGTTGCAATCTCTAACATGGCTCTGTTTGTTGTCTGATTTTCCATCTTATAATTTAGCTTGAGGCCTGACTTTACATCCGGTGCACGATATTATTCAATTATCTACTGCATTGTAACCTAGACTCTCTGCCTGCGGTTGCGCACGTATAATCCACTCTCTAGACCTAGTCATGCAAATTAGTTAGTTGATAATCATGTCTGGGTTTTCAACTAAGATTGTACATATAATCCTCTCTCTAGACCTAGTCATGCAAATTAGTTAGTTGATAAATCATGTTTGGGTTTTCAACTAAGATTTATTATTTCCAGTGCTGTTGAAGATTGTCCCCCGAGGCTCTCTATTTGAAAATTTGACATTTGTGTTTAAGGTTTTTCTTTCCGAAATTCTAGAAACGAATCATATAATTCCGTGACGATCCAGTCAGTAGATATTGTATATAGTATTCATTTATGCTTTTATAACACGTTAGAAACAAATGTAGAAACTAATCAAACTTATAATTTAATATAAAGTTACTTATGTTATTCCAAACCCTTTAAAAAGCAAGAAGAAGTATAGCAAGACAATATCATTCACCAACGATTATTATATATTTCCCCCAACTCATATACTTGCAGATTTTTTTTTTTTTTTTTTTTTTTAAATCAGAAGATGGATGCATGCATCTGATCATAGTAGGAGCCAGAAGGACCATTGTCAGGCAACAAAGCCACCATTACAGGTGCTCTAGCACCTTCCTCCGGAGTCAAGTCTCCCATGTTACCTGTAATATCTGTTTTGACATAACCAGGATGAACACAATTTACGCGGAAATCAGGAAACTTCCTTGCTATAAGCCTCGTATAGGCGTTTATGGCAGCTTTGGAAACTTTATAAGCAGACGGGGGCCATCCATTAGCCTGCAATTTATTCTCCTTGTAATCAATTAGAAACCACCGCAACACCTCATCTATTTTTTCTTCAGTTAAGCTGGCGACATTTTGCAGCTCTTCTTTGACCTTCTCGTTGTTGATATACTGAAACAAAACAAAACAAAAAATATAAAAGAGAAAATAATTAGAGGTTATTGTCTTTTTCTGTTCCATCACCGGACATGATAATCATGCATGAAACTGGTGTCTGCTTACACTTAGTTGTCCGTAAACAGAGGAAACGTTCACTATTCTTGCTGAATTGGAGAGTTGCAAGAGAGGAAGAAGTGCTTCAGTTACTCCTTTGGTTCCATAATAATTTGTCTTGAGACACTCTTCTGCCATCTCATAAGGTCGCTTTATGACTTTCTCCGCATTCTCATCACTCACCTGCATACATATTTCAGAAAGTCTCATTCCTGCTACTCAATCAAATATTTGATCATATTGTTCTGTAAAGACTAATGCTTTTGGAGTTTAAACATTTCCTGGATTTACTGAACCTAAAAACCAAATATTCTTTCTATGTTAATAATTACTGGAAGAGATTTAAATTAAATTATTTGATAAAAAATCTAAAAGGGAAGAGATTTAATACTTACAATCTTCCAATCACCAATTCCTGCATTATTGACCTGTAAAGAAGTTTATTCCACAGAATAGCCATTAGCAATTTATCTTGATAACCTGATATTCCTCAACACATGAGAAAGTGCTGTTATTCATCTCTTTTTCATTTCTTTGTATGCTATCAAATTGAATAAACGGAAGACATCATGCTAAGCCATTGTCTATGTATATTGATATAAATTTATTTTCTTGATATAATAGCAATATCCAAGTCCTTAATTCACAAGGCATATCTTGATTCTCACCAGGATATCAAGTTTTTTGAAATGTGTTTGTACATATTTTGCAAATGAAGCAATACTTGCAGGATCTTTTATGTCAAGTTGATGAAAAAACACATCTGAGAGGCCAGAAACTTTGAGATTGTCAGTCGCTTCGATACCCTTCTTCTCATCTCTGGCTGTTAATATTACTGCAATTCCATTAGATGCTAGCTGGCGACATATCTCAAGTCCAATGCCTTTGTTGCCTCCTGTAACCACAGCTAACCTGAAATAACAGTGATCCATTAGAGATTATACATACATATATATAAACAATATATATGTATATATAATTATAAAATGAGAGTCATGAGTTGAAGATACCTTTTTCCTGTTGAACTGTTGCTGGTCTCTTCCATTTCTGTTGAAAAACTAGAGCTGTGAGTTGATACTGAATGATGTTCACTTTGTGAGAATCCGCCTTAATCCCAAGCTGGGTTGACCTTTTCTCTTTCTTGATAATGGGGGGTCAATTATTTAATTGCCACCCTCATGAGTCATGTCCTACGGTGGTTTTGCCTTTGTTTTTCTTCTTAAATTTGATTCTTTTTTATCTCTTTTTCTTTTTTCTATTCTCAGTATCTTTCACTTAATCGTAACAGATATTTCTCTATTCTATAAAAAATTGTAGCTTTATCTCAACGAGGTGAGTTTGTCCACCTTGGGATTAAGCACCACCCATGTTATACTTTCTTTTTTTTTTGATAAGTACCACACACGTTATACTCATGCCAGCTTTATTTATTTTATAGGGTCGAACTGACATATCGTCAAAGTTGTTGGCTGATAGCACCTATCTGTAAATCTTATTTTTGCACTCCATGTGATTGCCAAAAGATTTGGGAATAGAAAAGAAATTTTTAATAGGTTCATATATTTAAATTGCAGTGTGTAAGTAATTTATTTACAGATCAGAATCAATAAAGTAATTTATGTACATATTGTCATAGTAAAATAAATTCAAAGTTATCAAAAACATTTTTTTTTTGTAGAAATTCAACTCATTTATGATACTACAACTTGAGCTTTCATCCAGTCAGCTCCAACAATGACTGCAAACTCTACAAAAATTCAAAAGTGCTAAAATTGTGATTCTTGCAAGTAAACATCAACGGACGGAAGACAAGTATTACGAATCAAAAAGAAAGAAGGGGATGAGAATGAGAAAATGGGATAGGGCCAGATAAAGGAGGTGAGAAGACAGACGAAGGGATGAGAAGTAAATTGAATGAGGAAGATTAGAGACTGAGGGATTGAAAAAAGCAAGAACGAAGAGGGAGAAAACAGAGGAAGAGAGTTTGCAAACTCAAAATATTATTAAATAATCCAAAGCTGAATTGTTAGATTACATATGAGCAAACTTAAACAAATCTTAAAATATTAAAATACTAAAATATCCCTAAAAATAGAACATTGCCAAAAATAACAAAACCAACAAAAAAAAAAAAAAATCTAGTTATATCAAGTCCCTAATTTCACCTTGCATACAAATTATAATGTAACCTCTAATAAATTTATGATTCTTAATATGAGCATATGCAATAAATTCATAATTTTGTTACTCAAAACAATTTGTTGTCGCATATTGGCATGAAATTCATTGACAAGCTGGACAAAGGAATCTGAAATTTTTAATGAACAAGAATGTAGAGGCAACAAAATGAAGTCAACGGGTTGTGAAGAAACACCTAGATAGAATCACTAAGGAACGAGTTCCAGCAGATCAGTTGACCAAACTGTTATATGCAAACTCCTTGATAGATAACAAGAAGTCCCAAGTGTCAAGGGGCTCTATTACAAAATAACTAACCAACTTTCCTAGACCTTGGTTTACAATCGGAATTTTCTTACCAGTTTGAGCATAAAATGCAAAGGAAAATTTAAAATTGGTGCCTACAGATGTCCAAAAGTGTTTTTCAAAAATGACTTTTGTACTTAACATCCCTATTGCACATGATAGAAGTGGGTAACTTATGAAGAGTATTAATACCTGCAAGACTATCTTGATTTGACCCACTTCTTTGGCTAACACATGTTTGTCATCAAAAAGGTTGAAGAGAAGTCCAATATATGTGGTGCTCTAGATTCCCTTTCTGGTGGCCTTGCTGGTTTTGCAAGGTTTAGCATTATAGTTTTACCATTGCACTTGAATGATCTTGGACTAGAGAAAATGTCGTGATAGGCCGTGGACTTGACATGATAATGGTGATGATTGTTCCTCACATAGTTTTGGGGAATCGAATGTGTCACCCCTAGGGTACGTAAATATGTGCAAACTTCTCACGGAGTTGAGTGAGTGAACCATAGCTCATGACATGCTCTATTGTTTGGGTTCTCAATTCCATTTTAAGTGGAATCTTGGACGTGCCTCAAATGTCCATATCGGTCCTCATTGGGACGATGAGGAGATGAAAATCGTTGTGAAATAATTGCCAATATATGACTCCAATTAGATTAAGTAAAACCAAATTATAAATTATTGCAATGATCACACAATAAATTGATGCAAGAAAGGTGGGCAATACTGGTCAGAATTTAATGTAGTTTTTTTCGGAGACAAGCAACAAAGGGGCGATGGGGTTCATATAATGGTTTCCAATTGAAGGACCCATTGCAAATTTATTGATTCAAGAAACAGATAAAAAAATTAATCACAAATTTTCAAGATTGGTGTACCTTTGACAAATCCGATCTGAGTGTCAAAGTGAGTAGAATGTTCCCGAATTGACAATTGTTTAAAGGTTAGTTGATAATCATGTTTAGTTTCTCAAAATAGTGTTATTATTTCAAATGCTAGCGCAAGTTTGTCATTGAAGGCTCTCTATCTGAAGAATTGACATTTGTGTAAAGGTTTTCCTCTCTGAAATTGTGGAAAAGAACATGTGGTTGCTACCGAGTCAACCTCAATTAAACCTCTATAAACGAGAGGTGTCTGTCAATGAATTAACACAAAACATTTAATATAGAATTTCTTTTCCGTTATACGATTCCAAGCACTATACAAAATTACTTTTCTGTTACACGATAATTATTGTTGTTAAACTCTTTGGTGCATTATGGGTGAGGACAATATTTCTTTTTGCAGTCCAAGAACAGTTATTTGTACGAATCATAAAAATTGTTTTTCTTTCTTTCCCTAAACATCTACAAACACATTTGTTGCCTAATTCTGGAAAAGTGGCATTTGTATCATTCTGGATTTTTCTTCGATTGATAAATATCCATGAATCTATTGCCACATACTTCAATCCTCTTATGCTGCATGGATTAATGTAGCAAGAGTTTATTTAAAATACCCCTGAATTTACTTGTTCCTTAAACACAAGATTTATACGTCCATATATATAATTATATGATAATTATCTACAACAGGAAGCTTCAATACTTACTTTAACCCCTCCTCCTATGAAGACTCTAAATGCTTCATGATCTGTTACAATAACTCCACCAATTCCTGCATTATTGACCTGCATAGAAGTTAAATTGCACAGAATATGCATTAGCTTGAAATGTTTATTTATAAATTTGTGTGAATAATTTGTGTTTACATATGGGTTTATTTATAAATTTGTGTTTACATTGAAATGTTTATTTATAAATTGTGTGTGTGATCCACTGAAGATTATACCATTATTTATAAATTGTGTGTGTGAATAATTTGTGTTTACATATGGTAAAAAATGAAAGTCTGACGCCTTTTTTCTGCTTAAGTACTTTTGGTGGCCTCTTCCATTTCTGATTTAAAAAAATACTAGAGTATTCCTTGTGCTTTCTTGATCTTCATCATGTATACTTTAACCCTCGTGAATGTCTATGTGTTGCTTAAAGAAAACTCATGGCCTGCATCCTCAAGAATCAAGATTGAGCATATATGTATATATATAATTTTGGTGAAGAGTTTCAAGCTTGAAATGTTGAACTCTCGAGCTAGCATCTCCTTGTGTTTCTGTCAATGTGTGGTGTAGGCTGCACCCTCTTGGCACCATTATTTGTGGATAGTGATTTGTGTGGTACTGTGTGGTGCATCCTTATTTATATCTTTTTGAGGTTGGAGCTACAATTCTATCTTAACAAACATGCACTTAAGTACCACAAGGCATTAGGACCAGTGTAAGTATGTTTGATTCAAGACTGCAAATGATCCGAGTCGAGCTTTAGCTTGTTCGGGCTCAGCTCGCCAAGGCCAGACAATTGCTCGCGCTCGGCTCGTATGTGTATATATAATACTATATATAGCTCGTATGTAAATGCGTTTGTATATATGTATTATGTATAAGCGCGTGTATCAGATGAATCAACTAACCAACACAACAAAAATGGCCATCAGTCAAATCGACTTCATAATTCCCCAATTAATCACCAATTCTCTAAATTTCATTGTCTTCTTCTCAAGCTTTAAATGAATCGATCTTCTCTAATTTTCATAGTCTTCTTTGCAAGCTTCAAACCCATCTCCGATTCACCAAGGAAATATAAAGCTACAGAGATAGAGAGAGAGAGAGCTCACCTTGATGTCGTCTGTGGGGTCGAAGGACGGTGCAGTGGAAGATTGCCATCGTTGTTGCAGAAACGGCCTGTTTTAGGATTTTTTATCTAACCCTTAAGCGTGATATAATAATATTCCTGTATAATCCTTTGGCTGAGATGATAATATATGATTGGGTGAGTGGGCTAGTTAATTAAATGGACTTTGTTGGTTATTTGGGCTTCTAAAAACTGAACTACAAGTGATGTGTTTGGGCTATTGCATATATGGGTTGGGTTTTTAAATATTATAATTTAAATATAATATATTTTTATATAAACGAGCCTATTCACAAGGCGAGCTAAACATTACTCAAGCTCAGCTCGTTTACTAAATGATCTTGATAAATGAGCTCGAGTTCAGCTCGTTTATTAAACGAACGAGTTCGAGCTATTCATGAACCACTCGGTTCATTTGCTATCTTATGTTTAAATCAATGATTGTGCTCGGTTCATTTGCAGTCGTATTTTTAAATCAATAATTGTTTCTTTTTTTGTATTCAATTGCCAAACCCTGTCATTTAAATAATATCATTGATCAAAGTGTAATAGGTACATATATATATATATATAATTGCAGTGTGAGAAACTTATTTACAGATCAGAGTCAATAAAGTAATTTACGTGCATATTATTTATGGTTTGCAGTCGCGGAATCGGTCGTAGTGTAACGGACTCGGACAAATATTAGTGTAAATCGGCCGATTCATGGAGGTGTGTAATGGTTTCGGACCCTTGAAAAAGGATGACGTATCGGTTGATACGGCGAACCATTATATTATCATAGTAAAATAAATCAAAGTTATGAAATCCTTTCTTGTTGAAATTCAACTCATTTATCATTTAAAGTGGCTCCGTTTGTTTTATGATTTTCTTAGTATCTTATTTTAAACTGAATGGAGGGTTGTTGCAATCTTTAACGTGGCTCCATTCGTTGTCTGATTTTCTATCTTATTTTGAGCTTGAGGCCCGACTTCACATCTGATGCACAATATCATTCAATAATCTACTGCATTGTGACTTGGACTCTCTCTGCCTGCAGCTGCGTGCGCAATATCATTCAATAGTCTACTGTATTGTGACCTAGACTTTCTCTGTCTGCGGTTGCGGACATGTAATCCTTTATAGACCTAGTCATGCAGATTAGTCAATTGATAATCATGTTTGGGTCTTCAACCTAGTGTTATTATTTCCAATGTTATTGAAGATTGTACCTGGAGGCTCTCTATTTGAAAATTTGACATTTGTGTAAAGGTTTTTCTTTCTGAAATTCTAGAAACGAATCATATAATTCCGTGACCATTCGAGTCAATAGATATTGTATATAGGGCCTGTTTGAATTGGCTTTTGAAATGTTGTTTTTAGCTTTTTGGATTTAAAAGTTGTTTTTAATAGTGTTTGACTAATTTTTGAAAAGTACTTTTGGATCTTAGAAGAGCATTTTGGAGAAGTTGGTACTTTTAAGTACACGAGAAGCGAACACGATGTTCTTCTTCCCAAGCCCTAGGGCAAAAGAAAAAACTGAGAAACCTCACGCTCAATATCACCTTTGAATATCATCTCAGTCCCTTGGCGAAATTTTGATGTCCATCTTGCACTCCTCGCAAAATCAAGCTTCAATATGGTTGTCTTCTTCCCTCTCAAAACCCTAATCAATCATGGACTCCTCACCTTTTGACAACTACAACCCAACTCTGACTCTCCGTCTCCCATAAAATACTCAAACCATCCAGATCTATAATTCTCAACCCCATGTCGATTTGTCCCACAAAATTTTAGGTGATACTTCATTTTTCTAGGCTCGTTTCTTTAATTTTTTCCCTAACTCACTCGAAATCGTTTGTGTAAAGTTCGTTCTTGCTTGATTAGTGAATGAAAAACTTTAAAAAATTTAACCCAAAATATTAAGATTAATTCGGTGGGGCTTCGTCCTTTATTCTCATTCTCTACAAGCCAGATTGCTTGCTCTCTCAAATTTGGATAGTTTAATTTTAATATAAAAACAAACGCAATATGGACAATTTTTTTGTTGTTGGACTTTAAAATTAGGGATTTTGATGTTGATAAATACACGGTTCATTGCTAATTCTAAAATTAATATTATAATTGAAATAGAAGACAACTATTTGTTAATACTATATTCTTGTTTCTGTAAGTTCTGGTTCTCCGTCAACACCAACAGTTTTGAATGCAATATAAGAAGTGGCAAAATTGTGCTTTAGTGGGATTTTTTTTTTTTTTGGATAAGTGTGCTTTAATGGAATATAAGAGGATGCTTTGATGGTATTTGCCAAATCAAATACTTCATGTAAAGGTATAATAGTTGTTTCCATAGTAAAAGAAGTGCCCAAATTGGGCTTTAGTGGGATTTTTTTTTTTTTTTTGGATAAGTGTGCTTTAATGGAATATAAGAGGATGCTTTGATGGTATTTGCCAAATCAAATACTTCATGTAAAGGTATAATAGTTGTTTTCATCGTAAGAGAGATTCACCAAATGTTTTTTCAAACACACATTTAAAACTCTATTAAAATACAATTAAAAACTATTTTAAAATATAATTTCCAAACACCCACAAATAATCTATATAGAAGCTATTGCTTCCGCTTCTCTTTGTAGAAGCAAAATCTCGTTGTAGAAGCAAAAGTAATGTCAAACAGGCCCATAGTATTCTTTCATGCTTTTGTAACACGTATTAGAAACAAATGTAGAAACTAATCAAACTTAAAGTTTAATATAAAGTTGCTTATGTTATTCCAAACCCTTCAAATAGCAAGAAGTATACCAAGACAATATCATTCACCAATGATTAAAATCAGAAGATGGATGCATGCATCTGATCATAGTAGGAGCCAGAAGGACCATTGTCAGGCAACAACACCACCATTACAGGTGCTCTAGCACCTTCCTCCGGAGTCAAGTTTCCCATGTTACTTGTAAGATCTGTTTTGACATATCCAGGATGAACACAATTTACGTGAAAAATCAGGAAATTTCCTTGCTACGAGTCTCATATAGGCGTTTATGGCAGCTTTGGAAACTTTATAAGCAGACACTGTAAGGGGCCCCCCATTAGCCTGCAATTTATTCTCCTTGAAATCCATTAGAAACCACCGCAAAACCTCATCTATTTTTTCTTCTGTTAAGCTGTCGACATTTTGCAGCTCTTCTTTGACCTTCTCGTTGTTGATATACTGAAACAAAACAAAACAAAACATAAAATATAAAAGAGAAAAGAATTAGAGGTTATTGTCTTTTTCTGTTCTATCACCGGACATGATAATCATGCATGAAACTGGTGTGTCTGCTTACACTTAGTTGTCCGTAAACAGAGGAAACGTTCACTATTCTTGCTGAATTGGAGAATTGCAGGAGAGGAAGAAGTGCTTCAGTTACTCCTTTGGTTCCATAATAATTTGTCTTGAGACACTCTTCTGCCGTCTCATAAGTTCGCTTTATGACTTTCTCCAACAAGTGGGCATTCTCATCGCTCACCTGCATATATCAGAAAGTCGCATTCCTGCTACTCAATCAAATATTGATCATATTGTTTTGTAAAGACTAATGTAGTTAGAGTTTAAACATTTCCTGGATTTACTGAACCTAAAAACAACTTGTGTGTTAAATATTCTTTCTATGTTAATAATTACCGGAAGAGAATTAAATTAAATCATTTAATAGAAATTATTTGATAAAAAATCTAAAAGGGAAGAGATTTAATACTTACGATCCCCCATCCTTCTTTGAAGGCTCTAAGTGCTTCATGATCTGTAACAGAATCACCAATTCCTGCATTATTGACCTGGAAAGAAGTTTATTCCACAGAATAGCCATTAGCAATTTATCTTGATAACCTGATATTCCTCAACACATCAGAAAGTGCTGTTATCCATCTCTTTTTCATTTCTTTGTATGCTATCAAATTGAATAAACGGAATACATCATGCTAAGCCATTGTCCATGTATATTGATATAATCATATAAATTCATTTTCTTGATACAATAGCAATATCCAAGTCCTTAATTCATAAAGCATATCTTGTTTCTCACCAGGATATCAAGTTTTTTGAAATGTGTTTGTACATATTTTGCAAATGAAGCAATACTTGCAGGACCTTTTATGTCAAGTTGATAAAAAAACACATCTGAGAGGCTAGAAACTTTGAGATTGTCAGTCGCTTCGATACCCTTCTTCTTGTCTCTGGCTGTTAATATTACTGCAACTCCATTAGATGCTAGCTGGCGACATATCTCGAGTCCAATGTCTTTGTTGCCTCCTGTAACCACAGCTAACCAGGAATAACAGTGATCCACTAGAGATTATACATACATATATATAATTATGAAATGATAGTAATGAGTTGAAGTCGAAGATACCTTTTTCCTGTTGAACTGTTGCTGGTCTCTTCCATTTCTGTTGAAAAACTAGAGCTGTGAGTTGATACTGAATGATGTTCACTTTGTGAGAATCTGCCTTAATCCCAAGGTGGGTTGACCTTATCTCTTTATCTGATAATGGGGGGTCAATTATTTAATTGCCACCCTCATGAGTTTTTTTTCTTCTTAAATTTGATTCTTTTTTATCTCTTTTTCTTTTTTCTATTCTCAGTATCTTCACTTAATCGTAACAGATATTTCTCTATTCTATAAAAAATTGTAGCTTTATCTCAACGAGGTGAGTTTGTCCACCTTGGGATTAAGCACCACCCATGTTATGCTAATTTTTTTTTTTGTGATAAGTACCACCCATGTTATACTAATGCCAGCTTTATTTATTTTATAGGGTCAAAGTGACATATCCTCAAAGTTGTTGGCTGATAGCACCTATCTGTAAATCTTATTTTTGCACTCCATGTGATTGCCAAAAGATTTGGGAATAGAAAAGAAGATTTTAATAGGTTCATATATTTAAATTGCAGTGTGTAAGTAATTTATTTACAGATCAGAATCAATAAAGTAATTTATGTACATATTGTCATAGTAAAATAAATTCAAAGTTATGATAAACCATTTTTTTTTTTTTTTTTTCAACTCATTTATGATAACTACAACTTGAGCTTTCATCCAGTCAGCTCCAACAATGACTGCAAACTCTACAAAATTCAAAAGTGCTAAAATTGTGATTCTTGCAAGTAAACATCAACAGACGGAAGACAAGTAGTGCTTAGATACGAATCAAAAAGAAAGAATGAGAAAATGAGATGGGGCTAGATAAAGGAGGTGAGAAACAGACGAAGGGATGAGAAGTAAATTGAATGAGGAAGATTAGAGACTGAGGGATCGAAAAAAGCAAGAACGAAGAGCAAGAAAACAGAGGAAGAGAGTTTGCAAACTCACAATATTATTAAATAATCTAAAGCTGAATTGTTAGATTACATATGAGCAAACTTAAACAAATCTTAAAATATTAAAATACTAAATATCCCTAAAAATAGAACATTACCAAAAATAACAAAACCAACAAAAAATAAAATATAGTTACATCAAGTCCCTAATTTCACCTTGCATACAAATTATAATGTAACCTCTAATAAATTTATGATTCTTAATATGAGCATATGCAATAAATTCATAATTTTGTTACTCAAAACAATTTGTTGTCGCATATTGGCATGAAATTCATTGACAAGCTGGACAAAGGATTCCGAAATTTTTAATGAACAAGAATGTAGAGGCAACAAAATGAAGTCAACGGGTTTGTGAAGAAACACCTAGATAGAATCCCTAAGGAACACCTAGATAGAATCCCTAAGGAACGACTTCCAGCAGATCAATTGACCAAACTGTTATATGCAAACTCCTTGATAGATAACAAGAAGTCCCAAGTGTCAAGGCGCTCGATTACAAAATAACTAACCAACTCTCCTAGACCTTGGTTTACAATTGGAATTTTCTTACCAGTTTGAGCATAAAATGCAAAGGAAAATTTCAAATTGGTACCTACAGATGTCCAAAGTGTTTTTCAAAAATGACTTTTATACTTGACATCCCTATTGGACATGATAGAAGCGGGTAACTTATGAAGAGTATTAATATCTACAAGATTATCTTGATTTAACCCACTTCTTTTCCAATTAAATCTAACTCGTTTTTCTTTTCCAAATCCAAATGCAATGTTGTTCGGTTTTTAAACATTGTATGTTGTTCAAATATCAATTTCTGTAACTCCATAATAGATTTTTGTGTTCGACAATGTGACATGAAATTTGTGCAAGAATGCAATTGCTTCATAAACTCTCTTTCCAGAAAGTGTTCATCTAAAGTGGGAATGTCCTTGCTCAAACAATCTGCTAATTTTTGCCATTTCCCTTAAACTATCAATCTTTTAACATAGTAATTCCTAAATTTGGAGTCAAATTTTAACTGCTAAAGTCAACTGGAATTTTCAATCGGAATTTTCTTACCAGTTTGAGCATAAAATGCAAAGGAAAATTTCAAATTGGTGCCTACATATGTCCAAAGTGTTTTTCAAAAATGACTTTTGTACTTGACATCCCTATTGGACATGATAGAAGCGGGTAACTTATGAAGAGTATTAATATCTACAAGATTATCTTGATTTAACCCACTTCTTTGGCTAAAACATGTTTGTAATGAAAAGGTTGAAGAGAAGTCCAAGATATGGAATGCACAGGCGGATGAATGATCTTGGACTAGAGAACATGTCGTGATAGTGGCCCGTGGACTTGACATGATAATGGTGATGATTGTTCCACACATCTAAGTTTTGGGGAAACGAATGTGTCACCCCTAGTGTACGTACATATGTGCAAACTTCTCACGGAGTTGAGTGAGTGAACCATAGCTCATGACATGCTCTATTGTTTGGGTTCTCAATTCCATTTTAAGTGGAATCCTGGACATGCCTCAAATGTACATATCGGTCCTCCTTGGGACGATGTGGATATGAAAATTGTTGTGAAAGAATTGCCAATATATGACTCCAATTAGATTAAGTAAAACCAAATTATAAATTATTGCAATGCTCACACAATAAATTGATGCAAGAAAGGTGGGCAATAATGGTCAGAATTTAATGTAGTTTTTTTCGGAGACAAGCAACAAAGGGGCGATGGGGGTCATATAATGGTTTCCAATTTAAGGGACCCATTGCAAATTTATTGATTCAAGAAACAGATAAAAAAAATTGATCACAAATTTGCAAGAGAAGTGTACCTTTGCCGAATCCGATCCGAGTGTCAAAGTGAGTAGGATGTTCCCGAATTGGCTCTACTAGAGGACAGGAGAAATCCTTAACTTAGTCCTAAAGTAGCTTCCCAAGTGATGAAGACAATGAAAAGTGGTTTCACAACTGTAGTAGAGACTCTGTTCTTTTTTTTTTTTTTTTTTTTGAACTGGTTTACAGTTGCACTAGCCAACTTGACCTTGAGCTCGTAGCCGAACAGGGTTTCTGGGTTGCTATGTTTTTTTTCTTTCGGATTTGGCTTCAAAACAGGCCTGCACTGAAGTAATTTACAACTGGTCTGCGGTTAGGGTTCGTGACAATTGGGTTTGCGATAGGGGAGTTGGGTTTTGGTCAATTAATGATTTGCGCAGGTTAGGTATTGCTTGGATGGTTGAGTTTTGCTTGGTGCAGAGACGGTGGAGGCCTTGATCGATGGTTTTAGTTGAAGAGTTTTGATCATACATATGCAACTTTTAATCACAAGGTAGAAGGGTTTCAAGCTTGAAATGTTGATCTCTGAAGCTAGCATCTCCTATCAGGTGTCAGTCAATGTGTGGGGTAAGTTGCACTCTCTTGGCACCATTATTTGTGGATAAGTGATTTGTGGGGCTACCGTCTGGAGCGTCTTCTTTATATCTTTTTGAGTATTATGAATTTTGGTTAGGGACTTGGATCCCCTAACTTAAAAAATTCTTAACATTAAAATAACTTGAATTAGATAGATTTTAGCATGTGTGGCACATTAATGACATCTAAGTTATATATTGCTCCATATCAAATAATTAACTTAAATTATCAAAGTGACCTTATTTTAAGGTAATAGAAAGAAATCGCATATAACATGTTTTTGTTATGTGCATCTAATTTTTAAATTTATTGGTTGAATTCATCATATTTTGAATGTTGGAAGTCACAATCTCACTGTCGATATTATCAACTTGATCTTGCTTGTAATTCACAGCACTCTCATAATTTAAGTTCCTATTTTACATGCAAGATTTTATTCTATTGTACATGTTTGTGTATATATAATATATTGAATTTTTCAATTAAAGAATTTGTGCACCAAAAATTTTTGAAAAATAAAATAAAATTTCAGAAAGAATAATTTTTACTCGCACAATGAGGAGAGAAAGGAATTTGAAATCTACAATCAGAATTCAAGTTCCAACTTCCCATTCACTATTATTATACATGTTTGTTGTACATATGGGTTATATATTTGATTCAATTTAGATTGAATAACGTGTGCACAAGGTTTGATCAGCGCAAAGAGAGGGAGAGGGGTGATGACGAATGTCATCTCTTTTTTAATTTATTCTCCAAAATGTTCTAGGTGTCAAAGTATTCTTTTAGACAAAAGTGCAAAATACCCCCCCTGATATTTATTCAATTGAGCAAAATATCATCCAAAATAAAAAATTAAACAACTCAATCATAGTAGTTCTGAAATGGAGCATATTGCCTTCCTGCAAACACAGAATTCCTCTTTCCAATGAACAAGTGATGCACGTGATTGATTACTTTATTAAAATGCCAAAACTGCCCTCCATGATGACCATTACGCCCTTCAATGTTTTATCTGTCATATGGTCTTTTGATAAAATGTCCCCCAATATGGTTTGCCAAAAAAAAAAAAAATTTAAAATCTTTTTAATTCGCTTATTTTATTTTTAATTAATCCATTTATTCTAAATTTCAAAAGAAAGCAAAACTTTTCAGAAAAAAAAAAAGGGGGATTTGTGGTTTTATCACTACCGGAACTGCAAAATTGTTCCACAGATCCACCATTTTTTTACCACTTGAAAAAAACGAAAAATCAATTATGTGTTTCAATATAAATCCAAAGATTCAAATCAAATTCAATTCAAAACATATAAATAAAATTTGAGAAAGAAAAAAGAGAAGAATTTACCAGCAGACAGGTATCAGGATGCAACAATTAATGTAATACATCAAGCTGTTTAAAACTGGCAAGGATACCCAATTAATCTATGCTTCCGAAACTTGAACATCCCTCACTTGTTATATAACAAAGAGTGTTCACCATATGAAGCAACAACCCTTTTTTTCTATTATCATCATCAAACCCAAATCTATATATATACATATATATATATACACGATGTTAGATATTAAACAGAAGATTTCACAACCCGACGACAAAACTACGATACCATAAACAAGTCGTGGTTCCTTTGAAAAGAAAGGTCGGCGTTGACAATAATTTCGTCGCCAAATTCCACAGTGTCATCCCCGGATTCTACTGTCGGGCCGGCGACATCACCACCAGAGACGGCACCGGCGGGGAGTCCATATAAGGAGAGAAGTTCGAGGACGAGAACTTCACCAGAAAGCACACCGAGCGGGGAATGCTTTCGATGGCGAACAACGGACCAGACACGAATAATTCGCAATTCTTGATCTGTTTTAGGAAGGCGGAGGAGCTGGACGGCAAACATGTGGTGTTCGGTAAGGTGATTCAAGGCATGGAGGTGGTGGAGGCCTTCGAGAATTTGGGGTCGCCGTCGGGGAAGATGGAGAAGCCTGCTGTGGTCATGGACTGTGGTAAGTATCCTCACTGTTGAGAAGGTTTGGATCTATGAGTGGGAAGATTATGAAACTACTTACCCAAAATTTCTCCTGCTGAGGTGTATGGACTTGATCCATACAATAATTTCTCCTGCAATTGATGAGGCATTTCTGGCCGAACAAGGCTTTATTGAGATGCTGATGGTGCAGACTTTACAACTACTAAGGGTATAAATGACATTTTGCATTTTCATTTTTTTTATTTTTTCTAAAATGATAATTATATTGGGCATATATGTAATTGCACTTATATATATATATCACCGGAAGGAGGAATCCGGCGTCTGCAGGGGGCAATATGCTCCATTTCAGAACTACTATGATTGAGTTGCTTACTTTTTTACTTGAGGAGAGTATTTTGCTCGATTGAATAAACATCAGGGGCATTTTACACTCTTGCCATTTTTTTTATAATGAAATGATGTGGCACAGTATTAGCCTTGCATTTGTATACCATGCTACTTGTCAAGTTTACAATAATTCAACTTATATTAATATAGAGATGTTTTAATTTAGAGGATCTTGGTCATTTGGGTAGACATTCACTTTAGAGCCACAATGCTATATTAATAAGGAATTATTACATATAAATGGTACTAATAATTTATATTTATCATTGGATGGAATTAAAGTCTCATATTTTTTAAAAAATAAAGTTAACCAAAATATTGACGTGAATATAATAAAACGCTGTTTACTCACATATGTACCACTTTGAAGCACATAGATACCACTTTTTGTGCATCAAGTACCACTTTTGTGTTTTGGGCATAAAAGTACCACTTTTTTGTGCAACACAAAAAATAGTACTTGATGACAAAAAGTGATCCCTGCATGCACAAAAAGTGATCCCTGCGTGCCTAAATGACTAAATGTGATACCTCTGTGTGGATAAATAATCTTTTTTCATGTCTTTATTTTTTCAAAACTAAAGAGACTTTGATTCCATCAAATTGTAAATATGGGTCATTAGCACCATTTATATGTAATAATCCTGTCACGACCGAAATTTTTTAAAAAAAAAACCTCAATTCATTCAAATCTAAATACATCAAAATACACCCAAAATCATTATAAAAAAAAAAAAAAAAAAAAAAAAAAAAAAAAAAAGAAGCCCATACAAAGTCAATTTTCTCAAATATACACAAAAATTCTCCAAATTAATAAAATAAATCCTGCAACGCCGACTCTTCCACCTATGCTCGAATCTAACAATCCCCATTTATCTTCAGTACCTAAAACTGGAGGGTGGTGAGACAAAAAGTCCCAGTAGGAAAAATAATAACAAGAATTTCATGGAAGTTTAACAAAACAGCTTCATAAAATACACATATCCATGTGAGTATATAAGCAAAATACATATGCATTTAATTAAAATATTTAATAAAAACTATTGAAGCAAAATCACTCCAAGTCATTCAAGGTATAGAGAACCCTACACTGAAAAAGATTAATTCATCAAATCTCAAGCCTCCGGCCTCCTCTGCAACTCTCGGCTCTCTTTCTCTGTGTCCTCAAACTCGGCCCTCTCCGTCTCTCCCTCTCTCTCAAACTTCTCTAATTTTCGTTCATTGTATGCTCTTCCTCACTCTGTCAACTCTAACTTCCTTCTCTCAATACACTCGATCCACAAACACTTCTTATATAAGCAAATGAACCGATACAGAAAAAAAAAAAAAAAAAAAAAAATTCATGGAAGAATCACATTAACAGAAAACAAAATCAGCCCACGTGAATAGCCTTAATCCAAGACTTTTGGCAAAAAAAATCTATTTCGTGGGCCCCACCGCATCATTACTTTTTTTTCATTTCTCTTTTGCCTTTTTATGTCTCCACTTCGGCTCCTTCTTATCACCATCTGATGCATATATATCTATACAGATGCTACAAACCAAAATCAAACACACTACTCATCTCTAGTGTGATGTTTCCTAATTTATTTATTTATGTATTTATTTAGTTATTTATTTATTTTATTGTATTGTCTTGTTGTTGTAATATATATAATGATGTGGGGATGGGATAGTTTTTTGGCATTGGAATGGCATAGAGGTGATTTAGGATGGTTTGGGAAGGCATTTAAGTCTAATTGCATGGTCACACATTTGACCACTTCTACACTTGACACATGCACCACACTTGGCAGTTCTTTCTCCTGCAAAGGACACCGATACACTAGATGGCAGCATTCCACTAACTCTTACAGACTCCTTCTCGGCAGCTAATCTCAATTTCTTCTTCTCTCTTCTTTCTTTCTTCTTCTCTTCTTCTTTCCTCCATTAGAGCTTGTTTTTGGAGCTTAATTTTGATAGCTTTCTAGAAAGATTTTGGGGCTGCCATAAGAACATAAAATGTTCCTTGGAGAGAGGATTTTCCATTGATGTAAAAAAATCCACACCATTCCTTCATAGCTGAATTCTAAAATTACCTTGGAAATGGGCTGTTGGTTGGTGTTTCAAAGAGGAAGTTACTCCTCTTTCTTTCTCCTTTCCATTGGTGAATCTGGTTAATCAATTGGAGGCTATTTGGTGGGTCTTAGCTTGAATTAGGTAGGAGTTGTTCTAACTCTCACAACCTTTGTTTCTAGTGAATTAATCTCTCTAAATTGAACCTCCTTTCAAGCACGTTAAGTGTGATTCACAAACTAAAATTTCTAGCTCTTGTCATGGTGTGTAGTATGTACTATAAATTAAATTTTTGTTTCTCTAATGTTTGATATATCATATGTGTTGAAACTGAAAAATTAAAACTGAAAAACAGTACTCATAATTGTTGTAATGTACTCACTACAAAAACTGAAAATTTCATGCCTAGTGTACCTCAAATTTTGGGACTGTTTTATGTAATTAGAAATCTGAAATTTGAGCTTGTATAATGATGGTGTATTATGTGCTCAAAACTGAAATTTTACATGTTTAATAGTATATATATATATATATATGCAAGTGTATGAATGTTTTTGAATTGCTATATGTTTACTATGTTCACTTTGCCTTGTAAATTATGTGGAGTTGATGACAATGTGAATGAATTTATTACATGAAAGCTACCTTGATAATTGTTTTTGCTAGAAACCTATTTTGTTAGACTGAGTTTTTATGTAGAAATGCTGCAATATTACGATATTGAAAGGCATGTGTTATTCATGCATTACATTGGGTATCAAATGGGGCAAAAGTTGAATTTTGGAAGGAGGAAATTTCGTTTTGAAAGAAAGAAATTTGATTTTTATTTTGTTTTGGGAAATGTTTTGAAAGATTGTTTGCGAAAACCGGACAGTAAGGAGTTACCTTGTGTCCGTGTCATTAATGGGACCTAGAAGGGACGTAGAGAGCTTGTCTTGCATGTGGTTGAGTTACTAGGCCCCAAATGATGCTAACGGGTTATCTTAGGTCAGGGATAATGACCAATCCTCCTCTCGTGGCGCCAAGGAGTTACCTCGAGCCGGGTTACATTAACGGTTTGACGATTGAGGCGTTGGATGGAATTGTGGAACTGGGAAGTGACATTGACATTTCATTCGCATTGCATTTCATTTCATTCATAGAATTGCATTGTAGAATGATTGTATCTCCCGGCAAACATGATCCCTTTTACTTATAGCTATTCTTTGTGTGGATTCGCAGAAGTATTAAGGAGTGCGTTTTAGGCAACTTCTACTAAGCCATTGCGCCCACTCCATCATTATTATATTTTTTTCAGGTCATGGAAAGGAGGTCGTTGAAGACATCCCTCCGCAAGCTTAGATGGAATTAAACTTTCACATATGACTTTTCTTTTGTATCACTGTATATGTTATATCTATGTGGAGTCTTGTATAGTTTGATCATGTAATAGCAGTAGTACTTATCTTAAAGTCCTGTAATTAATGGACTCTAAGGACTTATGTTTTGGGATGTATATATTCGGGGAAAATTATGAATGGTCATTTATAGCTCTTCAGTTTCATTTTCTATTCTATTGTGTGTACATTGAAATGTACACTTAGGACAGGTTTGGGGTGTTACATCTAGTGGGTCCCGCCCACCATGGTTTCTTATCTTTTCATTTTCTTATCTTCTTCCATCATCTGACATACACTTAACAAGTACAATCTCACCCAAAATAACACCACGTGCAGCCCAAAAAAACCAGAACCCTTGGCCACTAATTTCTGCCCGTGGGTCCCGTGAAATTACCATCATCACATCTCCATTTCCTTTTCCACTTTCGGCTGAACCTGCCCCACTTCACTTCTTCAACAGCTATATATATATATCTATATATATATATACAAAACCAAACCAAATCCATTTCCATATCTTTTCCCCCACCAAATTCGACACCTTACTGCCACCTCTCTCCATCTAACTATATATAAATATAAACACAAAATCAATCAACTTCTAAAAAAAATCTCTAATAAAAATTAAATATTCAATCTTAACTCAAAATCATGAAATATAATTTAAATAAAAATCTTAAAAATTCAGGTCGTCACAAATTTAATTTATGATAATGTAGAGATGTTTTAACTTAGAGTATCCTGGTCGTCTGGGTAGACATTCACCTTGGAGCCACAGTACCATATTAACAAGGGATTCTTACATATTAATAGTGCTAATGATTCATATTTATTATTAGATGGAGTTAAAGTCTCATAGTTTCGAAAAAATAAAGTTGACCAAAATGCTGACGTGGACATACTATTCACTCTCACATAGGTACCACTTTTTGTGCATCGGGTACCACTTTTGCGTTTTGGGCATAGAAGTACCACTTTTTTTGCAGCACAAAAAGTGGTACCTGATGACAAAAAGTGGTACCTATGTGCCTAAATGCGATACCTGGGTAAACAGTATTTTTTCATATCTTTATTTAACTATGAGACTTTGATTCCATCAAATTGTAAATATGGGTTATTAGCACAATTTATATGTAATAATCCCTATTAACAAATAGACAATTAAGTACCACAAGACAATAGTTCCAGTGTAGCTATGTTTGAATAAAGGATTGTTTTTTCTTCTTCTGTGTATTCAATTGCCAAACCCTGTCATTTAAATAATATCATTGATCAAAGTTTAATTGGTTCATAATTGCATTTGAGAAATTTATTTACAGATCAGATTTAATAAAGTAATTTATATACGTATGATTATAGTAAAAGAAATTCGAAGGTATGAAATCGAAATTCATCTCATTTGTCATTTAACATGGCTCTGTTTGTTTTATGATTTTCGTAGTATTTTATTTTGAAACTGAAGTTAACGTTGATCTGTTTGTTGTCTGATTTTTTATCTTATTTTTAGCTTGAGGCCTGATTTTACATCTGGTGCGATATCATTCAATAATAATCTACTTCATATGATGATGTGAAATGCTATAATAAGAGTGACATTCTGTTAATTGCCTTGGCGCACCGATAATGTTACTACATTGTAACATAGACTCTCTCTACTTGCGGTTCGTATATGTAATCTTCCAGACCTAGCCATGTGAACTAGTTAGTTGAAAATCATGTTTGGTTTTTCAACGTAGTGTTATTATTTTAAGTGCCGTTAAAGATTGTTTCAGGAATGCATGTGTACCAATTAGGAAAAAAAAATGAAAAAAATACTGTCAGATGCTCTCTATCTGAATAATTAACATTTGTGTATAGTTTTTTCATGCCGAAATTATAGAAACGAATCATATAGTTCCCGTGACAATCCGAGTCAGTAGATATTGGATATGGTATTCTTTCACGCTTTTATAACACACGGTAGAAACAAATGTAGAAACCAATCAAACTTAAAATTTAATATGAAGTTGCTTATGTTATTCCAAACCATTCATATAGCAAGCAGGTATAACTAGACAATATCATTCACCAATGATTATGATATCTTCCCCTTAACTCACATACTTGCAGATTATTTTTTATATCAGAAGGTGGAAGCATGCATCTGATTATAGTAGGAACCAGAAGGACCATTATCAGGCAACAAAGCCAGCATTACAGGTGCTCTAGCACCTTCCTCAGGAGTCATGTTTCCCATGTTACCTGTAATATCTGTTTTGACATATCCAGGATGAACACAATTTACGCGGAAATCAGGAAATTTCCTTGCTATAACTCTCGTATAGGCGTTTATGGCAATTTTGGAAACTTTATAAGCAGACACTGTATAGGGCCACCCATTAGCCTTCAATTTATTCTCCTTGAAATCCATTAGAAACCACCCCAAAATCTCATCTATTTTCTCTTCTGTTAAGCCTTCGACATTTTGAAGCTCTTCTTTGATCTTCTCATTGTGGATCAACTGCAACAAAACAAAACAAAAAATAATGAGAGAATAGAATTAGAGCTTATTGCATGTCTTTCTTTTCCTTATCTAGACTAGATAATCATGCATTAAACTGGTGTGTCTGCTTACATTTAGTTGTCCAAAAAATGAGGAAAGGTTCACTATTCTTGCTGAATTGGAGAGTTGCAGGAGAGGAAGAAGTGCCTCAGTTACTCTTTTGGTTCCATAATAATTCGTCTCGAGACACTCTTCTGCCATCTCATAAGTTTGCTTTACGATTTTCTCAAACAAGTGGGCTTTCTCATCGCTCACCTGTATATATCAGGAAATTTCATACCTGCTGAACTGCTTTGACATCAGGAACAAATATATATGTATTTGGTTGATATATGTACATGAATTTGTTACCAAGCAATTAATATTGATCATATTGTTCTGTAAAGACTAATGCAGTTAGAGTTTACTTTAAACATTTCATGGATTTACTGCTTCCTAAAAACAACCTGAATGTTAAAATAGGAATTATTCGATAAAAAGTGTCACAGGGAAGTTATTTAATACTTACCATCTCCCATCCTTTTTCGAAGGCTCCAAGTGCTTCATGATCTGTATCAAGTCCACCAATTCCTGCATTATTGACCTGTAAATAAGTTTATTCCACACAACACCCATTAGCAATTAATCTAATAACCTGATATTCCTCAACGCATCAGAAAGTACTGTTATTAAACTCCTTTTCATTTCTTTGTATGTTATCAAATTGAATACACTGAACCATTGTCCATGTATATTGGTATAAATTTACTTTCTTGATATAATAGCAATAGCCAAGCCCTTAATTCATAAGGAATATCTTGTTTCTCACCAGGATATCTAGTTTTTTGAAATGCGTTTGTACATATTTCGCAAATGAAGCAATACTGGCAGGATCTTTTACATCAAGTTGATGAAAAAACACATCTGAGAGGCCAGAAACTTTGAGATTGTCAACAGCTTCAATACCCTTCTTCTCATCTCTGGCTGTTAATATTACCGCAATTCCATTAGATGCTAGCTGACGACATATCTCTAGTCCAATTCCTTTGTTGCCTCCTGTAACCACAGCTAACCTGGAATAACAGTGATCCGCTGAAGATTTTACATACATATATATATCTATACTACTAATAAAAGTGGATCGAATGTATAATATTTATATACACTTTAAAATACTTATTTTAATTAAAAAAAAAAAATTAATGGTTTTCACGCTTCCCAAGGGACAGAAACTTTGACAATATGAAATTTAAACATTTTTTATTATTTATATATTTTTTAACAATTTTATATTACTTTGTATTTCAAATAAAACAATGAATTAATATCTTTTGAATTAAATTTTTGTTATTAATAATTTAATTTAGAAACATGCAACGTTTCGTTATACTGATCTAACTACACATTACTTCCTTTCTTCAAGTGACATATACGTTCATGACTTTCCTTTTTTAAGGGATACAAATGTTTAGCAAAAGTTGCACATTGATCGGTAGATTGTGTTACGGTTATATATAAGTCAGGAAATGACTTATTCAATAGGAAGTTTTGGCACAAAAACATTGAAATAGAAGAAAGACAAAATGAGGTCTGGAGATGGTTATTAACAAAGACGAGAAGTTTGGGAATTGTTGATTGAATCTTGTTAACGAAGAGCTACAGAAATCATTCAGAAAGAAAGAATAAAAAGAGCAGAACACTCCCTGATTGTCTCTATTTAACGTTATCCAATCATTGACCTCTTTCACAAAAATACTATTAGAAATCTTCATATGAAACTCTAACTCTGTATTCCTTATTGTACTAAATGTTTGCAATTTTAGGGTTATCTAACACAGTATATGGATGGTGGCTTGACTGGCCTCAATGATGCATCACCCAATGAGTTTCAGGTTTTTTTTTCTTTTTCTTTTACTATCATGTGTGTGTGTATATTACACACATATATATCTCTTTGTATTGGACTTGAGAAAGTATTATATATATTTTAACACCCTTGTAAACTAAACAAATTACTAATATTTTTTAAAACTGGATAGATTATTGTTGATAAAGAATTAGTTTTACTTTCAAACACCTTTTAAACCAAATTCCTATTCTCCTTCGTTGTTCACATTGATGGTTACATAATTAAATTAAATCACCTCTCTAATGAAATTAGAATTGAAATTTTATTTTTCAATAAAAATAAATGATAGTAGATATAACCAATTCAGTAATATATCTTTCATTATCAAAGTCAACAGTTGTGCCATTTTTATCCGTATATATAAATTGTTAGCATATTTTACAATTTTGGACATGGCATGTGTAATTAATTATAATAAATGAAAAAATTCAAACCTATGTAAGTTTCATATATACCAAGTTTTAACAATTAAGGAGTTACATTCACATTCAAACACCTCTTCTACCAAAAATTACGATTATGAAAAAGAAAAGAAAAGAAATTTCGCTTGCCTAGCATGCAAGTGTGAAATGACATAGGTTTAGATATGATTAAGGGCTAGATTCACATGCATGTAATTAGGAGGATTTCAGGTGTGTTTAGATTCTTTACAATTAGCCGGTACACCTTACATCATAATTCACTAATGTACATAATTATATCAAAAACTTTTAGGGTGACTAATTCAAGTTTTCTAATGCTGGTGTTTATGGAGATACTTTTTAACTTTATTATTTAAAGTTTGTAATAAAATTTGTAGTTTGAATTTGATAGCATTTCTTTTTTTAATAAAAAATTAATTAATTTTCAAATATTAGTTGGTTTATTGAAAAGGTGATAGAAAATAAAGGAGTTACCTCAAGACATCTGATCCATTGTTGTTGAAGACATAAAAGTTATGCTGAAAGTTAATTTGGGTCTTTAGTTGGTTTGGTGTCTCATATTATGCAATAAAGTGGCACAAGTTAGGTAAGACCTTCGTGGCTTCTTGAAGTCATTATTGATGATTTATCCTCTTTTTCTTAATCTAACTTTGGAGAGGAGTTATAGTAGTGCAACTTTGGTATTATTCAATTGAGCTTAATTTACTAATCTCTTCTTCTTTCTTGTACTATATTTTTCACAATGAGTGGTACTCAATATATCTCTAATTATTAAAGTCACTTGATTAAGTATTTAACACAATATAAACATGACTTAAACAAGTTTATTAATATTATGATGTTAGATATACAATTTTTTTTTTTTTTTGGTTGACTTCTTCATTATACTGCACAAAGAATCTAAAGTAATTTATGAAAAAAAATAATAATAATCAAAGGTGCATGGCACGTTGATTTTTCTAATATAGATATCTATATATATATATATATATATATATATATATATATATAAGTTGTGTATGAATAATTTGTATTTACATATTGTAAAAAATAAGAGTCATGATACCTTTTTGGCGTTGAAGTACTGTTGGTGCTCTCATCCATTTCTGATGAAAAACTAGAGCTGTGATCGAGTTGATATTGAATGATGTTCACTTTGTGAGAATCGGCCCTAATTTAAGCACCATTGAAGCTGTCACGAGATGAGTTTGCCCATACATAATTGCCATGCTGTTTTGGCCTTTTCTCTTTATTTGATAATGGGTCAATTATTTAATTCCCGCACTTAATTCCCATGCTGTTTTGGCCCATGTCCCAAGGTGGTTTTACATTTTTTTTATTAAATTTGATGCTTTTTGATCTCTCGTTCTTTTTTTATTTTCCGTATCTTGATCTAATCCTAACAAATCTTCTATTTTATTATTTTCCGTATCTTGATCTAATCCTAACAAATCTTTCTATGTTCTATAAAAAATTGTAGCTTTATATATCTCAATGAGGTAAGCACCCACGTAATACTGATGCCAAGTTTATCTATTTTATTGGGTTGAAGTGACATATTCTTAAAGTTGGCCGACAACACCTATCTGTAAATCTTATTTTTGCACTCCATGTAAATCTTCTTTTTCTGTTCCTTCACCTGAGGCCATCTTCAGCGGGCTAGCTTAAGCCCATTTCCAGCTAGCCAAATGGATTATTCTTTCTCCAACGGGCTAGCTAAAGTGAATGGGGTTCAGTAACGATCGCAGGCCGGCTTGTGATTCCTTCTCCAATGGGCTAGCTAAAGTGAATGGGGTCCAGTAGCAATCGCGGACCGGCTCACAGTATTCAGGGAGCCGACCCGCGATTGCTGCCCATTTTTTTTTTTTGTTTTTTCTGCTTCAAAAACGGCGTCGTATTGACTACTTATTTTGTCTCATCTACATAATGGTGGAACAGTATCCAAACAGTGCCTGTTTGGCAGAATTATTATTTTTTAAATAATAGCTAAAAATAGGTTCTTTTGAGCTTTTTTAAGGAAAATAAAATTAAAATAAAATTCATTAAATAAAAAATATATTATTTAGCCATTGTTTGTCCAAAAAAAAAAATTTTTGGGCCAAAAATAAATTAAAAAACCTTTTTTTTTTTTTTTCCCCCTTAAAATTTGTTTTTTTTTTTTTTTTTAAATGTTTTTGCTTAAAATTTTAACTGTAAGGCCAAATAGTGTATTTGGCCGTTAAGGCACTATTTCTACAATACCAAATAGTGCCTTAACGACTATAATTTTTTTTAAAAAAATTTAAAAATTCAAATTTTACCCTTTTTTTTTTGTTTTTTCCCTTAAATTTTGATTTTTTATTAATTTTTTTTGCTTTAAATTTTAAACGTGTAGGACAAATATTGTATGTGGCCGTTAAGGTACTGTTTTTACAGTACCAAACAGTGCCTTAACGGCTATAATTTTTAAAAAAAAAAGTTTAAAAATTCAAATTTTACCTTTTTTTTTTTTGTTTTTCCCTTCAAATTTGATTTTTTATTAATTTTTTTTGCTTTAAATTTTAAACGTGTAGGCCAAATAGTGTATGTGGCCGTTAAAGCACTGTTTCTACAGTACCAAACAGTGCCTTAACGGCTATAATTTTAAAAAAAAAGTTTAAAAATTCAAATTTTTTAACTTTATTAAAAAAAATAAATTAAATTAAATTAAAATTTTTAAAATGTCTATAAATACCCAAACTCCTACCATCACTCATCACATTTCTATTATCTACCATTCAACTTAGTTCTTCTTTTATTTTCTCAATCTTAGCTATTATTTTCAAAGTCATTTCGATTCCATGGATCCTCGACATCTATATTATTACAACACCCAATTCAACCCATCAAACGATGAGTTTTTGCCATTTTCCGAAGATAATATCAATTATTATGGAGAAGATTCTCAATTTCCTTCTCATCAACCTTCCCAACCTTCTTATTAACCATCATAAACTTCTCATCAATATTGTGGTACTAGTGTTCCACAATCAAGTAACTCAAAACCCCCGTCAAAACAACCGGCTACCCGACATAATAATTGGATCGAGACTGAAGATGAAGCTTTATGTTGGGCGTGGTTGTCCATTACCTCTGATGCGATTACGGGGGCAGACCAAAGTAAGCAGAAGTTATGGGAGCGAATTCTGGAACAATATAAACAACATATTGGTGTTCTAACTGAGCGAAAGGATGGAGGTTTGATGAATCGTTAGTCGGTGATCCAACAAAAAATCAGCAAATTTTTCGGCTGCATGACTACCATAGAAATGAATCGTCCCAGCGGCTTCAGCAGTGATGATATGGTGAGTTATTTATTGTTTAAATATAACTCATAAATATTTTAAATAGTCAGCTTTTAATTTTTTGTTATTTTTTTCGTGTAGATGATAGCAGCTAAAGGCCTGTTTCGTAGCCAAACAGATGGTGAATTTAAGTTAGAAAGTTGCTGGGAGATCTTGAAGCATAACAATAAATGGAATTCGCATTGTGCCGAACAAGTAGGAAAAGGAAAAAAGAAAAAAGAGCCGAAGAAGAGGGGTGGATTTGACTTTGACATTAATGAGTCTGTTGGGCACTCATTACCATCTACTCCGTCAAGTCATGCAACCACGACAGATGGAGCTTCAACTGAAGAATCACCAAACGTAGGGGAAAATGATTCACCCGGTGTAGAAGAATATCAATTACAAAGACCAGTAGGAAGAAAAGCGGCGAAGCAACGTCGAGCAAAAATTAATTCAGCGAATGAATTGCAAACTTCATTCGTTTTGAAATTTAATAATATCACCACCCATTTTGAGAGTCGTCAGGAAAAAATGCAGGATGCCTAAGTGGCACGAAAGGTAAGAAAAATGGAAAAAGAGAAGACAAGGCAGCTAGAGATTAAAGAGAAACAGAGACTTGAAGAGAAGGAGCTCATGTTAACAGATCCAAATTCGGCACCAATAGAAGCGGGGAAAGCTTGGATTATTGCACGACAAAATGAGATATTGGCATCTTTGAATTCACAGTCCGCCCCAAAGTTCCTATAGGATTTTGTAATCCTTGGTTTATTTATTTTCTTATTTCAATTTAGGATATTGTATTATTTAAGTTATTTTTAATTGTTTTGTTTATTTTTTTTTTTTAATCCATAATAGATAATGTATTGTTTCAAGTTCTAATATCAATCGTAGTTTTTTTAATAATTTACAAAAATATTGTTTGATTGAAAAATATTGTCGTTGAGAAAATATAGCCGTTAAAAATATAGCCGTTTAGGAAAAGTTTGAAAAAAAAAATAATTAATTTTAATTTTTTATTATTATTTTTTTTGAAGAGCGAAAATTCGGAGAGCCTGATGAAGTGCATGTTTCTGGAGAGCGAAAACTGCTGACGCAGCTCTTGGAATTGCTGATGTGACTCTTGAAAAAGCTGATATGGTGTTTTTAGAAAGGTAAAATTTGAAGAGGCTGGTGCAGATAGCCTAAAATGTTAATTTAGCAAGAAAGTGTGTTTAGCTACACTTAGTTGTCCGTAAACGGAGGAGACATTCACTATTCTTGGTAAATTGGAGAGTTGCAGGTGGTTCCATAATAATTTGTTTTAAGACACTCTTCTGCTGAATTGGAGAGTAATCAAATATTGTGTATTATTCAATTGACAATCCCTAGTTTCTCCCTACTGTTGAAGGGGTTTAGACCACCCCTACTGAAGGTTCTACCATGTTTCAGATTGTTCAAAAGCTAAAGGCACTTAAGGGGCTGCTCAGGCAAAGGTGCAGAATGGAGATCTCACAAGCTTCTGAATTGGTCGACAAGGTTAAGCTTGCACTTTCTACTTGTCAGGAGCAATTGGATTCTAACCCTATGGATGAACACCTAAAGTTGGTGGAGAAAGACCTTATGGAAAATTATTCATCTCTGGCTCTTGCTAAGGAGCTCTTTATCAGACAGAAATCCAGGGTTAGATGGTTGAAGGCAGGGGATAGCAACACTTCCTATTTTTTTAAAATCTTCAATTCATCAATTAACAGGAAAAAGATCACCTGCTTAACTACTGGGATGGGAATTTCATTGATCAGGGTCCACTTATCAATGCAGAGATTGTCTTTCATTACCATGCACTTTTGGGGTCATCCCCACCCCCCTTACCCTGGGATTGCACACCTTCAACCTTTCTTTACTAAATCACTCCCCCAGCATTATTTGGATGATCTTGTTTCTATCCCGTCGAATACTGAAATTCAACCTTTCTTTCTTGCTCTCAACAAGGAAAAATCCCCTGGGCTGGATGGTTATAATGCCCATTTTTTACATAAGGCCTAGCCTATTATTGGAAATGACATTATAGCAAATATCAAATCCTTTTTTCACAATGGGCATCTCCTTAGGGAAGTAAATAATTCTTATATTGCTCTGGCTCCCAAAGTCCCTAACCCTTCCTCACTTAATGATTTTCGCCCTATCTCATGTTGCAACACTATCTACAAGTGCCTTGCTAACAAGCTTAAGAAAGTCCTCCCTTCTATTATTGATCCCTGCCAGAATGCATTTGTGAAGGGTAGACACATTGGTGACAGTGTGCTCCTTGCATAGGAACTGTTTCATGGGTATCACAGACATCTCATTCCTCCTAGATGTGCCATCAAAGTTGATATAAGGAAGGCATTTGATTCAGTTGGTTGGGACTTTATGCTGGACTCACTCACTCTCTTTGGCTTCCCAAGCATCTTTGTAAATTAGGTGAAAATGTGTATTACCTTTCCCTCCTTTATTATCTCTATTAATGGTGAGTTCCATGGCCATTTTCCAGGGGTGAAGGGGTTGAGACAGGGGAACCCAATCTCACCACTTCTTTTTGTGGTTGCCATGGAAGTGTTGACATCTATCACTAAAAAATTTATTGTAGACAGTCCCTCCTTTAAGTATCATTCAAGGTGCAGGAACTTGGCTATCTCTTAGCTTATTTTTGCGGATGACTTGCTTCTTTTCTCCTATGGAGATTTAGCATCAGTTTATATCCTAAAAAGGGCGCTTGATCATTTTACTATGCTCTCTGGCCTTAGTATCAACTTCTCTAAGAGTAACTTCTTTGTGTCTGGTGTCACTCTTGAACTCACTACTGAGATTGAAGCTCTACTTGGAATCGCATGTGGGGAACTGCCTATGAAATATCTTGGGGTACCCCTAATTTCTACATCACTTAAGGCTACTGATTGTTCTTCCTTGGTGGAAAAGGTTACGAGAAGAATCACTCACTGGTCATCAAGTTTTTTCTCCTACGTGAGCAAGATTCAACTTATCCAATCTGTACTTTATAGCATAGTAATTTTTTGGCTAAGCATTTTCATCTTGCCTAAGTCAGTTATCTCTAAGATTAATAGTCTGATAAGGAATTTCCTCTGGAAAGGGAATGAATTCTCATTCAGAGGGCTAAGATTGCATGGCATGCTGTTTGTCAACCTAAAAACTGTGGAGGTTTGGGGTTTCGAAATCTTGAAGTCTCAAATACTGCTGCTTGCCTTAAGTTATTATGGAATGTTGTGTCAGAACGCATGGACAACCTTTGGGCCTAATGGATTAGGACACAACTCATTTGTGGAAGATGAATTTGGACTATGAATACTCCACATTCATGTTCAAGCAATTGGAAAAAGCTCATGCAACTTAGAGGTGTGGTTCGCTATATAGTTAGAATGCAAGTTGGTAATGGAAACAGAACCTACTTCTGGGAAGACAATTGGCTCCCTTATTGGCCCACTCAACTTCCAAGCCACACCGGATCTAATACAAAACATGCCTATTTTGCCTGGACAGCGTCTCTCTTCACTTAGTGGGAATGAGGGCTGGAACTTCCCGCCAATACTAAAAGTGCAATTCCAAGACCTCCTTTTGATCAGTCCTCCATCTGCAGCAACAGATACCACTATATGGATCCCTTTACCCTCGGGTAACTTCTCTCTCAGACACACTATAGAATGGCTTATGCCCCACCATCAACTAAAGCACTGGCAACATCTAGTCTATCACTCATTTTCCATTCCTCGCTGCAAATTTACTCTTTGGCTGGCTCTACAAAATCGCCTTTCAACGTATGATAGAAAATGTATGCAATCTTTCATTGGGTCTAGATCTTGCCTTTTTTGCCAATTGGTTGAAGAATCCCATGAGCACATCTTCTTTTCTTGCTCCTTCATTAACCCAATTTGGAGATTTCTGCAATCAAAGTGTAAACTTCGCGATTTACCCTCTTCTTGGAGCAATTTCATCATTTGGAGACGCTGAAACCTGCAGAACTCAATCAATAAATTTGTTCTCCCCACCACAGTCAACCAGATCTAGATGGAGCGCAATGAAATGGCCTTCTCAAACAAAAAAAGAACACAAACGAGGGCACTGAATCTCACCATGGATTTGGTGAAACATAGGTTAACCTCCTTGACTGTAAAGGATTCGCACACTGCAATGAGGCTTTTGCTTGAGTGGGATCTGCCTCAGTCCTTCATCAGGCCGCCGCCGGAACCAGATTGACCACCAGAGGCTCTGCCTTATCTCACAACGCTCACCGGATGAATTGTTGTTCTAGACATATCTATTCTAGGGCTCTTAGAATATTAATGTCTTCATCAACTGTTGAATGGGCCACTGTTGGTTCGTCTGTTTGGGCTTGTCGTTTGGGCTTTATTGTACATTTTTCTTATTAATATAACCTTTTACCTTCCCAAAAAAAAAGAAGTAAAAGACTAGACTACCCTTAATAAATAAATCCTCTAACACAATTGACATACATTCATGAATTTATTGCCACAAACTTCAATCCTCTTATGCTGCTTAGATCAATGTAGCGAGAGTTTACTTCAAATACCCCTAAATATACTTTTCCTCAAACACAAGATTTAGCTATCAATATAGAGCAGACCTACATGATAAATATCTACGACAGGTAGCAGCAATACCTACCATACCCTCTCCTTCTATGAAGTCCTGCATTATTGACCTGCATAGAAGTTAATTTTTAACACATGATTTTGTAACACATAACTCCTTCATGAAGTCCCTAAATGCTTCATCCCGGATACAATATTCTTTCATGATTTTGTAACACACAGAAGAGAAATATGTAGAAACTAATCAAAGTTGCTTATTTATTCCAAACCCTTCAAATAGCAAGAAGAAGTACAACTAGACAATATCATGCATACGATTATGATATTTTTCCCCAATTCAGAAACTCGCGATTTTACGTTTTCAAATCAGAACACGGATGGATGCATCTGATCATAAAAGGATCCGGAAGGACCATTATCAGGCAACAAAGCCAGCATTACAGGTCCTTGGGCACCTTCCTCTGTAGTCAAGTTTCCTGTGTTGTCATTCATATCTGTTTTGACATATCCAGGATGAACACAATTTGCACGAAAATCAGGGAATTTTCTTGCTAAAAGTCTAGTATACGCATTTATGACAGCTTTGGAAACTCTGTAAGCAGACACTGTAAGGGGCCACCCATTAGCCTGCAACTAATTCTCCTTGAAATCTATTAGAAACCACCGCAAAACCTCATTTATTTTCTCTTCGGTTAAGCTGTCCACATTTTGCAACTCTTCTTTGACCTTCTCGTTCTTGATACACTGAAACAAAACAAAAATAAAAGGAGAGGAAAGAATTAGAGGTTATTGTCTTATTATGTTCCTTCACCGGATCGACATGCATGAAACTGGTGTGTCTGCTTACACTTAGTTGCCCATAATATGAGGATACGTTCACTATTCTTGCTGAATTGGAGAGTTGCAGGAGAGGAAGAAGCGCTTCAGTTACTCTTTTGGTTCCATAATAATTTGTGTTGAGACACTCTTTTGCCATCTCATAAGTTTGCTTTATGATATTCTCAAACAAGTGGGCATTCTCATCGCTCACCTGCATGTATCAGAAAGTATCATTCCTGCTACTCAACCAAATATTGATCATATTGTTCTGTAAAGACTAATGCAGACTATGCTAAGAGTTTACTTTAAACATTTCCTGGATTTACTGCTTCCTAAAAACAAACCGTGTTTTAAATATCCTTTCTATATTAAAATAGGAATTATTTGATATATAAGGACTGTAACAGGGAAGCTATTTAATACTTACCATCTCCCATCTTTCTTTGAAGCCTCTAATTGCTTCGTGATCTGTATTAACTCCACCAATTGCTGCATTATTGACCTGTAAATAAGTTTGTTCCACAAAACACCCATTAGCAATTAATCAGATAACCTGATATTCCTGCACGTACACATCACAAAGTAGTGTTATTCAACTCTTTTTCATTTCGAGCTTTTTATGTTATCAAATTGAATACATGATGCTAAGTCCATTCTGAATGTATAATATTGGTATTAATTTGTTTTCTTGATATAATAGCAATAGCCAAGTCATGACTTAGTAATTCATAAGGAATATCTTGTTTCTCACCAGGATATCAAGTTTCTTGAAATGAGTTAGTACATATTTCGCGAATGACGCAATACTGGCAGGATCTTGAACGTCAAGTTGATGAAAAAACACATCAGAGAGGCCAGAAACTTTGAGATTGTGAATAGCTTCAATACCCTTCTTCTCATCTCTGGCTGTTAATATTACTGCAATTCCATTAGATGCTAGCTGTCGGCATATCTCTAGTCCAATTCCTTTGTTGGCTCCTGTAACCACAGCGCACCTGAAATAACAGTGATCCGCTAAAGATTATGTATACATATATATATAAACATGTTACCTTAACATATTGCATAAAATGAGAGTCATGAGTTGAAGATACCGTTTTTCTGTTGAACTGTTGTTGGCGGTCTCTTCCATTTCTGATGAAAAACTAGAGCTGTGAGTTGATATTGAATGATTTTCACTTTGTGAGAATCTGCCCATTTAAGCTGACGTGAGGTGAGTTTGTCCATAAAAAATTTCTATGCTTCAATTTCTTCAATAGTTGCAAATGCAACAAAACAACTAATGCAATTGTGTGAACCATACAATTTATTCATATAGAAAATGAAAAAGAATATTCGATTAAAATTCAAATTGAAACTTACCTGAGAAAAAGAAAATGAAGATTGGATAAAAATTTGATCAAATATGTTCTGAAATTCAAATTGAAACTTAATCAAAAAAAAAAAAAAAAAAAATGGTTTTGAATAAATTTGATCAAATATGTGCTGAAATTCAAATTGAAACATACCTCAAACAAAAATAGGACTTTGAGTTGCACTCATAAACCAAGTACGACTCTTCTCAGTTCTCTGAAAGGTTTGAAGTTGTCATCAAAAAATAAAAGAAAGCATTTAATTATTTTTGCACAGAAATTTTTTTTTTCAAAGAGAGATGGATAGAAAGAGCAAAGTGAAGTAGAATGAGAGAGTGGTAATTGTAAGGGATTATTATATATAAATGGTGATAATGCCTTGTAATATAAGTAATAAGGAGAAAATTAAACAGTGACGCATCATTGCAGTGGGTCTCACCTAAGGGCAATACCATTCTCTTGGTTAGTTTGACGAATGGAGACACAGATGTATTTCGCCAGCTAAGAGAGAGATTTAAAGAAATAGGTTTTTGATCCACTTTTTTATTTTTATAAGTCTCTCTGGCGTCGGATTGTGCACCTCACGTGGTAGGTGGTGCGATCTCCAAAGAGAATATCACGTGATGAAATGAGTTTTTTTTAATTCTGTTTTTTACTCTTTATAGGCAAAATCTGAATGTCACCATTTGATAAATTTGGTCATAGCATGGTTGCAGTCGCACAATTGTAGTGTAATGAATTTAAATTGTAGTTATTATTAACTTTTATTTTATTTTATGGTCAGTACTCGATTGCAATTTTGTTTAGCATTTGTTCAGATTATGCAGCACATGTTCATGCGCCCCACGTTAAAAATTCTGGCCAAAACCAAGATCTAGATCGTAACCACCGTGCCCAACGCCACCCGGATCGGCTGCAATGTCGCCGCATGTTACCCGGAAACGCTCATCACCGCCGTCGGTGTCAAGGTCCTGACCACCGTACCCACTTGGGCTCCCCTGCTTATGCCTTCAATCGAGTCCCTCTACAGCGCTGTCGTTGCCGCCAATTTGCATACCCAAATCAAGATATCTGGCGTCGATAGTTCTCGACCCATTTCCGCTTTATTCTTCCTCTTCCTCTCCTTCGATTCTTGTGGCAAATAACATAAACTGAAGAAAATGACCAGCCCAAGCAAGCATACTCACTGACATGGCAATTTGCTTGAATGACATCTCTGGCCAAGGTACATTGGTCGTATTCCTCCACGGCTTCCCTGATCTTTTTTTTTCTGTCGTTTTGGGTTTATTCCATGGTTAGGGTTCTAATTGGAATCAGATAGTGAAGGTGGGGTGGGATGTTGAAGGGGTGAAAAGTAATTTTATTTTTTTTCTATTACATCAGCAGTGGGGTAAGAAATTTTCTTTATTAAAATTGAGGACAAAATGGTACTTTTGCAAAGGTGTTGGGTGTAAAAACTTGAAAGAAAATTATCAAATACTTCCTTTATCCCACTTTAATTATCGCTTCATATTTTTCGGTAATAATTAAAGTGAGAACGAAGGTAGTAATTTGATTCGTCAGTAATTTAGACAAATCTATGAGAGGTTGTAGTATTTTATCTTAAATTTTATTTCATTTCAAACCCATAATTTGGTTTCATTTCAAATTAAATCTAACTCGTTTTTCTTTTCCAAATCCAAATGCAATGTTGCTCGGTTTTTAAACATTGTATGCTGTTCGAATATCAATTTCTGTAACTCCATAATAGATTTTTGTGTTCGACAATGTGACATGAAATTTGTGCAATAATGCAATTGCTTCATAAACTCTCTTTCCAGAAAGTGTTCATCTAAAGTGGGAATGTCCTTGCTCAAACAATCTGCTAATTTTTGCCATTTTCCTTAAACTATCAATCTTTTAACATGGTAATTCCTAAATTTGGAGTCAAATTTTAACTGCTAAAGTCAATTGGTTAAGTGTCAGAGGGTCTTGTCCCACATCTTATTCGGATGGGACGATGGAGATATGGTCTTTGTAACATTACTCAACAGTTTCTCTTGGGTCAGAAAGAAAGCATAAACCTGTTATAAGTGATACAGTGATGTCTTGCCAAGCGTCCACCTGGGTAGAGTTTGGGTTGAGTCATTAGGGATTCCTCCTCTAATTGAGGTAGACAAGGTGGTCCGATCGCAATGAAAGTATTACGAGTTTGGCGGGAGAGAATGTTTGGGTAAAGAAGGCAAGCGCCTAGAACATTAAACTACTTCTGTATTTGCTCTAAAAACTTTTTGGTCATGGTAAATTACACCACCGTGGATAGTTTAGCATTTATTATATCGACTTGCCCTAAACTAGTTGTATCGAAAAGTGACTTTTGAGTACGAAAAGTCAATAATACCCTTATATTATAATAATATATTATATTCCAATATAAAAGGCTATTAATGTCTTTTCATATAAGGGAAGGGTAAAATAGTCATTTTATAAATTAACAGGTTTGCTGGAAAGAAAACGTATATTAAAGGTGTTGTTGAGCACAATTGGCAAGCATTAAATCTTAGTGGAGATCAAATTAATAAACGTTAAATGTTTAGCGTATGTAATTTACCAAAACCTCGGGGAGGTCATTGCAATTTACTCTTTTGGTTATTGGCAATATCTTTTTGGGTTTGTTCTAGTCAATCCTTGACCAGACATATAAAGGGAACAACTGAACACTCCCACGGCACTGCTTAGTTTATTTGGTTTGACTTGATCTAGGTTCAATTTTTTAATTTTTTATAGATATTAAGAACATTTTTGTAAAAGATTGGTGGAAGAATTTTTAGTACTACCCTATTGGTTTGAACATTACGATTATTAGAGGAAAAAGATATGCTCAGTTTAGCAAGAAGTGATTTTGAAATGGATATATTTTCGTGTATCTCAAAGTACTTATAATTAATGTCCACAAAAATTGCAGTCTGCTTCCTTGATTTAAAGTTCTGACTTTTGCTATTACTTCAGGAAGGTTTCTAATATTGTCATAATTGTTATTTTTCTTCTTTCTGGTAATAAGAATGCGAATTGAGCCTTTGGAACCAGTGTGTTTGAAACTCAAAAACCTTAGTTATTTTGTTATAGCAATTCGTATTTTACACAAGTTAATTTCAACAAAGAAGCCAAGCCCATTTGAATGGGGTAAAGGCAACGAATTTCAACAAAGATCAATTGTAACAACCCCAATGCATTACTCTCTGCATTTTCGTTTTTCAACTACAGTAGTGTTTCTTCATCATCATTAAACTGTCTTGGTAATTCAACTCTTTTTGTTCTGCAATTGGTGGTAAATTGAGGCACAGTCAATACAGTATTCCACAAAACTTGCTGGAGGTATCTGTGTACATTATCTTTCTATTTGCATATGCTTTAAGCATAAAATTTTATAATAAATATTTTGTATTTTGGTTTACTTTAACAAATTATGGATGTGGTCATAATGTAGCTGGTTTGAGGTAAGATTGCGTGATATTTCTTATAACATCATTATGCCCCTCATTTTCTTGGGTGTAAGAACAATGATGCGTGCATAAATTGCTTGCTTCCTCGTCCGAAATCACATATTAAGTTCTACTTTCGAATCTGTTTTTTGTGACATCAATATAATATCTTTACCTCTTTGTTGTAGGCCCTTACACAATTCAATTTGGCAAAACTAACCCCCCTTGAGGCTGGTTGCTGTTGATCACCGTCTGAGTAGGTGCTTTTTCCTACTGCTTTAAATTTATTTTGTTTCTTCCTCTTCTCTTCTCCCTCGTCTTTTTATGTTTGAATCTCTTATAATTATATAAATAAGTATCATTCATTGAAGTTCAATGGGTTCATCTTTATATATAAAAATCAGTGTACGTAATTCCCAAATCAGAGGCATTAGAATAATTTATGTATGTTATAGAAAAAAAACTTCGAAGTTACGAAAATTGCATATAACTCTCTTTTCTTTTTTGCTGGATTTCAATTCACTTCTTCGGTGTGGTTATCCTGCTGTCAATGCCTCGTGCTTTCACTTGAGCTTTCATCCAATGAGTTCCAACAAGGACTGCAAATTCTACCAATTCAAGCACATAAGGTGCTATGATTGTGATTCTTGCAAGTAAACGTCATTTTCCAGTTTTCAACTCCATTACATCTCTTTAACTCAAAATCTCATTGCCATTTTCTTCTTTGATATCATAATTTCGGGGCTGGAGTTGCAGAATACATGAAAACTGAATGGAGGGTTGTTCCAATCTTTAATGTGCTTCTGTTTGTTGTCTTGGTAAGTCTCTCTCTTCTACAGAATTTTAATTTCTGATATTCTTGGGACTTTACTTTTATGTGTAGGCCTGACTTTCATCTGATGCACGGCATCAGTCAGTAATCTACTTCGTAGGATGTTGTGCCATACTAATTGCTGCAAGAAATCGATCTAAAGTCCGTAAAGGATCATTCTATCTCCATAACTCTCCCAGGAACTAAATCAAATCTTGTACTTTAGGGGTGACAATTCTGTTAGTTGATAATCATGTTTAGTTTCTCAAAATAGTGTTATTAGGCAAAAGCTTGTCATTGAAGGCTCTCTATCTGAAGAATTGACATTTGTGTAAAGGTTGTTCTCTCTGCAATTGTGGAAAAGAATCATGTAATTTGTGTAACACATAGAAGAGACAAATGTAGAAATTAATTATAAGTCATAATTTAAAAGAACGTTGCATTTGCAATGCCAAACCCTTCGAATAGCAACAAGAAGTATAACAAGACAATAGCATTTACCAAAAGGTTACCTGAACTCAGATACTTGCAGGCTATTTTTATTTCAGAATGTGGATGCATGCATCTGATCATAGTAGAGTCCAGAAGGACTATTATCAGGCAACAAAGCCAGCATTACAGGAGCTCTAGCACCTTCCTCGGGAGTCAAGTTTCCCGTGTAACCTGTGATATCTGTTTTGACATGTCCAGGATGAACACAATTTACGCGGAAATCAGGGAATTTCTTTGCAACAAGTCTTGTATAGGCATTTATGGCCACTTTGTAAACTTTATAAGCAGGCAGTATAAGAGGCCATCCATTTGCCTGCAACTTATTCTCCTTGAAATCCCTCAGAAACCACTGCAAAATCTTGTCTATTTTATCTTCTGTTAAGCTGTCGACATTTTGCAAATCTTCTTTGACCTTCTCGTTGTAGATACACTGAAAATGAGAGAGAGAGAAAGAGAGAGAGAGGAAGAAAATAAAAAAAGAGAGGAAAGAATTAGATCTTATCTTATTTTTTTTGCCCCTCCACCTGAAATGTTAATTTAGCAAGAAAGCGTGTTTAGTTACACTTAGTTGTCCGTAAATGGAGGAGACATTCACTATTCTTGCTGAATTGGAGAGTTGTAGGACTGGAAGAAGTGCTTCAGTTACTCCTTTGGTTCGTTAATAATTTGTTTTCAGACACTCTTCTGCTTTCTCATAATTTTCCTTTATTAATTTCTCCAATAGGTGGGCATTCTCATCGCTCACCTGCATATATCAGAAAGTCTCAATCCTGCTAGCCAAAACATGAATTACTTTTAGAATTTTCGTATTTGATGAACTTAGAATATCAGCTTAAATTTTTTCAAATGACCAGATTCAAATTGAATTACATTGAGATCCAAAACAAATATATATGTTTTTCCTTTGAGGCTTATGTATTTCAAGGTTCCAACCATTTTGTTGGAACAAAATCTTTGTTAAATGTGAACTTTTTCTGTTAGATAATTATTGTTAGACTGCTTGGTGCAATATGGGTGAGGACAATAATTCCTATTCCAATCCAAGAACAGTTGTACAAATCATGAAAAAGTTTTTTTTTCTCTTTCTCCGCACCTCTACATAGCAGAATATTGGTCTTTCATGAAGGTTTGACTTATTATAAGATGAACAATGTGTGTGTTGCATAATTCTGGAAAATTTGCATCTGTATCTTCTTTGCTTAGTTCTCTCACCACCAATCCTTAAACTCTAGACCTAGAGGATGACCACACAAACCAACTTCTATGCCAAAGAATTCATGAGAGAATCAGTAATTTGCATCTGTATCATTCTGTATTTCTTCGATTGATATAATTCATGAATTTATTATCTCAAACTTCAATCCTCTTATACTGCATAAATTTATGTATTAAGAGTTTACTTAAAATGCCATTTTACTTGTTCCTTGAACACAAGATTTTGCTGCCAATAAATAGGATAAATATATGATAATTATCTACAGCAGGAAGCTACAATACTTATCCTTCTATAAAGACTCTAAATGCGTCATAATCTGTTATAGTAACTCCAATTCCTGCATTATTGACCTGCATAAAAGTTAATTTTGCACAGGATACACATCAGCAATAAATTTGGTAGCCAAATATTATTATACACACTATACAGTCCCGTTGTTCAACTGTTCATCTGTCTATATGTTATCAAGTTGAATACATTATACTAAGCTGTTGTGTGTGTGAATTTGTATTAATTACTTGATATAATAAGAAAAGCCAAGTCACTTAATTCCCAAGGAATATCTAGTTTCTCACCAGGATATCAAGTTTTCTGAAATGAGTTTGTACATATTTTGCTAATGAAGCGATACTGGCAGGATCTTTTATATCAAGTCGATGAAAAAACACATCTGAGTGCCCAGAAACTTTAAGATTGTCAACAGCTTCAATACCCTTCTTCTCATCTCTGGCAGTTAATATTACTCTAATTCCATTAGATGCTAGCTGACGACATATCTCTAGTCCAATTTCTTTGTTGGCTTCCGTAACCACAGCACACCTGGAATAACAGTGATCCACTAAAGATATATATACATATATATGAACATACCTACATACATATATAAAGCCGTATGAAATTGGTGTGTGAATTATATGTATTTACATATTGCATAAAACGAGGGTCATGAGACGAAGACACCTTGCTGTTGAACTGTTGGTGGTCTCTTCCATTTCTGATAAAAAAAACTAGAGCAGTGAGTTTATATTAAAATGTTATTGCAGGTTGATATTGAATGATGTTCACTTTGTGAGAATATGCCTGCAACCTCAAGTACCATTGAGGCCGTCAATATCCATGTAAATTATAATGGGATTAATTATTTAATGGACGTCCTGAGAATACCTTGTTTTTTTCTTAGACTTGATGCCTTGTGTTTATCTTTTGTTCTTTTTGTTTTTCAGTGCCTGTTTTTTTATCTTATTAATTGCAGCATATTACTTTAAGCATAAATTTTAAAATATTTTTTTTTTCTTTTTGTCTTTTACATTTATTGTAACAAATAATGGATCTGGTCATAATGTAGCTGGTTTGAGGTAAGATCGCCTGATTTTTCAGATATCATCATTATGCCCCTTATTTTATTTGTTGTAAGAACACTGATGTGACAGCATTACACTTTGGAAACCAGTTTGAGCTGTACTGGAATAAAAAGGGAGGGACAAAATATTAAGTGAACAAATTGAAGCGTCTCTCTCTCTTATTCCCTGTTTATTCATGTGCGCTCTTGATAATTTGCTTGCTTTCCCATCAGAAATATCGCATTTGGAATCTTCATGATTTACCAAAAACTGAGCTATAGACATTATAGAATATTATAATAGAAATCACATTGGGAATCTTCATTGATCTGTCTGGTTAGGTAAAAGGAATATCGACTTCAAGATTACAATTCATGGTTTCTAAAACAGGTAAAAAAAATTCTATAGAGTAATTAAGAGTCTAAAATATGAGGGGTTTTTCCCCCAAACAAAACAGTCTAAAATATGAGGTTGAGAGTATCATATTTGTTATTCTTAATCTTGCTTCATTCTTCCAGTTGAACAATACCTATAGCTGGAAGCAGTTGAAAAGTTGTCTTGTGAAATCTGATTATTGCAATAGCCTATCTAAAAAATATAAGGTGAACAATATAAATTGGCAACACTATCGTCACCTTTTTGTTGCTGACTCAAACAATACAAATTGGCAACACTCCCATTGAGGCTGGTTGCTGTACTTTTTCTTACTGCTTTAATATTTCTAGTGTCTCTTCCTCTTCTATTCTCCCTGTCTTTTTATGTTTGAATCAAGTCTAGTTTCTTTCTTTGTATTCAATAGCCAAATCCTATTTTATAATTAATATAAATAATATCATTAATTGAAGTTCAATGGGTTCACACATATATATAATCAGTGCTAAGTAATTTACAGATCAGTCATTAAAGTAATTTATGTCATATTGTTATTGAAAAAAAAAAAAATTCAAAGTTACGAAAGTTGGATGTAACTCTCTTTTCTTCTTTTCCGGATTTCAACTCATTTCTTAGATGTGGTTATCCTGCCGTCAATGCCTGATACTATGACTTGAGCTTTCATCCAATTAATTCCAACAACGACTGAAAATCTACAAAAATTTCAAGCACGTCAAGTGCAATGATTGTGATTCTTGCAAGTAAACGTCATTTTCCAATGTTCTCCTCCATTACCTCTCTTTAATTCAAAATCTCATTGTTATTTTCTTCTTTAATATCATGTTTTCAGGGCTGGAGTTGCAGAATACATGCCTCTTTTCTGTGGAATCTTAAATTCTGATATTCTTGGGATTTTTACTTCGATACATGCCTCTTTCCTGTTGAATCTTAAATTCTGATTTTGTTGGGATTTTTCCTTTGATTCTTGTGAGTTGTACACAGCGGAATATTTAGAAAGTTTTGTATTTTTAAAAACAGGTCTGTGTTTTCCAACTTTTTTTTATTTTAGTAATTAAACAATTAATCACATGCATATAAAATAAAGCAAAGTATAAAGTTAGAGATGACATTAGGATTTTTAGCGAGGAAACCCCAGTTGATAGAATACGTCAACTACCTCGTGGACTATGCAGTCCAAAGTAAACCGATCCACTATATTTGAAACAAAGTACACTGGACTTTGACTCTGGCTCATACCCTATCATTCTACCAAACACCAACTGCTGACAATCCTCTGACTTTGCGACTCCCCGTCCAACAACAACTTGACCTCAGGCTTATGTTTGATATCTGTAGAAGAGTAGAGTAGCAGGTAGATCAGACAACACTCCTCGAATGCTCCAACCCTTTCAAAGTGTGATCGCTCTTACTTCTATTCTTCAATATCTGAATTCGATGTAGAAGTAGATCTGCTATTCTCTGATCGTCGTAGATGCAACTGTATGATCACGATCAGTATCAACTCTAAACTCACTATATGTTTATGTGTATGTGTTTTAGAAAGATGATAGAGAAATCTCTTGAATTTTTTGCAAAACTAATCTTCCTAAGGCTTTTAAGAATAATGAAGTTGTAGTACTAAAGCCATGAATAAACCTAGATACGTATCAAGGTTTATATAGAGTTTTCAAAGTCCTATTCCTTCTGAAAATAAAGGAAATTTCATGCATAGGACTTTTGGTAAACTTCTAGACCAAATAGGAAGTACAAAACTAATCAGGACTAAGTTTCCATAAAGTGAAATAGCAGTGGTACCAGTAGGAGAATCTTAGTACCAGTTCCCAAAGGACAGAATGGAATTCTTCCAATCTCAGCTTCTTGAACCGGTTTCCTAATTTAGGTACCGGTTCCCACTTGGTAGAATCCAATTTGAATTTGGATTTCCTATTTTTGGTAACTCTTGAAAATATACTTTTTAGGTATTTGTGTCCTAAGTGGGAAACAACTTCCTAATGTGTTGTTCTTTCCTTTTCGATGATCAACAGTATTTTCTTTTTCTGAACAACCTTTAATATTCCACCATCGATGTTAATTCTGATATGGTAACTGAAATTACAACTCGACTAGGCCTTATTTTGTTACCGAAATTTGCCAATTACGAAAATATATCTCACAATTTTTAGGCCCGACTTTCTCTGGTGCACGGCATCAGTAAATAATCTACTTCGTAGGATATTGTGCCATGCGAAATGCTGCAAGATATCGATCTAAAGTCTGAAAAGGATCATTCTATCTCCGTAAGTCTCTCCAAGAAGAAAATCAAATCTTGTAGTTTAGGTGTTTCAATTCTGTTAGTTGTTAATCATGTTTAGTTTCTCAAAATAGTGTTATGTTTCAATTGCTGGGAGAAGTTTGGCATTGAAGTCTCTTTATCTGACGATTTGCATTTGTGTAAAGGTTTTTCTCTGAAATTGTGGAAAAGAATCATTTAGTTTCTGTGACAATCCAAGTCACTGGATATATTTTTCTCTTGCGCTTCTGTAACACATAGCAGAGACAAATGTAGAAATGAATTATAACTTGGAATTTAAAAGAAAGTTGCACATACTATTCTAAGCCCTTCAAATAGCAATAAGAAGTATAAAAAGACTATCATTCAACAAAAGTTACCCGAACTCAGATACTTGCAGGCTATTTTTATCAGAAGCTGGATGCATGCATCTGATCATAGTAGAAGCCAGAAGGACTATCATCAGGCAACAAAGCCAGCATTACAGGAGCTCTAGCACCTTCCTCGGGAGTCAAGTTTCCCATGCTACCATTCATATCTGTTTTGACATATCCAGGATGAACACAATTTACACGGAAATCAGTAAATTTCCTTGCAACAAGTCTCGTATAGGCATTTATGGCAGCTTTGGAAATATTATAAGCCGGCGCTATAAGAGGCCACCTATTTGCCTGCAACTTATTCTCCTTGAAATCCCTTATAAACCACTGCAAAATCTTGTCTATTTTATCTTCTGTTAAGCTGTCGACGTTTTGCAGATCTTCTTTGACCTTCTCGTTGGGGATAAACTGAAACCAAGAAGAGAGAGATAGACGAAAGAATTAGAGCCTATCATCTTTTTCTATTCCTTCAACTGAAATGCTAATTTAGCAAGAAAGTGTATTTAGTTACTCTTAGTTGTCCGCAAATGGAGGAGACATTCACTATTCTTGCTGAATTGGAGAGTTGCAGGACAGGAAGAAGTGCTTCAGTTACTCCTTTGGTTCCATAATAATTTGTTTTGAGACACTCTTCTGCTCTTTCGTAAGTTTGCTTCATGAATCTCTCCGATAGGTGGGCATTCTCATCGCTCACCTGCATATATCAGAAAGTCTCAATCCTGCTAGCCAAACCATAAATAACTTTTAGAATTTTCCTTTTTGATGAACTTCGAATTTCAAAGCTTAAATTTTTTAAATGACTAGATTCAAATTGAATTGCGTTGAGATCCAAAACAAATATATATATATATATATATGTTATTCCTTTGAGGCTTTTGTATTTTAAGGTTCCAATTAATTTGTTGGAACAAAATCATTGTAAAATAAGAACTTTTTTCTGCTAGATAATTGTTGTTAGAATGTTTGTTCAAATGTGGGTGAGGACAATAATTCTTATTCCAGTCTTAATGAGAGTTATTTGTATAAATCATGAAAAAGTTTTTATTTCTTTCACTGCATCTCTACATAGTAGAATATTGGTCTTTTATGAAGGTTTGGCTTATTATAAGATGAACAATGTGTTTGTTGATTATAGATCTGTTGAGGAGATTGCTGTTTTTTTTTTTGGCCTCTTTGAAGGTTTGAGGGGCTCCTTGGCCTTTTGTTTTGTTCTTGGGTTTCGCTCCCCTAAGCACTTTCTTAATAAATTTTTACTTATCAAAAAAAAAAAAAATTCTGGATTTCTTTGTTTGATATATATATTCATGAATTTATTGCCACAAATTCCAATCCTCTTGTGCTGCTTAGATCAATGTAGTGAGAGTTTTACTTAAAATTCCCCTAAATTTACTTGCTCCTTAAACACCGCCATCAATATAGGGCATAGATATATGATATATCTACAACAGGAAGCTGCAATACTTACTATACCCCCTCCTTCTACGAAGACTCTTAATGCTTCATGATCTGTTACAATAACTCCACTAATTCCTGCATTATTGACCTGCATAGAAGTTAATTTTGCGCACATTAGCAATAATTTTGGTATCCAAATATTCTTATATTACACACAGCACAGTCCTTTTGTTCAACTCCTCTTTATCTATCTATATGTCATCAAATTGAATACATTGTAGTAAGCTGTTTTGTGTGTAGAATTGTACACACTGCTTGATATAATAACAAAATCCAAAGTCACTGAATTCACAAGGAATATCTTTATATTGTTTCTCACCAGGATATCGAGTTTTTTGAAATGCGTTTGTAAGTAGTTCGCGAATGAAGCAATACTGGCAGGATCTTTTACATCAAGTTGATGAAAAAACACATCTGAGTGTCCAGAAAGTTTAAGATTGTGAATAGCTTCGACACCCTTTTTCTCATCTCTGGCTGTTAATATTACTGTAACTCCATTAGATGCTAGCTGTCGACATATCTCTAGTCCAATTCCTTTGTTGGCTCCTGTAACCACAGCATACCTGGAATAACAGTGATCCACTTAACATTTACACACACACATATAAATTAAGCCATATGAAAATAGGGGTGTGAATGATTTGTATAAAATGAGAGATTCATGAGATGAAGATGCCTTTTTGCTGTAGAACTGTTGGTGGTCTCTTCCATTTCTGATGAAAAACTAGAGCTGTGAGTTGATAGTTGAATGTTTGTTGCCAAGTTGATATGTTGAATGATGTTCACTTTGTGAGAGAATCTGCCTTCAACCTAGGTACCAGTGAGGCTGTCATGAGGTGAGTTTGTCCATATACAATAATAATAATGGACTTCCTACTGTAGTTTGGCATTTTCTCTGAAAAGTCAGTATCTTATTGAATCGGATCAGATCTCACTGTTCTATTAAAAAGATTGTAGATTAATCTCAGTGTCCATACTTTCTACTTTGGGATTAAGCACCCATGTGATACTGATGCCAACCTTTTTTTTTTTAATTTTTTTATACTGGGTTGGAGTGACATGTCCATTATTTTATTTTAACTTTTAGATTTAAAGGTACTTTTAGAATGCAGGCCAGCTATTGCAAAAAAAATTAAAAATAAAAAAAATGCAGGCTAGTCCTTTATTCGGTTTCTCAACCAAGTATAATTATTCGTGAGGCTCTCAATCAGGCGGGTTAAAGATATAATTCGGGTTTAACCAATCATATGCGATGTTCGGCCTTAATTTAATCCGAGCTAACTATTCTGAACTCAACTCATCTTTAAACTTTTTAGTTTGAACTTGCTACTTTTTAGTTCGAACTTGCAACTCGTGGTTTAATTCGGGTTACCACGTACCTATATTATTATATAAACATCTTGTATCACATTTACTTTGCAAATTACTTCGTCATTCTTTCATGTGCTTGAAAAACACATCAGCTACTACTAGGCATAATTACTGAAAAATGAACAACATTAACTTTTTCATAATTGAAGATTAGTATGTTTAAAATAAAAAATAAATTAAGATTTGAATTAGAATTGCTCACATCTCAACTCAAGCCCTTTGAAACTTTTTAGTCCAAACCAAACCCTAATTGTAAAAATAGATATCCAAATCTGTGAAAAATCAAGTTAGATTTGAGTTGGCCGACCCAAGTTGCATCCCTAATGCAAAAACTAATTCAAACATAAAATTTAATACAGAGTACTTGCTTCTGTTATTCCAAACCCTTCAAATAGCACCAAGAAGAATAACTAGACAATAACATTTATGCGAATATGAAATCTTTCCCCAACTCAGATACTTTAGACTTTATTTTTTATATCAGAACATGATGAGTGGGTGCATCTGATCGTAGCAGAAGCCAGAAGGACCATTATCAGGCAACAAAGCCAGTATTACAGGTGCTCTAGCACCTTCCTCTGGAGTCGAGTGTCCCATGTTACCATTTATCTCTGTTCTGACATATCCAGGATGAACACAATTTACACGAAAATAAGGAAATTTCCTTGCTATAAGTCTAGTGTAGGCATTTATGGCAGCTTTGGAAACTTTATAGGCAGACACTTAAGGGGCCACCCATTAGCCTGCAACTTATTCTCCTTGAAATCCATTAGAAACCGCCGCAAAACCTCGTATATTTTCTCTTCTGTTAAGCTCTCGACATTTTGCAACTCTTCTTTGACCTTCTCGTTGTTGATAAACTGAAACAAAACAAAACAAAAAATAAAAAAGAGAGAAGAATTAGAGCTTATTGTCTTTTTCTCTTCCTTCACCAGACAAGCTAATCATGCATGAAACTGGTGTGTCTGCTTACTCTTAGTTGCCCATAATATGAGGAAACATTCACTATTCTTGCTGAATTGGAGAGTTGCAGGAGAGGAAGAAGTGCTTCAGTTACTCCTTTGGTTCCATAATAATTTGTGTTGACACACTCTTCTGCCATCTCATAAGTTTGCTTCATGACTTTCTCCAACTAGTGGGCATTCTCATCGCTCACCTGCATATATCAGAAAGTCTCAGTTCTACTAGCCAATTTGTGTGTTACTTGTACAAATTCTCATTTTTTATGAACTCGGGATTGCAAAAGCTTAAATCCTTTTTAAATAACTAGATTCAAAATGAATTCCTTTGATATCCGGGACAAACATATATATGTTTTCCATTTGCAGTTAGAGCACTTGAAGGTTCCTTTTTTAGATGATCATATTCAAAATGAATTGCTTTGATATCCGGGACAAACATATATATGTTTTCCATTTGCAGTTAGAGCACTTGAAGGTTCCTTTTTTAGATGATCATTGTTACACTGCTGAATGCAATAAGCATGAGGACAATGGTTCAAGTTTGAGAGCAGTCACAGTAAAATCCGTTATTTTTAAATATATATATGTATATATATGAATATAACTAAGGTGTTACATATATTCAAGGCATTCCAAATGTAATGACCCGAACCCGAAGATCCGAATAGCTAACCGGGTCCTTACCCAAACCCGAGGTCGTCTAATGGTACTATGGTCAATTCCAAGGTCGATACATAATATACGTGTCACCCCAAAGCTTAAACAAAAAAAAAATGAGATCACAAATATAAAAGATGTCAAAACAGTCCACTAACCCATTCAAACTTGTGGAGGAGCGTCGTCCGCCATTTCCTTCCCGTGACCTGAAAAATGTAATAATATGATGGGGTGAGCTAGCCGCTCAATAAGAAGTGTCTAAAACACACCTCTTAATGACCCCGTAAATCCACACAAAGCATAGGGTAAAAGTAAACAGGATCATGTCAATCGGGGGGAAAAAACACTACAACGACAACAATATCATCAACAACTACAAAATATGTCATCCAACCATATATATACAATGCATGCCAATGTAATGCAATGGCATGCCAATGTCGCTCCCCGTTTCCGAAACAATTCCGTTTCACAGTTTCAAACTATTAGTGGAGTCCGACCCATAGCAACTCCATGGCGTCAAGAGACGGGGATTGGCTAACTATCCCCGACCACATGGCAACTCTAAGGCGTTGCGGGCCTAGGTAGCTCAACCTCGCTAGGGTCTCTCCCTAACCTCTCTATACCACACTAACGCCATGGACCACTAGGCAACTCTTAGGCGTCCGGGTTTTTCGCAAACACTTTTCAAAATAATTTTTCCTAAAATTAATTTCATTTGCTTATAAAACAATTATTCCCTTTCATTCCCAATGAAATGCACGAATGCTTCATGCCATACAAACCATGACAATTTATAACCTTCCATCATGAGTAATCAACTACAATAATATAGCATGTTTTTAGAGGAATTCTATAAAATAAAATAAAATAAATAAATAAATAAAAATCAGCATGCTCTCATAGAACAAATCCAACATAACCAACATGAAAAGTATACAAATTCATCATCTAAATACACATCATCACAATATAGCAATTCGCACCAATTTGAACCCAAAATTTGAAATCCCAAATGGTGGCCAAACAACACTTTGCTCCGATCACAATGAAGGTCTCGATGCGCTCATCAACTTTGCCTTAAGTAGCAAGATCAAATTCCCAAAGGTGGAGAGTGGATTCAAGCTTTTGTATGGAGTAGAAAAAGAAAAAAAAAAGAAAAAAAGAAAAAGAAAAAGATGGAGATATAGAGAAGGAGAGAACTGCCGTGAGAAGAAATGAATGGTCTGTAGTGACCATTTGGTCATTATAATGACTAAAAGTCATTAGTGGGTCCCATAATAAAAAATAAAATAAAAAATCTTTCTTTTTTCTTTATATATATATATATATATATACACTTAACACACCACAACCACATGATTAATCATACAACCAAGTAAATGAGCATCAAAATAATAATGCATGAAATGCAATGATTCCGAAAAATAATCTCCGTGCTCAACACTCTGGTAGCGAGTCCCACTTCGAACCTCCAGGTCCGAAAAACGAAAAAAATGCCGAAATGGCAACTAATGCATTTACAAGAGTCATAAACTTAAGGAAATGCCCCAACTAACTCTCGGAACCCATCCGGCACACCTTACGGTGCCTGGCACGTAAAATGAGACAAAACAGAAATAAACCCGAAATCGAAAAAAATCCCAGAAAATAAAAAATTGTAAAAATGAGGATCATTACAATCTACCCTCCTTAAAGAGATTTCGTCCTCGAAATCTACTCTCCTTAAGGAAGGAGGCCCACAGCTACACACCTTCCGAGAAACAGTTCACAAAATCCCCAAAACTACGAGGTCACCAACCTTATTGCTTAGGCACCAGACGTCAACAGGCAATCGCACACCACTGCCACCAAAACGCAATGCTCATCACCCTATGAGGGTAGTCATCACTAACAACATCATAACACAAACCAACTGGATTCTATACCCGACTCAAAACCGACACTGGTCCACTTTACACCGCTACGCAAAGCTTCGGAACCCGAAAGAAGAACGGTCACAAGACCCCTAAACATGACAACATCCGATCTCAACTCATCCTTTAAAAGACACACAAAACTTCAGACAAGGAACCTTGTCTATCTCATAACCAAGCTCAAACCCAAATCCACAGATCTCTATCAGACCAAGCACTGGCTGCTATCTATCGCCTACTTACACCATCGCATAACCGCATCAGTGACTACTAACCGCACTATACGACAATCATCATACTAAACAACTTCAAGATGACTAAACCACAGATCTCCCAACAACTATACAATCACGAGTCACCAAATCAGTAAAGCGCACTATCCTGTATTCAAGACACGAATCCTTAAAACATGATCATTGATAATCAAGTGGTCGCACCACAAACCTTCATCGGACACTTAGTCCTACCTAACACACCTAGTCACTCGAGACTAACCACCCGAATCCACACTGACACACCGACACAACGCGCATTACCATGCTTTCACTGTCCCTAACAAAATGATACAATCATTGACCTTTGACCTGACATCGTGCTAAAGATGGACTGATTCAGGAGAAATGGTTCGCCAGGCAATTCTCATCATCGATCCGGTCTCAACACATATGTCATTCCTGTCTTCAGGTCCAAACCTCAAACACAATCTCACACAGTCCACAAAACAACCATAAGATCCACTCACTATCCCAATCATGCCTCAATCATACAACTCGTAACAAGCTAAAAATAACACAGCACCAAACGTCACAATCATTAACCAGCATAAAAGATTTCTAATTTATTTATAACACCCATACCAGGTAAACAACTCCAAAACATTACTCAATTCAATTCCTACCTCGTCAAAACACACAATGCAACTATTTCATGTCTGAGATCACAAAACCAAAGTTATTCCTCAACGGAATCCCACATTCACTTTCTCTACTCACGCAATTCTAAGGTGACATCGACACTTGTCCTCAAGACACTGCTCAAATCAGACGTCTATAAAAACATCGAGTACATGACTCACATTACATCCCCAAACCATCCTCGAACTTACAGTTCACGACACACCCCTAGCTATCACTGCTAATACCAGACACCGAAAATACACAATCCCTATTCGGCAACTCGTGCCTTACATACCACCGGTCGAAACCATTCTCAAGACAAGCACCACCAAAACCAAAGACCCCACCTCCCTCCGTGGGAGTGAGTCGACCCATTCAACCAAACCTTTACCAGTGAACTTTAACAGCATAACAACCCATACACAAGTCAGCCCATCCGCGGACACGCATAACTCCTAAATGGAGGACAAGATATACTACAAACGATATCCTTGTCAGGACCAGAACAAATGGAAGGGTATCGAACCCCGCTCTCACAAGAGACTAACGACTCGTACTTGAATGTACCCGACACCCTATCACACGTTGCTCACCAATCGTCTAATCGTGGACACCCAAGCTCACCTGATATGAAGTGAACTCCCTACACACAAGGAAGTGAACTAACCGGATACTCGTACGGAACTACGAACCCGAATCTAGGCGACCTCGCCACTAACAGACCGTCATACATAATCGACCCCGGAACCTCGCATACGCTACTCCGCAACACCCATGCTAACTAAAACCAATCAGATAAAAGCACCAATTGCTCACAGCATACCAACACTAGGAATGATCACAGTACGTTAGACACCTCATCCCATTCTACCTAGAATCAGTCACTCCCAAATGACAACCTCTAAGCCATAAAAAGACAATTTACCACCCATTCCATCTCTACCTTCCCAGACGATACTGCCTCGATCACTGTGCACACAAGACCTGTGACCTCAGTCACAACAACCCACTGACTCGTTAAAAGAAAAAGGTGTCTATATGGCAACATCGCCCTCACTGGCTCTAGAGACTAAACCGTCTACAATCACCTCGACTGTGCGCACAACTTCATCACCTACCACATAATATACGATAAACAACTTATACTCCCTAATCCACCCTCGGATCATATCTTAAACCATTATGTTCATCAATACTAAGACATCACGTCACAACCCCTCTACTACCATCATCCTCGAATGACAACTCGAACTCACGTCCCACCGACTCAATAGGCTACCTCCAAGTGATCTCCCCACAAGCATACCTAAGATAACACCATCACAACAAGAGAATATGCCTCACTTTCGATACTTCCCATAGTAACCATTACTTACTACCAGAAAAGGACTTCCAAACGGCAATAGCATGCCGACAAATCCCAAAGGAAAAATGAGCACAAAAACTAGAATGCTCAACATCCAAATGTCTTCTCAAACCATCTACAACACAATCAGTCATTAATACTTAATCGACTACTCCGACCATTCTTCCCAAAACAATCTACATACCTAAGTAAGAAAACTTCAGACCCTTGGTTCAACATCGTTACCTCCCTTCTTCACCATTCCTCAGAACACTCTTGGCCTTAACAAAGTCAAATGGGGCTACCAGCTAAGCCTATGGGATCACCCTCGTCCCAATTATTTTAAATCGACAGTCTATCTCTTGGATTCTCAAACACCCAGCACTATCACCTGATACTCCAAACATACCCGGAATACAACTTCAGCCCACAACTTCTAATTTTCGAAACACAATCCATTTGGTACACAATACCTATCATCTATCACTTTATCCGCAAACGACCAAGTACTTCCTCACTACCTACCTTATCGTGCAATCCTACACTACACAGCCAAAACTGACCACTATACACCACCTCGAGATTCTCCCTATAATCGTGCCAACCTATAACCCCGTTCATCGACCGAGCCATGCAATCGACTCACCGAGAGTCAATTACCTGCAACACACTCATGTCGCTATCCGAAATGGAAATCACTCCTCGACAAAACCAGTCTCTACAAGACCACGAAATGATCCACATCCTGCAATCGGTCCTACGTCACCCTAGACCTAGAGAGTCCAACAAATCCCCTTAACAGTCGTAACCAACACGCTTCCTCGGACCATAAAAGAATACCCGAAATACAAATCTACAACCTATAAGCTACACTCGTGACTTGAGCAACCTCTATCACACCCACTACAAACCGATTCGAAGAGAACCTCAGTACCAAATCGCGACCTAAGTCACAAACACTAACCTCTAAAAGTCATACATACATCACGAAAACCTCACATCGTAGACCTGACCTCCACGATCACAGGAACCCACGCGCTAACACATGAAACTCATACGTCTTACCTTGGACATCGCACTGTACCATAGCAATCGTTCGAAGGTCGTGCCCCAAGCACTACGCCCTAAAAACAACGAGAAAACTGAAAAAACCATGCACTGAATAGCTCAACCCACGAGCTAAAGACCTACGTTATTTGTTCGATAAGAACTGGCACCCAAACAACCCTAGAGCAACCGAGCTCCTCACTTACTCAGGTCATAACCCACACAACCATCAATATCGCAACAAGTACTCTACCGGACTAGCAACCATCCCGTACCCAACCGTATGTACACACGTGAACACACATACATAATAACCGTACTCCATACCATGATACAATCGTATTCAATCATTTTTTAAAAAAAATTTTAAACACCCCGTCTTTCATTTAAAAAAAATACTCATATAACTATGCCTAATAACCGTCACAATACCACACAAGACATGCTTGTACCTACCGTGCTCACTACTTGCCGTTACCACCTAAATCACACTTGTTATCATATCATAATTAATATGATTTTAATTATTTATACATTTCATCGTCATGGCCATATAACATACATTTTAGCAATTAAACACATAAGTATGTAAACATTTAGTAAATAAGCATGCCTTTTAAAACCGTAAACATATAAGCAATTAAGCACGCTTCTTAGATAACAAACGCTTTGACACATAAGCACATAGACAATATAATTCACCTTCCACACAACCCTAGGTAGGCCTCTACCCGTTGTCCTACAGATTTTCAAACCATCGCTCTGATACCAAATTTGTAACTACCCGAACCCAATGGTCCGAATAGCTAACCGGGTCCTTACCCGAACCCAAGGTCGTCTAAGGGCACTGTGGTTAATTCCAAGGTCGATACATAATATATGTGTCACCCCAAAGTTTATACAAAAAAAATGAGATCAAAAATACAAAAGATGTCAAAACATTCCACTAACCCATTCAAACTTTTGGAGGAGCGTCGTCCGTCATTTCCTTCCCGTGACCTGAAAAATGTAATAATATGATGGAGTGAGCCAGCCTGTAATGCTTCCAATTTTCGTCATTTCTTTTTCGGGTTTTCCGTTGTTGCAAGGGCATTTTCGTCTTTTTCTCATTCTGCGTGTCGGATATCGTGGGGTGTGCCAGGTGTGTCCGAGAGTTGGGTGAGACATTTCCTTGAGTTCCGAACTCTTGGAAATGCATCGGTTGCCATTTCGGCATTTTTTTTTTTTTTTGTTTTTCAGGCCGGATGGTCTCGGGTAGGACCCGCTACCGGGGTTGTTGCATATAGGGATTTTAATTGAGCCCATTTGCATCTTGTGCATTTTATTTAAGGTGTTTTATATGGTATTTGTATGGTTGTGTGCATATATGTATAAGTTGTGGTAGAAAATTAAATGAAAAAGGGTTTTTCATTAGTGGTAGGACCAACCACTAACACTTATGTAAGGCTTAGAGACCATTTTGGTCTCTCACTTTCTCTCTCCCCGTAACCCCTCTCTTCCTCTCCCTTTTCTTTTCCTTTTATCTTTCTTTTGATTTTGAACTTCAAAATTTGATTACTTCCTCAATTCTTGGAAATTTTGGGTGCCGTTTGCGGCAAATCGAAGAGCTCGGTGAGATCTTTGATGTAAGCAATTACAACTTTGGTGCATCCTAGGAATTTTGAAAATTAGGGCTTTGATTTAGAGTTTTGGGGGTTTTCATCTCCATTGAGGTAGGGGTGTTCTAATGCATGATTTCTTTTACTTTTGTGAATTTTATAACTTGAATTGAAGTCTAGCATGTTCAATTAGTATAAATTCTTATAAAATTTGCTTAAATGATAGGTATGGATTATATGTGACTAATTGTTAGTTGTTTTATAGTATTGAAACATGCTTACATGAAGTTAAATCTATGTTTTATATGCTTGTTATGAAAAGTTGATGCTAAATAAGAATTTTTAGTTATGTAGTTTAGAAATTTGCTTTACATAGCATGTGTGAGAGTTTTATGGTTAAATTGATGAATTTAAGTATGAAACATTCCATGCATTCATTGGGATAGAAAAAGGGAAAAAAATGTCTTTAAAACAAGTGAAAATTGTTTTGGGAAAGGTTTTCTAAAAATGTTTGCGAAAACCTGGACGCCTAGGAGGCGTCTAGTGGTCCGTGGTGTTAGTGTAGTCTAAAGGAGAGTTTAGTTGAGCTAACCAAGCCGGATGCGACGCCTTGGAGGTGCCTTGTGGTCGTGGATGGTTAGGCAATCCTCCTTTCGTGACGCCTTGGAGGTGCCTTGGGTCGGATTACACTAACGGTTTGAAAGTTGAAACAGAAATGTTTCGGATATGGGGAGTGACATTGCATGACATTGCACTTCATTAGAATATATGGTGTGTATGTGTTTGGGTGACAATTGTTATTTACTTGTCGTTGTAGTTATTGCCATGTACCCCTACACAATGATCCCGTTTTCTTTTACCTATTCCTTACGTGGATTCACGGGGTCACAAGAAGTGTGTCTTAGACACTTCCTACTGAGCGTTTAGCTCACCCCATATTTTTTTAACATTTTCAGGTTCGGGAAAAGAAGTGGCGGGTGACAGTCCACCACAGTCTTAGTTTGGATTAGAAGAATGTATCTTTTGCTACCTTTTGTATTTGGCCCCATTTTGTAAAGTGTTGACCCAAAATGTATCATTTTGCAGCTTGTGAAGTATTTAGTTTCATTTTGTATATGGCCATTGGAGAATTGTAATTATGCTTATTTACACTAAATCTTTTAGTGTATTTCATGTAACGTGTTGTAAATTATGTTAATATTGTTGTTGTTGTTAATGTATTAGATGTTAAAATGTATTCAAATATGTACGTGGGTATGGTGTGTAGGGTGATTGATTATCAATGTTGGTGTATCTGGGACAGTTAAAAATTTCGAGTTTGGATAACCCAGAACTGATCGACGTAAAATTCCCACACGTCGACCGGATGACCTGAACCAGTCGACGTGTAGCCTCCCACACGTCGACCAGTATCTTGGCAGTAGCCATTTCACTGTACATGACCTGAACCAGTCGACGTGTAACCTCCCACACGTCGACCGGTATCTTGGCAGTGGGTAATGTCACTGTGCGTGACCCAAACCAGTTGACGTGTAATGCATACACGTCGACCGGTTCCTGTTCCATACATTTTTTTGTTTAGTTTCCCTAATTATCCTTTTATTCAAAGTTACGAGTATTTATTTTAGGACCCAATAAAATTCAATAATTATTTTTTTATCACAGAAAAGACTATATTGCCCCGAACTCTATCATATTTATTAAGTGACATAAGTAAGTGACCATTATGCCCTTTGAATCCCATACTATTAGACTTGTGGCAAATGACCATTTTGTCCTTGTTGGGTCTTAATATACAAATTTAACGTGAAATGACCATATTACCCTTAGATGATTTTAGGTTGAATAAAGATCCGTTTAACGATCCAGACCCAGTGGATTTGGGTCGTTACACAGCCGCTCAATAGGAAGTGTCTAAGACACACCTCTTAATGACCCCGTGAATCCAGACAAAGCATAGGGTAAAAGTAAACGGGATCATGTCAATCGGGGGAAAAAAACACAACAACGACAACAATATCATCAACAACTATAAAACAAGTCATCCAACCATATGTATACAATGCATGCCAATGTAATACAATGACATGCCAATGTCGCTCCCCGTTTCCGAAACAATTCCGTTTCACCTTTTCAAACTGTTAGTGGAGTCTGACCCATGGCAACTCCATGGCGTCACGAGACAAGGATTGTCTAGCTATCCACGACCATATGGCAACTCCAAGGCGTCGCGGGCCTAGGTAGCTCAACCTCGCTAGGGTCTCTCCCTAACCTCTCTAGACCACACTAACGCCACGGACCACTAGGCGACTCCTAAGCATCTGGGTTTTTCGCAAACACTTTTCAAAACAATTTTTCCCAAAATTAATTTCATTTGCTTATAAAACAATTATTCCCTTTCATTCCCAATGAAATGCATGAATGCTTCATGCCATACAAACCATGACAATTTATAACCTTCCATCATAAGTAATCAACTACAATAATATACCATGCTTTTAGAGGAATTCTATAAAATTTATAAAAATTAAATTAAATTAAATTAAATTAAAAAAAAAAATCAGCATGCTCTCATACAACAAATCCAACATACCCAACATGGAAAGTATATAAATTCATCATCTAAATACACATCATCACAATATAGCAATTAGCACACAAGTATGCTTATTTTGCACAATAGAATTATATATACATAACATGTATATCACATCTCTCAAGGGCTTAACACAAATTAAATATACTAGTATCAAATTAAGGAGGGAAAATTAAATAAGGTCAAAGAATACATGAATTAGAGCACTCATACCTCAATAAAGATGAAAAACCCCAATTTGAACCCAAAATTTGAAATCCCAAATGGTGGCCAAACAACACTTTGCTCCGATCAAAATGAAGGTCTCGACACACTCATCAACTTTGCCTTAAGTAGTAAGATCAAAATCCCAAAGGTGGAGAGTGGATCCAAGCTTTTGTGTGAAGTAGAAATAAAAAAAAAAAAAAAAAAAAAAAAAAAAAAAAAAAAGATGGAGAAGGAGAGAACTGCCATAAGAAGAAAAGAAGAAATGAATGGTCTGTAGTGACCATTTGGTCATTATAATGACCAAAAGTCATTGGTGGGTCCCATAATAAATAAATAAAAATCTTCATTTTTTCTTTATATACATACATACACTTTACACATCACAACCACATGATTAATCATACAACCAAGTAAATGAGCATCAAAATAATAATGCATGAAATGCAATGATTCCGAAAAATAATCTCCGTTCTCAACACTCTGGTAGCGGGTTCCACTTGGAACCTCCCGGTTCGAAAAACGAAAAAAATGTCGAAATGACAACTAATGTATTTCCAAGAGTCATGAACTCAAGGACACGCCCCAACTAACTCTCAGGACCCATCCGGCACACCCCATGTTACCTGGCACGCAAAATGAGATAAAATGGAAATAAACCCAAAAATTGAAAAAAATCCCAGAAAATGGAAAATTGTAAAAATGAGGATCATTACACCAATTTTCAAATTTGGTTTGAATTCTTGTCTCTACTTAAGAGTTAAATTAGAGGATAAGATGTTGGAAATAGAATATAACATTTGAAGTGGGGTTCTGTTACCATCAAGTAACCTAATTTTCTTCTGCTAGTTCACTATAAATCCCATCTACACGTCAATTAAGGATTTCCTGATCTGTTTCCTATTTGAATAGAGTGTTCATCAACTGTGAGCAATTATATTTGTGTAGATTGAGAGTGTTTCAGGAGGAAAAAGAAGTTTGAGCTAATGAGGCAAGTATATTTCTCTGTGTTGCTATCTAGGTTTTTATTAAATAGACATGGTTCTTTAACTAAAGTGGAGAGAACATTTCACACATAGTTTCCTATATGTAATAACATGTGGTTTCTTATGGTTTCGATTGAGGACCTTTATGTTTTGTTTATGTAACACCAATTTTGGATTGAGTCATTTTAATGAAGGTAGTATTGTTTTATTGTGGTTGGTTGGAATCTGTTACAAGTCATGCCATGCATAATTTCCTAGTGTGGAAGTTTGTGAGTTACACTCTATAACTTGTGTCAAAAAGTTACACTTTCCCTCCTAGCACCAAAGCAGCAGAATTAAAGTTTAGCATTTTAAAAGACCGAACAAGGTGGGCATTGGCTATTCCTGGAAATTTGGCGTCTGTATCTTTTTGGAATTTTCTTGGTTGATATATATTCATGACTTTGTAAGTAACCAAACATTGATCATATTGTTCTATAATGTAAAGACTAATGCAGTGGGAGTTCATTTAAAACATTTCTTGGATTTACTGCTTCCTAGCAACAACCCAAGTGTTAAATATCCATTCTATGTCCACGATAACACATAAATTATTTGATAAAAAACGCTAACAGGGAAACTATTTGTAATACTTACAAACCCCCCTCGTTGTCTGTAGGCTTTATATGCTTCATGATATGTAGTAAGTCCAACAATTCCTGCATTATTGACCTGCACTCATTAGAGATTAATCTTATAACCTGGTATTCCTTAACACGTCAGAAAGTACTGTTATTCAACACTTTTCTATTTCTTTATATGTTATCAAATTGAATACATCTTGCTAACCATTGTGTATGTATATTAATAGCAAAAGTCAAGTCACTTAATTCGTAAGGAATATCTTGTTTCTCACCAGGATATCAAGTTTTTTTAAATGCGTTATGTACATATTTTGCCAATGAAGCAAAACTGGCAGGATCTTTTACGTCAAGTTGATGAAAAAACACATCTGAGAATCCAGAAACTTTAAGGTTGTCAACAGCTTCAATACCCTTCTTCTCATCTCTGGCTGTTAATATTACTGCAATTCCATTAGATGCTAGCTGACGACATATCTTTAGTCCAATTCCTTTGTTGGCCCCGGTAACCACAGCACACCTAGATTAACAGTCATTCACTGAAGATTGTGCATATATATATATATATATATATATATATTGTGTATGAAAATTTTGTATTTACATATTGCAAAAAATAAGAGTCATAATACCTTTGTGCTGTTGAAGTAGTGTTGGTGGTCTCTTCCATTTCTGATGAAAAACTAGAATAGTTGATCAATGTTGTTGACTTATTGCAAGTTGAAAATGGATGGTGTTCACTTTGTGAGAATCTGCAATCAACCCAAGCACCATCGAAGCTGTCATTGTCCATATACTTAATAGCTGTCTTATGAATGCATCATGTTCTTTGGTTTGGAAGTAAATGGAGGAAATGGATTGAGACATACCTTTCGTCAGTCAAATTCTCTGTTCTTGTGAACGGGTCTCCTATTGGTTTCTTTGGGTGCTCTCGAGGTGTAAGACAAGGAGATCCCCTGTCATCCTTCCTCTTTCTTATTTTTATGGAGGGCTTAAGCAGACTTATGCAAAGAGTAGAGGATCTTGATCTTATCAAGGGCTTTATGGTCGGAAGAGATCCTGTTCATCAGATGGAGGTCTTTCATTTACTTTTTGCAAACGACACCCTGGTTTTTTGTGATGTTAATGTGTCTCAACTTAGATATTTGAGGTGCATTTTGGCTTGCTTTCAGGCTGTCTCTGGTCTGAAAGTTAATGTGGCTAAAAGTGTGCTTGTGCCGGTTGGAGATGTTTAGGATATTTCTTCTTTAGCAGAAGTCCTTGGGTGTGGGTGAGTTCTTTTCCAATTTAGTATTTGGGCTTGCCTTTAGGGGTTTCCACTAGAACAGTGGGATGTTGAGACCCTGTGATTGATAGGTATGCGAAGAGATTAGCGGGATGGAAAAAGTAATACTTGTCTAAGGGAGGGAAAGTTACGCTTATAAAGAGCACTTTATCGAGCCTTCCTACTAATTTTTTATCTATGTTCCAAATTCCATGCTCTGTTGCTGATAGGATCGAAAAAATTCAAAGGGATTTCCTTTAGGGTGGAAGAAGTGATGAATTTAAGTATCACCTTGTCAATTGGGAACAAGTTTGCAAGCCAATGAAGTTTGGTGGTCTTGGTATCAGAAGACTGGTCCCTTTTAACTAAGCTTTTCTGGGTAAATGGCTGTGGAAGTATGAAAGGGAAAGGCATTGCCCATGGCGACAGCTAGTTTCATGTCAATATGGGGAAGAAAGTGGTGGTTGGTCTACTCATCTGGTTTCTCTAGTGGGAGGAGTTGGGGCGTGGAAATTCATAAGGAAGGGATGGGATGCTTTTCTACTCATATTAGATTCAAAGTTCGTGATGGCAGATGTGTACACTTTTGGGAGGATCTTTGGTGTGGAGACCAACCTTTATCTCTTTTATTTCTCAGGTTATACAGTATTGCAGTTGATAGACTTACCTACGTAGTCAACTGTTATCAACTTGATAGTAGAGGGATTACGTGGAACGTGCAATTTTGACGCTCTTTTCAAGATTGGGAGGCGGATGAGGTATGTGTTTTCATGGATTTGTTGTATTGATAGGAGGCAGTTGGCAGAGGTATTGATGTTATGACATGGATTCCCTCTTCCCATAGTCACTTTGAAATTCGTTCCTTATTCTTATGTCTTTCTGATTTCGATATTGTTGATTTTCCATGGAAGACTATTTGGCGTTCTATGGCTCCAACTAGAGTGGCATTCTTTGTATGGACCGCTGTTTGGGGTAAGATCCTTACGATTGATAATCTAAGGAAAAGGGGCAATTGTCTTGTTAATTGGTGTTGTTTGTGCAAACAAGATGGTGAGTCAGTTGCTCACATTCTAATACATTGTCCTATAGCGAGGAATTGTTGGAATCTTATCTTTTGTCTGTTTGATATGCATTAGGTTATGCCTCGTTATCCTAAGGATTTGATTTGTATATGGAGAGGATGCCGTGTGAGTAGTGTTGTTCGCGATTATTGGAGAATTGTACCACATTATGTTTGGTGGTTCATTTGGAAGAAGAGGAATAGTAGAATGTTCGAAGGGAAAGAATCGTCCATGGCGAGTCTGAAACTTCACATTATAGGCTCTCTTTTCAGTTATGTGAAGAGGAAGTCATGTTCTTCTTCCGAAGATTTTATTATTTTTTTGGTTTCTTTGGGATCTTAACCCCTAGTTCCACTTTTGTATAAGGGATGCGTTCCCCTCTTGAACGCCTTTTTTATTTTAATTATTACTTATCAAAAAAATGAATGCATCATGTTCTTTGTCATTTTCTTTTAAAAATTTGATGCCTTCTTTTTATTTCTGTTCTTATTTTATTTTTTATATTTTAATCTAATCATAACAGATCTTTCACTGTTTCATAAAAAAATTCTAGCTTAATATTAAATGACGTGAGTTTTTTTGGCACTTCCTACTGTGGGATTAAGCACCCATATTATATTGATGGCAACTTACTTTGTTTTTACTAGCTTAAAATGGCATATCTTCGAAGTTGCTGCTGCCAGAGAGCAGGGTGCAACTTGGGCGGGCGAGGGATTGAGGGGTCTACCCAAGCTCAACCCGCACTATTGGCATGGTGCAGCCCAAGCCCGGGTTGAACCTGATGTTCGGTTGGGGTGGCCTAGCCCAAGCTCAACAATGCTCGGATTGGGCGCGTTGTGCAGGTTCATAGTTGTGCTCTGTTTGGCAGATGGTGCCTCTCATTGTCTATTTTTCTCATGATGTCATTTCCCTTCATCTAACTCGCATCGTCTACAAATAGACCAAGGCGCTCTGTATCTCTCACACTGCATTGGTAAAGAAACAATACTATACATTGTATACTATTCCAAGTATTCTTTAGAGATAAAGATAATGGGTTTCACTAGTGAGAATCACCAAACTCTTGTCTAATATAGCCATGAGTGATCAACACCAGCACAATGGAGCAAAATGAATAAGTAAAACAACTAAAAATAAAAAATATAATTAAAAACGAATGTTAATACATTGAATTACATATTTTATAAAATTTTGATAATAGAAAGAGACCTATTCATTTCTATTCACCAAATTCTACTTCATTAATAGCTAGAATTATGAATGTATCTAGCTTATTTGATTTGTAAAACTTAAATTCTCAGAATTAAACTTTGTTTTGCAACGTGAAACAAAAATAGCCAGTAATAATGAAAAATATTGATGGTAGTATAATACATGATACAACGTCCTGGTGGTTGTTGAATGAGTGAGGTGTGCGATTGGTGTTAATTTAATTGTTTGTAGCTGTTGTTTATAATTATTTTTTCAGTTTAAGGAGTTGAGGAGTGACTGACCTTGTATTGATAATATTGGGCAATCGAAATCGGAGGAGGAGTGAAAGTCGGAGAAGACAGCAAATCTGCTAGATGGTGAATATGATCAGTGGAGATAAAGATGACCGGTGTCGATGATCGGCGTAGGACGGTAACGTCGAGGGTTACAATGAGAATCTTCAATAGTGTATAAAATTGTCAACCGATGGATGAAAATAAATGACTAGGATTAAATATAGATATATAAATATATATATGTGCGTGTAAAACGTTCAACTCTCAGGTCTCAAGCTAGTGTCAAAAAAAAAAAAAAATGGTCTCAAGCTAGAATCTTATTATCAATCATTAGGAATTATTACATATAAATGGGGCTAGGGCACCATATTTACTAAGACGCTGAGTCAAAATCTCATAGTTTTTCTAAAATGAGTTTGACCCAAAAGCTGAGGTGGCACATGAAAAAATACTGTTTCATATTTCTGTTGCCTAAAATACCCTTCTTCCTATTTTATGTGTTGCCTAAAATGCCCTTTTCTACACTTATCTAATTTCAAGCCCAAATGCCTTTTTCATATTCCATTCGTGCTGCCCTCTCTCTCCCCCCTTCTCTGTAAACAGCGATCAACAAACCCCTAACCATTTCCGTGCCTTTCGTGTGACGAAGAACACGATGTGCAGCGAATAGCGAGCAGCAACCGGCGATCAGTGAGCAGCGACCAGAGGGGAGTGACGAAGGCCAGCGACCAGTTGTTCAGTTCTACCAGGACGAAGTCACCTTTTCATTCTTGAATTCTTTCTGTTCATCTTGTTCCTTTTGTTGCTTAACAAAATCATGGGGTTGTCATCCTTAGCAGGAGTTTGGTTTTGATTTTTCTTTTGAGATTGTGAATTTGATTTTGAATTTGATTTAGAGCAACGACATTTGAAGAGTTGCAATTATCAACTTGGGCAGCTTGTGCAGCCTCTACAAATTCATTAAAATAGAAAATAGCCCTCTCCATAACAAAGACAGGATCCCACTTAGTCCCATTATCATTATTGTTATTATTCTTTAAGGTTTCCCCCCCCCCCCCTCGGAAGGGATTATTCTTTAAGTTCACACACATGCATAAGTAGACACGATTTAACAAAAAAAATTAACTTTTGATTTTATTTATTATTATTACTTTTCGGGTTAGGATTTGTTAGTTTGAGTTCATCCTTTGTGTGCCCTTTTTTGTTGCTGACTTGATGGATGAATATAAAATTATATTGCTGCGTAAACTTGGTGTACACTTGATATAAATTCTGTACTAATTTCTTTCTACAAAATCTAGTTGTAAGATGCATTGGCATAATTATGCATTTGTCCTTTATTGAATATAAAGACTCGTAAATTGTTATGAAAAATCTTGGAAATCGCAATACCATATACCCTTTTACATGTGAATCCGCTAAATTATGGAGGGCCTGGAACCAAATGGGTTGTTGTCAGTCGTCTTTGTGCTGTTGCAACCAAACTCAAAATCAAATACACAATCTCAAAATAAAAATCGAAGAAAGTCAAAATAAAACTCATAATTAGTGAATAAATCTGGCAGCTAACAGAATTATTAGGGCATAAAGACATTCAGAATAGATGATTTAAGAAGTTCGTGTTATCTTTGAGCAATGCTTGGTTCAAAAGTTCTTTGAAGAGATTAACAAGTGCACACCAACACTTTTTGCCTAACAAAGACTGAATAATTATAGAAACTTTTTTAGGTAATCAGACTTTCATTAACAAATTTAAATAAGTATTCAAGGGGCATCCCACAGCATCAAAAAAGCTCCAATGCCACCAATCCATAATGACAAAAGAAAAATAAAACTTTTCCAGTTAAAAATAATAATAATTGAAAGGATCACAGATTGATTCCGCTTTTCTTTTTTTTTTTTGGAAGAAGAAGTAAGAATGATTTTTATTCCAAAATCACAAACTGTCAGTACAACATTCAAGGAAGCATACCTCCCCACCAACAAAACAACACAAAAACACAATCAAACCTACAACCAACAAGGACAATACTCAAAAGGCAGAGAAAACTAATCCACCACCAACAAAAAGAAACTCTCACCAAAAACCTAATATCAAAACCTGTAAACCTCAAAGCAAAACCAGAAACAGTGTAATAGGTCAAAGCTCTGTGTCGGCACAACACCAACTATTGCAGCCCTTTCCTTGAAGAAAATGAATTTGCTCCAATCCAGCTTAAAGCACCCAAAAACAGAGTTATAAAAGGACGACAACTTAAAATGACAACAAGAGTACAGCAAATGGTCCAGAGCAAGACTGGCAAACTAATCTCATGCAAATCTGCAGTACCTATCCTGTTCTGAGTATCAAGGAACCAAAACAAATACCAATTGAGACACAGGTGCAGAACCTAGCATAACCACCACGTTACTTTAGCTTCTTACTTAAGACTGATTCAGGTAAATTCCATTCTCTAATAATCCACTGATTTTCTGGATTATCAACAAACCCATTAAGAGAATAAAATTTCAGTCTGACAACCTCAGTAATTTCTCTTTGGAGAGTAGAAAACTACCTGAAGTCATTTTTAAATAATATAGTGTTCCTTTCCCTCCACCCAGTGTTTACTGCAGCAGCCAAAACTACCTTGTTTAAAGTACAACCACAGTATTTCCTTCAAGAGTAATCATTGCCCAGTTAATGAGACAGTCCCAATATCCAATAGGCCAAGATAAGCGACATTTGGAAGCAACTTGATTCATTCAGAAAAATTAAAATTAAACACTTGGCATTGGATGGTAAGACCAATCATAACCACAAATTGAAGAAGCTACTCTAATTTTAAAACATATAAAATAATAATAATAATAATAATAATAATAAAGGCAATTCACGGCAAAAGTTAAACTAAAGTGACCAGAGTGCATAAAACGAGCTAGAATAAGAATCAATGCTATTTGGTGGATTGAAATACATCGAAGTTAGTGGAAATATATGTCAGTTAACACAAATTCTTGATGCCTTACCTGCCCATTTGTCCCTTGAATGCAAACCAACACCAGAGCAATGATGTCGTTCTTAGAGTACCCTAGAATAAATCCATACAAAAAGGAAAAAGAAAGTATAAGAAAATAAATATTGCTGCTTCTTTTCTTTTTCTAAAAAAATAAAAAATAAAAAAAAAAAAGGAAAAAAAAAAGCATAAGCTAATTGTTGAATTAGACCCCCTCCCAATAAAGGCAAAAACTGAAAACCATCAAAATTTACCACCCTAAGCAATTTCCCTAGCAGATTCTCACATCACGGACCTTACCAAAAAAAAAAGAGAGTCCTATTTCTATTCAATTTTCTGAACCATTAAACCTCATAATATATTAGAAGTCAGAATTAGGCACAACAAATCACAAGTCATCCTGGGCAATGGAACATTTGTAACATCTTCCAATTTAGTTCCATCAAATATTGCAGGGATCCACAAACCACTCCTCTATTCTTTTAATACCACTTAATTAGAATTCATATTTTTAGTATTAAGTATTAACCTATATCCATTTGTATATATCTTTCCTAATATCACTTATAGGCAAATTGTATTGGTAAATCCGATATTAAACTCCAAAAAAGACTGCATGACCATTGTCAAGTTAATTATACATTGTTTTTCAATTTTTTTCATCACTAAAATGACTATTACAAGAATGAATCACAAAGGAAGAAGTAAACTCAAAAGTATTATGTAATTGTTCAAACATGTTTTAAATAACAGTATTGCTAAGTTGGATAATGAGGTCACCTGCAAGGTGTTGGGCAATTTATAAATTCTTCTTTAATTTTGATGATTATTTTTAAAATTATTATTATTCAAATTTTCGAATTGTCTGTTTTTATATCGCTTTTGTTCCTTATTATTATTATACAATGCCTTAATACCTTAATTTTTATTACATGTGATAGTCACAGAGACAAAGTGGTTCTTTTGTTCCAACTACACACAGAGACAGAAAGAATGCATGTCCATCAAATACACAAACAAGAGGACTCTCACTAGGACCACACAAAGGAAAAGAGCCACAAATACATACCTGTATTTACCCAATTAGGAGCTAGAGGAAGTAGGATAGGAGGATCTTAGAATCCAAAAAGTGCTTGAAATGACGACTGTTCGTGTTCATTTTTTTTGCTGGTATTTTGCAATCTGTTGCTGTTAGCTATTTTTTAAGTTTTAAAGAAGAGTAGTTTTGCAACTTTTTATTGTGGATTAGGTTGGTATGTTTTTGTAACCATTGTATGGGTTATTATACTAGCATCTACCTTCGATAGAATCAAATGAAGTTGCTCTTTTGGGTTTTCATGAATTAGTATTGTATGGCTTATTATACTAGGGTCTCACTGAATTTTCTTTGACTATTACATGAATGTACTATACAAAAAATTTCATTCCAAAAGTGAAGTAGTTGAGTGAATGGAAAATTGGCCTGTTGTTTCCTTGGTTCTATGGTGTCGAATAGATGGATAATTTAATCTCAATAGTTGTCAAAGAGATACCACACTCTCTCAATAAACATAATTGTTATAGAGATACCACACTCTTTCAATAAACACTTCATAATGGTAGTTTTGTAACTATGCCATAGTCAAAATATTAGGTTGCACATTACATCTATAAACAGCTCCATTAGGGCCATGAATGACAAAAAATATTCTCCAAGCTAGCTAAGCGAGTGTTTAGAAAATATGGTACCTAGACACCAAAAAGTGGTACCTTTAGCTCAAAAACGTGGTACCTTTGGAAAAAAAGTGATACATTCACAAAAGGGACCTATTTTTGCAATTGAAAATGGTATTCCACCCCCACATCGCTAATTAAGGAGCACATTAGATCAATAAACAGCTCCATTATGGCCATGAATAAGACAAAATATTCTCCAAGCTAGCTAAGCGAGTGTTTAAAAAACATAGTACCTGGATGCCAAAAACAGGGACTTATTTTTGCAATTGAAAATGGTATTAAACCCCACAGCGCTAATTAGGTTGCACATTATATCTATAAACAGTTCCATTAGGGCCATGAATAATACAAAATATTCTCCAAGCTAGCTAAGCGAGTGTTTAGAAAACATGGTACCTGGACGCTAAAAAGTAGTACCTTTAGTTCAAAAATATGGTACCTTTGGAAAAAAAGTAGTACCTTCGCAAAAGGGACTTATTTTTGTAATTGAAAATGGAATTACACCCCACACCGATAATTAAGTTGCACATTGCATCTATAAACAGCTCCATTAGGGCCATGAATAACACAAAATATTTTCTAAGCTAGCTAAGCAAGTGTTTAAAAAACATGGTACCTGGACGCCAAAAAAAGGGACTTAATTTTGTAATTGAAAATGGTATTAAACCCCACACCGCTAATTAGGTTGCATATTACATCTATAAACAGCTCCATCAGGGCTATTGAATAACACAAAATATTCTCCAAGCTAGCTAAGCGAGTGTTTAGAAAACATGGTACCTAGACACCACAAAGTGGTACCTTTAGTTCAAAAACGTGGTACCTTTGGAAAAAAAAATAGTACCTTTGCAAAAGGGACTTATTTTTGCAATTGAAAATGGTATTACACCACACACCGCTAATTAGGTTGCACATTACATCTATAAACAGCTCCATTAGGGCCATGAATAATACAAAATATTCTCCAAGCTAGCTAAGCGAGTGTTTAAAAAATATGGTACCTGGACGCCAAAAAAAGGGACTTATTTTTGCAATTGAAAATAGTATTAAACCCCACACCACTAATTAGGTTGCATATTATATCTATAAACAGCTCCATTAGGGTCATGAATAACACAAAATATTTTCCAAACTAGCAAAGCTAGTGTTTAGAAAACATAGTACCTGAACACCAAAAAATGATACCTTTAGTTCAAAAACGTGGTACCTTTGGAAAAAAAAAATAGTACCTTCACAAAAGGGACTTATTTTTGCAATTGAAAATAGAATTACACCCCACACCGCTAATTAGGTTGCACATTACATCTATAAATAGCTCCATTAGGGCTATGAATAACACAAAATATTCTCCAAGCTAGCTAAGCGAGTGTTTAAAAAACTTGGTACCTAGACGCCAAAAAAAGGGACTTAATTTTGCAATTGAAAATGGTATTAAACCCCACATCGTTAATTAGGTTGCACATTACATCTATAAACAACTCCATTAGGGCTATGAATAACACAAAATATTCTCCAAACTAGGTACGCGAGTGTTTAGAAAACATGGTACCTGGATGCCAAAAAGTGGTACCTTTAGTTCAAAAACGTGGTATCTTTGGAAAAAAAGTGGTACCTTCGCAAAAGGGACTTATTTTTGCAATTGAAAATGGTATTACACCCCACACCGCTAATTAGGTTGCACATTACATCTATAAACAGCTCCATTAGGGTCATAAATAACACAAAATATTCTCCAAGCTAGCTAAGCGAGTGTTTAAAAAATATGGAACCTGAACGCCAAAAAAAGGGTCTTATTTTTGCAATTGAAAATGGTATTAAACCCCACACCGCTAATTAGGTTGCACATTACATCTATAAACAGCTCCATTAGGGCTATGAATAACACAAAATATTCTCCAAGCTAGCTAAGCGAGTGTTTAGAAAACATGGTACCTGGACGCCAAAAAGTGGTACCTTTAGTTCAAAAACGTGGTACCTTTGGAAAAAAAGTGGTACCTTCGCAAAAGGAACTTATTTTTGCAATTGAAAATGGTATTACACCCCATACCGCTAATTAGGTTACACATTACATCTATAAACAGCTCCATTAGGGCCATGAATAACATAAAATATTCTCCAAGCTAGCTAAGCGAGTATTTAAAAAACATGGTACTTGGACGCCAAAAAAAGGGACTTATTTTTGCAATTGAAAATGGTATTAAACTACACCGCTAATTAGGTTGCACATTACATCTATAAACAGCTCCATTAGGGCCATGAATAACACAAAATATTCTCCAAGCTAGCTAAGCGAGTGTTTAGAAAACATGGTTGCTAAATATAAATAAATAACTTAAAATTGATAAGAAGGGTATTTTAGACTACACAAATTCTAAACAAATTTTAGCGAAATATGCCCTACTTATTAAATTGAACAATTAATGAAGCAAATTCTGGTGCAGTAATTTTAGCAAAATATGCCTTACTTTCTCTTTCTTTGTGACCCCAGCTCGGGAACTCCAATTAATGAAGCAAATTCTGGTGCAATAATTATTTTGAGATCCTGTAGTCTTCCAGACTAGAACCTGTTTCTCCAAAGTTATAAGATAGTCTTTGTAGGTTAACTTGTTTATTGTTCCTTCAATGAAATCAACTGTTTTTAAAATTTTCGTGGTTTGTATTTTAGCATTTTGCCTGCCACTGTGCTTCTCAAGGTTCCAATGCTCATGCTCTTGGTCTGGTTTTGCTCTGTGTCCCTCCAGAAATTTCGCTTAATTGATTTGGAAATCTGATCTGGAAACACGAACATAAGCAAGACTAATTTCTTTTAAATGCATTGGGAAATTGTAATTTACTGTTTTTCAATTTGGGTGTTCATGATATTAGTGAACCGACTCGACTATGAGATAATAGTAGCATTCTCTTTCCAAATGAAATTTTCTTCCTCAAGCTGTCATGTTAGACAATTTCCATTAGCAAAAGATTCAAAGCTATCATGTTGCATAAGTTCAGAAATTAGAAAGAGAATTTTGGATTCTCCCGTTTGGCATGTTTCTACACAGAAATTTGTTATGCACACGCAGAGCATCAACATTTTTCAGTTGGGATTTGGGAACCCTCAAACAAAAGATCCATCAACTACACAGAGCATCAACATTTTTCAAAGCTTCAAAAACCAGAACATAGTGAAATCAAAAGAGATCAATCGATCAATGAACAAACTCTAAAAAAGAATTAAGCAAACAGGATGAACATAGATAAGCTCGGAAAGAGAGCGATGGAAGCTCAGTTGTTGATTTTGATGGTGGTGATGCCTTTCCATTTGGAAATGACCATCTTCTGTACACCGTTTCTCATCTTCACCCGATCCGGTCCTTCTCATTTCCACCTTCACAAATATTGATTGACCTAGAGAACTTCCTCCCACCATCGTATTTCTGGTCCTCCTCATCATCATCATCTTCATCGTCATCGTCATCAGAATCTTCTTCTTCTGCATTGATCTTGAACGAAATTCCATGGAAATTAAACTTTACCAGATATAAATAAACAAGCAACACTGTTATTAGGTCAATATATTAAAATATGGAGAAAGGGCATTTTAGGAACTACAGAAAATAAGGAGAAGGGTATTTTAGCCTACACAAATTCTAAACAGTAAAAATTCATGTGTCACCTCAACTTTTGGGTCAAACTTATTTTAGAGAAACTATGAGACTTTGACTCAGCCTCTTAGTAAATATGATGCCCTAACCTCATTTATATGTAATAATCCCTTATCATTATCAATTCTGATATGTGTGTGCAGGCTGTGCATCCTTGACATAGAAAATTTTCATTTGCGCATCTTGGTTAAAAAAAACAAAGCCCAAATGGTGGCACATTAATAGTGGCCCAAAACTGTACACATATGGTCCAAACTTGTCAATGACCCATAATTAAGCGTTGAAGATTCAAATTAAATTAAGCGTTGGTATAACGGCTATACAAATCCGATGCTGACAGTTTGAGCCATACATTTGACCGCTCTAGTTCCTAACGTCTGGTGGTCGTGGGGGTGGTTGGAGGCAGGAAATTGGGAGTTTCCATTCCTAAAGGATTCTTTCTATTGCTGCAGTGTCTCTCAGCTGCATCGAGAGGAGCTTCTTCCCTTGACAACACTTTAGATTTGGTGAAGAACCTGGGATTGTGTGGATTAAATTCCTTTGAAGAGCCTAGAAGTCCGTTCACACCAGATATGATAGGCTGAAGCTCGAAATGCAAACTTGGAGATGAAGTGATTAACCTTTGATTTTCAGTGGCAGGAAGTCCAATTAAGAAAGGAGTTATAGTTCATTGGGAGAAGCAATATGACCCACATAGTGTTCGAATAAATGAACAAATGAGTTGTGAAAATTCACATGCGAAGAATAGGTGGTTGTGGTTTTCAGGAGCTGATTTGCAGAGAGGGCAGGAGTTCTGTGATCTAAGAAAGGCCATGAATTTTTTTTTTTTAATCTTGGAAGCCTATTGTGGACAGCGAGGCAACATATAAAGCTATGTTTTGGGATGGATGGCGAACCCCAAACAAGGTGATCCCAACCAACGAGTGGTGTATTGGCCAAAAATAATGAAATAGTGTGTTTGAGAGAGTAGATACCTGTTGGTGATGTGTTGGGATTTATATGCCCTGGCATAGCAAATTCCTATCTGGATTATAGTGACATATGTTCCTGACGTTTCTGAAATATTTGTGCTTTATACAATTGGTGAATTCAATGTATTATGTTTCGATTCATTATAGAATTGATAGTGTCCATTTGATTACAAGAGATATTTATATATATATGTGATGGCGATCAATGTATGATATATAAATAGTAATCATAAATTGTTCATAGTCGGTAATTATGGATGGACTCATAATTAATTAAGACTTGAACTGGATCCGCGTTAGGTTGAGATATATTGCGAAAGCCGTCGTATGCAATTACTCCCTATCACTGTCATGGCATTTGACCCTTAAGTATGAGAAAAATATAAACTCTTTTATTAATTAATAATTACTTTGATTTGTTCGGTGGATTCTTCGGGATCCTTAAACCGACACTTTGGGTAGTTATGTAATTAATAGTTAGAGGGTTATATTTTCAATATTTGCATCATTGCTACTTGTATTTATTTTGTATTGATTATGGTTGATCACAAAGTAAATTCGAAGGCCTTCGTGTGTTTTTAGACAAAATGATTTATTATATATTTATTTATTTAAATTATTATTTTTGTCAAACAAATGTTTTATTGTGATCAAGCCAAAAATAATCAATGGTACCAAAATAAATATATCAATTAAGTAGTTGGATTAATGGCTTTATTTATCCGATAACTAATTAAGCATAGAGGGGTCAAAGTGCAATATTGACTTAGAGATTATTTATTATTTAATTGGAGTTCAATTAATTTCTTTTAGTGGATTAGAAATTAATTTATGAATTAATTGAATTGAGTCCATGGACCGGGCCAATTATTAATTCATTGTAGCCAATAAAATAATAAGCCCAATGGATTCTCACTAATAGCCCAACTTAATATTGGAATCATATTAGATTTGAGACATATGAATTAGAAATTGAAAAGGATTTGTTGTTTCCTTTTCTTTATTTTTATATTGCCTATAAATATACATGGTCTATATATATTTTGGGGATGATTTTTAGAAGAAGGAAAAAGGAATTTATTTTCTCTCTCTAGAAAATTAGGGTTTATGTTCTCATCTAATGGAGGCTCCCACAAGCCTAGTTTTCAAGGTCATTCATGGAGGCTTATGAGTGATTCCTAAAGGCAAGACCATTACCAAGAAGATGAAGATCCATGGAAAAGGTGTCTAGCAAAAAGGGATCTACAATAAGTGAAAACATTCACTTTAGAGAAGAGATCTAAGGTTTACTCAAACCTTGATGTAAGTATTCAATCTTTTAATTGAATGATACATCATGTTTTATTTTTGCATAAAACTTGTCTTTATGTAATGAATCAAGATCTATGAATTAAAATCCCTTGAAAGGTTTTTAAAACTAGCACGTTTCCCAACAGATGGAATCCAAATAATGGTGTCATCGATTGAAGAATTGGGTAATGGGCTGTTTGCTAGAGATGGTATAAGGTTGAGGATGAATGGGGAAAGGACCAAGACTTACCAGAAATGAAATGCTCAACTTTAGCAAATCTGTCAATTTCAGACAATTCAATTGCAGCAAAGCTGAACCTGTGATGCAGATGACCCAATTGGTCCGGTTATCATACCAAAAGTGAGTGTTCTTTCCATTACCCACCATGTGTTTGATTAGCTTTGCAATGATATGCCTCTATTGTAGCAATTTCCTCCAATTCCATGTGCAGTTTTGTGGTATCTTTTCATACCATTATGCTTCTGTTTCTGATAAGGTATGTATGCACCCATTTTGACCATAAGCTCTGTGGACTATTTACTGATAGATGCTAAAGAAACCTAGAGATGGATGCCTTGTTAACTGAGAGTAAGCAAGCAATGAATATTATCAGGCAATCATGGCAATTGCCGCAATTCTCCTCTGCAGGTTCTGCCCTTTATCAAGTAAAATCAAAACTTGCAAGACTGACTTGTGGAAGTGGAGTAAGGCTCGAAATTACAAGTCCAGCACCCATATCAAATTCCTTCAAGATCAGATTGCAGTCATCAAGGAAACCACTCCTCTCAACAGATCAATGCTTCCAAACCTCAAAAAAGAGTAAAGTCACACTTGGAGAAATGAGGAGATATTCTGGAAACAGAAATCTCAAATCTCCTGGCTTCAGAACAGAGAAAAAAAAATACAGCTTTCTCCATAGAAAAGCCTCCATTCGTCAATCGAATAGGGGGTTGGTGCAAAACCAAGAAATCAGGTTGGTTGTGGAGCAGTTCTTCTCCACTTTATACCTCGAATATATGTAGCATTGACAGCTCATTTTGGCATCTTATTTCTCCTGTCACCACTTGTGAAATGAACAGATCTCTTCTTCGCCCGAAGAACAGAAGAATTGAGAATTGTGATTAAGAACATGAGCTCCTTCAAAGCTCCAGGCCCGAATGGCTTTACGCCACTTATCTATCAAACATATTGGAACAACATTCAAGAAGATATTGTATGCGGTTTCAATCACTTCCTCTCCACAAGCAATCTTCTCAAAAGTCTAAATCACACCAATATTTCTCATTCCCAAAACCAGAAATCCCATCTCGGTTACTCAATTCAGGCCTCTAGCCCTTTGTAATGTGCTGTACAATATCTACTCAAAAGCTCTTGTGAACCGTTTGAAACCTGTTCTTAATAATTTTATCAGTCCGTTTCAGAGTTTCTGTCCCTGGCCGATTGATCCACAAGAACATCATGATCGTCCATGAGGCGATGCATCACATGAAAACTAAGAAGAATGGGAAAAAAATGCTTCATATCCATCCAACTCGGCAAGGCCATTTGATCAGGTCCAATAGGATTTCATTGAAAAAAATGCTCTCGGCTTCAACACTCGCTGTATTAAATTTCTAATGCAGTGTGCCTCTACAATATCGGATTCAGTTAATATTAACTGCGAAGTTGGAACGCTTATTCATCATTCCCGCGGTTTCTGTTTACGGCAACCCTCTATCTCCTTACTTATTTCTCTTCTGTAAGAATGCCTTTTCCTCCTTTGCCCAAGCAACAATGTCCAAAGACCTCAATGGTATTCCTATGGCCCCTCTTGTTAACCCAATTACCCATTTTCTTTTTGCCGATAATGCCATCTTTTTTGTGAAGCATCTTCTTAGGAGCTACTACGATAAAATCTATTCTTAATCAGTATTACAATAAGGACTATCACTTTCTTTCTTTTCCCTAGTTAGTTAACCAAACTTGACAGGAGGTTAGCACTATCTTTCTCTTCTTCTTATTATTATTACTATTTTTTCCTCATAACTAATTTTATATTTTTTTCCTTTTCCCTCTTGTTATATGAAACACAGCCATAGTTGATAACCATGTTTGGTTTCTGTTATTTCAAGTGCTGGCATTGTCCCCGGAGGCTCTCTATCTGAATAATTGACATTTGTGTCAAGTTTTTTCTATCTGAAATTCTAGACACTAATCATGTAGATTCTTTCATGTTTTTTAGGGGTGACAAAGGTTGACACTACCCGTCAATATGACTCGAACACGACACCAGTTAAACGGGTTTGGGTTGACCTTAAATGGGTTCGAGTCATAATCGGCTCGACACGATTAACCCGTTTAATTTGTCATGTCGTGTTTGGGTTGACGGTTCAACCCGTGTAACTCATTTTTACACGTTTAACTATATATGTCGTAAATAATTTTCTATTTAAGTTCTAAAATTACTATATAAACTAATGTCTTATAATTTAATCTTTTGTAAACTAAAAATTATTTAGTAATTTGGTTGATTAAAATTTATATTTTTTTTTAGTATTTATTATTTTATTGAGTATTATTAATAATTTAAATAATATATATATATTCTAAATAGGTCATTAAACGTGTCAGCCCCGAAAATTTAGATCTAACAGTCTTCGTATACCCAAAAACACCAATAACCACAAAACCAAAATCCCTACCCTAGGCGATGTGAGATACAGTGATATGTAGGACGTTATGGTAGCTGTTAGTGCTAGTCACCCACCCACACACTTCATAACCGTTGTGGTAGCTAGTCGATGTGTCACCTGCCCACTAAAAAAAATAAACAATAACAAATCTGGGCTACCTGTCCAACACACTAACCAACCATCCCAGTAGCTGTCGGTGAACGCCATCCACCCACACACACCCAGTTACAAGTGGTAGCTCACCAGTGCTACACACTCGCCCACTCACACCCGTTTACATCATCACTATACTCACACTTCCGGTTGGGTACAAGCTCTGATACCAATTTTGTAACGACCCGAACCCAAGGGTCCGAAATCGCTAACCGAGTATAAACCCTGGAATGACACGTATAGTATAGTTACAAAGTATGTCAAAACGGTCTACTAACCCATTGAACCCTGTGGAGGAGCGTCGTCCGCCATTTTCCTTCCATGTCCTAAAAAATCTTAAATATAAGGAGTGAACAAATTGCTCAGTAGGTGGTGCTTAAGACACACCTCTTGTGACCACGTAAATCCACACAATGAATAGAAAAATAAAGAAGCGGGATCATACCACACCGGGGTAAACAGAGTAACAAATTTGACAATCCAAGTCATAATTAAATTATGATGTGTAATGGATGGCAATGTCACTCCCCATTTTACAAAACTATTTCTGCCATCATTTCTGAACCGTTAATGCAACCCGTCCCTTGACAGCTTCATGGCGGCATGAAAGAAGGATTGGCTAACTGTCCCTGACCACAAGGCAACTCAAGGACGTCATTTGGGGCCCAATTAACTCAACCATGCTAGGACAGTCTCCCTAATTCCCTTTAGGTCACATTAACCCCACGGTCCCTAGGCAACTCTTAGGCGGCCGGGTTTTCACAAAACCACTTTAATCAAAAAATTTCCTAAAAATCCCCTTTCACTTTCATTTCAAAACACTTTGCCCTTTTCATTCATGCCTAATGCTATGAATGCATGTCACATATTTTTATTTTTGTATATATTTTTTTTTCAATAATATGAGAATAAGAAAAATTCACACTACACAATTTAACATGCTCCTTCATAGCAATTTCTAGAGAATTAATAAACAACGTAGGCATGAAAATTAACATCTAAGCATGTTTTCACATAATTTTATCAACACATATAAGCATAGGCTTCAAATACAACAACTATATCATTTTTTAAAACAATCAATTCAAATAAAGCATGCTTGATAACAAATAATTAAAGGAAATTCACAAGGGAACAAGAAATTGGGAATTAAGAACCCCTACTTCAAGATTATGCAAAACCCCCAAATTGATGCCCTAAATTTCAAAAATCAAGGAGTGCACCGAACTAGAAATTGCTCCGATCAACTTGTAGATTTTGTCGTGAGCTTCAATTTGCCGCAAACGGCACTCAAAAATTCCAAGTATTAAAAGAGAAATCAAATTTGAAAGTTTGAGACAAAAAGAAAAAAGAAAAATCTAGAAAAAGAAAGAGAGGAAAAGAGAGGAAAAGGGTTGCGGGAGAGAGAAAAGAGAAAGAGATTGTGTGATCAAAATGGCCTCTTGGCCTTATTTTTAAAAGGCATGTGGGTCCCACCATTTTCTTTTATTTTTTTTTATCTCTTTTCATTTTCTTTACACCACACAAATAAATATATACCAACTATATGAGACCCACATAAAAATGAAAATATTACAATAGTACCGAAGGTGAACGGGGATTGCTAGATTTGGGCTTAGGATTGAAGAGTTGGTGTTGCAGGATTTAATTTATTTATTTGGAGAATTTTTGTATATTTTTGAGGAAATTGACTTTGTATAAAGTAGGCATTTTTTTTTTTTTTTTGATCTTGGTGTATTGTGATGTATTTGAGTTGAATAAATCGAGGATTGTATATTAGAAAATTCGGATCGTGACAAAACGAGTTACACATGTAAACCATTTAATAAACAGATTGAATTCGGGTTAGTGTTGAGAGTTCCTGACACGATTATTAAACAGGTGATGTTTGGATTAAGATGTTTAGTATAATAACTTAAGTTGAAACGACACAATTACGATCCGCAAACACGAATTGCCATTAATGTTTTAATAACACATGGTAGAGAAAAATATAAAAACTAATAGAACTTAACAATTAAAATAAATTTGTTTATGTTATACCAAACCCTTCAAATACCACAAGTATAACTAGCCATTATCATTCACATATATGCAGATTATTTTTAGATCAGAAGATGGATGCATGCATCTCATCATAGTAGGAGCCAGAAGGACCATTATCAGGCAACAAAGCCAGCATTACAGGTGCTCTAGCACCTTCCTCTGGAGTCAAGTTTCCTGTGTTATCATTCATATCTGTTTTGACATATCCAGGATGAACACAATTTACACGAAAATCAGGGAATTTCCTTGCTACAAGTTTAGTATAGGCATTTATGGCAGCTTTGGAAACTTTATAAGCAGACACTATAAGGGGCCACCCATTAGCCTGCAACTTATACTCCTTAAAATCCATTAGAAACCACAGCAAAATCTTGTCTATTTTCTCTTCTGTTAAGCTGTCGACATTCTGCAACTCTTCTTTGACCTTCTCGTTGTTGATAAACTGAAACAAAACAAAACAAAAATAAATAAAAATAAAAAGAGAGAGGAAATAGTTAGAGCTTATTGCATTTTTTCTCTTCCTTCACCAGACATGCTAATCATGCATGAAACTGGTGTGTCTGCTTACACTTAGTTGTCCATTAACAGAGGAAACGTTCACTATTCTTGCTGAATTGGAGAGTTGCAGGAGAGGAAGAAGTGCTTCAGTTACTCCTTTGGTTCCATAATAATTTGTCTTGAGACACTCTTGTGTCATCTCATAAGTTTGCTTCATGAGTTTGTCCAACAAGTGAGCATCCTCATCGCTCACCTGCATACATCATAAAGTCTCAGCCCTGCTAGCCAAATTGTGGGTTACTTTCAGAAATTCTGATTTTTTTTTATGAACTCAGGATTGCAATAAGCTTAATTATTAATTTTTTTTTTTTTTTTAAAAAAAGAACTAGCTCTAAAATGAATTGCTTTAATATCGGGAACAAATATATATGTTTCCCTAATTGCAGTCAGTGCACTTGAAGGCTCCTTTTTTCCTTTGTTAGATAATCATTGTTACACTGCTAAATTCAATAAGCATGAGGACAATGGTTCGATCTTGAGAGCAGTCACACTATAAATTAATGTCAAAATGTTTAACGCTTTCCCTCCAAGCACCAGAGCAGCAGAATTAAAGTTTGGCATTTTAAAAGACAGAACAAGGTGGGCATTTGCTGCTACTGAAAATTTGGCATCTGTATTTTTCTGCAACTTTCTTGGTTATATTTTTTCATGATTTTTTACCCAACCAGATATCCAGATATTGATCATATTGTTCTGCAATGTAAAGACTAATGCTGTGGGAGTATACTTAGAAACAATTTCCTGGATTTTCTGCTTCGTAACAACCACCTCAGTGTTAAACATATATTCTATACCCATGAAAAACATAGTAATTATTCGATAAGAACTCTGACAGGGAAGCTATTTGTAATACTTACGATCCCCCCTCCTTGTCTGTAGTCTCTATATGCTTCATGATCCGTAGTAAGTCCAAGAATTCCTGCATTATTGACCTGTAAATAAAGTTTATTCCACAGAACACCTATAAGCAATTAATCTGGTAACCTGATATTCCTTAACACATCAGAAAGTAGTGTTATTCAACTCCTTTTCATTTCTTTGTATGTTATCAAATTGAATGCATCATGCTAAGCCATTGTGTATGTATGTTGGTATAAATTTTTTTCTTGTTATAATAGCAATAGCCAAGCCACTTATCAATTCATATTTGTTTCTAAATTCTCCCCAGGATATCATGTTTTTTGAAATGTGTTTGTACATATTTCGTGAATGAAGCAATACTGGCAGGATCTTTTACGTCAAGTTGATGAAAAAACATATCTGAGAGGCCAGAAACTTTGAGATTGTCTATAGCTTCAACACCCTTCTTCTCATCTCTGGCTGTTAATATTACTGCAATTCCATTAGATGCTAGCTGTCGGCATATCTCGAGTCCAATTCCTTTGTTGGCTCCTGTAACCACAGCATACCTAGATTAACAGTGATCAGCTGAAGATTATACATATAAATGCTGTTGTGAATAATTTGTATTTACATATTGTGAAAAAATGAGTGTTGTGATACCTTTTCGCTGTTGAAGTACTGTTGGTGGTCTCTTCCATTTCTGATGAAGAACTAGAGTAGTTGATCAATGTTAGTGACTTGTTGCAAGTTGATGTTGAAAGAATGTTCACTTTGTGAGAATCTGCTTTCAACCTAAGCACCATCAAGGCCGCCATTGTTCATATATTCTATAGCTGTCTGTTCTTTCGCCTTTTCTTCTACATTTGATGCCCTTTTTTGATTCCCTATTCTTATTTTATTTATTCAACATATTTTAAATTAATCTTTACAGATTCTTCTGTTTCATAAATAATATTAATAATAATAATAATAAATTAATAAATTATAATGAGGTGAGTTTGGTCGGCACTTCCTAATCTGGGATTGGGCACCCACATTATATTGTTGCCAACTTACATTATGTGATGTAATCTAATTTGTATCTTCTTCAATAAAAATAAAAATAAAAATAAATCTAATTTATAACTTCTTGAAGGAAAAAATTACCAATTAATCACATCATATAAGTATCAACTTATGAATATATGATACAAAGCTCACAAAACTCATGATCGAGTCAACTCGGTGAGTTTTGTAGGCTTGTGTGTCATATTTATAATACAAATAGTTGGTTGCATGACATTTAATCCAAATAATATAACAAGTAGTTGGTTATGTGAAGGAGTGACACTACACATAATACAAGTTAGTTGGTTACATGAATTTTATTTTATACTATAAATAAAAATTAGGGTAAAGTGCATTAAACCTCCTTGAACTATTAGTCGTTTGCAAGAAACCCCCCTGAACTACAAAACACCCCCCCCCCCCCCCGAACTATGATTTTGTTGCAATTTATCCCCTTGAACTATTGGTCATTTGCAAGAAACCTCCCTGAACTACAAAAAACCCCCTCTGAACTATGATTTTGTTGCAATTTACCCCCTTGAACTATTGGTCATTTGCAAGAAACCCCCTTGAACTACAAAAAAAACCCCCTGAACTATGATTTTGTTGCAATTTACCCCATGACATTAGCTTCCGGCACCGAAAATTTTGAAAGACCAGTTTACCCTTATAACACACTGCGTCGTTTTAACTTATATACTTTTTACAATTTTTTTTTTCTGCCAAAAGATACTTTTCACCCAACACAACCCAAAACAGAGAGCTAGAGAGAGAGAGAGAAGAGACCAAAGAAATCCGAGGTCGGCGGGATGGCTCGGTCTCGGATGATGGCGGCTTGTGAGCGGAGGACTCAGCTATGATGAGAGCTCGGTTGACTCGGCCGTAAACTGTGGAGGGGGCAGCGAGCTCAAGGGGGCTTGGCCATGAACTATGGACGGCTGTGTGCTGGAAATACGGACGGCGGTGTGCTCGGTTATAGAGATGGCGGAATGGGCCGGCGAGCTTGGAATGGACGGTGGAATGGACCGGCGAGCAAGGTGAACTGAACGGCGGGCAAGGCGGTGACGCCGATGGGCTGACGCAACGGTGCAGAGAAGTGCGATATATATGGCCGATGGATCTAGCAGGTGGTGCAACGGCTATGATGGAGCTATGACAGGAGACCCACCGATCCCAGCAACAAATTCCTCGGCTTCATTGTCCCTTTCAGTCAATTAATTCGTGCAGATGGGGTAAATTGTAAAAAAAATATATATAATTCAGGGGGGTTTCTTGCACATACCCCAATAGTTTAGGGGGGTTTTTTGCAACTTTTATAATTCAATGGGGTTTCTTGCACATACCCCAATAGTTCAGGGGATTTTTTGCAACTTTTATAGTTCAGGGGGATTTCTTGCACATACTCCAATAGTTTAGGGGTTTTTTTGCAACTTTTATAATTCAGGGGAGTTTCTTGCACATACTCCAATAATTCAGGAGGGTTTTTAATGCACTTTACCCTAAAAATTAATTAATTAGTAATATCATGTCATGTCAATAAAATAACATCGTATTTATAAAATTTTTAAAAAAACTTATGTGTTTGAAACGACGGATTCGATGAGAATTGAATTTTTAATTTTCCAAAAGACACAAGGATTGTATAAGAAAGAAAAAGAGGCACAAAATTTTGAATTTCACAGACAAAATTGGGAGCGGGTGACAAGTTGTTTGTGAAGGGCCCAAAGCAAACAAAATGACAGCACTGACTTGTTATAATAAGTTCAAGACATTTTTCAATGTCTTACGGTAAGATCGAGTATAAATAGTTTACGTTGTCTTATAATTAAGCTCAAGACATTTTCAATGTCTTACGTTAAGGTTGAGTAAAGAAACATCTTATGTTGAAACAAACATAGTGTAAAAGTTAAAAATAATAATTAATAAATAAATAATCATCTTTAGTAGTTATTCCACTCAAAGTCACTTATTGAAGTTTTACTAGGTTGACTTCCATAATTTTACAGTGCCTGTTGGTGCAAGGCACATCTAAATTATCAACTATTTACCATTTAGTTCATCTAAATTTCAACATTTTTGACAATTTAATTTTAGCATCATTGTTCAAATCTTTTATACCAACTTGATTAACTATCTGTTGCTGATTTTGCCAAGAGACCCAAGAAAATAACTCCCTCCGTCCCCAAATAAGTGTCATACTTTTCTTTTTTATCTGTTCTAAAATAATAGTCCACTTTTTTTTCTTTTTTTTTTTCAGACAATATATTTCACATCTTTCCATATATGTCATTTGAGTTTAAAATTTCAAACTAAAAAATTCAAAACTTAAAATAGCAAGTTAGTAACTTTTTAGACAGACAATGCATGTTCCATATGTTCCCTTAAAAATTACTACTCCCAATAAGCTACACTTAAATTGAGACGGAGTGATTATTTAATTCTATGTTTGGTAATGAAAAAAAATAAAATAAAACAAAGGCTAGTTTGGTTGGAAAGAAATCGAAGGAAAAGAAATAAAAGTTAACAGAGGGAGATGGGATTTTGTGTTTGGCGTAAAATATGGGAAAGAAAAGAAAGAAAATTGAGGAAAAGAAGAAATTCAATAAGATAGTAACATCAACTTTTCTTTCTTTTCTTTTTCCTCCTATTTTTCTTTTCCACCGTACCAAACATGACATTAACTCTTATTGCCAAAATTGTATTCATGCCATTCCTTCAGCCAACTTTTTCATTCCTTACCAAACTGAACATAAACCAATATAGTTTAATTGCCTACTAAAAGCTTACTTCAGCTTCTTTATTTAGTCACAAAAGACAATCGTTTAGTTCACTCAAGTCCATATTTGTCTGAAAACATTGACAAGACCACAATTAAGTGGGTGGGTGCATATCGACTTGGTTATGAAGAAATCCTAGAAAATGACAATGTTTTCAATTGGTTTTTCCCATTGCCCAAACACGCCATCTCCAACTAAAATAGTCTTCAAAACCACCTCATTGTCGTTTCCCTGAATTAGACATTGCTTATATCAAAAACTTTGACGACTCTGTTAAGAGTCGTGAAACTATTCAGCTGGTGTGGCAGCAAAATGGTGCCAAAATTGTAAGCAACTTACCCTAATATATATTGCTCGAGATTGTTCACTAGCCAATTAGCTCCCGACAAGTCATCAGCCCAATAATGAAATCTTGACTAAAAAATGAATTGACCATTTAAGGTGAGCTCTATTTCACTTGTATTAGACAGAGAGAGAACTGATCTTCTCTCGTAACGTGTCGTGCGTTATCGCTTTATTTCACTTGTGTGAAGCACAATTTTATGGTGTGAGATACCTGTTGGCCCTCCTCTAGTGACAGGTGTTGGTTTCTTACAATAATTATTAAACCATGTCAATTTATCCAAAGTTCAAAGTTCAAAAGGTATAGGCAAGGTAAAGATGTATAATTGGTGCAAGTCAATGCTCACTAGTCTTGAGCAAACGGTTTTTCAAATTGGCACTCCATTACATATGTATTTGACCATCTTAGCCCTTAAAAGCCTCTTCTTATACATAATTGTTGTCAAGACTTACCAATATTCATCAAAAACTATGGTATATGCATAGAAGTAGATTATCAAACCCATTAGAACAGTTGAATCAGATACATATAAAAAGGGTTTTTTTTTTTTTGTTTTAAGGGAAAAATAAAAAAAATAAAAACTAAGCTTGGAAAGTACTAAAGAGTCCTCTCAGAGAAGTTTGGAGAATCTAGGCAGTCAATAACATGATTGCAATAATACAAAAAAGACGTGGGCATTTTCGCCATTGTAGCAGAACAAGTCAAGAAAAATTTGGCTCTTATCTTGAAAACACAAGTTGGCTGACCCCAGTATTAAAAGACTTCACATCTGCATTACTGAACAAACTCAACTTCACCTGCTTCATCTGTTTCTGTTACACACACACACACACACCACATAGAGAGCTATTAGTTTCATGGGAATTCAATATAACGGGGTCCCATTTCTGATCATCGTCGCGATGCTCACGGTCAGCCAGCTCTCCAGTTGCCATCATATGCAGAGAATTATCAGTGAAGGAACAGAGAAGAGGTTGAAAGTTGAGTCCAATTCCAGGTTTTCTAGGCATTTCTCAGCAGCAGCAGCTCCAGAGAAATCCAGAAATGATGAGATGGAACCGATATTCGGAGTGTCATACCGAACAGTTCCAGGAGGACCAAACCCTCTTCACAATTAGTTAGTGTCTTAACTTTTATGGTATGTTTTAGTTATGCAAAATTTTGCAGTATATAGTGTGTGGTCTTTTTCTTTCCTTTGTTTCTCTGCTGATCAAAGATGTATGATAAATACAATTGAAATAGATTATCAGATTGTACATATCCAAAACTCATAGTTGTACTTGATTGAATAATGAAAAAGGTATATTCATGTGTGTGTTTGTGAATGTCTATAATTGGGGAAATACAAGAAGATTAGTGATCTATATTGCCAGAGTTTTCCTATTTTTGGCAGAGCCTCATATGATCCGAAGTCCGATACTAGATGAGTAACTACGCATTACACCAAATCTAAATAATTGAATTACTTAATGGTAAATAAATTATAGGCGTGAAAAAAATAAATAAATAAATTATGGGCAGCAAAGAGTTGAAGACAAAAGGTCAGAAAATGGTGCGGAAAACAATGAATTGAATTAGAATAACAACCAATGAAGTCATGAGTAAAGGTGTGCAAACATTGAAAGTACTGTTATGGATGACAGAGAAGTCAGGCAAACAAATGAACAACCAACCAACATGATAACATCTATCCTTTTATATTGCAGGCCTTTTCAAGTCATATTATTTTACTACCAGACAACATAGTGGGGCATAATTTTGGTTTGTCACATTCATTACAGACAGTACCAAGGATTTTTTTTAATCCAAATGGTCAAACAAAGGGTTCCAAGATCTATCTCTCATACATATTCATAGAAAAGTGAATAGATTTGGAGCCTAAAAGTTGAACAATGGAGGTTGACATCATCATGATATCATGATACCATTAATGTTCGTAACACCATCATGATATTAGTCTCCACTCACATAAAATTAGAAGAAAATTTTGACAGTAGATTCTATGCCAAAGAATACAATATCTACAGCATTTAATCAGTCTCTAATATTGTGTTGTGATTCACAACACAACAGAGCAATCAAATTACTTCACCCAAAAAACAAAAAACACAGCAATCAAATCAGGTAATGTTGGAAGAGAAGCACGTATAAAGAGCACAAGACCAGATGGTTATCATTATTGAAAACTCCAAAATGAGTATGTGACTTGCCGGGGGGACCAAAAAAAAAGGAAGATTAGAGATTGTCCAATTTAAGCATCCCAATCTATAATTATTTGAAATATTTGATCATGTATATGTTACACACATCACATAGTATACCATCCCATGAATAACACATTGTTTGCGAATAAGCTATTTATACTACACAACCAAAAACACATTGGATGGTGACACACAGTAGCATAACTCCACCAAAGTAAAATGGACGGGTCAATATGATCCCACTGTATATCTTCATAGGGGAGTAGTTGGGGCTCTTTCTCATTACCCATAATAAGGTGAAGTTCCTCTGATCAGCTGTAGGCTTTAAGGAATGAAGAACTACGAGGGCAATAATCGTTGCCAGATCACGAGAATATATATATTTAAAGGGAAATTGCAGCAACATTCGAGCAACATAAAGCGAGAGCACTGTGTCACAGCTAAATCCCCCATCAGGAACCAGGAACATTAAGGTTCCGGAAGAGCTCTGGAAGGTGGGCATTGGTCAACTTGGTCCTCTTGCTGATTTCATGCTTCTTCTTCTTGGGTTTGGCCTTGGAGCCAATACCATGAACCTGAGCCATGGCCCTCCTCTTGGCAGTGTTCGTGGCAGGCTTCATCCCATTCTTTTGTAGATCCTTCTCAATGTCAATCATATCACGTGGTAGTTCAATTCCCCGGAAGAGCTGTTTTAGGTCATCATCAACCTTGATGGGTATTCTGGGGTCATTTGGATAGGCTATGTCTTCCTGCGAGTCAAAATTAGACAGCAGCCAGACTTGACCGGCAGCTTTAAGAGCCTACAAAAATATATAGATACACATTAACACAAAATTCTGGAGATATATAAATAATAATTTGAGATGCTCATTCTATGATGACTTTCAACTTTTTCGTCTATATTTGTGTTCAAACAAATAACGCAAGTTGGAAACGTGATTGATTTGATTGTCACCACATGAAATACATTATGTATCCCAAGAAAATAACACTTCAGAAAAAACGTACTCTCACGTACAACCACGGATATGCTGTCTGACCTAAACATAGCATCCAGATGAGAGTACCAACTAGGAAAATAAATAAAAGAGATGCATAAAAGATAACATAGAATAAAAGAGAAGTATACATACTACTATTTCATATTTTTCAAAACAATATGTATAAGAAAGCGGGTAGGTCTTTAAATATGGCTAACTTTGTTCCGCATCCAATCCTCTTTTTCGGATTTGGCAAAAAGGAACTTTCCAATAATACGATTGTAATCCCGAATTGGTCAATTCATTAACTAAATTCAGGTTTCGGATTAACTATGATCCAACCCAATTATGCTTTATATAATACTACATATCATATTATATGTATATCTGACATCCACAGTAGATCTTTAGTAATTTAACTGTGGCAACATTAGATATAAAAACTAAGACTTTTGGTTTTCCATTTCAAGTAAAGTTAACCAACTTAACCCCTCAAAAAATTAATATTAATAACTCAGTAACACTTACAAATAAAAAATTTAGAATAACCAACATGGATCTATAATGAATAACTAATAACTTTATTTAATACTTAATACAAATATATATATATATATACACACACACACACACACACACATATATATATAAGATGCATTTTCTCACTCCCAGATTAAACATTATGTGGACTGGATTAGAAGGGTCAGTCATTCAAAAGTTAAATAGGATACCATAACTTATGGACTGATGCAATTATTCCACTGCATGTACATTCTCATAATGATGGTATTTTTCCAAAATCAAACTTTGTTGTTCAGCATCTTGAAGTAGCCATCCCTAAGAAGGTATGTCATTTAAAAGTGATCTATTAATCTCCTAATAAGTCGGTTTAATGATAGTAGTTGGCCTATGTTTCGGTCCTCTTCCCCATTACGGCTAACTCTGTGCCAGCGGCCGCAGTAATACAGAGGATGCAAGCATCACTTCCATATTCCAATTGGTAGTTTTCAACAATGGGTTTGAGTACATGTTAGAGAAACAACCTCAACTGGATCATAATTTGTGTAGAAATTTCGAAAGCTATGTATATAATTATACTTTGCTTACGTATCATATTAGTAGGCTGATGAAACAAAAAAACCTATTGTGTTACTAAGTATTAGAATATAAATACATAATAATAATGTAAGCACGTACTGATGCAGGACATACATGTAACCTAATGTAGAACATGCAGTGTTCTGATACCACTTGATGAAAAACCCTAAGAGAAGAAAGAAGAAAGAGGAGAAGATTAGCAAAAAAAAATGTGGGGCAGAAAATCCAAATTCTAATACTCAATAATATCAATCAATTATCAAACCATAATATTTGGCTTTTACAGTTTGATGATACATTGATATTATCGAAAACTGAAATACAGATTTTCTCCCCAAATTCCTTCTTCACTAAACCTCTTTTTTCTTCTTTTCGTTTATTTTTATTTTTTCTTTCTTTTTTTTTTATTATTAGGGTTTTGGTAGATAACATTTAAGTTAATAAATTTATATAATAATATACATATTTTTTCCCTTTACCTTTGAATAGATTTATTTCACATATGATACATATTATTACAAAAATGTGGAATTATTTGAAAATAGAAATAAGGAATACTCTTTCCTCGAGAGTTCTTGAAAGTAAAGGAGCAATAACCAATTTCTTGTTCTATCAAGATCAAGAGGGTGGTACTGCTGCTTTATTTTTGTTTAGTAGTCTTTTACTTGCATACGCCTTTTATTATTATATTATTTTTTAACATAAAAAGAAAAAGGATTCTTATAGATTGGTTCATGATTGAGTATCGTGATTCACTTCCGTATTAATTTGTAATCTATATATCTTCTCCCTAATGTTAAGTTGTTATTTTACATTTAACAGATAAAATTGCAATGTGATTCTTTTTTATTCCTCCGATAATTTTTTCATATTTATAAAGCTAAAAAAGCTTTGATCATCATAGCTGAAATTTTTTATTACCTAATAAATCCTATGATTAAATATTTAATCATAGGGTAATTTCCAGACCTCCCCTGTAGTTTTGAGAAATTTCCAACAAACGAAAATTGGTAGAAAATGGTCAATCTCCCCTAAAGTTTAAGTGAAAATACAGATTCCCCAATCAGTTAACAAACATTAAGTCAGCTTAACAAATTTTCTCTATATACCAAAAATGCCTTTTAAACACATTTAACTTATATATATAACAATAATATATGTATATTACACAAATATATATATATGTATAAAAGAACCACCACTAATTACACGCTGCTGCCTCCTTCCATAGCCACTACCACCATCTCAGCTCTCTTTCCACCACTTTGGATCTCTCTCCCCTCTATTTCTCCCACCAGCCCACCTACTCAACTATATATTTTCGCACCTTTGGCTCTCTCTCTATCCTCTCTATTTCTCCCACATTCTTACCAATATAGTCAAACAATTTGGTACGCAAAATTTTACTAAGACTGACCCAGTTTCTCTAAGCAATCAATCCAACTGGGTACCAAAAATTCATCCTAGAGAGAGGGAAATTGAGGGAACTTGCACCACACTTTATACACATACACCATAGCCGATATTTCACCGCCCCGTAATTTATGTCAACAGTTGACCAGGTCAAGAATTGAAATTGATCATAAGGTAAAATTGATGTAATTACTCATTCTCTGTATATAAACACAAACTCTAGTACGCACACGTACACAAACCACCAATGGACACACACCCTCTCATATACACATAACACCATAGATGCACATACTAATAGACAAATATATACATCAATACACATGCACACGTATACACACGTACAAACACACAAATGTATATATATATAATATATATGGTAAACAGGGATTTAGGTAGAGGAATCCGTAGAGGGATTTGCTGACTGGTGGCAGTGGTGGTGGAGGTATGGAGTTAGCAGTTTAAGATTGAGAGTGTGTGTGTGTGTGTGTGTGTGTGAGAGAGAGAGAGAGAGAGAGGGAGAGAGGTGGAAGATGGAGAAAAGTATAAATTTAGAGAGAGGAACGGTGGTGGAGAAAAAATTTAGAATGGGAAAGAAAAGGGTACAAGAAAGAAAATATGATGATTTAGTAAGGGTAAAATCACAAAATGGATATACCACGTTTTGGAAAGGGTTTCTGACTTGGAAGGGGTGTCAATGTAATTTATTGCAAAGCTTCACCTGATAGTGATTTCACAAAACCACAGAGGAGGTCAAGGTAATTTACCTATTATTAACTAGAGAGTAGAATGTACAAGCCATTTGTGTGTGTGTGAGTGCACTGTAGTTCAAAACAAGGGTTTCTCTCTGATGGTCATTTCAGTATTCCTCTCTCCCTCTCCCTCTCCCTCTCCCTCTCCCTCCCTCTCATTCCTTCATTCATTCTACCTCAACCCTCTACCTACAACCCATTCTTGTTAAAAATTTAAGGATTCCGGCTGGGTGTCTCATATTGTAATACAATTTCATTTATTAATATGCATGATGAGAGATCAAAGCAAGGGTTCTCTCTGATTGTCATTTCTCTCATATTGTTATACAATTTCATGTAGTAATATGCACAATGAGAGAATGATCAGGTTGCAAGCACAATGGAGTCATGGTGGCATTGCACTAAAATCTTGGGTTACTATAATTTGTGTTGCTAAATGATCATATGGGAATTACCTATGTCCAATACTGATTATTGCATTTCTAACAATTTCCCAAAATCTCCAATCGAATTGGACTGTTGGGGTAGGATTTGATAGAGAAAGCATCAATCTATCAGACTACCAGATCATTGCTTTTTCCTTATCATAATTAATTAGGATTAACCCCATCCAAAAAGGGTCAAAAATTCTCTAACTACATTAGAGATTCAAATGAAAACAATTCTCTTAGCCTTAGTCACTACTGCCCCACATGCATTCATTACTGAGGTTTGGACTGTTGAAAACTAGAAAACTAAAACCAGACATGCTTATCAAACCCCAATTGTTAATCATGTTTCTTGCAATGTAACCCAATGAACAAAGTTACATAGTAAAGGTCAATGGCATATTTATTTGCAAAGTTAAATTTTTTTAAAACTTTCTCCAAATTCATTTCTTGCAGAAAAAAACTAATATATCAAATTGAATATACCTGTAAGTCCTCCATGACAGTTGGGTATGCATCCTTGAGATCAATGACAGCAATGCCTTCTGGAAACTTCCGTACTAAGACAAGCAGTTGATTCTTGTCCTTCAAATCATGCTTGGACTGTAACAAATTAAAAAACAAGTAACTACCCCAACAAGAAGAAAGTCACAGGGAAAAAAAAAAAAGAAAAAATGTAAAGGCCTTATGTTATTATACATAAATTTTCACACCGCTAAAAAACTAGATGTCTGCGTCTGATTGATTCCACAAGAGCAAGATAAAAGATTACCTTGTAAGAGAAGCGCTTTCCGTCATAATACACTTTGGGGTTATTCCTCAAACTGTCAAAGACACCCTTATTGGATTTCACATCAACATAGCATGTTTCATTTATTTGCTCTGGTGTGAAAGCTTGCCTTGTCTGCAGACACAGAGAAATAAGTTGCACAACAAATATCAGAACATCACAACTGGGACTACAATAATTCCATTGGCATATATTGGATGCACATTCACCTCTAAAATCTAACAAGGGAAGAAGAGAGACAGAGGCAATAATACATATGTCCACTCAAAATAGGCATATCCAACCAAAATTGACTTCATTGTATGAAATTTTCCTTCTCATCACTACATTGAGAAGTGAAATAGATACCTCTAGGAGCAAGTCTATAACACGCTTGATCTGAGCTCCGACCGGGGCTTTGCGTATGCTGTTAATGTGTTGAAGCCTCTCTGTATCGTTTGAGAATTTGACAGCTGCAGGGGCAGGAGATTTGGCCGGTGTGGACTTGTAATTTGGTACTGCTTGCTTTGAAGAAGTCCCTGCTCTGGGTGCAATGCTGGTTAGGGTTGACTGACACTTCTCTTGTTGCTTCTTGAATCTGTTCAAACTCTCTTGCAATGAACCCATCTGAACAAACACAACCTTCTCAATAGTCTATACCCAAAATTGCAGCCCAAACAAAAACTAGCATATCTGTAATCAAAACAAAAGGCATAGAATTCCAATTCTCTACCCTAATTTTATGAGTTTGCTAACTTTTTATGGAATAAGATCGGGTAATGACATAAAACAAAGGATCAGAAATCAAGAATCAAACCTTTATGGAAATCAAAAGGCAAATCGATAAGCTAAGAAGTCGAACGTAGATTATGATGCATATACGCACATATACATATGCATATATGATACAAAAGTTCAATCACATGGGAAGAAGAAAAGTCAATCAACCTGCTCCAATGGATTTCGTTCGTTCGCTCGCTAGGGTTTGGATTCTCTCTCCGTCTCTCTCTCCTCGCTCCCTAGATTTTGACTTTAACTAGAGAGCCCTCCCAATTATTACTTATGCTGAACTACTACCCTTGCGACCCATTCTTTTTTTCTTTTTTCTTTTTTTATTTTGGCAATTTAAGCAGTAAAAAGTTGTTGCTGGGTAACAATTACAACGAATTACCGTAAAAAGCAGTTGTTGGGTTTCTCGATAACTCAGTCGAAGAAGAGTGAAGAGGTCCCAAGGATACGAAACTGATTTTAAAAAGATCGGCAGGCGAAAAACATCAGGCACGCATATAGGGTATACTCCTTGAACAAGGACTTGAATAATTTGAATTAAAAAGGTCAAAAAAAATTAATTAAATATGAAATAACTAAATTATTCTTCTAAAAATTCCCTAATATAATATATAAGGGCATTATTAGAAGAGATAAAAGTATTTTTAAAATTTTATATTTTAAACTTCAAATCTTCCTTTGCTCATTTTTCAAACTTAACGCCTTTATTTGCTCATTTTTTCCGAATTAATAAATATACACAACATAAAGGATATGGGTGTTATTTGTTCAAAATGTAAACATTGTTGTTTTTCTCACTTTACCCTTTAAAATAAAAAAAAAATAAAAAAAAAATAAAAAAGACAATGATACATCATCTGAACAAGCCGAGTTGAATAGTTGTTTAGGCTTAACTATTAGAAATTTGTGTTTGAGCTGGCCTTAAGCCGAGGCGCCGAGCTCACAATATAATGTTCAAGCTCGCCTCAAAGTCATTCAGGAGCTATTCGAGCCAAGCTCGAAGCCCATTAAAAATTACAGCAAAACAAACATATACAACACATCCTCTATATATATGATATATCTATATCTATACTATTATTAAAAGTAGTTTCAGTACATTAATGTGTTTCAGTATATTATTTTTTAATAATAAATGTATATGTCCCGTATGTATGTTTCCTTCTAAAATAACACAAATTATGTTTCCTTCTGAAATAACACAAATTACCTATTTATTATTTATTTTTATTTTAAAATTAATATAAGCTGTTTAGAAGAGTTTTTTTCAAGCTCAAATTACTTATTTATTATGAGTTTTTTTTAATAAAATGAAATTTAATTAGATTAAGAAATATATAATGAAAATAAACAATTTAGTCTTTCTAATTAGACAAGGAGATATATAAAAAAATATAAATAATTTAGTATATTTAGTCTCCACATCTTTTCTAATTTTATAAATAATTTTATAATATATAAATAAATAAAATATTAATAAATTGTAATAAAAAAATAGTCTTGATTTTAATATTATTTTAAGAATTTGAAAATACACCTATCAATAAATTGTAAATTTCAATCTTTTACCTCGTGTCAATTTTATGTTAATGAATATTTTAAAATTTATAATTATTTAATTATTTTGTTAAATATTAATTTTAAATTAGATTTTGCTCTGTACAATTTTACTAATATGTATGTATGTATATATATATATATGTATATGTCTATATGAGTGCATAATACAACTTCTTGGCAATGGACGACCTTGTGTGCTAGGGTGAAACGCAAGAAGCCCGGAGAAACCTGCAACTAACCCCTTAATTTTAAAAAATATTCTCCCTGAACTATGCAAAATTATTGTAGGCTCCGTACGTCCAAGTTCTAGTGATATATATGACCGTTAAAATTGGTTTGTTAAATTTAAATAACCATATTACCCATAAAAGCATAAAAAGATAATAATGCCCTTAATTTCCAATTTCTTCAAATGGAACACCAACACAAACTCGCCTTTTATCAGAATTTTCCCAACTCAACGACTCTGTCACTGCTAGGGTTTGTCTTCGTTTTCAATCAGCCATCGTGCTTTCGTGCCAATCAGTTGTGCATCTTGGTAAGGGTTTCGTCAATGGAGACAGATGACCGGGGCGCCTAAATTGGACTAAGAACAAATCAATATCCCATATTTCAAATTGGAATATAATTCTTTCTTAATCAGTTAAAATACATATAGAAGGTCTGATTTTTCTTAATCAGTATACCATACCTGTCTAATATAGACAGTTCTTTGGGAGGGAAAAAAAAAAAAAAAGAAAAAAAGAAAAACAGAAAGAGAGAAAGGGGAAGGGGATTAGAGAGATGGATAAATTTCTTGGATAGGAGGAAGATTGTTGGTAGATAGGCGAGAAGCTTGAGCATCAACAACCAGATTGACTAAGAGTTTAAGCAACTTCACCGGCGAATTTTCAAGGACCCAAATTAACGTGTTGTTCCGGCGAGCTCTGAGCTTCGACGTCGATGAAAACCGGCGAGAGCTTTGGGCTTTGACTTACATGAAATCCGATGTGAGCCTGGACTGACCCAGCAGCTAGCTCCGTTCATCTAGTTCCAGTGAGTCTCGACTGACCCAGTGCTGGACTCTTGAATGGCCGGATTCGGCCGGGACGACAGTAACCGAGTTTCTCTCTCCGCACTCTCACATATCTGCAATCGTCTGTCACCCATCTCATCTTCCTCCTCATAACTCTCACCACTCTCTTCAACACCATCACTTCCGAGTTGGACTCGGACCGAGTCACCAACCTCCTCAACCTCCAATCCCGATCTGAATCCGGGATCATCTACCTCAACATCCAACTCCTCAATCGCTTCATCACCTCTCCAACCGCTCCCGCAACCTCGAGGATGATTCGCTTCAGATTGGACGCCGGAGACTTCTCTCGATTGGCCGAGTCCATGGCCGAATTCGTCGACTCCAAAACCAAGCTCACCATCAGTGTCTGTAATTTGGGAAAAGAGAGGGGGACGAGAGATGACGTGGAGGGGGTTCAAGGTTTGATTTAATGACGAAGTTGCTGTTGGTGAGACGATGAAATTGGGTGGTAGCACACGGCTGGGCATAGATGAGTAGAGAGAGGGTGTTTTTGGGTCTGCAAAATTGCAAATAGGAAGAAGTCTGTAGTTGGTTTGATATTTGTTTGCCAAACTGAGTCGTTTTATTGGAAGGGCGGCTTTATCTTTTTACTTTTCCGCTTACTTGAGTGGGTAAATTGTAACAAATTCATAGTTGAGGAGGATTTCTTATAGTTCAGGAGAGTTAATTGCAAAACCCCCATCATTAATGTTTTTTTTTTTTTTTTGGCATTTTACCGTGTGTGTTATTTACAGAAAAGTTAATGGTGAATGCCTGGAAGTTAATGGTGATTTATAGATGATACAACTTTTGCCCAAAATCCAAGCCCAAAAGTAAAGTTAATGGTGAATGCCTGGAAGTTAATGGTGATTTATAGATGATACAACTTTTGCCCAAAATCCAAGCCCAAAAGTTAGCTATGTTTTGACAGTTGATGTATAAAAAACTTACTAATTGATTAGTTCTTGTGGGTGTGAAATCGTCCTATGCAATTCTTTAAAAAAAACTCGTGAACTATTGAATGATGTAAATCAGCCCCTCAACCGTGCGAACGTTGCTTATTACCCCCAGGTCATTGATTTTTTTTTTTTTTTTTTAATCTCACGTGCGAAAAATATTTATAACCTAATAATACTTCATCTATCTCCCAGAGTGAGAGGTCTAGGATTTAACACAAGGGTATGTGGGAATGTGAGTTTCTTCCAAACCGAAAAAAAAAAAAAACATGTAAAAGATACTTAATTTTGCGTGTCACAGAGACTCCGTTGCACAAGTATGACATAACAAACTCCAAATAGTTATAATTATTTGCTTGAATTGAGTTGAGTTATTATTATTTGTTGGTGCATTCATGAAGAAAGTATAATACAAGCCATGAAATCTGTATATAAATATGAAGACAGTACCTCTAAGAAAGAAACAGAAGAAAAATGAAACCTTTACTTCTTATATCAAAGTTATAATACAACATCAGATTTTTTAATTTTATATTTCAAGAAAAAAAACAAGCATACTTCCTTAGCCTCATCACATTAGCCGCCCTTCAGGTATGAACAAGCTTCAACCATAACAACTCAACCGTCACTGTAAGCAATCTGGTTGGTTGGCTCATTGCCGAAACGAGATCATCTTTCTTCACTGATGCGTGGCAACCAAAGCAACCATAATATACCCCTTTTGGGGAACAAAAATTCAGCAAGGAAATCAAAAGAGGGTGTCTTAACATCTGTGCAATGGTGCAGGATATATGTCCAGTGGCTGATAACGCAAGCGGTCATTGTGAGGCAACGGTCCATCTCCCACCTTAAAGAATTCAAAATACAAAACTCGGATTCAACAAGAAAGCCAGGCAAATTTCTTCACAGCAATATTTAGAAAAGAAGATGTTTATAGTTGACCAAGATAACCATAGCCAAATGCAAATGCATTCAGGACAATTATCCTGTTTTCAACTCAAGGTACAGCCTTCCAACAAATTTAAGCACGTGCATGTGTGCAATCAGTGTTTGTACCACCGTAGAAATTCCAGGATTGCAAGTGAATATCTATTCACTCATAGAGACACTCCACCATTGGAAATAGTTTCAACATGTGCTGGATAATGCATTTTCCAAAGTTGCTATTTATTGTGACACATGAACAATGCTATTCTCGCCAAAGTCTTCAACTGAAGACGTTGGCCGAGCCACACATCATCAGTATGATGCATATGGTGGGATCCACTTTCCGTGTCCCACCAAATGCATCCAATGCTTGGCCGAAGTCTTCAAAAAATAATTACTCGACAGATGGATAGCTGTCCACAAAAGCTAGACAAATCATGTGCTCGACTTTACATTGAATATGGTGCCAAGCTCAGGCCACGATCATGGCTTCCGCTTCACACTTCAATATTTACAGTGTTATCTTCAAGACAGATATGCAGTTAATGTCTGGCGTTAAGTCTGTTGAATGTACACTATACCTCAAATTCTCATGTTCAAGAAAAGTAAATACATGTAGGACATCCAAACTGAGTGCCCAGCAAAATAATCTGCTTAGTAAATAAATAAATAAAGAGTTACCGGCAACTAAAGAAGTCTAAACTAAGCACAAAGTAGTTAGAAGGTAGACAATTCTGTAAGATTTGGATCATTACTAGTTCAACAATGCAGAAACTAAGCGGAAACCATTAACATAACATTTGTGAATTATCCGCAAAGGAAACTTTAAAGTGTGACAAAACCAATAAAGGAATCACAAGGAGCATTCAGACGGTTGATGTCTACAAAAAATCTTAATATACCAGCATATAGAAGACCATTCCATTTGGAAATTACTTTAAACATATTTCGACTCAATCATGGTAATGCTCTAATTTGCTTTTGCATTCATATATTTGGATCATATTAGTGGTCAAAATATAAATAAATAAAATAAAATAAGAAGGAGTAAGAGAGAAAGCTAAGCAGAATACCTCTTCCAAGTTTATCTGGAAAGGCTTCACAAAATCTTCAAACATAACTGGAGAAAGTCCTTTAATTCTCTCTTCAACTTCCTAAAAGGAAATGGCAAAGGTGCATGACTTAGTCCCAAGTTCCATAATAGAACTTGCAATAGTTGAAGAAATAATCAAATAAAATGAGGCCCAATTGCAATCTACTAGATAAGACATTTTTGACAAACCTATCAAAAAACTTGAAACTTACAGAATATAGTCAAGTAGCACAAAAACTTGAAACTTGCATAATATTGTCAAGTAGCACAATCTAACAGCAAACCTACAAAGCACGGTTCTATGAAGGTGTCATGACATTGTTGGACACATGTCAGACATCAAACTTCCCAGACACTCATAGATGCATGTCCGACACTACATGGACATGTCCATAATTTAGAGCTTAGATGACATATTCCAGACACTTGACAAGAATCCCGAACATTAGGCCAACACAAGCCATATATAACACAAACGTATCTAAGAGAAGCAACATCCGACAATCTTGATATATACATACACATATATTATATATGTAAACATTCGTATAAATGTTATTCCACCATTTTTTGAGGCCATTTTTGCCTTTCCATTTCGTATGGTTTGGACTTTTGGAACTTGTACACATGTATGATTCCGTCTCTACTTAGTAATGGGTACTTTCTAATAAAAAGATTAAGTAAACTGCTCCTGGAGTTGGGTCAAACTTTGTTTTTTATGTAGTTGTCCTAAGATTTAATGTAGTAACAGGTATACAGCATGCAGGGACAAAATTACTGCAAAATTTTAACTAGAATACATGGAGACAGCATCCTTTTCAAGGAACATGTTTTGTTCCAAAGAGAGTATAATATTTTCCCTTTAAGTTGTGCAGAGTCCCACCCAAACCATTCATTTGGCCAAAAAATTAGCCCAGCTCCACACCAACATGAGATGGCATGATAGACCTGCTTGTAAATAATGACCTGATATAGAAAAGACCTTGCAAGGTGCCAAATTCTTGTGTTTGCAAACAACCACACGCGCCCCCCCTCCCCCCCCCCCCCAAAAAAAAATAAAAAACACTTTTTCTTTAACCCTATAAAAATAATTCTTCATAATTTCTTGTGTTTGTCTCTCCGCAGTCTCTCTTATCTCCAAAGTATTAGTCAAAGTATTACATATGTAATAATGTAAGTCTATCTATATACATAGACATCTGATACAGGCAATAACAGAGTCATTCTGCTTCCAAATCACCATTTAAATTTTTTATTCTAACTTACAGAAATTAGTTCCTTATTTTACGATATTTAGTGAATCTCCACTTCATGACATATATAGATTGCATGCGCAAACGCCAGTGTACAAAGACCCTATGCACTAATGGCTTATGTTATGGTACCATTTCAAGTGGCACTTGATTAATTGATAAATAACAGTAGACATCACCATATGAATTAAAGACGTAAGGATTATTCAATTAGTAGCACATACTTTCATATCAGGAAGATTAAATTCAATTTAAAGATGCAATATTTGCTCTGAATTACATGATAATAAATGTAAATGCATACCAATCCAGTTATCCTGGATTTCTCCAATAATTCTTTTGCAATCATATCCAGTATGTGTCTGTTGTTGAACAATCCATTCATTGCAAGTTCTTCTGTCTCTTCAATGTACTGTTACCAATATCAAACCTCATCACATGAGAATATATAATTATTATAGAAAACGTAAGAGTAAAGGGATTTCCAAGTAAAACTGAATCAACTTTAGCATGTGTTGTTTAGAAACTAGATAACTATTCTCTTTTTCTTATACCCATTCCACTTGCAGTATATTAATGGTAAGAGTGGTATCCTCTTCCTTTATTTACTGTTTCCTTTAGTTCATCTCCCCACTCAGTCGTGATAATAATTAATATTGATGGTGACAAGACAATTATTAGTTTAGCAAGAAGGACATAAAGGATATGTGTATGTATATACAATTATATACATATATAGATTTTGCATAATAAACTAAGATTTTATTAAGAAAATAGGAAAAAGTATTAACGCAAGGAAAATATTTCATTAAGAAGGATTATCATCTCCTTGTGAAAACTATGAACGCTAGTCTTAAAGGATAATAAATACTTAAATAGTGTTCTTGTCAATAATGATCTCATATGTGTGATGACACAATTAAAACAGACTTGTGCATTTAAGTATTTGACACCTATTGACATAGCAATAACTGTAACTTTTTGCTAATAATGTCAATGGCATGTATAAATTGCAGGCACCTAACCCATCAATGTCCTTGCTATATGGTATACAACTGTGAATAAAAGGCAAATTATATACTTACCCTTGTCAATTCTCGAGTGAATAGCTCAGAAACTTCAAGTGTCATACTGGCAGGAATCACATGAGGATCATCCCACTAAAAATTAATAGGGCAGAAATATTAAGTTACAAAAAGATAATGACAACATAGGCACACAAATTTACTAAAGTTGCGAAGGAGAAAAAAGATACACCTTATACTTTATCAGCTCACCATCTGGACTATCTGGTTGATCCATCAGTCCAACTCTTTTTGTCAAAGCAGTAAGCCCCAACCTCGAATTTCTTGGGCTTATGACCATTTCCCGAGCAATCTGTATACAGCTTAAGTGAGTTCCTGAACAAGCATCTGAACTAAAATGTATCCACAACTCAATTGCACCCACAATTTGATAGGAAGTGGTATACATGTTAGATAGGTAAAATCTCATGTTTCCAAAATATAGAAAATTATACGATGTACTTGAAATTTTCATTCTACACTTTACAAAGAATGCCTTGGACTCCAGTTTCTTTGAGGCTGTTACTTGTTGGTACTTATATGAAGGAGGTCGATCTTTCATGCATACCAAGGCCACACATCCATTTCTTTAAATTCAAATTCTTAAATGAGAAGAAATTTTAAGTGAATAAGTTTGGTTATATCTATTAACAAGTGCCCTGCGCAGCTTTTAGGGCAGTGGTGAGTAAAAAAGATTGTAGTTTCCGTGGTTGATCAAAGAAATATGCTATAACAAAAGCTATCCATAAAATGAGCACAAGGGAATGAAGACCCAGCAAGGGGAAACTGCAAAATAAGAAAATAATTTTACCAAATATATAACTGATCTATAAGAAGATGGGGTTAGCAACAACTGGGACCATGAGAAGAAGTCTCTTAGATGGTTTAGTTGCCCAGCATATAACAATGAATACATGGGACGACTATGGTTCAAAGGAAAGCACTCCAAGGACGAGAAAGACCAGACTAGATGACGTTGTGAGAAAAAGTATGACTCAATAATTTGAAAGAATATATGGATTTGGATAGAGTGAAGAAAGAAATAGAATTCATGTAGCAGAACTATAAATATCATAACCATGTTGACTCACAATTCACATTTATTCATTTACTGTGATGACAGTTCAAACGTAGTTAAGATAAACAACAAAATTGGAAGGCTGAACCCAATCTGCTATTCAAAAGTCGTTATAATATAGAACCTCAAAGAGCTTTTGAATGTAATGTTGCATTCATATGAAGTTAACAAGAACAAATTAAAGAAAAGAATTTAAGGATGACTTCCAAGGTAGCCATTAGCCAGTTTCAATGACAATGTTTCAGGTACAAACCTCAAACATTGAATATGCCCAAGGCATAAGCAGTACAGGATTTTGATCTCCAGATTGTGCCTACTGTTAGTTTTTAGGACTTGCTTCAGGCTCACTTCAAATCATAAGCCTTACAAGAGTTATGGAAAGCAGCTATGAGTATCTCAATCTCTTGCAATACAAGATTAGTACAAGTTGGCCAATTCCAAGATGTAGAGTGGTATTGATATGACACTCTACCTCCGCCTCATATATCCCTCCACTTCTCCTTTGTATTGCCAAGCATCACTTAAGAACAGGAAAGTAAGAAAAGGAAACCATCCTACTGAAGATAAAATTGACATACAAAAACACTAATGCTTCAGATAAAAAAATCAAAGCAAAGATAGCATCAGGATCAATAATCCTACAGTTAGGGCAAGATTGAGGTTACTCTACTTACCTTTGTTATCTTTTCAAGATCATCCCTTCCCCCATCAGTTATGTCATTGCCGAAGACAACACGTTCAGCACAACGCCCACCATGAGCTACCACCATTTGCATTTTCATGTAGCCAAAGGTTGTATATCCTTGGTCTACCATATCCTCTCTGGGGTAAAAAACCGATACTGCAGTTTCCTACAAAAGTTGGGAAAGAACCATGTTAAGACGATAAACCCATCAAATAGGATTCAACGAAATTCATTTAGTATTCATCTCTACGATCAGATATGGTACCTTGCCACCAGGCAGGAGCTGAGAAAACGCGTGCCAATCAAATTGAGGAAACAGGTGTGCCAGCAATACGTGACCAGCTTCATGTACTGCCAGAAGTCTCTTTTTCTCAAAAGATACCTAACATATGATTACATTAACTGAATATTCAGTGGGAGAAAAAGGAAAAATAAGCAGCTTTTCACTTTGATAAGTACTGCCAAAGCATACACTTTGTTCGCATTTTTGTTGCTCTTCCTCCGTGAGGAGCACTCCCATGCCCTCAAGTAACTGTTTGTCTAACACATCAACAATGTCTTGCTGATAGATCTTGGAATGTCCTTTCCTCACCTGCATATTCAAGAAAATCGTAAAAGACATCTCCAACACAGTCATTCACTTCTAATGCATGAACAACTATTATAGGGTACAACTGAGCTAGAGTTCCACCTGAGAATAACAATTACTGAACAGCACATGTATAAAATATGAATGTGCAGAACTTCATTTCCATCCTTAGTATATCAAGTTTTACCATCCACAAATCCTTAAATAACTCAACATTCTTGGAAAATGAAATCCCCACTCATAGTGTTCAGGTCAGGGAAAAAGAGTGACAACCAAAGCATCAGGGATTTCAGTCTTGGAAAATGAAATCCCCACACCCTAAGCAGTCTCATTTTATTATCACAGGCTTTTAGACGGTCACGGCTTAGTACAAAAAAATAGGGATACTGTGTTGTCTCAGCCTGTATTACAAGATGTCTAGCGTGTATTGCCCAAAAAAAATTCAATGTGTTGCAAAAGGCATTTTCACGATATTGCAAGACACCATTGAAGATTTTGTCACCTCTCTGCCAGAATGCAAACTGGGATCCTTTTGCAGCAAACCCCAATTTCTATTATGCACAACATAATCCTCAGGGTCCCTAAGGATTAGAGCACCTTCAGAGTGCATGCATATGAACATAAAGAAGATTTTACAGATGTTTCTGATTGTGTGCCTGTAGGGATGCGTATGAGTGTGCGTCTGCATGCATTTGCAGGAAGGCCAGTTTTGTAAAATTAAATGAGCAAGGTGTTTGGAGAAAAAGGGCTAACTGCAAAGTGAAAGAGGATACAAAACTTTTACTTGGCTCACAAGTAGGTTGAAAAGTTGCATCTATAGTAAACAGCAATTTGATCCAACAGTGTCGAATGAAGAGTTGAAGACTGCATTTGAAAGTTAGGGTTTAGGAGTCAACATCGATTTTCGAAAGCAATGAAATGCAACTAAGTCTGAATATGATTCTTCCAATTACGCGAAAAGGATCCTTTTGCAGCAAAACCCACTTTCTTAAGCAACAAATGTATCTTCGTCCGTATATGATTCTTCCAATGATGCATCTTCTAATCCTGATGATGAAAAACTTCTTTGCACCTTGCTATTATTGCAGTTACTTAATGCTTAAGCAAAATTATTGCAATGGCAATCTGGCAAGCATTATACAAGTACTTCATAATTGCAATTTTTTATTGTGAATGATAGAATAAGAATCTTTCTATATGTTTAAAGAGCCAAAAAGTATTCACTTTTTTACACTTTTTTCCTTCTCAAAAGAAGCTTCCATATAAGCATACAGCTCTCTAAGAGTCAAAATCAAGACAAATATATGACAGAAAAAATACAGGATCAACTTTTTGGGAAAGAGTACAAAGAACTTACAGACATTATAGCAGATTCATTGACAAGATTTCTAATATCTGCCCCCGAGTAACCAACGGTGCGGAAAACAAACTGTAGAATGGAAAAAATAACAGTAAGCCCAAAGATTTAAAGTGTACCATACATTGATAAGCAATAAATGTAAAGAACTCAACATTTGCTTTTTAACAGAAATAAAAGATCACTGGAACTGCCAGAAATTACATACTATTAAATTACAAAAGCATAATGCAACTGCAATTTCATAGCATTCACTGAAAGATAGTTAAAAGATTAGCAAAATGAACACATAGAGGACAATTTTTACAAGAAAATCTGTCATCAATCTGAGTAAACTGCACAGCTCAAATTGAGTTCTAAACGGTCCAAATTCAGCATAGAAAACACTACTAAGGTGATTAATCATAGGCATCTCTGTTATCTCATCCCAACAGGGATAATAAAAATCCATGTCACAATTTAACAGCATGTTGCTGTTCTAGTGCCCACTTATAAAGAGAGACTATGTGCTTGCTGCGCAGCAAAAAACACACGCGCGCGTGCGCACACGCGCGCGTGCGCACACGCACACAGAGTGTTGCCTTGTCTTCAGCTTCAATTTAATACCCATTTGCCCCTACAGGAACTTGAACCCTCACCTTCCCAAAAGAAAGTTCTGAAAAAGTAACCCACTTGAATAGCCTATAACAAAACAAGCCAATAACCACTGATGCTCAACATTTAGATGCCATAATCTAAGTTGAATATTTATCATCTGGCCAGAAAGAAAAAGAAAAAGGAACCAAAAAAAAAAAAGCGTGCACAACTACAACCCACACAGTATGCACAAGCTTAGTGATTCTAGTTATGCTATTGTGTTCTCTTAATTCTCAAATATTAACTTTTTACCTAATAAGCTGGAGTCTAGAAAATCTCAAATATATAATAATTAAATCCACTCCAGTATACGTTGGATCTTTGGTTTATTCATTTCCAGTGAAAAGTCTGAAGAAGTGTGTATAACTGCGCTTTCAGTCTCTCAGACTTGAGCAATTTGAGGACACAATATCGACATTCACTAAGCTCACTAGTAGTTTTCTACCACTAGTTATCAATAATGGAAGGACCGACCCACACCTCTAAAACGACCATAGTTATGTAAATAAATAATGCCTTCATTATAAAGAACAAACAACATCAACACCAAGCACCATCCATGGCAAGATTTTAATAAAGCATGTCCCCTACACTTCGGCAACATGTAATATATGGTGGTGTCATTATCCAGACTTGGTCCGTTAAAGCGTTAGGAGGGTTGGACTGGAAACAGACCTAACATTTTTGTATTATTTCTTTTGAAGTGCCATTCTAAGATAATGCCCGCATTTCTCACACTTCCTAGCCAAGTTGTACCATCATATCAAGCAATGGCCCCTTGCTCGCAGATATAATATAATATTTAATTTTCTTATGAAAAAGAAAAGATTTATTAAAACAAGCAGACAATTTCAAGACACAACTTGGCTTAGGAAGCAGAGATAGGCACGCCAACCAAATGATAGAACATGCATATAATGAAATATGGAATTTGTAAATAAAATTCAGAATATATAAGAAATAACCTATAAAATACTAACAACCATATATAACTAATGATGATAATAAGTGCAGTAAACTAAAAACAGATAACTCATTTTGGGTGGGTTCGGGGGGGGGGGGGGCGTGTGAACAAAGAGATACCTTCTCAAAGTCAACATCTTCAGCAAGTTGCTTTCCTGAACTGTGTACCTGGAAAATGCGCACCCGCTGCTTTGCATCAGGTAAACCAATGTATAAACGACGATCAATACGTCCAGGGCGAACAAATTCTAGGTCCAGTTCATCTGGCCTATTCGTAGCACAGATGAATATAACAGCTTGTCTCAGTGAAAATCGATCAACACCAGTTTTCTCTTTCCTACATATGATAGATTAAATATCAACAACCATTTTAAAAACAAGATTATGAAAAAGGAAGGACAACTGCAAGTGATTTTGATTTGAAATACGAATGGAAATGTAACGGCTAAAGGTAGTTTCCTTCTATAGTTCTCATTTTTGAAATTGCACCACATCAATCTAACATACCATCAAATATAGAACATGAAAAGAAATGGAGAAGATACGAAAATTTATTAGGTTTTGTGTTGACATTAGAGCTTCATTTGTGTCGTTATCTCACTCTAACCCTTCCAAAAGAGGAAGCTGATCAGTTAGAAACTACATCCATCCTTTTTCTTGATGAATTACTCAGTATTCTAACAAAATGACACTTATAAAAGTAAAGATTTTTAAACACCATGGGTCCATGATTGGACATGTGGGATTTGTTTATTGCTGTCAAATCAATAAATTGTCAGTCCCAAATTATCATTGCATCTGGTGATCTCAGATATCTATTTTAGAGGCTTACAGGCACTACTCGAATATGTTAAAAAGATAAATATCTGGGATATTCAATCGAAAAATAAAAGTTGAAAAACCAACGAAGTATACATGTTTAGGATTATCATGTTGCTTTGCCATGTACTAGATAACCAACAGTTACGGTGTTGACGTCCAAGATTTTCTTTTTCTTTGAGTTTTTCCTTCTTTTAAAAAAAAAATAAAAATAAAAAATTTGAGTGTTGCCGTTTAAGATTGCTAGCAAGTCCTTCAAAATAAGATCCTCAAAAGTAACATGGTAAAGCCTTCTGATCCAAAATCATATCACCACATAATAATACTTTCATGTATATACTTTATGAAGGCCCTATTGTATGCTGAATCTCGATCTTCTAGAAAGTAACTGTACCATAAGGCTGTCTTACAGAAATATGAAAATTTTCATACAAAGCCACAGTTATATGTGAGCCACATTGTAGGCTTTCATGCAGTATGAAGACGCTAGGATAAAACTAAGATTCTTACTCTCCATCCAGCTGTGAAATGAGAGCTTCAAATGTTGCCCTTCTTCGTGGATCCTTTCTTGCATGTCTTCCAGCAATAGCATCAATTTCATCCACAAACACAAAAGCAGGAGCCTGCACTGAGGATATGTGAGTTTTCTTATTATTTATTTTCTCCCTAAAATTAAAATTTGAGTTCAATCCATTTAAATTACTACCATAAAGTTCCAGTTACTTGCAGCCAGATAACACCGCCAGTCTGTGCTCAAACTAATTGTTATAGTTGGCATACCATGTTATAAGTCTTCTATTATGTGGATATCAAGTGAGGTTCAGCTGGTTTGCCCTTCATTACAATTAAGACAATAATTTTATGGAGAACTATGGGTTCTTGTTGATAGAATAAAATGATTTATTACAGTTAGGGCTCTGTAATTCTAGGATTTTGGTTGACAGAATGTCTGAATCCAAGTGTACATAGAAATTCCAAGACATATTTAATTTGGTATCAGGTTTGAATATTTGGCTGTCTTGATGCCACTTCATGCTTACCAGGAATTCATTGATGTAGCTTCTTGTCCAGTAACAGGAACAAGTTTTCCTATGTCAGTAAGAGGTTCGCACTTTACAAGTAATCGATCTGCCTATTCTTGGTTTGTGTTCCTACTCTAACAAAAACATCTTTCTGTCCTCATTTTAGTTCCTCAGTCCCTTATCAGAAGGGTAAAATCTTATGCTCCTTAAAGGTAAGGTCAAAGATCTAAAGGAAAATAATAATAATAAAAATAAAAATAATGTTCTCAAGTTTCACAGTTCACAGAACTGGACAACAGGAAACTCACCACAAAAATTAGGAGCAAGAAGGAAGCTTAAAACTCTTGAAACAATAATACACATAAGGGAAGAGGTAAATTCTACAAATCAGAAAAGTCAACTAGAAGGCAGCAAGAAGTTCCTAGCTTCTTCAACCATCTGAGTACAGGCACTAATATGGCTCTGAGTCGGTTCCTTTTTTTTCTTAGTTTGGTGCTCATACACCCATGCCTCCACTGAGACTTGAACCCCTGACCTCCCTTTAAGAAGTAAGGGCTCGGTACCGCTTGGCCACTTGCCCGTTGGTGAGTCAGTTTCTTTCTAAGACACACGAGGGCAATTTTCCTGATAGCATCAGATATATTGCATATGAAACTGATGAAGGCATCTGGTTTTTTTCAAGTCTACAATGAACAAATAGCTAAATTTAAAATTATATATATGAAACAAGTAGAGACATCCAGTAGACAATTATAAGATATAAAGGGCTAAAGGGCTAGCCAAGTGCACGAGGTTCCTGCCATTGCGGGGTCCAGGGTGGGTCAGATGTATGCAGCCTTACCTCCGCATGGAGAGGCTGTTTCTGGTTTTGAACTCATGACCTACAGATCACAATGGAGTACCCTTGCCATGCGCCAAGGCCCACCCTCTCTTTATTATAAGACATAGCATTATCAAATCCAAGGAGAGGAGGATCCTTACATTCCTCCTCGCAATAGAAAACATCTCATTAATTCGAGCAGCACCACTTTTTTCACTATCAGTAAACTCCGCACCAGACGCAAAAACAAAAGGCATTCCACTTTCTTTTGCAAGCGTCCGTGCGAAAAGAGTTTTTCCCGTTCCTGGTGGTCCAGACAGAAGAACACCCTGTCATGCACATAAACATCAAATGATTTAATCACACACTACAACGCACAATGGATGGCTCCAAGAAAACAACTGCTTCATTCTTTCATGAATCTAGAAAGATTACCCGAACAAACTTTACGCTCTTTTCATAGTACTGCATTGGGTTTCGCATGTAAATCATCAACTCATCCAGAAGATCCCAGACATCACCTCCTAGTACTACTTCTTTATACATGGATTTTGTTTCACCAACTTCTCCAACTGGCTGAACAGGAAGTGAAACACAATTGAGATTGAAAGGAGTTTAAGTAAACACGAGAAAGTAATATTTCCAATCTGAGGATCCTATAAATTACCAGGATAAAGTTCTCCGCATAAGCCATATCGAAAAGTTGATTATATTTTTTATAAAGAAAACGCTTCGAAGTAATGTGTAGAAGCATCAACGTTTCCCTTATAAACCACAATATCATAATACCAGGTAGCAATGCAATTACAACTTTTAGAAAGTAATGGATCTGCCGCTTCTGAAGGAGATCTACTTCAACTCCAGAAGTTGAGATAGCCTCAAACAAATAAGGGTCAAGTGGAATATCAACCTACAAAATGAAAATACTATCAAGCAATTTTAATCAAGGAGACATTCATTTCAGTTTTGGCACATATAACATTGAGATATCAGGCTTACAACATATTCTAATGGGAACCCTTCTTTCATTGTCACGTACAATCTTTTCAGGTCCTCTGTAAAGACAACAGCAGCAACCTGACCACAAATCCAAGGTATTAGAAATTGCCTGGCAAGTTCTTACAGGTATATATATCATTAAGGAATTACAGATTACTGAACATTAAGTATTTTCAATATCTTTAAAACAACATTGGAACCAAGTCTCATTTCCTGTTTGGAGCATCTGAAATAATTCTGTTTCCAAGCATGTATAGCATCAATTGCAGGAAATCAGAAAACACTTTGCTCCAAACTTGAACACTGTACCAACTCAATTTTTTGTGTTATGAACCATATTTTGGATCTGTTGTAAGACCCTAAAATTTAAAAGACAGAATAACACAATTATATATCCATAGCACTTTCTTAATGGTTGCATTTTCCAACACATTTAAAGTGTCCCCGATTGAAAATTAGGAGGACTGGAAATTAGAGTAGCAATGGGCACGGGTGGCTCAACCTTAAGGCAACTAAGGTGACCGCCTAAGGCCCCCAACGGGAGAAGAGGCCCATAAAATTGATCTCATTATATTACTTATGTATATTTTTAATGTATTAAGTATGCTTCTTTATTATATTAATTACCAATAAATACATGTCACTACAAGTTTCTTTAACCAAAAAGTTTTACCTCATTATTACTTCATTTTTTCTCTCACCAATATCACACCTTTTGGACTTCTTGTAATTGTAAAATTCTCTTACATGTCAATACTTGTCTAACATCATAATTGACTGATTTGACTCTCTTACACATCAATTGCCAACACAATTAAATCACTCTCTCTTAAGCTAAAAAATGTAAATAGTGTTTTTATATTTCCTTGAGCTTATTCCTGAAAACTTTGAAGCTGCTGCTGTATAATTCAATCGTATAACAATTGTGCATAATACAATACATGAGTATTATATGCCCTAAAAGGAAAAAGACCAAACTACCCATGAGAACCAAAATAAATAAAAAATAATGTAACACACACCCCCCCCAAAACACCAATCTCACTCACGATGTGACAGTGAGAAGCATCCAGAGTTTAAGAAAAAAATGAAAACATATAATAGCGTGGGGAACTTCGTGAAGAAGTCAGCCAACTGCATAGTAGAAGAGACATATGATAGAGAGATAGCGTCAAGTTGAACACGCTCATGATAAAAAGAGTTATGAGCAATCTGGATGGCACACTTGTTATCACAATGCATAGGAGTGGGAACAGAAAGGGGAACACCATAAAAGAACTGTCCGCTTCTTGCTTTTCCAGGACATAAGAGAATCACCTAGAAAGACACAAAAGCCAGTAGTGGACTTACGATCGGTTGAGTCTCCAGAGAAAGCTCGAAGTTCCAAAGGATATGTAGAGGAAAACAGCAAACTATGATGTAACTTACCCTGGAGGTAATGCAAAATACAAAGAATGACAGCCTAGTGATTTGTAGTACGAAAAGACACAAACTGACTGACAATATGTACTGCATAGGTAAGATCAGGTCGTGTAACTATGAGATACACTAAAATACCAACTACAACTTGATACAAAGTAGGACCAGACAAGGGAACACCATCTAAGGCAGTGTACCGAACATTGATCTCTAGAGGAATCTCAACTGTCCTGGAATCTGTGAGACGAGCTTTGCGAATAACCTCCACTGCATACTTGGACTGAGAAAGAAGATAGTATTTGGGAGAAGAGACTATTTCAGTGCCAAACAAAATATCCGAGAGTACCAAGATCTTTCATCTCAAATTACTGTTGCAACTATGACTTCAAATAAGTAATTCTATTGGCAACGGTAAGGATCAAATCATCAACATTTAAGAGAAGAATGATACGTCCAGCAGAAGTAGAACAAAAAAAGAGAGCTAAATCATGATCACGGGAATGAAAGCCTGAGTCACATATCACCGTAGAGAATTTCTCAAACCAAGCCCTTGGAACTTGTTTGAGACCATATGACACCTTCTTAAGTTCACATACCTCCCCAGAATTACGAGAAAGACCAGGGGGAGGAATCATATAAACTTCATCAGCCAAATCCCCATTCAAGAAGGCATTTTTTACGTCCATCTGTGAAAGGCCCCACCGATGAACTGCTGCTACAGCAATCAAAGTGCAAACAATTGCCACTCCGTCTAGCATACCAAATCTCATGCTCCAACTGATATCGTTTGGAAAAATTGGATTGAACATATAACTTGGACAAATAATCCCATATTTCTTTCGCTGTAGAGAATTTGGCTAAATGCAAACCAATCGACTAATCCATAGAATTATTTATCCAAGTTATTAACTAGGCATTATTCACTTCCCACGTAGTCAACAAGTCAATATAATTTTCAGCCTTTTTATCAGACGGAATTGTCACAAACCCAGCAAAATAACCCCACAGGTTTTTGCCCAGAAGAAAATTTGTCATTACGTATGACCAATACACATAACTTTCACCAGTCAATTTCACACTAATAGCCTGGAGAGAGTTTGTATTACCACTGGCCATCTTAAAAAGAAATAGTCAACCAATAATATGTATAATCACTGCCCAAAGTCAATGTAAATAGGTTCCAAACAGATCGCTGCTATTCTACGGTTAAGCAAAGGTCCCAAAGCTGCAAGGTCCTGCTGCGAACAGTGAGTCACTGTAGAAGAAGATGCAAGATCGTGATGTGAATGTGAGTCGATACAGTGTTACGATGAAGTCCAAGATGTCGTTTGGTGAAGACAAAAACAATGTTGTGCAAAATCAAACTGAAAGAGAATCAATGATCAGAGATGAACGAAAGCAACCAAGCAGCAACTGTACTGGTCTAGAAACAAAAGAAAGGAGAATCCAGACTCTGCTGTAAAAAGACTGAGATGTTGTCAACTGATTGTAAAGAATCAAATAGAATTGGTATGTCGTCACGTCACGACTGTTTGATGGTATTACAATTGGCTGGGTGCTGTAGTTGAACAGAGTGAAAGATGCGAACAGAGATGAAGGTAAGTCGAACTGAAAGAGAAAGAAAGTCAATTACTGTTGCGATGCAATGGTTGCTGTTGCCATGTGATTGTTCCAATTTATTTTGATTAGGGTTTGCTGATCTCTACAATGATGAACAGAAAAGAGAATATGTGATGCGATGATGCGAAATAGGGTTGTGATTTGACTAAAGAGAGATTCAAGATGCTGCAATTAGGGTTTGCGAAGCAGTCAAAGTGGATGAACGAAGATTGTGATCGTAATGAGGCTGAACCAGGTCATCAACAGCTCTTATACCATGAAAAATTTGAAGCTGCTACTATATAATTCAATTGTAAACCAATTGTGCAGAATACAATACAAATGCCCTAAAACTAAAAGGAAAAACACTAAACTACCCATGTAAAGGAGAAAATACTAAACCAACCCATGAGAACCAAAAATAAATAAAAACATATATTCTCTAACAATTGCAAGTTAAGGAGAGAAATAATTTGTAAATAAAAATTATTAGTATTGTATCAATATAGTTAATATGAGAAGGCCTAATTTAGTGATTTCTCTTTAGGCCTCAAATTGTATCAAGCCGGCCCTGGCAACAGGGCACTAGCCTAGAAACAACTATTACCAATGCTGGTCCAGTATATGCAGGTGCAGGGAAAGGGTAAACTAAATACAGATTTTACTTTTTGAAATATTTTGCAGAGAGTTGTTGCCATTCACATCTGTTGCATGCAGTCTAATTTTTTATCACTTTACCAAGTAAAGACCCTGGCCACAAGACTCTAAATAAGAAAACATGTAGCAACTAATATAATCTTTACCTCAGAGCAATCAAGTTTTTGAAGGAAATAGATGTAAGGAAGTTTTGGACGATAGCGCCACCATCTTTTAGAAATCCACAATGCCCTGGTTCCTTGGGTATTTGTCACCTTTTCCACCACATCCTTGCGAAGACTGTTCTCAACCTCTTTCATGTCAAATTCGACAGCATATTTAGCATTTACTGAATCTAATTCCTCAGCTAATTTATCCTTCCTAAGAATTTCCTTCCATGTATGAAGCCTATCACGCCATGTTCCTCTAGTTTTTTTATTTTCAACTGCCAAAAAGCATATGACGAGATGGTTGTTAGAAACAAACAAAATAGGCTAACAAAGTTGGCATGCTTCTATAACCAATAATGTATTTTCTGAGTATTTCAAGAAAGAACCTTCAGAAAAACATGCAGATATACTGATACATATCCATTATAGATTTTTTTTTTTTTTTTCTTTTGGTCCTGGCAAAGAACTCCCACAATGCTCTTGGGGAGACTCTAACCCTCTACCTTTCATTTTGAAAGGAGAGGAGATACCACTAGGCCGCAGGCCTTGGTACATATTTATTATAGATGCACATTTGACATAGATATATTTTTTCCTCAACATTCTGACTTAGCAAAGGCAACATTCACTTCCAGGAATTCTTTTTCGGTTCTTACTTCTCTTTTTTACATCAACTGATGTTCAATCAGAGATACCACACAAACAACTCATTTTTACTCCACAAAGTTTAATTCAAATTTCGGTCAGGCTTTGGGTGATTTATCATAGTCCCCCCCTAAAAAATGCAGCTTAAAATGTTTATACTAGACAAAAAGTAAAATGAAGTAGGACAGTATATTTTGTTTGAAATATCAAAGAACAACAAAAATATTTGAACATTCTATCTCATACTAGATTAATTGACTCATGATGGCAATTTACTACTTAAAACTAGGGTTTTAACTTGTGTTAAATGACATTAATCCTTTGTCTATATCCAAAAGAAGATGATGGAGATGAACAATAGCGAAGAACATGCCGAAAATCTCACAAACTCAATCGCATATCTAGGCTACGGTGAAATGAGACCTTCGTAATATCTAGGCCAAGTGAAATGAGACCTTAGTGACTATCAATAACCTAAGTTTGATCTTTGAGTTTTAAACATGTTTTTCAAAATTATGGTTTTGGAATAGTTAAAATTGTAAAAGATAGATTTTAAATAATTTAGAAAAAAAATGAACATCTATAACCTAAGTTTGATATTTGAGTTTTAAACTTGTTTTTCAAAATTATGGTTTTTGAATATTTAAAATTGTACAAAGATTGATTGAAATTTTGAAGAAAATACTTTACAAAAAAAAAAAAGTAAGTTTTGCTTGAAGCTTTGATTGATCAAAATTTTCATTCGATCGAAAATGTCAACTAAATGTTTCAATTGATGACTAGATCGAACAAAACTGGACAGAATGCTACGATTGATTGATTGATAGGTATAGAAGATTTTTGGAAACTCTCTTAAAACTGAATTTTGAAAGGATTTTTTTTCCCTATTCACAATTTCACATAGGACTCTTTCATTGATTATAAATATGAGTTACAGTCAGCCTACAGCATCTCTTAGATATATCACTACACAGTTGAGAGAATTTATACTTTGAGAGAAAGAAAGCTTTGAGATTTATTATTTATTTAGAACACCATCTTAAACGGGAATGAGAAAGCAAAGCAAGGAGCATATCAGTGTGATTCATTAACCGGGTATTTTTGTTAAGAATAAATAAATCAAATAACTATGGAGAGAAAGCTCCTGGGAGTTTGTTGACTAGCAGCAACAAATATCGTGGAGGACCATCTGGCGTGAATCTGGCTCAAAGTTAACTAGGGGATTCTTGGGGTAAAGATGTTTTAACTTAGTTGTAAAACCTTATCTATAGTGAATTATTCATGGCTGGAATAGGCCACGTGGTTTGCTTTTACTTTATTTACTATTTGATGTGTTTAAGTGTTTGTGATTGAGGCAGTGAATGACAAAACTAACTAAAAATTGAACGACCAGCTAAAATTTTGAAAAGTTAGTATTTACAATTTGGTGTCCGTAAAATGAATTAACTCCCCTCCCCTCCCCTCCTCTCCCCTCCCCTCCTCTAGGTCTAGTTTACTGTACGTACTCTAACTTATTGGATCTTTATGATCACGATCTGTAGTCCTTCATCTCCCATTAGATTGCAAATTTTGCCCATTTTCTTCGAGAAATCATAATTTGGTAGCATTATACAGAATACAGGTAAGCATTAATTTAAAAAAATAAAGAATATTGGGCGACATACTTTCCTTTGCACAAGTTTCTATCAGAAACAAGCACAACAGTAAAAGCAAACATTTCAAAATAGAAATATGTGTAAGGAATCAGACTAACATGTGTAAGGAATCAGACTGTTACCCAAGACTTTGTTGTGCCAGAGTATGCTATGCTCAAATAGTGATGCAAATATTAATAGTATCTTGAAAAGTGTCTAGTCAAAGTTTATTAAGTATCAATTATGGTATGGGAATCTAAAGATCTCATGGGAATGGTAAAAAGTTGTTAATAATACTTTGTGGGTAGCTTAAAAGTCAGTCCAAAAAAGTGAAGTTTCATTAATAGTTATATCATAAAAGGGTCAGCACTCAGTATATGCTGAAACCAAGCCTTTATCAATATATTTTGAGATATTATCAGATTTTAAACTTCTCTAAGGATTTTCCCAGATATCTAGGCTCCAATAGTGATTGAAGTAGCCCTATTCTTTCTTATTGCTACAAAAAGTTTTTTTTTTGCTTCTAGTAGTATCAGAGCCTTTCAGTAAGATCTGTGATTATTGCGAATCTATGGCTAGTCAAGGAAGCAAGATAGCCACAAAAGAATACTTTGATAATTTGCAACATCAATTTTTTTTTTTTTTTTCTTCTTCTTAGTTGGTACTCACACACATGCCTCCATGGAGGCTGGAACCCCTAACCTCCCTTTGAGAGGTAAGGGCCTGATACCGCTAGGCCACTGGCCCGTTGGTCAACATCAAATTTCTCAACTGAGCAACATATTAGAACAGTATGGAATCATTTCTCCAAATGAATCTGGACAGTAGGAGACAAAGGGATCAGCAAATGGATGCATATCAATGTGATTATTGGACAGAATAGCCTACTAGAGAAAGAATTAAGAAGCATAAACGGTTCAAAAATGAAAATTGGAATGAACAGCCTGCTAGAGCAAGAAATCAGCAGTATAAGCAATTCAGAAGTGCAAAACAAAGTGGCATAAGCAATTCAGAAGTGCAAAACAAAGCGATGCCACATCAGTTAAACTTGATAGAAACCACGTGGACAGCAAAGGAAAAAAGTACTATAGAACCTGAATTTTGGTCCTAAACATACAGAGATTCAGTATACAAGTCTGCCAAGTGCCCAAGAGTTGTAAACAGTCACATCATCGACCAAAAACAACACTTGATTGAGGAAGATCTTAGGAATTATGTTGACACCTACTCGTCTTTTGATGAATCTTTTGGAAGTGTAGATGAAGAAGATGAAATCTTAGGGGTACATTCAACTTCATCACTTCCAAAATTTGACAACAATGAAGAGGAATATGAAGGGAAAAAGAAGACGGAAGAGGAGAAGTCTGAAGAAGCAGCCAAGAACTTCTCAGAAGCTGAGGCAGCTGTCATTATTCAGTATGCATATCATGGATTTGATGTGAGAAAGTGGGAACTGTTAAAGAAATTGAAGCAAATATCTCAAGTTGATTCCAAAGTTATAGAAATTTCAGAACTTACGCTTGTTGACAGACAAACAGATAGAAATGTTGAAGATAACACCATTGAATTGCTTAATAATTTGGTTAGAAAGTAAGCTTCTTTGTTCATGGAGCTGGAAAATCATGAATTTCATATTCATGACCCTATTTGGGATGGACACTTGCTGCAACATATAACTAGGAGTTGTTCTGATTCAAAAATCAGATTAATTCAGGTTTTGATTCATGATATGTGTTCAAGCAAGTGTCAGAAATCTTCTAAATTTAAAGAAAGCGCTCGGGAAGTTCGTGAAAATGTGTTCTTTGTTGGTGAAAGAAGATTATTTTGTTTTCTTTGAGTAAGGAAAAGAAGAAAGAAAGGACAGATGCCCTTATTCGGGTTTTTAATAGATTATGGTAAATTGCTTCAAACTTGAGGGCGAGTTTTCTTCAAGGAGAAGGGTTTGATGCAAGTAATTAATAGTGTAGTGAAAAGTGTCTAGTCAAAGTTTATTAAGTATTAATTATGGTATGGAATCTGAAGATGTCATGGGAATGGTAAAAGTTGTTATTAATCTGTGTGGGTAGCGTAAAAGTCAGTCTAAAAAGTGAAGTTTCATTAATAGTTATATTATAAAAGGTCAGCCCTCATTATGTGCTGAAACCAAGACTTTATCAATATACTTTTGAGATGTTATCAGATTTTAAACTTCTGTAAGGCTTTTTCTAAATTTTCCTTCAGTAATCTACGCTCCAACGGTAATTGGAATAACCCTATTCTCTGTTACTGCTGTAAGAATATTTCTATTCTTTTTTTCTGTTTGCTTCAATTAGACCTACAAGCGAATGGAACAAGTTTTCCGCACACCTTAATAATTTTTACTTAAAATTCAATTTTAAACCAATTAATTAAACACGATTATGCAAATCGTCATATAATCAAATAATCCAAAGCATAAAGAATTAAAGCAAAGTAAATCAAATACAAGAGTATTTATGTGAAAAACACCAAGGAAGAAAAATCACAAAACCTGCTCCAAACAAGTCAAATCCAGAAACTAAAGAAAGGTTTACAATTAGGTTAACTAGATTCTAACCCAAGAATCCCCTAATTACCTCTGACCCAGATTCACGCCAAGCGATCCACCACAATCTCCGTTACTCTCAATCAAAAAATCCACTACTCTCACAATCTACTCTTCAACTCGTGATTTCATCTCCAATGACTAGTCCCAACCACAATACAACTTTTGCTAATGGAATATGCAAACAGCTGACAGTTTTTCTGACTCTGTGAAACTAAAAACCCAAGTATGTAAAGCAAGGCGCAACAAACACATTTCTGGACACTAACCTGAAACTCCCAAATCTTCTTCCAGAATCTTCTTCTCTTCTGCATTAAATCTTACATCACTCTCTATAATTTCTTTTACATTGTCCTGAGGAGGCTCAGGATCCTCAACCCATGCATCTTCCCCAACATATGAACTATCATGAATAAGTGTTCCATCGGGTCCTTTGATAAACTTCTTCAGTTTTAGGCCTTTGGGGGTTGTCTTCCTCCACATACCTTTTTTAAACCTACAGTAAGAGGGAAAATATTAAATAGAATCCCAAAGTTCTGGACCAATAGAATGTTAATCCAGGTTGATTTAGACAGATAATCACATATCTGAACATAGAATGCAGTATCATCTCATAATGATTACATATGAGGTTATCAACCACGAAGGAGCAACAATTTAACACTAATGATGACGGGTTTCTTCCAATTCTCTACCCACTAAATGGTGAATAGTGATAATTAGTAGGCACCAGTTCTTGAATTTCTAAAACATTATTAAGCAATCATATGAGGATGTCAGTATCTGCATGCCATTGTTTACCATTACTAAATGTAAGTATATCTACATGCCATTGTTTACCATTACTTGCACACAACTTTCTATCCATTATTCCATTTAAACACAATATTGCACTAAAAATTATTCTATAAAAATATATTAAATCAATAAAAAACCTGATAACTATTCCTTATGTGCTCGTGTGTATTCATTGATATATGTGTCTATATATATAAAAACAGATTCGATAACAAATGAAATAAGAAATGCACTCACTTCCTGATGTTAGTGGGAGTTGGCTCAGGAATCAATGCCTCCATATATGCCTCAGCCAATTCCTTTCTTTGACGATCTATGAAAGGAGCTCGAAATGCCATATATACTCTTTGACAAGAAAATATTACAACAAAAAAATAAAGTATCAAGGCACCAACTCTTTTGGGTTCCCAACTCTTGATGTCCTGAGAACAATAAACTACATTGTCATAAAAATGAATACATCCTATACTGCTTTGCATAGCATTTTTATCTACAGTTTGTTCAATAAACTACATTGTCGTAAAAATGAATACATCCTATGATGCTTTACATAGCATTTTATCAACAGTTTGTTTATGAGGGCATTACGATTTGATTAATCACAAGTCTAATTTGAGTTTCCTACTATGACATAAATTCTACACACAAAGCAAAATGAGGCAATTTCATTCTAAGTGGAAATCCAAACAATCCTCAAACTAGTACAACAGTTAGGGCTATAATAAACGTATTGAATTCACGTATTAATTTATAAAATAAAATAAAATAAAATGAATTACCTTCCAACGGTCCCATTTATTCCAATTGATGAACTCGGGAAGCAACTCAGACCTGAACCTGTTCAACTCAGACTCGCCTTTCTTCGCGAAGTCCCGAGCCCGACCCACAAACCCAGACACCCTAACATTAGCATCTTCCAAATCGAAGCCAGTTTCTCTCTTCACCAACTCACCGAATCTTGATAAGAATCGTTCCGAACCACTGCGAATCGACCGGGACAGGCTCTGCCAGGAGAAACCTTCTGGACCATTCGGGTTCGCGGAGGCGAAGGCTCGAATGGTGGGTCGCTTCCGGAGGGTACGCTTTGGTGTGTGATATGAAGGTGGTTTTGAGAGTGGTTTGAATTGAACAAGAATTGGATGTGTTTGGTTGACTAACAGTGTTCCTGAAGATGAGTGAAATGGGTTTGGCGTGTATTGAATTGTTAGGGCCATTCTTTGAGAATGCGGAGAAATTTCAAAGAAGAAAGTGCTGAAAGAGAAAAAATGGAAGAAACGATTGCGACTCGGCTGCTGCTTCAGCAGCAGTTGTCTTTGGGCTTGTCCATGGAGGTTTTAGGGGTTTATCGCTTTAACTCCCAGACAAGACATACTATCTACTCTGTATATTTCTATTTTTCTGTTCTTTTCACATGAAAATCATACGGTATTAAGTTATGCAACAATGATGTAATCATTAAAAAAAAATTAACATCACAAAATAAAACACTTATGCAACAATGATGTAACAAATTTATATTGATTATATAGTTGTCTTATTGTCAATTTAAAATTATTACATTAATGATGTAAAGTCGTTGGGTCACGATGTAAAATTGTTGTGTTACGTATAAGACCAGCAAAGAATCAAAACGACATCAAAAATGATATTGATTAATTAAGGGCATTTTTTGCAACCACAACAATGTTTTCACTTTGGAGTGTGTTCAATACTATTTCGATACTTGTTTGGTAAAGTATATTTGTTGCAAGATTTTTGGGAGCAAAAGCATGTTTGGTAAAAAATGTTAAAGTTTGAAAAATTAAATAACTTGTTAAAAAGGTCATTTTAGAATTTTTTTTTTTTTTTTTTTTTTTGGTAGAGTATAATGACACCCCTAATGTTTGTTATATGGATAATCATATGCATGTTGTCTATTTTTGTGACAATGACACCCCCTATCAAAATTATCATCCAAATAAGACCTTAGATAGTTCAAAAAGGTGAAATTACCCCTTAGTATTAAATCCATTTTTATTGTAAAATATGATATATGTTGAAATGTCGAACCCTTGAGTTAATATGATCAACAAAATGGCGTCAATTTATTGTGTTGAAATTCATTAATTTCTCCAAGGTATTGTAATATTCCAATTGCAATGAAATTTTTACCAAAGGTTCCTTTGCATGTCTAGTTACTCGGTGAAAATTTTTGTAATTTTTGGCCCAATAGATATTTTTATAAAAATTCGACAATAGCTTTTGTATGGTATTTTCCACTTTTTTGAAATCATGTTTTTAATTTATTTATTTGACAGCTTTCTGGATATCGAAACATCACCAAAATTTATGTTTTATACTTCCGTGAGTCTACTTTCCAAACCATTTTTGTTTGCTTCGTTTCGATTTCAAACAAAATTTCTATGAATTTTTTATTCATTGTTGTGCAGGATTTTTTCTCTAACTTAACACTTCAATTTTTTGCATCAAATGTTAATGAGGAGTAGATTTGTCCAATTCATTAAGTTATAAAGTTAACAATTCCCCTTGTGTCATATGTGGCAGGTGGCTACATGGATATCTTTGTCAACTTTTTCAAACTTTAGGAAGTGTCATTGTCAAAAAAAAAAAAAGCCAACTCTTTATGAATGTCAATATGGTAAAACTCAAGAGGTTTCATTGTACTTTACCCTCTCTCTTTTTTTTCTTTTTTCTTTTTATTTTGTTGGGTGAATAGTGTTTTTGCTACATTGCAAAAGCAACTGGAGTGCTTCTGATTTTGACATTTTTTTAGAAGCACTTCGGTACTATTCAAATTACAGTAAATGTTACTAAACACACTTCGTGCTTTTGTTTCGCTACAGTACATTGTTCCAAAAAAAAAATACAAAACAGAGATAGTTGTCAAACAAGTCCTAACTTAGTAGATTGATAATGACGCACAAACTGAATATCCAAAATATAATGCGAGGTAAGTTAGATCGAGACAAAAGTTTGAAACCGAGTGTGTAAGGTATGATATGAGAGGGGCTAATGGGTCCATTAGCTCCTTTCACATTTGATTTGGGATTTGATTTTTCCTTGGATTTTTGCCTCAAATCTCAAACCAATGAAGTGAGTTGGGTAGTCCAATTCGCAAAGCATAATCGTGTGGGAGCCTAGATTCCACTTACTCCATCCTTACTACGTAGAAAATATGTATCAAACTAAGCAAGACCTAACTGGAATGAATAAAAAATCCAATAACCTGATAATGATCCGAATCCGATAATCCGTTAGCTTAATAAATCGGATATGGATTAAGAATGATCCAATCCGATAGCAACCCGATCCGACCATATATGTTAATTATTTAGTTACTTGTTAGCATCTTTCCACCCATACAAGCTTTTAAAAACTTAAAAACTCTCTTCACCGTTTGGTCAAGCTTCAAAGAGTGAATTGTTGGATCGTTAGCCAATAACGTAAATCCCCTTCGGTGAGTTTTGTTATTCTCTTTGTAATGTTACCGATTTTCCCTATTTTCTAATTTCGGGAATTTATTTGATTTTTCTGGATTATTTTAATCCTTGCCTCGTTTTGCATGTCACGCGGGCCCCGAGGGGTGTTTTGGTCATTTTTTGAGCCGAGTGTTTTAGAAGTGTAATTTTAATTATTTTAAGTCAATTAGAAGTGACGGTTTCATTTTTAGAATTTTTCAGAAGTGGAGATGATTTTCAAACTCAGGAAGTTCTCCCAGTTTTCTCATCTTAAGTGAGGGGCGTCATCGGCATTTCACATGTGTATGTGTGTATATATACATGTATATATGTTGTATTAGTGGTGTTAAATGGAGGGTAATATTTTATGGCATGGTTGAAGTTATAAAGAAATTCAAGGGGCATTTTGTCATTTTGGTTTCATGGACCAATCTAGAAAATTCTAGAGACCAAAAGGGTTGCTTCATTTTAGCCCATTCCTTTTCTTTTTCCTTCATTTTCGGACCATATGCACTCTCTCTATACATTTTCTCTCTCTCTATATTACTCTCTCCCTTCTTTTTAAAATTTCTTCATGTTAGAAAAATATTTGGTTTAAGCCAGAGTTAGCAAATTGTAGATCGTTGCAAGGACTACGTTTTGGTACCGGTATTACAAGCTTTTGGTGAGATTTGAGTTTGGGGCTTGGAGCTAGGGCTTGCTAAGGCCTTGTTTGGTTTGCTATCTTGAGGTAGGGGAAGTTTAAAGTATAAATTCCTATGATTTTAGTGAGTTCTATATATTTTCTTACATGAATCTCTTGATATTGTGAAAACATACTTAGTTGTAAATTTTTGGTTGTGATATTAAGCATGAGATAGTTTTGATCTGATTATTTAAGTTGAGAATATGATGGTTTTTCTTGTATTTGAGCCAAGTATGCTATTTTTCCATGAGAAAATGTGAAAGTGTGATTTATGTGATCAATTTTTATGTTTGAATGTTTGATATGATAACTATGATATAAATTATGACTTGTGTATTGATGAATGGTTGTATGACATGTATATTCTTGGCATGGGGTTGAGTTGAGAGGATGAAGGTTGACGTGGGAAAGAAGGTTAGAAGATGAGGTGGTGGTTTGTATGGTAAGTTAAGGTGATGGTTAGAAAGGTTTTAGTGAGGTTGGATTGGAAAGGAAGAAGGGGACATTTGCATTTCTTGTTTAATGGTATGGTTTGTGAATTTGTGAAATTCATATACGATTGATATGCCTCACAATTCCATGATCCTTTTTCTTTGATTCCCTTTCTTTGGTTGTGGCTTACGGGATTTTTAGGAATGTACTTTAGGCTTTTTCCACTGAACTGTTGAGCTCACCCTATCATTATTAAAAAATTTCAAGAATTCGGAGATGAGCCGGTGAATGATATGCATCCGTGGGCATTGATTTAGTTAGGAATTCATTTCATTTTTATTGTATTAAAGTTATGTAAGTTTGGCCATGGAGGCCTCATTCTTTGTATTTGATTCTTTGGAAATTGTATAAAATGGAATTTGTATAATTCGATCTTTAAATAATGTATTGGACTCGTATTGAGTTTAAGTAAGTTTTTACACTGTTAATTGCATGATTTAGGACAGGTTTAGACTATAGGTAAGGTCACCAAGGGACCAAAGGGGTGCCTATAAGCACAAGTGTACATTTTAAAGCTTTTCTGGGCTGATTTTAAGGGTCTAGCCATCTTGAACCGGTTCAGCCCCATTGAACCGGTTCAAGGGGTGCATTTAGTTCACGTATGGGCATATTGCCCATCTTGAATCGGTTCAGGATTCTTGAACCGGTTCAAGACCTCCAGTACCCACTTTTGCCTTGTCAGTTTGCCAGCTTTGATCACCTGATTTTGGACGGTCATAACTTATTCGTTCCAAACCCAAATAGGATCATTCTTGAGTCTATTTTTAAGGATTTTGAGTTAGCTTTTCAATGAGACCAACCTCATCCTCAAATTACATTCATGTTGGGAGTTATGGTTATTTTAGTGGAACAGTGTCAGAATTTGCCTTAAACCGGTAAGGGCGCTTTTGGGAATTTATGTCTGATAACCGTAGAACCTCATCGAGCATCATGGAATGACTAGAATGGTTGTTTTAAACCTCATTTGACTAGTTTAAGGATGGATTATCCTTTCATATTGTAAAAAGACCATTTTACCCCTAATATGTCGTTGGGTTCGGGTAAGGACCTGGTTAGCGATCCGGACCCCTGATTTGGGTCGTTACATTCTTATTTTTCTTCTATTCTTCCTTTTGTTTTTCTCTATTACAAATTTCAAGTCCTAATTTATGTTATTCTTACAAGCCCTATTTTTTATTTTTATTTTTTCACTTTTTCCATCATCTTTTTTCTCCTTACATGCCATAAAATTGACATTAATGAGTTCTTACAAGCCTTAGATTTTTTTAGTTACTAAACAAAGAGTACAAAAAACTTATTTAACTCACTTTTTCCATCTTCTTCTTTGTGCAGGATTTTCTCTCTTTTCCCCTCTTTTTCTTCCTACTTACAATTCCTAAAATTACCATTACGGAATTATTATTCAAGCCCTAAGTTTTTTTAGTTACTGAACAAAGGGTACATAAAATATATTATACTTTTTTTTTTTTTTCTTTGGCTTAAACTTCTTTTTAGTTTTTTCCATCCCTTAAGAAAAACATCTTCAGAATTGATTTTTCTTTTTATTTTCCCAAGTTTTCCTTGCGATGGTAATTGTTTAATTATTTTTATTGCTCTTTAATTTCTTTAATTTATGTAGGAGTGTATAAAAACAAAAACAAAAAAAGGGATTGGACATCCAATAAACAAAACAATAGGATATTGATTGATTAACTAATAATTCGTCGGATTATCAGATCGGATCAGGTATAATGTTTATTGAATTTTGATCGAATCGACTATGATCCGGTCAGAATTCGATCCATTGATAGGTCTACCTCAAACCTTTCCAATACCAAAAACCCAATTTTACCCTCACCCTTTACTCGTCCAAATCCAAATTGTTTAAAGATTTACCACTACTGTTGCGTCCGGTCACCTTGATCTTTGTTTTTCTTCACCTCTACTATTGAATCTTCTGTCTCAGATCTGCACAACTTGTGTGTGTATATATATATACAATGAGAGAAGAAGAGAGTTTTTTAATGAGAGCAGTGTTGGTGAGTTAGGTGATGGATGACCAAGATTGATGGGTGGAGTTAAGGAGGAACCTGTGGGATTGGTGGATCACTGGAGGGGTGAATTGGGGATGATGATGGTCTGAAGAGGAGGAGGAAGAATATGAAACATGTATGTTGGGGTAATTTGGTCACAAAAATAATCAACAGGAGGTCAAAGGATAACATAGTCATTTAACACCTTAAAAGTACTATGACCCCCCAAAAATTGACATTTGGGGCGTGAGTGAAATGTTAAACCATTAATTCAAATGCAAGTGAAATTTAAAATCAAAATGTTAATTTAGGTGAAATATGACCCAACCTGAGGGGTGTGAGTGTATTTTGCCCTGAAAATAAAAATTATCACCTCACCCATCATTTCTACTATTTCTATTATTCTCTCCTTCCAGCCTAATGTAACACAAGAGTCTACTGACGCGGTTGGGGTCGGAGTCTCCAATCTAGCGGCTTGTTTATGATCGTCTTCTGCCGTTGCGAACTTGCTATTGGCAAGTTTGAATCGGCAAAAACCCACAAGTTTGAATATACCAAATACCCATAAATTTGAATATGCTATTACGAGTTAAGAGACCCAAAAACCCACAATTTTAAATTTGCCAAATACCCAAAAATTAATTCAAACCCAATAAATCATGTGTGTATATATATAGGGCGGGCTTGAGCCTTAGGCGAGTTAGGCGGTTGCCTAAGGCCCCAGCCAATAAGAAGGTCCCATAATTTTTTATTTCTTTATATATTCTAACTTTCCTAAAACAATTATAGTTTTTTATTTAATTATTAAACTTCAATGCATAGAGAAATTTGACAGTTGATAAAGATTTCTATTCTTTATTTTTTTTAGGGCCCCCAAATTTTTTTCTTTATATATTATAACTTACCTAAATATTTTATTTTCTTATATTATTAAACCTCAACAAATACAAAATTTAATAGTGTGCCCAAAATATTTCTATCCTTGTATTATCTTTTTTTTTTTTACTCTCTCATCTTCATTACATCAGCATATATACACACACATTAAAATTAAATATTAAATATATATTTAAGTAAAAATTGGTGAAACTTTCTATATTTTTCTAAGACTCCTATTAACATTTATTTTCTCTTTTTTCCTTATTCCTCACATATTTTTTATACTCTCTCATTAAATTTTTATTTATTTATTTATTTATTATTTTTTTTTCTTTTCATCTTCTCCACTGTTACAATTTACAATCTCACTCCGTAAGAAGATTTTGAATACACTTATATTTTATTAAAGAATTTATTGGAGCATTAGACCAAATTATTCGAAATTAGTTTCTATTATTCTATAACTTAAATTAGTTTATAATTTTATTAATTTTTGTTATCATAAAATTATATATTTTGCTTATAATTTTTATTTATATTGTTAGATGAGACTATTAGAAAGCACATAACTAATTAATTAATGATGGAACTAGAGTTTGGAAAATTTTTAGTGATACCTTTAAAAATCACTAAACAAATAATTAGCATATTACCGGCATAAACATATGGATAGATTTAATTAAAAGATCACTTTATTTTTTTTGCCTAAGGCCTCAAATTATATTGAGCCGCCCCCTTGTATATATAATGCTTCTGATAACCCATTTACCAAGTTTAATCAGTTGAGTTCAAGCATACCATAGTAATAAGTACTCTTTTACCACATAATCTAAAAGGTCCATATAAACAGTATTCAACTAACATTGATCATTGCCAGTGTTACGTGAATGGTACTCATTGTCCAAATAAAATTATGATGTAATGCAAGGAGCTAGATCTTTGCAGGTATTCCATATATATATATATATATGTAGTGAGTATGCATAGAGGAGGAAATAGAGCAGATTCTAGAGCAAGAAGACGGGGGAGATGAGACAGGAAAAGCTCTGACTCGCCACTGCAATCCCATACATATATATATATATATATATATGGGGGCTTTTGTATCATTTAAGATTTCATATATTTTGTATTAAAAAATTTAGGATAAAAGAGTCAACTCGCATATGCCAGAGGTTAAAAAATAAATTGAGGGTGCAAATGAAGTTAAAATCAAAATTTTTATCTAACTGAAATATAACCCGACCTCAAAAAATGTGAGTGTAATTTATCCTTATTATTATTAGTTTTGGTTGTATAAGAAATGAAGGAATGTTTTTATACTTTTTATTTTTATTACCTATGTACCCTCACCATATATATACGTGAAATAATTTCAGCAGAATTTAACAAAGTAATTTTGTAAATAATTGAAAATTAAAAGTGGTATCACATATTTGTAAAATAGTTTTTCTTTCTATCCTCCCATCTTTCACCCAATTTTGAATGGATGAAAAAACACGAGTTACCAGAAATGCTTAGTCCTTCCTTTCTTCCTCCTCTTTTTCCCTTCCAACTAAACATAATAAACTTCTTTTACCTTCATCTCTTCCATTCCTCAATCCTTCCTTCCCCCACCCCCTTCTCTCTCCTCTTGCTTTCTCTCTCTGATCCGTTCAACCGGCAGTTTAGACTTTTGAGTAATTTGTCAATATACAGACGGTGTAGAGTGCTAGTGAGTTTTTATTGGCAATTATATCGTTGAACCTACCCCTTTTATTAGCCGGTGTTAATCCTCTTTCCAAAAAGTTAATTTTCTAGTTGAGGGATGTGGTTTAGATCTTGCTTGCGCTATTTTGTTTTGTAAGGTTTGTTTTAGATTTTTTCACTGAGAATACATATGTATATGGTAGCTTAGTAGTATGTAATTTTGTTGGTGAGTAAAAGATTTTAAAAGTTTAGTAAAACCTTTAATTTGATATTTATATCTCCTTTAATTCATATTAATTAATATAATATTAAAATCAAAGATGGTGAATTTTTCATTACAAATGGACATGTTTAATTTAAATTTTAGACATATTGAAAATACTATTTGTGGCCCACATATATATTGAAAATTTTACACATTAAAAATTTCACTAGATGTTATACCCTTTTCCAATACATTGTGTGGGACAGTTGTTCCCTAACTAATTCTTTCTTTGATTTTATTTACTATTTTATGTTTCTTGTAATTGTAATATAATCTATTTTTATCGTGGTTGGATTTGTTTATTCCCATGATACAGTTATCTATTTATATGCATCAACGCGTCATAATTATTGGTTAACCAGAACTCTTCATATAAATATCTATATGTTAACAAACTTCATGCTCTTTTTGAAATTTAGAATCTTCTTCCATGATCTTTCACAAACTCTCCAATATTCTAAAGAACAATGCTTGCCTCTTATGATGAGGTGGCCCAATAAAATACTACCATGTGTTGAAGTTTTTAAAAAATAAGAAATAATGGTTACAAGAAAAAGAAACCCTCGTTCTCTCTGACGCAACTCCTGTGTTTTATCCCTCAAATTATGGACCTCGCCGTCGATTGAGATTTTGTTCGCCACCAACTATTTTTATGGACCACCGCGGCCCGCCACCAACTATTCACACAGCGCCCAATCAATTTCACAACCAGAGTTCACATCATGTAAATATCATCAAAATTACCAATCACTGGTGAATATGAGACCCAAAAAAGAGTTGATTTGGTGGTCGTCTGTGATGGGGTACCTGATGGTGGGAAGAATGATTTTAGGAGGCGGTGGTTGTCACGTATGCTAGTGGCCTGGAGATGGGTTGATTGGTTTAGTGATAATGGTCGCCGTCCGTTTGAGATTTGTTCGATTTCCCGTGGTCATTATTATTATTATTTTTAAAACTTCAACACATGGTAGTGTTTTATTGGGCCACCTCATCGTAAGAAGGAGATTCCTTCTTATACGGCTTAAGACAAGCATTGTTCTATTCTAAATGTTTTATATATTTATTCAATACTCCACAATCTCTTCACAGAATTGAAAAACTCTATAACATGGATTTTTAGGAAACCAAATTATTTTAACATAGATGAAAAAGTAGTCCTAAATTCAGCATTCTATTTTTTTTTTTTTTTGGTGAGTAAAATATGCACTATTAATTAGTTAGTAAACTAACAGATTTTATTTTAAAAATCTCTCTACTGATACATAATGCATTACTGGGATGGGGACAATTTAAACTAAATGGATTTTTAGCTAGTGTTGCTCCGCAAGAAAATGAAATGGACTTAGCATTATTAGTACCAAATGTCTTTTTTTTATTTTTTATTTTTTTTTTTAATTTTTTTGGGAAAACAATACCAAATGTTAAGGAGCCTCTGATTGTCATCACTATTTTAATAGTATGCTTGATTTTGTATTGGGTCAATTCTAGACAAGCAAAAGGAAAAGTTGATCAATTCATCATTCCTTGCCCATCAACATGGTTATCACTGTTGTTGATATATATATTACACATGTCTAGAACTAGTGCAAAGTTACCCAACTTTTAAATGAAAAAACTATGGATTTTATACAGCTTGCATGTTTGAACAAGACCCGAGAAATTTTTTTTGGTCAGCTACCGTTAAAACAATTATATATATATACATGAAGTTGGGTAACTTTGCACTAGTTCTAGACGTGTAATGATCGATATCAGAAGAGTGAAGTCAAGAAGATTGACGAGTTCAAATAACCTTATCATCCATGTCATACCCACATTTTTATATTCATTCTCGAAAATTGTATCCCCACAATATTATACAGAGAAAAGTGCAAAAAAATTCCCTGGACTATTGGAAAACTTACAACTAATTCCTAAATTATCAACCGTCCAAAAAGAGCACGTGATTCTCACACGACAAACAAACTAATTTTTTTAGACAATAATGCCCTTTAATGTATGAAAATACCAAATTGTCCACGGCCTAAGACGCCCTAATTACACTACTAACAACTTGGGCCAAACACGCCCTTACAAGAAATTTTAGTGCCAAACACGCCTTTACACATACGCCGCTCTCATGTTCATTACTCCATTCCCAGCGGTAACCACCTCCTTCGTCCGTTCATGGCCACCTTCGCTGCCACCACAGATTTTTCTTCCCCCAAAACAAAAATATGTTTTGGTTGCAAAGATCTAGAATTGGAGGGGGAATTGATTGAAAGAATTAACACAACGGCTGCGAGCTTGGCTTCGGATGATGGCGGCAGGCGGTGGAGAGGACGGCGACGCAGATGATGGAGATTCCGTAACCCTAAAGATTTTCGATTCGGAGAGTTCCGACTCGGACTGCGACTTAAAGCAATTGGCCGGTTTGGCAGTGAGTTTCAAGTCTTCTCCGAGTCCATGTTGAGAATGGAACTCGCCGAGATGGAGATGATTAAGGCCAAAGGCTTTGCATTATGAAGCAGAGAAGCGGCGAGTTGAATCGGAAGCCGAAATGACTCGGATGTTGTTGTAGACTCAGTTGCAGATTGCATCATTTCATTTGGGGGTGATTGTTGACGATGGTGGTGATTGATGGGTTGAAATTGGTTGTGGGGGTGGTTGTGAGTGTGATGGAGTGGGCAGTATTGGTGGCGGCGATGGCGGTGAAACGACCGGGTTCAATGGCAGCGGTCCGAGTTGGACTCGGTGGTGGCAGCGGTCCGAGTTGGACTCGGTGGTGGCAGAGGTCCGAGTTGGACTCCGCCGAGCTTCGAACCAGCCATCTCCACCGGCCAAGCACACCGCCGTCCGTGTTCCGAGCACCACCGTAAGCTCACCGCGGAGCTTTGCCTTGTAGAAGTGTCTCTCTCTAGTTTTGACATGGCTTCCTCTGCTCAAAACGAACACCACCTCCCTAACCCGTACAACACCATCACAGCTCCGCCGCCAACACCGTCGATCCAACCCAACCCTCTCTACTCATCGAAAGCCGCCGCTGCGGACATTCTCTCCCGACTCCTTCATCACCTCCCACCCAATCTCTCCTTTCCTACTCGCCGCTCACCACTACCACCCACCACCTCTCATCCCCTCATCGCTCTCTCCGACCCAAACCAAACTCTTTTAACCTATCTTCTCTCTGCTTCTTCTCAACTCGGTTTCTTCCAACTCACCCACCACTCAATATCCTTCCAACTCACAGTTGTTTGTCCCTAAAAACTAGCCCCTCGGCTATGACGGCGAAGATGGATGACGATGGAACGGGTGACTCGTTCTGTTTCGACTCTTCTTGTTCTAATGGTTCACTATTTAATTTCCCCAAATCAAGCCACTCCTTGGTGGTGGTCTGCAATTTGAGTTTTGAGAGGGGGAAAGGGAGAGAACATGGACGGTCAATTTTTGGTCAAAATTACTTCATGGGTAAATTAGACTTTTTATTTTTCCAGTTAAAGTCAGTCATTGGAATGGACTGAATTGCAACAAATTCATAGTTCAGGGGTTTTTTTGTAGTTCAAGGGGTTAGTTACAATTTGCCAATAATACAGGGTTTTTTTTTGCACTTTTCTCTATTATATATATATATACATAGAGAGAGAGAGAGAGAGAGAGAGAGAGAGAGAGACTACCGCATGAAAAGGCATCCAATGATTCTTTAGAGAAACTTCAAACATGTTAATGGAGGACCAATCTATGACACTTTATTATCGTATAGTAGGCAATGATAATTAATTAAGTAATAATGAACTGCATTAAATTTTATTTAATCTGGTAAGACTGGTAATAAACTATCATTATTTTATTAATCTTAAAATTGGCATTGTCTTTAACTTTGAAGGGTTCATTCTGAATTTTATAATAGTCTTGAACAGTTTATAGGATCAGTAGGTCCTTAATTTCCTTATTATTTATGAACATTCATTGTTCATATATATTAAGCTGAAGGATGAACAAATAAAACATGTTGATAACAAATGTTTCTTAATTGAAACTCTCTTAATTAACATTAAACCTCAGCAAAACAAAACACACAACACAACACTACCATTTATTTACAAAAACACTCTCTTATTATTATTATTTGAGGTTCAAACAAACCTTATTTCACCAATTAGTCACAACTCACAAGTGACTAGTCTAGTTAAGGACTTCTTCTTACTCCGCATCATTACTTCCATACATTTCCAGAGGGAAAAGAGAGGACCCTCTAGGGCAAAACACAACCCTATAGTTAGTCCCACCAGGACAGGTGAATGTGCTTGTAGGATCATCCTGAGGGTAACTATAGGCGTCACGGCACCTCTCCTTGAAAAACTTTGAATAATTTGTAGGCCCACAAGGTCCCTTTGTGCAGCAGTATTCATCCGTCTTGAATGTAGTGCATGGGTTGTTACACCCGCCCGGGACCCGCAACGGATTCGGGCATTGCCCATTGATGTCGGCCGTGCACAAAATGCCCCGGCAACTGCCCGTGGTGGGGCTGAAGTCCATGGGGATGTTGAACCCATCAACCAGGGATATGTCGTAGAAATCAAGGTTACCAAATTGGTTTAGTGCGTATTCAGCTAGGGTGTTTGGTGGGACACCCCATCCCTTGCAATCCAAGACCCCACCACAGTCCCCTGTTTGGCAATGGCCCCTCCCAGCAGCATCAAAGTTGCAATTGGTCCGACCCCAAATGCGAGCCATCTTGGTGCCCGCGGGCACGTTTAGGGTCCAGGTTTGGCCCCGGTTGAGGCGGCGGCCGCCACCTGGGGACGCGGCGGCCCAGACAGTGTAGGGGCAGTTGTTGCGGATGTCGAAGGTGGCTGCATTGGTGGTGCTGAAAAGGGCGAGGAGGAGGAACAAAGAAAGGGTGGCTAAATAGCCCATGTTGTTGGTAGGTGATACTTTATTTAGACTAGGTGTGTGTGTGTGTGTTTTAGTTTTGTTGTTTGGTTTCTCTGAGATGGTTGGGGGTTTATATAGAGCAGGGGCGGCTTTTGGGTTCATGTAAATAAAGCCACATGATGACTGGTATTAAAAGATGGAGGCGGCTACACGTAATGACTCATAATGGAGATAATGTCAAATTTATGGAATAGGTACAGTGCAAGTGTCAATTTTTTGTAATTTTCCCACTGCCTTTTTGGTCATCTTGGAATCATCTTTTCTTACTTTTTCTTAAAGAATGAACAGTGATGGTGAATGAAGCTTCCTCTTATCTTTTAAGTGATTGAAAATGATTAAAAGTTTAAACGGTTCATTGTATCATACCACTTTGTCATTGGGATGGTATATCCGATCTTTTTAGTTCGAATCTCATGCAAAATATTTGTGAATTTGTGTGTGAGTATTAACCTAATTAAAAATAATATATGATACCATGTAAAATGGTCCAAGCCCAAGTCATAATTAATTGGATTTTTCCATAAGTTCCGTAGAATGCATGGTAATGGGATCTATATTTGAATAGGGCTTAGATTCTCAGTCTTTATTTTGGGCTTTCTCTCCTTTTGTTTGGGCCTATGCCTTGTTTGTTTCGCTACATATTTTAAAAATAACCATTCAAAAAATTGCATTTCATAGTCCACAAATGTTTTGATGGGTGATTTGGCAACAGGAGAGACAGAGAGTTTTGCAAGTCATCCAAGGCCTTATGTGTGTGTGTGTGTGTGTGTGTGTGAGAGAGAGAGAGAGAGAGAGAGAGAGATTAATTTGGCCACGCCAACAAGGTTTCAATTTATGCAAGTCATCAATTCTGAAGTCATCCAAGTTAGATTAGCTTTTTCTTTCATTAATAAGCACTTTCAAAGTAGCAGAAAATATGAAATCAAATCTCAGAAACAATTTTATCCTTCGAGAACACTTGAAAAGTATTATTATTAAATTCTACATTTGAGAGGTAATTGAGTCATATTTTCTTAAAGGTCTCGGAGTGAGGATATACCATTCTTAAAATTACTAATTAATGATTATTTTGACAAAAACCAAGTTGTCAGAGCTTTTTTTTTTGTTTTTTTTTTAAAGGACCCAAGTCATCAGTTAGAGAGTATGTTTCAATTTTAACTTCTAGATGGTATGATGATATCATATTGATTAACCATTTATTCTAACAATTTAAACGGTTAATGAAAGTATAATTTTAATATTAAAATCCTTGAACAAAATATAAATATTAAAAAAAAAATTGCATCCATATTCTTCAAATACCTTTTTCAAGGAACTGACAAATATTTTTAATTTCAGCTATATCTTAGTTTTTTAAGAACCCCACCGAAAAAATTATAACACACAATCGTGTTGCCAGGCGAAGTGGTGAGGGTGAAAGTCCAGTAGCCAAACAAGATACGAAAAAATTGTCCATACTTAAAAATCATATTCGGCTGTATATAAATGCATAAGCAGGTAAAGAGTACGTGTGTTAGAATGCTTAAAAGTTGGTGATGAAAATTTAAGATTGTATTTATTTGACCATATAATCATATGGTTCACATCCATTATTCACTATCATTGATACCACAAGTAGATAAAGTGCACACTATGTGCACAAATTTATTTGACTACACTTTTATGCTCAAAAAAGGGTTGCGAGTCTTGAGACTTTGTAATCTCTTATTGTAGTGAATGAAAGAGGCTCATGGGCAGAACACAACCTTGTAGTTGGTACCAGCAGGGCAAGTGAACAAGCTGGTTGGATCATCCTGAGGGTAGCTATAGGCATCTGGGCACCTATCCTTGAAGAACCTTGAGAATGTGGTAGGCCCACAACTCCCAGGTCCATCAGTGCAACAATATTCATTGGTCTTGAACACCGTGCACGGGTTGTTACAGCCGCCCGGAGCCCGCAGCTCAGCCGGGCACTCCTCGTTGATGGGCGCGGCGCATCGGAGATGTTTGCACACGTCGGTGGTGGGGCTAAAGTCCATCGGAATGTTGAACCCGTCAACATTTGATATGTCGACGTAGTCCAAGTTGTTGGGTTGGTTTAGGGCAAACTCGGCTAGAGTGTTCGGTGGGCTACCGTAGCCTTGGCACTCTAGAAGCCCATTGCAGTCACCTGTCTGACATTGGCCTCGGCCACTGGCATCGAAGTTGCAGTTGGTTCGGCCCCATATACGAGCATTGGTGGTGCCAGGGTTCACGTTGACGGTCCAAGACTGACCGGAGTCAAGCCTCCTGCCCCCACCGGGTGAGGCAGCAGCCCAGACTGGGTAGGTGCATTGGTTCACCACATCAAAGGTGGCTGCATTGGTGAAAGTGGAGTATAGACTAAAGAAAAAGGAAACTAAAATTGGGAGGTTTTTGATGAAACTCATTTTGGAAAGAAGCGAAATGGTGTAGTATTTGGACTTGGGGTTTGTGTTTGTATGGTTTTGTAAGCATGTATAGGTGGATGGTTTATATAGATGAGAGGCGGCTATATATGGTTTGGCACATGCGTGATCATCTCCACAATACGTGGTGAGAAATTTCAAAGAGTGAGTGTCTTGAATTGATGTCTCAGAATGATTTTCCAAGGAACCGTTGAATGCAAGGATTGTTAGGCTGCTCCAGCCCAAAGGCAAATTCACTGAAAATACTTTAATGGTTTTGAAATAGGGCAATGATATCTTCCTACACGAGTTATGTGAGTGGGGGTGTGGACCTTCACTACATGACATCAGGATGACGCCACCAAGACATCTTGCAGTGAGTTTTTTTAAAGTTAGAAAATGTGTGTTTTAAACATTAATGGTATGATATTAAAGACTATTAAATATTAACGCATAGTTGTAAGATTCACGGATCTAAATACATTTTAAATATATGTAACGAAACCTCATATAATAGGTTGGTTGGTATTACGGGTGTAATAAAATTTTTCTATTAATTTTTTTTTTTTTTTTACTCTTAACTACTAATGGAAAAAAATTAAAATTTCTATCTTAAATAATAGGATATTCTAGTTAAAATGCTCAACTATTAATCATGTAATTGTAAGATCATAAAAAGGGATTATGAGATGATTACAAGTTTTCTTTTTAGAGTAACGACATTTAGAGAAATTTGAACGAAATGGAAGCCATTCATTAGATACATTCAACTCGATTCTACAATCCAAGCCACTTCCGGTTGAGTATATCAATATGAGGGAGAGCATTGGGTGTTCCATTTCCTTAAAACTCTTCGACCTTAAAAGTCTGTCATCCTTATTTGAATTGTAGTAAATGATAATGATTGAGAAGTGCTAACGTACCCTAGTATTAAGGCTTAGCCAAAGAGACCAAAGACTTGGGTGAGTCTAGACTCATTGACTGGACTTTCTAAACCTTAATGGACGTGGGTTCAATGAAGACTATTCTCTTCTTATCATTACACGTTCGAGACTTGGGAGTATCTTTAAAGGAAATCAATCTATATTTTCTACTATTAGGCGTCACAAGTCACAACACAATTTAAGTGGACTACGTTTTCTGTTCGTGGAAATTAAAATTCTTTCCAAATGTGGGGTCCAACCCGCTTGATTTATTTAAATCTATATAATGATAGCTACATCAAATTTGTTTTCTATTATGATTAGTTTCTGTCTTAAGATTTTTGAGTAGTGATAGGAGAACCGAAAGGTATCTCCCGAATTAATCGTCGTCACGTCAGATTCTCACCCTTTTTACGTGAGGGAGCAAAATAATCCATCACGTGCCGGTAAAAGAAAAAGAAAAAAAGAAAAAGTGGGAAGGTGATCGTAAAAAGGAATACCGGAAAGTTCAGAAGTCTCAAAAATTAGAGAAAATTTATCTTTATTTTTTTTTTATTTTTTATTTTTAATTTTAGGAATTGACTTATCTTTATCTTGTTATGTAGTATTTTTTAGAATTTTTTTTTCATAATTGATATATTTTAGAATTTACACTGACTAGATATATCAAACTAAATCACTATACTGATTGAATATGCTGGAGAAGAAAACTTATTCAAAACCCTAGATAGAAAGAAAGAGCCAATCCCGAATCAAATAGTGATGTTGTGAATACTCTCGAATTTTTGTGCGTGATTCGAATACAAGATGATCATGTAATTCTTAAAATCAGATCATTGGGTAATACTTAAATCTATTGAGAAATTTGTAGAAAAAAATATTTGAATATTTATGATTTATTACTAACATATATGTAATTGTGTATATATATATATTTCTATTTGTATATATCCACCTTCTTCCGGTCATCTTCACAGTGTTTATCGCTACATTACCTTCTCAAATAAATTTTTTTTTTTTTTTTCAATTTATTAAATCTGGCGTGCCAAGCCACGTTAGATTCGATCGTTTTTTCGGGGGTTACCCTTCGGCCCCCTTATCATTTTCCATGATTTTTACATGATAATGAAGTGTTAGGGTCGTTTGGCATGCGCTTTATTTTTGACATTTTGTTTTTATCTTAAGCAGAAACAATATTTTTGTTGTAGGAATATTTTGAAAAAAAATCGAAAGCACATTTGAGAATCATATTTTAGACATTTTTTTTTGCCCGTGTTGCACTGCTGTTATGATTTTGGGTTATGAGTAGTTGTCAAAATAAGAAAAAATAACTTTTTGATATTTTGATTTTGGGCCACTATTCACAAAGTGTTTTAATACGATGTAAAATAAAACAAGGTCGTACCAAATATATTTTTGTTACCAAAATTGATACTGTAACAATTCAAAAATAAAAATAATAGAAACAAATCACATGTTAAACAGGACCTTAACTTTTTATACAATTAAATTTCGAAAACTAAACGGCTACATACAATATATGAAGTATTCTTTCAATATACAAAATATTCTAAGAGTAAACAACAACATCAGTTTATCGTATAGAATTTTCAATATATTTTTGTCCCAGCAAGACCATCACTAAAGTCGTCGATCATTACTGTATTGTGGTGGTGCAAGACCTTCAATAAAGTCCTTGCCTAAGACTCAAAGTTTCAATAACTCTTTGTCCCAAACACTTAAAAAAGTGGCTCCACTTGTAACTGGTTTGGACAACGAGAAATGTACGTAGTTTGATTCGAAACAATTAGCTCGGACTTTAAACCAAATTTTAACTAGTTGTCGACCCCGCAAGTTATGATAGCACTTACTGGAATAACATTCTAGACTGATATAAATTTTTTAGTAAGAACAAATATATATATATATATATATATATTAGACTTAGGCTCTGTATATTTGAGGGTAAAATATTTTTTTTAAAAAATATTTTTTGTATTTTTTAGTATTTAATTATAGTAAAATATTTACGAAGAAAAAAAAAACATTAAAGTTTAACAAAAATAGCTTATTCATTAATTTTCGACAAACTATTTTATACATTCCAGCCGATAGACTTGACCTCCTTTACCAAACACCGAACATTAAAATTAAAAGAAAATATTTTACCTGAAAAAAAATATATTTTAATTTGAAGCAAACGGAGCTTCAGTGTTAAATATATAATCAAGGGCGGATCCAGCCTTTTTAAATGAGGTGGATTAATTTTGAACTGTGCTAACTTTGGACTGAGCTACCATTATTATTATTTTTTGGATTGGGCTTAAAGTAGTATGGTAAATTATTTATTTATTTATTTTATTTTTTTTTTTTTCAGGGTGGGCTGAAGCCCAGCTTCGCCCACCCTTGGATCCGCCTTTTGTATATAATCACCAGACCAAGTAGTCTTGATCATATAATTACGGTCATTAATTACTCTACAAATGTGCGGTTGAGAGTTCGAGTCTTGGGATAAAAATAAAAATCTTACTTTTTTTTTTTTTCATGTATGAATCTTATTTGTTATAATTGAGATCTAATTTGAATGAAAATTCTCTAAATATTTCAAGAGATAGTTTTTTTTTTTTTTTAAATAGTTTATTGCTTTGCACCACAGTTGATCTGTTCCGACCGAAAGTGAAGCATTCCAGCATTGGTTTAGTTTTGAAAAATAAAACGTTGGATACAAGTTCTAATTCTCTTGGTTCACAGCATACATGCTCCAAATATGGCTTATAATCTATAATTAATTAATTAAACTGTTTTCTAAATTTTAATGTTCATAAAAACATATATGTACAAAAAGTGGGTTAAAAAAAAATAGAAAATAAAGATTGATTAAACTCTTGTGTTGTTAATTTTTGTCTTGTTGATAAAGAATTTTCATTAACTATTTATTTTAGAGGTAATATATAACTTCGTTAATTTATTTACCTTGGTTGAAGTCTTCACCTATACAGTCATTTATTTTATTTGGTTAGAATTTTTTTTTTTTTCAACGCCAATTTTATTTGGTTATATAAAATATATCTACCAAGAACGCGAACCTTTCACCTCACACACACACACAAATGAAGCACTGGGCTTTGTTTTTTTTACGAAGTAAGATGCAGGTCTCCAACTCTCTCCAAAGGTTAAACTACAAATAGATTCCAAATGGGAACAGCTTGCAAGGATTAGTAGCACTGGCGTCCCTCGTTTTCTTTCTTATGATGACATTTTAGACTTACAGTCATCTCTCTCGCACATCACACACACACAAAGAAAAGTGATTACCAACATCTAGTTTCCTTCCATACATTATAAAGCAGGTTACACAGAAAGCATAGCACATCATAACATGTGCTCAAATTTATTCTATATATAAATATAAAACTGATTTGAATCCTTTATAAGTGGATTTTACAGTTTTTATTACGAAAATCAGTATCAGCAGGTGATCAAGGGCAAAACACAACCTTATAGTTGGTCCCACCAGGGCATGTAAATGTGCTAGTTTGATCATCCTTGGGATAACTATAAGCATCTGGGCACCTTTCCTTAAAAAATCTTGAGAAATTTGTGGGCCCACAATTCCCGGAATTGCAACAGTACTCATCGGTCTTGAACACGGTACACGGGTTATTACACCCGCCTGGTGCCCTCAATTCATTCGGGCATTGCCCGTTAATATCAGCTGTACATCTTATGCCACGGGTGCACCCATTGGACGTTGGGCTAAAGTCCATGGGCACATTGAACCCGTCCACAAGAGAAATGTCAAAGAAATCCAAGTTTTGGTATTGGTTTAAGGCATACTCGGCTAGTGTGTTAGGAGGTGCACCAAAGCCATTGCATTGGAGGAGTCCATTGCAGTTACCGGTCTGACAGCTGCCTCGGCCTAATGCATCGAAGTTGCAACCGGTTCGGGGCCAGATACGGGCTCCTGTTGTGCCTGCCGGGGCATTGATGTCCCAAGTTTGGCCTGGGTCAAGCCGCATGCCACCACCGGGGACGCCCGCAGCCCAAACCGTGTAGGGGCAGTTGTTTAGGACATTGAAAAGGGCTGCATGGGTGAAGGTGAAGAAGGGGGTAGTGAGAAGGAAAATGGAAAGGAAGAGAGATTTGGAGAAGTTCATGTCTGGAATGAGAGTAAGTAGTATATGGGTTGTGATTGTGGGGTGGTGTTGATGGAATGGGGTTGGGTTCTTATAGGGGAATGGTGGCTGTTGGCACATAGCTAGGAAAGTCCACATTTTTAATTTTCATGAATTTTTTTTGATAAATGATTGTATCATCATCATATGAATACACGTCACGGATAAAGCAGAAGTCTTTCGTCAAAGCCTTTGCGAAAGGCATCGGTTTGCTGACTTATCATGGAATGCTAAAAATTCAAGAAGAATTTAAAAAAAAATTAATTTTCTATTACCACTTAAAAATATTAGGTATTAAAATTTTTAATACTTAATTTTTAATTTTATCAAATAGCAACTTACTAACCTAAATTATGTAGCTAGGTTTCAAAAAAATTGGCCCCACCCCACCTCCCTCCGCGCCTGTTCACACCAATTTTTTTCTCCCAAGGTACACGTCTTACATAAATAAAGAAAATGTGGACTTGACAATTTAAGTGGACTACATCTTCGGTTCGTGGCTTCTCATATATTGCTTCTCAATGCAAGGCCGGCCTCAGGCCCTCAACCAACAACCTTTAAGAGCTACTAGAACAAAATTAAAATGCTTTCCAAATGTGGGGTCAGTCTTCCATCGCCGGCTGTTTGATTTATTTAAATCTATATTATGATGCCTACATGAAACTTTTTACCATTCTAATTAGTTTGTCTGTGTGAATTTTCAAAGGATTAAATTTACCAATTTTTATTTTTTAATTATTTACCCAAAAAAAAAAATCAAATGATTAAGAAATGTTAGTTTTTATGCAATCAAATGTCAGTAATTAAACGGCTACTTTCAATGGATTCCACCACTTCATTAAGACCATACAAAATATACTTTATGGGTATGACAACATTTATTTATCATATAGACTTTTCATCCTTGATTATCACTATATGGTGGTGGATCAGGACCTTCACTAAAGTCCTTGCTTAAATTTGAATGTTTTTCATTTAGGAAGGCGGCTGTTTGGACTAATGGAATTTAGTATTGTTGGAAAATATTAGCTCTGACTTTGAGTTAATTTTTTTATAATTGTCGACCCCTCAAGTTACTGTGATAACTATTATTATTATTATTATTTTTTTCCGGTAAGAAAAAAAAAAAATTCTTTTGGCTTAGTGTAAAATATATAATTCCTAAATGAGAGGTTGACGAGTCCTCAAATTGTATACATATATTCCTAATATTTGTTAATGTATAGATCTAAAAGGTTATTTGTCATAATTGAATGCTAATTTTGCTTAAAAGTTAGGACTACTGTCTATGATCACAGAAACATATATGCACAAAAGGTCAAAAGGTACGTGAAAAAAATATGAAAATGAAACAGGTACGTGAAAAAAAAATAGAAAATGAAGATTGATTAAATCCTTGTGTTGTTTATATTATATTATTTTATTTTATTTATTTATTTATTGTGGAGGAGAAGAACTCTTACAATACTTAAATCATCTAAATCACTTTAGTTAAATAAATACCGGCACACATAAATCTACAAATGTTCATTATGAACTCGAACCCCTCACCTCTACATGAGAATATATACCTACCATTCTTAAAAGGGCCTAGTTGTATTTAAAATTATTTTATTTTATTTTTGTTAGATAAGAATATTTTTTATTAGTGGGATCATACAATATACAACAGTGTCTCCATTTACGACTAAGAAAATCCATATTCAACAAAGTACTGAATTTTAAGTGCATGCACCAAGAAAAAGCATTACGGAGTTGCATATATAAAAAAGAATATGACGTAATAAAGGACTATGCTTCCCTGTCTTCCTCGTTTTCTTTCTTCTCCTGTCTCTCTCTCTCTCTTTCTCTCTCTCTCACAGACACATGAAGCACAAAACAAAACAATAAAATGAAGATTATTCATAGGACAGTGATTATCAATTTGTAGCACGTACGTACGTACTTTCCTTCCATATATGAAGTTTACAGGAAGAAAAAAAAAAAAAAAAAATTGGCACATCATAACACGTGCTCAAGTTTATTCTATATAGAACTGATTTGAATCCTCATAAGTGGATTTCACAGCTTTTATTGTAGATATATATAGCACTACGTGGTAGTTAACAAACTATATAGTACTGGCTAGGTAGCTAGCTAGTTCAAGGGCAAAAGACAACTCTATAGTTGGTCCCACCTGGGCACGTGAAAGTGCTTGTTTGATCATCCTTATGTCACGGACTTGAACCTTTTCAAGCTCCCGTGCGGCCTTAGACACTTTCAAGCCCCCTTGAAGCGCTAAGTCAGCCTACCCGAGTGTGCTAGCTTAGTGAAGACTAAGGCTAGACAAGTGTTTTGCTTACTTGGGTGTGTAGGAAGAGGTTAGGCAAGTGAGCAAGAGAGTTTGGGAATATATACAACTTGTATTACTTGAGAGGAGAGATTACAACTTGGTTGCTTGGTGAGGAGCAAATGAACTCCCACCTCCTATTTATAGGCCTTTGGCCTTACAAGAACATTCTAGATGTGTACAAATGTGTGGCCTAGATTTAGTGTCTAGAATCCTCCAGAGATATCTACACAACTCTAGAACTATCTACTATGTACAAGACAAGTCTAGAGAATTCTAGAGAATTCTATACAACTCTAGACAAGTCTAGAAAAGGCTAGACAACTCCACACTAATCTAGAGAATTCCGGAAAGTTCCATACTTGTGTAGAGAAGTCTAGAAAGCTCCAATCCATGCAGGCTCCATGTCATCGTCTGCTGGGCGTCTGCGTGGCGCCTGCGTGGCATAGCCTCTTGGTAGCGGGGTGTGACATTCTCCCCCACCTAAGCTCGCGACGCCCTCGTCGCGTCTTCTTGCTTGAACCGCTGGATATGCTCTGCGAACTGCCATAGTGTATCCTCATGCTCCCAGCTCGCCTCGCTATCTGGCAGGTTCTTCCACTTCACTAAATACTCTGTATATTTGGGCACACCTCTCCTGCTCATCACACGATCTGCAAGGATGCAATCAACTTCCTTGTCAAAGGATGCGACAACGGCCGTGGGTGCCCTATGCGATATGCCCCGAGTAAGGTCTTCCGTGTCTTCATGATAAGGCTTGAGCATGCTGACATAGAAGACTGGATGTATCTTCAACTTGGGTGGAAGCTCCACCATGTAGGAGACCTTGCCCACCCGCTTGACGATGGGGAACGGGCCCTCGTACCTCCTTACTAGCCCCTTATGCACGCTCCGGAAGGACTTGAATTGTTGGGGTAGTAGCTTAACCATCACTTGGTCTCCCACTATGTACTCCACCCGCCTTCGCTTGGTGTCGGCCCACTTCTTCATCTTCTTTGCCGCCTTGTCAAGGTACGCCCTAGCCAAGTCGGACTGCTCATGCCACCTCTTGGCAAATTTGTAGGCCGCCGGACTCTTACCATCGCAAGTTGAAGCAATGGCGTTGGGTGTCATAGGCTGCCGTCCGGTGACAACCTCAAATGGACTGTGATTGGTAGCCTCACTCCGCTGCAAGTTGTAAGAAAACTGTGCCACCCGAAGGAGTTTGGCCCAATCTCGCTGATTAGCACTCACATAGTGCCTCAAATAAAGCTCCAGGAGAGCGTTGATGCGCTCTGTCTGCCCATCTGATTGGGGGTGGAAACTCGTAGAGAAGTTAAGATCCGTCCCCATCTTCTTGAAGAGTCCCGTCCAAAATCTACCCGTGAAACGCGGGTCTCTATCACTGACAATATTCTGCGGAACTCCCCAAAGCTTGACCACATGGTCAACAAATAACTCTGCTGCCCTCTCTGCTGTGCAGTCTGCTGGTGCGGGTATGAAGGTGGCATACTTGCTGAATCGATCTACCACCACTATAATGCTCCCGCAACCCTCTGACTTGGGTAAGCAAGTGATGAAATCCATAGAGACGCTCTCCCATGGTCTCTCTGGAATAGGCAGTGGCTCTAGTAGGCCTGCAGGATGCTGTTGCTCAATCTTATCTTGTTGGCACACAAGACAAGTCCTCACATATGTCTCCACGTCATCTCGCATCCGAGGCCAATAGTAAGAATCTTCAAGGAGTGCTAGTGTGCGCCGCATACCTGGGTGACCAGCCCATTTGGTGTCGTGGCACTCCCGTATTAGCTCCTTCCGCAAGTTGCCCTACCTGGGCACAAAGAGTCGGTCCCCCGTAGTGAGAAGTAAATCATCCCTTAGCCAAAAGCGCCGAGTCTTCCCTTCCTTAGCTAGCTGAATAAGGCTTTTGGCTAGAGGGTCATGCTGCAACCCTTCTTTGATTCGCTCCACAAGAGAGTGTTGGGGCCGACTAATAGCTGCGAGCTCGGCCTTGCGACTAAGTGCGTCCGCCACAACATTGGCCTTGCTCGGCTTATATTCGAAATGGTAAGTGAACTCCGCTAGGAAGTCCTGCCAACGAGCTTGCTTGGGGCTAAGCTTCTTCTGTGTCTGGAAGTAGCTGGTGGCAACATTATCCGTCTTGATCACAAATTGTGCCCGGAGCAAGTAGTGCCTCCAAGTACGTAGGCAATGGATGACCGCCGTCATTTCTTTCTCTTGCACAGTATAGCGCCGCTCAGTGTCATTAAGCTTGCGGCTCTCATAAGCTATGGGGTGTTCTTCCTGCATCAACACACCCCCAATAGCGAAGTCTGATGCATCCGTGTGCACCTCATATGGCTTGGAGTGGTCGGGCAAGCTAAGTACCGGCTCCTCCGTAATTGCCCTCTTCAAGTCATCAAATGCCCCCTGGCACGACTCTGTCCAACTCCAAGCACGCGCCTTCTTGAGAAGGTCCGTCAATGGGGCTGCTCTCGCCGAGTAACCCTTGATAAAGCGGCGGTAGTAGTTGACAAGCCCAAGGAATGAGCGTAGCTCTGTCACCTTAGTGGGCGGCTCCCACTCTTGAATGGCCCTCACCTTTGCCTCATCCATCATTAGCTTGCCATCCCGTATCTTATGCCCTAGGAACAACACCTCCTCTTGAGCAAATGAGCATTTCTCCATCTTCACATATAGGTCGTTCTCCCGTAGGACTTGGAAGACCACCCTCAAGTGCTGCACGTGCTCCTCTAGAGTGGTGCTATACACAACAATATCATCCAAGTACACCACCACAAAGCGATCCAAGTAGGGATGGAAGAGCTTGTTCATCAAAGTACAAAAAGTAGCAGGTGCATTGGTGAGGCCAAACGGCATAACAAGAAACTCATAGGAGCCATACCTCGTTACACACGTAGTCTTAGGCTCATCCCCGGCCGCTATCCGCACCTGGTAGTACCCCGAGCGCAAGTCAAGCTTAGTGAAGTAGCGTGCTCCACCAAGCTGATCAAAGAGATCGGCAATGAGAGGAATGGGGTACTTGTTTTTGATAGTCACCTTGTTGAGCGCCCGGTAGTCGATGCACATGCGCAAGGACCCGTCCTTCTTCCTCTGGAACAACACCGGTGCGCCATATGGGGCCTTCGATGGTCGAATATAGCCCGCATCTAACAGTTCCTTAAGTTGCCTCCGCAACTCCTCCAACTCTGGGGGTGCCATCCGGTAGGGCACCAAAGCAGGGGGTTTAGAACCCGATTCCAGCTCAATCTTATGATCCACCTCCCTCCTAGGTGGAAGCTTCTTGGGCAGCTCTTTAGGCATCACGTCCGTGTACTCGTCTAGCACGGCTTGTATCTCCTTAGGCACCTCTTCTTGTGGGGAAGGGACTAGCTCATCTTCGGGTGTCTCCAGTAACGTAGCAAGGTAGCTAGTCTCTCCCTTCTTGAAGCCCTTCTTGAATTGCATAGCTGACAAAGCTTGGGCTTCCAACTTGGCGCCTCGCTCCACTGGCACCATGCATGCTGTGTTGCCTTCCATAATACACATAGTGTTAGCAAAAGGGATGGGGAAGGCTCTCACCTTGTCTAAGAACTCCAACCCAAGGACTAGTTTGAAGTCGTCCATGGGTACCACCGATAGATCTATGTGGCCACCCCACTCGCCAATGCATGCTTGGACGCCGTGTGCCATGCCATGTATGGCCTTTGCCGCCGAGTTAACTGCCTTCATGGAGCCCCCTTCTTTGCTATACTTGAGGCCCAATCTCTTGGCCTCGTCAAGGCTCACAAAGTTATGGGATGCACCCGTGTCCACCAAAGCACGTGTGGGTGTCCCATTGATGCTCGCCTCCACGAACATTAGCCCTTTAGCCGCCGCCTTAGGGACTTCAGTTTTAGCCTTAATGGCATTAAGGATTTGCAATGAACCCATCTGCGCCTCCTCCTGTTGTTGCTCTTCATAACGGCTCGTCATGGCATTGAGGGTCTTCCGCTTTGGGCAATCTCGTATCCAATGTGGTCCATCACATATGAAGCAAGAACCCTTAGGCTTGGGTGCTCCTTCCTTGTTCTCCCTTCCCTATTTGCCTCCATGGCCACCCCCTGGCTTACGGGACCAATTCTTGTGGGGTGCAGCGCCCTTGTCTCCCCCACCTTTGCCGGCATACCTCCCCTTGTCTTTGTCTTTTGGCTTGGACGAGGGTTCCTTCTTGGAGCTGAAATCAATAAAGGACTCCGCCTCTGCAATAGCTGTGGCAAGGTCTTGCACGTTGCGCCGCCTTAACTCCGTCTTAGCCCACAACTGCAATCCATCCATGAAGAAGAAAAGAGAGTCCTTGTCGGATAGATCCGGGATCTCAAGAGTCAAGTTAGTGAATTCCTTCACATAGTCCCGAATCGACCCAACCTGTTTTAGCCTTCGGAGTCTGCCCCTAGCTTCATCCTCGGCATTCTCAGGATAGAAATGTTTCTTAATTTCCCTAGTGAAATCAGCCCAAGTATCAATAGAGACCGTACCTTTGCCTATGTCACCATACTTTTTCCTCCACTATAGCATGGCATGGTCGGTGAGGTAGTGGGTCGCCGTACGTATCTTGATGGTCTCATCGGTCATGCCTGTAGCCTCAAAGTATTGCTCCATGCTGAAGAGGAAGTTCTCCAACTCCCTCGCTACCCGGTTCCCACCATAGCACTTAGGCTTGGGAATATCAACCCGGGGTGCTACTACCCCCGTAGTAGCTGTGCCGGACGCCACCGCCCGTTTGCACAATGTCCAGTCCGCTCGCATTTCCTCCACTTGCTCGCGGAAAGTGCCAAGCTCCTGATCAACATAGCCACGTAGGGTGGCAAACTCCCCCAACATAAGTTCTCGAAGTGCTTGGAGCTCCTGCCGAAAGTCACCACTTAGGGCATTGAGTGACCCTTTGACAGCATTTTGGACCTCAACGTCCTCCGACTCCAGCCCATCCATGCGCTGGTGAGCATCCTCAAGCTGCTCCAACACGTTGGCTATGGACCCCTCCATGTTTGCCACACGTGCCTCTAAGCCCGCCATAATGTCCTTCGACCTAGCCCTCGTCCTCACTCCGCCTGGTGGGGGATTTGTTTCCCTTCCACGTAGAGTCTCCTCTTGGGTGCCAGTCACGTCTGATAGCTCCGCCATAGCTTCCTCCACACAAGGTGTGACGCCTCACGACCTTAGCTCTGATACCAACTGTCACGGACTTGAACCTTTTCAAGCTCCCGTGCGGCCTTAGACACTTTCAAGCCCCCTTGAAGCGCTAAGTCAGCCTACCCGAGTGTGCTAGCTTAGTGAAGACTAAGGCTAGACAAGTGTTTTGCTTACTTGGGTGTGTAGGAAGAGGTTAGGCAAGTGAGCAAGAGAGTTTGGGAATATATACAACTTGTATTACTTGAGAGGAGAGATTACAACTTGGTTGCTTGGTGAGGAGCAAATGAACTCCCACCTCCTATTTATAGGCCTTTGGCCTTACAAGAACATTCTAGATGTGTACAAATGTGTGGCCTAGATTTAGTGTCTAGAATCCTCCAGAGATATCTACACAACTCTAGAACTATCTACTATGTACAAGACAAGTCTAGAGAATTCTAGAGAATTCTATACAACTCTAGACAAGTCTAGAAAAGGCTAGACAACTCCACACTAATCTAGAGAATTCCGGAAAGTTCCATACTTGTGTAGAGAAGTCTAGAAAGCTCCAATCCATGCAGGCTCCATGTCATCGTCTGCTGGGCGTCTGCGTGGCATAGCCTCTTGGTAGCGGGGTGTGACACTTAGGTAACTATAAGCATCTGGGCACCTCTGCTTAAAAAATCTAGAGTAGTTTGTGAGCTCACAGTTCCCGGAATTGCAACAGTATTGATCTGTTTTGAACACGGTACACGGGTTATTGCACCTGCCGGGTGCCCTCAATTCATTCGGGCATTACCCGTTTATGTCCGCAGTACACCTTATGTCACGGGTGCACCCATTGGACGTGGGGCTAAACTCCATGGGCACATTAAACCCGTCCACAAGAGAGATGTCAAAGAAATCCAAGTTTTGGTATTGGTTCAAGGCATACTCGGCCAGGGTGTTAGGAGGCACACCATAGGCATTGCATTGGAGGAGCCCATTGCAGTCACCGGTCTGACACTTGCCCCGGCCTGATCCATCAAAGTTGCAACCGGTTCGGGGCCAGATACGGGCACCTGTTGTGCCTGCAGGGACATTGATGTCCCAAATTTGGCCTCGGTCAAGCCGCCTGCCACCACCGGGCACGCCCGCAGCCCAAACCGTGTAGGGGCAGTTGTTTCTGACATTGAAAATGGCTGCATGGGTGATGGTGAAGAAAAGGGTAGTGAGAAGGAAAATGGAAAGGAAGAGAGATTTGGAGAAGCTCGTGTTTGGAGCTGAGTGAGAGAAAATACTAGTGTAATATATGGGTTGTGATTGTTGAGGGAATGGGGTTGGGTTTTTATAGGGTAAGGACGGATATGGGTTAGGCATGTAGGAACTTAATTCCATAGAATATTTGATAGATGATCATGATTTATTTTTATTTAGCTTGACTTGGAAAACGGGGTCAACAACGAAGCCTTTGCATCCGTCCGATGCATTATGGTGGGATCCAATTTATATCCCACAAATGTATATTCACTCCAAGTAGATTTTCCTAGACAATGTTAATCTTCTTATATATTGACTATGTGTGTCAGTGTGTGTATTTATATATATAGGACCACCCCCACTGCACATTAATGAATGGATGGCATCAACCAATACGGTGGCATCTCGTACTTGTCATTAGTGAGAGAATTCTAATATTAGTCATGTTCATTTGTTCTACATACTTTTTCTTTTGATCCGCGGTAAGAAAATATGTTCGCTTGTAAGTATGAAAATAATTTTTTTTTTTTTAAATTGTACAATGTTAATCTTTTTATATATTGACTATGTGTGTCAGTGTGTGTATTTATATATATAGGACCACCCCCACTGCACATAAATGAATGGATGGCATCAACCAATACGGTAAAAATTGCAATTTTTAAAAAAAAAAAATTATTTTCGTTCATTAATGTGCAGTGGGGGTGGTCCTATATATATAAATACACACACTGACACACATAGTCAATATATAAGAAGATTAACATTGTCTAGGAAAATCTACTCGGAGTGAATATACATTAGTGGGATATAAATTGGATCCCACCATAATGCATCTGATGGATGCAAAGGCTTCGTTGTTGACCCCGTTTTCCAAGTCAAGCTAAATAAAAATAAATCATGATCATCTACCAAATATTCTATGGAATTAAGTTCCTACAGTATATATTTTTTTTTGCTTGATTCAGTAAAATTATTTTTTGAAAATATAGTTATAAAAATACCCGTTTTTAAATAACTATAAGTTTTTATTTTTAAAATTTTTTAGAACTGTTTTCAAAATTACAGACTAAGTAGGGCGACCTAGGCAACCGTTTTTTAACGCTCTTGTCTTCGCCCCTTCTAGAATTTTCATCAATAAACACAATACTTATTTCATCTTTACATTTATTGTTCAATATTTCAAATGCATATTATCAGTTTGTGTGTGTGATTCATATATATTATATATATCCAATCGATTGGATTCAAGTCACTTCTCTATCCATGCATTTTTTTATAGAAATAATTCAATATTTATTAAATTTATAATTTAAAAGTAAAAATTAAATATAGATAAATACTTAACAATTACAATATTTCTTTAATTACTTATGGTTAAAATTTTAAATTATTATGAAAAAAAATAATAATAAAGTGATATGACTCACACACAGTGCACCCACACGTGTTTCATTAAGAGCCATAGCAGGTTGGGTTTAAAAGACGCCCAGTTTAAAGTGCTCAAACACTTTTTCTTTTTCTTTTTTGAGATGATTAATTTTATTTTATTTATTTATTTTTGAGATGTATATGATGCGCTTTTTTTTTTTTTTTTTTTTTTTTTTTTTTTTTTGGTATCCTTAACAAGAAATTTATACTCTCTTAAGGAGGATCAAGAAAATTATGTACTCCTACCAAATTACATATAGGTTGGGGTAGAATAACTAAACTAAAATCTTAGTTGTTATATTCTATAATATAACATCCGCACTATATCACATAAAATCCACTCACCTAAAGTTGATACATGTGGAAAAATTCCGAGAATTCACTCACCTAAAGTTGATGTATGTGGAAAAATTCCGAGAGTGATATGGCGAAAAGAATCCACTCATGTAAAATTATAGTGTGTGGAAAAGTATCAAGGAGTCCAGAAGAAATAATGGTTTGGGGCATCAACCGATATCGAAGTAGCTGATGGTCATATTCATATTGATTTTTTTTTTTTTCCTTCAGAAAATAAAGCAACTGACATAAATATATAAAAAGATTACAAGGAGGGCCTTTGGCCAAAACAACCCCATGAGGGGGAACAAGTACAAAAGGACAACCAAACCCAACTAAGCCCAAGGACCAGCCTAAGACTAACAAAGAAGGCCCAGAAGTGAAAACCAGAACTAATTACCCCCAATAACGGACTAAGAGCCGTTGCCAAAGGAGAGCTCAGCCAATCCGGTGATTGAGAGTAGACGAAGTCCCCAACGGAAGAGGATTATATGTCGATCAATCTGGAGGACGAGGAGGTGGATGACAACAGTTTGGCGAAAGATTCTAGTCAGCAAAGATGAGATGAGTGGCTGCACAGTCCTTTAGAAACCCTAATTTGAGGATTGAGGTAATAGAGTAGCAGTTCTTAGCAAGAACAGCCCTCTGAGATGTCTTCTTCCTTTGAAAAATTCTAGCATTTCTTTCTTCCCATGTATGATACACCACAACTGAGAGACCAATTTTTCGAAGGAGGTTTGCGAGGGATCGATTTTTCTAACATCTACTAATAAGGTGGACCAAATCATTCCAATTCCAAATTGAGGAGAATAATTTGATCTTGTCACGGATAAATCTCCAAACTGGGGAGATGAAACAGCAGCTGAAGCAAAGATGATTATGGGATTCAGTTGATAGGTTATAAAGCACGCATATGTTGTGGTGATGAGCTATTGACTTGCTGTCAAGAGTAGGCAATCAAGATTGAACAGCTAACCATAGATTAAATTTCATCCTTGGAATTATGGAGGATTGCCAACCTAGATTGAACCAAGGGACTTGAGGGAATTGAACTACAAGATAGTCTGAGGTGTGTTTGAGGGTAAAAACACCTGATGGAGATACAGACCACACCTTCCTTTCATTGGATGAAGATGATGGCTGGTTAAGGGAATGCAACTCTGGCAATGCAGCAAGAATGCTCTATGGGAAGCACCATGTTGAATTGGTAATGAAAGAACTGACTTTGATATTCTCATTAACATCATTATCCCTTAGGAAGGTAGGTGGAAGTCTAGAGCACAATGGACCACCTGGAGCCCAGTTATCCCACCAGAAGGATGTAGCATTACCATCTCCAATTCTGTGCTTGATGATAGATCTTGCATGGTGCCTCAGCTGCAGAATCTTCTTCCAACTCCAGGAGTATGGTTGTGGGTAAGTAAGAGTCCATAGGTTCCTGGATTTGATGAGGTGAGTGTGACACCATTTAACCCATAACTTGTTTGAATCATTTGCTTGAAGGTCCTAAATATGTCTAAGTATACCAGCTTTGTTGCACAGCTCCAAATTTGGAATACCTAACCCACCTGCTTCCTTAGGTTTACATATTTTGCTCCATGCAACTTTAGCACAAGAAGACTTCATTTCTGGCCCAGACCAAAGGAAGGCACTGAAGATACTGTTGAGTTGATTGATTACAGCCTTAGGGGGAATAAAAATTCCTGACCAATAGAGTTGTGTGGAAACAAGAACTGCCTTGATGAGTTGCAATCTACCTGCATACGAAAGGGACCTAGAGGTCCAGTGTGTGATTCTATGAGTAATCTTGTCAATCAGAATGCTGCAGTAGGATGATTTTAGGTTGGTTGAGATGAGTGGGACACCAAGATACTTGACTGGAAGTGACCCAACTCCGATCCCAAGCAGTGATGAAATGCAGTCTTTAGTGTGTTGATTAATGCTTGAAAAGAATATGGAACTTTTGTTGACATTGATAGCCAGGCCAAACATTGAACAGAAATGATCAATTGCTGATTTTAAAACTGAGACAGAGGTTATGTCTGCATGGCAAAGTAGGAGAAGATCATCTGCATATGACAGGTGTGTGATTTTAAGATCCTTGCATCTCCAGTGGTACTTAAAGGCATGTACCCTACCCATAAAATTATTGATGATGGATGAGAGTGTATCCATAGCTATGACAAAGAGGAAATGTGAGAGGGGATCACCTTGTCTCAACCTCTTTTCCCTTTGAAATAACCCTGAAACTTACCATTAAGAGCTACAGTAAATGAAGGAGAGGAAATGCATACATGTATAAGTGAAGTGAACTTCTGTGGGAAGTTGAGCAATGATAAACAGTTGATGATAAAATCTCATTTGACTGAATCAAAGGCTTTCCTCAAGTCAATCTTGATTGCACATCTGGTTGGGGAGCTGTCTTTGTGGTATCCTCTCATTAATTCATATGCCAAGAGAATTGGATCATTTATCTTCCTACCATGGATGAAGGTTGATTGTAAAGAATCAATGATAGATGGAAGGGTGGTTTGTAGCTTCTGTGCTAGGAGTTTGGCAATGCACTTGTAGATTGTGTTACAACAAGAAATTGGTCTATAATCATGCAGAGAGGTAGGGTTTTGGCATTTTGGGACTAGAGAAATATAAGTATTGTTAGCCTCAGCAAGAAGTTTCCCATTTCTAAAGAATTCTGAAATTGTATATGTAACTGATCTGCCAATAATACACCATACTTTTTGGAAAAACATGCCATTGTAGCCATCAGGGTCAGGGGCTTTGTTCTTTTTAAGATTCAACATGCTCTAGATGATGGGGGTCATCAATGTAGCTGTGTAGGTGCTGAGGGACCTGCTTTGAGAAAAAAGGAAGTAAGTCAGAGAGGTTATGGGTAGAAGGAGGTGAGCAACCCAACAAGTTTTGGAAATGAGAGACAACTTCAAGCTTGATGGATTCCATGTCCTTAATGACTTGACCAGACTCAGTAGTGAGTGAAATAATTTTCTTCATATTGTTCCCAGAATAGAGGGATTTGTGGAAGAAGGAGGAGTTGCAATCTCCCAACTTGAGCCAATTCATTCTTGATTTCTGTTTTAGCATGTCCTCTTGAATCTTTGCAAGCTTCAGAAACTCAGCAATAAGTGATCTTTCCAACTCTCTTAGGAACTCATCATTTGGAGAATTATCAAAGTCAAACTGGCAGGAATCTAATTCTGTCTTCACATAGTGTAGCTTGGAGTCAATTTCACAAAAATCCTTCTTGCAATTATTCCTAAGAACTGACTTTAATAACTTGAGCTTCTGGACCTCCCTTACATGTATATAACGAGTCAAAACAAAAACGTTATCTTGAGAAGAAGTCTTTGTATAAGCATTTCTCTTAGTCCTACCGACACACACACATTTTACCAACAAGATCAATTTAACTTGTTGAGAGGGGTTGCTAAATTTTAAAATAATAAGAAACATAAAGATTCATTTAATTTGGAGTTAAATTTGATGGAAAAAAAAAAAAAAAAAGGTCTATATTTTCACATATTATGGGTCTCAATCCCCCTCCCCTACCCTAGCTTAATTTTGCCATTATTTGATTAGTTTTAGAGTAATGATACTTGCACCGATTTGTTGCAGTGAATTACCTAACCTAATATTTCTGATTGGTTATTTATGCACAATACATATAAGTGGAGGGTTCACTCCTTTATTTATCTCATTTGTTGTAGTGAATTGCCAAACCTATTTCTTTTAATTAGTCTATTTATGCATAAATAAAGAAGTGGGGCCCCCACTTACATGTATTGTACATAAATAACTAATCAGAAATATTCGGTTAGGTAATTTAGTGCAACAAATCGGTGCAACTATCATTGCTCTTTTATGTTATCAAATTCAAGCAAGAGCATAAAAAATTGAGTGTTTCTTATCACAAAACTTTTTTCTCATAAAAAGTAGTTTCAGGTTCTTTTTCTAGTACCAAAAGTATTTATGGGTATAATTGATAAGTAATTTAGGAATTGAATTCGACAATTACCGAATTCAATTTTATGTAAAAGGGTGGTGAATTATGAGTCATTATTATTTTGTTGAGAGAGAAATCGCTGTTAGCATTTGATGATGGGTACTTATTCCACTTAGTTTATTATTATTTTATTTATAAATACTGTTTTTTGTTAATGTTTTAAAAATATAAGTCTTTTTAAAACTAATGAGATAATCTTTTATAACTTTTTTATTAATTAAATTTATAAAATAGTGAATTATGAAAAAAAAAATTATAGAATAGTAATTATATATGGGTGTACGTACTGGTGGTGATATTGGCCATTCTTGAAATAACTAAGATGCCCTCTTTTTTTCTGATTCAATTACGAAAGCCTTTCCTTTTGTTATGTGATTCTTTTCTTTCCTTCTCCTCCTATTGCTCATAGAAATAGTAAGTCAAAACAAATCATTAAATATCATTCTTTTAATTTATAAATTATTACCTTGTAAATTTACAAACCTTTAATTTGTATAGATTGAATGGTAGGTGATTGTTGATAGTGAATTAGATTGCAGTTGCATGAGAATGATGACAAATCGTATCAAGGATAAGATTTGTCATGGGGTAAGTTCAAATTTTATCAAGGATAAGATTTCTACGGGATAAACTCCATGGGCTAAGGACGATGAAATTCCCTTATCAAGAAAAGGGAAGTGACTATAAATACGAAGACGACTAGGGAATAAGGTACACACAAAAAGATCTCCTACTAGGAAAATTACGATAAAAAATTATTTCTCTCCTACTAACTTGATCGTCGGAGGGTCAACGGCCGGCACTACATCGGTGTTTGACTTTACCGTCTTAGTTTTGCAGGAAATGGTGTCGTACCAGGTCGTGGTGAATTTCAGCCTCAACAGTTGGCGCCGTCTGTGGGAACGACAATTCCCTTATATTAATACTTAGTTAGGTAGATACGTTTGCGATCCGGTATGGTCACCGAAAGAACATCGTTACAGGGATCTGGTCAAAGGGAAGAGTCGGGTGAAAACCTAGACATCCCAAATGACTAGGAGCGGCTTGCAGCGTTGGAACAATAGGTCCAAACTCTGAATCAGGGTATAGACCAGTTGATCCAGCAAAATGCAGCAATCCTGTAATACCTTGTTCCACCGGTTCAACAGGATTTGCCACGACAAGATCTCTCGAACCCGAATAGAGGTAATGGGAATCCTGAAAGGCAGGATAATCATCCTCCTCGACATGAGACCGAAGTGGAACAAAGCCAGGTAGGGAACTGACATAGAGAATTGATCCACCCATCTCTTCCACAGAGTTCCTGACCTCATGAAAACACAACTGTCATTGAAAAGACAGATGAGATTTCCCATGTTGACCCAGAGATACAAGATCTCAAGGCAAAGATGGAGGATGTGATGCAGGCCATAAATGGAAAAGGTATTACAGCCATAGATAGTTTAGTGCAGAAGACCAACTTGCCGTTCAGCCCCTCGGTTATGAAATGCCCCTTGCCGAACAAATTTAGAATGCCCTCAATTGAGAGTTTCGACGGAACTAAAGATCCCATCGACCACTTGGAGACTTTTCAAGCGTTAATGCATTTGCACGCGATGCCAGATGAGATCATGTGCAGGGCTTTCCCAACGATTCTCAAAGGATCAGCACGAGTGTGGTTTAACAAGCTGAAGCCAGGGACCATCGAAACCTTTGAAGAATTGAGTAAGCGTTTCATGGGCCACTTCATTGCTGGCCAGAAGCATAGAAGGCCGGTTACCTACCTTCTTACTGTAAAACAGCAGAAAGGAAAGTCACTGCGAGACTACATTGGTCGTTTCAATACGAAAATGTTGCAGGTGGAGGAAACGGATGACAAGGTGGCTTGAGCCGCCTTTATGAGAGGACTCCAAACCTTGAGATTTCTCTTCTTTTTATTAGAAGAACCCCCTACCAGCATGGCCGAGTTACTGGTTCGAGCTAAAAAACATATGAATGCTGAAGATGTAATGATGGCAAGAAAGGGGAAAGAATGGGATGATAATAAGGTAGACAAGAAAAGGCCGGCTCTGATAACCAAAGATGAAAAGGAAACCAAGTATAAGAAACCTATGATCAACCAGAATGAAAGGGCGTCTCGCTATAAGAGCGCAAAGAGATATACAAATTACACTCCTTTAAATATGCCAATAGATCAAGTTTTTCTGCAGATCCAGGATGAACCATATTTGAACTGGCCACCAAAATTGAAGTCAGACCCGGCGAGGAGACCTCGTGATAAATAGTGTAGGTTCCATAAAGACCATGGGCATGCCACAGAGGAATGCTTCGACCTCAAGGATCAGATTGAGACTTTGATCCGAAGGGGGCACATGCGAAAATTTATTGTGGGGAATGACAGAACTGACGTTAATCTACCAAGAGCAGGCCGAGATAACCGCCTCCCTGATCAACAACCAATGGGAGAAATCAGGGTCATAGCCGGGGGATGTGCAGGTGGTGGAGAATCAAGCTCAGCCCGTAAGGCCTATGCCAGGAGAATGCGAAACTCATCTGAAGTTTTCGAAGTTAGAATACAGAATCCACACCGAAAAATGCCACGTCTAGGTGATCCTGTTATCACATTCTCAGATGAAGATATTAAGGACGTGCAACAACCCCATGACGACCCTCTCGTTGTCACTATGATGATCGCTAATTATATTACTCGACGGATCTTGGTGGATAATGGAAGTTCGGCTGATATCATTTTCCTTGATGCATTCAGCAAAATGAATATTGGTAAGGAGAAACTCAAACCTACTAAATCACCATTGGTGGGATTCACGGGAGATAAGGTCTACCCTCTGGGAGCGGTCATTCCTCCTGTCACTGCAGGAACCAGCCCGAAACAAGTTACTGTTATGGTAGACTTCCTAGTGGTGGATTGCCCATCTGGTTAGAATGTTATCCTAGGAAGAACTACTTTAAACTCGATGAGGGCAATCACTTCGACTTATCACCTCTTAATGCGTTTCCCTACAGAGCAGGGCGTAGGCGAACTAAGAGGAGATCAAACCACTGGCAGAGAATGCTATGTTGCGTCTCTGAGAGAAAAGAAGCAGCAAGAGGCTTTGGTTGTCGAAGAAATTGAAGAACAGGAGCGAGATCGAGCCAAGTCAATTGAGGACCTGGTGGAGATATGCTTAAATGACAATGGCGTAACAAAAAAGGTGAAGATAGGGTATCTACTCCCCTTAGACTTTATGAATACTCTTGTACAGTTCCTCAGACAGAATCAAGATGTGTTCGCATGGTCACATGAAGACATGCCTAGTATTGATCCAGCTACGATCGAGCATCGATTAAACAAGGATCCCACAGTCAAACCTATCAGGCAAAAACGAAGAACATTTGCCGCGGAGAGGAACATGGCTATATCAGAAGAGGTGAACAAGCTTCTGAAAGCTGATTTCATCCAAGAGGTCAATTATCCTGACTGGTTGGCCAATGTTGTTTTGGTAAAAAAAAGGCCAATGGAAAATGGAGGTTGTGCGTAGACTTTACCGATTTAAATAAGGCGTGCCCCAAAGATAGCTTCCCTCTACCAAGAATCGACATGTTAGTAGAAGAAACGGCTGGCCATGAGTTGCTCAGTTTCATGGATGTATATTCGAGATATAACTAAATCTTAATGCATCCACCAGATAGAGAAAAGACCTCTTTTGTCACGGACAGAGGTTTGTATTGCTATAAGGTGATGCCTTTTAGGCATAAAAATGCTGGTGTAACATACCAGCGGCTAGTCAACTTGATGTTCAAGAATCAAATCGGAAGGAATATAGAGGTATATGTGGATGACATGCTGGTAAAAAGCTTGAAAGCTCAAGACCACCTAGCTGATCAATAGGAGACATTCCAAGTCCTCAGGAAACACCAAATGAAACTCAACCCAGACAAATGTGCATTTGGTGTCTCCTTAGGGAAATTCCTTAGTTACATGGTAAGTAGGAGAAGGATAGAGGCCAACCCCGAGAAAATCCAGGCAATTCTCAACATGCGGTCTCCAGCATCGACTAAGGAACTTCAAAGATTGATAAGAAGAATCGCCGCTCTGAATAGGTTGATTTCCAGGGCAACGGATAGATGCCTGCCTTTTTTTCGTATGCTCAAGAAAGCTTTTTCATGGACACTTGAGTGTGAGCAAGCTTTTACAGAACTGAAGGAGTATCTCACTTCACCACCGTTACTATCACGGGCAATGCAAGGAGAGCAATTGTATTTGTACTTGGCAGTTTCTCCATCGGCAGTAAGTTCAGCCTTAGTCCGCGAAGATGATGGAATCCAGAAGCCAGTATATTATACTAGCCGTGAATTCAGAGGGGCAGAAGAGAGGTACCCAAGGATAGAAAAGTTGGCCCTTGCCCTAGTTGTCTCTGCAAGGAAACTCAGGCCTTATTTTCAAGCACATACCATAATAGTATTGACAGACCAGCCACTTAGGCAAGTCCTCTGCAAACCTGATACTTCGGGGTGACTCATGAAGTGGTCAGTAGAACTTAGACAGTTTGATATCCAATACAAACCCAGAACAGCCTTAAAAGCTCAGGTACTGGCAGATGTTATAGTAGAATTCACACCAGAAGATAGGCACGAGCACGGCGTAGATGAACAAGAAGAAACTGAATCTACAAAGACACTGTATGTGGATGGATCGGTCAATGCTCGTGCAAGTGGGGTGGGACTAGTACTTGTTTCCTCAGAGGGGGAATGCATCAAATACGCCCTCAGGTTTGGGTTTAGAGCAACCAACAATGAGGCAGAATATGAAACCCTCCTGGCAGACCTCATGTGATACCCCTCGGATCCGAGACACGGGTTGATCAGGCCCAGGCCCAAACCCGAGGGAATATCAAACAATTAATATTTTATAATGAACACGGAATACAAAATAAATTAAGAAATGAAATTAAAGCTGGAAGGAACTAAAAATAGAATCCGCAAAATATTATAATTATTAAAATCCATCAAACCCAAACTCCAAAACTCCATCAGTTTACAACTTGGGAATCCATCTCTAGTGGACCCCTATTAAACATCCAAACGGAAGATAGAACAACTGTAATAAACGTCCAGAAATAAAACTATAGAGAGAGCCCTACATCGTTGGAAGAGTGAATAGAGACCTCTGCTCAGCACGAACACGTCTAAGCCTGGAACTATCGTGTACCTGAAAAAATAGAAGTGGGTCAGGCCCACGCGCAAGTTCTATACTACTACAATCCAAACAGAGGCCCGATACGCATGTACATCCTAAACAGTTCAACAATAGCTGATAGTCCGTAAATATATATATAGTCACACTAAAGGACTCTCACTGGACTACAGGCCGGTCTCAACCTGAATAGAGGTAACATGCTAAAACGCACACGAAGTGGGCATATGTACCTATACCTAAACAGGGTACACCTCCAACCATTGTAGCCAGCTACATACCTCGATGCATATACGCTCCCTAGCCATCGGTCCTGAGGCTCAAGCTCATACCGAGGCACCATAACAGTACATATATAAAATCCATCCAAAATCCCTGGTATTGCCGCTCAACAAGTAGTTGCCATGACAATACAAATCCACGGGACTTAACTTTTAGTTAATCCCATCCTTATTCCAAGTAGGTGGGTAATGGTATTGTTTTAAAAATCAAACCCATCCTTAGTATGCCACCGTCCCATACCGGTGCCTACTTTCCAATCCTCCAGTAGTCAATAATACCAATAAATCAAGTATATATCAACTAAATTCCAACATCCAACATTCAATGTTAGCAGTGATAAATTAAGCATTGATAAACAGGGTCACAACAACAACATATACATGCCCAATTTAAGTTGTTCCCTTTAGTCTGATATAAAGACAGAATTAATTAAAACTTCCATTTAACACCTTACAAATGACATACAGATATGTAGGGTGTGTATCACAAAATCCTAACCTCCACAGTTGATACTAACTGTGATAATGTAAGCATCAAAACAATATTCACAGTATGTATGTAGACATGCTCAAATTATAGTGTTCCACAAAACCGATCTAGTGTTAAACTCAAATCCTCCTAGTATTTAAGTTCCAATAGTTGCTATTACAGAAGTTAAGATAGCTATCATCTAGACCCATCCTTCCAATAATTTATACTAGCAGTGGTAAGGAAAAACGTGAACCACAGAACCATAATGCATCCACAAACATGCTTAGTCTAGGTTGAACAAGCATACAACACTACTGTAACTACCAGTTTCATAGCAAAACAGATATCATTTTAGTTTGGTTTAATCTTCATTAATCCTGGAATCATTTAAGAGTGCAAAGAGTATGAAGCCTAAGGGAAAGAGTAAGGATAGAATCTTGCCTCAGAAACTTTTGTTCAAAGTTTCAACGTCGTCTTCTTAAAAAAATCCCGGCGAGTTCCAAAACCCGGTTACTGTTCACGGGTACGAAACACTATTCCCGAACTTAAAATCTGATCTCCACCGTTCATATTATGCGACACTAAGTCATGAACCTATCCTCCAAATTTCAGCTCGATCGGACCACGGACGAAGCGGGATCAGATGTTTGATGAAATCTGGGCAGAATGGAAAAAAAACTGTGCGACCCAGTTACTGTTCATGAGTACGAATCACTGTTCCCGAGGTCAAACTCTGATCTCCACCGTTCAGATTGTGCATCACTGAGTCATGAACCACTCCTCCAAAATTCAGCTCGATCGGACCACGGACGAAGCGGGATCGGATGATTGATGAAATCTGGGCAGAATGGAAAAAACCTGTGTTTTTCCTTCTCCACTTCCACAAAACGTGTGCTTTGTTTAAAAAAACCCTACACAGACGTCTACCTTATACTTATAGAGTTTTCCTAAACCCTAGGTTCATTTAAGTCCAACTCACAATCCTAACCGGCCCATCCAATTAACGTAGAAACCTACGACGGCTATAATATAAAACCCTAATTTATACTGTAATTAAAACCCTAGTTAGATGTATTTATCTAATTACTCTATTCACCATTAAATACTCAACAAATAATCTAATTGAACAAAATAATAATTAGTAAACCCAATTAAACCAAATAAGACACACATAAAATAAGACACACATAGAATAATTAAACCAATTACACTTAAACCATTAATGCCAATTAAATAATTAAAACACTAACAAGTAATTCCAATCAAATAACTAAACCAATTACACTTAAACCATTAATGCCAATTAAATAATTAAAACACTAACAAGCAATTCCAATCAAATAACTAAAAATAAATATCATTTAAATAAATTAAATCACCACAAAAGAAAATAATTAAGTACCTAATAAAAAAAAATAATGACACATAATCAAATAAAATGCACTTAAATAATAAATTAAATACCATTAAATACCAGGAATATCCTTTTTAAAATTAGGGGTATTACACCTCAGGATGGTTAAAGCCCTAGAAGTTGAGCGACTAATAGCGTCTACTGATTCTTAACTAATAACTGGACAACTCCAGAGGGAATATGAAGCAAAGGATGAGAAGATGAAGACCTATCTGCATAAGATAGAAGATATCAAAGGCTTCTTTAAGAAGTTTTTCATTCATCAGATTCCCCGAGAAGATAATGGTCAAGCAGACGCCTTAGCCTGACTAGCAACTGCAGCAGAGGAGGATAAAACTATACCTGTGGAACATTTGGATGAGCCTAGCATAGTTTGTGATTGGCCACAGAAAATACACCAGGTGATCCAAGATATGGAATGGGCAGAACCCATTATCAGGTACATAGAGAACGAAGAGGTACCCCAGGATCGCATGGAAGCACGAAAGATCAGGATGCGTGCGGCAAAATATTGCCTCATTGAAGGGGTTCTTTACAAAAAGGGATTTTCTCTACCCTACTTGCGTTGTGTCTCCATAGATGAGGCGAATTACATTCTAAAGGATATACATGAAGGCCTATGTGGAAACCATGTTGGGGGCAGATCACTAGCGCATAAAACTATCCGACAAGGATACTTTTGGCCTACTAAGAGGAAAGATGCGCTTGAGTTTGTGAAGGAATGTGACAAGTGCCAGAGATTCGCCAATGTCCCAAAATGACCAGCAGAAGAGTTAACCCCTCTTACAGGGCCGTGGCCTTTTGCCCAATGGGGGACGGACCTCATCGACCTCTTACCCCAAGGGAAGGGACAAACTAAATACGCAATTGTGGCAATCGATTATTTCACCAAATGGGTGGAGGCTGAGCCGTTAGCTTATATTGGAGCGAATGAAGTAAATTTTTTTTTTTTTCTGGAAGACAATAATCTGCAAGTTCGGAGCACCAAGGGTAATTGTGACCGATAATGGGAATTAGTTTGAAAGTGAGTAATTCCTTGATTTTTGTAATGAACTTTGGGTCAGAGTTCATTTCTCTTCTCCTGCCCATCCCCAAGCCAATGGGCAAGTTGAGGTCACGAATAGGACAATACTAAAGATCATCAAGACACGCCTAGAAAAGGCCAAGGGCTTGTGGCCTGAACAACTACCCGGAGTTTTATGGGCCTATCGCACTACCGTAAGAACCCCCACTGGGGAGACCCCTTTTGGGTTATCTTTTGGAAGTGAAGCTGTGATCCCGGTAGAAACAAAGGTTGCTACCTTCAGAACCAAGTATTTCGAACCTCAACAGAACGAGATGGAACTACGGTTAAACTTGGACTTGATAGAAGAAAAAAGAGAGCAGACCCAAATTAAGGTTGCAGCTTACCAACGGATGGTATCCAAGTACTACAACGCCCGGGTCAAGCTAAGGAGGTTCGAGCCAGGGGACCTGGTGCTTCGCGAGGTTACCCCGGTTACTATGGTGAAGGGGGAAGGAAAGTTAGCTCCCAACTGAGAGGGCCCCTATCGAGTAACCTAGTGTAACAGACCGGAGGCATATTGGTTAGAGACACTCGGTGGGAGCCAACTTCTCCTCCCATGGAATGCAGAACATAGCCTTGTGGGAAGCCATCTCTAGGGAAAGCTTTTCATATTCTTTTGCAATAACAATAGAGTATGTAGTGCCCTATAAATCAATACATAAATAAATAAATAGTGGCAAATAGTTGAAAAAGAAAGAGATGCACATGATAAGGGTAAAATCTCACCTCGCTAATTAGATGAAGAAATTTCCTTGAAAGCTCAGATGCTGGCAGGTTCTGCAATCTGGCAGCGTCGTCTTTTACTACCATTTTATGTAGCTTATCATACGCGACATTAGCGTTATCGAGAATCGACTCCCTTTGGGAAAATGCCTGGTTGGTTTATACTGAACTAAAACTCTCGAAACTCGTAGGAACCCCGCCAAATCCACTGAAACCTAGAGATATAGGAGTGGGACCTGGTAACACACCAGGGTTTGAAGATCTACCATGATTTTGCTCTCCTACCCTTCATAATTTCTTGGAAGCAGGAGTAGAGGGAAGATTACTTGACCGGACTTGGGCTAGGAGCCTTTTACTGAGTTTCTAGCCTACATAAAGAGTAGTAAGGAAAATATTTAATAAAATATTAACTAAAATTAGTAAGTTTACGTATAAGTACCTTTGTTTTTCTTACCTTTCTCTGAATGGGTGAGGGATTCAGTTGAGCTAATAGCTCATACATACAATTCTAGGGCTTCCTCCGTCATAAGATCACTAAAAGTCTTCACTGGGTGTGCAAGGGCGTTACCAACATATTCTTTTTCTTGGGCTGAGAGAGCAGGTTTCGCCTTAAAGTCTGGAAAATGGAATTGTAAGTCGCAATTCTCTTAAAAATATATATTTATTGTGAGTACTATTCACATAAATAGTACCCGCGGGTACTGTTCACGAAAAAAAAAGAGGGAAAAGAAAGAAAAAAAAAAAAAAAGAAAACATATATATATACATTGTTATATATCATACCTGCAGGGTTTGAATTACTCCAAATACTGGGAAATTTCTCGTATGCACTGGAAATAAAAAAGAAACGACTCTTCCAACCTTTATTATTTTTAGGAGCTGCAACAATGAGGAATATCTTCCTTGATCGACACTGAAAGTACCAAAAGTTATCTTTTTTCTTCTTGGGATAATAAAAATTCAAGAATTGATTTACGGTTAGACGACCATTGCCACACCTTCCCCAAACAATCAAACAGCCTACAATAATTCTCCAGGAATTAGGGGCAATTTAAGAGGGAGCTATCTTCAGATAAGAAAGAATTTCTTCTACAAATGGATGAATCGAAAAACGCAAGCCCGCAGCAAAAGTCGACTCAAAAAAGCATACCTCGCCCAAACGAATAGAAGAACATCTATCTTCTGGCTTAGGTTTGTGAAGGTGAATAGATAAAGGAATGGAATATTTGAATCTAAAATTCTGTAAATTTTCATCCTTGATTAAGGATTCTCCTTCATGTGGAGGTTGCTTGGAAAAAGCAGTCCTTGATCTTGAGGAATAATCAACACCAGATTCGTCAGCATAATCAGGATCAAGTTCTTCAACACTTTCAAAGGTTGAGTCTTCAAATTGGGATTCAATATTCAGGTTATTTTCATGCACGGACATGATGAGATATTGGATATCGCGAAGATAGCGAAACCACTGTGGAATTACATCGATAACCGGTAGAGACGACTTGACCCAATTACGTGTTTACAACGATCCACAATAAACTCACAGTTAGGATCCAGTTTAAAGGATTTCAGACAAAAAAAAAAAAAAAAAAAGGGAGGTAAATAAATAAATAAATTTATTTATTTATTTATAGGAAAATTCTTTTTCAAGTAACAGTGAAGTTCTTGTAAAGGAGTCCTACTACAATATGGAAGGAGCTTGTAGTAAAAAGGAAAAAATAAAATATAGAAAGTATTTCCTTGGTCCAAAACGTACCCGGAAATGGGGGGCAACTGATAGGGAAAAATAACCCTAACCTATCTTGACCTAATGACCGAGGTAATTAAGTATTGACTAGCCGCTAGACCTCTTCAACTTTCAAGCGATAATGTCTCGTTATCAAGGATAACCATTTCTATTGGATGAGAATGATGACAAATCGTATCAAGGATAAGATTTGTCATGGGGTAAGTTCAAATTTTATCAAGGATAAGATTTCTACGGGATAAACTCCATGGGCTAAGGACGATGAAATTCCCTTATTAAGAATAAAGGAAGTGACCATAAATACGAAGACGACTTGGGAATAAGGTACACACAAAAAGATCTCCTACTAGGGAAATTACGATAAAATATTATTTCTCTCCTACTAACTTGATCTTCGGAAGGTCAACGGTCGGCACCACATTGGTGTTTGACTTTACCGTCTTAATTTTGCAGGAAACGGTGTCGTACCAGGTCGCGGCGAATTTCAGCCTCAACAAAGAGTATAGACTATATATATATATATATATATATATATACATCCTGAAACAGATGAAGAGTATAAACTATATCCCCATTCTCCCTCATTCCATTACTCATCACCACTATCTGAGAAACTATAATCGGTTTTCTCTTCAGAGTCATTATCATCTTCCTACACAGGATTTTCAAGTACCAACGGGTCCATATAATTGTCTAAATCAATTGGATCATCCTTATCACCAATCTCAATAATTATATCTATCTCCTTAACATCTGAGTTCATTTCAAACATTATGATAAGATCATCATCCCCATTTAATCTCATTCTGCCACTATCCTCAGAAAATTCATAAAACATATTCAATGCTAAACCAGTTTGATTATATTCATGTTTAAGCCCAAATGCATAAGTAGTTGAGTACAACTCCAAAAAATGATAACCATTGGGATGTATCCCTTTCACAACATGTATGTGACCACCAAATTTAACTAAGAGATCATGGACTTTGTCATTAGCCATCTGCAACTGAGAAAAACAATTCACACATGCATAGGATATACAATGTTATCTCAGAGCATAGCATGCAATTAATCAAAAGTTCAAAACTATAAAGACAGTATGCATATGATAGGCATTGTTAAGACAAGAACCAAACTAAGTGATTGACACAATATATGTCTACCAGAGCGGGACACAAAATTACCACTAATTTTGCATAAAGTCCGTCATATAATAAACATTCACAGATCAATCACTATGGTTGCAGAAAGTCAGAAACATGCAATCTACAGCATGTGTGAATTAATAACATATTTTTTGGTAAAAAAAAAAAAAAAAAAATCCCATATTTAGAAACAGGAACAAAGATTTCTTTTTAAAAAAACCCATATTTAGAAAACCCCAATTTAGTAAACAAAATAAAGAAAACCAAAATTGTATAAAGAAATTACCATTATTTTTTACAATATTTTTTTTGTAAAGGAAACACCATTTTAGTAAACAAATCAGGCACAAAATTTTTGTTAAAAAAAAACCCCTATTTTTTTTTTTTTTTTTTTTTTTTTTTTTTGTAAATTAACAAAAAGATTTCAAGAAAGATCAAGGTTTCAATGGAAACAAAATAAAGATATATAGATATATATACACACATGAATAGATTAATATAATTTAGGAAAAAAAGAATAGATTAATATAGATATATAGATATATATATAAAGAGAAAAGTGTGTTGAGAGAGAACCCGAGATGTGTGGAGACCAAAGCAGAACAAAGATACTGGTTGGTCTTGACGAGATCGCGAAATCAGACTCCAGAACTAGGGTTTTAAAATGATCATGGTGACTTGGGTTTCAGGCAGAGATGGTGACACGAAAAGGAGAAGAAATGAAAGATTATAGGGTTTTTAGGCATATATGGTGATACGAAGAGGAGAAGAAAAGAAAGTTCGCACAGAGAGAGAGGGAGACAGACAATATCTGTGGTTTTAGAAGATTAGATAGGTTGTTAATCTGGCGCCACTTGGCGCTAAATTGTGGTGCTAAATTTTGAGAGGTAATTGTGTCATTTGACGTGTAATGATATTTTGCAATAAATTTGAATTTAATATTAAGGGGCGATTTTGTCTTTTCATATGATTTAAGGCCTTCTTTGGTTGAAATTTTTTCAAGGTGGTGTCATTGTCCCAAAAATAGATAACTTTCACCTGAGTGTCCTTATGCCAAACATTAGGGGGTGTTAGTGCACTTTACCCTACTATATAATGCAATGAAGGTGGTGTTTGCTTGAATTTTCAGGAAAAAAAAAAACTTGTAATTATTAAAAATAATAACAACAACAACAGTGAAAACTAGACTTGGCCCAAGTTATAATGGTGGGCTTAGGGTTTCAATGCGGACTTGGACAATGGTTAAAGCCACTAGATAAACCGATGACTAAGCCAGGGTCTAGTCCTTCAAGAATTGCAAATTTCTGGGCTCAATGTGAAGTGGTACTCTATGAATAATAAGCCCAAATGGGTTTTGAGAAAAATAATACATTATCAAATCATAATCAAAATTGTCTAAAGAATCGATCATTTACAGGATTACTAAAAAAATGATTCAGACTCATAAAGAGCTTACTTTAGGCTTGCTATAGATGCAGCAAAGAGCATAAACAGGATGGTATTGTAAGATTTATATGTACCATTCACAAGTGCACGAATCTTTGCAAATAGGGTTTACTTGTAAGGGTGTCGTACCCAAGTGACTTGTGTAAATAAAGTTTGTCAACAGATTTTTTAAATTCCAAATTAACTTGAAAGTAGGATAATCAAATTGTGATGATTAATTCTAAATTAACTAAGGGTACGACTTCACCACTAACATCGCACCACTAGTCAATTGCATCAATTTATTAGAGATATATCATATAACATGCATAGGGAATTAATCATGGCTACAAGCATATATTAATTGAGCTAGAAAATAATATAATTTAAAACTAAGCATGGACTATCTTGATTGGTACAAGCCATCTACCTATTTACTTTACTCAAGGGTATAGTATGGTTTATCTTTTCTAGGTATAATCCATCAAATCTCTAACATTATATTCTAATAAAAATCATTGTGTAATCATCTCATTCATAACTACAAGAAGTGAGTTGTGTTCAATTACAAGATTAAAATATCTATAACAAGATAGAAAAATATTTGTAATTGAATTAAAATTCTAAAACCGATTCTTTTTGAAAAGTCAATTAAAAATCCTATAGATTACGCAATCATGCATGATAAAAATTGTTTCTCCAATAATTAAATACAATCAAACCAGTGTGCTAAGTTAGGGCTACATCACAACCCTAGTAAAGCATTTAGTCAAGCATGACTGGAGTGGAATTCTTCATGGTTGAGGAAGACATCTTCATCGCCATGGATCGATCTCTTCTTTCTTCTGAATGCTTCTTCTCTGATCCCAGCCTCAAGCTCCTCTGTATGATCCTTCAATGTTGTAAATGACTCCCTTTAAATAATAAAAGATTAGTTCTAAAGTTCCCTTTTTCATATAAAGACATATACAAAAATTCTGTTAAATAAGGATTCCAAAATTCGTACAGACTTCTAGCCCAATTTTGACAAGGTAAACAGCTGTTTTAGGGAATTCTCGTGAAATACAAAATTGTAACTCTTTGAATTTCCATTTAACTTACGAAAGAATTTAGCTGTTTTGACACTCGAGGAGAGAGATACAGCCAGATTACTAAAACGGGTTCAAGTTACCAACTTCGGCAAAAGTTTCCTTTTAGAGAAGGAGTTTTCCTTTTCTTCTTCTTTCCATTCTCATCAACTTGTGGCTTCTTTTGAAATATTTTCCAAGTATAATTAAACTTAGATCTTCAACATTGTTCGGTCCTACGGAATGTCATCTGTTAAAGCTCAGAATCACTGGTCTTGACTGATTATATAATTAAAGCACTAAAATAAATAAAAATAATAAAACAATATAAAATCATAAATAAACTATTATTAAGAGAATAAATCAAGCAAGTAAAGGGGCTAAAATGTATAACATTCAGCGCCTAACAGATGGTATAAACATAATTTGATATCCTTAATGTTTGAATTAAGTTTCAATACAAAAGTTAAGGGATTTGATCATGTGAGACCATGTGAGCGTAATCGTTTTAGTTTATCCTCATTTTTAGGTTTTATCTCACATTGATTAAATTGAAGGGATTGGAAAAATAAGAAAAGAGAGGATAATGAGAAATTGCTTGTATTGAAAAAATGAAAAAGGAAATGGCTAGTTTGATTTGCAGGAATGAAATTGAATCAGAATGAGGATAAGAATATAATAAAATGGAATGGTCATTCTTATTTTATTGTTTGGTTTTAAATATGAAATAATGTAAGAATAAAATGAAAATAACCATTTTAAATAGTGATTGTGGAAGCCAAAGGCCGTGGAAGTAGCGGAAGGAGGTGGCGGTGACAACGATAGCGGGGGAGGGGGTTAGCAATGGAAGGTGGTGGTGACGATGGAGGGTGGCGGCAGTGGAAAGTGGCAAGAAGGTGGTGATGGTGGTAGCCGTGGCAGCCAAGAATTTCATTCATTCTAATGAATGTTCATTCAATTAATTTAGATGTGAAATTTTCATTCCATAGAATGAATTATCATTTCAAGGGTCATTTTCACTTGAAATGTCATACGAGTAAGTATATCATTTATAGACTAGATCAAGAGCCTTGTGTCTTAGTGGTATCTCCTCTATCTTTCAAAGTGGATGGTGAAAATTCAAGTCTTCAACTGAACAAAGTAAGTGTGCGAGAGTGGTGTGTGTGTGTGTAAAAAAGAGTTAAAAGAAAAAAAAAATTTAAACTAGGCCTGATAGAATTGAGGGATGGTTTAACTCCTTATGCCTGTGGAAGTATTTGGAGTAAAAAAAGTATTATGTATTGTTACCTTTAGCCTTAATTTATAATATAAGTGAAAAGCACATTTGGTCACACTAATGATTTGTTTTGTTGTCTAAACCTTGAATTTTTATTTTTATTTTATTTTATTTTTTATTTTTTATTTTTTCTACAAAGTAATTTGATCAATGTGCAAAAGTTTTAATATTAAACAATTTGCTTTGGTAATCGAGTCTTTGGTCACACTAATGATTTGTTTTGTTGTCTAAACCTTGAATTATTTATTAATTTTTTTTTTTACAAAGTAATTTAATCAATGTGCAAAAGTTTTAATATTAAACAATTTGATTTGGTAATCGAGTCTTTAGTTTGGGAGTAGGTATTGGGTGTGTTCGATGCACCTAACACATCATAGTCTACACGTGTTATATACCGGATACATCCTATATAATTTCCAAGCTGGATGGCATGATATCTCCTTTTTAAAGAAAATATTGAGTCTACCAATAAACAGATTGTGAGTATTAGGTAAGTATGTTTACTTTAACTCAAGGAAAACACACACACACACACACACACACACACACACACACACACACACACATATTGTTTGGCTATAAATTTTTTAGACTGTTTATTTTTATTCAAATTGAAAAAAGTCACTGTAGAAACTCAGGATTATCACTTTCTTTTTTGGGTTCTTCAATCCCTCAACAGAGAATGGAACAAATGAAGAGCCAAGGGTCAAATTTGATTCTATAAGTGTAATTCCAATAAAAATTTACAAGTATGGAAATTATTGATACACTTGAAACTTCTATGTAATTTTAAATTCAAAATTCCATGCTTAAATTAAATACAATTGTTGTCTGAATTAGAAACCCTACAATTGTGGCCAATCAAAATCTTCTACATATAGTTGCATACTTTGACTTACATCACATCTTCTAGTATTGTTAGCTTCTCATGCAACCAAATTCTTAAAGAACCAATCAGCATTTTCCTCATTCATATTAAGTCACTTATCATTGTAACAAATATCACGGGCAATAATAGAAAAAAAAAATTATAATCATTTTAATTTACATAATGATGTTTTAAGCAGTGCCAAGCCCAATAGGCCTTAATTAACATCCTAGACTCCTAGTCATGAACTTATATATGTAAATAAATCTACACACACAAACAAGTATATATGTGTGTGCATATGTTGTTGTGGTTTTGTGGAGTCCAATTAGGTGAAAGATTTTTAGGAAGATTTAATTATATGGAAACTTCAAGAGTACTGAATTTTAGGGAAAATTCAGTTTCCTAATCTATTAGGGAAAATTCAGTTTCCTAATATGATTTGACTTCCTTATTGCTTTAAGGAAAATTCAGTTTCCTGATCTGAATTAATTCCCTTATTGGTTTTGGATTTTGCAAAAGACAAGTTCTTGTAGGATAAGTTTGGGACTCTATAAATAGGGGTGAAAGTTAGAGATAAAGGTGTTCCAATACAAGAGAGAGCAATTGAGAGAGATTGAGAGAGAATTCTTCTTGTAATTCTTTATCTTTTTCATAGTGATTTTGTTCGGTGTGCTCCATGGACATAGCCCTAAGATTTGGGTGAACCATGTATATCTTGTGTTCTTGTGTGTGATTTTTTTATTATTATTCTTCATGATTGCTTGTTTATTCCTTGAACAGTGTTATTTATTTTGTGTTTCCGCCATAACAACTGGTATCAAATCCGGTTGATTGTGTAGTGCAACTCTAACAACTGGTATCAGAGCCTTTGGTTGAGAACCTAGGGCACAGAAGGTGTTTGACAAAATTTCGAAAGTCTTTCGATCAGATCTGTCCATTCGAGTGGGAGTAATGGCATCAGAAAATAAGACATCCACATCCATGATCGAGATGTTCGATGGCACAAACTTCAGTTTCTGGAAGATACAAATTGAAGACCTCTTGTTTTAGAAAAATCTGTATCAACCTTTGGGAGAGAAACCAGAGGATACAAAGGATGCAGAATGGGAATTACTTGATAGGAAGGCTCTTGGCACCGTCAAATTGACATTTTCAAAATCAGTTGCCTTCAACATCAAGAACTAGAAGACGACGATGTCTCTCATGGCAGCCCTTTCTAGTATGAACAGCCTTCTGCAGTGAACAAGGTGCACTTGATCAAGAAGTTGTTCAACATGAAGATGGTCGAAGGTGGTAAGTTCAACGAACATCTAAATGCGTTCAATGAGATAGTTGGGCAATTAGTGTGATACACCTCGGATCCGAGACACGGGTTGATCAGGCCCAGGCCCAAACCCGAGGGAAATATCAAACAATTAATATGTAATGCGAACACATAATACAAAATTTAAAGAATAGAAAATAAATAATAACGATTGAATTGAATTCTAATGAAAATCCTCACAATATAATTATTAAAATCCAAACTCCAAAACCTCTAATTAATTAACAACTCGGGAATCCATCTAGTGAACCCTTAAATAAAATCCCAACTGTAAATGAAATAACTGAAATACGATCGAAAGCTAAAAAGTAAGCAGTCCTACATAGTCGGAGGAATATAATCTGTATCTGCTCTGCACGACCAAGCTCTAACCATGGAACTGACGAGCACCTGAAAAATAAAAGAGTGGGTCAGGCCCACATGCAAGTCCTGATCTACTATGATCCAAATAGGAATCCGATACGCAGATATATCCTAGATAGACTCAACAATATCTAAAGTAGTTCATATATATATATATATATATATATTACTCACTATAGGACGCTCACTAGTCCAATAGGTCTGTCTCAACCTGAGTAGAGATACCATGCAAATCGCACATTACGTGGTCATGTGTACCTAGACCTACCAAAGAATAACACCTCTGTCCAACTATCCATCCTAGGCGATATACGCACCATAAACATGGTCCTGAGACTCAAGCTCATACCATGGTACCATATAATAAGTATATAAAGTCCGTGTCCATCCTAATACAAGATATCATCCAACTGTTGTAGTGGCTTGATATATGTATTACGATCCATCCCAGAAAACCAAGTTATGTCATTCAATTATTTACTGACCTGACATTAATAAGGGTTGGACTTAACCTTTATGGTTATTCCACACCTTAATCCATTTTAGGTAGGACTTAGTATCTGAACTAATCTATCCCTAGTATGCCACCGTCTCATACCGGTGCATACAGTCCTCCAATCCACATAATTGATAAAAATAATATTTAATTAATTTATCAATAGTTCTCCTAAACATGCATCTGTATAGTTTAATACAAATATAATAGCATTAGGTTTTCCCTCCAGAACCTAAAAATCACGCTCCAATTATTTAAAATGCTAACATAATCCATAGCGTTCAAATCCTCCAAAAACAGTGATAAATCGATACAATTTTAGCAATTTAAGTATCATTTAAATCCAACTAAGCATGGTTAAATATAATTAATTCACCATACTTATAACACTGAATAAATATATGATTATATATAATTAAATTATATATAAAAAAAAACCTTACTCAGTTCCAGTAAATAAAACTAATAAAACAGTGAGCAAACTACCCGTCTTCTCTTAGGTTCTTCTTGCTCTAATCTTTAATCCAGTTATGAATTTATATTTCTCCACCATAATACCAGCCTTATACAGTCCCACACATCATTTAAAACAATTTAAATTAATTGCAAAAACCTTGAAAACCCAAACAGTTTTAAAAATGCACGTTACAGTGCTTTTCAAGAAAGAGCAGGCTCTTAAAATGGGAGCCTGCTCCATGTTTTCCACCTAGAGCTAGCTTTAGGCTCTTAGGGCTGGCTCCAAGACACCAAGAGCCGGCTCACCCCTTTGGGAGCCGGCTCTAAGAGGTTTGGGAGCCTTCTCTCCCTCCTCTTAGCAGCCCTCATCCGTTCTAGCTTTATCTGCTTCAACTCCGGTGCTTTCCAATTTTTAAATTCAGTTAAATTCAGTTTTATTACATGTTTAAAGGTCCCATCCTCATCTCAGATTGATCACAAGACAGAGTTATACAACTAAAGATCTAATTATACATCAATGTTTAAAGCAACAACAACCATATAAAAACTGAACTTGTAACACTGAGAAATAGATTTAATTCAATGTTGCTAGAAACTGATTTAACATGTATAAACGATGTAATTAAGACTTAGTTTAATTCCTGGAGTCTAATTAAGCATGCACATCAATGTTTAAAGCAACGACAACCATATATAAACTGAACTTGTAACAACTGAAAAACAGATTTAATTCAATGATACTAGAAACTGATTTAACATGTATTAACAATGTAATTAAGACTTAGTTTAATTCCTAGAGTCTAACTAAGCATGCACTGAATACAGATTCATGGGAAAGAGAAGAACAGAGACTTGCATTTGAGTCTCAAATTTGAAACTCTAATTCCACAGTTTCTGTATGATACGTTTGTGTCCTAAACTGCAAGTCTGCTCTTCTAGTGCTTTGCTTCAACCCAGAAACACCCCGTCCAATTATCCTTGAACCTCTCTGGTAACCTTTTTAGTTTTCGCTCTCTGTTTCTTTCTGTCTCACAGTATAAGTGAATAAGATTTTGTGTGTAACCCTAAACAACCGTATAATGAATATATATATATAGGCACCACTAGACTTTAACCTAATTCTAATTCCTTTAGAAACAAGAAACATAACCGTAAAATCCATTCTCTAACCAAGTCGGCGACATCCGTGTAAAATAAAACCCTAATGCTATCAAAACAGTTAACGTAAACAGTTTAAATTACATAATATTAAAGCACTTAATTTAATTAATTCAAATAAGCCAATTAATTCACATAAATTAATTAAATCCACTTAAAACAATTAACTCAATCACTTCAAGTACGTAATTAAATCAAATAACAAACCAATTAATTAAAATAATAAAAAAAATGCAATTAAATACTCAATTAAATACCAGAAATATCCTTTTAAAACTAGGGGTATTACAATTAAAGTCTGTTGATATCGACTTCAAAGACGAGGTCCGAGCACTACTAATTCTAGGGCAGTTACCTGAGAGTTGGAGTGGACAGTTACAGCGATCAGTAGCTCTGCAGGGAAGACCAAGTTGAAGTTTGATGAAGTTGTGAGCATGATTCTGACTAAAGAAATCAGAAGGCAAACAACAGAGGTTTCCACCAGTGGTTTGGCGTTGAATGTTGAAAGCAGAGGCAAGGGTTCAAACAAGAAGAAGGGCAACAATAATAGAAACAAAGGCAGATTCAAGTCAAGGAATGGAAGAATACAGTCTCAAAATTTCAGGAATTTCACAAATCTCAGTGACGTTGAGTGTTGGAATTGTGGAAAGAAGGGACATTACCGTGTTGATTGCAGACTTTTAAAGAAAGGAACCGAAAGAAAAATTGAAGCAAACGTTGTCTCAGAAGAATCAGATGATGCATTGATATGCTCTTTGGAGAGCAAAACGGAGTCATGGGTTTTAGATTCCGGCATATCGTTTCATGGCACCTCAAACAAAGAACTATTTAATAGCTATAAACCGAGTTACCTTGGTAAGGTGTATCTTGGTGATAATCAGCCTTGCACCGTCGTTGGCAAGGGTGAAGTGCAAATCAAGTTGAATGGGTCTGCTTGGAAGTTGAAGAATGTGAGACACATCCCTGACTTGAGGAAAAATCTGATTTCGGTGGGACAATTGTCAGATAAAGGTTTTGTTACAACCTTAAATACAGACTCGTGGAAAGTTTCCAGAGGCGTTATGACCATTGCACGTGGTACGAAATCTGGCACTCTCTACACAGCTACTAGTGCTTGTGGGTCTATAGCAGTTGTAGAAAACAGAGAAAATCACAACCTTTGGCACCAGAAACTAGGTCATATGAGTGAAAGGGGGCTCAAGATTATGCACTCAAAGGGGAAACTACCAGGCATACAGGCAATTGATATTGACTTTTGTGAGAGTTGCGTGATGGGCAAGCAGAAGAGGGTCAGTTTCAAGAAGAGTGGCAGAGATCTCAGAAAGGAGAAACTTGAGTTAGTTCACACAGATGTTTGGGGGCTAACCACTGTTTCATCCATTGGCGGAAAATCCTACTTCGTGACTTTCATTGATGATCACACGAGGAAGGTATGGGTTAATTTTTTAAAGCATAAATCTGAGGTATTTGATGTGTTCAAGAAGTGGAAGGCCATGGTGGAGAATGAAATATGTTTAAAGATCAAGAAGTTGAGATCAGACAATGGTGGTGAGTATGAAGATACTGGGTTCAAGTAGTTCTGTTTTGATAATGGGATCAGATTAGAGAGGACTGTGCAAGGAACCCCACAGCAGAATGGGGTGGCAGAACGGATGAACCGAACATTGACAAAAAGAGCTAGAAGCATGCGCATACATTCGGGTCTACCCAAACAGTTTTGGGCAGAAGCGGTTAATATAGCATCCTACCTAATAAATCGTGGACCATCGGTGCCTTTGGAGCATCAAATACCAGAAGAGGTATGGAGTGGCAAAGAGGTAAATCTTTCATGGTTGAAAGTTTTTAGTTGTATTGCATATACGCATATTAGTGACCATGCTAGGGGAAAGCTCTACCCCAAGTCACTAAAATGCATCTTCTTTGGGTATAGCGGAGATGAGTTTGGTTATCGACTCTGAGATAATCAGAACAAGAAAATCATCAGAAGTAGAGATGTGATTTTCAATGAGAATGTGATGTACAAGGATAAAGATGCAGCACAGTTAACTAGTCCTGTACAGAGTAAGCCTGAGTTTGTTGAGTTGGATGATGATCCAGAGAACGTTGATGTGGAGCAGACAGATGAGGGTTCTTTGCCAGAATTCATAGAACATAGTTCACCGCAGATTCCAACTCCCATGCCTGCACTTAAAAGGTCTACATAACCTCATATACCAAATAAGAAATATTTGGTATGTTGTTAACAGATGATGGTGAGCCTGAATGCTATGATGAAGCATGTCAGGTTGAAGATGCTAGCAAGTGGGAGCTTGCAATGGAAGATGAGATGAAGTCCCTTATTTCCAACAAAACATGGGAACTAGCCAAGTTACCCATGGGGAAGAAAGCTCGTCACAACAAATGGGTGTATAGGGTAAAAAAGGAACACGATGGTTCCAAGAGATACAAGGCGAGATTGGTGGTCAAAGGCTTTCAGCAAAAGCAAGGCATTGACTACACATACATTTTTTCCCCGGTTGTGAAACTGAGTACCATTCGCTCAGTTCTTAGCATTGTTGCAGCAAAGGGGTTGCACCTTGAGCAGTTAGATGTCAAAACTGCTTTCCTCCATGGTGACCTTGAGGAGGAGATTTATATGCAACAACTGGAGGGTTTCTCAGTCAAAGGGAAAGAGAAACTAGTGTGCAAGTTGAAGAAAAGCTTACATGGTTTGAAGCAAGCCCCGAGGCAGTGGTACAAGAAGTTTGATGGTTTTATGAAGCGACATGGCTACAACAAGTGCAATGCTGACCATTGCTGCTACTTCAAGAGTAAATTGAAGAAGCAGTTGTCTAGTGAATTCGAGATGAAGGATCTTGGTGCAGTGAAACAAATTCTTGGGATGAGGATTAGCAGAGACAAACAGAAATGTACTTTGCAGTTGTCTCAGGCTGAGTACGTTGAACGGGTTCTGAAGAGGTTCAACATGAATAATGCTAAGGTGGTGAGTACTCCCTTAGCTAATCACTTCCGATTATCTCAAGATCAGTGTCCGAAGACAGAAGATAAGAAAAACTTCATGGCTAAAATTCCATATGCCTCAGCCATTGGAAGTTTGATGTATGCCATGGTGTGCACAAGACCAGACATTGCATATGCAGTGGGAGCAGTAAGCAGGTTCATGAAGGATCCGGACAAGCTACACTGAGAAGCAGTAAAGTGGATATTGAGATATCTATGGGGTACCATAGACAGATGCCTATATTTCAAAAGAGGCGAAGTGAAGCTACATGGCTAAGGAAATAACTGTTCCTTCAATTGTTAAACTGTATAACAACGAAAAACAATTGAATGACCAACAACTCCATAATGAGATTGCCACCAATGAATAAATTGTAGAAGAATCATAAGGAATAACATTAAGACGATCTCAACGAGAAAAAAGATCTGCTATTCCGAATAACTATGTGATATATCTACAAGAATTTGATTTTGATATATAGTGAGATATATACGGATCCGGTTACATATTCACAAATCATTAACAGTAATGATTTTACTAAATGGACTAGCGTCATGAATGAAGAGATTATAAAGAAACATTCTCTCTAGTATCTAAGAAAGATTCTTTTAAAATATCATGGCATTAGTAACTTATTATGATTTAGAGTTACATCAAATAGATGTGAATACAACTTTTTGTGAATGAGAGTTTAGAAAGAGGAAGTCTATATGGGACAACCTGAAGACTTTACATTAGAGAGTAAAGAATACATGGTCTGTAAACTTAAGATGTCAATATATAAATTTAAACAAGCTTCCTAATAATGGTACATGATACCACTATTTCTTTTGGTTTTAAGTAAAACACTGTTGATCAGTGTATATACTATAAGGTTAGTAGGAGTCAGTTTATATTTCTGATCCTATATATATTGATGATATTTTGTTTAGTAGTAATGATTTTAGTTTATTATATAAAACTAGTATTTATCTCTAAGAACTTTGAAATGAAATATATGGATGAGGTATCTTACGTGATAGGAATAGAACACGTGAATTTTTAGGATTATTTCAGAAATCATATATTGAAAGAGTTTTAGAAAGATTTGGTATGAAACATTGTTCAACCAGTATTGCTCCATACATAAAAGGGGATAAATTCAGCCTAATGCAATCCCAAAGAATGAGTTAGCTAGAATGTAAAGAAACGAAAAATATTTCTTATGCATATATTGTGGAGTTTGATGTATATACAAGTTGGTTGGGGATAAAAGATTATATGCTCACACTTGGGAAGACATTTTTATGAATATATTAATAATTATTAATTCACAATTGGTTATTTATTCCTTTTAGCTGGAGGAATAATATAATGAAAACTTGTAAAGTAATTTATTATTACTTTGTCTATTATGAATTTTTAATTTGTAGCATGCTTTGAGGCTACAATTTATGGTTGCGAAATTTATTTCAGGACTTGAAGTTATGGGTACCATTTTCCGATTGCTGAAAATTTATGCTGTAATTGTTGATCTTCTTGTATAAAAATTGATAGGTATTTTAAAGTTGAAATACTTTATCATTAAAGAAAATATTTATAAACAATGAATGTCTATTGAATATATAAGCACACAACTTATGATTGCAATCTATTAACGAATGGACTACCACCGAAGATATTTATGGAACATGTTGAAAGAGTAGGTCTTAAATGTAGTCAATGATGATTATTTTTTAATTGTGGATTGCTTAATAGTGCTTATATATATTTGACATTTTGTGCTGATTAAATGTGTTTATGATATTTCCTATTAATTAATGTACATGTATGTATTGTTTTAGTAAATGGTAATAGGAATAGTCTTGGAAAAAACATTATTGTTAGATGATTATTGATATTTTTCATTTATAGACTATGTTGAATAGGTTACTAGTGTTGTGATACATGGAAGGGATTGTGTCATTTAGGGACATATAACCGCCATGACTCGTATTGGTAGTTTATTTACCATGGTATTTATGATGACCAACTTAATGAGTCAATATGATTTATGGTGCACACTAATGACTATTTTACTAAACCACTACAAAAGTTATCATATGGACCAAGTTGGAGACTGTAAGATATTTTCTTATATTTGTGGCCCACATGATTTGGACACGTGATTTACTTCTATTATTTGGTGGTTAAATAAAATAGATATTAGATTAATATTAAATTATTTGGTCAACCTATAAATTACATTTTTGGTAATTAATTATTAGAGAAGTGTTTTCCTATTTATTCCTTATTTTGATGGAAAGTGGAATTAAAGTTACTAAAAAGAAAACTGATTCTCTCTCTGCCTTTATAAAAGTGCATATTTCCATCAATTATGTACACTAATAAAATAACACGTATAATGTTTTTATGTGTGTAAAAGACTAAGAGAGAGAAACCAATTTCTACACATGTTTGGCTATTGTTTGTTCTTGCAGTTTATCACGTTTTTCGTTCCGCAAAAAGGATCTCGATGTTTGGCTTGATCTCAACAAGATTTACAATTACAGATCGAGGTATTTATATCTAACTACTTTATTTATGCATTATAGCATTGTGAAGATAATGAAGTTCTAAGATCTTAGGATTCATGTTTATTTGTGATTAATGATTTCCACGAATTATTAAAGTTAACACTTAGGTCACCTGAATTTGCTCGCGTCGTTGTCCAGCGTGCCGACGACGTCCTCTGGATTGAGAGAAAACACCCATTTTATGAGTTTTTCGTACCGATTATGGTGGTGGTCATGGCCATTTTGGTGGTGGGCAAGGGTCGGGGACTGAAGGATGGTTGGAGTGTTATGGAAATATAATTTTATGCACTAAAATAATATAAACGAATCACACTAAAATATTATATAAATATAATTGACAATTAAAGTAAGTTTTACAGAAATTAAATCAATGAGAATATGGTAGTTTTGTATGATATTACTTGCATACAAATATATATATATGTATATATATATATATATGTATATATATATATATGCACACACACACACAAGTTAAATATAATCGTTACATGTAAAAGAAATAAAACAAATAAAATATAAAAGTAAAGTTAAAGAAAGGCTGACCTGATATAGAGAGGCACGTGATAAACATGTTGACCTAAAGTTGATAGCCCTCCCTTACGTGCAGGTGCGGACAGTGCTAGTCAACTCCAAGATACAACCTGATCAACTCTCAGCGGCACCTCCTCTATGTGCACGACCACAGGAAGGAAAAATGACCAAGTCTCCAATGTCAAGTTGCCCAAAATAGTGAAATATGTAAAAGATATTGATAGGATATTCTCTGGAAAAGTAATGCGCAAATGTGATAGAGTAGTTTGGTATATCCTTTGAGTGCATCCCATTGCCATATATATAGGCCTTCTCAAAGAAGCCGAAACGGCTAACTCTTTATTTGCTATAATAAAAACCCAATAAATTATATACGTTATAGTGTAACGTTCATGTAAATTAATTCTGTAAGTTACAATATACAATTTAAATAATGAAATTAAATAATAAAGGAATATTGAAATATTTTAAACGAGTTTTAAAATCTTTTAAAAATCTCAACAATCCCCTACAAGATTTTAAAACTTTTAAAATCATAAATGTGTATATAATATATAAAAATAATATGGGCAACATAATAGTATGCAATGGGTGTAGGTGTTTTCTGGGCTTGAACCTTCACTTAGTGTAATTGTTTCCATTTGAAGAACCAAAATGAACTATGTCTTGAATTCGGCCTTTTGAACCAAATTTCAACACATTACACACATAATATCGACGAGAGACTTTGGTCAAACGGGCTAGCGCTATTAATGGACATGCGCTGATATCTTGATTCTCATGAGAGTTATTAGAGAATAGCCCAATTCTCATAGTTGCGGCCTCACGACGGCTCTCACTTTGGTGAATCCTCCAAGGGTATATGTGACCTATACCCTGCAAAAGTATGCTTGCCTTGGAATCATTCAGGATAGAGCCCTTCCTTAATGTCACATCACAACACTGATGCCATAGGGATGAACATGAAAGAATCTCCTCAAGAAACCTCCTAATAAAATAGTGTTGTCAATGAGTCACGCAGTGCAGATTGTTTCTACCCATTGAACCTTTCGTCATGTGATTAAATCGCCAATCAGAAGGTTGGGTTATCTCTGTAGGTGACTCCCTTGGGGCTTAAGTCCATCCCCCTCGACATATCTATGACAATTTTCCAAGAAAGAACACCTCTTTTTTTTTTTTTTTTTTTTTTTTTTTTTTTTTTTTTTTTTTTCTCTTCTCTTCTCATATCTCAGTATATTTTCCTTAAGAAATCACTTGTTTCCTATTCACATATATGTATCTCATTTGTATGTGTCCATGCACCTTGTTCTTTATAAGGTGTTAATTCACCAAATCAATATCACTTTATAATGTATCAATCTTGCAGACATTGGCTGATCTATTAAAGGTAGGATATGTAATAGGAATTTGTTCCACACAATCTTGTGATTCAAGTAGTATCTAAGGCTAAAAAATAAAAGTAAATTATTATGATTCATAGTACTCCACAGATAGAAATTTATTTTATTGCTAATTAATTGGTTATCCAATTTGCATCACTATATCTTTCCACCATATTTGAAAAAATCTTTATAGCACAAGGAGTAATCTTTTCTAGTTTGATTCTATCTAACATCATCAAATGATTCTTAATCAGATTATGTGAATATCTACCAAGTTTATCAACAGATAGGCAATACCAAACTTGATACTTGGTAAAGATAATTCTCTAAAACATCTTTTCAAAAAAATTACAGCGATACCTTGAGAAATTTATTTCTATTTTCATACCTGACATCAATGATGCCTCTTCTAGATCCTTTATTAAAAAAAAATTCAGAGGTAAAATTTCTAAGTTTATCTCCAAAAAATAATGTCATCCACAAAAAACTTTTTCTCCATTATTTCCTTTGTTACACACTTACCATCATCATTAATCTATAGTACTCTAATTAGATTAAAATATCTCTTGCCATTGATTAAAGAGCATGTCACAGACCATAAACGGATTTACTGATCTACACATCAAATTTCTTACCATATCTTTTTCCTTTTAACTAGATCCAAGTAAGATTACTTTAGCTAAGGACCCCCACAGTTTTAGGATTTTTGGACTATAGTAAAATCCATTGATCTCTTAATTTTTTTTTTTCAACTAACATGTCCAAGTCTTTCATGCAAAATATCACATAACTCAATATTGAAAAACAAGAGGAGAATTATTTAATAAAAACATGCAACATAAACAATTCTTCACTAACTTAACCTCTCCTACAAAACATAGATATTTCAAATTACAAATCTATTTGTTTGCATTACAATAAACCATAGAAAATCCATTAACTAAATTTCTCCTCATAATGGGTAGGTGTCGCACATCCTTAAAGTTAGAATCTTCTGAGATTTTAATTCCATGTCTCCAATCCTATGAACTTGTGCGGCGTATCCTTTCCTAGTATTACACTTCCTCTATTTGAGTTCTCAAGGAAGGTTCATCAGAATCTTGACCCATCAATATATTCATTTGTTCTCGCGGATGCCTTTGATTATTGGGCTGATACACCTCTGTCTTCTTGAAGTAACAATCCTTAGCCACATGATTAATCCTTCCACAAACATAGCAAGGTCTTTTTTTGCCTTTATCTTTCGATTTAATATGGTTATGACGAGGAACATTAAGATCTTGATTTGGACGATGGAAGTTGTTCCTATTGTTCCTATTATTTATCTTGAAAATTTTCCCTCTAGGTTGAAAATTTCCCCTATGATTGGAAGTAATAGGACTCTCAACAACATTCACTCTAGTGGTAGTAGTATCTTCTTCTTTCTTAGTACTAGATCTATGGGTTCCCTCAATTCTAAGAGAATTGATTACATGGGTCAAAGTAAGATCACCTTGCTTATGTCTAAGTGTTCTTGCAAAATCTGTCCAACTAGAGGATAACTTATCTATAAGACAAGATACCTTAAAATCTTTACCTAACTTAGTGCCATTTCTCTCTACTTTCCTCAAGAGTTCTTAGAATTCATGAATTTGCTCACTAATGGATTTGTTATCTACCATCATATAGTTATTGAAGTTTGTCACCGAGAAACGCTGTATACCCGCATCAATTATCCCATACTCAGCCTCCAAAGCATTCCACAGTTCTTTTGCATTTTTAGTATTATGGTAGACATCATAGAGGTGTTCAGATAAGGCACTCAGTATTCTTTTATAACAATGATAATCAGATTGTTCTTTTAACATGCTAGGAGTAGTGGAAGTCGGCGAGGTTGAGGTTAAAGTTGGAGTGGCAGTAGCAGTGGTGATAGTGGTAGTTCTTTATATTAACCCTAAAACCGTAAGCCATTATTTCATTTGCCTTTGCCACCTCCTAAAGTGCTGGCCACTAAACTTTTTGGGTTTAACCGAATTAGCTTCCTCTTTATTCATTTTCTTTTCTTTTAAAAGCTAAAGGCAAATAAAGTTTCTAACAAACTGAAAAATCCAATAAAGGTTTGTCAACAACAATTCTACTTATATTTGAATTTACTAGAAGAACAGTTTCCAACCAACTCTAAACTTTCTTTAATTACAAATAATATATATAAAAGTCAAAAGCAGAATTAAATGGAATATTGCTTTTTAACAAAATATAAATCAGACATCTAATTTAAAGCAAAAAGATGCACACTATAAAATACACCATTTAAAATAAAAGCATTAACTTTTCACGCTTAAAACAGTTTCAATACTAAAACAGTTTCAATACAATAATTTAAATATCCAAAACTGATTTCAATAAATTGACTTCTTCGGTAATTGTTTTCTAATAATAAACTCATTTTTTTTTTTTTTTTTTTTATAAAAAAACTACCTTATATATATACATGAAATAAACTCAAACAAAATAGTTTGTTTCCTTATAAATTGAAAGAAAACGTAATTGTTCCTATATATATATATATATATATATATACTCAATGCTAAAAACAGTTCTAAAAACACCAATTTAAATTCATAAGTGCTGGAAAACTGTTTTCTCAATAAATTGTTTCCTTTTGAAAATAGATACCTTTCCAAAAAATCGACTTTTTATAAAACAAATTATAAAATAAATAATGTTGAAACTGTTGTATATTTCAATAAATTGAATTCGTGAAACATAATCAATACAACTCTTTGCAATACTTTCTATTTATTTTTTAATATTATAAAACGTATTGTAATTTTAATTTCCAAAACAAAACATGTTTTGTTCACAATAAAAAAGATTTATGCTACGTTTGGTGTGCAGGAATGGAATGGAATGGAATGCTCATTCCAACCATTCAGTTGTTTGGTGTGAGGGAATGGAATGGAATGACCATTCCAGGGAATGAAAATCCATTCCATTAGTAAATCTATGGAATGGCCATTCCATTCCATAGTAAGATAAAATATTTTTGTAATATTCCCAATAAGCCCTTAATCACATTCCAATAAGGCAAAAATATTTCGCATTCACCAAAAATCTTTCTCATTCCATTTTTAATGTTTATCGGCTTCTTTATTAGACGTGATAAATGTCTTTCATCTTCCTTCTCTTCTGAATATATCCAGAGCTGCCATTGACAAAAAAGTTGCAGGATTTTCAACCAAATTACAAGTATTAATTTCTTTATTTATTTATTTTTGATAAGTAAGTATTAAATCTCTTTTATCTTTTGAGTATATCACTTTTTTATTTTTATTTTTATTTTTTTGTATCTTTGTGTTGAAACATTTGTGTAATCATCTAGAACCAAAAGTGGACTAGTTTGACTTTTGGACCCTTAGTCAAGTTCATCGTTGGATGATTGAAGAACCTTGCTTGACTAAAATTTTATCAAAACTAGAATTTTCAAGAAATCTACGATAAAAAAAATTAAAAAAAAATTACACAAGTACTTGGAAATATTACTAAGTTTTTGGTTGGGTTGATGATTTATTTATTTCCCTAACTTTATTTGAGTTGATTTTATGGTGCACAATTTTTTATATATTATTAAGATTGATATATCATTAAATATATATATATATATATATATATATATATATATAATTTTTTAGCCTTTACTTCAATTTCTTAGATTAAATATTCAATCATGCTGAGTTGGTTTAGTTATAATTTTTTTTTATTTTTCTTTCCTCCAATGAAAATGGCATTTTTGAGAAAATGCATTCCCTTCCAGATTTAATGATACTCAACCAAATAATAAAATGGTAATAATCATTCCATTCCATAACGATTCACCGTGTCACACCAAACATTAAAATGGTAATACTCATTCCATTCCATTCTCATTCTCATTCCATTCCAAATTGCATTCCATTCCATTCATGCACACCAAACGTAGCATTAATTCTTTTACCGATTAGGCAATAAGTCAAGAAGCTATTAACTTTAGACTGTTATGAAAATATAATTTTATGCACTAAAATATTATAAACAAATCACTCTAAAATATTATATAAATATAATTGACAATTAAAGTAAGTTTTACGGAAATTAAATCAATGAGAATATGGTAATTTTGTACAATATTACTTGCATACAAATATATATATATACACACACTTTAAATATAATCGTTACATGTAAAAAGAAATAAAACAAATAAAATATAAAAGTAAAGTTAAAGAAAGGCTGGCCGGATATAGAGAGGAACGTGATAAACACGTTGACCTAAAGTTGATAGTCCTCCCCTACGTGTAGGTGCGGACGGTGCTAGTCAACTCCAAGATATAACCGGATCAGCTCTCAGCGACACCTCCTTTATGTGCACGACTACAGGAAGGAAAAAGGACCAAGTCTCCAATGTCGAGTTGTCCAAAATAGTGAAATATATGTGAAATATGCAAGCCGTATAAAATCTATAGTTCTTTCATTTAAAAGTTGGGTATCTTTGCACTAATCTAGACATGTGTAATGATCGATATCAAAAGAGTGACAGTCAAGAAGATTGACAAGTTCAAATTACCTTATCATTTATGTCATACGTACCCACATTTTTATATTCATTCTTGAAAATTGTATCCCCACAATATTAGATATATATATATAGACCACCTAAACTGCATGAAAAGGCATCCAATGATTCTTTAGAGAAACTTCAAACATGTTAATGGAGGACCAATCTATGACATTTTATTATCATGTAGTAGGCAATGATAATTAATTAAGTAATAATGAACTGCATTAAATTTTATTTAATCTGGTAATAAACTATCATTATCTTATTAATCTTAAAATTGGCATTGTCTTTAACTTTGAAGGGTTCATTCTAAATTTTATAATAGTCTTGAACAGTTTATAGGATCAGTAGGTCCTTAATTTCCTTATTATTTATGAACATTCATTGTTCATATATATTAAGCTGAAGGATGAGCAAATAAAACATGCTGATAACAAATGTTTCTTAATTGAAACTCTCTTAACATTAAACCTCAGCAAAACAGAACACACAACACTCCCATTTAGTTACAAAAACAATCTCTTATTATTATCATTTGAGGTTCAAACAAACCTTATTTCACCAAGTAGTCACAGCTCACAAGTGACAAGTTTAGGTTAAGGACCTCTTACTCCACATCATTACTTCCATACATTTCCAGAGGGAAAAGAGAGGACCCTCTAGGGCAAAACACAACCCTATAGTTAGTCCCCCCAGGACAGGTGAACGTGCTTGTAGGATCATCCTGAGGGTAACTATAGGCGTCACGGCACCTCTCCTTGAAAAACTTTGAATAATTTGTAGGCCCACAAGGTCCCTTTGTGCAGCAGTATTCATCCGTCTTGAATGTCGTGCATGGATTGTTACACCCGCCCGGGACCCGCAACGGATTCGGGCATTGCCCATTGATGTCGGCCGTGCACGAAATGCCCCGGCAACTGCCGGTGGTGGGGCTAAAGTCCATGGGGATGTTGAACCCATCAACCAGGGATATGTCGAAGAAATCAAGGTTACCAAATTGGTTTAGTGCATATTCAGCTAGGGTGTTTGGTGGGACACCCCATCCCGTGCACTCTAAGACCCCACCACAGTCCCCTGTTTGGCAATGGCCCCTCCCAGCAGCATCAAAGTTGCAATTCGTCCGACCCCAAATGCGAGCCATCTTGGTGCCTGCGGGCACGTTCAGGGTCCAGGTTTGGCCCCGGTCGAGGCTGCGGCCTCCACCGGGGGATGCGGCGGCCCACACAGTGTAGGGGCAATTGTTGCGGATTTCGAAGGTGGCTGCATTGGTGGTGCTGAAAAGGGTGAGGAGGAGGAACAAAGAGAGGGTGGCTAAATTGCCCATGTTGTTGGTGTGTGTGTTTTAATTTTGTTGCTTGGTTTCTGTGAGATGGTTGGAGGTTTATATAGAGCAGGGGCGGCTTTTGGGTTCATGTAAATAAAGCCACATGATGACTGGTAAAAAAAGATGGAGGTGGCTACACGTAATGACTCATAATGGAGATAATGTTAAATTTATGGGATCGGTTTGACTTGTAGCATCTTCTTTTACATTGACAGTGACACTAACCAAAAAAAATTATAATACAACTACTGTTGGGTTGCACCCAATCATTTGCTTTGTTGTACTAATTCATTTTAAATCTAAAACCTTTTTTTTTTTTGGAAAATAAATCTAAAACCTTGATACAATGCTAAGTGAGTAAAAACACTGTAAATCTAGAAACTAATTTTGTACCATGGCACTAGTGCAAGTGTCAATTTTTTGTAACTTTCCCATTTTCCACAGCCTTTTTGGTCAGCTTGGAATAATATCTTCTTACTTTTCTTAAAGAATGAACAGTGAGGGTGAAGGAAGCTTCCTCTTATCTTTTAAGTGATTGAAAATGATTTAAAGTTTAAACAGTTCATTGTATCATACCACTGCGTCATTGGCATGGTATATCCGATCTTTTTAGTTCGAATCTCATGGAAAGTATTTATGAATTTGTGTGAGTATTTATTTAATTAAAAAATATATATGAATGTCGTGGAAAATGGTCCAAGCCCAAGTCATAACTAATTGGATTTTTCCATAAGTTCCGTTGCATGCATTCTAATGGGATCTATATTTGAATAGGGCTTAGATTCAGAGTCTTGATTTTGGGCTTTGTCTCCATTTGTTTGGGCCTATGCCTTGTTTGCTTCGCTACATATTTTCATCTATGGAAAAAATAAAAATAAAAAATTGCATTTCATAGTCCCTAGGTCTTTTGATGCGTGATTCGGCAACAGGAGAGAGAGAGTCTTACAAGTCATCCAAGGCCTTATATGAGTCAGACACAGATTAATTTGGCCACGCCAACAAGGTTTGAAAAGTATTATTATTAAATTCTACATTTGAGAGGAAATTGAGTCATATTTTTTTAAAGGTTCGGAGTGAGGAATTGAGGATATAGCATTCTTAAAATTACTAATTAATGATTATTTTGACACAAAAATCAAGTTGTCAGATTTTTTTTTTTTTTTTTAAAGGACCCAAGTCATCAGTTAGAGAGAATGTTTCAATTTTAGTTATACATAGTCTGATAGATATCATATTTATTAACCATTTATTTTAAAATTTTAAGCGGTTAATGAAGGTATAATTTTAATATTAAAATTCTTGAACAAAATAAAAAATATTAAAAAAAAATTGCATACATATTCTTCGAATGCCTTTTTCAAGGAACTGACAAATATTCTTAATTTCAATTGATATTTTAGTTTTTTTAAGAACCCACAGAAAAAATAATAAGACACAGTCGTGCTGCCAGGCGAAGTGGTGGAGTGTTGCACCTTAGAGGGTGAAAGTTCAGTAGCCAAACAAGATAAGGAGAAATTGTCCATACTTAAAAATCATTTTCGGCTATAAATGCATAAGCAGATAAAGAGTACATGTGTTAGAAAGCTTAAAAGTTGGTCATGAAAATTTAAGATTTTATTTCTTTGACCATATAATCACTATCATTGATATCATTGATACTACATTACGGTTCACATCCATTATTCACTATCATTGATACTACAGGTACATAAATTACTGCATAATGTGCACACTATGTGCACAAATTTATTTGACTACTCTTCAATTCTCAAAAAAGGGTTGTGAGTCTTGAGACTTTGTAATCTCTTATTGTAGTGAATGAAAGACTAGAGGCTCATGGGCAGAACACAACCCTGTAATTGGTACCAGCAGGGCAAGTGAACAAGCTGGTTGGATCATCCTGAGGGTAGCTATAAGCATCTGGGCACCTGTTCTTGAAGAACTTTGAGAATGTGGTAGGCCCACAACTCCCAGGTCCATCCGTGCAACAATATTCATTGGTCTTGAATACCGTGCACGGGTTGTTACAGCCGCCCGGTGCCCGCAGCTCAGCCGGGCACTCCTCGTTGATGGGCGCGGCGCATCGAAGATGTTTGCACACGTTGGTGGTGGGGCTAAAGTCCATCGGAATGTTGAACCCGTCAACATTTGATATGTCGACGTAGTCCAAGTTGTTGGGTTGGTTTAGGGCAAACTCGGCTAGAGTGTTCGGTGGGCTACCGTAGCCTTGGCACTCTAGAAGCCCATTGCAGTCACCTGTCTGACATTGGCCTCGGCCACTGGCATCGAAGTTGCAGTTGGTTCGGCCCCATATACGAGCATTGGTGGTGCCGGGGTTCACGTTGACCGTCCAGACTGGCCGGAGTCGAGCCTCCTACCCCCACCGGGCGAGGCAGCAGCCCAGACTGGGTAGGTGCATTGGTTCACCACATCAAAGGTGGCTGCATCGGTGAAGGTGGAGTATAGACTATAGAAAAAGGAAACTAAAATGGGGAGGTTTTTGATGAAACTCATTTTGGAAAGGAGCGAAATAGTGTAGTATTTGGACTTTGGGTTTGTGTTTGTATGGTTTTGCAAGCATGTATAGGTGGATGGTTTATATAGATGAGAGGCGGCTAAATATGGTTTGGCACATGCTTGATCATCTCCACAATATGTGGTGAGAAATTTCAAAGAGTGCCAAACCATTAGAGTCTTCAATTGATGTCTCAAAATGATTTTCATGGGACTGTTGATTGTATGGATTGTTAGTCTGGTCCAGCCCAATGGCAAATTCACGGAAAATACTTTAATGGTTCTGAAATAGGGGCAATGATACCTTCAAACATGAGTTATGTGACGGGTGTGTGGCTTCACTACATGATGTCAGTGTGATACCACCAAGACATCATGTGGTGAGTTTCATGTCTTCCTTCAGTAGTTATGTTGCTTCATTCGTCATCTCTAAAGTTAGAAAATGTGTATACTTTTTCTTTTTAAAAAAAAAAAACATTAACGGGATGACATTAGAGACTGGTTAAATATTAATACATAGTTGTAAGATTCACGGATCTAAATACATTTTAAATTTATGTAACATCATATAATAGGTTGGTTGGTATTACCGGTGTAATAAAATTTTTCTATTAATTTTTTTACTCTTAATTAATTATGGAAAAAATAAAATTTCTATCTTAAATAATAGGATATTCTAGGCAAAATGCCCAACCATTAATCATGTTGTAAGATCATAAAAAGGGATTATGAGATGATTATAGGTTTTCTTTTTAGAGTAAACGACATTTAGAGAAATTTGAACGAAATATATGGGAGCTTCATTAAATACATTCAACTCGATTCTACAAGCCACTTCCGGTTGAGTATATCAATTATCAATATGAGGGAGAGCATTGGGTGTTCCATTTCCTTAAAACTCTTCGACCTTAAAAGTCTGTCATCCTTATTTGAATTGTAGTAAATGGTAATGAATGAGAAATGCTAACGTCCTAGTTTTAAGGCTTAAGCCAAAGAGACCAAAGACTTGAGTGAGTCTAGACTCATTGACTGGACTTTTTAAACCTTAATGGATATGGGTTCAATCATCAATGAAGACTATTCTCTTCTTATCATTACAAGTTGGAGACTTTGGGGTATCTGCAAAGGAAATCAATCTATTTTTTCTACTATTAGGCGTCACAAGTCACAACACAATTTAAGTGGACTACGTTTTCTGTACGTGGATATTAAAATTCTTTCCAAATGTGGGGTCCATACCGTTTGATTTATTTTAATCTATATAATGATAGCTATATCAAATTTGTTTTCTATCATGATTAGTTTTTGTCATATGATTTTTACATAATTATGAAGTGTTAGCGTCGATTGGCATGCGTTTTGTTTTCGACATTTTTTTTTACTTTAAACAAATATAGTGTTTTTGATATAGGAATATTTAAAAAAAAAAATCGGAAGCACGTTTAAGAACGATATTTTAAGCATTTTTTTTTTTTGCCCGTGTTACGCTACAGTTATAGTTTTGGCCTATGAATAGTTGTCAAAATAAGAAAAAATAACTTTTTGATATTTTGTTTTTGAGTTATTATTTACGAAGTGTTTTAGCACGATGTAAAATAAATCAAAGTCGCACTAAATATGCTTTTATTACCAAAATCGACACTGTAACAGTCTAAAAATAAAAATAGTAGAAACAAATCACATGCCAAACGGGACCTTGAACTTTTTGTACAATTAAATTTCGAAAACTAAACGGCTACATACAATATATGAAGTATTCTTTCAATATACAAAATATTTTAAGAGTATATAACAACATATAGAATTTTCAATATATTTTTGCCCCAACAAGACCATCACTAAAGTCCTTGATCATTACTGTATTGTGGTGGGACAAGACCTTCAATAAAGTCCTTGCCTAAGTTTCAAAAACTTTTTAACCCAAACATTTAAAAAAAGTGACACCACTTGTAACTGGTTTGGACAACGAGAAATCTTCGTAGTTTGATCAGAAACAATTAGCTCTGACTTTGAACCAAATTTTAACTAGTTGTCGACCCTGCAAGTTATGATAGCATTTATTGGAATAACATTCTAGACTGGTATAAATTTTTTTTAGTAAGAATATATATATATATATATATATACATACACATTAGACTTCGGCTCTATATATTTGAGCGTAAATTATTTGTTTTAAAATTTTTTTTTGTGTTTTTTGGTATTTAATTGTCGTAAAATATTTATGAAAAAAATATATATATTAAAGTTTAACAAAAATAACTTATTCATTAATTTTTGACAAACTATTTTATACGTCCACCCGACACACTTGACCTCCTTTACCAAACACCGAACATTAAAATTAAAAGAAAATATTTTACCTAAAAAAAGATATTTTACATTGAAGCAAACGGAGTTTCAGTGTTAAATATATAATCACCAGATCAAGTAGTCTCGATTATATAATTAGGTCATTAATTACTCTACAAATGTGCAGTTGAGAGTTCGAGTCTTGGGATAAAAATAAAAATCTTACTTTTTTTTTTTCATGTATGAATCTTATTTGTTATAATTGAGATCTAATTTGAATGAAAATTTTCTAAATATTTCAAGAGATAGTTTTTTTTTTTTTTTTTTTCTTTTTCTATTAAAATATTTTATTGCTTTGCACCACAGTTGATCTATTCCGAAAGAGAAGCATTCCAGCATTGGTTTAGTTTTGAAAAATAAAACGTTGGCTACAAGTTCTAATTCTCTTGGTTCACAACATACATGCTCCAAATATGGCTTATAATCTATAATTAATTAATTTAACTGTTTTCTAAATTTTAATGTTCATAAAAACATATATGCACAAAAAGTGGGTTAAAAAAAAAAATAGAGAATAAAGATTGATTAAACTCTTGTGTTGTTAATTTTTGTCTTGTTGATAAAGAATTTTCATTAACTATTTATTTTAGAGGTAATATATAACTTCGTTAATTTATTTGTTTTTCACCTAATAACTTGGTTGAAGTCTTCACTAATACAGTATTCTTCATTTATTTTATTTGGTTAGAATTTTTTTTTTTTTCAACGCCAATTTTATTTGATTATATAAAATATATCTACCAAGAAGGCGAACCTTTCACCTCACACACACACACAAATGAAGCGCTGGGCTTTCCTTTTTTTTACCAAGTAGATGCAGGTTAAAGTACAAATAGATTCCAAATGGGAACAGCTTGCAAGGATTAGTAGCACTGGCGTCCCTTGTTTTCTTTTTTATGATGACATTTTAGACTTATAGTCATCTCTTACACACAAAGAAAAGTGATTACCAACATCTAGTTTCCTTCCATGCATTATAAAGCAGGTTACAGAGAAAGCATAGCACATCATAACATGTGCTCAAATTTATTCTATATATAAATATAAAACTGATTTGAATCCTTTATAAGTGGATTTTACAGTTTTTATTATACACCGTTACGAAAATCAGTATCAGCAGGTGATCAAGGGCAAAACACAACCTTATAGTTGGTCCCACCAGGGCATGTAAATGTGCTAGTTTGATCATCCTTGGGATAACTACAAGCATCTGGGCACCTTTCCTTAAAAAATCTCGAGAAATTTGTGGGTCCACAATTCCCAGAATTGCAACAGTAGTCATCGGTCTTGAACACGGTACACAGGTTATTACACCCGCCTGGTGCCCTCAATTCATTCGGGCATTGCCCGTTAACATCCGCTGTACATCTTATGCCACGGGTGCACCCATTGGACGTTGGGCTAAAGTCTATGGGCACATTGAACCCATCCACAAGAGAAATGTCAAAGAAATCCAAGTTTTGGTATTGGTTTAAGGCATACTCGGCTAGTGTGTTAGGAGGTACACCATAGCCATTGCATTGGAGGAGTCCATTGCAGTCACCGGTCTGACAGCTGCCCTGGCCTAATGCATCTACGTTGCAACCGGTTCGGGGCCAGATACGGGCTCCTGTTGTGCCTACCGGGGCATTGATGTCCCAAGTTTGGCCTGGGTCAAGCCGCATGCCACCACCGGGGACGCCCGCAGCCCAAACCGTGTAGGGGCAGTTGTTTATGACATTGAAAAGGGCTGCATGGGCAGGGACGAAGCCAATGAAAGCCTAGGGGGGGCACGTGCCCCTCCTGAATTGGCTAGCAACCTATAATATATATGGTAATTTTTAAAAAAAATTCCATATATATGACAAAATTTATATAGTGCCCTCCTCAAATTTGTAATTCCTAAAATTATATTCTTATTTTTTCTTTATTTTCTCTTTTACTCTTCACATTCCTTAAATTTCCTTAATAGAAAAAGTCAAATTTTTCTTACTCAATTGAAACTTTTTAACTATTTCCTATTAAAGTTTTTTCATTTTTATTTTCCTTTTATATTTTAACAATTTTCTTCTTCTTTGTCTTTTTAAATTTTATAGTATTATTATTATTATTTTTTTTTGGCAGTGTGTCCCCCCTCACTTGAAATTCTGGCTCCGTCACTGTGCAGCATGGGTGAAGGTGAAGAAGAGGGTAGTGAGAAGGAAAATGGAAAGGAAGAGAGATTTGGAGAAGTTCATGTCTGGATTGAGAGAAAGTAGTATATGGGTTGTGATTGTGGGGTGGTGTTGATGGAATGGGGTTGGGTTTTTATAGGGGAAGGGTGGCTGTTGGCACATATCTAGGAAAGTCCACATTTTTAATTTCCATGAATTTTTTTTGATAAATAATCGTATCATCATCATATGAATACACGTCACGGATAATAAGCAGAAGTCTTTCGCCTTTGCGAAAGATATCGGGCTTGCTGACTTATCACTGAAAGCTAAAAATTCAAGAAGAATTTTTGAAAAAATTAATTTTCTATTACCACTTAAAAATATCAGGTATTAAAATTTTTAATACTTAATTTTTAATTTTTTATAGTTGGATGAGATGGGAGAGTTCTTGGATTGGGATATCACTGGCCCATGTTCGAGTCTCTCCCCCTCCTATCCTCGACTGAATTTGTTGCTGAGGTGTGGGGCCATCAACAATATCTCCGGTTTGCAGCCTGGGGTGGGTCCCTAAGGGGCCCTACCCAGAGGAGTTCCGGTGCCAACCAAAAAAAAAACTTAGTAATCTAAATTATGTAGCTAGGTTTCAAAAAAATTGGCCCCACCCCCACCTCCCTCCGCGCCTGTTCACACCAATTTTTTTCTCCCAAGGTACACGTCTTACATAAATAAAGAAAATGTGGACTTGACAATTTAAGCGGACTACATCTTCCGTTCGTAGCTTCTCATATATTGCTTCTCAATGCAAGGCCGGCCTCAGGCCCTCAATCAACAACCTTTAAGAGCTACTAGAACAAAATTAAAATGCTTTCCAAATGTGGGGTCAGTCTTCCATCGCCGGCCGTTTGATTTATTTAAATCTATATTATAATGCCTACATGAAACTTTTTACCATTCTAATTAGTTTGTCTTTGTGAATTTTCAAAGGATTAAATTTACCAAATTTTTTTTTTTTAATTATTTACCCAAAAAAAAAAAAAATCAAATGATTAACAAATGTTAGTTTTTTATGCAATTAAATTTCAGTAATTAAACGGCTACTTTCAATGGATTCCACCACTTCATTAAGACCATACAAAATATATTTTATGGGTATGACAACATTTATTTATCATATAGACTTTTCATCCTTGATTATCACTATATGGTGGTGGATCAGGACCTTCACTAAAGTCCTTGCTTAAGTTTGAATGTTTTCCATTTAGGAAGGCGGCTGTTTGGACTAATGGAATTTAGTATTGTTGGAAAATATTAGCTCTGACTTTGAGTTAATTTTTTTATAATTGTCGACCACGCAAGTTACTGTGATAACTATTATTATTATTATTTTATTTTTCCGGTAAGAAAAAAAAAAAAAAAATTTCTTTTGGCTTAGTGTAAAATATATAATTCCTAAATGAGAGGTTGACGAGTCCTCAAATTGTATACATATATTCCTAATATTTGTTAATGTATGGATCTAAAAGGTTATTTGTCATAATTGAATGCTAATTTTGCTTAAAAGTTAGGACTACTGTATATGATCACAGAAACATATATGCACAAAAGGTAAAGGTACGTGAAAAAAATATGAAAATGAAACAGGTACGTGAAAAAAAAAATTAGAAAATGAAGATTGATTAAATCCTTGTGTTGTATATATTATATTATATTATTTATTTATTCATTGTGGCGGAGAAGAACTCTTACAATACTTAAATCACCTAAATCACTTTAAATAAACACCGACGCACATGAATCTATAAATGTTCACTATAAACTCGAACCCCTCACCTCTACATAAGAATATATACCTACCGGTTCTTGAAAGGGCCTAGTTGTATTTAAAATTATTTTATTTTATTTTATTTTATTTTTTTTAGATAAGAATATGTTATATTAGTGAGATCATACAATATACAACAGTGTCTCCATTTACGACTAAGAAAATCCATATTCAACAAAGTATTTAATTTTAAGTGCATGCACCAAGAAAAGCATTACGGAGTTGCATATATAAAAAAGAATATGATGTAATAAAGGACTATGCTCGAGGATGCAATAAGTGGCATGGGCCGGTTATAGCTCGCTGGCATGGGATCGGATCAAACAATTGAAGTATGGCCCATGCAAAAGCACCACGAAATGGGCCGAGCTTGGAGGATCCACTGAAGAAGATCAAGCCCATTGGAAAGTCAGGCCCAAAAGGAAGAAAACCCTTGAATAGGAGCCCTATGTAATCAGTTAGTTAGAATATTTGAAATGGTCTATAAATAGACCATTACGGGTGGATAAGAGGAGGATATTTTTTTTGGAGGAGGTGAATTTTCTATTGAAGTGTAAGAATTCTAGAGAGAGAAAGGAGAATGAATTTCTTGCATCTTCAATTGGCGCCGTCTGTGGGAACGATGAAGAAGATCGATTCGAGCCTGATCAGTATCATGTTAGTTCAATCAAGTTTGTAAGCACATAGTTTGATTTCTGGAAGTTGAATCCAGATCAGTGAGATTGTAGTTTGTTCAGAGAGAATTCTTGCTTATTGTCGATTCTGAGGCATTTGCTTCGGAATGACACAACTGTGATTTGTTCAATTACAGTCAGATCCGGTGAGTTCAAAGCTAGAAAAGCTCAGATCTAGCAAACGGTGACCGCGATTCGGTGAAGTTGAGCCCAGATCTAAAGGAATTTGCATCGATGACGCTCAGATCTGTTTCGGAGTTCGTAATTCATGCCTTTGCTTCGATCCAGAATCATGATAGGGGGTGAGAACTCCAATACGGTAGAGAACGTCCAGCAGGTGAAACTTGATGAGTTGATGAGCATGATTGAAGCTCTCCGGAGAGAAAATGCGGATGTAAGGACTGAAATGCAGCGTTAAGAAGCTCCAGTAATTCCGCAACCGCTCCCGGTAGGAGAAGAAGGTGCACGTACCGATGCGGCACATCACGGCGAGAAGGTCGAAAACAATCTGATAGATCTTCACCGCAAGGAAATCCGGCCAAACGGTTTGCCGCAAAATCTTCGTCGTATTGATGATCGTGAAGGATCGACTCACGTAGATCCACGGCGTGAGCAGATCAGGCGAAACGAAGTAATGACTTTTGATCCACATCAAGAAACGCTCAGCCGAGGTGAAGCAATAAAGTTAGATCATCACAAAGCTATGCCTCCATGGCGTAGAGATTTTGTTGAGGACAGATCATTCGATTCGATTTATCGGCCTTCCATGGCGACGTTCGACTATCACGGCTAAGAGAAGAGATCTGTAGACCAGAGAGCAACCGCGGGGTTCCAAAAGGAAAATGAAACACTCCGTTCAGCAGCTCGAACAGTTGATTCACCGTTCACCGATGAGATTCTGAATGCTCTGAGTCCGAGGAAATTTTCCATGCCCGTTTTCATTCTGTTCGACGGAACGACCGATCCGATCGATCATGTGTATCACATCCAGTTGAAAATGGCTCTGAACACTGAGAATGACTCTTTGATGTGCAAGTGCTTTCCTACGAATTTAGCAGGACCAGCTCTCAATTGGTTCAAGAACCTGCCGAGGGGCTCAGTGGATAGCTTCTGAAGCTTGTGTGATTGGTTCATAAGCCAATATTATGGAAATAAGCATCCAGCGAAGGACATGTCGAGCCTATTCACAATGAAGCAGCATGATGATGAGCGTCTCCAAGCCTTCCTAACCAGGTTTAACCTTACCAAGAGCATGGTGATTGAATGTCACCCTTCAACGGCAGTTCAAGCATTTATACTGGCCATGACTCGTGGCACTCCATTCCACACAAGTTTGGTGGTGAACATGCCGAAAACTATGGATGAACTTAATGAAAGAGCCGATGGATTTGTGCGCTTGGAAGAAGAAGAAGTAGCAAACGCTCGGAAGACATCAGCCATATCCACGGAGGAAAAGACCAAAGCAAATATCAGACAAAAGCAGGTTCAGGCGCAGCGCTCCTCGTGGAAATCTGAGAAGAGGCCCAGAGAGGAAGAGCTGGTTACCCTATTGAAAGTTACCTTAGCAAAACTGTACCAAGAAAATAAAGATAAGTTCCGATCTCCTTTACCAATCAGACAACCCCTCGAACAGAGGGATCAGTCTAAGCACTGTGCAATTCATTCTGACTTTGGCCATCAGGCTAACGAATACAGGAACCTAAGAAGATAGGTAGAGATGCTGATAGCCAGAGGGGAGTTCGCAAGTTATATTCAAGGCCCAGCGGTGGAACAGAACCGACCAATGGAGCACGTGAAGAGGAATCAGAAGTTGAATTCTCACAACACGCAACCAGTTCGAATAATCAATGCAATTCACGGTCGGCCTGAGCCTGCTGAAGAGTCAGATGAACTGCTTTGAACACGCCTTTGCCAGGCACAAATGAATAGAATGATAGGCAGTGTAAACACTTTGCACCAACAGAGCGCATCAACGCAAATAAAGTTTGACAGAACAGATCTATTGCGTGTTCAGATCCCTCATGAGGACCCGTTGGTCGTAAGTTTGACAGTGGCCAAATGCTTGGTGCGCAGAGTTCTGATTGATCTTGGAAGTAGTGCGAACATCATGCCAAGGGATACATTTAATTTGCTCGAGATCAAGCAGGATCGACTAAAATCCACCGGGAATCCTCTACTAGGGTTTGATGGAAAACGAGTGGAGCCCGTCGGTACGGTGGAGGTAGTGGTACATGCTGCCGAGAGGGTTCTGATAGAAACCTTTGTGGTTGTTGAAATTCATCCCTCTTACAATCTTCTGATGGGCAGAGGGTGGATCCACAGAGTTCAAGGTGTTCCTTCCACTCTACATCAGGTAATGAGATGCCTGGGGCTAGACGGGACCAAAGTGATTGACATTCATGGGACCAGGTTGCAGCTAAAGAATGTTATTCAATAACGCTGAAGCATGCCGGAAAAGGGAAAGCTCCCATTCATTCAGCAAGTCCGAGATAGCAATTACATGAGCCTCCCTCAAAGCAGAATGGGGAGGAGGAACCATTGGACTTGACTGAAGAACCCCTGGTTGATGTGCAGATCGATCAGTTCCGACCGGAACGAACAACCAGAGTGGGGGAATGACTCGCTGAGAAGGAGAAGCAGGAGTTGGTTAATTTCTTGTCTCAAAACGCAGATGTATTTGCATGGAGTCACCTAGACATGCCAGGGATCAATCCTTCTATATCTTGTCACTCCTTGAACGTTAATCCCAATGCAAAACCTGTAAAGCAAAAGCAGCGACGGTTTGCTCCCCAGCGCAACCGGATCATTACCGAGGAGGTTGACAGGCTGCTTGATGCGGGGTTTGTAAGAGAAGTGTACTACCCTGACTGGTTATCAAATGTTGTCGTTGTGTAGAAGAAGAATGGGAAATGGCAAGTGTGCATTGATTTCACCAATTTAAACAAAGCCTGTCCGAAGGATAGCTTCCCGCTGCCAAAGATTGATCAAATGGTGGATGCAACTACTGGATATGAACGTTTGACCTTTTTAGATGCTTATTCAGGTTATAATCAGATCCCCATGGACCCTGCTGATGAAGAAAAAACTTCTTTCGTTACCGAACGCGGGACGTATTGCTACAAAGTCATACCATTCGGACTGAAGAACGCCGGAGCAACTTACCAAAGACTTATTAGCAAAAATTTTAAGGGACAAATAGGGAAAACCGTGGAAGCTTACATTGATGACATAGTGGTAAAAAGTAAGAAGAAAGTTGACCATGTGAAACATCTACGAGACGTATTTGATGTGTTGAGGCAATATGGAATGAAGCTCAATCCAACCAAGTGCTCATTCGGTGTAAGTTCTGGCCAATTCCTGGGGCACGTGGTTAATCTTAGAGCCATCGAGGCAAGCCCTGCCCAAGCAGAAGCTCTAACTAAGAATGCCGAGCCAACGACAGTCAAAAAAGTGCAAACACTTACGGGACGGATCGCTGCACTGAGCCGGTTCATTTCCAAATTGTCAGATTGCTACAAACCATTTTTTGACATAATACGAAGCCATGGCAGGCAAGTTTGGGGGGATGAACAGCGCATAGCGTTAACTGCTCTGAAAAAGTATATGCAGAACCTTCCGGTCCTGTCAGCTCCAGAACCGGGCGAAAAGCTATTTTTATATCTCAGAGTATCCGACATCGCGACAAGTGGTGTTTTGATCCGCTATGCAGAAGGGAAGCACTATCCAGTGTTCTACGTTAGCAAGATAATGACTGAGGCCGAAAGGCGTTATTCAAAGGCAGAGCGGGTGATACTCTCGCTAGTGCATGCGAAAAAAAAGCTCAGGCATTATTTTGAATCCCATCCTATCATCGTTTTAACCACTTTCCCTATCAGAATAATCCTGCACAAACTAGATCTCTCAGGAAGAATGACAAAGTGGGCCATAGAGTTAAGCTCATTTGATATCACATACGAACCCAGAACAGCAGTCAAAGGGCAAGCGGTGGCAGATTTTTTACTAGAATATGATTCAGAGGACATGGAGGAAGACCTTCGTGAATGCTTATTGGTGCGACCGAGCGTGTGCACAAAATAATGCACAACACTTTAGGTTTAGAAATAATGTCAAGTGGGCACCATATTTTAAAATTTATAAAACCACTAAACACTTATACTATGGAGTATGAAGTGAGCAGGGATCGTCCCAAGAGATCTAAACAATTATAGGTTTTCCAGAATTGAATTATACTTTAGTGCTTCTGTGATTGCCAAAAGGGTTTTGTTTGTGATTAAAACTAATTTTAAACTAAATGATTGCAATAAAGAAATAGAGTTTAAGAGATTGGAAAGAGACTTAGGGTGTAGGATTCACCACTAAGCACATTCCCTAACTCACTCACTTTCAACTAATTGGGGAAATAATACTATGTAATCTATATGTGGCTAACAAGAGCAATGAAAAGTGTAAACCATCAATTTCAAGCATGAATCAACTACCTAATGACAATTAAACTAAGTGTAGTGCAATTCACCCATTCAAAGCATGATTTATCAATCCAAGTTACAAATTTAACACACATTAATCTAGAAGATAATGCAATTGTGACAAAAAGTATGGAATTCAAACATAAGTATGGATGGTCTACTTACCTAATAATTGAATTGCAATTAAATTAATTAAACTTAAATTAAACTAATTAAACATGAATTTAAAACTAATTAAACAACAAATTAACCTAAACATGTAGTACCATCCATCAAATGTAAGCATTTTTCATCAATTTGAAACACAATTACAACTAAGCAATACCATGCATAGCCATCACAAGAATCAATTAACAAAGAATTCGTGTGTAAAATTTGTTTATCAATCAACCGCACATAAGACAATATGAGATTAATACAGATAATCAATTGGAAGAATTTAATTCATAATATTCAAGACTATACACTAATTACATAAATTAATCCCCAAAAAGTATGAAAAGAGAGAGAGAATAGGTTACATGCTTAGGGTTTATCCAACCCTAAGTAGAAGAATCAGCCACTCATGGTTGATGGAGTCGAAGACAGGACAATCCCCATCATCTGCTTCATCTTCTCTGAACTTTTCTTCCAAACCCTAGCCTGTTCTTCTTTTCCCTTTCTTCGCGTGTTTTTCCAGAGAGAAAATACGATACTACGATACAGGAAAAAAAATAAAATAAAACTCTTTTTTTTTTTTCTCTAATAATCTTTACCTAAATAAAAACTAAAACTAACCCTAATCTAATGGCTCACTGGGCCTTAAGTAACAATATCATTAAAGCCCAGCAGTTCCCAAAATGAGCCCAAAAATTAAATAAAAACTGTAATGTTGCTAAGTCCTGGGGGATCGATCCCCCACCCTGGGGATCGATCCCCCCAGAGTTGACAAATTCCTTTTAAGCCCTATTCAGCTCCATTTTTGCCCCGGGCTATTTGGTTTGCTTCTCCATCTTTGGGAACATCATCAAAGGCCCGAAATTGACCACTTTGTGCCATTGTCTGAAAATCTTTGCTTAACTCCAAAATGGCTTAATTGGACTGTTCTTAGCTCATTTTAACTTTATTGCCCTGAAATACACATAAACATAAATTAGGACTAAAATATAAAATTAAGATAGATGCAAAGACTGAAATACCTTAGCTTAGGTGCTGAAATGTGCAACATTTAAGCACTTATCACGCCCCCAAACTTAGATATTGCTAGTCCCTAGCAATAAACTACAGCATGGAAATGAAACAAACATATATACGATTATGAACTAATAAAGCAAATAAAGATAACACCACTTTCGTAGGGATCACGGTTGCATTTAGCATATGCAACAAGCCTTTTAAACCCCTAGGTTACCCCTAGTGGACGAGTGAAGTCTCGTGAGGGTTTACAGAAATGGTACCCACAAATATCAACAGCTCTTCCTTACTTGAGAAGTAACGACACATATTAAACAAGTGTTGAAAGTAGACTACCTCAAGTATGCAAATTTCTGCCATTTCTAAGCTATTCTCAATATTTCAACATCATGTAAGCAAAAACGGTCATCCACGCATCAATCAATTAATCATGCAAATTGAATCAATTATATCATCCTTTTAAGTGAACCGGCATCAAAATGTGTTGTTATCCTAGCAAATCAAAGTAATGGCATAGCCTTACCCTCAAACTAGCATGCAGATATAGTACCAAACATCAAGACATTGAATGAACCTTGTTATTTAATCAAACATTCTTTTTTTTTTTTTTTTTTTATTGATTTCATTTTTTTATTTTTATGTATGACCATGTGCAATGTCCAAGTTCCTTAAGCTCTCTAATCACCCCATGTAACAAGCGTTGAGCCAACGACTCCCAAACCAGATGGTCTTAGGGCGTTAAGTGTAAAGACACTCCTAAGGGCGTAATGACTCGGAATGGCTAGGCTACGAACTCAAACTAATCATACATCTTACATTCTTCCCTTATCTTCCTTTTTAATCAGTTGACATGTTGAAAGAATGCAGTTTTTTTTTTTTTTTTTTTAATTTATTTCTTTTCTTTCCTTTGCAAGGTCATTTTATCAAGAATGAAAGCTTTCAAAGCATACTAGCTCAATTGGAACAAACCAAAACAATAATCAACTAAGCATGTACCCCACAAATTGAATGCTAGTGTGCGCAAGTGCAAATGTAGAATTCTAGAATCAACTCTCAAAGCATTTTCAACCAACAAGATGATGTGTACCACAAAAGCAAACATGATGTCAAAAATTAAAATTTACCCCTAAATGGCATCCTAGAGCATACAAGAAGTATTAGACTCTAACAACTTGTTTTTTAAAGGCACTATGCTTCAAAAGTTCAAAATCATTGCCAAATATATCTCAAATCTCAATCATGCATTTAAAACTCAACTTAAAGTAGAATGTAATAAGGCTACTTTACCCCCAAACTTAAACTGCACATTGTCTTCAATGTGCAATGAGAACAATGAAAGAAATGGAAAGAGTATACCGTGATGGCAAAAGTTAATGACGTCCGGTAATGATCCATGACGAAAGAGGTCTTCCCCAAACTTGGATGCAAAAACCTACTAGAAAAGCCACACTAGCAACTCACATCAAATATCAAATGGAATAAGTAAAGCATACATTCCAAAACAATATAGAATAAGATGTAAAGAGATATGATATCAAGCCCTTTTATAAAAGATGAAAACATGCATAACTAAGCAGAAGGGCATAACGGGGACACATATTTTTGAAATTTTAGTGATATGTTTTTTTTTTTTTTTTAATTTCAAGAATGGGATTGATTTCCCAGTTTTTTTTTTATTTTTATTTTTTAACACAAAGAAAAATATTCTAAACTAAAAAGAAAAAATATATATTAAACTAAAAAGAAATAAATATATACTAAAATAAATCAATTCAAGTTTTTTTTTTTTTTTTTTTTTTTTTTTTTTTTTTTTTTTTTACAAAGGAAAAGAACATGTATATACAACCAACAAAATAAAATAAGAAAAATGGGCTAAGTTTAACGTCTCTAGCAAGACGGAAGGTTACTGAAATTTTATTTTATTTTTATCAAAAATAAATAAAGAAATAAATAACTAAAAACACTACTACAAATTCTACTTAGCCTTTTTTTTTTTTTTTAAACATCAATGCTACTCTTTTTTTTTTTTATCTATTTTTTTTTTTTATCTATTTTTTTTTTTTAATAAATCAATTCAAAAAAATATATATATATAAATACTTTTTAATTAATAAAATTTTTATGTTATGTTTTTATGTTTTTATTTTTTTATTTTTTTTTTGTTTTTTTTTAATTATTTTATTATTTTAATTTTTTTCTTTTCTTTTTCTTTTTCTTTTTTTTTTTATTTTTTTAAATTTTTATGTATCAATTGGAACGGCGAAGCCAAAAGCTCGCCGGAGAAGATGAACAGCCGCGACCGCTGTTGGAAGAACCAACCGCCGGAAATCGTGGCCGGAGAAGAACCAGCCTTGTTCGCCGGCGAAACCAAGCCGAGATCGCCAGAGAGAAACGAACCCGCGACGCCGGAAAAATGAATCCAGTTGTGACGCCGGAAAAATAGCTCAGACCCATGGCGCCGGAAAAATAAAGGCCGAAACAGCCTTGATCGCCGGAGAACGAGACAGATGTGAAAGGATGCAACGCCGAGATCGCTGGAGAACTGCGAACAGATGCGAAGCCTGAAAAACGATGTCCCAGATCCGACGCCGTTTGACCCTCAACCCAGATGCGACCACCGTTGATCAGGGACACTGGAAATAAACTCAGCCGGCGCCGGAAAAGAACCGAGAAAACGGCGCTGCAGATGACGACACATAAGCTCACCGGAAAGACGACCCACCAGAAAGAACCCAGCCACGAATCACTGCACAAGCCCAGTCAAAATCGCCGGAATATGAAGCAGCCGCCGGAATCGCTGGGGAAAACGACGAGTTACAAGCTCGCCGGAGAGGGCCAATCCGGAATCGGACTGATTCAAGCACGGCCGGAAGAAAACGGACAGCCGCGACGCCGACGAATTAAACAAGAACCAGGAAATGGCGCTGGAAGATGAACAGATGCGACGCCGGAAAGAAAACAGATGCAACGCCGCTGCTGTTTGTTTTTTTTTTTTTTTTTTTTTTTTAAATAATAATAATAATAATAATAAAAATAAACAAAAAAAACAAAACTAAAAAGAATATATACACTAAAATGAAAAATAGATAAAAAATAAAATAAAAATAATAATAATAATAAATAAAATTAAAATAAAATCACTTATCAACCTATACTAATTAATACTTTTTAAAAATTTTTTTTTTTTATGTTTTTGAATAAATCAAAATTAACATGAAATATATACAAAAATAATAAAAATAATAATAAAAAAATAGATAAAAAATCAAACACCAACCTACATTACTCATTTACAATTTTTTTTTTTTTTTAATTTTTTCTTTATTTAAAAATGCATGAATGTACAAAAGGAAAAATAGAAATAAAATAATAATAAAATGAAAATTAAAATGCAACGAAGGAGAAACTCGATACAACTAGTGTTTAACGTCGCTAGAAAGACGTGAGATATTCTCAATCTTCAAAATAAATGGGATCTACCAAGAGGGCAGATTCCACATTTCTTTGAAAATTTTGTCCATCAATATATGGTTTAAGCCTTTGACCATTAACTTTGAAGGTCCCTTCATCTTTTAGATTTTTAAGTTCAACAGCCCCATGAGGTGAAACGGAGATAATTTGATAAGGGCCTTCCCATTTGGTTCGAAGCTTTCCAGGGAAAAATTTGAGCCTAGAGTTGAATAACCAAGCCTTTTGACCGGCTTCAAAGGACTTTTTCACAATATGTTTATCATGAAATGCTTTTGTCCTTGCCTTGTAAATTTTTGAACTATCATAGGCATCATTTCTCAATTCCTCTAGCTCATTGAGTTGGAGTAAACGGTCATTTCCAGCCTTATCAAGATCAAAGTTGAGCCTTTTTATTGCCCAAAGTGCTTTGTGTTCTAGCTCAACCGGAAGATGACAAGGCTTCCCATAAACAAGTCTATATGGAGACATGCCTATTGGAGTCTTGTAAGCTGTCCGGTAAGCCCACAAAGCATCGTTCAATTTTCTTGACCAATCTTTTCGGGTCGAATTGACAGTTTTCTCAAGAATATGCTTGATTTCCCTATTTGACACCTCGACTTGCCCACTTGTCTGGGGATGGTAGGGAGTGGCCACTTTATGTGTGACGGAGTATTTCAAGAAAAGTTGCTTCAAGAATTGATTACAGAAATGTTTTCCTCCATCACTTATCATAGCCCTTGGCATACCAAAACGAGCAAAGATATTTGATTTAACGAATGCAATTACCACGGAGTGGTCATTCGTTTTGGTAGCACAAGCCTCAACCCACTTTGAAACATAATCAACGGCAACGAGGATATATTGAAAGCCATAAGACATTGGGAATGGTCCCATAAAGTCTATGCCCCATACATCGAAGATTTCAACTACAAAGATTGAAGTTAAGGGCATCATGTCTCTCTTTGACATTGATCCCAACTTTTGACACCGAACACATACCTTACAAAAGTTATAGGCATCTCGGTGGATAGTGGGCCAGAAGAGCCCACTTTGAAGAACCTTCAAAGCGGTCTTCTTTCCACTAAAATGCCCACCACAAGCAAGTGTGTGACAAAACGCAAGGACGCTCGAAACTTCACTTTCTGGCACACATCTCCTGATGATTTGATCCGGGCAATAACGAAACAGAATGGGATCTTCCCAATAGTATTTCCGGATGTTAGCAAAGAATCGGTCCTTTTCTTGTTTTGACCAATTAATGGGAAGTTTGCTGGTTGCAAGATAGTTAACAATGTCGGCGAACCAAGGCAACGTCCCATTTGAGATTTGAAAGAGTTGTTCATCCGGAAATGATTCATGAATTTCAAGATTTGGAGAAGATTCAACCATTAATCTAGACAGATGATCGGCAACGACATTGTCAGAGCCCTTTTTATCCTTGATTTCAAAGTCAAATTCTTGAAGAAGTAGAATCCATCTTATTAAGCGAGGTTTGGTTTCCTTTTTCATTAAAATATGCCTAAGAGCGGCATGATCGGAAAACACAATTACCTTGGATCCTAAGAGATATGACCGAAATTTATCAAGGGCATATACTACGGCAAGTAACTCTTTCTCGGTGGTAGAATAGTTCAATTGGGCACCTGAGAAAGTCTTACTCGCATAGTATATAGCATATGGTAGTTTACCTACCCTTTGCCCCAAAACAGCACCCATTGCGAAGTCGGAAGCATCACACATAATCTCAAATGGTAAGGACCAATTTGGAGGTTGCATGATAGGAGCGGATGATAGATGAGTGCGAAGTTGATGAAAAGCATTTAGGCATGCTTCATCAAAAACAAATGGAGTCTCCTTGGCAAGAAGGTTACACAAGGGTCTAGCAATTTTGCTAAAGTCTTTGATGAATCGGCGATAAAAACCGGCATGTCCTAGAAAGGAGCGGATTTCTCTCACCGTAGTAGGTGGAGACAATTCAGAAATTAGCTCAACTTTCGCTCTATCTACTTCTATTCCTCTTTTAGAGATGACATGTCCAAGCACGATTCCTTCTTGAACCATGAAATGGCTCTTTTCCCAACTTAACACAAGATTAGTCTCACGACATCTTTGAAGCACTTTTTTGAGATTTTGGAGACACGAATCAAATGAGTACCCAAAAACCGAGAAGTCATCCATGAAGACTTCTAAATACTTCTCCACCATGTCCGAAAAAATTGACATCATACACCTTTGGAAAGTGGCAGGAGCATTGCACAATCCGAAAGGCATCCGTCGATAAGCAAATGTACCGAAAGGACATGTGAATGTGGTCTTTTCTTGATCCAATGGATCTAAGGCCACTTGATTGTACCCCGAGTAACCATCTAGGAAGCAATAGTATTGTTGCCCAGCCAATCTTTCCAAGATTTGGTCAATGAAAGGCAATGGAAAATGGTCCTTCCTAGTAGCAGAATTCAGCTTTCGGTAATCTATACAAACACGCCATGAAGTGGCGGTGCGTTTCGAAATAAGATCACCCTTAGCATTTTCAACAACTGTGATTCCCGACTTTTTAGGAACCACTTGAGTTGGACTAACCCACTTGGAATCAGAGATAGGATAAATGATTCCCGCATCTAGAAGTTTCACAACCTCCTTCATGACCACTTCCTTCATATTTGGGTTCAATCTCCTTTGAGCATCCCTAAATGGCCTTTTATCCTCTTCCATGTGTATGCGATGCATACAAATAGAAGGGTCAATGCCTTTTAGGTCAGCCACACTCCATCCAATGGCTTCTTTGTTAGCTTTAAGCACTTCCAAAAGATCATTCTCTTGGTCATTTTCAAGATTGGAAGCAATGATGACCGGAAGAGTCCCTTTTGGGCCTAAGAAGGCGTATTTCAGATTTGATGGAAGAGGCTTAAGCTCAAGAATAGGAGGAGAGATGAGAGATGGAACTGGTGGAGTACTAGAGAGTGAAGGAAGAGGTTCTTTCTTGCTTTTCCAAGGTGGGTAATCCAAAGTGGCCACAGAGTCCATCAAAGCATTCACCTCACTTATGGATCCTTCTGTGTCAAAACCACAACTTTCAAACATTTCACAAAGGCACGCCTCAAGAGGGTCCTTAGATAGAATAGAGGGAAGAGTCTCCTCTATGGTTTCATCCAAGACATCCACTAGGAAACACTCGTCTTCATCTGTGGGATGTTGACTCGCATTGAATACATTAAGCTTAACCATCATGTTGCCAAATGAGATATCCATAATGCCAGATCTACAATTAATGGTGGCATTGGCAGTGGCAAGGAATGGCCTTCCTAGGATGACTGGAATGTGATTGGTGAGATTAGGGACTGGCTCAGTATCTAGTACCACAAAATCAACCGGGAAATAAAATTTATCAACCTTAATTAGAATATCCTCAACAATCCCCCTTGGTTTCTTAATTGATCTATCGGCTAGTTGGTTTACTACCGATGTTGGCTTCAAGTCCCCTAATCCTAATTACAAGTAAACAGAGTATGGAATGAGATTGATACTTGCACCTAAATCAAGGAGAGCTCTACGAACCTCTTGGTTTCCAATAACACAAGAAATAGTCGGAGCACCCGGATCCTTGAACTTAGGGGGAGTGTTAGAAAGAATGATGGAACTCACTTGTTCTGTTAAAAGCACTTTCTTAAGGTCCCTTCCCTTGCTCTTCCTCTTTTGTGTGCACAAGTCCTTCAAGAACTTTGCATATGGTGGAATTTGCCTAATTGCATCTAGAAGAGGAAGATTGATTTTCACTTGTTTAAACACTTCCATCATATCATGAATTTTTCCTTCTTGTCTCCCAAATGATGAAGTCTCTCTCAAAGCTTGAGGAAATGGAGCTTTTGGCTCATAAGGCTTCTCTAATTGGGGAGATGATGATGAAGATGATGGAATGTCCTTTTTGGAACCACTAGCATCTAAGGAATTTGGAATAGAATTTGGAATGGGATGGATGCAACCACTTGGTTGTGCCAATTCATTATCCTCCTTAGGTACCTCTACCTTATTATCCACTTTCCTACCACTCCTTAAGGTAGTAATTGCTTGAACTTGCTCATTTCCAGAAAATTCTGATGAAGGACTTGCTTGCGCCATAAATTGCCCTTTAGGATTGGTCTCAGTTTGACTAGGCAACTTACCTTTCTCTCTCACATTTAAAGAATTAGCTAATTGCCCAATTTGAGCTTCAAGCTTTGCAATTGATTGAGAGTGAGAATGAAACAGTTGATTATCTTTTTGAAGATTACCTAAAGCTTGCAAGACTTTGTCCTCAAAAGCTGAACTTTTAGGAGGCGCTTGATTTGGATTAGAGTAAGATTGAGAATTTGATGCTTGAGGATGAGAGTAGGACTGAGGATTTGATGCTTGAGGTTGAGAGTATTGATTCACATTCTGAGGATAGAATGAAGGACGGTAACCTTGAGAATTCTGATTTTGATTTTGGAGATGTGGGGGAACATACTTTGCTTGGTAACCTTGATTTTGAGGAGGGTTTGCACCGTCTCCTTGATTTCTCCATGCAAAGTTTGGATGATTTTTCCACCCTGGATTGTAAGTATTGGAATAAGGGTTGTTCCCTTGATGAATGAAAGCAGCATTTGCTTGTTCTTGAGACTCACTTGGTATAATTTGTCCAAGGGGGCAATTTGAAGTATGGTGAGTGTAACTAGAACAAGTCATGCACATTTCATTGGAATGGTGAGGATATGATTGAGTTGCCGGACCTTGATTCAAAAGGAATGTATCAAACCTTTGAGTAAGATTTTTGACCTCAGCGGCAATTTCCATGGAAGAGTCTATTTGATTTATAGCTTTCTTTCCTCCCATATGTGCTAGGTGACTACCCCTAGAAGATGAAGATCTATGCATTGAGTTTTCACTCATTTTTTCGAAAAGTTGCCAAATTTCATCTTCATTTCTTTCAATGTAGCTTCCGCCACAAGAAGCATCAACAATGCCCTTATTGGCATCGGATAAACTTGAAAAGAAACATTGAACTAATTGCCACTTAGGAATGTCATGATGTGGACACTTCCGTAGCAAGTCATTCAAACGTTCCCATGCTTCATGAAGGGGTTCTCCTTCTTGTTGTTTAAATTCACGAATGGAAGTTCTCATGGCATCAGTTCGACTTGCGGGATAATACTTTTTTAAAAACTCTTGTTGCAATTGTGCCCAAGAGGTGATTGTATTTGGCCGCAAGTTGTTGAACCAATATTTAGCTTTATCCCGAAGAGTGAAAGGGAAAAGCTTCATTTTTAGGACTTCTTCCGGAACATCCGTGATTTTCACGGTGGAACAAACTTCCAAGAACTCATCTAAATGTTTATAAGGCTCTTCATTGCTCAACCCATAGAAAAGGGGGCACATGTTAATGGTGGAAGCCTTAATCTCATAATGATGAGCACGAAAATTTGGCAATTGAATGCAAGTAGGTGCATTATATTGATTTGGAGTGTAACGATCCCTAAGGACCATTGGAGGATTGAGAGGAGGATATGGCATTTGACCTTGTTGATGATATGCCATTTGACCTTGTTGAGGGTATGCCATTTGAACATATTGTTGTTGTTGCTCACCAATTGGGGGAACAACATTTGGCCTTGGCATCCCTAGATTAGGTTGTTGCACCGCATGATTAACTGGTTGTGGCATTCCCAAGGGTGGATGCACACCTTGAGGATCCACAATATGAACTTGTGGTGGGTGGTGCACACCATTATGATCCACATGACTAAGATCTACAATGGGATCTTCAATTGGATCTTCCATTAAAGGTGATGGAAGATCAAAATTTAAAAGATTAAGATGACTATCCCTAGTACTACTTCTTAAACGCCGAAGAAAAATTTCGAGATTTTGATTTACAGGAGCAAGAGGACGATTAAGTGATCTACGACCATGCATGCACTAGAACAAGTCAACACACCAACATTTCAAAATTTCAACCTCCACATACGATGTTCCCAAACTCCTCAATAATATCAATGCACTTAAAACAAATAAATGCCTCCACACGGGCCGATGCCTTCTACAAGAAGGTATGCTTGGACTTAAAAATAAAACAATTCAATTTAAGCCTCCACTTGGGCTGTCCAAAGCATGCAAATTGGTATACAATTAAAGTACTAAAATTAAAGAGAACTTACAGATGGTCCTTAAGCAACTTCAAATTTTTTTTTAATTGCTTCTAAGTCCAGCGTTTGCTCCACTTTGCTTCAAGTACCTAATTGACAAATCAAATAAAAAAAAAATTAAAAATTAAAATGACTTAAAAGTAGACAATCAACAAAGAACTAATGTTTAATTCAATTCTTCAAAACCGTTAGATCCCCGGCAACGGCGCCAAAACTATGGTGCGACCGAGCGTGTGCACAAAATAATGCACAACACTTTAGGTTTAGAAATAATGTCAAGTGGGCACCATATTTTAAAATTTATAAAACCACTAAACACTTATACTATGGAGTATGAAGTGAGCAGGGATCGTCCCAAGAGATCTAAACAATTATAGGTTTTCCAGAATTGAATTATACTTTAGTGCTTCTGTGATTGCCAAAAGGGTTTTGTTTGTGATTAAAACTAATTTTAAACTAAATGATTGCAATAAAGAAATAGAGTTTAAGAGATTGGAAAGAGACTTAGGGTGTAGGATTCACCACTAAGCACATTCCCTAACTCACTCACTTTCAACTAATTGGGGAAATAATACTATGTAATCTATATGTGGCTAACAAGAGCAATGAAAAGTGTAAACCATCAATTTCAAGCATGAATCAACTACCTAATGACAATTAAACTAAGTGTAGTGCAATTCACCCATTCAAAGCATGATTTATCAATCCAAGTTACAAATTTAACACACATTAATCTAGAAGATAATGCAATTGTGACAAAAAGTATGGAATTCAAATATAAGTATGGATGGTCTACTTACCTAATAATTGAATTGCAATTAAATTAATTAAACTTAAATTAAACTAATTAAACATGAATTTAAAACTAATTAAACAACAAATTAACCTAAACATGTAGTACCATCCATCAAATGTAAGCATTTTTCATCAATTTGAAACACAATTACAACTAAGCAATACCATGCATAGCCATCACAAGAATCAATTAACAAAGAATTCGTGTGTAAAATTTGTTTATCAATCAACCGCACATAAGACAATATGAGATTAATACAGATAATCAATTGGAAGAATTTAATTCATAATATTCAAGACTATACACTAATTACATAAATTAATCCCCAAAAAGTATGAAAAGAGAGAGAGAATAGGTTACATGCTTAGGGTTTATCCAACCCTAAGTAGAAGAATCAGCCACTCATGGTTGATGGAGTCGAAGACAGGACAATCCCCATCATCTACTTCATCTTCTCTGAACTTTTCTTCCAAACCCTAGCCTGTTCTTCTTTTTCCCTTTCTTCGCGTGTTTTTCCAGAGAGAAAATACGATACTACGATACAGAAAAAAAATAAAATAAAACTCTTTTTTTTTTTTTCTCTAATAATCTTTACCTAAATAAAAACTAAAACTAACCCTAATCTAATGGCTCACTGGGCCTTAAGTAACAATCTCATTAAAGCCCAACAGTTCCCAAAATGAGCCCAAAAATTAAATAAAAACTGTAATGTTGCTAAGTCCTGGGGGATCGATCCCCCACCCTGGGGATCGATCCCCCCAGAGTTGACAAATTCCTTTAAGCCCTATTCAGCTCCATTTTTGCCCCGGGCTATTTGGTTTGCTTCTCCATCTTTGGGAACATCATCAAAGGCCCGAAATTGACCGCTTTGTGCCATTGTCTGAAAATCTTTGCTTATCTCCAAAATGGCTTAATTGGACTGTTCTTAGCTCATTTTAACTTTATTGCCCTGAAATACACATAAACATAAATTAGGACTAAAATATAAAATTAAGATAGATGCAAAGACTGAAATACCTTAGCTTAGGTGCTGAAATGTGCAACATTTAAGCACTTATCACTTATGGAAACTCTTTGTTGATGGATCCTCAAATCAGATGGGTGCAGGCATTGGGATCAAACTGCAGACGCCAGAAGGTACATCCTTAAGTCAAGTGCTTCGGCTTGAATTCGGAGCCACGAACAATGAGGCGGAGTATGAAGCACTACTGGCAGGAATTAAGCTTGCCAAGGAGCTGAAGGTCAGGGTTTTGACTATTTTTAGTGACTCGCAGTTAATTGTTCGGCAGGTGAATGGCGAGTATGAAACTAAGGATGAAACGATGGAAGCATATCATTCTACTGTTATGCAGGAGGCCAAAAACTTTGAAAAAATTGAATTCATTCAAATTCCAAAGGAGCATAACGAGGATGCCGATCGGCTAGCATGTAGTGCCTCGGGTTCTGGAGAAACATTGGCAAGGGTGATTCCAGTAGGAATATTAAACCAGCCATCCATTTTCGAAGAACCTTCGGGCTTAGATCCTTGGCAAGTGAATGTTATTCCATATGAGCCAAGTTGGATTGATCCGATCATAACTTACATCCGGGATGGTACTCTGCCTGAGCAAAGAGATGAGGCTAGGAAAATCAAATCGAATGCTGCAAAGTACGCTATAGTGCATAACCAGTTGTACAGAAGATCTTTTTTCGGACCGTACTTAAAGTGCGTCACCCCCACAGAGGCTCGGCAGATATTACGAGCTATTCATGAAGGTGTATGTCGAAACCACTCAGGGGGGAGGTCTTTAGCCCACAAAGCAATGATGCAAGGGTACTTCTGGCTGAACATGTCACGAGATGCGAAAGAATTGTCCAGAAGGTGCGATAAGTGCCAAAGGTTCGGACCACTGATTCACCAACCACCTGAGGACTTACACGTAATGGCCACACCATGGCCTTTCGCACAGTGGGGGATAGATGTGGTTGGTCCTCTACCAACTGCAAGAGCTCAGAACAAGTATGTGCTGCTGGCTACAGATTACTTTACTAAGTGGGTGGAAGCAGAGCCGTACCCGAGCGTTACTCAAACTCATGCGAGACGGTTCATTTGGAGTAATATTATTTGCCGGTTTGGTGTTCCGAGGTCAATCGTCATGGATAATGGGACCAATCTTGACAGTAAGCAAGTAAGAGGGTTGTTGGAGGAATATGGAATTAATCAAAAGCTGGCGGCAGTAAGTCACCCCCAGGCCAATGGACAAGCGGAAATCACAAATAGAATAATCTTTGCTTGTATCAAGAAAAAACTTGAAGAAAAGAAAGGAAAATGGTTAGATGAACTGCCAAACGTCCTATGGGCTTACAGAACGACCCCAAGGCGACCGACCGGAGAAAGCCCATTCACCATGGCGTATGGTACCGAGGCAGTTATACCGGTCGAGCACTTGGTTCCGACTGTTCGAAGCTTGGCATGGAACCGAGAGCATAATGACAGTATGTTGAGGTTGAACCTCGATTTGTTGGAGGAAAAAAGAGATGCAGCGGCGGTAAGGCTCGCATCCTACCAGCAGATGTTTGCGAATAGCCATAACAAAAAAGTAACGCACAGAGACTTTACATCGGGTGATCTGGTTCTGAAAAAGAAGGTGGGGATAGTAAAAAAGATGATGCCACCATGGGAAGGTCCATACAGAATTGCAAAAGCCATAGGAAATGGGGCATATACCTTAGAGACCATGGCCGGAAGGCTGGTTAACAAGCCTTGGAATACTACTTCTCTGAAGAGGTATTATCAATAAAAAGTTGAATTTCAATATTGAATTTTGTTCGTTTTCAATTGAATACAGGCGAATGTACAAGTTTTTGAGATTTATAAAAATAATATTCCTCTTTAATAGGTTGATTAAGTAAAAAAAGCAAAACCAAGTGGCAAGTGGCATTCTAGCCGAGCGCTAGGCACTTGAGCAAAGTAAGTGGCAGCTGGCACTATGAGCCGAACGCCAAACACTTGCTAAGAAATAAAAAGCCAAGTGGCAAGTGGCATTCTAGCCGAGCGTTAGGCACTTCAGCAAAGTAAGTGGCAGCTGGCACTATGAGCCAAACGCCAAACACTTGCCGAAAGAAATAAAAGAGTGAAAGTGGCAAGTGGCATTCTAGCCAAGCGCCAACCACTCAGCAAAGTAAGTGGCAGCTGGCACTATGAGCCGAACGCCAAACACTTGCCAAAAGAAATGAAAGAGTGAAAGTGGCAAGTGGCATTCTAGCCGAGCACCAACCACTCAGCAAAGTAAGTGGCAACTAGCACTATGAACCGAACGCCAAAAACTTGCCAAAAAAAAAAAAAAAAATGGTAAGTGGCGTTCTGGCCGAGTGCCAACCGCTTAGCAAAGTAAGTGGCCTTCGGCACCATGAGCCGAACGCCAAAAACTTGCACAAAAAACTACTTTTGCTGTGACACACTAGCTGAAAGCCAACCACTGACATACAGGGAAGAACCAGATCAGATCATTAAATCAAAGAATTTACAGAAAGAGTTTGATCAGAAATCGGCCATCTCATTAATAATAAAGTTTAAAGAGTTACAAAAATGATGAGGTATACAGATGGCAAAAATACAAAAGAAATAAAGTCAATACATCAAAAAGGTTCTAACTAAGAAACGTTTGCCTCGTCAGCTTCTTGATGGTGCTGGATGGTCTCATCATCATTGTTGGTGTCACCATCCTCACGGGGAGGAGAGTCGAGCTGAATGACATAATCGTTCTGCTGAGTCCTACCCTCAATAGCGTTGGAAGAATCATTCCGCTGAGGGTTATCTTCAGCAGCAGTAACAGATGGAGTCACGGTGGATAGAGGAAGAATGTCTAAAGTCAGAGCAGCAGAGGGAGTATGAGTGATCCGGGAAGAGGCAATCTCTTGGCACTCATCAAATATGCCCTCAGTAGCGGTGGAGTCCGGATCGGCATAAATACCCGGAGGGTCAATCTCTAGCTCCCTGTCAACATCATCAGGGGTAGAACCAGTCTGACCCTTACCCGGAACACAATCGACATAACCTTCTCGGAACCCCTGAGCATATCTGAGGGCCCCAACTTTGGAAAACCAAGCATGCAGAGCTAGCATATCACCATTTACCCTACTAATGGTGTCGAGTAAAGCATTGCGCTCGTCCAAAGCTCTTTTCTCAAAGGCCATCCGAGCGGATTACTCATCACTCAAAAGGCGTAGCAGTTCTTCATTTTCAGCCTTAAGGGATTCCCGCTCGGTATGCCAGACGCTCTTCTCGAGCTGCAATGCATTCCTCTCATCTTGAAGAGAGTCGGTCTCCTTCCTTAGCGAGTCCCTCTCCTTTTCAACCTTACCACGCTGAACCATCAACCCGGTCTTCTGAGCAGCCAAAGCATCGTTCTCCTTGTTCGCTGCATTAAGGCTGTCAGAGAGCGTACGAACCTTGGCGTTCATAAGCTCAACCTGTTTCTACATAGCCATCATCCCGTACAGGGTTTGTAGAGATATACAGGACAACTGCTTAAGCCGAGCAGATGGTTAGAAGAAACTAAGTGTAAAGACTATATAAAGATTTATTGACTAAGAGGCAGAAGTTACCTCCATGGCAGATAAGGGAAATCAGCTGAACACTTCCTCCTAAGACAGACCCTTGGCTACCTCAATGTCCTTGGGAGTCCACATGCTTCTTTAGTATGCCATAACGGTCTGACCATCCTTGAACATTGTCTCGTTCGGTCTTACAGACGATCCGTCTGTTCGAATGAAGCGAGGGTTCCATGGTGCCGTTCCTGAGGCAGAGGCATGTCCAGAAGGGGTAGGGGGCCTAATCTGAGGAGGCCTTGCTAGAGATAGCACATTCGGCCCAGAGGGCCTAACCCTCTGTGACAAAGAAACATCATCGAGGCTGATGGCACTATCAGGCTGGTGCCTTTTTCCTCTTGCCTTTTCTCGTGCGGAAGCTGTAGTAGAGCCGGGAAGATTACTGACAGAGGGGGTCACGTTCGAACTGGCGGTCGCTGTGTTGGAGATCGGGTCAGTAGCCGTCACGATCGGATCGGTGGAAGGAGTGGTATCAGAAAGGGTAACAGAGGAAGATACTGAAGCTGGTGAAGAATTTGCTGCAGGCGTGATAACAGGCTTGGGGGCAGTTTTCCTCCTGCCAAAAGAATGGATCTGGAGTTGACTCATTGTCTTGCCGAGGGCTAAGAGAGCAAGGAGATTGTCTGAAGTGAGGAGGTCCGAGCAGGAGGGAGCGTTGGTCAGAACGTACAGCTTCAGATGGACCTCTTCTCAATGGGGAAAAAGTGGTAAAATGGTTCATCAGTTCTGATCTTACTAACCTTGTAACAGAGGAGAAGATCTATGAGGTCCAGATCTAGACCTCTGTCACGGATCAGAAGTAGCATAACAGACAAAATCCTAAGGAAATTTGGGTTTACTTGCAAAGGGAAAAGTTTCAATTTGTTGAAAACGTAGCAAAAGAAGGGATGCAAAGGGAACCTAAGGAGGTTAAGATGAAAGTGTGAAAACAGAACCTTGCCGGGAAGAAGGCAAGCACCGGTTCTAATATTCATCTCTCTAAGGCAATTTCTAATTTGTATATCGTCAGGGAGGTGAAGTTTCATGCGAAGAATATCTAGATCTACAGTCATGGTGAGAATGAATGAAGATTTTAAGGAAGAGAAAGAGGTCTTCCGAAAGAAAAATGCAAATGAAACTAACCTCAGAAAGTGAGAACGGCAAAGAGTACTACAAGGTCGCTGGAAGGAGGATCTTTTGCAAGAAATCGCCGGAGAAGATTCGAACAACAGAAAGTGAGATGGAGACATAAAAGAGAATCGATGAAACATCTATGAGGCTTATAAAGACAAGGTGGGCCTGAGGGCCAAGGAGTCAGGAAAGCGAGGAGTTTTTTGAATCTCGAAACGCCGACCCCCAAATCTAGCCGTCCATTCTCCCATGCGATCTTCTCGAGCCGTCAGGTCATGATTAGCAGCCTCTAATAATTACCCCCTAATCAATAGGGAGTAATTATGGTGGCAATTGAGGATGCAATAAGTGGCATGGGCCAGTTATAGCTCGCTAGCATGGGATCGGATCAAACAATTGAAGTATGGCCCATGCAAAAGCACCACGGAATGGGTCGAGCTTGGAGGATCCACTGAAGAAGATCAAGCCCATTGGAAAGTCAAGCCCAAAAGGAAGAAAACCCTTGAATAAGAGCCCTATGTAATCAGTTAGTTAGAATATTTGTAATGGTCTATAAATAGACCATTACGGGTGGATAAGAGGAGGATATTTTTTTTGGAGGAGGTAAATTTTCTATTGAAGTGTAAGAATTCTAGAGAGAGAAATGAGAATGAATTTCTTGCATCTTCAATGTTTCTCTGTCTTCCCTCATTTTCTTTCTTCTCCTATCTCTCTCTTTCTTTCTTTTTCTCTCACAGACACATAAAGCACAAAACAAAACAATAAAATGAAGATTATTCATAGGACAATGATTATCAATTTGTAGCACGAACGTACGTACTTTCATTCCATATATGAAGTGGGTTACAGGAAGGAAAAAAAAAAAAAAAACACAATGGCACTTCATAACACGTGCTCGAGTTTATTCTATATAGAACTTATTTGAATCCTCATAAGTGGATTTCACAGCTTTTATTGTAGATATATATAGTACTACGTAGTAGTTAGCTAACAAACTATATAGTACTGGTTAGGTAGCTAGCTAGTTTAAGGGCAAAACACAACTCTATAGTTGGTCCCACCTGAGCACGTGAAAGTGCTTGTTTGATCTTCTTTAGGGTAACTATAAGCATCTGGGCACCTCTGTTTGAAAAATCTAAAGTAATTTGTGGGCCCACAGTTCCCGGAATTGCAACAGTATTAATCTTTTTTGAACACGGTACACGGGTTATTGCACCCGCCGGGTGCCCTCAATTCATTCGGGCATTGCCCGTTTATGTCCGCGGTACACCTTATGCCACGGGTGCACCCATTGGACGTGGGGCTAAACTCCATGGGCACATTGAACCCGTCCACAAGAGAGATGTCAAAGAAATCCAAGTTTTGGTATTGGTTCAAGGCATACTCGGCTAGGGTGTTAGGAGGCACACCGTAGGCATTACATTGGAGGAGCCCATTGCAGTCACCGGTCTGACACCTGCCCCGGCCTGATCCATCGAAGTTGCAACCAGTTCAGGGCCAGATACGGGCACCTGCTGTGCCTGCAGGGACATTGATGTCCCAAGTTTGGCCTCGGTCAAGCCGCCTGCCACCACCGGGCACGCCCGCAGCCCAAACCGTGTAGGGGCAGTTATTTCTGACATTGAAAATGGCTACATGGGTGATGGTGAAGAAAAGGGTAGTGAGAAGGAACATGGAAAGGAAGAGAGAGATTTGGAGAAGCTCATGTTTGGAACTGAGTGAGAGAAAATACTAGTGTAGTATATGGGTTGTGATTGTTGAGGGAATGGGGTTGGGTTTTTATAGGGTAAGGATGGATATGGGTTAGGCATGTAGGAACTTAATTCCATAGAATATTTGGTAGATATTTAGCTTGACTTGGAAAACAGGTCAACAACGAAGCCTTTGCATCCGTCCGATGCATTATGGTGGGATCCAATTTATATCCCACAAATGTAAAGGGTTTTGGCTAAAAATTTTTATTTTAAAACTATTTTTAAAATTGCAAACTAAGTAGGGCGACCTAGGCAACAGTTTTTTAACACTCTTGTCTTCGCCCCTTCTAGAATTTTTCATCAATAAATGGACCTACACAATACTTATTTCATCTTTACATTTATTGTTCAATATTTCAAATACATATTATCAGTTTGTGTGTGTGATTCATATATATTATATATATCCAATCGATTGGATTCAAGTCACTTCTCTATCCATGCATTTTTTTATAGGAATAATTCAATATATATTAAATTTATAATTTTAAAGTAAAAATTAAATATAGATAAATACTTAACAATTACAATATTTCTTTAATTACTTATGGTTAAAATTTTAAATTATTATGAAAAAAAATAATAATAAAGTGATATGACTCACACACGGTGCACCTACACGTGTTTCATTAAGAACCATAGCAGGTTGGATTTAAAAGACGCACTAGTTTAAAGTGCTCAAACACTTTTTCTTTTCTTTGTTTTTTTCACCACTCAAACACTTTCAAATCATAATAATATAAATAGTACTACGTAATAGAAGTGTAAAACCATAATCCGAGTATATGTTCCTAAATATTTTTTTTCAGAATAAAAGTTAGGTGATTAATTTTATTTTATTTATTTATTTTTGTGATGTATATGATGCCTTTCTTTTTTTTCTTTTTTTCTTTTTTTTTTTTGGTATCCCTAACAAGAAATTTATACTCTATTAACGAGGATCGAGAAAATTTTGTACTCCTACCAAATTACATATAGGTTGGGGAAAGAATAACTAAACTAAAATCTTAGTTGTTATTCTCTATAATATAACATCCGCGTTATATCACATAAAATCCACTCACCTAAAGTTGATGCGTGTGGAAAAATTCTGAGAATTCACTCACCTAAAGTTGATGTATATGGAAAAATTCTGAGAGTGATATGGCGTATAGAGTGTGGAAAAGTCTCAAGGAGTCCTGAAGAAATAATGGTTTTGGGCATCAACCGATACAGAATTAGTTGATAGTCATATTCATATTGTTTTTTTTTTTTTTTTTGGAAAATAAAGCAACTGACATAAATATATAAAAAGATTACAAGGAGGGCCTTTGGCCAAAACAACCCCATGAGGGGGAACAAGTCCAAAAGGACAACCAAACCCAACTAAGCCCAAGGACCAGCCCAAGACTAACAAAGAAGGCCCATAAGTGAAAAACAGAACTAACTACCCCCTATAACGGACTAAAAGTCGTTGCCAAAGGAGAGCTCAGCCAATCCGGTGATTGAGAGTAGACGAAGTCCCCAACGGAAGAAGACTGTATGTCGATCAATCTGGAGGACGAGGAGGTGGACGACAGCAGTTTGGCAAAAGATTCCAGTCAGCAAGGATGAGACGAGTGGCTGCACAGTCCTTTAGAAACCCTAATTTGAGGATTGAGGTAATAGAATAGCAGATCTTAGCAAGAACAGCCCTCTGAGATGTCTTCTTCCTTTGAAAAATTCTAGCATTTCTTTCTTCCCATGTATGATACACCACAGCTGAGAGACCAATTTTTCGAAGGAGGTTAGCGAGGGATCGATTTTTCCAACACCTGCTAATAAGGTGGACCAAATCATTCCAATTCCAAATTGAGGGGAAGAATTTGATCTTGTCACGGATAAATCTCCTAATTGGGGATATGAAACAGCAGCTGAAGAAAAGATGATCATGGGATTCAGTTGATAGGTTACAAAGCACGCACATGTTGTGGTGATGAGCCATTGACTTACTGTCAAGAGTAGACAATCGAGATTGAACAGCTAACCATAGATTAAATTTCATCCTTGGAATTATGTGGGATTTCCAAACTAGATTGAACCATGGGACTTGAGGGAATTGACCTGCAAGATAGTCTGAGGTGTGTTTGAGGGTAAAAACACCCGATGGAGATACAGACCACACCTTCCTTTCACTGGATGAAGAGGATGGCTGGTTAAGGGAATGCAACTCTGGTAATGCAGCAAGAATGCTCTGTGGGAAGCACCATGTTGAATTGGTAATGAAAGAACTGACTTTGATATTCTCATTAACACCATTATCCTTTAAGAATGTGGGTGGAAATCTAGAGCACAATGGACCACCTGGAGCCCAGTTATCCCACCAAAAGGATGTAGCATTACCATCTCTAATTCTGTGCTTGATGATAGATCTTGCATGGTGCCTCAGCTACAGAATCTTCCTCCAACTCCAGGAGCATGGTTGTGGGTAAGTGAGAGTCCATAGGTTCCTGGATTTGATGAGGTGAGTATGACACCATTTAACCCATAACTTGTTTAAATCATTTGCTTGAAGGTCCCAAATATGTCTAAGTATACCAGCTTTATTGCATAGCTCCAAATTTGGAATACCCAACCCACCTGCTTCCTTATGTTTACATATTTTGCTCCATGCAACTTTAGCACAAAAAGACTTCATTTCTGCCCAGACCAAAGGAAGGCACTGAAGATACTGTTGAGTTGATTGATTACAGCCTTAAGGGGAATAAAAATTCCTGACCAATAGAGTTGTGTGGAAACAAGAACTGCCTTGATGAGTTGCAATCTACCTGCATAAGAAAGGGACCTAGAGGTCCAGTGTGTGATTCTATGAGTAATCTTGTCAATCAGAATGCTGCAGTATGATGATTTTAGGTTGGTTGAGATGAGTGGGACACCAAGATACTTGACTAGAAGTGACCCAACTCCAATCCCAAGCAGTGATGAAATGCAGTCTTCAGTATGTTGATTAGTGCCTGAGAAGAATATGGAACTTTTGTTGAGATTGATAGCCAGGCTAGACATTGAACAGAAATGATCAATTGCTGATTTTAAAACTGAGACAAATGTTATGTCTGCATGGCAAAATAGGAAAATATCATCTGCATATGACAGGTGTGTGATTTTAAGATCCTTGCATCTCTAATGGTACATGAAGGCATGTACCCTACCCACAAAATTAGTGATGATGGATGAGAGTGTATCCATAACTATGACAAAGAGGAAATATGGAAGGGGATCACCTTGTCTCAGCCCTCTTTTCCCTTTAAAATAACCCTGAAACTCACCATTGAGAGTTATGGTGAATGAATGAGAGGAAATGCATATATGTATAAGTGAAGTGAACTTCTGTGGGAAGTTGAGCAGTGATAAACAGTTGATGATAAAATCCCATTTGACTGAATCAAAGGTTTTCCTCAAGTCAATCTTAATTGCACATCTCGCTGGGGAGCTGTCTTTGTGGTATCCTCTCATTAATTCATGTGCTAAGAGAATTTGATCATTTATCTTCCTACCATGGATGAAGGTTGATTGTGAAGAATCAATGATAGATGGAAGGGTGGTTTGTAGCTTCTGTGCTAAGAGCTTGGCAATGCACTTGTAGATTGTGTGACAACAAGAAATTGGTCTATAATCATGCAAAGAGGTAGGGTTTTGGCATTTTGGGACTAGAGAAATATAAGTGTTGTTGGCCTCAGCAAGAAGTTTCTCATTTCTAAAGAATTCTGAAATTGCATATGTAATTGATCTGCCAATAATACACCATGCTTTTTGGAAAAACATGCCATTGTAGCCATCAGGGCCAGGGACTTTGTCCTTCTTAAGATTCAACATGCATTCTGTGATGTCTCTAGATGATGGAGGGTCATCAATGTAGCTGTGTAGGTGATGAGGGACCAGTTTTAAGAAGAAAGGAAGTAAGTCAGAGAGGTTATGGGTAGAAGGAGGTGAGCAACCCAACAAGTTTTGGAAATGAGAGACAACTTCAAGCTTGATGGATTCCATGTCCTCAATGACTTGACCAAACTCAGTAGCGAGTGAAATAATTTTCTTCCTATTGTTCCTAGAAGAGAGGGATTTGTGGAAGAAGGAGGAGTTACAATCTCCCAACTTGAGCCAATTCATTCATGATTTCTGTTTTAGCATGTCCTCTTGAATCTTTGCAAGCTTCAGAAACTCAGCAATAAGTGATCTTTCCAACTCTCTTAGGAACTCATCATTTGGAGAATTATCAAGGTCAAACTAGCAGGAATCTAATTGTGTCTTCACATAGTGTAGCTTGTAGTCAATTTCACAAAAATCCTTCTTGCAATTATTCCTGAAATTTTTTTTTTTAAAAATAGTGAACTATGAAAAAAAAAATTATAGAATAGTAATTATATATGGGTGTACGTACCGGTGGTGATATTGGCCATTCTTGAAATAACTAAGATGCCCTCTTTTTTTCTGATTCAATTACAAAAGCCTTTCCTTTTGTTATGTGATTCTTCTCTTTCCTTCTCCTCCTAATGCTCATAGAAATAGTAAGTCAAAACAAATCATTAAATATCATTCTTTTAATTTATAAATTATTACCTTGTAAATTTACAAACCTTTAATTTGTATAGATTGAATGGTAGATGATTGTTGATAGTGAATTCGATTGCAGCTGCATGATGCTTCAATCAGGAATTTTTATTAAATTTAAACTTTAATAAGGAATTTTGACTGAATTATTAATTTATTTATTTTCGGCTTACAATAAGTAGTACTATTCTTAGTGTGGAATGTATTTATTCTCAATTCAGTATATATAATGCAGTTTTATAAATTTGAAATGTTACTTCACGTGTATGTGAATCCTGTATTTATGTGCGTAAAAAAAAAAATCAATTTATGTGTGTAATAAATTTAATAGAAGGATAAAAACACCTCTAAAAATAAAGAATAGGGCTTGCTGGTCCAAAAGTTATATATTTAATTGGTCTATTTATACCCAATGTTGACCCAATTACATTTACTTGACTTTCCTTCAGTTTTTGTACAACACGTCAGTGGTCCCATACACTCTTCCACCTTTAAGCCACAAGACAACATATGGATAACACGAATTCAGAAAAAAAAAAAAAGGGTGCACTCTTAAATTGAATTTCGGAATTAAAAAAACTGAGTTTGTGAATTTGGAGTGAATTTGCTCTCAAATCGTGAATTCATGCCCAAAACTTTAAAGCAGTAACTCCCAAGCGAATTATGTGGCTTATGGTGGATCTCTCATAACATAATATCAATGTGAGTTCACCACCACACTCACATAAATCAAATTTAGTAATTCAGTCTTTAAATCATTATTTTTATATTTATAAAATTTGATAAATGTTTGTTTTTTTTGTTATTCAAAATGGAAAAATAAAAATGAAAATGAAAAAGTGAAAACACATAAAAGGCATTTAGGATTTCGATTTTAGATACTTTTTTTATTTTTTTTATTTTTAAAAGAGTAAAGAGAATAAAAAGAAATACACCCCATTTTTTATAAAATATTTAAAAATTTCTTGTTTTGGTCCTTTTGGGCATTTCTTGTCGTTCCATAATTTAAGAACATTAAGAAATGGAATCAATTAAAAGTGACCAGATTTTAAATTATGATTGCTTTATCAAAATATCAATGATGTGCGAGTAAACTCAATTTTTTTTTAAACAACAATTATTCTTTTTTTTTTTTGCCCTTTTTATTATTATTATTATTATTATTATTATTATTATTATTATTTCTCGATAAATAGGAATTGTAAATTTGTTGGCTCAATGTGAAGTTGTGTACTCTAAGTATAACTTATAATAAAGCCCGAATGGGTTATGAGATAAATAATAGAAGGAAGCTTAAATCAATATATGAATTAGGTTACAGAAAAGGCATAGACACATCATAACGTGTGCTCAAATTTATTCTACAAAACTGATTTGAAACCACATTTGTGGATTTCACTCACAGCTTTTATTATAGACTAATTAAGTAGGTAAGAAGACAGTGATCAAGGGCAAAACACAACCCTATAGTTGGTCCCACTTGGACAGCTTTTTGTGGCAGTATCATCCTCGGGGTAACTATAAGCATCCGGGCACTTGTCCTTGAAAAACTTGGAGTAAAAAGTGGGTCCACGGTTCCCGAAATTACAACAGTATTGATCCATCTTGAAGACGGTACACGGGTTATTGCACCCGCCCAGTGCCTTCACTTCATTCGGGCACTGACTGACAATATCCGCAGTACATCGTAGGTGAGGGCATACATTGGCCGTGGGGCTAAACTCCATGGGCACATTGAACCCGTCCACAAGAGTGATGTCATAGAAATCTTGGTTCATGTATTGGTTTAACCCATACTCGGCCAGGGTGTTTGGGGGCACACCATACACATCGCATTCCAAGAGCCCATTGCAATCACCGGTATTACACTTGCCCCACCCTGATGCATCAAAGTTGCAACCGGTTCAGGGCCAGACACGGCCTCCTTGTGTGCTTGCCGGGACATTGATGTCCCAAGTTTGGCCGTGGTCAAGCCGCCTGCCACCACCGGGCGTTGCCCCAGCCCAAACTAGGTAAGGGCAGTTGTTTACGACGGTAAAAATGACTACATTGCTCAAGGTGATCAACAAAAAGGTATTGACAAGCGGGAAAATGTAGGACTTGGAGAACAAGGTGATTAGAACAATCAATTTTTCCGCTGATTTCACACCGAAGCAAAAGCATAAGTACATTAAATTTGTACTTTGTCCCAAAATAATTGTCCATCTTTTCATTTTAAAAAATTTCAAAAAATATGTTCCATTCTAAAATTGAATGTACTATTTTTTATAACATTCACAAACTATTATCTTAATTAAACAACTGCACTAATTACGGAGTACTATTTTGTCTTTTAGTAAAGACATATTTAAAACTTCACTCTTACCAATACCAAAAAAAAAAAAAAAAAAAAAAAAAAACGATTAAAACTCCACTACCATAAAAAGTTGAATTTTCAATGCAGGACCTGAGACAGTGGGAGTAAATTTTTTTAATCAAATATGTTTTAATATTTTAATTTCAAAAATCTTACAACAAATATACGTCAACAAACATGCTTCCGAAATCCGAATAATATTGAACACACTCCAAAATAAAAACATTTTCTATACTTTGGGTCAAAACAAAAACACAAAGTAATTGTGTTTTCGAAACAAGCCGACCCAAAGCCCTTTCACAGATTTTTATATGATCCGGGACTTAGATGATTCCAGCCAACTACAACTCACTACAACAAAACAAGTTTTCATTTATAAAATATTTATTACGAAATCAATTTCATAATAAATAGTAGGATATTTTTGGTGACATTTTTTTTTTTTTTTTTTTCCCAGGAGAGAGGGAGTATCGGTTTAGATATTTGTGTGGAATTCATATTTATACACCAGTTGTGTTATAAATCATGAATTTTTTTAGATATTCACAAATTTTATTTTATAAATTTCGTGAAATTAAATGATGCTTGAAGTCACAAAAAATATCATAAAATGATAACCCTTTTCAGGTACTTCTAGCCATTCAATGTTAATTAGGCTTATTCAATTGGGTAGATTTCCTAAAAATAATTTTTTTTCTTCATAATCTTGATTAGAAATTTACATACTTACTCTGCCCTATACATAATAGGAACTTGAACTCTCTATCCTTCAGTTTTAAAAGGGAGTAGGGTCGTTATACTAGAGTTCTTATTTGTTAACCTTCTTATTGACTATATATATATATATGTGTGTGTGTGTGTGTGTGATCATTTCATATGAATGAATGGACTAAAATTAGTAGCATGTGGAAAAATCTCAAGGAGTGGTATGCCACAGAATCCAGTACTCACCTAAAATTAATAATAGGGTGGAAAAGTCATGGATTGCATAGGGAACAATTATCCGCGGCATCAACCAGTACAAGTCCATACTCAGGACCTATTATTCGGTAGCAGAATCAGATCTTTAGAATTATCACCGCCTAGCTTTTACAGCAACTTTTTAGCAATAAATTCTAAAAAAGAGCAAGAACAATTTACCCTTTCTTGTCAACTTTTTTTTTATAACAAAAGTATCAAGAAGTTTTTTTTTTTTAAATATGTTGATCTAGCATAAACAAGTAGAGGCCATTCATGGATCTCTCTGTTTGAGAAATAAAATAAATGAAAAAGACCAAACAAATAAATATTGATTTTTTATCCCAAATTCATTAATAGAGACTATAAAGAAGTGTTTTGACTGGTAGAGATATTGTTCTATGGGATCGATGCGATTGCTGCTAAAATTGCTAAAACATGGTGGCGGACCTTCACTCCAAACGCACCCTATTGCCTCCCATGTGTGTATGGTATTCACATCCATGCTTCATAATTTTATCATATTATATTATACTATGAATTTACTTAAATAAAAAAGAAAGGGCAACATAGATTAGAATTTCATATTGTATAAAAAAGTATGTCTCCAATAGATTAGATCTTGTTGGGGGAGCCTTCACAAGTCTTCCAAGATATGCCAGCCACGTGTCTTCAATCCAACAATGAAATTGACGTGCCAAACTTTACAATTTAATGAAAAGACCTATGTAATGTGGTGTTGTTCACAATCACTATAGCATATGAATTGTTTTTTTTTTTTTTTTTTTTTGGGTTAAAAGGGTAAGCTAGCATATTGAATTGTTGATATGTACATGTTAGGTGAATTTGGAAATGGTTTTCGAAACAATAAAATAGGATTACACTATATTAAAATTATGATGTAAAGATTATATAATAGTATAGAATTTCTCAACATCGAACTATGTACATAAATTCTTATTTAAAAGTTCTTTGCAAGACAGAGTGTTCTCTCTATCAAATTCGTAACTCACTTTCGCCATCTCTCTCCTCATAAATCTCAATAATAACTTAGGTATTTATCTATAGAACCCAACTTATCTAACAAGAAATAATATAAGTACAATACAATTCTAAAATGAAAACCTAATTAAAATATAATTTGAGATACCATTCCTAACAACTGCTACCTTAGCTCAAATTTCGGGGCCATGGCCCCCAAATTTATAAGACTAAATAAATTAGTTTTGGTGATTTTGTACGTAATAATTAAAGCTCCCCCAACCCCAAATTTTTATTTTTTTTAACCCTATTTATGCTTAATTATAGTTACAAATGGTGATTTTCTATACAAAAATTAAAGCTGGCCTCTCTAATTTTTTAAAAAATTTCTATTTATGATTCCCTTATGATTTATTAAACGTAGTTTACAAATGAACCAATTAAATTTAGTAAAGAAAATTATTAATTATTATAGTAATCCTTATAATAACATACTATATTTACATATATATAATAAACACACACCTACATAAATATTATTTGTTATGAACTAGAGAGGGGAAAAAATTAATTCACTCTACACCTCCCTTCTTTTAAATTTTCTTCTCATATTATTTATAAACACGTCTTTAACAATATACATTAAAATGCACAAAAAAATTAAAAAAAATAAATAATTGCAATGATTTTATATTATTTTCAAATTTAAGTTTTACATTACTAATTTGGCCTCCCCAATGAAAAATTTCTGGCTTAGCCCAGCCCACAACATTGGTCTGGACAAATCTCGACAACTTCAATCTTTTCGATCCTTCTACAAAAATCTAATTGCCCCTATTGTACGTTACTTAATCAGTCAAACTCCAAGGCTCCACCTTAACTACCTATTAATATTTTCTAACCATCATGATCAATCAACACCTACAACTGAACCCTAATCTGTTGAGACCCTTTTGTTCTATGGATCGACCATTGTGTTTTCTGGATCTTCTAAAAACAAAATTCCAATTTGAACCATTGGCTATAATACCAATTGTTGATAGGTACAGAGAAGCACACGTCAAAATACCAATTGTTGATACGAAGCACTCGTCTAGATCCAACAAGCAATCACACACAACATTTATATTATTGATAGGAACAACGAAATTTTCTAACGCTGGACACAACCTCTTAGCGTAGAATTCAGACACCTTCCACGAGTGAAGCAATAATGCAATATAACTTTCAAATTTGTAACTCGCTGCTACCCATCACCGTACTCCCTCGTGAAGTAATAATGCAATATCACTCTTCTTCTCATAACTCTCAACAACAATGTAGGCCCGTGTTTATAAAGTATGTTTACCGAAAAAATGCCTAAGTTTGGCCGTCGTCAAGCCGCCTGCCACCACCGGGCGTTGCCCCAGCCCAAACTAGGTAAGGGCAGTTGTTTACGACGGTAAAAATGGCTGCATTGCTCAAGGTGATCAACAAAAAGGTATTAACAAGCAGGAAAATGTAGGATTTGGAGAACAAGGTGATTAGAACAATCAATTTTTCCGCTGATTTCACACCGAATTAAAAGCATAAGTACATTAAATTTGTACTTTGTCCCAAAAATAATTGTCCATCTTTTTATTTAAAAAAATTTCAAAAAATATGTTCCATTCTAAAATTGAATGTACTATTTTTTATAACATTCACAAACTATTATCTTAATTAAACAACTGCACTAATTACGGAGTACTATTTTGTCTTTTAGTAAAGACATATTTAAAACTTCACTCTTACCAATACCAAAAAAAAAAAAAAAAAAAAAAAAAAAAAAAAAAAAAAAAAAACGATTAAAACTCCACTACCATAAAAAGTTGAATTTTCCATGCAGGACCTGGGACAGTGGGAGTAAATTTTTTTAATCAAATATGTTTTTATATTTTAATTTCAAAAATCTTACAACAAATATACGTCAACAAACATGCTTCCGAAATCCGAATAATATTGAAAACACTCCAAAATAAAAACATTTTTTATACTTTGGGTCAAAACAAAAACACAAAGTAATTGTGTTTTCGAAACAAGCAGACCCAAAGCCCTTTCACAGATTTTTATATGATCCGGGACTTAGATGGTTCCAGCCAACTACAACTCACTACAACAAAACAAGTTTTCATTTATAAAATATTTATTACGAAATCAATTTCATAATAAATAGTAGGATATTTTTGGTGACATTTTTTTTTTTTTTTTTTCCCAGGAGAGAGGGAGTATCGGTTTAGATATTTGTGTGGAATTCATATTTATACACCAGTTGTGTTATAAATCATGAATTTTTTTAGATATTCACAAATTTTATTTTATAAATTTCGTGAAATTAAATGATGCTTGAAGTCACAAAAAATATCATAAAATGATAACCCTTTTCAGGTACTTCTAGCCATTCAATGTTAATTAGGCTTATTCAATTGGGTAGATTTCCTAAAAATAATTTTTTTTCTTCATAATCTTGATTAGAAATTTACATACTTACTCTGCCCTATACATAATAGGAACTTGAACTCTCTATCCTTCAGTTTTAAAAGGGAGTAGGGTCGTTATACTAGAGTTCTTATTTGTTAACCTTCTTATTGACTATATATATATATATGTGTGTGTGTGTGTGTGTGATCATTTCATATGAATGAATGGACTAAAATTAGTAGCATGTGGAAAAATCTCAAGGAGTGGTATGCCACAGAATCCAGTACTCACCTAAAATTAATAATAGGGTGGAAAAGTCATGGATTGCATAGGGAACAATTATCCGCGGCATCAACCAGTACAAGTCCATACTCAGGACCTATTATTCGGTAGCAGAATCGGATCTTTAGAATTATCACCGCCTAGCTTTTACAGCAACTTTTTAGCGATAAATTCTAAAAAAGAGCAAGAAAAATTTACCCTTTCTTGTCAACTTTTTTTTTATAACAAAAGTATCAAGAAGTTTTTTTTTTTTTAAATATGTTGATCTAGCATAAACAAGTAGAGGCCATTCATGGATCTCTCTGTTTGAGAAATAAAATAAATGAAAAAGACCAAACACTTTTTTCTGACTCTTTTTCAAATTTAATAAATATTGATTTTTTATCCCAAATTCATTAATAGAGACTATAAAGAAGTGTTTTGACTGGTAGAGATATTGTTCTATGGGATCGATGCGATTGCTGCTAAAATTGCTAAAACATGGTGGCGGACCTTCACTCCAAACGCACCCTATTGCCTCCCATGTGTGTATGGTATTCACATCCATGCTTCATAATTTTATCATATTATATTATACTATGAATTTACTTAAATAAAAAAGAAAGGGCAACATAGATTAGAATTTCATATTGTATAAAAAAGGATGTCTCCAATAGATTAGATCTTGTTGGGGGAGCCTTCACAAGTCTTCCAAGATATGCCAGCCGCGTGTCTTCAATCCAACAATGAAATTGACGTGCCAAACTTTACAATTTAATGAAAAGACCTATGTAATGTGGTGTTGTTCACAATCACCATAGCATATGAATTGTTTTTTTTTTTTTTTTTTTGGGTTAAAAGGGTAAGCTAGCATATTGAATTGTTGATATGTACATGTTAGGTGAATTTGGAAATGGTTTTCGAAATAATAAAATAGGATTACACTATATTAAAATTATGATGTAAAGATTATATAATAGTATAGAATTTCTCAACATCGAACTATGTACATAAATTCTTATCTAAAAGTTCTTTGCAAGACTGAGTGTTCTCTCTATCAAATTCGTATCTCACTTTCGCCATCTCTCTCCTCATAAATCTCAATAATAACTTAGGTATTTATCTATAGAACCCAACTTATCTAACAAGAAATAATATAAGTACAATACAATTCTAAAATGAAAACCTAATTAAAATATAATTTGAGATACCATTCCTAACAACTGCTACCTTAGCTCAAATTTCGGGGCCATGGCCCCCAAATTTATAAGACTAAATAAATTAGTTTTGGTGATTTTGTACGTAATAATTAAAGCTCCCCCAACCCCAAATTTTTATTTTTTTTAACCCTATTTATGCTTAATTATAGTTACAAATGGTGATTTTCTATACAAAAATTAAAGCTGGCCTCTCTAATTTTTTAAAAAATTTCTATTTATGATTCCCTTATGATTTATTAAACGTAGTTTACAAATGAACCAATTAAATTTAGTAAAGAAAATTATTAATTATTATAGTAATCCTTATAATAACATACTATATTAACATATATATAATAAACACACACGTACATAAATATTATTTGTTATGAACTAGAGAGGGGAAAAAATTGATTCACTCTACACCTCCCTTCTTTTAAATTTTCTTCTCATATTATTTATAAACACGTCTTTAACAATATACATTAAAATGCACAAAAAAATTAAAAAAAATAAATAATTGCAATGATTTTATATTATTTTCAAATTTAAGTTTTACATTACTAATTTGGCCTCCCCAATGAAAAATTTCTGGCTTAGCCCAGCCCACAACATTGGTCTGGACAAATCTCGACAACTTCAATCTTTTCGATCCTTCTACAAAAATCTAACTGCCCCTATTGTATGTTACTTAATCAGTCAAACTCCAAGGCTCCACCTTGACTACCTATCAATATTTTCTAACCATCATGATCAATCAACACCTACAACTGAACCCTAATCTGTTGAGACCCTTTTGTTCTATGGATCGACCATTGTGTTTTCTGGATCTTCTTAGAACAAAATTCCAAGTTGAACCATTGACTATAATACCAATTGTTGATAGGTACAGAGAAGCACATGTCAAAATACCAATTGTTGATACGAAGCACTCGTCTAGATCCAACAAGCAATCACACACAACATTTATATTATTGATAGGAACAACGAAATTTTCTAACGCTGGACACAACCTCTTAGCGTAGAATTCAGACACCTTCCACGAGTGAAGCAATAATGCAATATAACTTTCAAATTTGTAACTCGCTGCTACCCATCACCGTACTCCCTCGTGAAGTAATAATGCAATATCACTCTTCTTCTCATAACTCTCAACAATAATGTAGGCCCGTATTTATAAAGTATGTTTACCGAAAAAATGCCTAATATTATCCAATTCTAAAATGAAAACTTAATAATAATATAATTTGATAGGCAATTTCTAACATAAAAGTAAGATTCGATCAATTAGGAGAGATTTATTTACTAAGGTATTGGGATAACCACAATTTTCATTTTCAAACTACACTATTTAGATCACAAGAGACATTAAAGAAGTGTTTTGACTGGTAGAGATTTTGTTCTATGGGATCGATGCAATTGCTGGTAAAACACAGTACGAAGTTTCTACCAAAAGTTGTAAAGCATGGTGGTGGACCTTCACTCCAAATTGCGTCCCATGTGTGTGGTATTCATAATCCATGCTTCATAATTTTATCATATTATATTATATGAATTTACTGAAATTAAAAAAAGGACAACATAGATTAGAATTTCATATTGTATTATAAAGTATGTCTCCAATAGATTAGATCTTGTTGGGGGATACGTGAGTCTTCACAATTCTTCCAAGATATGGCAGCCACGTGTCTTCAATCCAATGAAGGAAAATTTTTTTTTTTTTTTTACAGACAAGAACATCGGCATGTATATAGAACCAAAAACACATTTAATAATAATAACTACAGAACCAACAAAACCTAACTAACACCTCTTATAATCAATATCACTACCTTGACAAATTAAGAAAAAGTGTTAGTTACAATGGAAGAACCAGCAGAAAGAAAGATGCACCGTCATGCACAACTCCCCAGATAGAAAAATGGACCGCCATACGCAACTTCCAAAGATACTGAGGCACAGAAACCAATATAAGACAACCGAAGAGGATCCAGACAGTCTAAACCAGAAGCATATCCACTACGTCAATCCAGCGGAACCACACACGTCATAACTATTCTTACAAAGGAAAGCTGCAACTTAGGAAAACGCACACCTCCAAAGAAGATTTGCAGCACCGTCTTAAAAATTTGTTTAAGGAAGTCAAGGGAAGGAATTGACTTTATCAATTTAATGAAAAGAGTTATGTAACGTGCTGTTCACAATCAAAAGTGATGGCATATTGAATTGTTGAAATGTACATGTTAGGTGAATTTGGATATGGTTTTCGAAACAATAATGTGCCGTTGATATCGCTCTCATCGGGTTCACGAACCTTATCGAATGTGTACGTGGCAAACCCATCACATGTGGATGTCTAACCTTTTTTCACTATCACGACTAAAATTGGTTCTTTGTGGTTCCATTCACAATTGGAACAAAAGCAACTTTTTTATTTTATTTTAATGGAAGTGACAAATAGATGTGCACATGAAGATGCAGGAAATTTCTCCTCTCTTTCTCTCTCTAGAACTCTTGCATTTCAACCCCAAAAAATATCTCCCCCTTACTCTATTCACTACTTCTCCTATTTATAGATATTTACAAATGTCGATGGACTGCTGGATTTAGGCCCGTTCCTCTATGAGTTCTGGTCATCTTTGATGGGCTAATTCGCGTTCGGCCCATATGACAGTGTCTTTCTATGGGCCTGACCCATCTGCATGGACCAGATGTCGCGTTTGCAAGTCATATCCGGCCCATGCCACTTCGGGCCTCCTCAACTGCCCCCATAATTAGCCTTTGTTTAATAAGGGGGTAATTATTGAAGGCGTCTCATCATGACGTTGACGGCTCGAGAAACCCACATGGGGGAACGGACGGTCAGATCCAGATTCAATGTTCCGGGGCTCGATGAATTTCTCGTCTTCCTGACACTTCGGCCCTCGGGTCCCCCTCGCCTTTATAAGGCTCTAGAATACCACTTCATGCCTTTTTACCGTCTCCATCATCAGTCAAATCTCTCGTTCATCCTTTTAGAACAGTGCTAAACTTCTTCCGGTGAAATCCTTCAAGAGTCATTCTTCCAGCGGTCTTGCAGTGCTCTTTGTTGCTTTCTACCTCAGAGGTTAGTTTTGTTCCTTTTTACTTTCGGCAGGCTTCTTTTTACCCTTTTAGATCCTTCAAACACTTCCACCATGGTTGTAGATCTAGATGTTCTTCGTATGAGACTTAGACTTCCTGACAACATCCAAGTTAGAGTTTGCCCTAAGGATGTTAATATTATGACCGGTGCCGGCCTCCTTCCCGGCGAAGTTTTATTTTCAAACCTTCAACTGAATGTCGTTAGGTTCCCTCTGCACCCCTTCTTTAATTATGTCTTCAATAGACTGGGGATATCCCCCCTGCAGGTAAACCCCAATTTCTTTAGAATCATATCCGTTATGCTACTGTTGATTCGTGACAGAAGTCTGGACCTTGACCTCATAGATCTTCTTCTGTGTTATAAGGTCAGTAAGATCCGAACTAACGAGCCCTTCTACCACCTCTACCCGATCGACAAGATGTCCATATGTACGGACACAATCAAATCTGAAAAGGGTTGGAGGGATAACATCGTGGGCATTAGTGGGGCCTGGTCTTCGCCGGCTGCAGAGGATTACCCAATCCCGAGCGCCTTTGGCGTCTGTTCTGTTTCCTCATATAAGAAATTCAAATCTCATAAAAACGATTGTCCCTGCGAAACATGTGTTCCTCGCTTTTGTACTTTCTTATGTCGCTCCTTAGGCATACCTTGTGATGACTTGAGCTACAGTGTTTGCAGGGATAGGAGTAATTACTTGAAGAAATACGTTCTGAACGATATTCCTTCTTGCTCAGACCTCCTCATTTCAGACAACCTTCTAGCGCTCTCATCCCTCGGCTATACCATGAGCAGGCTTCAAATTCCATCCTTTGGGAGGAAGAAAAATACTCCCCCAGCCACTTCTGCTGCTGGGGTAACCTCCTCTCCTGCATCAGCCTCTTCCTCAGCCACCATCTCTGACACCGTCTCGAGCACGGTGGCTATCGATTCTGTTGTCAGCACCCCTGCTACCAACCCGAGCGCGTCTCCACAAATCACTACTGCCCCTGCTGCCGCTGGGGGCGCTCGGGACAAAGAACGAGGCAAAAGGCCTCATCCTGACGGTGGGGTCGACCCTGAGGAGGAACCTCTTATAAGAAGGACCCGGGTCTCTGGGCCGGGTGCTCTCTTGCATCGCCCAGTCAGAGCTCCTGCCCCCTCTGGGCCTGTTGCAGCTGGTGCCTCTGCTTCTGCTTCAGCCTCCCCTTCTCTTCCCACTTTACCACCATGGGCTCCTCGGTACACCTGAACGGATGGGACGTTCGTGAAGCCGAACGAGACCATGCTAAAGGATGGCCAGACCGCCATGGCGTATTATAGGAGCATGTGGACTCCGAAAGACCTTGAGGCGGCGAAAGGTCTATCCCAGAAGGATGTGTTCAGCCGCTTTCCCCAATCTGCCATGGAGGTGACTTTTATTTTCCAACTCATGAATCCTCTCATATTATTTGGTCTTGCCTTTGTCCGACCAGACTATCGGTTTAACCATTATTAATGTATATCTATGCAGACTTTGTTCGGAATGATGGCTATGTAGAAGCAGGTGGAAATAGGGAACGCCAGGGCCCGTAAGTTCTCTGATAGCCTGGAGGTGGCCAATAAGGAGAACGACCTTCTCGCCAGCAAGAATACCGAGGTATTGGCTCGGCTTGAAAAAACCGAACAAGAAAGAGATGTCTTGAAGAAGGAAAACGACTCTCTTCAGGATGAGAAGGATGCCCTCCAGCTTGAGAAGAGTGTCTGGCAGACTGAACGTGATTCAATCAGAGACGAAAAGGCAGAGCTCTAGCGCCTTCTGGCTGATGAACAGTCTGCTCGGATGGCTTTTGAGAAGAGAGCTCTGGAAGAGCGTACTGCTCTGATTGATACCATCAGCAGAGTGAACGGTGGGATGCTGGCTCTTCATGCTCGGTTCTCAAGAGTCGGAGCTCTTAGATATGCTTAGGGATTCCGAGAAGGTTTCTCCGACCGAGTTCCGGCTGAGGGACAGACTAGCTCAACTCTAGATAAGGTCGATAAGGATTTAGGGATTGATCCTCTGAGGGTCTATGTTGACCCAGAACCCACCGAAGCGGAGCATATATTTGATGAATGTTAGGATATTGCTTCCTCTAGGATCACTACAGCTCCTCCTACCGTTCAGTCTCTAACCGCTCCTCATTCGTCAACTGTGGTCTCTCCCATAGTCACTGCTGACGTTGGCCCCCAGGAGAATGACTCTGTTATTCATCTTGACTCCCCACCTCGTGAGGGTGAGATGGCTGACGGGACCGAGGAGGCGGATCGGCACAACCAGGAGGCTGTCGGTACTGGGGCAGCTAGCTAGGACTCCCCCAGACTCTTCGATTCCATACTTTTTTGTAACAATGTGACTTGAATACTTCATTTTTTGTAACTCCAATGCTTATCATGAATCAGATGACAGAACTCTTTTTTCTCTTTTTCCTTTGTGTTACGCTCTGTTCAAACCCATTTTCAATATACATATATCTTTTCTCCTTTTTTTTTTTATATTAACTTTGTCGTGTGCGTGTTTATGGCAAGTGCCTGGCGTTCGGCTTGTGGTGCCAGCTGCCACTTATCTTGCTTAAGTGTCTGGCGCTCGGCTAGAATGCCACTTGCCACTTGGCTTTTCATTTTTTTAGCAAGTGCCTGGCGTTCGGCTTATGGTGCCAGTTGCCACTTATCTTGCTTAAGTGCCTGGCGCTCGGCTAGAATGCCACTTGCCACTTGCCACTTGGCTTCTTTTTTTTTTTTTTTTTAGCAAGTGCCTGGCATTCGGCTTATGGTGCCAGCTGCCACTTATCTTGCTTAAGTGCCTGGCGCTCGGCTAGAATGCCACTTGCCACTTGGCTTTTCATTTTTTTAGCAAGTGCCTGGCGTTCGGCTTATGGTGCCAGCTGCCACTTATCTTGCTTAAGTGCCTGGCGCTTGGCTAGAATGCCACTTGCCACTTGGCTTCTTTTTTTTTTTTTTTTTTTTTAGCAAGTGCCTGATGTTCGGCTTATGGTGCCAGGTGCCACTTATCTTGCTTAAGTGTCTGGCGCTCGGCTAGAATGCCACTTGCCACTTGGCTTCTTTTTTATTTTTTATTTATTTTTTTTTTTTAGCAAGTGCCTGGCGTTCGGCTTATGGTGTCAGCTGCCACTTATCTTGCTTAAGTGTCTGGCGCTCGGCTAGAATGCCACTTGCCACTTGGCTTTTCATTTATTTTTTTTAAAAAAAAAAAAAAAACCCATTGAAGAGGAAAGTTATTTTTATAAATTTCAGGAATTTGCACATTCATACGTACTTGATTGACAACAAACAACACCCAATAAAGCCGAAACTTAGCTTTTATTGGTAGTACCTCTTCAGAGACGTGGCATTCCAGGGCTTGCTGACCAACCTTCCCGCCATGGTCTCTAACGTATACGCTCCCTTGCCTATGACTTCTGCAATTCTGTATGGGCCTTCCCAGGGTGGCATCATTTTTTTTACTATCCCCACCTTTCTTTTCAGAACCAGATCACCAGGGGCAAAATCTCTGTGTTTCACTCTTTTGTTGTGACTATTCGCCAATACTTGCTGGTATGATGCTAACCTTATTGCTGCAGCGTCCCTCCTTTCATCTATCATATCGAGGTTCAATCTTAACATTCTGTCGTTCTGATCTCGACTCCATGCTAAGCTTCTGATAGTTGGGACCAAGTGCTCAACCGGTATAACCGCCTCGGTACCATATGCCATTGCAAACGAGCTATCCCCAGTCGGCCGCCTTGGGGTGGTCCTGTAAGCCCATAGGACGTTCGGGAGCTCATCCAACCACTTCCCTTTATGGTCCCCCAGCTTCTTCTTAATGCAGGCGAAAATTGTTCTGTTTGTAATTTCTGCTTGTTCATTGGCCTGAGGATGACTTACTGCAGCCAACTTCTGATTAATTCCATACTCCTCCAGCAGCTCTCTTACTTGCTTGCTGTCGAGGTTCGTGCCATTATCCATGACTATTGACCTTGGAATGCCGAAACGGCAGATAATATTGCTCCAAATAAATCGTCTCACATGAGTCTGAGTCACGCTTGGAGATGGTTCTGCTTCCACCCACTTAATGAAGTAATCCGTGGCCAGTAACACATACTTGTTCTGAGCTCTTGCCGTTGGCAGAGGACCGACCACATCCATCCCCCATTGCGCGAAAGGCCATGGCGAGGCCATTACGTGCAATTCCTCAGGTGGTTGGTGAATCAATAGTCCATATCGTTGGCATTTATCGCACCTTCGAGAGAACTCCTCTGCATCTCTTGACATGTTCGGCCAGAAATACCCTTGTGTCATTGCTTTATGCGCTAACGATCTTCCCCCAGAATGATTGCCACATACGCCTTCATGAATAGCTCGCAATACCTGCTGCGACTCTGCGGGGGTGACACACTTCAAGTATGGGCCAGAGTAGGACCTTCTATACAGCTGGTTATGCACGATGGCGTATTTTACAGCATTCTTTTTTATTTTCCTAGCTTCATCCCTTTGCATAGGCAAAACGCCATCTCGAATATAAGTGATGATGGGGTCAATCCAACTCAGTTCATACGGTATGACATTGACTTGCCAAGGGTCAGAGTCCAAAGGTTCTTCGAAAATAGATGGCTGGGTCAATATTCCTATTGGAATCACCCTCGCCAATGTTTCACCAGAACTCGAAGCACTACATGCTAACCGGTCCGCATCTGCGTTCTGTTCCCTCGGTAACTATATGAATTTAATCTTCGCAAAGTCCTTGGCTTTATGCAGAACGGCAGAACAATATGCTTCTATCATGTCATCCTTGGTCGCGTACTCACCATTTACCTGCCGAACAATCAACTGTGAGTCACTATAAACAGTCAAACTTCTGACCTGTAGCTCTTTGGCCAACTTTAACCCATTCAGCAACGCCTCGTATTCCGCTTCATTATTGGTGGCTCGGAACTCAAGTCTGAGTGCTTGACTCAAAGAAGTACCCTCTGGGGTTTGCAGTTTAACCCCAATTCCAGCCCCCATCTGGTTAGAGGAGCCATCTACATAAAGTTTCCAAGCGCCGCACCTAAGGTCTTCTTCCGTATCCTCAGAGTCACATTCTAGCAGGAAATCGGCTACCGCTTGTCCTTTGACCGCTGTTCTCGGCTCATATGTTATGTCAAATGAACTTAACTCTATGGCCTACTTTGTCATTCTGCCCGAGAGTTCTGGCTTGTGCATAAGCACTCTGATTGGAAAAGTTGTTAGAACAGTTATAGGGTGGGATTCGAAATAATGCCTCAACTTTCTTTTTGCGTTTACAAGTGCAAGTATCACCCGTTCGGCCTTCGAGTATTTTCGTTCTGCCTCGGTCATTGTTTTACTGACATAAAATACCGGGTATTGCACCCCTTCCTTGCAACGAATCAGAACGGCACTTGTCGCAACACTAGATACTCCAAGATACAAAAATAACTTTTCTTCTGAATCCGGGGCTGACAGGACTGGTGGATTCTGCATATATTCCTTCAAATGGGTCAATGCTTGTCGTTGCTCATCCCCCCAGACCTGTCTTCCATGACTCCGAATCGTGTCAAAGAACGGCTTGCAGCGATCTGACAACTTAGAAATGAATCGACTTAATGCAGCTATTCGTCCTGTGAGGGCTTGCACCTCTCTGATCGTCTTTGGCTCGGCATTCTTAATCAAAGCCTCTGCTTGAGCGGGGTTAACTTCGATGCCTCTGCGGTTGACCACGTGTCCCAAAAACTGACCGAAACTCACACCGAACGAGCACTTGGTTGGATTGAGCCTCATCCCATATCGCCTCAGCACATCAAATATATCTTGCAGATGTTTCAGATGATCATCCTTCTTCCTACTCTTTACCACCATATCATCAATATAGGCTTCCACAATCTTTCCTATCTGATCCTTGAAAATTTTGCTAATAAGTCTTTGATAAGTTGTTCCCGCGTTCTTTAGTCCGAAAGGCATAACTTTGTACCAGTATGTCCCTCGCTCGGTTACAAAAGAAGTTTTTTCTTCATCTGCCGGGTCCATAGGGATCTGATTATAACCTGAATAAGCGTCCAGAAAGGTTAAACGCTCATACCCGGTGGTGGCATCCACCATTTGATCAATCTTTGGCAGCGGGAAGCTATCCTTCGGACAGGCTTTGTTCAAATTGGTGAAATCAATGCATACTCGCCATTTCCCATTCTTCTTCTGCACGACAACGACGTTGGACAACCAATCAGGGTAGTGTACTTCTCTGATAAATCCCGCATCAAGCAGCCTATTAACTTCCTCGGCTATGATTTGGTTGCGTTCTGGAGCAAATCTTCGTTGCTTCTGTTTTACTGGTTTGAAATTGGGATTGACATTCAAGGAATGACAGGATACGGAGGGATTAATTCCAGGCATGTCTAGGTGACTCCATGCAAATACATCGGCTTTGCGAGACAAGAAGTCAACTAGCTCTTGTCGCTCTTCCCTGGTCAGTCTTATTCCTACTCTGGTAGTTCGCTCTAGCCTGGACTGATCGATCTGCACATCCAGAAGGGGCTCTTCGGTCAAGTCGACTGACTCCCCCACCCTGTTCTGCTTGGGCGGAGGTTCCTGTAATTGCTATCTGGGGCTTGCCGATCGGACGGGCGCCTTCCCTTTCCCAGCATACTTTAGTGTGACGGAATAACACTCTTTGGCTGCAACCTGATCCCCACGAATGTCTATCACCTTCTTTCCATCGGGTCCGAGGCACCTCATGACCTGATGCAAAGTTGAGGGTACACCTTGGACTATGTGAATCCATCCTCTTCCCATCAGGAGATTGTACGAGGGGTGAATCTCTACAACCACAAAAGTTTCCATAAGAGCTCGTTCTGCAGCTTGAACTTCTACTTCCACCATTCCGACGGGCTCCACCCTCTTGCCATCGAATCCTAACAGGGGATTTCCAGTGGGCTTGAGCCTCTCTGGTTTAATCTCGAGCCGATCAAATGTGTCCCTCGGCATGACATTCGCACTGCTCCTGGGATCGATCAGAACTCTGCGCACCAGGCAGTCCGCCACTGTCAAACTGACTACCAACGGGTCTTCATGGGGGATTTGAACACGCTGCAGGTCTGTCCTGTCGAACTTTATCTGTATCGATGTGATCTACTGGTGTAGAGTATTTACACTACTGACCCTTTTCTTCATCTGCGCCTGCCGTATGCGCCCTCGGAGTAGCTCATCTGAATCTTCGTTGGGCTCAGGTCGACCGTGAATAGCATTGATTATACGAACTGGTTATGAACTGTGGGAGTTTTGTTTATGACTCCTTTTTACTTGTTCCATCGGTCGATTCTGCTCTGTCGTCGAGCCTTGAACATAACTCGCGAACTCCCCTCTAGCTATCAATATCTCCACTTGCCTTCTCAAATTCCTGCATTCATTAGTCTGATGACCGAAATCGGAATGGAAAGCACAATGTTTAGTCTGATCCCTCTGTTCGAGGGGTTGCCTAATTGGCAGTGGTGGATGAAACTTATCTTTGTTCTCCTGATATAGCCTCGCCAGAGTGACCTTCAGCGGAGTGATCAGCTCTTCCTCCCTGGACCTCTTTTCTGCCTTCCAGGAGGTCTGACGCTGCGGCTGAGCCTGCTTCTGCCTGATCTTTGCCTTGGACTTTTCCTCGGTCGACACGAGCGACGCTGTCCGACCATTGGCTGCCTCCTCTTCTTCTAGGCGCACAAAGCCGTCGGCTCTTTCATTGAGTTCATCCATAGTCGTCGGCGTATTCACTACCAGACTGGTATGGAACGAAGTGCCACGTGTCATGGCTAACTTGAAGGCTTGAACCGCTGTAGAAGGGTGGCATTCGATCACCATACTCTTAGTGAGATTAAACCTGGTGAGAAAAGCCTGGAGATGTTCATCTTTGTGCTGTCTCATTGTGAATAGGCTTGAGATGTCCTTTGGCGGACACTTGTTCCCATAGTACTGGCTTATGAACCGATCGCACAGGTCTCGGAAGCTACCAATGGAGCTCCTAGGCAAGTTCTTGAACCAGCTGAGCGCCTGTCCAGCTAGGCTTGTAGGGAAACATTTGCACATTAAAGCGTCGTTTTCCGTATTCATGGCCATCTTCAACTAGATATGGTACACATGATCGATCGGATCGGTTGTTCCGTCAAACAGAATAAAGACTGGCATAGCAAACTTCCTTGGATACGGGGCATTCAGGATCTCGTCAGTGAATGGTGAATCAACCGTCCGAGCCGCGGATCGGAGTGCTTCATTCTCTCTTTGGCGCCCAGTGGTAGCCCTGTGAGCTACGGTTCTGCTCTCCGAACCGCGATGAGTGATTGTAGCCATGAAGGGCCGGTAGGACGGATCGAACGACCGTTCCTCTATGAGCTCTCTTTGCCAAGGCGACGCAACTTGGCGGCGATCAACCTCTATCACCTCCTCTCGGTTGAACCTTTCCCGATACGGATCGAAGTTCATGGCTTCGTTCTGTCTGATCTACTCATGTCGCAGATCAACGTGAGTCGATCCTTCGTGATCCTCAACTCGACGAGCATTTGGCGGCAAATCATACATCCTCCTTTCATCACGGTGGAGAGCTGACTGATTGTTCTCGTCCTGCTCGCCTTGATGCGCGATATTAGATTGAACACCTCCTTCACCGGCCGGAAGTGGACGCGAAACCGCGGGTATTTGCTGATGTTGCATTCCATATTTCAATTCTGCATTCTCTTTTTTGAGAGCCTCGATCAAGTTCATCAACTCCTCAAGCTTCGTTTGCTGGACAGCCTCCATCGGATTGGAGCTTTCACCTATCATTATTCCTGAACGGAGTAAAGGCATTAATCTCAAGTTCGTGAGTAGATCCGAGCTTCGTGAGTGGGAATTTTTCAGATCTGGTTTCGAATTCTCCGAATTATGCTCACGGTTGACGAGATCTGAATTGTCCGAATTCTAAATCCGTTAGATCATGCCACAATCGAACAACTCGTTGTTGCGTAGATCTGAAGCCACTTTTGCCAAAGCAACAGGAACTAAAATTCCTCCAGAGTAGGTCACAATCGCTCAGATCTGGATCCAACTCCCAAAGATCGAGTTTCGTTCCCTCGGATTGGTCTGAATCCACGCGATATTAATCAATGATCAATCAATCTTCCACGATTCCCACAGACGGCGCCAATTGAAGATGCAGGAAATTCCTCCTCTCTTTCTCTCTCTAGAACTCTTGCATTTCAACCCCAAAAAATATCTCCCCCTTACTCTATTCACTACTTCTCCTATTTATAGATATTTACAAATGTCGATGGACTGCTGGATCTAGGCCCGTTCCTCTATGAGTTCTGGTCATCTTTGATGGGCTAATTCGCGTTCGGCCCATATGGCAGTGTCTTTCTATGGGCCTGACCCATCTGTATGGACCAGATGTCGCGTTTGCAAGTCATATCCGGCCCATACTTCGGGCCTCCTTAGCACAGTTTTTCACCACCTTATGCAATACTACATATGCACACACATATATACTTGTTTGTGTGTGTAGATTTATTTACATATATATAAGTTCATTACTAGGAGTCTAAGATGTTAATTAAGGCCTATTGGGCTTGGCACTGCTTAAAACATCATTACGTAAATTAAAATGATTATTCGTGATATTTGTTACAATGATAAGTGACTTAATATGAATGAGGAAAATGCTGATTAATTCTTTAAGAATTTGGTTGCATGAGAAGCTAACAATACTAGAAGATGTGATGTAAGTCAAAGTATGCAACTATATGTAGAAGATTTTGATTGGCCACAATTGTAGGGTTTCTAATTCAGACAACAATTGTATTTAATTTAAGCAAGGAATTTTGAATTTAAAATTACATAGAAGTTTCAAGTGTATCAATAATTTCCGTACTTGTAAATTTTTATTGGAATTACACTTATAGAATAAAATTGGACCCTTGGCACTTCATTTGTTCCATTCTCTGTTGAGGCATTGAAGAATCCAAAAAATAAAAGTGATAATCCTGAGTTTCTACAGTGACCTTTTTCAATTTGAATAAAAAGAAACTGTCTAAAAAATTTACAGCCAAACAATATGTGTATATATATATATGTGTGTGTGTGTGTTTTCCTTGAGTTAAAGTAAACATACTTACCTAATACTCACAATCTGTTTATTGGTAGACTCAATCTTTTTTTAAAAAAGGAGATACTATGCCATCCAGTTAGGAAATTATATACGATGTATTCGGTATACAACACGTGTAGACTGTGATATGCTAGGTGCATCGAACACACCCAATACCTACTCCCAAACTAAAAACTCAATTACCAAAGCAAATTGTTTAATATTAAAACTTTTGCACATTGATCAAATTACTTTGTAAAAAAAAAAAAAAAAAATTCAAGGTTTAGACAACAAAACAAATTAGTGTGACCAAAGACTCGATTACCAAAGCAAATTGTTTAATATTAAAACTTTTGCACATTGATCAAATTACTTTGTAGAAAATAAAAAATAAAAAATAAAAAATTCAAGGTTTAGACAACAAAACAAATCATTAGTGTGACCACACGTGCTTTTCACTTATATTATAAATTAAGGCTAAAGGTAGCAATACGTAATACTTTTTTTTACTCCAAATACTTCCACAGGCGTAAGGAGTTAAAACCATCCCTCAATTCTATCAGGCCTAGTTTAAATTTTTTTTTTCTTTTAACTATTTTTTACACACACACACCCCATTCTCGCACACTCACTTTGTTCATTTGAAGACTCGAATTCTCACCATCCACTTTAAAAGATAAAGAAGATACCACTAAAATACAAGGCTCTTGATCTAGTCTATAAATGATATACTTACTCGTATGACACTTCAAGTGAAAATGACCCTTGAAATGATAATTCATTCTATGGAAGGAAATTTTATTTCACATCTAAATTAATGGAATGAACATTCATTAGGATGAATGAAATTCTTAGCTGCCATGGCTACCACCATCACCGCCTTCTTGCCACCTTCCACCGCCGCCGCCCTCCATCGTCACCACCACCTTCCATTGCTAACTCCCTCCCCCGTTATCGTTGTCACTGCTTCCACCACCGCCACCTGCTTCCGCTACTTGCACGGCATTTGCCTTTCACAATCACTATTTAAAATGGTGATTATCATTTTATTCTTACATTATTTCATATTTAAAACCAAACAATAAAATAAGAATGACCATTCTATTTTATTATATTCTTATTCTCATTCTGATTCAATTTCATTCCTGCATATCTAACTAACCATTTCCTTTTTCATTTTATCAATACAAGCAATTTCTCATTATCCTCTCTTTTCTTATTTTTCCAATCCCTTCAATTTAATCAATGTGAGATAAAACCTAAAAACGAGGATAAACTAAAACGATTATGCTCACATGGTCTCACATGATCAAATCCCTTAACTTTTGTATTGAAACTCAATTCAAACATTAAGGATATCAAATTATGTTTATACCATCTCTTAGACGCTGAATGTTATACATTTTAGCTCATTTACTTGCTTAATTTATTCTCTTAATAATAGTTAATTTGTGATTTTACATTGTTTTATTGTTTTTATTTATTTCAAGGTTTTAATTGTAAAATCAGTCAAGATCAGTGATTCTAAGCTTTAACAAATGGCACTCTGTAGGACTGAACAATGTTGAAGATCCAAGTCTAATTATACTTAGAAAATATTCCAAAAGAAGCCACAAGTTAATGAGAATGGAAAGAAGAAGAAAATAAAAACTCCTTCTCCAAAGAGGAAACTTTCGCCGAAGTTAGTAATTTGAACCCGTTTTAGTAATCTGGCTGTATCTCTCTCCTAGAGTGTTAAAACAGCTAAATTCTTGCGATGGTTGAAAGGAAATTTGAAGAGCTACAATTTTTTATTTCATGAGGATTCCCTAAAACAGCTGTTTACATTGTCAAAATTAGGCTGAAAGTCTGTACGAATTTTTGAGTCCTTATTTGACAGAATTTCTATGTGTGTCTTCTATATGAAAAAGGGAACTTTAGGGCTGATCTTTTATTATTTAAAGGGAGTCATTTACAACATTGAAGGATCATACAGAGGAGCTTGAGGCTGAGATCAGAGGAGAAGCATTCAGAAGAAAGAAGAGATCAATCCATGGCGGTGAAAATGTCTTCCTCAACCATGAAAATTTTCACTCCAGTCATGCTTGGCTAAACGCTTTGCTAGGGTTATGATGTAGCCCTAGCTTAGCACACTGGTTTGATTGTATTTAATTATTGGAGAAACAATTTTTATCATGCATGATTATGTAATCTATAGAATTTTTAATTGACTTTTCAATAAAAATCGGCTTTAGAGTTTTAATTCAATTACAAATATTTTTCTATCTTATCTTAGATATTTTAATCTTATAATTGAACACAACTCATTCACTTCCTGTAGTTGTGAATGAGATGATTACACAATGATTTTTATCTGAATATAATATAATGTTAGAGATTTGATGGATTATGCCTAGAAAAGATAGACCATACTATACCCTAGAGTAAAGTAGATAGGTAGATGGTTTATACCAATCGAAGACAGTCCATGCTTAACTTTAAATTATATTATTTTCTAACTGAATTAATATGTGCTTGTAGGCGTGATTAATTCCCTATGCATGTTATATGATATATTTCCAATAAATTGATGCAATTGACCAGTGGTGCGATGTTAGTGGTGAAGTTTTACCCCAAGTCCTCTCTCTATATTTTCTACATCTTATTTAATTATTGTTCTTTATTTTATTTTCTATTTAGTTAATTTAGAATTAATCATCACAATTCGATTATCCTACTTTCAAGTTAATTTGGAATTTAAGAAATCTGTTGACAAACTTATTTTACACAAGTCCCTTAGGTACGACACCCTTACAAATAAACCCTATCTGCAAAGATTCATACACTTACGAGTGGTATATGTAAATCTCACAACACCATCCTATTTATGCTCTTTGCTGCATCCATGACAAGCTTAAAGTAAGCTCTTTATGAGTCTGAATCATTTTTTTAGTAATCGTGTAAATGAGCGATTCTTTTTATTTATTTGACTGAAAATGGACAATTTTGATTATGATTTGATAATGTATTATTTTTCTCAAAAACCATTTGGGCTTATTATTCATAGAGTACCACTTCACATTGAGCCCAGAAATTTGCAATTCTTGAAGGACTAGACCCATCTAGCTTAGTCATCGGTTCATCTAGTGGCTTTAACCATTGTCCAAGTCCGCATTGAAACCTTAAGCCCACCATTATAACTTGGGCCAAGTCCAGTTTTCACTATTGTTGTTGTTATTATTATTAATAATTACGAGTTTTTTTTTCTTCCTGAAAATTCAAGCAAACACCACCTTCACTTCATTATATGGTATGTCCCCATAGTATATTCTTTTTGAAAAAGTATATACTATATATATTTGAATTCATACATTCAATCTTTTTTTTCTCTTTAAGCAAACATATATGTTTCTATGTAATTGTCACCTTAGAGTTTATGAACCAGTAGAAAACTTTTCAATACTTTGTTTTCCCTTTGATTTTGTAAAGTAGAAAAGGGAGAAACCAGAATCAGACAGAGAAAAAATTGAGGAATTGGAGAAATTGAAGCAAAACGAAGAAGAGAGATGAGGAAATCAGAGAGAAAAATAATCGAACTCGAGAGAGAAGAGAGATGGAGAAATCGGAGACAGAGAGAGAAATTGTAATGAACTGTTTAGCTTCTTTGGACCTTTTTTTCCCTTCGCGGCGCGCAAAGCAATATTACTCTACCAAGATTGAGGAATGACGTGGCAATTACACATAAGATTCGGATTATTAGTAGTTGGCCAAACAGGTCGAAGAGAGTATCATTACTCTTTTTAATTATTATGAGTATTTTTTTCTCATGGTTATCCTTGCAAAAAGCCCTAAGGAGGATGATCGCGTCGTCTGGCCGAGCCAAATCATTTCAAGTAGCAAGGTTGTGCTCTGCAGCCTTGCGGGCGCCTGCCATGCACCTGCGGGCGCCCGTAAAATGGTCCAGAAAGATTACAAAATTGGGGGCCCCGCCATGCACTGCGGGGCCCCACCTAATGCCATGCCAAAGCCACTTTGACACCCTGCGGGCGCCCGCCAATCTGCTGTGATCTAAATAGTGTAATTTGAAAATGAAAATTGTGATTATTTAGAAAATATGAATATTTTGATTAATTCATTTCAAAACATCAAAAGATAACCGGAAATATAGACAAAAATCATTATGATTTGCTTGTTCCTTCAAATATTTTATCATCCAATCGTTGAGAGTTGTGAATTCTAATTTGTTTCAATTCAAACAATAGAACGAATATATAAAAATTTTAAGAAGAAGAGAAAATTACATAAATTAATTCAATCTCAAAAAGGAGATATTTGATAAATTTGTTACTAATGATAATGAAAACATAACCAAAAAAAAGTGAAAATTAAACAAAAGAACAACCAAATCTTCTAAAAGAATTGGAAAATAATATAATAATAGTAAAAGAACTTTATATTAGTGACTTGGTTCATAATGATAATCGGATTTGTGATAAGAAAAATCTTTATGAATAACAAATTTTTTGGAAGAAAGTGAAAGAAGGAAAAAAAAAAAAAAAAAATCTTAATCAAAAGGTCACTTTTATATTGTGGGGGTTCTTTAAGGTAAATTAATAATATTATTAAATAACAAAAATGATATCTGGGTACAACATACAATGCAGTGTCAAGCAAAAGAATCGGTCCTTGGGCTTGGGCGCCTCGGCCCCTATTTATAGGCCCAAATCCTTACACGAGTGGGAAAGTCCTTCAAGACTTCTCTTAGGGTAGCCATAATGGCTCTACTAGATATAATAGAGGTATTCTAGTCCTTTTATCTTGAGGATAGGTACCATTACATTAAATATCCATCCTTTCGAAGGCGGCAGCAGTTGAGATTCATTAATGTGATTAGTAGTGTCCCAGTCGAGGCGCGTGGGTTCCTCATCCTTTAGTTTGCTAAAGTATCTGGTGCTCTTAGCAAACACCTGACTCGAGTCAGGGTTGGTGACGTGAGGTGTGCCACGTGGCTTCGTGGAATTAATTCCCTATATATATTTTTTGCCTAAGGCCTCAAATTACATTAAACTCCATCATGATGGTTAGAAAATGGTGATAGGCAGTGAGCCTTGGAATTTGACTGATCAAGTAACAAACAGTAGGGGCAATTAGATTTTTGTAGGCCAATTATATATAAGTCCATGTCTTACATATAAATTGAGGAATTATCACTAAACTAGAATCTTAATTCTTATCCTCTATAATATAACATTCGCGCTATATCACATAGAATTCACTCAACTAAAGTTATGTATGTGGAAAAATTTCGTGGAAAAATTTAAGGAAAAAGAAAAACAAAAAAACTTTCAGCGTTTTAGCTTTAAATTCTAACAAAGAGCAAGAAAACTTTACTCTTTCTTGTCAACTTTTTTTTTCTTTTATAACAAAAGTATTAACGGAGTTTTTTTTTTTATTAAAATATGTTGGTCTAGCAGAAACAATTAGAGGCCATTCATCAATCTCTCTGTTTGAGAAATAAAATAAAATAAAACAAAGGTTGCAAGTGATCCATTGGATCCGAATCCAATACCATTTAAGTTACCCGAGACTATTGAAACAGAATCGCTCATTTACAGGATTACTCAAAAATTGATTCAAACTCATAAAGAGCTGTACTTTAAACATAATTTGCAGGTTATCTCAAGAGCATGCCGATTAGGATAAATACTATATTCATTCGAAGTAGATTTTCCTAGACAATGTAAATCTTCTTATTGACTATGTGTGTCAGTGTGTATATTTATAGAACCACCCCCACTGCACATTAATGAATGGACCTACACAATACTTATTTCAACTTTACATTTACTGTTGAATATTTCAAATGCATATTATCAGTTTGTGTGTGTGCAGTGTGATTCATATATATTATATATACCCAATCGATTGGATTCAAATATTTGTTAAATTACTTATGGTTAAAATTTTAAATTATTATGAAAAAAAAATGAAAAAAATAATATCTCAAAATAACTGCTTTTTTTGAGGAACCATGACGTCTCTTTATTTTGAGACAAAATGAGTAATAATAAGTATTTCATTACGAGCCATATCAGGTTGAGTTTAAAAGATGCCTTAGTTTAATGTGCTCAAACACTTTTAAATCATAATATATATAATGGTAAAAGTGTAAAACTATGATCCGAGTCTATGTTTGATTAACATGGTCTTCATGAAAACACGCTAAGTGAGGGGACTAAATTTTTTTTGTCACAATAAGTGAGGTGATTAATTTTATTCTATTTATTCATTTTTGTGATGTATATGATGTTTCTTTTTTCTTTCTTTCTTTGTTTATAGTCTTGACAAGAAATTTATACTCTCTTGGAGAAAATTATGTAACCCTCCCAAATTACATATAGGTCCATGTGTTATATATAGATTGACAAAATGTCACCAAACTAGAATCTACAATATAATATTCGTGCTATATCATATCGAATCCATTCACCTAAAGTTGATGATGTTATGTGGAAAATTTTCCAAGAGTGATATGGCGCGTAGAATACACACACTCATCTAAAATTATGAGCGTGTGGAAAAGTCTCAAGGAGTCCAGAAGAAAGTATGGTTTTGGGCATCAACCGATATAGAAGTAGCTGATAGTCATATTCATATTGATGTACCTCCCTTGTATGTATATAATGAGTTATCTTGTGAAGTCGTCTCTTTGTATAAGCATTTCTCTTAGTCCTACCGATACACACACATTTTATCGTATTTTTTATTTTTCTCGGTAAATAAGAATGGTAAATTTGTTGGCTTAATGTAAAGTTGTGTACTCGTATGTATAACTTATAATAAAGCCCAAATGGGTTGAGATAAATAATACTAGAATGAAGCTTATATCAATATATGAATTAGGTTACGGAAAAGGCATGAACACATCATAACATGTGCTCAAATTTATTCTACAAAACTGATTTGAAACCTCATAAGTGGATTTCACTCACAGCTTTTATTATAGACTAATTAAGTAGGTAAGAAGACAGTGATCAAGGGCAAAACACAACCCTATAGTTGGTTCCACCTGGGCAGCCTTTTGTGGCAGTATCATCCTTAGGGTAACTATAAGCATCCGGGCACCTGTCCTTGAAAAACTTGGAGTATTCAGTGGGCCCACAGTTCCCGGAATTGCAACAATACCGATCCGTCTTGAAGACAGTACACGGGTTATTGCACCCGCCCAGTGCCTTCAATTCATTCGGGCACTGACCGACAATATCCGCGGTACACCGTAGGTGAGGGCATCCATTGGCCGTGGGGCTAAACTCCATGGGCACATTGAACCCGTCCACAAGAGAGATGTCATAGAAATCCTGGTTCATGTACTGGTTTAACCCATACTCGGCGAGGGTGTTTGGGGGCACACCATACGCATTGCATTCCAGGAGCCCATTGCAGTCACCGGTATTACACTTGCCCCGCCCTGATGCATCGAAGTTGCAACCGGTTCGAGGCCAGACACGGCCTCCTTGTGTGCCTGCCGGGACAGTGATGTCCCATGTTTGGCCGTGGTCAAGCCGCCTGCCGCCACCGGGCTTTGCCCCAGCCCAAACTACGTAAGGGCAGTTGTTTACGACGGTAAAAATGGCTGCATGGCTCAAGGTGATCAACAAAAGGGTAGTGACAAGGAAAATGTAAGATTTGGAGAAGCTCATGTTTGGAGTGAGAGAAAGTAATAGTTGTGATTGTGTGGTGTTGTTGAGGGAAGTGGGTTGGGTTTTTATAGGGGAAGGGTGGCTCTGGGTTAGCTCACAGGAAGGTCACTTTTTTAATATCTATGGAATTTTTAGTTAGATGGTCATGATGATTACGTCATTTAGCTCGACTCTAAGACAAGTCAACAACTAGCGTCAATCGAGGAGGATATTTGATAATTATTTGTTGTGATTTGTCTTTACAAAAAATAGGTTAAAATTACAAAAAATAGGTTAAAATTACACCGAAGCAACAACGTTGAACGCTATTTGTAACATTTTTGTATCAAATATGATTTTATGTTTTTGTTTATAAAAATTTTATAATAAATATAAGTCAGCAAATATGTTTTTGAAATCCGAATAGTATTGAACACACTTCAAAATAAAAATATTATTTATGTTTCGAATTAAAATAAAAGTACAAAATAATTGTGTTTTCCAAACAGACTGACCCAAAGCCCTTTCAAAATTTGTATATAGTCCGGGACTTAGATGATTCTAACCAATCACAACGCACTACAACAAAACAGGTTTTCAGCTATAAAATATTTATCACGAAATCAATTTCATATTAAAGAGTAGTATATTTTGGGTGACATTTTTTTTTTAGAACAGGAAGATTATTAGTTTATATATTTGTGTGGAATTCATATTTACACACAAGTTGTGCTAGAAATCATGAATTTTTTTAGACATTAGCAAATTTTATTTTATAAATTTCGTGAAATTAAATGAAGCTTAAAGTCGCACCAAATTTCATAAAATGATATCCTTTTTCAATTCTTTCTAGCCAGTCAATGTTAATAAGCCTTATTCTTTCCTAAAGATTTTTTTTTTTCCTTCATAATCTCGATAGGATCTTCAACTCTCTATCTTTTAATTTTAAAAGGAAGTATGATCGTTAATCTTCTTGCTGACTATATATATATATATATATATATATATATATATATAATTGGATTATTTCATATGAATGAATGGACTTAGAATTAATAGCATGTGGGAAAATCTCAAACAGTGGTGCTCCACAGAATTTAGTACTCGCCTAAAATTAATAATTGTGTGGAAAAGTCATGGATTGCAGAGGAGAGAATTATTCGCAGCATCAACCATACTCAGGACCCCATTGTGGGGTAGCCGAATCTTTAGAATTGTTACCGCTTAACTTTCGGCTTTTTAGCGTTTAATTCTAATAGCAAGAAAAATTTACCGCTTCTTGTCAACTTTTTTTTTTTTTTTTTTTTTTATAACAAAAGTATTAACGGAGTTTTTTTTTTATTAAATATGTTGGTCTAGCAGAAACAATTAGAGGCCATTCATGAATCTCTACGTTTGAGAAATATAAAATAAAATAAGATCAAACACTTTTTTTCGACTCTTTTTCAAATTTAATAAATATTTGATTTTATTAAAATTTATTAGGGTAAAAAAAAAAAATTGGTAATCGATACCTATCCTCCCTTTTTCTACAATTGCACTCCACATTATTATTTTTCTTAATGAAATGATAAAAAGATCACAAATTCATTAATACATCATCCCTTATTTTATAATATTATAATTACTCTTTTCATTATAAACTTTAACTCTCTATTTTTTTACTTCTTACTTAAATTTTTCCCCCTTAAATATAGAATTCATTCAACAAAACAATATCTATCATAAATAAAATAAATTGTTATAAGCCTCAAAATGATTTAAAAAGTTACATAGTATATACTTTTTCAAAAAGAATATACTATGGAGACATAATATATAATGAAGTGAAGGTGGAGTGTTTGCTTGAACTTTCAGAAAAAAAAATAATAATAATTAATAATAATAACAAGAAAAATAACAGTGAAAACTGAAATTTCTTTACTTAAATTTTCTCCCTTTAAATATAAAAATTTATTCAACAAAACAATATCTATCATAAATAAAATAAATTTTTATAAGCCTTAAAATGATTTTAAAAGTTACATAGTAGTGTATATACTTTTTCAAAAAGAATATACTATGGAAACATAATATATAATGGAGTGAAGGGGAGTGTCTGCTTGAACTTTCGGAAGACCAAAAAAAAAAAAAAATTGTAGTAATAACAACAACAGTAAAAACTGGACTTGGCCCAAGTTATAATGGTGGGCTTAGGCTTCGAATGCGGACTTGGACAATGGTTAAAGCCACTAGAAGAACTGATGACTGAGCTTGATGGGTCTAATCCTTCAAGAAGTGCAAATTTCTGGGCTCAATGTGAAGTGGTACTCTATGAATAATGGGCTATGAGAAAAACAATACGTCATCAAATCATAATCAAAATTGACCATTTTCAGTCAAATAAATAAAAAGAAATCTGTAGTAAATAGATAAAAAATAAAAATAAAACAAAGGTTGCAAATGATCCATTGGATCCGAATCCAATACCATTTAAGCTATCCGAGACTATTTGAAACAGAATCACTCATTTACAGGATTACTCAAAAATTGATTCAAACTCCTAAAGAGCTGTACTTTAAACATAATTTGAAGGTTATCCCAATGGTGCTCTCATCATAAGTTGATATACTTAATTGAAGGGACTGGAAAAATAAGAAAATAGAGGATAATGAGAAATTGCTTGTATTGAAAAAATGAAAAAGCAAATAGCCAAGTTTGATATGCATGAATGAAATTGAACGAGAATATGAATAAAATGGAATGGTCATTCTTATTTTATTGTTAGGTTTCGAATATGAAATAATGTAGAAATGAAATGATAATCATCATTTTATATAGTGGTTGTGGAAGTCGAAGACAATGATGATAGCAGAAGGAGGTGGCAGCGGTAGAAGGCAATGACAACGACAGCTAGGGAGGGCGGTGGCAATGGAAGGTGGTGGTGACAACGGAGGGCGGCGGTGGTGAAAGGTGGCGAGAAGGCAGTGGTGATAATGGTGACAGCCAAGAATTTTATTCATTCTAATGAATTTTCGTTCCTTTAAATATAGATGTGAAATAAATTTTTATTTCATAGAATGAATTATCATTTCAAGGGTTATCATTTATAAAGTAGGCCTGATAGAATTGAGGGATGGTTTAGCCCCTGAATTGCATTTTGTCTACCCTGTTAAAGTGGAAGTATTTGGAGGAAAAAAAGTATTACGTATTGCCCCTTTAGCCTTAATTTATACTGTATTATAAGTGAAGATCACGTGTGGTTATAAGTTTTTGATCAATGTGCAAAAGTTTTAATTTTTTTTTTTTTTTCCTAAATAAAAGTTTTAATATTTAAATGATTCGCTTTGGTAATAGAGTCTTAAGTTTGAGAATAGGTATTGTGTGTACTCGGTATACTTGACACATTACAGCCGTTCATATTATATACACATGTCGTGTACCGGATATATCGTATATATTATCCTAACTTGAATGATATGATATCTCATTTTTTAAAAGAAAAATTGAGTCTCCCAATAAACAGATTGTGAGTATTAAGTAAGTATGTTTATTTTAACTCAAGGTAAACATATATATACATATTGTTTGGCTATAAAAAAAATTTGGCAGTGTTTTTTAACTCAAATCGAAAAGGAAATCGATAGTTATACAAATTTAGGATTTTCATTTTCCTTTTTGGGTTATCTCAATAAAGAGGGCTTTAATAACATAGAATGAAACATATGAAGGGAGTAAAGAAAACTGAACAGACGTTCACCAAGACAGGGTCAAACGTCCAATTTTACTCCATAAGTATTCCATGAGTGCAATTCCAATAAAAAGTTACATGGGAATTATTAATACACTAAAATTCTAGTCATTAAAAAAAAAAAAAAATATACGTGTAAATGATAAAAAAAAAAATACAAGAAAAAGATTACATTGTCAAAAAATATGTTGCGTTGGTTGGGGGACCTTTGCACATACTCCCTCTGACCATATTTATATTTACTTCCCAAGTAGTTGTCCAACATTTCAAACTTATACTTGAAACTTCTACGTAATTTTAAATTCAAAATTCATTGTTTAAATTAAATACAATTGTTGTCAATTTGAAACCCCGTGTATCATGTCTTTGATGCCGTGTATTATCACCATGTGGCCAATCAAAATCGTCTACACATAGTTGCAGACTTTGACTTACATCACATCTCCTAGTATTGGACACTTCTCATATGGCAACCAGATTCTTAAAGAACCAATCAGCATTAACTTATTAAGTCACTTATCATTGTAACAAATATCACGTGCAACAATAGACAAAATAATTATAGTCATTTTAATTTACGAAATTACTCCACCTGTTGCATCAATTGGCTAATTTGATTCTAGCCTAGTGACCCATCTTAAAATAAATAAATAAATAAATTATTTTTAAGGTGCAAACATACACATATATATGTTATATATGTCGTGATAAGAACATCTAAATACAATTTTTATTTCATTGCACATGTTTTCATACCCCTCCCCCGTTAACGTGGGGGTAACGGACCGAAAACCTAAACAAAGTATATTTGTCATGTGATATTGATTAATTATTTTTTTAGATGAAATTGTCTCTTACTTTAGGGGTGCTCTCAGATCGAATTAAGTATCAATTTTAATCTGATCTGCTCCCTAACGAATTCGAAAAATCTTAATCCGCCCCACGGATCTGTGGGATAACGGATCGAATCAGCGAATTTGGGTTTAACCTAAATTGTCCAATATTATTTATTTTATAACCATAGCCTAATAGATAAAACTTCAATTTATCAATAATAATTTATATATTTAAAAATTATTAACTAATTAATTATTTAATACATTTATTATATATATATATATATATATATATCTCATGGATCGGATCGGATCGAATTTTAACAGCCCATTCTTGATCCGATCAATGAGACACGGATTCGATTTTTTTGTCGTCACTGATATGTGGGTGTAGTAATCCATTTCCATCAGCATGGAACAGATTGGATTTGCGAATTCACGAATTATTTGTCTACCCCTACCTTACTTGGATATATACCCTATACGTAGACCTCCCAAACGTAATGATGTTTTAAGCAGTGCCAAACCCAATAGGCCTTAATTAAAATCCTAGACTCCTAGTCATGAACTTATATATGTAAATAAATCTACATACACAAACAAGTATATATGGGTGTGCATGTACAGTATATATGTAGTATTGGATAAGGTGGTGAAAAACTACGAACATCTATTTTTCACTTCCATTAAAATAAAAAAATAAAAAAGTTGCTTCTTTTCCAATTGTGAATGGAACCACAAAGAACCAATTTTATTGGTGATAGTGAAAATAAGGTTAGACGTCCACATGTGATGGGCTTGCCACATACACTTTAAATACCATACCAGTAAGTTTATCGTTTATAATATAGGCCTGATAGATTGAGTGATGGTTTGGAGGAAAAAAGTATTACATATTGCCCTGTTACCCAGTATTGACTTTAGAGAATGGTGAATAGAGTCAATGACAAATAATGGATAATTTTTATAATATAGAAGAGCAATTTCAAGCAAAGTACTTAACACAATTATACAATTATAAAGATATGAAATAAGCAATTAAATAACACAATTATAAGAGAGATAAGGGAAGTGAAATTGCAAACTATAACACTACGATTTTTGCAAGGTTCGAAAACTCCTACTCCTCGGTTCAAGACCCATCTTGAGACTTTCCAATCCACTATGACTTCTCCTTACGGGTGGAGAGCAAACATTTACATAAAACAACTTCTTACTTCACCTTACTAAGAGAACAACCTTCCCTTAGTCTTCCTTTGGGTCACACTAACCTGGTAGGTCAAACTAACCCTTACAGTAGATAGTAACAAGAACAATAAAGTACAAGAAATCTCTCAAAGATAGATGTACAAATTTTAGCTCACAACTAGATTATTGATGAATATAAGTGAAGCTCAAACTCTATGAATGATATGAATGAGAGAGGATAATATAAGTGAAGAATAAAAGCTTTTATGAACTCAATAGGATCTTTCAAGTATAGAATAGAGCAAAAGCTCTTTGAATCCTTGGTTGAATCTCTCAAGTATAGTATATAAATGAATGAGATAGATGAAGAGAAAATGTGAGAACCAAAGCTCTCTTTGATACCTAATGAGGTCTCTCAAGTATTGGCTGTCTTGCATACCTACAATGTCCAAACATTGTGTATTTATAGCCCCATTGAAGAATATAGCCGTTTGGGGGCATAATGGTAAAGTCCCATGAAGTCAAAGGGTTAAAGGAGCCGTTGCAGTTTGAAATCTGCAAATTCGACAAGAACCAGTTAACGTGTAGTAGAAACCGGTCGACGTTTTCGCTCAAATCGGTCGTCGTCTGTACAAATCGGTCGACGGTTTTGCACAAATCGATCGACGTGAAAGTTATGTTCCTGAAATTTGGTACTGCCTAGATACCGGTCGACGTGAAGTTAGAATCGATCGACGTGAAACCTGGTGCATTGACAATTTTGACCGATGACAGTTTCTGCATAGGACTTTCAGTACAAGACATAGCTTATTTTCATTTAAAACATTTAAGTAAATGTCTTTACAGTATTTATGTGTCCATTTACTTTAAGTTTACAATGTAAATAAGGAAGTACCCCCCATTTGAATTCAATAAAAAATATAAGAAAATTGAAATCCAACTAAATCAAATTGTAAAAATTCAGTTTTAGTACAAATTTGGATTTCCGACAGTTTTGGTAAAAATGAATCCTTATGTAGACCAATGTAGACTTGGTCATAAATTCTGATAAAATCAATTTAGGCTATTTGAAGTGTAAGGAGTTATTACTGGAAAATATTATTTTGAAATAATTATTATTTCAAAAATCTATTTTTCCCACTTAGCCAAAAACACAGTTTTTCATGACACACATTCTGGGGTACTAATGTCCGTTACCAACTCATGGTAATAAAGGTTTCTCATACCTTAATTGTTGACCAATATGAATTATATGATTGATGTGCATGGTCTTAATATTTCTGACACAAATGATGAGTTCTTTCAAAGCTTATGCAAGCTTAAACTAACTCACTCTTTAGTAATGACTTCATGTGCAATTATATATGAATGAATTGCATAGTCTATTACTAATATGTATATAGGAACATATGAATGATGATATGATATGCATGGTCCTATAGAGATGAGTTTCAAATAGATTCATAAATACTTTGACATTGAATCCTAAACACTCACCATCCTATCTATCACTTTCTTCATTCTTTGTCCATAATCGTTTAGGCTTTGAGGTATCCTTGCTTTTATCATTTCTTTGAGTTGCTTTCTTCCTTGTTGTAGTCTAAGTTATCTTTCCTTACAATTTCAACTCTTCTTTGTATCCATTTCTTTTCTTGATGTGATCTTTAATAATGAAATACTTGGAATGATCTTTCGTGCTTCATTGAGGCCATTCTTTGAATGTGAATAATCTATATAACACTCAATGTAAACATTAGTCCTTAAACACTATTAATGGTTTGTTATTATCAAAACATCTAAATTATCATTAGATGAAATCCTTAATGTCAACATGCCCCTTTAGCCTTAATTTATAATAGAAGTGAAGATCACATGTGGTTAAAAGTTTTTAATCAATGTGCAAAAGTTTTAATATTAAACAATTCTTTTTGGCAATAGAGGCTTTAGTTCGGTGCACCTGAAACATCACGTTCATGTTATATACACATGTTGTGTACCAGATATATTATATATATTCTCCCAGTTTGGATGGTATGATATCTTATTTTTAAAGGAAAAATTGAGTCTTCTAATAAATAGATTGTGAGTATTAAGCGAGTATAGTAAACATATATATATGCAAATTGTTTGGCTGTAAAATTTTGTGCCTTAAGTCAAATCAAAAAAGTAAATCGATCGCTATAGAAATTCAGGATTATTACTTTTCTTTTTGGGTTCTTCAATGCCTCAATGAAGATGACTTTAATAACAGAGAATGGAACAGATGAAAGGAGCAAAGAAAACTACACAAGTGTTCACCAAGACAGAGCCAAGCGTCCAATTTTATTCTACAAGTACAATTTCAGTAAAAATTTAAAAGTATGGAAATTATTGATATACTAGAATTTTACTCGTAAAAAGAAATACATGTAAATGAAAAAAAAAAAATTACAAAAAAAAAAAAAACTACATTATAAGAAAATATATTGCTTTGGTCAGGGGACCTCGCTAAGGCGATATTTATACTTGCTTCCCAAAGCCGTATTTGTCCAACACTTCAAACTTCTATGTAATTTTAAGGGTTAATTACAACGACACCCCCTGAGGTTTGCCATATTAACAGTCATATACAACTTAACTCTTTTTTGAACAAAGACATCCCCTAAAGTTGCAAACTTAAACAATGACACCCTATTTTAAAAAAACAGAGCCAAACAAAGCCTTAAGTTACATGAAATGTCTAATATGTCCTAAGAATATTTTAATCCTCACCTAAAATGACCAAACTATTCTCTCTCTCTCTCACAAACTGCTCAATTGCCCTCATCTTCTTCCACACCCTCAAACCCCCAATCCGTATCAAAACCAAATTTTCTCTCTATCTCACACACACAGGCTTATGATCTGGTGATCCTTCCTGTTGATGATGGTGTTTCCATTGGAGTTGTCATATTAAGAACTACAGAAGAACTGAGATGGGTCACCAGTAAACTTTGTTTAATTATTGGCGGCAGATTAAAATTGCAGTGAGAGAGAGATCAGCGGCGGCAGAGAAGTTATCTCTGTTGTTTGCTCAACTTGGTAGAGAATATCAACGGCGGCAAGGAGTGAGATTGGCGACGGCAGAGATCGGAGAAGGTTAAGGAGGATCTTGGATCTATGAGCAGGTGTAAAGAGAATCTTTCTTTTCTCAATGGGGATAACCAATATTAAACTCCAAATGAATCAAGGTTGTGGCAAACAAGTAGATCTTGTAATTGATCAGCAACTTATATATGCCACAATCCAAAATCCCATTTAAAAAGAAAAGAAAAAAGAAAAGAAGAAGAATAATTAAAAAAAAAAATTATGGTGCCATGGGAAGTTTATTTGCACAACAACAGTTCCAAGCAACAATGTCCAACTTCTAGCAGTTGAGGAACCTCCACATGCATAATGCTAGTGCCAGTCATGCTGCTAGAACTGGAGGAGAGGCATATTCTTTAGCCCTTCCTGACATTTTTAATCCTAGCATTCCAACTCAAAATCCCATTTCGATGATAAACAGTTTGAAGAAAGAGGATACTAAAGCATTTGATTTTATCTCAGTAACTTTAAGTACTATCTCTTTACAAATTCTTTCTGGTACCAGCTTTATATTATGACTTTTGGGAAGAATTTATCAAGTACTTGGTTCTCAAGGTCAACAACAGTGCTCCTAGTTGAGTTGTCACCTTCAAAAATTTTCGTTCTTCCGACGGCGATTCTCTATCAACCATGATTCTCTCTGTTTTCTTTTTCAATTTTTTTTGTTGTCGATGCAGAGAGCAGTGGCTGAGAGGCGGAGGTGGGTGAGGCGAGTTAAAAGTTGGATTAACTGTGGATGGCTCAACTGTGGAAGACTAGCGGCGACTGGTGAAGGTTTCTCCTTGCTCGCCGCGAGATCCCCTTTTGAGGCGATCTGTGTGTCTGTTTTTTGGGATGTTATGATCTATGTGTGTTGGGTTTGTGTGATTTATATGGGTTTGGATGGCTTGGCCATAGATATATGTGTGTAATTTTGAGGTGTTGGGTTTGTGTGATGACGGCAAAACGGGGAAGAATATGGTGGTTGTGGAGGTTGCGGTGGTGGTGAGTGGTGGTGCCGGGTGAGTGTATATTGGCTGGAATGAATGGGAAGATTGAAAAATTGGAAGAAGAAAGAATTTTTTGGATGAGGGTAATTTAGTCATTTTTTGTGATCAAAGGGTAAATATGTACTTTTATCATGTTTGGGGTGTCATTATTCAAGTTTGTAACTTTAGGGGGTGTCTTTGTCCAAAAAATGGCTAAATTATATATGACTGTCAATAAGGTAAACCTCAAATGGTGTTGTTGTAATTAACCCTAATTTTAAATTCAAAATTCCTTGTTTAAATTAAATACAACTGTTAAACTAATGTTATCACCACAGGGCCAATCAAAATCTTCTACAAATAGTTGCAGACTTTGACTATTATCACATCTCCTAACTTCTCATGCAACCAGATTCTTAAAGAACCAATCAGCATTTTCCTTGTTCATCATGTTAAGTCACTTATCATTGTAACAAATATCACGTGCAACAATAGACAAAATAATTATAGTCATTTTAATTTACGAAATTACTGCACTTATTGCATCAATTGTCCTTGCCATGTGAGCCATGATAAAAAATTATTTTAAGGGTGCAACACACACGTATATATGTATATTGATAAGAACATCTAAATACAATTTTCATTTTGTTGATGCCAAAAATCTCCATGCTCTGGAGACCGTGACGATTCCTGCAAGACAAAAAAAGTGATGACCGGCGTGGTGCCGGCCGAGTGCACTCCGACGGTCAAGTTAGTATTTGACGATTTAATATCCGATAAGGATTACATATAAAATTTATGGCGTACCTTTTTAGGTTGACTAATCCTTTCTTTTATAGAAGCATTAATGGTAGTAGTTATTGAAGCGAGATTCTCCCTGATTCAAGATGATATCGTTCCCTTCTTACAAGAATGGTAACTCTGGTTACATATGGTAACCAGATATTTTTTATGATTTCATATAGATTTTGGGTAAGATAAATCCCTTACCCTTATCTTATTTCTCTTTTGAATTTGAGTTGCCTATTATTTTTATCCTTATCAGTTGCCCCTCATTCTCGTGCTTGCTTGTCAAGTATCGAGAATGTCAAAAGTGTTTTTTTGAGTGACGTCTCTTTGGCATAAATCAATCTCCTTTTAGGTTAACCCTTGTTCGGCGACCTTTTTTTGGTTGATCTCTTAAGATTTGCCCGAACTTCATGAGCTGAGAGAGTAGGCTTTCTTAAGCTGAATGAGCTTACCTTTTAAAAAAAAAAGGAAGTATATTTACAAGCTTTACTCAGCTCGCTCCTTAAAAAGGAAAATATATTTTACGAGCCCGCCCTTTAAAAAGAGAAGTATATTTTACAAGTTGATTTCAACCCCTTTTAATACGGAGGACAACAATTATGAGCTTCATTCAGCTCGGGTCCTTATAGTACAGGGCACTTTTATATCAATCTCTTATAATACGGGGATGGTAATTACGAACTTCATTCAACTCGCTCTTTAAAAAGAAAAATATATTTTACGAGCTTCACTCAGCTCACCCTTTAAAAAAGGAAGTATATTTTACAAGTTGATTTCGACCCCTTTTAATACGGAGGACAACAATTACGAGCTTCATTCAGCTCGGGCCCTTATAGTACAGCGCATTTTTATATCAATCCCTTATAATACGGGGAATGGCAATTATGAGCTTCATGAACTTATCCTTTTAATATCGGTGGTTCATCCTCGTGAGTAACTAATTTTCCAGAATTTCATGAGCTCGTGTCTATAATAAAAGAGGTTAACTTTCTGCCCCCATTCCCAAGCTTGCCTCTCACGCACAAGGAACATTAATGTTTTCTTTCTATTTGCAAAGTTAGCAAAGCAAAAATAAAAGGACAGATGTACAGTTTGAACGGATAATATATATACATATTTATATATATATTAGAATTGGTACAATTAAGGCAAAAACTTATCATTGAGCATCATAGGACCAAAATCATCAATGGAGCTAACTATTGTTCTCTAGAATAAGAAACTTTTTTTTTTTTTTTAAACCCTGTGAACAGTACCCGCGGTACTATTCCGCGGGTTCTCACAAAATATTTTTTGTTTATTATTATTATTTTTTTTTACACCCTGTGAACAGTACCCGCGGGTACTATTCATGTGAATAGTACTCACAGTTTTTTTTTTTTTTTTTTTTTTTTGTGAACAGTACTTGCAAAGCGTAGTATTGTATTGAAGGGTCCCTAGGTGAACTACATCATTATGTAGGTGAACAATATTTTACAGACAATCGGAAACACATAAAAAATTGTTTCTCTTTAAATCATGTGAGGAAGTATACACATATATTTTGATATACGCGTAATGCATGAAACTTACCCGGTTAACAGCGATGATGAAACAACTGCTAGCGGTCGGGCAGGGCTTTCCAGCAATTTTACCGGATTGAGCAACTTCTCTTTCTTTTAGAGAAAGCGAGATTGTAAAATGACTGAATTGCTTTTAAGTTTTGTCGTAGATTTCCCTTGTACGAACCATGATTTGTTGGGACTAATATACGTTCCCACAGACGGCGCCAACTGTTGATGCCAAAAATCTCCATGCTCTGGAGAGCGTGACGATTCCTGCAAGACAAAAAAAGTGATGACTCGCGTGGTGCCGGCCGAGTGCACTCCGACGATCAAGTTAGTATTTGACGATTTAATATCCGATAAGGATTACATATAAAATTTATGGCGTACCTTTTTAGGTTGACTGATCCTTTCTTTTATAGAAGCATTAATGGTAGTAGTTATTGAAGCGAGATTCTCCCTGATCCAAGATGATATCGTTCCCTTCTTACAAGAATGGTAACTCTGGTTACATATGGTAACCAGATATTTTTTATGATTTCATATAGATTTTAGGTAAGATAAATCCCTTACCCTTATCTTATTTCTCGTTTGACTTTGAGTTACCTATTATTTTTATCCTTATCACATTTCATTGCACATATTTTCATACCCCTCCCCAGTTAAGGTGGGGGTGATAGATCGAATACCTAAACAAAGTGTGTTTGTCACGTGATATTGATCAATTGTTTTTTTATAATTCGATCCATTCTTACGAAAATGGAAAATTTTTGATCCCATCGATCTGTGGGATAACGAATCGAATTCGCGAATTGAAATTTTTTTAAAATTGTCTAATATTATTTATTTTTTAACCATAACCCGGATAAAACTTCAATTTATCAGTAATAATTCATATATTTAAATTATTTGAATATATATATATATATATATATATCTCGTGGATTGGTTTGGATTTTAGCAGCCCAATCCGAGATCCGATCTGTGAGATACGGATTCAATATTTTTTGCTGTCACCGATCTGTGGGTGTAGTAAACCAATTCGATCTGCACAAATCAGATTAAATTTGCAAATTCACGAATTATTTGTCCACCCTACTCAAACTGTGCTTAAACGTAATGATGTTTTAAGCAGTGCCAAGCCCAATAGGCCTTAATTAACATCCTTAATTAACATCCTAGACTCCTAGTCTTGAACTTGTACACATGTTAATAAATCTACACAGACAAACAAGTATATCGAAACCATTGGGTGTGTGCATGTATATATGTAGTATTGGATAAGGTGGTGAAAAACTGTGAACGTCTATTTTTCACTTACATTAAAATAAATAAAAAAGTTGCTTTTGTTCCAATTGTGAATGGAACCACAAAGAACCAATTTTATTCGTGATAGTGAAAAAAGGTTAGACATCCATATGTGATGGGTTTGCCACATACACATTCGATAAGGTTCCTGAAACCGATGATAGCGATATCAAAAGCACATTATTGTTTCGAAAACCATATCCAGACTCACCTAACATGCGGATATCAACAATCCAATATGCTATCACTCGTGATTGTGAACAACACGTTACATAACTCTTTTCATTAAATTGCCTTCATTGGATTGAAGACACGTGGCTGCCATATCTTGGAAGAATTGTGAAGACTCACGTATCCCCCAACAAGATTTAATCTATTGGAGACATACTTTATAATACAATATGAAATACTAATCTATGTTGTCCTTTGTTTTTTATTTCAGTAAATTCATATAATATAATATGATAAAATTATGAAGCATGGATGTGAATATTGAATACCATACACACATGGGACGCAATTTGGAGTGAAGGTCCACCACCATACTTTACAACTTTTGGTAGAAACTTCGTACTGTGTTTTTCCACCAATTGCATCGATCCCATAGAACAACTCTACCGGTCAAAACACTTCTTTAATGTCTCTTGTGATCTAAATAGTGTAGTTTGAAAATGAAACTTGTGGTCATCCCAATACCTTAGTAAATAAATCCCTCCTAAGTGATCTTTGAATCTTACTTTTGTATTAGAAATTGTGTATCAAATTATTTTATTATTAAGTTTTCATTTTAGAATTGGATTATATTAGGTATTTTTTCGTTAAACATACTATATAAATACATTATTGTTGAGAGTTATGAGAAAAAGAGTGATATTGCATTATTACTTCATGAGGGAGTATGGTGATGGGTAGGGGCGAGTTACAAATTTGAGAGTTGTATTGCATTATTGCTTCACTCGTGGAGAATGTGTGAACTTTAGGGTAAGAAGTTGTGTCCAGCGTTAGAAAATTTCGTTGTTCCTATCAATAATATAAATGTTATGTGTGATTGCTTGTTGGATCTTGACGAGTGCTTCGTATCAACAATTGGTATCTTGACGTGTGCTTCTCTGTAACTATCAACAACTGGTATTATAGCCAATGATTTTTTAACCATTGACTATAATACATCGTGATAGGTAGTCAAGTGGGAGCCTTGGAGTCTGACTAATCAAATAACATACAATAGGGGGATCCACAAGATTGAACTTGTCGGGACTTGTCCAGACCAAAGCTGTGGGCTGGGCTAAGCCAGGAATGTACAATTGGGGAGGCCAAATTAGTAATGTAAAACTTAAATTTGAAAATAATATAAAATCATTGCAATTTTTTTTTTTTCGGCATTTTAATATATATTGTTAAAAACGTGTTTATAAATAATATGCAAAGGAAATTTAAAAGAAGAGTTGTCGAGTGAATCATTTTTTCCCCCTCTCTAATTCATAACAAATAATATTTATGTATGTGTGTGTTTATATATATGTAAATATAGTATGTTATTATAAGGATTACTATAATAATTAATAATTTTCTTTACTAAATTTAATTGGTTCCTTGAATTTGAAGGGGTTACAAGTAATTTCAAACCACCTTTAATAAATCATAAGGGAATCATAAATAGAAAATTTTAAAAAAAATTAGAGAGGCCAACTTTAATTTTTTTACAGAAAATCACCATTTGTAACTATAATTAAGCATAAATAGTGTTACAAAAATAATAATAATAATAAAATTTGGGGTTAGAGGAGCTTTAATTATTGCGCACAAAATCACCATAAATAATTTATTTAGTACCATAAAAAGAATAGTTTCACTTGCCTCCTCTGAGATTAGGCGTAATTACAGACAGTACTTTTTACATTTCAAAAATTACATTGATCTCCCTCCAAACTGTTCGGCATTTTATTCCGACCATTGACCATGTTAAATGACTAAAACACCCTTTAATATTTTATAAATATATATCACATAAATAATATTTTATTAATATAAATCACATATATTAATATGTGACATGACAGGAGATGGAAAAGGAAAGTAACATGACTCTGTCGCGGAGGCTGTGATAATTTCACCGAAGGCAATCAAAGGCTGCGATACCCAATCTAGGGTTAGATTGCCGTCTGAAGTCCATAATATAGGGATCTGAGGCTGATCAAGAGCAGGTGGCGGCGAAGGTGACGAAGGCTTGTCGGCATGAACATCGGAGGAGGAGGAAGAGGCGAAAGAGGCGGAGGAGAACAAATCGTCATCTGAAAGGGGCTTCAGAGGTGATGAAGATGAGTTGAGAAGAGCATTATCATCAGCAACTGCACAAGATATAGCAGCTATAATTGTGGAATTGGTGTTTGGAGAATCTGATTCATCGCAAATGATTTAGGGTTAGGATTCTTTGCTTTTCTGATTTATTCGTCGTTCTGAAACTCACCAATTTGATGAAGGAAACTGGCGCCGGAGCTGAAGCACGCATGAACTGAGGTTAAATCGAGAAAATTGAAACTCACTCACAAATTTTTTTTAATATAATCAAATTAAAAAACCATCCATTGCAGTCCAGAGCTAAATGAACTAATAATGCAAATTAAATTACTTACTGGTTGATAATGAAGCTCTCACTTGAGCTACTTTAATGAACTTCAATTTATCTTTTCCTTTTTACCTTTCCAACAAACCATGGACAACTCCACCAAAGAAACGGCTCTCCTCTATCAAAGTGCAAATCCAAACAGAAACAAACCATGTCAGGCTGAATTTCTTCTTCTTCTTCTCATGGCTTGGCTAATATTCTATAAATCTGCGGAAATGTATAGGGAGGCCAGTAACAGAAAAGATTAAACTGAACCCTAATAATAAAAACGCAGAAAAATGAGGGAAAATGTAAAAACTGAAGTCGTGATTTGAGGAAATAGAAAGCCACAACATGAAAAGCTAGTTCCCTGTAACAGATTAGGTAAATACTAGTAGTCACGAGAGAGAGAGAGTGGAAGCCGCCGTTGCTGGGGTAGGCGGTGGCGATCTCGGCAGTGATTGCCATTGCTATATATATATATATATATATATATATATACATGCACATATGTACATAGGCTATTTTAGTACAAAAGTAAAGGTTAAAGTAAGGACAAATATGATATTACAAGGATAAAAATGGCTGATATCATCAAAAATATCATTGATCGGTGTTGACTTTTGTTTGTTGGAGGGGGCTAAGTGTTATGAGGGAGCAAACGTAAAAAGTATTGTCTATAATTACGGCTACCCGTTGGAAAGATAAGTGAAATTATCCCTATAAAAAAATATATAAAAAATTTGAGGGCAATGGCCCCGAAATTTGAGCTAAGGTAGCTGTTGTTAGGAATGGTATCTCAAATAATATTTTAATTGGGTTTTCATTTTAGAATTGTATTGTACTGTATTATTTCTTGTTAGACAAGTTGGGTTCTATAGATAAATACCTAAGTTATTATTAAGATTTATGAGGAGAGAGATGCAGAGGTGAGTTACGAATTTGATATTGAGAACACTCAGTCTTGCAAAAAAAACTTTTAGATAAGGGTTTGTATATATGGTTCAATGCTGAAAAATTCTCTACTGTTATATCATCTTTACATCATAATTTTAATAGAGTGTAATCCAATTTTGAGTGAAACAGTAAATATATAGCTATTATTACATGCTCTCTAATCAAAACACACCATTTATCTTGATAATAAGAAATTGGATGTTTAGACTCCACTTGGGTGGACACTATTTCTATTGCTTTCTCATTCTGTTTGGCAAAGCAAATTTCGTTTTTGTCCAAAATCATTTAGCAAAACACTTCTTTAAAAGGAAAAAAAACTTAATTGTGCCAATTGTATATTAATGACATGACACATATAACGAAATACTAAAAATGCATAAAAATCTTTCGCCATATACCCTAAAAACTTATTTCATCGACAAAATTAGTTTGTGATATTATTTCAGTACCTCTTTTTTATTTTGAAGAAATTCCAAACATTTAATTAACAGGATATCATTTAATAAATATAAAGTATTGTTATAATTTCAATGATTGTTACAGGATATCATTTAATAAATATAAAGAATTGTTATAATTTCAATGATTGTTACGTCACTAGATACAAATAGATTTGAAAAAAAAAAATCAAAATCAAAAATAAATAAAAAATCAAAATCAAAATCCCTTAAATTTGTATTCTTAAATGGTGAGATGAGTTGTACATTTAGCATAAACACTATCCTCACCTACTTGTGTTTGATTGTTCAAATTCACCCACCTTGTGGCGAATAAAATATATATATATAAAAAGACGATATTTGCACTTCACTTTTCTCAAATTGTACTACATTTTTCATTTTCTTTTAAAAAAAATGACAAAAGAGTCCTTAAATTCATTAATGCACAATTCCTTAATTTATAATATCATAACTACGTTTTATACAACTTTATTTTTTTATTTTTTTTGTTTTTTTCCTTTCTTTTTGTTAGCATTGGTTTTCAAATTTAAACTAAGATAAATTTGGGAAATAGGAGAGATCGAAATAGAAAATTAGAAATATATAATTGAATTGTTGGTAAAAATAGCTTGACAACTTGTTTTTTAAAAAGTTCTTCTAATTGAAGAATAGAATTAAATAGCCTTACGAAATGAACAACTGGATTTCAATCACACACATAGCACACAGTAAATATTGGGCGCGAAGACATCTGTATGTATTAAAATCCAAACCTCCATTTCACCACTCTCATTCTCTCTCTCTCTACATAAATACACAATCTCTCTCCCTACATATATTTGTGTATATAGAGAGATATCATTGCTTCACCGTTCATGCCTATCTAATATGAACTGTCTCCTTGATTTGCTCAAGCGCATTTTCCTCCTGTCTCTATCCGTTCTACACACACATACACATATATAAGTTTGTGTTTCTCTGCGTTTATTTTTCACGAATCTTGTTGGATAATAAAGTTCTTTCTTCGCTTTCTCTCTCTCCCCCTCCGGGACTTTCTCTGTTCTTCCTTTGCAGAAATGGGGTTCTCGGAGCAATCGATCCTTGTCACTGGAGGGGCCGGATTTATCGGTACTCACACTGCTGTCCAGCTTCTCGATCAAGGGTTTAGGGTTACGATCATCGATAACCTCGACAATTCGGTCGCAGCAGCCGTTGACAGAGTAAGAGAGTTAGTCGGCCCCGTATTGTCCAAGAAGCTCGAATTCCATTTGGTACGAGATCTGTTTGTTTCATGAGAAAACCGAGGGATTATGTTTCTTCTTGGTCTTGATTTCGAAATCTGAAGCACTAGGGTTTTGGGTTTGGTGCTTAATTTGATGGATTTTCTTTTCTTTTCTTTCTGGTTGCAGGGTGATCTCAGAAATAAGGAGGATCTGGAGAAGTTATTCTCTAAGTCGAAGTAAGCTAATTCTTCATGGTCGTCCATTATTTTTTTGGATTGCGATGTTTGGAAAAAGACTGATTATGATTTTTCATGATCGTCATTTCTTTTCTGGAATGCGATGCTCAAGATTTTTTTTTTTTTTTTAATAGTCAAATACGAGTAATAGTACTTTTATGTTTGGTTTTAAGGGTTGTCCAACTTATCTCCAGATTGCTTGGAATGTCCCTGTGCTTTATATTTTGATTTATTGACATTAATTTTTTTTGCTAAAAAAAAAAAGAACAGAATGAGAAATTGTATATATTAATTGATCTTGTGACATTAGCATTTTTCGTAAATAACCATGGAAATTGAAACAGGTTTGATGCTGTGATTCATTTTGCTGGTCTTAAAGCTGTTGGTGAGAGTATGGCTCACCCTTTTCGCTATTTCGATAACAACTTGATTGGCTCAATCAATTTGTACCAGGTCATGGCCAAATATAATTGTAAGAAGGTATGTGTCTTTGTTTGTTCTAGTTTACTGCTCAATTTCTAATTTTGTAAGAAGAAATTCATCTGATGTAGAATAAAAATGGTGTGTTGTTAATTCTTCTTAAATCAATGACTACTTTTGCTACAAGGAATTTGATGCTTTCAGTTCTGTTCGAATGGGCAAATAATGTGATCAAGAAGCAGTACATTTTTTTCCCTCTAAGTGGGAGAGGCTAATAAAATCTACTTTCTGCCCTTTGGCTCTCTTTAATTGCAAGAGAGGTGTGACAAATATGCTTGCCTCTTACATCAACCAGACTAGTCTAAGCACACTCTTTCTTTTTTGAATTTTGACTTCATATTTCTTTACAAAAATATCTATATTGTTTTAGGCAATCCTATTCAGGAAATGATGGTTATTGTTCTGAATTGGGGCTCTCTTTTTTTGGGAATACTCTTGTGATAAATTTATATGGTACTTGATCCTTGAGCACCTTTATTGTCACTACGCCTTCATTTTTATTTTTTTGTGTCCTTTTTAAATCAAAATTATAAAAGTAATGCTATTTAAGCTAATAAACTAGGCAAGTAAACAACATGAAATGCAAATAACCAATAGATACATTCAAAAGGTCATATGATGTCATCTTATAAATTTTGTTAGCTATTTCACTTTAGTTAGTCGGCTTATTCTTTTTGTGTTGAGAAGTAGTTTTTCACTTTGTAATGAAGTTTAAATATGGAATGTGCTCACGAGTTTCTTCTCTTTTTCCTAAACCTTAATTGTCTCTTATGTTTTGTTTTTTATAAATTATCTTTTATCTATACACTTGTTAGCTTTAATTTTTCTCCTTTGAAAATTTAAAAGGGAAACGTCTAATTGTTTATAACCTCGAAGAGGAGCAGTAACTTGCAGCATGAAACGTTTTCATGCTTTGTCCACTACTGATATTAGGAATTTGATTGCATGTATATATAGTTGGTTTTCTCATCCTCTGCAACAGTTTATGGCCAACCTGATAAGATTCCATGTGTTGAGGATTTCCAACCAATGGCTATGAATCCGTATGGGCGGACCAAGGTATCTGCTATATTGCCCTCTTTTATTCTTCTTCTCTCTTTTTTAATTATCTTGAAATCAATCGATAGTAATTGCAAGTAGGATTTCAAGTTTAGATAATACCTTAGTGAGGGAATGCTGTTCTTTTAGTTCAGAACTGAGCTACTTCTTATGTCTAATGTATTTCTGTTATGTTAAACAGCTATTCCTCGAAGAAATAGCTCGTGATATTCAAAGGGCAGATTCAGAATGGAGAATGATTATGCTAAGATACTTTAACCCTGTTGGTGCTCATGAGAGTGGCAAGCTTGGTGAAAATCCAAAGGGCATCCCAAACAATCTTATGCCTTATATTCACCAAGTAGCTGTTGGTAGATTGCCTCATCTAAATGTATATGGTCATGATTATCCAACCCCTGATGGTAGTGCGGTATGTAGAGTTCATCAGTGTTATTCTTAATCTATCAGGTTATTTATTTGAAATAAAGAGGAAAGGGTAGGATGGAACAACAATTATTCTGGTTCCGAGAGAGATCCTTTCCTGTAGTTTCTATTCGCGAGACTGTTGCAGTTGACCATATATGTTCCACTTTTAGCTCATGTTGGAAACAATTCACTAAGAAATAACTTTTTGCGTTATCACGCAAAGACTAATAGTACCAAATAAATATCGTTAATTGATGCTAATCGATTTCTTGGTTAACAGATCCGAGACTACATTCATGTTATGGATTTGGCAGATGGACACATTGCTGCATTAAAGAAGCTTTTCATGACAGAAAATATAGGTAATTAACTTTCTTTTGTACAATTAGTCACATGTTAATGAACTCACAGTCTTCTTTTATAGAAAGATTTTGAACCCTTTAGTATAGAAGAGTTTATTGGGTAAGGTCAAATGTCAATATTACCATTTTAATGAATTTGAGTTTTCATGATATTCCCATGTAGCGTTTGATGTTTCAATGTGTCCTACGTCAGGTTGGGCTACCTACAACTTGGGTACTGGAAGTGGTACATCTGTGCTTGAAATGGTTGCTGCATTCGAGAAGGCATCTGGCAAGGTGACTCTCTCTCTCTCTCTCACACACACACACATGGACCAAAACGTATATGCTAGTGTGTGCATACGCAGACACACACATATGTTCAGGACGTGATAAAACTTCTGTGTGTTTCAGAAAATTCCAGTACAACTTTGTCCAAGAAGACCAGGAGATGCAACGGCTGTTTATGCTGCGACAGAGAAAGCTGAGAAAGAACTTGGATGGAAGTAAGTCCTTAATCGTCTCTGTTTTCTTACAATTGGTTAGTATTTGGTAGATAGAAATGTCTAGTGGTATGTGTTGATTGTGACACACTTGTAGTCGGTTACATATCTGACTGGTGTATGTCAAATCACACCCCGCGGTACGCAGATATGGACAACCTAATAATGCATATGTACACATTGTGGGTCGAATTATTCAAATCCTTTAAAATATTATAATAATGATGATGAGCATTATTTGGTCCCTGATAAATCATGTTTTCCATGTATTGTTCCTCTGTGAGTTTTTCACATATAACTTGATGTTTTTCTCAGGGCAAAATATGGTATTCAAGAAATGTGCAGAGATCAATGGAATTGGGCAAGCCAGAATCCAATGGGATATGAGTCACAGCCTTGAATAGCATTCTGTTGAGTAGTTTGGAGGAGATTTTGTTAATCCCACAAATTAGGTGGGGTCGTAAGATTTCACTGAAACTACATTAATTGTATCACGGAAATCATGTACCCCCTTTTGAGAATAATTCATTTTGAGGAGTTCTCTTTTCATATTTCTACTCAGTTACAACATAAAAATATCCTCTCTTTTTCACTTCTGGAAAACATGATTGTGATTTGGATAATGGTCTAGTGAAATGCCTTTGAAATGTACATGAGTGGTCGATCCTTGATGATGGATCTTCATTTTTTTTATTTTTTATTTTTCTTTCCTGTTTTTATTTTGAAGGAAATGATTTGGACAAGCTCTTAATCAGTTATTTTGATTAACTGGTGAGAGAAAAACCAAGGACTCTCTCTCACACAGCTTCTCGATTTTATATGGCTAGAGTGTGCAAGCTCACTGAGAATGTCCTCACGAGAGACTTCCTCTTGCAGGTAATATGGACGAGCTCTTTCTTTTGAGTGTTGTTTATAATGATGTTATTACCTATCAGCAAGTATGTTTTGTTCTTTATTATTATTATTATTATTATTATTCTTACCATTATTATTATTATTATTATTATTATTACCATTATTATTATTATTATTTATCTTTATCGAAAGTGTGTTCTATTCGATATGAGTTCTGAGGTAACAATGACACTTGCATTTGTTAGGAAAAATTGAGAGCCGTAGGGAAAAAAGTGAAGCAAAACACTGGTACTTTTATATATATTTTTTTGCAATTTTCCTAGTTCAACATTTGTGTTTGAAAAAAAGTTGAAATCGAAAACATTGTAGGAAAACACTGTAGTCGTTAATTTTTTTTTTTTTTCTTTTTTTTTTTTTAAACTAGGGATTTTGTTTATCAATCTTGCACATTTTTTTTTTTTTTTATCAAATATATGTTTATGTACTTTTAAAAATCTGACAATAAATTTTAGGTTATCAAATATGTCGATCACTTGAAAGAATAACTATTTTACAAATATCAAGAATTTTCCTGGCATGATTTTTTATCAACTTTTCAATCAACCCCATGGGCACCGTCAATTCTGATGTTTATGGATCATCATGCTTTCAATGTGCACCCTACACATCAAAAAAGGTGTTTCTTTTTCAAATAAAAACAGAAACAGTTGTCAAAAGAGCAAGTCCTAAAAGAGAATTTTGTTACTTGAACATTTTTATTTTTTACACATTAATAGACTAATACAAAGTACAAATTATAAATTAGAAATGTGTTAGTAAACTTCATTTGAAAACAAGGATCAATGAAAGAAAGATGGGAACAATGTCTTGATTTTTGGCTGTGCTGCACTCACCCTACAACCAACACCATTGCCAATCTAAAATACTATGTAATTGGTAGAGAAAGAAGAAAAGATGGAAAATAAAGATTTTGAAAAGATTGAAAATAAAGATTTTAAATAGTAGTAGATTTATTTTTGATCAGAGGATCTATCTTTTGCATCCCAACACCTTCAATTGATAGAGTTGGATCTATCGTAGATCTATTTTTGGTCAGAGTTAGATTGATGCAGTTGTGTCACGTATGAGTTTATGTTGGTTTGTATATTATTTTACATAAAAGTTGAGTGTTTGATTAATGTAAATAAACTAGGATTAAAATTGGATTTGGGTTTAAGGGATTCTAAAAATTTTAAATAGGGAAAGAAAAAAAAAAAAATTGGATTTGAATTTATCCCGTTTTACATATTGAATAAAAGTTGAGTGTTTAATTGATGTAAATAGATTAGGATCTCGAGATTTGCAAAGGAGGAGAGAGAGTCGAGTTTGGATTTAAGGGATTCTAAAAATTTTAAACAGTGAAAGATAAAAAAATTAGATTTGAGTTTGACCCGTTATAAATTGGACAATAATTATTATTAAAAATTTAAATATGTGTATTAATTATATTGGACCACTTCAACTTCAACTAAAAGGATAAAATTCATCCACACATGCACCAAGTATAATCCTTCTCATAATTAATTATTACATAAATTACCGCCCACGAGCGAAAAACAAAAAGGAGTGGAGAAGATCCGTGTCCTACTTTATTTCTACTTTATTAGAAAATATTATTCTAAATGACTGGATTAAATAGTCAACCCCATTTTGTTAGAACTATACATTAAAATATGACGATAAAAATGGTGATATAAGTTTTAAAAAAAAGGTATTCTACTGTCCTCTGTAAAATATTCCTTAGAATGTTAATGAAGCATTTTTTAGATATGGTGGGAAGATAAAAGAAGCCAAAAAAAATCCAGAATAAATTTCTTTTTTGGGAATCAACTTGTTGAGAGTATTTTTTATATTGTATTAGTAATGAATGAATTATCAAATTTATTCATAGTTGATATTTTATAAATTCAATGTAAAAATGTTAAATTAATAATATTAAAATAAAAAAGAAAAAAAAAAGTCCAAAAAAAAATTAAACATTTATTTTGAGATGAAAAGAGTGGACAAAATATATATATATATATATATATATATATATATATATATATATATATATATATAAGATCTAATCATAATAACATATTTTTGAAGAAAGAATATATAAAAAATATGATCATAATAATATATTTATGAAGAAAGAATATATAAAAAATAGGGCTAATTTCAAAAAAAATCCCACTATTTTTTAACTTTTTCAAAAAATTCCTTACATTTTAAAAATTGATCACATTATTTCAATATCCGTATCCGACCCATTAACGGGTTGTAAAATATCAAATTTGACTTTGCTATTTAATATTAAATTAAGGGCAAATTTCGTAAAACCCCCAATACTTTCATTTTTTTATCATAAAACCCAAACTTATTTCTAAAAACCCTTATACTTTTAAAAAGTGTTCACATTGCCCCAATATCCGTATCCGACCCGTTAATTAGGCTGTGAAATTACAAATTTGACCTTACCATTTAATATTAAATTAAAAACTGAAAATTATTTTTTAAAATTACTAAAATACCCTTCAAGTCTTCTTCTTCTTCACCCCCTTCTCTTTCTCTAAAATATGACCTTACTTGTGGCGGATCTAAAACCAAACAGCGGCGCTCCTGCTCCCCATCTTCCCCTGGTCCAACGATTTGGTTCTAGACCGGAATTACGACAAAACCCGAACCAAAAGTTGAAGATCTTGCAGGCATTGGCTTCTTCACAGATGCCCAATTATCAACTTCGTCAGCCCTAGACATGCCTCTTACCTCAACACCACCACCACTAAGCTACCTGTACTGATTAGAGCGGCCGGAATCGAAAGACGGTAAAGATTTCTTCCCCGATGCCCAATTATCGACCTCATCAACTCTCGAGGGTTGATCAAAATCTGAAACCTTAGAAGGCGGACCCCTACGATCATCATCGAATCCACCACTGTAAGATCTCCGATTACTTCCCCAAGTATTATCACCATCTTCGTCTCGATCCCGCATACGACCTGGTCCTCCACTGGATCGGCCGTAAGAAGAGAAACCCCCGCCAAGCCGGCCGGATTGCATTACCTCCGCAAACCGCTCCTTTGGCCCGATCGGAAGCCTGAGCATCTCGTCTGGCGTCAAACCTTTGTAATCAAACGCCGATTCTTGGCGCTGCATCGTAAGCTCCTGCAAGCTCATTTTCTTCTTCTTCAGCTTGGTGCTCACCGCATCCCTCAGACTCGGAAAGCTCTTCGAATCCCCACCACCAGCCACCGCAGAAACAGCCGCCGCCGCCTTCTTCTCCGCTTGCTCCCTATTTAAGGGTTTTTTTTGTAATCTAATAAAAATATTTTTATTTTTTAATTTAATATTAAATGGTAAGGTCAAATTTGTCATTTCACAGGCCAATTAACGGGTCAGATATGGATATTAGGGCAATGTGAACACTTTTTAAAAGTATAGGGGTTTTTAGAAACAGGTTGGGGTTTTATGATCAAAAAATGAGAGTATCGGGGGTTTTACGAAATTTGCCCTTAAATTAAAAAACATAATAATTATTTGTGAAATTACATAAATACCCCTGTCTTCCTTCTCCTCTTCAACCCCTCCCTCTGTGGCTCATCTTCTACTTGATTAGAGCCAGCACGAAGGGCAATTTCACGACGGCCTCGCCTTTGAACAATGAATTAAGCAAAATTCAAAAACAAGGAAGTGGCCTAAGGCAACCACAACACCTAAATTGAACTAGAAGACGAAGATTGTGACGAGGTGAGAGGTTGGGAACATCGGCGACGCTTGCCCTCATTTCATGCTTCCATTGCTTCTGAGTCTCCGGCTGAGGGTGTTGGAGAGACGAAGCGGCAAGGTGCAAGGTGGAAGATGAAGCGGCAAGGTGCAAGGTGGAAGATGAAGCGATAAGGTCACGATTCCCAATTGTAAAACCCTTGCACCAATCGCACCCAAACATAACCCATCTATAAAACTTAACCATTAACCTTTCCACCAAAATCACGACATTGACACGGTCTCATCGTCATAGTCTGTGCCGATCCGTTTCTCATCGTCAGTTCAATTCCCGCGCTCGCCTGTAAGTTCCGTGTCTTGTCCGTTCAGTCCTGCCTTACCTATTCATTCCGCAGCTATAGTTCAGACCTCCATCATGACGTCTGTCGCTGCAACTTCGACGGCTCATCGGTGGCAATTTAGGTGGCGAGGGTGTAAATCGTCGCCCAAATCTTTACATTTACATACCGATTCGGTCAGTTTTGCCAACAACTTCGCTTCGGGGCCAATGGTGGGGTTCGATTCACCTTGGAGAAGGCCGTGAGCGATCAATTTCTGAACACAATCAAGACCAGGTTCAGCGATCTTGACATTTCCGGAACCATGGGTGTTGATGACGGGACATAGAATGAGTTTGAAGTCGGCAAGGGAGAATTAAGTGGCACCGCCGTCGTGGAGGACGCAGGGGAGGGATGAGGTGTAGGCTCTGATTTCCGTTCTTGATGATCTTTTCTAAGGTTGGGATTAAGAGCTGACTGAAGGTACTTGTGGTGGAATATTCCGGTGGCCTAAGAAGAAATATGCCTTTAAAAATGGTATTGATTTGCTGATGTTTGGATGGTGGTTAGTGTGGTTGTGGTTTTGGTTTAGATAGAGAAAGGGGTAAAAGTTTTCAGAGGGAGGGATTGAAGAGGAGGAAGAAAACGGGGTATTTCTGTAATTTTACAAATAATTATTATAGTTTTTTTAAATTTAATATTAAATAGCAATGTCAAATTCGATATTTTACAGCCTTATTAATGAGTCGGACTCGAATATTGGGGTAATGTAATCACTTTTTAAAGTGTAAGGAATTTTTTGAAATAAGTTGGGGGTTTATGAAAAAAAAAAAATTGAAAGTAGTGAGTGTTTTTTGAAATTAGCCCTAAAAAAAATTATCATAATTACTAAAAAGGTCGCGATCGAAAACACTTTGATGATATGCATATAGAGTATATAAACCTCATCCACATTCTAAAAACTCCTTAACAATCAATTTTGGTGCAACCAAGATCTAAATGCTAAAAAGTCAAAGTATTGTTCTATAACTGAATAAAAATAGATAAAAATAAATAAATTAAATGTGACAAGTGTATATATGGAAGAAACAATAATATTTTTTAGAGTAAAGTGCAAAAAAAACCCCTGAACTATAATTTGTGCATAAAACCCTCCAAACTATCTCATTTTGTTGCAACATACCTAAGGACTATACTATATTCCATTAAATGACCATAAAACCCCTTCTTATTGAATTACATTTAATATATTTTTCTTATCTAAATAAATTATGAAAAAATCCATACTAATTTGATGAGATCTTTTTCATTAAATTTGCATAAATTTACCTTTAATTTTTTTAATGAATAATTTAAATAAAAAATTTTAGTAGAAATTTTTTTAAAAAATTAATTAAATTTTTAATTTTTAATGAATGTATTATATGAAAATATCGTATTTTTTTCAAAACTATTTTATTAATTTTTCATCAATATATTGTATGAAAAATGATATTTTTTTACAATAAAAATGTTTAAATTGGTTATAATACGTTTTATTATAAATAATAAAGTTTTAATAATAAGTTAATCAATTTAGAAAATGGTAGTTACAAATCTATTTATCTTTTTTTTTTCATTTTTATGATAAATTTATACTAAAAATAAAATTAAGGTAAATAGCATAATTAATATTTACATTAGAGAAAAAATAATAAAAATAATTTAATAAAAAATGAAAATTTTAATGAGAAAGGTTTAAATAGTCTTTTATGGTGAATTTATCCTTAATTGTAACAAATTAATAATTCAATGGACGATTTTTAGTTCAAGAATTATTTGAAAAAGGGCAATAGTTTAGAATTTTTTTTCTACTTAATTCTATTTCTTAAAATTTTATATCTTAAAAATTGACTAAATTTTTAACAAAACAATCACCTCAAGTCTTTTCACATTTTTTCAAATTTAACGTATTTATATACTAATAGCGGGTATTATTTGCCAAAAATATAAACATTATTTGTGTTTTACCCTTACTAAAATTCAAATTATACTTTTACAAATTCAATTTACATAACTTCGTTATCTTCAACGTGTCAGAGATTGGGGTTCCAATATAATACCGACACGTATAAGAAACATCCTGGTTAAACTAAAACCAAACGAGAGAGAGATCAGAGAAGCTTCTCGAAAAGAACTAGGGGTGGTACCTTCTCGTTCCTTCCTATCCTTGTTGTGGACCCCACTCCCAACCCTTTCTTCCTACCTTTTCGACCTTTTTTTTTCTTTTTTCTTTTTTTATTATTTTCCGTATATTGCCCACGAATTACCCTTTTTCATCATTTGCTCCACCCAGAAACTTCTAGAAAGAACACCAAACTCCCTCCCACCGCCCACCTCTCTATCTCTCTAGTTTCTCTCTCTCTAGTTTCCGGCAAACGATGTCTTCTCCTTGTTCTGCAGTGTTGAGCTTCTTCAATCTCTCTCTGCTCTGCAATATCGTCGCTTTTTTGTAAGTTTTTTTTGGATTTGAAAAAATTCCGACATTTTTTCATCCAGAAAAAAACTTAGCTTTTCAGGTAATTAAGAAGATTCTTTTGTTTTATGTACAACTTTAAAGCATAGAAAATGAAAATGAAAATGAAAATGAAAATGAAATATTGTGTTTGATTTGATCTCTGAGAGAGAGGTGAATTTTCATCTTTTAGGGTTTGGATCTAAGAACGGTGGTATGGCACCGTTGCCGGTTGAACAGACCGGCGAATCGGCTGCCCCGGCGGCGGCGTTTGATTCTCAGAGATCAATCCCGACGCCGTTCCTCACCAAAACCTATCAACTCGTCGAGGATTCGTCCATCGACGACTTGATCTCTTGGAACGAAGATGGAACCACCTTCATCGTCTGGCGACCAGCTGAATTCGCCAGAGATCTGCTTCCCAAATATTTCAAACACAACAATTTCTCAAGCTTCGTTCGACAGCTAAACACTTACGTACGAACCTACACTTACACAGTAATTCATACAAGTTTGATATGTATACTGTTTTTGATTAATTTGTTGGTTTTATTTTGGCTTTGAATTTTTAGGGATTCAAAAAGGTCGTGCCTGATCGCTGGGAATTTGCGAATGAATGCTTCCGGAGGGGTGAGAAGTTACTTCTCAAAGACATACAACGCCGGAAAATTTCTCTTGCCCCGGCAGCGTTGACGGCGGCGCAGACTGTGACGGTAGCGGTACCTTCGACAGTTCTCGCGGCGTCTCCGGCAAATTCCGGTGACGAGCAAGTTCTATCGTCCAACTCATCACCGGCGGCGACGGTGACTCCTATCGTACATCGCGGTACAACCACCACCACCACCGCGCCGGAGCTTGTAGAAGAGAACGAACGGCTCAAGAGGGAGAACACGCAATTGAGTCAAGAAGTGAATCGATTGCGGAGCCTGTGCAATAACATATGTGCATTGATGACGAACTACGCCACCGATCATCCGGAAACCGGCGGATCACTGGACGAAAGAGCTTTGGATCTCCTGCCGGCGAGACAGTTAGCCGACGGCGGAGGAGGCGGCGGTTTAAAGGCGGAAGAAGGGACGTGTCCGCGGCTGTTTGGAGTATCCATCGGACTGAAGCGCGTGAGAGAGTGTGTGGATGAAGAGAGCGAGAATCAAGGCCAGAATAATCAGCGCGAAGAGGAGATGAAATCAGAGCCGTTGGATGGGGGACCTGATCATCATCAAGACCCTCCGTGGCTTGACAAGTTATAACCGTTTGATTGATTAGAGTTGAATTAGAGAAGGTTAGAATTGTTGATTTCACAGTGTTGGGAGGTAATTAGGCGGACATTATGTAAAGCAGCAAGTTACGAGGTAGGGTGACGAAATGATAAGGACACGTGTCTTCAAAAGCGGTGGACCATTTAATGAAAACCACCTCAGATTAATTTAGTACTTTTGTAGTTTGTATTGTGCATCTTGTCTACACGCAATTCGAGCAAAAATAATTTGACTTATCGAATTAAAAAAATTGAGTATTATTATTTTTTATTCGTGTCTATCATATATTCATTACTGTGGGTTCTAGACTTCTAGTTAAACTCGTCAGCTATCCAATAATTTTTGGTAAAGAGAGACGTGCGTGAGAAGTGATTAGCCAACCTTTTATTTTTAATTTTTTCAATTAAGATATTTTGACATGATTTTTTGTTTAAATCATAGAAATTATTAATATGACTAATATGAAAATGTGATTAATGCATTATTTTCTGAACTCATAACAGTAAAATAGGAACTTTACAAATAAAAAAAATTGGATCATAACATAAAAAAATGACTTTTAATTTCTAAGACGTATAAATACTTTTATCACTTTTTATTATTTCTCAAGTACTTCATAATCAATAAAATAGGAACTTCACAAATAAAATATCAAAATATATTTGTTAAAAATGTATAGTAACCTGTATTAAATTATTCATGTAATATAACTTGTATTTGTTATAAATTTTTAAAAGGCAGATATCTCGATAGCTGAGAGTGTCATGCTTCGACTTTCTACACCTACTAATCTAACTTCTAACTCTTCTTACGTTGTAAAATAAATAAATTTTTAAAAGAAAATGCCATTATAACAAACTTAGTTCAAAATTTATCACATACACATTGCCAGTATGATATGATTTAAGTGTAAAAAATTGTCATTAAAAAAAAAAAAAAAAAAAGGGAAAAATCTTGCCTTAGACAGCATTGCCTCTCCTTCTGATGTTGATATGGATCAACAACTTAAATTGTGTCCAAAAAAATTTTAAAAATTAAACTTGAATCATGCAAATCTTTTCAGAAGTCGTTTGAGATTTTCTCCCACACATGTGAGACCTTATAGAGCTCACTCTCGGTCACGATTCCTTTTCTCTTCACACTAAATCGTCATTGATGCCCACCATCTCTCTAATTCTGAAACCCTAATATTCATAATTTGTTCCGCCGGCCACCTCCACCACCTCCAATGCTTGCTAATCTCCTCCACTCTTAAACGTACCTATTACTTTAATTGCAAACTTTATTCAAGACGCCGCATTCATTGCCTGCCATATTTGTTACAATTCCATCTCTAAAATGACACAAGACCACAACTATTCATCTAAAGGAGAATTGACTTCTTTAAAATTTCTATAAAATCAATTGGGGGTTGATTTACCATTTTTTTTTTTATTTAGACTATTTGTTTAGTTTATTATGTAACGGATTGGAATATGAAGGTTTTTCTTTCTATTTTAATAGCTGGGTGTTCTAATGCTTTGGTATATAAATTTCTCTGGAAGGAAATTCGTTTGTGGGTTAAAAAAAAAAAAAAAAAAGAAACGGAGAAAAAAAATCTAGAATTAATCATGGATGACCAGTGAAAAGATTAGCATGATTTAAGTTTAATTTTTTTTAACACATGTTATATTATTGTTGGTTCATATCAATATTAATATCAAAAGGAGAGGCTTACTGATACAGCCTGAGGTAAACTTTTTCACAAAAAAAAATAATAATAATAAAATAATAACAGAAGAATCATATTAAAAAATCACGTACTTCGTGAATAAATTATCATTATTTCACTTTAAAATATTGCATTCAACGTATGTGTTGGCTAGTATCCACGTCCACCAAGTCGTCCTGCTAAACGTTGGAAATGAGAAATTTTTGCATTGGGAATTAAATGTAACGGACTAAATGCAATACGTAATTTCTCATTGGGACTGTGAAATTCTTCCACTCTTCGCTCTATAAGTTACACACCATCACTGCGTTAGTTTACAAGAGCCATCTCTCTCACATACACCCTCCATTAACCATGGAATCGCCGTCACGTCCTCTCGAGATTTTCTTCCTCCCTTTCCTATCACCAGGAACGGTAAATCTGTCACCATCATCACCAGGAACGGAGTCAATGAAGGTCTAAGGGGGACAATCTATAATATATGTGGTAATTTTTTAAAAAAATTCCATGACAAAATTTATAGGGAAAATTATATTTTGGTGATCAAAATTAAACATAATAGCTATATAGTGACCTTAAAGTCAACAAAAGGTGATTAGTGATCAATTTTGAAACTTAATTGATATTAAGTGACCATTTAAGGATAATTTGGTCAAAAACACTTAAAAGTTTAATAAACATTTTAAAAATAAATTTTAGATGACAAAATTACCGTCCAATATAAATAATAAGTCTAGTCTCTCTCTCTAATCCAACGTTTTCTTTTTTTTCTTTTTAGTTTATAATTTACCAATTTAAAAAATTAAGATTTGTTTACCAACATTATCTTTTTTTCACCCTTTATCTATTTTTCAAGGCTCTCAACCATATAATATTTTCCTTTTTAGTTTACAATTTACCAATTTAAAAAATTAAAAAATTTCTTTATCAACATTATCTCTTTTCCATCCTTTATTTATTTTTCAAGGCTCTCCAACATGAACGCTCATAATATTTACAGTGGCAAATCATACTTTTGAAACACCCTTTAACAGTTAGTAAAATTATGAAATTAATCAACAATAGTCATTATTTCTTGAACTATAACTAAGTAGTATTAAAAATTCCTAAAAATAACAATCTTATATCTTAAGGAAGATCTCTCAGACAAATCAACTCGTAAAGTATAATAATTATACCTTGAAAATAATGAATAAGAAGAAAATTTACAATTTTCTCGTAATGTCTCCTAGAATCTTGAAGAAAATGATGTATAATATCCATCATCAGTTCTCTCCCATCTTGATCTTCTCTTCAGAGACTCACCCTAATAATCTGTTATCTTTTTGTTAGTCAATTTAAATAAGTGTTTATTTAGGTTAATGTAGAGGGTAAATTTGTCTACTTACATAATAATATATTATAAGAAGACTATTTAAGTAATAAACCATCAAATGGTCACTTAATATCAATTAAGTTTCAAAATTGATCACTATTCACTTTTTCTTGACTTTAAGGTCACTATATAGTAATTATGTTTAATTTTGGTCACCAAAATATAATTTTTCCAAATTTATATAGTGTCCCCCTCAAATTCGTAATTCTTAAAATTATATTCTTATTTTTTCTTTATTTTCTTTTTTACCCTTCACATACCTTAAATTTTCTCAATAAAAAAAGTCAAATTTTTCTCCTCTATTGAAACTTTAACTATTTCCTATTAAAGTTTTTCATTTTTATTTTTTTTTTATATTTTAATAATTTTTTTCTTTTTTATCTTTTTAAATTATATATATATATATATATATATATATATATATATATATATATATATATATATATATATACTCCGTATTATTATTATTATTATTTTTTTTTAGCAGTGTGCCCCCTTACTTGAAATACTGGCTCCGCCACTGATCATCACCACCCCATCCAACGCCTCCATCATCGAGAAATTCATCCACAGAGACGCCGCCTCGGGCCACCGCATTGCCCTCCATATCGTCCCCTTCCCTTCCCAACAATTCGGCCTCCCCAACGGCCTCGAGAACTTCTTCTCCGTCACCGACACCGACACCGCCGGCAAGCTCTACCACGCCATGACGCTTCTCAAGCAAAGCATCGAACACTTCATGGACACTCGCCGACCCGACTGCATTGTCTCTGACATGTTCTACCCGTGGACCGCAGACACTGCCGAGCGCCTCCGCATCCCACGGCTGTCTTCCAGGGCGTCTGCATGTTCGCGCAGTCCCTGAAAGACGCCGTGAGACGCCCCGATTCGCCCCACCTGAAAGCTACATCCGATCACGACCCGTTTGTGCTTCCGGGTCTTCCTGACCGGATCACCATGACCAGGTCTCAGCTTCCCGACTACGTTCGGACTCCAACCGGGTACACCCAGTTGATGGAACAGTGGAGAGAAGCTGAGTTGAAGAGCTATGGAGTGTTGGTCAACAATTTCTACGAGTTTGACTCAGCTTACACCGAGCACTACAAGAAAGCCATGGGTAATAACAAGATATTTCACATCGGTCCGGCGTCCTTGATTCACCGGAGCACCGGCGAGAAGGTTGAAAGGGGCCACAAGACGGTGGTGGGTGAGCACGAGTGCCTGAGTTGGCTCAACTCTAAGAAACCCGACTCCGTTCTCTACGTTTGTTTTGGCAGTGGGTGTAGATTCCCTGATGAGCAGCTCATGGAGATAGCGTGTGGACGCGAGGCTTCCAGGCACGATTTCATCTGGGTCGTCCTGGAAAAGATGATGATGAGGATGAACAAGAGAGAGAGAAGTGGTTACCGAAAGGGTTGGATGAGAAGATCAACGGTAGAGGTTTGATTGTTAAAGGTTGGGCCCCACAGGCATTGATCTTGGACCATCCATCAATAGGTGGGTTTTTGACTCACTGTGGTTGGAACTCTGTGATTGAAGGTGTGAGTGCAGGTGTTCCAATGGTGACGTGGCCATTGTATGCTGAGCATTTCTATAATGAGAAGTTAGTGACGCAGGTGTTGGGAATTGGGGTGGAGGTTGGGGTAGAGGATTGGAACTTGTGGGTTGAGGCTGGGAAGAAGGTGATCAAGAGAGAGAGTGTAGAGAAGTCTGTGAGGAAGTTGATGGACGGTGGTGATGAAGCAATGATAATGAGGAGAATGGGCAGAGAACTTGGGGAGAAGGCCAAGAGGGCTGTTGAAGAAGGTGGGTCATCGCATAGGGATCTGACGGTGTTGATTGGAAAGCTTAAGCAACTAAGAGATGACAAGGCTGGTTGAGTGTTTACCATGTACCTAATCTGTATTACATATACAATAAATAAAAAAATAACTGTTAAATAGACTATGTTGTAATGGAGTTATTACAAAAGCCATGTAATGACAAAGGAGTATGAAAATGGCAGCGGAAAAAATTCATGTAGCATCTTGGATGCATCACGAAACCTGCTTGTTTTCTCCTTGTGTGTTTTTAATCAAACAATAGAGCAAAGCTTGTAGTAGAAACACTCAATAATAAAAAAGTGTCCGCACATTCCGGAAGAACAGTAGGATCCAACTGATAAAACAATTGAACAACAATAACATTTTAGAGGGTGTCATCAAAACGTTCCATAAGGTTCATTGAGACACAGGAAAACCTTCCCAAACAGAAAATTTCATTTTACAGTAAATTATTTGAACATATATAAGAAATTTAACAGGAGGCAAGAGTGTTAAGTGCACAGGTGTAAATCTCGCTAAATTGCCCTGAACAAACCACCCTATAGGGCCTATACACAAGCCAGAGCATAAACACAAACAGACATGCCGTGTGCGAACACCACCATTACTACAACATTGACTACAATGAATAACAGCAGCAGAAACAATAGCTATAATTAGTTCTCTATGAATGTGCTATGCATCAACACGCTCTTGAGATGGAACACTAGGGACAGTCCATAGACCCAACCATATAATTCAAGTGAGCTTTCCTTCTACACATCTTCCCTGCCATTGTTGCTGATCTTCAAGATGTTGTACTTGCAAAGGGGACAGGTAGCGTTGATATAAAGCCACTTGTCAATGCAAGTACAATGAAAATGGTGACCACAGGGAAGTTCCCGAAGCTCAGCTCCATCATCATAAGCAGAAAGGCATATGCAACACTCCTGCGATCCATCAAGGACGTCATTTCAGAGTTGTGTATATTATATCGTCTGAACTAGATAACTGATTTCAAATAAAACGAAAACGAAAAACAAAGAGTTGGACAACATACAGCATCCTCCTGAGAGAGAGAATGTTCCACGGGTGTATCTGTGCCACATTCAGTCATTACCCCTGCAAAAGGTCCTTCAATCTGACCGTTAAGCTTTTCAATATCACCAATCCTTCGAAATTTGTACTTTGATAGTTGTTCGATGTCTTCTTTAGAAGCTCCTTCCTGCTTTGATAAAATGTGGTTAACAATAATAAAAGATAATAAGGAAGATAGAAAGAAAGAAAGAAAAAAAATTCCAACTCTACCAAGGGTTGTAGCTTAGTGATACTTCCTCACCTTCCAAAGCAAAAGGTCAATAGTTCAAGTCCCCTTGGGGACAATGTGGGTGTGTGAGTTTCTTTCCATGGTTACAAAAAAAAAAATAAATAAATAAAATAAAAAATTCTTACAAAAAAAAAAGTTTTAAATTCTTAGCGTCATCTTCAATTAAAACAATATTAGAACACATAATCAGACACTTTATGTCAAGCAAAAAGGCAAGTAAGGGCTTAAAGGTTTTGAATCAATCCAACAGAAAACCTCCTAGTGAGTAGGGACTTTAAAGGTTTGAGGTAACGTAAAATAAAAATATATGCATATATAATTACATACATATATATATAATAGTGAAGAGGATCTGCGGTCTTAATATATATACGTATGTATCATGTGTGTATATGTATATAAAATAATCTTATTTTAAATGCATGAATTGGGAGCTCGGTTTTGGTATGGATACATAAATTTTGGTGTGTGGTGAGAGAGGGAGAGAGAAACAAAGAGCAGATGGGGGGGACAAACCTGATAAAAAAGTGTGTGTGCACGGGTGTGTCGGTGAGAGAAAGACACTACAATCCCCGTTAGTGAGGGACGTTAATGAGAGAAGTGAACTGTTGGTGGAGCCGGATTCAATGTTGACGAGAGGAGAAAGTAAGGGGCGGATGACTTGTGAAAAGAAATATTAGAATAGGATTGGATAACCAATCAATCAGAACCCATCTTGTCTTACCAATATTCTTTCCTTCCCTTATCCCCCTCCTTGTAAAGGATAAAAAAGAAAAACTCTTCTTATCCCCTCTCATTAGTGGTGTCTTCTCTCTCTCATTCAGTTGACATGTCTGGTCCTCTAAATCAACAAGTCAACACATCATCCACCTCCCTCTCTCTCCTTCTTTATATATATATATATATATATATATATATCAGGTCAGTCCCCTCATATCTAAGTGTCCCCATGCATTAGCAACTTAGCTGGTTTTGCTACAAACCCTAATCCCTAATTTGATGTAGACACATATATGCGTGCATACACATATAAATGAGTACATGTGTGTGTATATATTCATATATCCAAACCCTTACCATTTTTAGATGTACAAATGTTTGTTCATATATAAATATACTACACACGTATCTCTACATACACAAATACATGTGTGTGTGTGTGTGTTAAAACCCGTAACCCTCACTCTAACATAAGTATTTATGCATATATCTAAGTTATTTGTCTTTATATACTCTCAATTCATGTGTGTAGGGAAGAGAAAGTATGCATGAGGAAAGCACCGACAAAAAACATATAAACCATGTACACACACAGTAATAAAAAATGACTATCAGTAAGAGTAGACACTTTCCAAAAACTTCGTGAGAGACTACAAAAGAGAGAATTCCTCCTCAACCCAGAAAGAGTGAATTCAACATCAAAAGCTCCAGGTTATGAATAGAGATCTTTGCCCCTTCAAAGACTGCCTTTTGCTACCCCCCTAAATGCAACACGTCACACACAACCGACACAAGGAGTCACCTCCCAAGCCTTTTTCACATTCCTCCAAGCACAACCCCAGCCCTAGAAACCAATGACCTAGAATCAATAATAACCCCCAGCATAACCTAATCTACCCAGACAATTGGTAAGAGACTTAGCTACCTCAAAATGGAGAAAAAGGCTTCATTATTTGTCTCGCTTCCTCAAGTTCTCACATGTCAATAAACCTCCCCTAGTAGTTGTTGACAATAAGAATGACAGTTTCACAATGCTTGTGTTGACAATAAGTGACAGCTTAAATGCAGAGTAGACTCACAGATGAATTCTATGCCAGTTGAAAAAGGGGGGGAACCAGGTTACTGTAAAAGGAAAGAAAGATACTACAAACAAGGATCAAACTATTGCTACAGGTTGCGACTTCCAAGTAGAATGCAGTCGTAGTCAAAACGATGGTGTGGATTCTCAAACTGCTGGTATAATAATTATAAGTCCTAAAAAGGTTGGAGTGGCTCAATTGAAAGTGTCATCTCCTAACAGATTTCAAGTTCTTAATGATTGTTCTGAGACTGTGGGGTAGGATATAGAGATTTCTGATACCATTTTGACAGATCCTCTAGCAGTTCAATGGCCAAGCCAATGACAACTCCTATGGCAGTTCAGTTGATAAAGCCTATTGGGATTCAGGATTTAAGGTTTCTGCCACTATGACATGTCAGTTGGATGCTACTTCTGTAAATAAGTTGATGTTGGGGATCCTTTACAAGCCTTAACACACAAGATGGCTGATGAAGAAGTAAAGCCAAAAGTTGCATCTTTAGGCCTCCTTAGGCCCAAGAGAGGTACTTATCTTAGCGGGTTGAATCTTTATTTTCATTTCCTTTTATGTTAACTGGAATATGGAATATTAGGAGTTTCATAGCCCTAATAAACAACTAGAAGTTAGGACTCTGATTAAAAAATGACAGATTCCTTTACTATGTCTTGTTGAAACCAAAGTCAAAATGAATAAGGTTACTCAGGTCATCAATAGTGTTGCTCCTGGTTGGTCAATTTTGCATAACTACATTTATCATGAGTTGGGTAGAATTTGGGTTTGTTGGGATCCAATAAAGCTTATGGTTCAGGAGATTGGGAAAACAAAATCAAGTTGGTCGTTGTAACATTTCTGCTTTAGATGGATCATTTCAGCTGCGGGCAGTTTTGTCCATGGTAATAACAATTCTGTTTTAAGAAGAACCTTATGGACTGATTTGAAAAGAGTGGCGCATAAAAGGCGTGGGAAAGAGGATTCTAGAGCTTAAACCTTAATTTGGCACATGCTAGACGATGTGGGGTTCACTTGGAATCTTGCACAATTAGGGTGTTTGGTCAAATAGCATTATTTTGGTAATTGCATTAATTATGTTGAAATTGCATTGTTTTGGTAAATTGCATCAATTAGATTAAATTGCATCAATTAAGTTATTTGTTACTTTATTAAGCTAGAGTAAACTTTTGATTACCTCCATTGTAGGGTAATCCAAGGGTCATCCTCTATTATAAAAAGGATACTATGTAATTCTGATTACTCAGTCAATGAATGAATAAAAACATCCTTTGTGGTTTCTTTGTGAGTGATTCACAAATTCCGAGGGTGTGGGGCCTTTTCTAGGTGTGATAGCTAGGCCCTCTTGGAGTGATTCCAATAGGCTTTTCTTTGTTATTTTCAATCCTTCTTCTCCACTAACAACCCTTGAATCTTAGCCTTGTTTTCTAAATTTCCAGCCCACCACTCTCATTTGCTTTCTTCTATTTGAGCCTGTTCTTGTCCTACATCAGTTTTTGGTATCAGAGCCTAAATAGACATTATGTTTACTCGATCGGGCAATGAAACATTGGATGATAATCAGGAGATTGAGTTGTCACATATTGTAGAACAACTTAAAGGGCTGAATGCTCAATGCAATAAGATAGGAGCTCGAATTTCGCAGCCTTTTAACAAATCGGTAGCCCTTAAAGAAAAATATGAATTTGGTACTAATGATGGCAGAAACCGCGAGCAGCAACAGCTTTTAAACCCTCAGCAATGGTGTAGTTTGAAGGTTGATCCGCCACTACATCCCATGTTGGAGTTTCCAAGAAATACTTCAGAGGTGAATCATTATGAGCCACATGATGCTGCTGGAGATATTCCAAAGAAGTCAAGTGATGGAACGTGCAGCACACTCACAACAATGCTGCCAAATGGTGGATCAACTGCATCTTTCTATAACAGGGCTGATCTTGAAGGAAAGAGTACGATGGCTAGCAAGGACAATAAGAACCTGCTTGATGATAAAACGTACAACACTGATCATCAGGAAGAGTGTGAAGAAAATGTCTCCTCCATCGCCGTTGTGAAGCAAATCCTTGAAGACCCTAAAGTTGATGGCGAAGATGGGCGACTCACATCTAATTTCAGATGCAATTTCTTTGTGGAAACCAATCTCAGAAGCCTATTATTGATGGCAGTGGCAGCCCAAATCCTTGAAGACCCTTAAGTTGAAGACAAAGATGGGCGGCTTAACTCTAATTTTCAGATGCAAGTTCATTATGGAAACCAAGCTCAGAAGCCTATTATTGATGGCAGTGGCAGCCCAAATGTTGTCTCCATAGCCATGGTTAATCATCTCAAATTTTCCATCAAACCATATCCACAACCATTCAAAGCGGCTTAGATAGATAGTAATTCTATTCCGAATCTGCCAAAAGATGCGGCTATTGGAGTGGATACATGGTGTATATTAGTGGGCACTGCAAAGAAATGGGAGCATGCTTGTGCCAAGAAGCAACAGAAGCTGGTTCAAATATCCACCAACTTGGTAGATGAGGTCTGGAAAAACCAACTTCCAGAAGAAACTAATCCTGTAAGTGATAAGCTGGAGGGGTCTCGCGCATCAAAAGAGCATTTTAGAGAGTTGAGTTTTCCTACTATTCCCTCAGTTGGTCCTAATGCAGCAATTATGCATTATAAACTAGAGGAGAAAACATGTTTAGGACTTGATCCAAACAGCATTTGTGTATTCGATTCGGGAGCACAATACCTAGATGGAACCAACTGGTTGTTCTTTATGTTCTTGCTCGGATATATTCGTGGAAGGATAGCCTTGATTTTCGACATGGTAATGGCCATGGAGTTGGTATCAGAGGTGATGGGTCAGAAGCTGATGTTGTGGGGTTGCCCAGAACTAGTCGAGGACATGATGCTATAATCATTGTTTTGGATCGTTTTTCGAAAAAGGCGCATTTCCTTCTATGTTCTAAGACCTCCAATGCTGTCCACAATGCCAAACCTTTTTTTTTAAGAAGTTGTCCGACTTCATGGGTTGCACAACACTATTGTTTCTGATCAAGCTCTGAAGTTTATGCTCTCCAAGACTTAGAGCAGGCTCTCTTCAATATTGCACATTCTGATATTTTTTTTATGAACTGTTTGTTACTGTTGGAGCATGGGAACTGTTCTGATAATTCTGGGGTTTTCACAGAGGGATTAGAAGGTTGGTTTTGGGTGTTATTATGTCCTTAAATTGATTAAGGTTTACCTCTAAGTGAATGGGATAAACAGTATAAAATTAAGGCACTTTCTATGCTGTTAACGAATGGAAGATAAACTAATTGCTTAATTAAATTTCAGCAATTTAATGGGATTTAATATGTTTATAAAACTTGTTTTAAAAGCGTGATAGGGTCATTTATTTAATAGTTTTGATCTATGCATGCTTTGGATGCTAATTGTCGAAATATTAAACATTTTCTGCAATTACCTGGATTATTGTTTGGATTGCAATTGCTAGAATATTAAATGTCTTCCTGCAATTATTTGGATAGTGGTTGTGGATTGTAAATTACTAAACTAGTATTTATATATTGTAATTTACATGGATATAGAGGATTGTATGCACCGGTATGGGACAGTGGCATACTAGGGATGGTTTAGCTTAAAACGCTAAGACCTAACTTATCGGATTAAAGGAATAGATTGTAAAATATTGAATCCTAAATTGTGTATAAGTCGGATCAACTGACTAAGTTGAGTGACTTCCTGGATTAGTTGATTGTAGTTAAGTCATATCAACTGAATAAGTTGAGTAACTATCTGGATTGCGTTTTGTATGTCACCTCAATGAATAATTGAATGACATACTCTGGTTTTGGACGGACTTTAGATATATGGTTATAGTACGACGATATGAGCTTGAGTCTCAGAGTCATTGGTTAGGGTGCGTATATGCAGTGGATGCGTAGCTGGCTATGATAGGTTGAGGTATACCCTGTTAGGTCTAGGTACTCATGCCCACCTTTGGGTGCGTTTTCGCATGTTGCCTTCTATTCAGGTTGAGACCCTTATTATAGTCCAGTGAATGTCCCTTAGTATGGATATATTTATGTATGGACTAAATAGATATTGTGAGGTATCTAAGGTGTATCTGCGTTTCAGGTCACTGTATGGATTGCAGTTAGATTAGAACTTATTTGTAGGCCTGACCCACTCTTTTATTCTTTCGAGGTACAGGGCGGTTCCAGCCTTAGAGCTTGATCGTGCTTGTCGAGGACAGACTTTCATTCGTCTACTTACGTAGGACCTCTCTCGATGTTCTAGTTTAGTTTTATTTTCTGTTATTCAGTTCAGTGGGGATTTTTATTTAGGTGTCTACTAGATGGATTCCCAAGTTGTACTCTTGGAGATTTTGAAGAATTGGGATATTATTATTCAGTTTTGTTTGGAGGATTTATATTTCATACTTCTTTTTAGTTTTGTTATTTAAACTCTTAATTCTTTATACTCTGTGTTCGCTTTAAAATACTTTAATTGTTTGATATTTCTCTCGGGTTTGGGCCTGGGCCTAGGCCTGATCAACCCGTGTCTTGGATCCGAGGGGTATCACACCCTACCTCGTAACTTGTTGCTTCACCCTCCCAACACTGTGAAATCAACAATTCTAACCTTCTCTAATTCAACCGCTTTTAAAAGTACTAAATTAAATTGAGTTGGTTTTCATTAAATGGTCCACCGCTTTTGAAGACACGTGTCCTAATCATTTTGTCACCCTACCTCGTAACTTGTTGCTTTACACAATGTCCACCTAATTACCCTCCCAACACTATGAAATCAACAATTCTAACCTTCTCTAATTCAACGGTTATAACTTGTCAAGCCACGGAGGGTCTTGATGATGATCAGGTCCCCCACAAATGGTATTGTTTAAGGTTAATAAAACCTTTATTTCCCCGCATATCATACCAGACTTGCCTTGCACAAACTTGAAGGGGCCACTCTTTTTGGATATCTTCAAGCACCTCAAGAAATAACCAATTCCCACGAGGCTTCCAGTCTCCACTATACTCATCCCAATCCTATTTAATCCGTAACATTTCAATTTTAAATGTCATTGCATCACCAATATCTGCCGGTTTGGGGTCTTGGCACTCTGCAACTGTGATTGCCTGCCAAGGTCGGGCACTTCAAATCCAATACGACCACGCTTTATGTAAAGATGGTTCAGAAAATCTCATTGAAACAGTTCCTTCTATAGTTGATGGGGTAGTTTCTGCCAACAAGACACCCTCAAACCATCTTGCCTTGATAAGGCCATTGCCACCTCCGCTTCATTTCGAGAAATGGTGTCTTCATTATGGACAGTGTGTTGATGTGTATTACGAGGAGGCTTGGTGGGAAGGTGTAATTTCAGACCACGAGGATGGTTGTGAGAACCGGTAGATTTTCTTTCCAGATATTGGTGATGCAACGACATTTAAAATTGAGATGTTACGGATTACACAAGATTGGGATGAGTATACTGGAGACTGGAAGCCTCGTGGGAATTGGCTATTTCTTGAGGTGCTTGAAGATATCCAAAAAGAGTGGCCCCTTCAAGTTTCTGCAAGGCAAATTTGGTATGATATGCGAGGAAATAAAGGTTTTATTAAGCTTATTTAGCATGTGTGTATATGTATATATAATAATCTTATTTTACATGCATGAATTGGGAGCTCGCTTTTGGTACAAATACATAAATTTTGGTGTCTGGTGACAGAGGACGAGAGAAACAAAGAGCAGATGGGGAGGACAAACCTGATATAAAAGTGTGCGCGCATGGGTGTGTCGGTGAGAGAAAGACATTACAATCCCCGTTAGTGAGGGACGCTAATGAGAGAAGTGAACTGTTGGTGGAGCCGGATTTAATGTTTGACAGAGTTTTGGTAAATGACAAATGGCTGACTGCTTGGTTTGTGGCTGGGGATTTCAACTCAGTTCGATACAAACATGAAAATATTGGGGGTTCTGTTACTTGGTCTCAAGGTATAGAGGAGTTTGATCGATCCATTCAAGATGCTGAATTAATGGAGCTCCATTATTCTGGTATTAAATTCACTTGGACTAATGGGCATTATTTTAAAAAATTGGACAGAGTTTTGGTAAATGACAAATGGCTGACTGCTTTTCATTCTGCTGAAGCTATTTTTGAGCCTCTAAATTCTACGACCATGCAATAATCATTATTAAGGTCCATAATCCTCGGAATCAACCCAGAAAAAGGAAGCCCTTCAGGTTTAATAACTTTTGGGCTGAGCATGAAGAATTCTTTCCTATAATTCAAAAGGTCTGAAGTCAAACTATCAATAGGACACCTATGTTTGTGGTTACTCAAAAAATTAAGATGATTAAAAAGGAGTTAAAGTTCTTGAATTCAGCCCACTATGATGATATGCATAAAAGGATTGATGAGGCTAGAAGAAAGATTAATGATTCTCAGTTTGCTATGGATGAAATTCCACCCCACTTGGCTCCTACTTGAGCCCACAAAAATTGGGGGCTTATAAAGCCTCTCTAATGGAGAACCAGACCTCGCTCGAGAGCTTGAAGACCACATGGCCCACACCTACTATTGGAGAAGTGGGAAAGAAAGATAGAATTAGGGATTTTTGTTTATTTATTATTATTATGGGATATTTCAGTAATTTAGGGTTTTATTTATGATAATAGGTTGATAAGGGTTTTCTTTGATGTCTATTTATATGTTGACTCAGAAATTGTGAAAGTTAGCTTTGATGATTGATTATTATTCAGAAATTATTGTGTTTCTTCTCCCTCAATTCTGATTTCTCCCTCTGTTGTTCTTCTCTTCTCTCTCATTCTGATTTCTTCCCTTATTATTCTTATTATTCTATTTCCCTCTCAATCTCTATCTTAACCTCTTTCTTATTTACTTGAATTCTGTTTTCGAATCGCCCCTACCCGCTGCTGCATCACTCTCCGAATAACATATTGACTCCATCCCCAGTCATGTTTTAAAATGGGCCCCACACGGGATGTTCCAGATATTTCCTCCTTAGCTGCTGTTTTAGGGTGCGGAGTTGGTTCTTTTCCTCTTCCTTATTTAGGATTGCCTTTGGGAGTTTCTTCTACTCTGGTTGGGAATTGGGACTCAGTGATTAATAGATATGAGAAAAGATTAGCAGGATGGAAAAAGCAGTATCTATCTAAGGGTGGGAAAGTCACACTTATAAAGAGTACTCTTTCATCCCTTCCTACCTATTTTTTATCTTTGTTTCAAATTCCATGTTCTGTTGCTGATAGAATTGAAAAAATTCAGAGGGATTTTCTGTGGGGTGGAAGGGGAGAGGAGTTTAAGTATCATCTTGTTAATTGGGATCAAGTTTGCCAACCATTGAGATTCGGAGGGTTAGGCATTCGAAAAATTGTTCCTTTTAATCGTGCTCTCTTAGGAAAGTGGTTATGGCGATTTGGAAGGGAATGACATCGTCGGTGGAGAAGAGTTGTCTCGTGTCGTTTTGGTGAGGGGAGTGGGGGTTGGTCATCTCTTCCAGTCACTATTACGGGAGGCGTTGGTTTGTGGAAATTTATTCGGAAGGGATGGGATGTTTTCTCTACTCTTATTAGATTCAAAGTTCGTAATGGCAGGCATGTTCGTTTTTGGGAGGATCTTTGGTGTGGCGACCAGTTGCTTTCACACTCATTTCCTAGGCTTTATAGCATTGCAACTAATAAGCATGTTTTCGTGATTGATTGTTATCATCTTGATAACAATGGAGTTACGTGGGATGTGCGGTTTAGGCGGTCTTTTCAGGATTGGGAAATGGAGGAAGTTTCTGCTTTTTTGGATATTTTGTATAGGCAGAAGGATATTGGCAGAGGGTGTGATGATATTTTGTGGGTTCCTTTGGCTCATGGTCGGTATGATGTCCGCTCTATGTTTATTCATTTATCCAATTTCGTTGGTTCCGAGTTTCCTTGGAAGTCCGTGTGGTGCTCTAAAGCCCCTCTTCGAATCGCGTTCTTCGCTTGGACAGCTACATTGGGGAAGATTTTGACTTTGGACAATTTGAGAAAGAGAGGCAACATCATTGTTAATTGGTGTTGTTTATGCAAAGATGATAGTGAATCCGTGGATCATATTCTTTTGCATTGTCCTGTGGCGTTTGGTTGTTGGAGTTTTATTTTCAGCATTTTTGGCATTTTTTGGGTAATGCCTAAGCACTCCTCTCAGTTGATTAACGCTTGGAAAAGCTGTCCTGTTAAGAAACAAGCTCGTGCTTATTGGAAGATTGTTCCTCATTGTGTCTGGTGGTGTTTGTGGCGTGAGAGAAATAACAGATCCTTTGAAGGAAAAGAATCGTCCTTAGCTAATTTAAAAATTCATATTCTTCGTTCTTTATTCTTTTATGTTAGAGGAAGTACATGCTCCTCGATTGATGATTTCTTTGATCTCTTGGATTCTATTGGTCCTTAGATCTTTTCTCTTGTATTAGGGATGCGTTCCCCTTTTGAACGTTTTTCTAATATATTTTTACTTATCAAAAAAAAAAAAAAATGGGCCCCACACACATCCATTTTCTGAGAAACTCACATAATCCACAAAGGAAACCTCTTTGCCCACAGAAATCCTGAACAGTACTGTGCATTGCTCTCTCTCTCTCTCACCATTTACCCATGTCACATATTGTTAAATTTCTCCAGCTTCTTAATATTTAAGCCTCAAGAGAAAAAACGAAGTCCAGTGGAAGTAACAGGCAGACCACCTTTAAAACCTGTCCACTTAGTGCATATTGATTTTTCTCTGAAACGCGTACCTAAAAAATCTTAGCTGCGATCCAATCCACAAAAGCACGATCTCATCTGCAAAAGAACAAATGGGAGATGAGGCTTCCTCTCCTCCCTCGTCACCAAACTCCCACATGTATAACCTTCTCTTGCAACAAAAATAGAGAATAGGAATGGTCGTAACCATCCCATTCCTACATTATTCCATTCCTTTTTAGTCCCAGACTCCTACCTAACCAAATGGGGTCTAAAGGCCTGTTTAGTCATCTGTAACTCTAAAGAACAAATGCTTGGTTTAATGGGAGAACGTTTGCAATTCTAAGGAAGAAAATAAAGATTTCAGAAGGATAATAGAAAAAAATGAAGCCACTTAATAAGGGATTACGGTTATTCCTAAGGATATGGCACCTGGTTACTTGACTTTGATAAGATTGACATCTAATAAAAATATTTAGACATTCTTCGAAAATAAAGAATTCCAATGCGGTGACCCAAATAAGGGCTTTACAACCTGCTTTGATTAATTAAGATGAAAACTTCATGTAGGTTGTGCATGTCACGTATATTTGTTAGTTTGCTTCATGAGTTGGACTGGGCCTCCATGTGTTCGTCTGTGTGTGGTTTCAGAGCTAGGAACACTTGGAATTTCAGTCCTACTCATATACTATCAAATTTTAGCTCTCCTTCTATTCTCTGTGAGAGATAGGCTCTCTCTATGGCACATTCTATTTGGACAAATGATTGCCGCTCTTATATTTACAAAGTAGTAAAGAATAACATGGTAATAAACAATCATTAATCATAGTTCACTAATACAGAACTCCACAAAATCCGCAAGTGAAAACCTCCAGTTTTTATCACTTATTATCAGACTTGTATCTCTTGCATTGCATCCCATATACCTTAACTTTAAATTGAAAGAAATATATAAACTATATTAACTTTTTATTGAGGGGAGTGAGAGAGCATTGGCAAGTGAAAGTAAGATCATTAAAATTTAGTGTATACATTTGTTCGATGGGAGGACTTCAAGATCAGACTGTAAACCGGTTGAGAAGCATAAGCTTCTAAAAGATCAGAAAGATGATATCATGGACTTATGCATTTACTAAAAGTAATTAAATAAATATATATTAAAAACAAACCTACAGCTCAAGGAAAATACAGGGGAAAAACACACACACACATTTGCAGTGTATGAACATCTACAAAACTTCACCCAAATAATTTCCAAAATGTAGAGATTGGAAGATTGGATTGTAGGGTTAGGTCGAGAATCATAGGATTCTATAAGATCATAAAGATATAATCCTATCCTATATATGTACTTGCTCGAATTTATTGAAAATATATTTAAAAACAATACTAAAACTCAAGGAAAATATAATAATGAAAAGACACTTGCATTGTATGACCTTCCACAATTTCACCCAAATAAGTTTCAGAATGCAGCTCAAAAAGGAAAAGCCCTCAGTTATATCTTGTAATTTGCAAGCCAAAAGATTGTGCAGGAGAGAATCAAGTTAGTGTGACTGCTACACACACACACACACAAAACCTGACAATTAATTCGTTAAAACATCTTAAGTTTACAATATTATTAAAGTAAAGTAAAGAAACACTCATGGCTAATTAAGGACTGAAAGTAATTATGAAGCCACAAATTATGCCCAATGCAATAACTAATATAGCAGGAACTATTACTTGGTATAATGGTATAAACTTGCGTGATAATGCAAGTTCATATCTGGTACCTGGAAGCAGCCACTTTTTTGCAAAATAATATCAAATGTTAAGTTTGTTTCTTTCCCTCCCAAAGAATCCACATAGCTAGTACTAGGGGTGGCAAAACCCGACATGACCCACTAACACAACTAGAATACGACACGAAGTTAGCGGGATTAGGTTGACCTTAATCATGTTTGGGTCATAATCGTGTCAACCCGTTTAATTAATCGGGTCATGTTCGTGTTTTGGACCTTAACTCGTTTAACCCGATTAAACCATTTAAGTTAAACAGGTCATTAAACAAGTCGTGTCATTTCATGACCCTGATTGTTCAACGAATCGGGTCAATTTACTTGTTTAATAAACGATGCATGTTCGTGTCGGGTCGTGTTCTAGCAAAATACTCATAGGTCGACACGACGCGATTATAAACTGTCAACACAAATTGCCACCCCTAGCTAGGACAAATATTGGATAATCACCTATTGTAAAAAATAAAGCAATAATGTTCATTTTTTCAAAGAAAAAAAGAAAAGAAAGACCACTTCAGATAAGGTCAGCTTGTTTGAAACATATAGTGGCAAAATGACGAAAGACATTTTATTCAGATATGTATAAATAAATAAAATAAGGAAGACGTGAGGGTTACGACTGTAGAAGTAGCCTTGTTGAAACTATTGCTGCAAAGTTGTTTTAAACAATTCAACACTTCTTTAACGTAAGAAGAGTAACCATTTAGGACATCCAATGGTCGAATGAGAATTACTTGTTTCCCTGAACAAGTGAAATAGGTATTCTGCTAGGTTGTGTATGGCTGGACGTTATCATGTTATTTAGGACATGAGGCCTAACTAATTGGAAAGACATAAAGGAATTCCGAAATAAATAAATAGGTTGATGAGCAAGATCTTACAACCCTACAACTTGATCCATGATCCTATGATACTAATAATCCGCTTTGATCCTATGACGATTCCACTATGCAATGATTTTAGCACAATTCAGATTGCTTCTGAGTTTTAGAATAGTAAAGCCCAAACGATTATATGATCAGAATCATGATTTTAACAACTATGGCTGAAAGCTCAACGTGGCACTGATGCAGATACCTGGATATGGATAAACACATTGTTCTAGACAGCTATAATTTTTGCCAAATATTCACATGTTCATACAATAGGGAATAAAAGTATTAAGATCAAACACCAAATGAGATAATAGGAGACACAAGCAAATGTAGAGTTCTGGATAAGAGCTACCTGATCTGCCACAGCATATAGGATTGCAATAATACATGGAAGACAGCAGCAAACTGCAATACCAATAACGCATGCCAGTGCAACACAGAAAACAACAAAGAACACATCAAAAGCCAAGAAAATTATGCAAAGCCTGCATCCCAAAATCAAATAACCAAGTATAAGATTCACTTGAAGACAAAGCTTGAAATTCAAAACAGTATGAATGAAACCAGGTCTACACAAACCAGTAAAGCTGAGGGGAGTCCCGTGCCAATGATTCTCCGCCCGCAGATACCCAATAAAATCCAATGATCCACCAGATAAACGAAAACATAGTATTCGCAGATTCTAAATGCTTTGCCACACTTCTGAGAAATCAAAAGGCGATAAAAATGAGAACCAAATTGCATTCCCCAATTACATGTCTAATGTTTCCTTCTCCAATTTGAGTTTCGTGTGTGTATATGTATGGACAAGTATATCAAAATCAACAACATAATTGCAGCATCTTTAACAGCTCTCTTTGGACATACAATATAAAATTAAAAAAAAAAATCAACAATAAAGAAAGTGCTTCAAAATCTATACGGTATGTGATCAACATCTAGACTAATCAACTAGCAAGACATGTATATACTATGATCTGATACGAGGTATAGTTTATAAGACGTACCCTGCGCCCTCCTCATTCAGATGAGCCAATGTAACATACTGACTCGCATTCCCTTGGGAGTCCAGACTCGAACTCTGACTGCTTCCATTCCCCTCCACGACCGCCCGCCACCGCCGGCGGCGCCGCTTATACTCAACGCACACACAAACCATATGTAGCACGCACTGCAAAGCATACCCCAGAACCCAAAGCCTCAGCGGCATCAAGGGTGACTCATTCCGGCTCAGAACCATAACCACCAACGCCACAGCGACGAACGCGAAGTTCCAAATGATATCGAGAACTACGACGGGTGTGGAATAGGCCCAATCGCTCTGTCGCTCTTCGAGCTGTTCCGCCGCGGTCTCCCTCACGAGCATTGAGGGCTCCCTCATCATCCGACGGCTACTCGCTCTCCGGAGGAATCGTGCGGCATCGTGCAGGCTCGGTCTCCTGAGAGATCGACGATTACGATCATCGTCAACGTTTAACAACGGCGTCGTATCGACGATGTTCTCCGACGATGATTGGTTGGGAGAGCTTGATGTCGACATTTTCTTCCTCAAACCTCTCTGATGATACAAAGCCCTAGTTCGGCAAATTGACTTTGTGAAAGTCCATATAATTAAGAAAAGTCAATAGAATTCTTGAATAAAATTGAGCGAATCGATATATATGTGTAATTGTGCGTATATAAGGAGAGAGGGGTTTATGGTGTATGGAAAACAAATGATTGATATGTGTATTGTGTTTGAAGAAATGCTGATCGTGAGCTCTGTTCGAATATGGCAGGAAAAGAAATAAGCGATGATGAGGTCGAATTGAAGGATTTATCCCCAATAAAATAAAATAAAATAAAATAAAATAAAATAGAGGTGTTTTCTCTGCAGTGAGGGTTGTACAGCTACGTACAGTTATTATTGGATGCGGTCATTTTTTCGATTCCAATCTGAACGCCCAACTCCCAAGTCCCAACTGTGCAGGAAATTCAAGGATTGGTGGGTCTATAGAAGTCCACCATCTTGCTTAATAATCTCAGCCGCTCAATTTGGCATTGCAGGTGAATCTGATGTCTGAAAAATACATATATCTAGTTTGCTACTCCGTCCCTTCCAAAATTTTTGTCCATCTTATTTTTACGTCTCAAAATTCCTATCTCATTTCAAAAAATAATATATTTTCTACATAATATACCTAAACTATCCTTTTTACATTGACTCGTGAACTAGTTTGAATGTACTTTTTGCATAATATACAATTATACCTAAACCTATCATTTTGACATCAGCTTATACACTAATTATGGAATATTCTTTTATCTTCTAGGTATAACTTTGAAAGTTCGCCTCACTATCGTAAAAGATTAGAATCCCCAAAACACCCAATAGTTATGGGACGACGGGAATACTTTTATCTGTGTTGATCGAAAAAAGGGAATCCGAAAATAAAACATGATTGAGAAAGCCATACACGGCTTATATACACAAATTAAGTGTGTACAAAGCTAATCACAGAGAGATAAAATAAGAAATTAACCTTCCTAACTTTCCTAAAAATTAATTAGAATGAATTTATATATTAGTGGGATTCTCTAACTTATTATCCCATAATTCTAGAAAAGTCAATGATACACATAAAATACATTCTTAACAAATCCACCTTGATCTTCTACTTTCCAACACTTTCCCCTCAAGCTGAGAAACATGCAACTTTCATTCCCAGCTTGGAAATAGATTCTTGAAACGTTACACTTCCTAGTCCTTTTGTAAGCACATAAGCAAGTTGACTATTGGTTGAGACGTACGGAGTACAAATTAAGCCAATATCTAACTTCTCTTTTATGAAATGTCTATATAGTTCCACGTACTTTGCTCTTTCATGTTGAACAGGATTGTGAGCAATGCTAATGGCAGACTTGTTGTCGCAAAATAACCTCATTGGTCCTTCCCATTCGATTCTTAAATCTTCCAGAATTATCTTAAGCCATAGTAACTCGCATACTCACTAAGCCATTGCTCTAAACTCTGCCTCCGCACTCGATCTAGCTACCACATTTTGTTTCTTACTTCTCCATGTTACAAGGTTGCCTCCAAGGAAAGTACAATAACTCGTGGTGGAACATCTATCAATAGGTAAGCATGCATAATCTGCATTAGTGTATACCTCCAAGACTAATCCAGTGTTCCTTTTCAATAAAATTTCCTTGCCAAGACTAGTTTTTAGATAATGTAGTACTCTGTAGACTGCATGTAGGTGAACTTCTCTTAGGTTGTGCATAAATTGGCTAACCACGCTCACGGTATATGCAATGTATGGCCTTGTGTGAGCAAGGTATATAAGTTTCCCTACTAATCTCTGGTATTGTTCCTTGTCAACGGCTGGATCTTCACTTGCTTCCTCGAGTTTGTGATTTGGATCGATTGGTGTGGAGCTTGGTTTACATGCTGGCTTCCCCGTCTCCCTTAAAAGATCAGTTACATATTTCTGTTGTGAAATGAAAATGCCTTCTCTTGAATGGGCTAATTCAATTCCCAGGAAGTACTTCAATCTTCCTAGTTTTTTTATCTCAAATTCTTTGATTAAGAATTTTCTCAGGGCTTCCTTCTCCTTCTCATCATTTCCTATCACAATTATGTCATCGACATATACCAAAAGAGCCTTAACTCCCCCTGCGTCCGAGTGTTTACTAAAGAGAGTATGATCCCCTTGACTCTATTTATATCCAGTGGCAAGCATTACTTTGGCAAATCTTCTAAACCAGGCCCTTGGTGATTGCTTCAGGCTATACAACGCTTCCTTCAGTTTACAAACCCTGTTGCTGCTCAAATTTCCCTTGAAGCCTGAAGGGATATCCATGTATATTTCCTCCTCCAAATTACCATGAAGAAAAGCATTTTTTACATCAAATTGTTCCAAATACAAGTTTAAGTTAGCTGATAGTGATAACAAGACTCTTACCGTACTCATTTTAGCCACCGGAGCAAATATCTCCTAATAGTCAACACCATAGGTTTGCGTGTATCCCTTTGCCACGAGCTTGGCTTTGTATCTCTCTACAGATCCATCTGACCTGTACTTCACTATAAACACCCACTTGCATCCTACAGTCTTCTTTCCTGGTGGTGGGTCAATAATTTCCCACGTTTGATTCTTCTCTACTGCTTGCATCTATTATCTCATATAATGCCTCAGATAATGTATTAGGAATATGAATAATGTTTAGGCTGACTATGAAGCTCCTGTGTGCTTATGAGAATTTTTTGAATGACACAAACTTTGCTAAAGGGTACAATGGGTGTTTAGTGCATTCTCTTGTGCCTTTCCTAATGGCAATGGGAATATCATGATCATGTGGAGTTTCTGGAGCTATATTTACCTCATTCTCAGGATTAGGCGTTGAATCTTGGACTTGCACAGGATTAAGACCCCGATCTCTTTATCTTAAATACACATGCGAAAACCTCATAGAGTCACGAAGTTCATTATTTCCTATCATTAGACTTTGAATAAAAGTAGTATTTGACACAGAAACGGGTTGTGATGATGGTTTAGGAGGTAACTGTGATGATTGTTCAGGAGGTATAGGTACAGAAACTAGGTTGAAGTCCAAAAGAACAGGTGGAAAGTCTCTGTCTTTATCTTCAATGAATGCCAGAGACTCCCCCTGAAGATAAGGCTGAGTGAAATGTGGTATTTTTTCTTCAAAAGTGACATCAATATAGACAAAGAACTTCCTGGTAGGTGGATGGTAACACTTGTAACCCCTTTGAGTAGACGAAGAACCCATAAAAATACACTTAGTGGCTCTTAGATCTAGCTTCCCTCTATTATGGCTATGGACATGAACAAAAGCAGTGCATCCAACTATTCTTGGAATGAGATTGTTTATTATTCTTAGATTTGGATAAAAATAGGTAAGTGTTTCCATTAATGTTTAAAACCCAGCACCCTCGAAGATAATCTGCTAATTATGTATGCAGTTGTAAGCATAGCTTCCCCCCATAAAGGACATTTTGATAGAAGAGAAAGACTCGGGTTGTAGCTAATAAATGACCATTCTTCCTCTCTACCACTCTATTTTGTTGTGGAGTGTTAATGTAAGAAGATTCATGGATAATTCCTTCTTTTTAAAAGTATTGAAAAAAGGTTTGATTGAAATAATCTCTTGCATTATCCGATCTAAATCTCTTTATTTTAACCCTAAACTGGTTTTGAATCATGTTATGGAAATTTGGAAGCACACTACTTACATCCGATTTAGATTTAAGAAGAAAGATCCAAGAAACTCTAGTGCAATCATCAATAAAGGAAACAAACCATCGTGAACCAGACACATTTTTAACCGTGAAAGGCCCCCATATATCACCGTGGATTAAATAAAATAGAATTGAACTTCTTTTATTACTAACCAGAAAGGGTACACGCTTGTGTTTTGCAAATTCGCACGCATCATAATGAAAATCTTCAACTTTCAGCCCCTTAAACAAAAAAGGAAACATAGTTTTTAAAATTCCAAAAGATTGATGCCCTAGTCTAAAATGACGAAGCCAAATAGTGTCTTTATTGGATGATGAAAGAAATAACAGAGATAATTTATTCATGACAATATATGATTTTTCTGTTTCTTTAAGATAGTAGAGCCCCGTTCTTCTCCTTAGCAAGTCCAATCTTCCTCCCCGAATCCTGGTCCTGAAATGTACAGTAACAAGGATAAAACAAAACATTACAGTTCATGTTATGAGTGAGTTTTTGTATGGATATCATGTTGGTGGACAATTTAAGGACATGAAGGACATTTTTTAGTATAAGAGATGGACTGATATGGATATCCCCTAGACCTGCTATGGTAGTGAGAGAACCATCTGCAACAGCTATTTTTCGATTGCTTGGATAAGGGTTATAAGTGCTAAAATTTAGTGAAAAGTAAGTCATATGATCTGTAGCTCATGAGTTAATAACCAATAGATTCCTAATACGTTCATCTGAGACATGTAATTCGTGATAAACATAAAACTTACCTGAGAGTGCGAGAGTGCGTGCACCACTTGGTTTCTCCAATGATCCCAGAAGCCCCCTTGTATTCTCGATCTCCTCATCATTGAACCTGCTCTGTTCTTGAGACTTTTCGTGGCTTTACTAATTTATGACGAAGTTGGCTTGGCTTCTTTGCTATCCTCCTCGATATTCCTACTCTCTGCTTGGTGGTTTATCATTTAACTTCCAACAGTTCTCTCTAGTGTGTCTTGGTTTCTTATAATAGGTACACCAAAGAGTATCCTTACTGCCTTCTCGAAGAGTATCATTGCTACCTTGTCTTTGAAACCGTGACAGATCTGTCTTCCCACTTTTTTGAATTGATGGCCGTTCTGTCTTCGTCACCATAGCTGATCCTTCTAGGGCTCAGGTGTGATACCCCTCGGATCTGAGATGAGGGTTGATCAGGACCAGGCCCAAACCCGAGGGAATATCAAACAATTAATATTTTATAACGAACACAGATGACAAAATGAATTAAGAACAAATAATAAAAGTTGAAAAGAATACTAACATCAAATCCTCAACCGATAAAACTTAATAAAATCCAACATCCAAAACCTCCATGATTACAACTCGGGAATCCATCTAGTGGACCCCTAAATAAAATCCCAACTGAACTGAAAACTGAAAATAAATAAAACTGAAATATCGTGAGAAGTCCTACGTAATCTGACGAATGGAAATTGTCCTCAAACAGCACGATCAAGCTCTAAAGCTGAGACCGTCCTGTACCTGAAAAGAATAATAGAAGAGTGGGTCAGGCCCACGAGCAAGTTCCAATCTAACTGCAATCCAGACAGTGACCCGATACGCAGATACACCATAGATACCTCACAATATCTAACTAGTCCATATATATATATATATATATATATATATATATATATATATATATATATATATATATCCACACTAAGGGACATTCACTGGACTACAGTAGGGGTCTCAACCTGAATAGAAGGCAATATGCGAAAACGCACCCAAGGGTGGGCACGAATACCTAGACCTAACAGGGTACACCTACCTACTATATCCAACTACGCATCCACTGCATATACGCACCTTAACCAATGACTCTGAGACTCAAGCTCATATCGTGGTACCATAATCATATACCTAAAATCCGTCAAAAACCATAATATGTCATTCAATTATTTATTGAGGAGACATACAAAACATACTAGTTAGTCACTCAACTTATTCAGTTGATATGACTTAACCACCATCCATTAATCCAGGAGGACATTCAACTTAGTCGCAGTTGATCTGGCTTAGTCACAATTTGGATTCAATATTTTTCAATCCAATCCTTTAATCCGATAGGTTAGGTTTAAGCGTTTTGAGCTAATCATCTCTAGTATGTCACCGTCCCATACCGGTGCATACAATCCTCCATATCCATGTAAATTACGATACATAAATAATAAGCTAGTAATTTACAGTCAAAAACCAATATCCAAATCATTGCAGAAAAGTGTTTAAAGTTTCAGCAATTTAAATCCAAGAGTTAAACTTTGTAATTGCAGGAAACGGTTTAATAGCTCCACAACTAGCATCCAAAGCATGCATGGATCAAATCTATTATATCAATGACTCATTTTATGCATTCAAAATAAATTCTATAATCATACTATAGTCCAATAAATTGCTAAATTAATTTAAGTAATTTAGTTTCTTCCATCCGGTAACAGGGTACTAAGTTGTATACTTGTATTCTGTTTTATCTTTTAGCACAGAGCCATACACTATGCCACAAGTCTAATTTATTAATTAAAAGACTCCACCGTGCATCTAAAACTTAATTTAGAATCATGTTATAGCATCTTAAATTGTTAAATTAAAACTAGACAATTAATTTCCTTCCAGTCGTTAACCGTACGCATAGTTGTTAAATAGCGCACTGTTAATTCCATTAACACAAAAGGGGTATTTTATGCAATTCAAGACCTTGATTACATGTTAAAATAATTATTGAAAACCCCATTAAAGTTTTAAAACTGTTCAGAAACCCCAAGTGCCGAAACAGTAGCTGAAAAATCACAGTACGCATCAAATTAGAAAGAACCTGCTCTAAAAAATTATAGAGCAGGCTCAAATCAACATTGAGCCGGCTCCATACAACCTTAGAGCCGGCTCTAAACAGGTGGGAGCCGGCTCTAACATTCCAGAGCCAGTTCTCTTTCCCCCTGTGAGCCTTTTCTCCGTTCCAGCTTCGTTTCTGACCTCTGCTCCCACTCCGGCCAGTTGCAACCTTTCTGTTTGGTTTTTAAAACTAATCTAAGAACCTTATGTAAGCCTAAAAGCATCCCCATGACTTATTTAAAGTGGTTGCAAGTAAGTAAAATAACTAAAATTACAACCGGATTAACATGCTTAAAGAAACACAACTTGAAATAATCAGGCATGAATTTGTAACAGATTCGATTACAGCACAAGCAGAGCATCAATAAATCATACAATACACATGTAAGTTCCAGTTTATGATTTATTTAACCCTAGAGACTACCTCGGTGCACAAAACACGAGCCAAATGGAAGGAGAAAGTAAAAGAACTTGCCTGCAGTTTTGGTCTCAAAACTTTGTTGCCCTCTTCCTTATTTCCGGCAAACACTGACCACCTTCAAGCCTTCTATGGTTTTGGTTTAATCCACCACAACTCTCCCTTGGTCCTCTCTGTTCTCCTCCTAAGCCTTGTTCTATTTTCTCTCGCTTAGTTATCTCACAAGTCTCTGTTATCTCTGTATCTTTGGTACGTGAATAGGGGTTGTGTATTCTCAAAACCCTAAGTTGACGTACTGTTTTATATATATACAGACTTAACTAAACTCTATTCCCTGTGTGTGTAGAGACAGAGCCCTAATCCTAATCCTTGTCGGCCCATAGCAAAACCTACATTTTAAAACAGTGACGGCTACACACATGAATTCCATTATACAGTTAAAACTATAACCTAATTTAATAAATAAAACATTTAACTTAATCCAATTAAAACAAACCATGAACTTAAAACAATTATACAAATAATAATTAACTAAAATAATCATCCAATTTAAATAAAATAATAAATCAATTAAAGCAAAACAAAATCCAATTTAGATAACCATTAAATAAACACACAAACAAATAACCAATAAAATAAAATAAAAATGAAATTAAACAACTAAATAAATACCAGGACTATCATTTTAAAATTAGGGGTATTACATCGGAGTTCAAGCATAACCCCCTGTGACTCTCCTCAACCCAGATTAGAGAAATGGTCTCATTTAAAGATGGTACCTCATCCTTGCCAATAATCTGAACCCTAACTTAATCAAATTCAGTATTGAGTCATACGAGAAAATCGTAGACTCATTCTTTTTCGATAAAGCCCTTCAAGATTGCAGCATCTTCTGGACATTTAGTCTTAATGCACCGGTAATGATCAAGTTCCTGCCACAGATTCTGTATTGAATTTGCATACTCCGTGACCGACTTACCACCTTATTTCATCGCACCAGGCCTTAATCCCTTACACTTGCGCTGCATCATGAGCCTTCAAATAAGTATGCTGAACAGCATCCCAAACCTCCTTAGTAGTGGACAAGAACATGCATGTGTCGCTGATTTCTGGATTCATTGAATTCCACAACCATGACATGATCATGGAATCTGCTTCATCCCACACATCAAACTTTAGATCTCCTTTCTTTACCCATCCCTAGGAGATGGTTGAGCTTCCCTTTTCCTTTCAAATAGGTTTGAACAAATTGGGACCACTTCAAAAAATTCTTCCTATTCAGTCTATATGCCGCTTGAATGTTCTGTAGATCACCGGATGCTTGATGCAAGATGACTTCCTCAAAAGATGATTTGGTCTTAAACATATTGGATTGGGTTTAATAAAAGAATAAACTCAGAGAAAAATGGCAATGAAGGTCAAGGATAAACTTAGAGAAAAATGGTGATGAAGGCCACGGCGTTTCCAAAAAAAAGATACTCAGTTTTGACCCCAGAAAATAGAGTAAAAACAGAGCATGGAAAGAATAAGAGAAAGAGCAATATCTCTTTGGTAATTAAGGCTGAAGAGACTATATGATTCCCAGAAAAGAACCTAGAAATTTTGGAGAAAAGATAAAAATTGTATATGACTAAGAAAGCCAATACACGGCTTATATACACAAATTACAGCCTGTACAGAGCTAATCACAGGGAGATAAAATAGGAAACTAACCTTCATAACTTTCCTAAAAATGAATTAGAATGAATTTCTATATTAGTGGGATTCTCTAACTTATTATTCCATGATTCTAGGAAAGTCAATGATAAACATAAAATATATTCCTAACGAATCCACCTATGGAGAGAATAAATTTTCTACTTTCCAACAGGACAATAATTACCTATGATTGTGCGTTGGCTCATTTATCGAAGTAGGTATAAAGTGAGCCCAACATACCATGTCATTCGTATGTTCTGCCATTGAAAATATAACAAACTAGTTTGTAGAGACTAGTTTTGAGCAGTTTTTTCAAATGTTGGGACTCATTTCTCTGTATGGTAATTTTTTATTAGACGGACATACTAATGACATAGCAAAATTAGGAAAATACTCCATAACAAATAGTGTAAGGCTTTGTTTGGTTAGATGGAATCAACCAAATAAGAAAAGAAATAAAAAAAAATTTAAAATATTTTTGAAGTTTGGATAGAAGGAAATAGAAACGTATAATAAAATTTAGTTTCTGACGCTTGCCTATTTTTCTCAAAACTTTTTATGTACAAAACAAGCGAAAATATTATTTTTACATGAAATAAGTTATTTCTTATTCAATTTCCTATTTTATCAAAAAAAATTATCCTCTAAAACAACTTGCCAAAACAATAGGCAACTTGTTTAGTGGTTTATTCTTTACTTTTTATTGGATTTCTTAACGTACGTGGGCTATAAACCACTCCCTCTGTCCCAAAAAAGATGTCATATTTGAGGAACTGTTTTGTGAGTCACGGTTCCCCAAGCAAGACATCTAATTTGGGACGGAGGTAGTACTATATAAATGGGAGGCTCGTTTAACATTTTTTTTTTTTCAGTATTTGTTTGATCTAATACATTGATAATAATATACTTGGCCAACAACAATATATAATTTTACCAAAAAAAAAAAAAACATATAATCATTTAAAAAAAAAAAATTCGTTTCTCTTAAACTAATAATTATTTCTACCTACAAAAATATTACGAAACCTTATTTTAAATATAGATAATAGAATTAAATATTAAACAATTGTATTATTAAATTTAATAATTCATCACTTTACTACGGAGTATTTATTTACTAAAAATGGATATCAAAAAACACAAATTTATTTATAGCATTTGAAATCATAAGGGTAGTTTTGTTATATATATACCATTGTTACAATTTTCTTTTCACTTTCATGCTATCCAAATTAACTAAGCAATATTTTCTTACAATTTTTTTTAATAAATTTTCATACTAACCAAATGCATGTTAGAAAATTACTTTTCTTTTCATTCTCTTCATTTTTATTTTTATTTTCATTTTCAATTTTTTTTTTACTTTTCTTGCTTATTCCCGCTCCACTTTTAAGGCCCACTAAAATGATTTTTATTCTCATTAAATAATTCGAGTGAATGGGGAATATTCTCACTCTTGTTACTACTACCAAGGAATGTTTTTGCTCCATTAGTCCCATATTAGATGTCGATGTGTAGAACTGAAAGTTTTTAAAGGGAAATGTAATTGGGTAAAATAATAATAATACTAATAAAAAAGACATGCAATTAATGTATTATCAGTTTTTAAAATTATAAACTTGTCCTTTAAATATGTATAGTTTACAGAGTTTGAAATTTTTTGAAAACAACATTTATATGCTTTGTTACATCCAAATAGGGAACAATGGACTACTAATATTGAACATACAAAATATGAATATCAATTGTCTTTTTTTAAAAAATTAATATTAAAAAAAATGCAAAATAAAACGTTCAATTATTTCACATTGCCTTGAATTATGAATTTAATAGAATTATTGTAATTATCCTTAAATACTAATTTGTCATTAGAAAACCCCCTTTAAATTTAGTAATTTACAAGTCAAACTTCATCTCATATTTGTATTTAGGTTTAATTTTACAACTTTCTTCACTTTATTATATACTCCAATAGTATTTAGATGAGGTAAGTTTTCAAAGAAATTGGCTCAAATGAATAAGTCATGGGGTGTCTTACGAAACGTTATTTACTTTAAAAATCATTTTCTATTGTGATTTGTGGCTTTTTTTTTCCAGATCGGTCCATTAGTTTCGTCTTGGTTAGTTTGAACAAGTGTTTTGTTATTGAGTGTTCCGAAATGAGAACAAAATATGTTTGGTGATGAAAATATATTATCTCATCCCTCTCCTTCTAAAATTATATATTAATAAACATCAAAAGTAAACAATGAAAGCCCTAATCGTACAAGCCGTTGGCGATACACAACGGTGAGATCAGGCAGCGTAGCGACAACATGATGACGATAGAGCGAGACCAATAAACAAATGGCAAAGCCCCTACCAATAAAAAAGTCAAAGGGCGACGCCATAAACAGTCACTCGACGATTGTGGTATATCGACAAGATAACCATCATCGAATAGAAGAACACGATGAACCCCCAAATTGAAACGACGACGACGAAGCTTGCATTGCAAATGATTTGGGTTAGGATTGTATTCTACAAAATTGGAACTCGTGATTTGGGTCACTACTTGGGTCACTGAAGACGGGGAAGATATCTTGTGATAGTCGATGAAGATGATGGGGACGGCGACGAGGGATACTGGAGAGGAATTTCTAGGTCATCATGATAGAAGGCGCGGTGACCCAGAGGATGAAGCCATTGTTGCGAGGCGGTGGCGATCTCGGCGGCAATGAAGCCTCCGGGTGAGGACCAGATGAATGGTAAGAAGAATAAGCCAAAGATGGTAAGGAGAGGGCCAGCGGCTTGGACCATAGGTTCTTCGCCTGAGAGGTTGGAAAAAGAAAGAGAGACGAGAGATCCAGTGGTACTTCATAATTTTTGTTTCTGTGCTTTGTTGGTTGTTTGTTGCCCCCGCTACAGTTTGGAACAACATAAAACACCATTTTCTTGTTTCAACTTTTGGCCCACACGTTTCAAGTTGTTTTAACACTGTTGAAAGCAACACAGACCTCCCCAAACATGTTTTAGGCCTCAATAGTGGTACTGTAGCGGGCCTGGAACAAAACAAAACATTACAGAACACATACCAAACAGCCCCTTCGGGTCCGTTTGGTACGCGTTGTGTTCCCGGGCGTTTTATTTTAGCCTAAAACAGAACAAGTGTTTTGTTATGGGGTGTTCTGAGATGAGAACAAAACATGTTTGGCGACGAAAATTTGCAGTGAGAATTTTGAAACCAAAACATGGTTGAACATGTTTCGCAAATATTTCGTTTCAAGAAATATGAGAACAATTTTATTCTCGGTTTTTTTTATTTATTATTATTATTAGTATTTTCTTTTCTGTAGCAGGAGTTGCACAATTGAAGCCATCATCACCAACAGATCACCACAATTGTAGCCACCATGACCAACTAGTTACAAATCACCATCTCCACAGCCTACATCAATCACCCAAACCATCCATCATCACCACCAATTCCCAAAACCCACTGCCACAACCAATTTCCACTCCCACCACCAATTCAGAAAACTCACTGCCACCACCCATCACTGCACTTCCATCCACCACCCATCATCACTCTCAATTGCAAACCTAAATTTCCCACCAATTATACCCATCACACAAACAAAAGCATTCAAAACCCCAAGACCCGACACTGTTCTCTGGTCATCTTTGCCAGAATCAGGTCACTGTCACCATCACCATCGCCGCCAGCCTCCCTTGCTTGGTCACTGCCGTCGTCGGAGTTGTTGGTCTTTGTTGCCGGCACTCGCAATTTTTGTTCGCCGAACACAACGCACACTAGAGTATTTTTCCGGCCATCGTCCGCGGTGAAGATGGAGCCAAACGTGAGTATTGAAACCAGTTGCATGATACGAGTGGATGTCCTCCCCGATTGAAGCGATCCAACCGCCTCACTTTAGAGACTATGTACCGATGCTCTTCCGCCACCACAAGATCAAACTCTCCACAATCAGTTCTTTTTACACCGAACACCAAAAAAGCCCCTTCGTACAGCAACTCTAGGACTCCGGCAGCGTCTACTTCTAATTCATGGTTGGCGGATCACTGCCTAGCCCGTGGGAGGAATTCTAGTCCAATTGCAGAGGCTAGGGTTTGGTCGCCTCCAAATCGCTAGAGGTTATCGCTGGATGGCAAATTCCCCATCCCCGCCAGGGCCCCACCCCGTTTATAGCGGGGATGGGGATGGGGGCAAATTATGAATCCCCTCAGGGGCCGGGGATGGGGTAAACCCGGCCCGCCCCGATTAAGTGTAAAGTTACTAATATACCCTTACATTTAATAATTTATTACTAAATTTGATTTATTATATATATGAAAATAAGAAAAAATGTGTTTTTTTTTTAATAAAAAAAATTATGAGGCCAGGGGCGGGGCGGGGCGGGGACAGGGATAAGGTGTCAGGGGCGGGGGCGGGTATGGGGATTCTGGCAAAATTTTAAGCTGGGATGGGGGCGGGGATGGAGAATGAAAAATGCATCAGGGATGGGGATGGGGAATGAAATTCCCGCCCCACCCCACCCCACCCCGTTGCCATCCCTACTTCAGAAGAGAGAGAGAGAGTGCAGAGAAAAATGGGCCAAAATCCCTAAACCCAAATGTTTGTTTCGTCCCCTACAATAGCCGCAAAGTGCTAGCATATCCAAAAACACCTATTTCTTGTTTCGGGTTTTGGGCCCATTTTGTGCAATGTTGTGGTACCGTTGGCTATAAAACAAATGGACACAAACATGAATTGGGCCAAAAAATAGTTACTTTAACAGCTTTGGAACAAAACAAAACATTACAAACACATACCAACACAGCCCCGGTCTAAGTTTGGCACCAACCCGGTCCAATCGGACCGTGGGACTAGTCCCCTATATCTCTCTGTACCTATTTTCCCTCCAAATCGAAGGGTTTAGGGAAAGTTGTGTGGGGAGTTCTTGGGAGCTATCCGATCTTCGTCTAAATCGAATCAGCGAGCTCTCTGTGAGCAACGGCAATGGCGGCCTCTTCTTCGTCATCATTGAGCCACGGCTACGAAATTCCGTGGGTAGAGAAGTACAGACCCTCCAAAGTCGCCGACATTGTGGGCAACGAAGACGCCATGTCGAGGCTTCAAATCATCGCTCGTGACGGCAACATGCCCAACCTCATCTTAGCCGTAAGAAAATTTCCTTTTGATTCTATTTACTTTATCATCCTCATTCTCTCTCAAATTCATACATGGTCACACAAAGTCACTGCATTGAATACTGGGTCATAATTAGTTTATATGTACATACATAACTATATATATGTCTATATATACACACATACATGCATAGGCGTGTATATTATTATTGTTCTTGTTTTGGGTTTTTGTTCATCATAGAAACCCTAATTTGTTTGCCTAAGATAGTTGAAATTTTGGGTATTTTTTGTTTTAAATATCTTGAATTTTGAGATGAAAAGAGAGGGAAACAAAGAATGTGTTCCACACTTTGGTGATTTAATTTGACAACTGGGTTGAAAATGTATTAGGTTAATTGGTTTGGTGTAGACTTAAATAGTGTGCCATGTACTTGGTTACGTGAAAGTGGTACTTGGTGTGCTTCCTTTATGTTTGTATCTATGATGTGAGAAGCCTATGTCTAGTTGTTTGCTTAGAAAACGCACAAAAACAATGTACACGTATGATCGGGCTTTTTTTTTTTTCATTCTTCCCTTTTTCGTTATACGGGGCTCACACAAACAAAAACATGCACTTCTTTAAGTCGTGTACTATTATTTAGCTTAGCTTTGAAGCCAGAAGTACTGAAAACATGAGGTTCAATTTAGTTGCTTGGGTTTCCCCACATTTTGTCATCAAATCAAATAGAGGGCCAGAGGAAAAAGGGTAGGAATGAACAAGCTGGCAATATTGACCATTTCCATGAAAAATCTGCGGATATCATTTACTTAATGATGGCTCCATATTATGAAAAACTAACTAGCACTGATATTGAGCAATCTTCATTATATATTTCAGGGTCCTCCCGGAACTGGTAAAACCACTAGTATATTGGCTCTTGCTCATGAGCTATTGGGACCAAATTATAGGGAGGCAGTTCTAGAGCTGAATGCATCAGATGACAGGCATGTAAAATTATTATGAACTCTTATGTTGTCGAGCTCTTCTTGTAATGTTTTCGTTGATTGGCAAATACATCTTTACCAGTTCACCTTTCCATGTTTTTTTTTAGGGGAATTGATGTTGTGAGAAACAAAATTAAGATGTTTGCCCAAAAGAAAGTTACATTACCTCCTGGGCGGCACAAAGTAATAATTTTGGATGAAGCCGACAGGTAAATAAATAATGGAATTAGTTTTCCTAGTGTGGGACTTTGCTTAGTCCAGCTTGTCAGTGATTATAGTAATACTGTTCCCTTTCATACATTTTCTTTCCATCTAAAATATGTATTAGATTTTTCCTATGTCACTATATTATCTATTTGCAACTTGTTTATTTATTTTGTTTTATCATTATTACCTATTTATTTTTTTGGATCATGGTTGTAAATTAGCATGACATCTGGAGCACAACAAGCCTTGAGGCGGACAATGGAAATATATTCAAATTCCACTCGTTTTGCTCTTGCTTGCAATACATCCTCTAAAATTATCGAGCCTATCCAGAGTAGATGTGCCCTTGTCCGGTTTGCAAGATTATCTGATCAAGAGATCCTTGGGCGTCTTATGGTGGTGCTTGAAGCAGAAAAGGTACACATATTTATATACCTGATGCTAAAGACATTTCTTTTTAACAAATATTTGTACCATGTCAAATGGAAGTATTTTTTTTGGTGGTAAATCATAATCTAGTTTGTCTTTGTTCATGCCCAGTCCTATCCCATGTGCCTCCTCAGGCGGTAAAAATGGAAAATAAAAGGATAGGATTCTTGGTTTGCAGGCTGCAACTCCAACTTTAAATTTCACTAAGTTTTACTCCCAGTTCTAGTTCTCAATTAGAACCATTCATTCTCCATGACCTGTGGTTATCTTCACATCATTTTCAGTTCTTGTATCCCGGAAACCCACATCTGTTTGACACAAAAAATACTGTTGTATTGCTTTGGCTATAATTTTTTTTTTTCCCTTTATTTTGCAGTATGTTTTATTGTGGCGAGAATGATAACAATGAATGTTTTGACTAACCCCAAAGAGTTGGCTCAAGTGGGTAAGTCACTTGGCCTGGTGCCTCATGAAGCATCAGGTCTAAGGTTCGACTCCTCTTGGGTGCAATCAATTCCTTGGAGAGAGGGAGGGGGGAAGTATCGATTAGGAAAAAAAAAGGAATGTTTTGACTACATATATATTCCTTCCCAAAGTCACCATGAGCATCAGTTTTGTTATTGGTGAGAATAAATTGTACACATCTGCCGAACACTTGCAATAACCTTCGTTGGGGCACACACACACACACACACACATATATTATTATTATTATTATTATTTGGGTAACAAAGAATCAACCCACCTGCTAGGCATTTTGGACTCTCGAATGACTTGCAAACTCCGGGTGCATTCAATTGCTTGCCCGCAAACCACATCCATTATTTAAACCCGGGCCTCGCCTTTAGTGGGACTCGAACCAAATGCCTTTTAAATCTTATCCTTTGTTCAATTGTTCCATTTTTTCTTTTTGCTCTCTGTCTCTCTAATTGGTTTTTATGCCCACTTTTGATATGTATGTCCCTTGCAACATTGATAATCAAAGCCATAAATTTTCAGGATTTTGAAACTTTATTTACAACTCACCAAAGGGCCTTTGGCCTAGCGGGATAACCTCCCTATCCTCAAAGAGGAGGGGAGCGGTTCCAGGCCAGGTGTGGGCAAAAGGGTTTGTGTTTGCTTTACCATTCAAAAAAAAAAAAAACTTTATTTACAACTCTAGCAATTTTATATTCTTAGTTTAAAAACTTTGCACTTTGATGTTCCTTCTATTTATGATATATGTGTACCAATTTCTTGGTCTGCGATGTATCCCTTGAGTACTGTATTTAATGGTGTTTTACCCAAGGTGTAACTGCTGACAAATACTGTATTTTGGTGGTGTTAAAGGATTGCTGGGCTGGGTAGTGAATCAGATCAATTTTTTTTTTTTCATAATTGTGGTTGTATAAAAAAAATGAAAAATATGTACAAGAGCATAGAGGGCATACCCTCAGAAAAAGAACAATAAAACCTAAGATATAATGAATTCAAAAATCCAGAATCTCAGACTGAAACAAACTAAGGTCAAAGAAGAAAAAACTCCATTGCCTTAACCAAAAACAAAAAAGCAGCAGCAAAGACAAACAGCAGCAAAGACTTTAGAAATCACCCTCTGCAGCAAACCATTTACCAAAACTCCCACAGACAAACACGTCTTCAGCTTTAGGAGTAGGCCCATTTCCAATGTAGCAGATACAGCACCAAAAACTTAACAGATAAGGTCTTGTAAACTAGCATGCTGAACAGTAAGAACTTTAAACAGAATTTGTCTAGCTACTGAACTAGAAAGAGTACAAACATCTAAGTGAAGCCTAGCATTTCTTTCCTTCCAAATGGCCCACAAAGAAGCAGCAAATAAGCTGCATAACACCTTTGAAGTCTGGTATTTATCACACCAGAGAAATAAATCCAGAACTGTATGTACCTCTGCAAAATTTCCCATATTCCAATGTAAAACTTCACCAATCCATTGCTAAATTTTTTTAGCAAAAGCACAAGTAACAAAAAGGTGATCCATAGTATCCAAAGCTTGGAGACAGAGAGAACATCTAGAAACGAAAAGGCAGCCGTCTTTTCTGTAAATTCAACATAGTAGGAAGCTTATTCTGCAAAACTAGCACTGCTATAAGAGACCACTGAGGCCTGGCCTTGCCCCAAACCAACTTATGCCACTGCACTTCTTCATTGGAAACTCTAGAACATTCCCATGCTCGCTTAAAAGAAAATAGGCCACCGTCCCATAGCAACTTATCTGGTGTTGAATGAATTTTAATAGTAACCAGAAAATCTCTGAAAGCTTGAAAAAAATCATCTTGTACCAAGTCCGAATTCCAATCTCCATTCAGCATAACATTATGTAACTTAGCATCCCTGTGAAAAGGTAACCTTCTAGCCATCCTATGCCCAAATTTTTGTGCTATTGTTAACCCCTCACACCAAGGATCAAGAAACAAATTGAATTCCTGACCACTGCCAACTTGATAAGAGACATTCAACAACATGCTTTCCCTATTCTCCACAATAGACTTCCAAATAACAGAATCAGAGCATCTTGCAATGACATTCCAAAATGTTGAATTAGAACAATACTTATGCTTACACCAAGACACCCACAATTTGTCCTTACTAAGTAATCCCAAGCCAACACAAACCTAGACACTCTTTGAATGTCTGCCAATCTACGAAGACCAAAACCTCCTTCAGTTTTTGGAGCTGTAACTTTTTCCCACTTCAGTAAATGCATTTTACTAGTATGAGCAGTGCTTCCCCACAAGAAATCCCTACATATCTTTTGAATTTGATTTGTCACAGCCACAGGAACAATGAAACAGCTACACCAGTATAGAAAAAAGGGATTCACCACTGTTTTAAGCAGCTCTAACTTACCAGCAAGAGACAGCAGCTTAGTATTCCAGTGGGAGATCTTATTAATAATCTTGTCAATCAATTCTTTACAATTGGACCTTTTCAAACCTGAGGGACAGAGTGGAAGACCTAGATATTTAATAGGAAACACCTCCTCTGAGCACTGCAACAGCCTCAAAATACCCTGCTTCCTTCTAGCAGCTCTAGAGAATAAAACCTTACTCTTCTGAGGATTCATTTGAAGACCAGAAATTTCCTCAAAATTCTTGAAATTAAGAGCTAAGGCTTTAGCATTTGAAATGGAAGCTTGACAAGCAACCATAAGGTCATCTGCAAAAAATATATGGCACATTGGAGATTGTAATCTTCTTGAAGAATGCATGACTGTAATCTCCTTCCTTTGCACTGCCTCATTAATTTTTTGTGAAAGTTGATCTGTTACCAGAGTGAAGAGAAGGGGAGACAATGGACATCCCTGCCTTAAACCCCTGGCCGGCTGAAAAAAACCTGTTGGAGTACCATTTAGCAGAATCGAATACCTGGTTGAGTGGAGAATAGAAGCAATCCACTTAAGCCAAAGATCACTGAAGCCATAACCTTTCAAAGCTTTGAGTAAGAATTCCCAAGACACTGAATCAGAAGCTTTCTTAATATCTACTTTCAAGGCCATTGAAGCATGCCTAGGTAAAGTAAAATCCCTCACCAGCTCATGAGACATTATTATTGCATCTTGAATTTTCCTCCCTTTCACAAAACCATGTTGCTCTATGCCAATCAATTGAGGAAGAACCACTGCCAATCGATTAGCTAAAATCTTTGTAATAATTTTATACACCAAGTTGCACAAAGCAATAGGCCGAAACTCAACTCATTTTTAATGCTTTACCCACTTTAGGCAGCAAAGTAAGAAAACAACTACTCACCCCCATAGGCATAATACTAGACAAGAAAAAATGCTGAACTGCTGCCACCACATCAGCACCAATCACTGGCCAAAATGTTTGATAAAATCTAGCAGGGAATCCATCTGGACCTGGAGACTTGTCTGGATGAAAATTCACTACCACAGCATGTATTTCTTTGGGAGAAATTGCAGCATCCAATTGAAGAATAGCTGCTTCACTGAGAGTCAGTCTAGGAGCCACCACAATTGTAGGACATTCTGCAGTTTTAGAAAAAAGCTTTTGATAATATTGAACAAACCATTCTCTAATAACCCCTACATCAGTAGAAATTACCCCTTCAACTCCTTCACCTCCTTCAACCTCAGTGATAGCATTAAAATGTCTCTGTTGTTTCATCTTATGATAGAAGAAAGCAGAACACTTATCAGTCTCAGTTAACCAAAACACTCTAGATTTCTGAACAATAAGCATCTCTTGATCCAAAATAGCTGCCCGGTACTCTTCCCTAGCTTGTTTCTCTTGATCAAAAACAGTATCAGAGGGATCATTTAAAAGAACTTGTTGAATATCATCTAATTGCTAGTTGGTCGTCATCAATTTTCCCCCCACAGGACCATAGACATTCTTATTCCATTCTTTGATATTGTGCTTGACATTCCTTAGCTTCTTGAGAAGCCTATGTAAAAGGAGAACCAGTGACAACCATGTCCCATGCTTGTTGAACCAAAGGTAAAACACAACCTTGCACACACCAAACTTTCAGTATCGTAAAAGGTTTAGGACCATCTGCAAATTGTTTTGAAATTTGCACAAGAATCCCATAATGATCCGAGCATTTAGCAGAAGAATAGAAACCTTAGTACCAGGCATTTTGTCCAACCATTTTTCATTTACAAAAACCCTATCCAATTTGACAAATATTCTCCTATCAGTTCTTTGTCTATTACACCAAGACCACTCCCCATTAGCAGCATATAACTGAAATAAACCTGCATCTTGTAGACAATTATTAAACTCAGCCAACAATCTTTGAGGAACCCTACTACCACCTTTCTTGTCCCCAAAAAATCTGATTGCATTCCAATCACCTAGAGTGATCCAAGGACCAACTGAAATATTAGCATAATAAGACATTATTTGCCATAGAACCTGTCTCTCTTTACTGTATTTTGTGCATAGACCGGAGTACAATAAACCACTTCTCCAGTTTGAACAACCCTCACCTTGAGAAGTATACATTGAGCATGTGAATGAATGACAGAAATAGAAAAGACTGCTGGATTCCAACCAACCCAAATTCGACCCAATGGATGAGCATCATAGTTGTGTGACCATTCCCAATTATACCTAATTCGCCTAGAAATAGCATCAAAAAACTCCTTGCGAACTTTAGTTTCAAGTAAGCAACAGAAATGAGAGGCATTTGTAGACAGCCAACTGCTGACCTCTTTCTGCCTTCTAGATTTATTCAAGCCTCTCACATTCCATGAACTAATCATTGAGAAGGAGATAAGGGGGGCAACAGCCCAGTGTGGCTACTTCTAGTTTTTCTGTCTGTAGGTGCCACAAGTTTAGTTTTTGATTTCGTAAAAGGTTCAGAAGATATAATCCCAGGAACTAATTTTGGATGATGCTTTTTACTCTGAATTAGACCCTGAACACCTTTCCCAGAATTCACCCCTTGAGACATTGTGACTGCCTCCTTACTTCTCGAATGAGACAATCCCATATCCAAAGTAACATTACCATCCATCACAGCTATCGGATTAACTTCAAGAATCAGATCCTCACCAATGACTGTAGCCATAGCACCAGAACAAACTAACTCGGTATCAGCAATTATATTCAAAGCTTTATTAGTTATATCGTGATCACCACTTGTTTTCTCCATCATGGCAAGGTCCATAACATTAGATTCATCAACCCTTATCTCCTCAGATACAAGATTACCACCAGGTTCACCAACTGTGACCCCTTCTTGATCCCCATCCGCCAGAGAAGTAAACTTGTTAGAAACTTGAACTTGATTAGGCTGTATAACAGTTGATGTTAATTTAGGCAAAACAACAGGCACCTCGTCTGCAGCAACCAGCTTCCTATGTTGCTTTACCACCCATTCCACCTTTTGTTTCTGTTTTGATTGTTGCACCACCTTCGTAGGACAATTAGCTGGTAGATGATCAGCTCTATTACATATCCCGCACCATTGTGGTCGCCATTCATATTCAAACTCAATAGTTTCATCGCACCCATGGAAATCAACCACCATTGAGTCTGGGAGAACATCTTTAACATTCACCTCCACCATAACCCTAGCATAGTCCCCTTTATCACAATGCAAAGTTGGATCATCCATGTATATAGGCTTTGAGAAAGATGAACACACCATTGAAATGGATGTATTATTACGACAGTGCACCGGTAGATTCTGAACCCTAACCCAAATTGGCACTGTATCTAGAACATCCTTAGACAGATTAACATTCTTACACCAATGTTTAATAATAATTGGATGTCCTTCGAATGTATGGATTCTTGATAACACAGTCTGCAACTCCTCTTCATTATTAAACCGCACCATGAAGAAACCTTTCTTCAAATACACCAAAGTAACCTGTTTAGCCCACCATCTTTCAACATATGACTTGAACTTATGATAGTAAGGCCTCTTTCCCATGATATATCGCGCCACAGAAATTTTCCAATATTTGATCTCCTCTTGCACATCCGTTAGAGAGATTGAAACGTTTTTGCCTCTTACATTTTCAAGATATTGAAGATTGACAAAAGGCTTTGTCTCTGAAGCTGTAAAGAAACTAGTCCATGCCGGCCGGACTGGGGTAGTAGAAGGAGAGTTCCGGCATTGAACACCTGCCGGAGGTTGAGGGGAGGAGGTCTGTCCCTCCACACGTACCCTCAAAACCCTAAACACCAAAAATCGCCCTACAGAGAGAAAAAGGGTAAAAAAGAGAATTGACAAAATTGCAGTGAATAGTGTTTTGACCTCTGTCAAATGTTTGTCTCAAACTGGTGTTACAAGTTATTATTATTTGAGCATCGTGTGGAACATTAGATTATTTTTATGCTATGTAATTATTTAAGACCATCTGGGAGCATTGCACCATTAATTATATGCCCCATGGAGGCAGCTCGTGATCTATTTTGGCTTCCTGTGAATACATATCTTGTCCTGTACTTCAATTTTATTTTTGAAGCAAACTGTTGTACCTAAGACCATAAACATGATGAGGTGTGCTTTAGGATGTCAATGGTCACATTAGCTTATTTATCCAATGGCTGGACACCCCACGACCGCTATCACACATGATTACTTATGAAATTATTGACAAGGAATAATTGTTGCATGTTTGTAACCAATGAAGGTTCCCTACATTCCGGAAGGCCTTGAAGCAATTATTTTCACAGCTGATGGTGATATGAGGCAGGCATTGAATAACTTGCAAGCTACATTCAGTGGATTTCGTTTTGTCAACCAAGAAAATGTTTTCAAGGTCAGTGCTCAGAGATATCCCCTGCTATATCCATCATCACCATGTAACTTTAGAACTAATTGTTTTGGTTGGTTTTTAGGTTTGCGATCAGCCACATCCCTTGCATGTAAAGAATATGGTGCGCAATGTACTAGAGGGGAAGTTTGATGATGCCTGTTCTGGTTTAAAGCAGCTTTATGATTTGGGCTACTCCCCCACGGACATAATTACTACTCTTTTTCGAATTATAAAGAACTATGATATGGCTGAGTATCTGAAATTGGAATTCATGAAGGTTTACATGCTGTGTGGGGTCAAATTTACTATTTATCGTCTCTCCAAAACCTTGTCTATGCCACAAATTTGATTTCTTTTCGTATGGTTTTGCAGGAAACTGGTTTTGCTCATATGAGAATTTGTGATGGAGTTGGTTCATATCTTCAGCTATGTGGCCTGATGGCTAAGCTCTCGCTAGTTCGGGAAACAGTTCAAGCAGCATAAGTAGATTGCCAGCTATTGTATTGTGATCAAGGTCTTGTTGCAGTTGAGATCCACTCATGAAAACATGTATATGTTTTCTCTGTATTTTGTTGAGAGGAACTAGTATCAACTCTATGAGTTCTCTCTCTCTCTCTTTTATTTTTTTTGGCTTGTATGTGAATTGCAGACCTTGTAAGCTTGAACATCTACAAAGCTCAAGTTTTTTGTCTTGAACATCTACAAAGCTCAAGTTTTTTTTGTTGCAGTTGAGATCCTCTCATGAAAACATGTATATGTTTCCTATCTGTATTTTGTTGAGAGGAACTAGTAGCACAACGAGTTCTCTCCCTCCCTCTCCCTCTCTCACTCTCATTTCTTTTGGCTTGTATATGAATTGCTGACCTTCTTGCAAGCTTGAAGATCTACAAAGCTAAGTTTTTGGTCTTCAAAAACTGGAAATCGTTTGGCAAGTAGGACTTTTCGTTCAATTACAAATGTGATGATCTTTGAAATGGCAACAACTTTACGTCCAATTATGTGATGGTGGTAGCTAATCGGTGTTAAAACTTGAGTTGGCAATAATATTCATTTTGTAAAGAGTTTGAAAATTTAGTTTTGAGGCACAATTAAATACATCAATCATCGTCACATTTTTAGATTTGCTGCTTCACATTTGCCGTGCAAATGATATCTGTTGGGGTTAGTGAGGAAGAAAGAAAGTGAGAGACGTTGGGTTATAAAAGACAGCATATGCCATATGTGTTTACCAAAGAAGACTTTCTCTGGGTTAAAATGAACCTTTTCTTGATCATGGCATCAACTTGCTTTGGATTTCCAGAATTGCTTGAAGATTCTCACACTCTATGTGAAATACAAATTTGAAAAGTTAACAAGTCTTCCATGACTATATGTACATTACAAGGTGATTTAACAAAAAGCCTCCAATCCCCTGAAGAAGTCAAGTATCTATCCCAATGGCCAGCATTAAACTCAACTGGATCTTACAGGTATTCCAAGTCTATCCAAGTGACCAGAGCCCGGATAAGCTTTACTGGCGAAAATGGCATGGAATGCAGAATCTCTTTGCATGCTTGATCTTGAATCACCATACCCATGAATCAAATGCCTCTTTGTTGAACTTGATCTCTCAAATTGAAGCCTCTGCTTAGGAGCACTAAGAGATCTCAACTTAGCCCTTGAGGATTCAGTGTAAGCCATGTAGTTTGGGTGTTCTGAACAATTGCTTAAGTAGCTTCTTGAACTGTCACTCTTAGTGGGAGTGCAGGGGCCTCTCTTAAAATTATCATCAGCAGTGCGGAAAGAGGTTTCCTCTACATATCGAGTGAACAAAGGGATCGGTGATTCAACTTCACAAGATGATTGACTTGGTAAGGTTTGATGGGTTGTTGAGTCTTTTGAAGTGGTTAAGCTATGACTAATTTGATCTGAACCCAAAGCACGATGAGAATATTGGAACTGGATTCTTCGTTTAGGTATCAAGTGTTGTTCCCGATTATCTATCTCAAGAAATTTGTCATCCGTTGGGCGAGTTCTCAAAAAAGACCTCCCTCGGTCCCCCAATCCTTCGTTCATTTGGCAGTCCAAACAGCTCCAACCACCGCGTGCCTTGTCTTGATCAACCATCGACCTGCCAACTGATTTGGAACGATTTCCCTGCGTTTGTTGCGGAAGAATGCATTTCAGCATAAATCATATCATCACAATACAATACAAGCAATCAAGAAATAGTCCGAACGTACCTTGGGTGACTGATTTTGTTTTTCACCATTTGCTCGAATGGCATGTTCAAATTTTTCAGGGGTTGCAGGGCCCTGCACACCAAACCAAAGATAAAGAGATGTTCGATATCCCAAAACAGAAACAATTGATGCAATTTTTAGATTGCACTTGCAATTGCTACAATACAACAAACTGCAACCAACACACAACTGAATTGATGTTTCAAGTTATTGACTGGTATAGCTTATTTTATGAACAAGAAACTGAAAAGAAAAATACATTACATTAGCTTAGATAAGAGCTTAAAGTATGATGCAACTTTAGGCAAAATTATTGTTCAACCTAGAAGAAGCAGGTAACGGATAATCCTCGAAAGAATGCTTAGGGAAATTACTGTGCATGCCTAAATGTTCTGCCGAGATTATGCCCAATGTAAGACATGTAATTTGTCATCCAAAAGTGCTTTCACTGACTAAGAATATTGTTTCGTCATACTGTTGTCTACCCAGAGCACACACCCTAAAGATGTTTCAAGTTCAAAGTAGTCAATGCACAACATGTTCCAAAAATCACATCAAAAACATTTTACCAAATAATTGATATGATTTTTAACGAAATTCGAATTGAATATATAATTGAAGGGCTTTAGTGAAAGTTGCTTACAGGATAGAGGAACTGGGAAGACTTTGTTCTTGAATGTGGGGATTGAGAGATTTGAGCTCGCCCTGCACGAGCACGCGCTTGGGCTCGTAACAGTGCCTGCATACTTCGTAGCGCGTAGGCAGTGTGCTTTCTCACAATGTTACCTCTAACCAGTGCCTGAAGCTTCACAAGTGCCTTCAATGCTCGCAGTGCTCTCCTCGACTTGAGAACCAAGAAAAAAATTCATCAAAACCAACTCATAATCACATGGCAAAATTATTTATTTCACTATAAATTCTAATCCAACTTTGACACCTAGACAAAGGTGAGCAATGCTACATCAAGCAATTGTGGACCCACATTACTGTGTGAGAAATGTGTCTTTTTCTTGTAGAAAGGAATTTTAGGGTGTATATACTGACACAAAAGTTCATTGGTGGTGTTGTATTGTAGGATCATTATTTTTATACTAATTACCAAACAATGACATTTATGATTAAGAATGGTAAATTTAAAGAAACTAATATTGAATTATAATAAATCATTACCATAACACAAGAAGAATAATAAGAAATATACATAATACAAGAAAACTTACCAGATAGGCTCGAAAATGCGCCTGTATCTTAATAGCGGCCAAGTCTTCACGAATCCCACAGCTGGCGCCGCTAACGTACGCCACGGTGCTCGCACTAACATCATCAGAACCCTCACTGCTCGTCGGCCTCACCGCCGCCGTGATCGCCTGCTCGTTCGGATCAACGCCGCCGTCGGGGATCCCGTCGGAACTCCGGGGAGGTACATCGGCGCGGGAGTTTCTCCGGTGACCGGTGGTCTTCCAAGTGCAGTCCTGTTCTCTGTGCGATTTGACGAAGCCCCATCTCTTCTTTGCCGACGTTGGTTCTGAGCGAGTCGCGTCGGTCGCCGACTGCGACGGAGACTCCTCTTTCTTGAGGCCAAAAAGTCCGCGAAACCACCTGGCTGCTTTTCCCATCAGATAGTGGGAGTTAGTGGTGTTGACTTGACGTGACGGTGGTTCTGGAAATTGGTTTCGCGTGAGCAGTTTGGTGGAGAGAGGAGAGTGGTGTGTAGTATAAGGCTATAAGCAAAGAGAGAATTATATATATATATATATATATGTCATTGTAATTTAGAAAGAAGGTATGTGATCGAGTCTCGAAAATGAAGAAGTGAAATTAAAGAGTACTCCGTAGAAGGTTGGTGAATTTGCAAAGACTAAAACGGTCAAATGTTATGAAGTAGGATGGACTTGATCTGGAATAAAAAAATTTTGACACATATTTAAAAATAAAAATAAAAAATTATTTTACTTAAAAAAAGAATAAGAAAAATATATATATATATATTTTAAGTCAAAACTAACTTAGCCTTAATCAAACTGATCTTTTTATAAAAAATTTCAATCAAATAACATTTAAAAATATTTTAAATTTTAAATTTTAAATTTTAAATTTTAAAATTTAAATTTTCAAACTTTCTTTAGACGTGAAGCAAGAGATAAATGAGGAAAAAAAAACAAGAGATAAATGATAATGGTATAAATTGAAGGATAAATTTACCTTATTGCCACCACAAGGTCCAAATCAGTGAATCACTGTAGCTATAGCTGTAACATTCTATCCCTGTCCCCCACTCTATACTTATCATGGACAACAACAGGTGGGCCACCACATTGACGTATTCGTAATAACGATGGATTCTGATTTTACCCCTTGTTTGTATTCCTTGTGTTCCGTATTTGTTTTTTCAATTTTTTTTTTTTAGTAGAGTACAGTCACACTTCTTGAGATTTGGCAAAAAAAATATTCAGAAAAAACTTACCTATTTTTTAGACAAAGACACCACATGAAGGTTTAAAAATAGACAAAGACACCCTTTTACATGAAAAATTGACCAAATTACCTTTTGACCGTTTATGAGACTTTTTTAACTTTATAATTTAATAAATTGGACCAATCTACCCTATAATTTATGCATAAAAAAAAAAAAAAAATTATATTGTTCATTTTTTTTTTGTTATTTATTTTATAAATGTCCCAACTTCTAAAAAATGTAGACGTCTAAAATAATTTTTTGATTCAATACATATATTTCAAATAAATTATATTTTGTTATTACTTCTTTTCTTTTTATTTTTTATTTTTAAATTAAGATGCTTATTTCTTTCATCTAAAAAAATTAAACCAATCTCTTTTCCTTAAAAATAAAAAATATGGTACCAGTATAACTTTATGTATCTTAAATTATATATCAAATATTATGCATTTCTCAACATAAAAGAAAATAGGTACCAGTATAACTTTATGCATGCCTTTGTTTGTTTTTTTTTTTTTTTTTTTTTTCTTTATTTTATTATTTTTTTCCCTTTTATGTTGGGAAATTTATAATATTTTATATATAATTTAAGATGCATAAAGTTTTACTGGTACCATATTTTTTATTTTTTTAAAAAAGAGATTGATTTAATTTTTTTAGATGAAAGAATTAAACATCTTAATTTAAAAGTAAAAAAGAAAAAGAAAAGAAATAATAACAAAATATAATTTATTTGAAATATATGTATTAGATCAAAAAATCATTTTAGACGTCTACTTTTTTAAGAAATTGGGACATTTATAAAGTAAATAACAAAAAAAAAAAAAAAAAAAAAAAAGTAAATAATATAAAGCTTTTTTTTTTTTTACATTTTTTTTTTATGCATAAATTGTTCATGAGGGTAGACTGGTCCAGTTTATTAAATTGTAAAGTTAAAAAAGTCTCCTAAAAGGTCAAAGGGTAATTTGGTCAATTTCTCATGTAAAGGAGTGTCTTTGTCCATTTTTAAACCTTCAGGAGCTGTGTTTATCTAAAAAAACAGTTAAGTTTCAGCTGAGTGTCCTTTTGCCAAACCTCAGGGAGTGTGGATGTACTTTACCCTTTTTTTTATGGACAAAACATAATAAGAAACATATAATTTTTAACTTTTAAAATTAGATTATATTTGATTGCATCAAATTTATATTTGTTCCATATAAGATGTCAATTTTGAAATATAAGAATTTGTAAGTCAAAATTCTCGAAAGAACATCTAATATGAGATGGTGATAATATATAAAAGAAATATAACTAAAAAATAAAAAGTAATGAGTCAAGGTTTTCGAAGTGTATAATTAATTTGGGTAGATAGATTATTATTTTGAAGTTAAAATAATAAAAAAATAATACTTTAGTCGCCCAAATTGAGTGCTCCAAACTTCACACAACATAATTGATACCAATTCTATCCCAAAATAGTTGTCATGTGAGTCACATATACTAAGATTGTCTAACTACTTTAAGAGGTACTGAGTATTGAGAACCATCCTTATCACCCAAGTTTTTTTTTTTTTTTTTTTTTTAAGTCCAGACACCCGTATTAGTCAGTTTATACTAACTTTGTTTAAGTCCCCCCTTTTAAGTCCAACATGCCTTTGTACCTACCAATTTACATAGACTTTGTTTGAATTTGTTTCACTGCGATTGTGATCGCTGCCAATCCAGCTAGTCCTACTGCTAACCATAGACTGACAATGGACATCATTTCCGTCTTTTGGATTCACATGGTTTCCTCATTGCCTATACTTATATGTAAATGTGTGTGTATATAATAGGGTGCACACGGTTCAGTTCGGTACGGTTCTAGCAGGAACTGGAATCGGAATCGGTCTGAACGGTTCCTAAAAAATGGAACCGAAACCGGAACTGTGAGTAATGGAACCGTTAACCAAACTGAGACTGGAAGGAGAGGCTGAGAGGAGAGGCGAAGATCTGAGTAGAAGTGATTGAATCAGAGACTGAGAGGAGAAACTATTTTATTAAATCAGAGGCTGAGACAGCCAAGTAATTAAACATTATCACTCACCTCTTAACTACTATATCCAATTATGGCAATTTCGCCTCAACTATTGCCAGAAAATGTTGTCGATTTCCGAGCACCACCTCCATCTCCGATTGGCTCCAGTCGCCGATCATCGGTCACAAACGCCGACGTTCTCACCGATTTTCTCGAACACTCCCTTCGCGTCAGAAAACCTTCATAAAATTGACTTAATTAAATCAGAAGCTGAGAGGAGAGGCTGAGACTGTTGGGATTTATATAGCAAATTCCTGTTTGGATTAAAGTGACATATGTTCCTGACGTTTATGAAATATTTATGTTTTATACAATTGGTGAATTCAATGTATTATATTTCGATTCATTATAGAATTGATAGTATCCATTTGATTACAAGAGATATTTATATATATGTTTGCGATAGCAATCAATGCATGATATATAAATAGTAATTATAAATGGTTCATAGTCGGTAATTATGGATGGACTTATAATTAATTAAGATTTGAACTGGATCCACGTTAGGTTGAGATATATTGCGAGAGCCGTCGTATGCAATTGCTCCCTATCACCGTCATGGCATTTGACTCTTAAGTATGAGAAAATTATAGACTCTTTTATTAATTAATAATTATTTTGATTTGTTCGGCGGATTCTTCGGGATCCTTAGACCGATACTTTGGGTAGTTATGTAATTAATAGTTAGAGGGTTATATTTTCAATATTTGCATCATTGCTACTTGTATTTATTTTGTATTGATTATGGTTGATCACAAAGTAAATTCGAAGGCCTTCGTATATTTTTAGACAAAATAATTTATTATATATTTATTTATTTAAATTATTATTTTGGTCAAACAAATGTTTTATTGTGATCGAGCCAGAAATAATCAAAGGTACCAAAATAAATATATTAATTAAGTAGTCGGATTGATGGCTTTATTTGTCCGATAACTAATTATGTATAGAGGGGTCAAAGTGCAATATTGGCTTAGAGGTTATTTATTATTTAATTGGAGTTCAATTAATTTCTTTTAGTGGAGTAGAAATTAATTTATGAATTAATTGAATTGGGTCCATGGACCGGGCCAATTATTAATTCATTGTAGCCAATAAAATAATAGGCCCAATGGATTCTCACTCATAGCCCAACTTGATATTGGAATCATATTAGATTTGAGACATGTGAATTAGAGATTGAGAAGGATTAGTTGTTTCCTTTTCTTTACCTTTATGTTGCCTATAAATATACATGGTCTATGTATATTTTAGGTGTGATTTTTAGTAGAAGGAAAAAGGAATATATTTTCTCTCTCTAGAAAATTAGGGTTTATGTTCTCATCTAATGGAGGCTCCCACAAGCCTAATTTTCCAAGGTCATTCATGGAGGCATATGAGTGATTCCTAAAGGCAAAACAATTACCAAGAAGATGGAGATTCAAGAATAATGCATCTTGTTAAGGGATCTACAATAAGTGAGAACATTCACTTTAGAGGAGAGATTTAAGGTTTACTCAAACTTTGATGTAAGTATTCAATCTTTTAATTGAATGATACATCATGTTTTATTTTTGCATAAAACTTGTCTCTATGTAATGAATCAAGATTTATGAATTTAAATTCCTCGAAAAGTTTTTAAAATTAGCACGTTTCCCAACAGAGACAAAGACCGATTTGATCGATTCGAGAAGATAGAGACCAGTGAGAGGGCCGAGAGGCTGAGAGGAGAGGATGGGAGGCAGAGCCGCCGAGTGAGTTTGAGAGGTTAGGTTTAGGTTTTGAGTTTTGATACTTTTGTCGTGATTTTAATTTTTAATATTTTATCCAATATTTGATAAATTGATAATCTGAATAATGAATATGTGGTTAGTGACTCAGGTTTTAGACTTTTAAGTTACAACGGCACAGCCCACAACGGCACAGGCGGTAACCCACAAGTATAACTATATATAATATATATATATATATTTTGGTTCGGTTCAGTTCCAGAACCGAATCGAATCTTAACGATTCTTTAATTCAGGAGTAACTGAAACTGTGAGAACCGAAAATTCGATTCCAATTCTCACAATTTCAGGTCTAATTCCGATTCCAGTTCTAGTTCCAGTTTTTTTTTTTTTTTACACCCTTAGTGTGTGTGTGTTATATATATAAAAAAGAATTAACAGTGACTGTCTGAGAACGTATCTTATGAAAAGAAAACAGTGACTGTCTGAGAACGAATCTTATGAAAAGATTTGTAAATGGGATATCAGTTCAGGGACAGAGATGCTATAGAGACATATTACACGTGTATGCATATACAAACATTTTGCTATTTTCCTTATTTTTTTTGGCATTCACTGAGCGAGGGAAAGAATCACGTGGTCAAACATAACGAAACAGACTTCCATCTGCATTATGCAGATCGGATGGATAAGACAGAACAAAATATATACATCACACTTTTCAAAAAAAAAAAAAAAATATGCATCACCGACCTTTTTATACATAAATCCTTTCGCCGACGAAAATAGTACTGTATAATACGCCCTTTAACTATTGAGTGATTGCCCTTTAACTTTGAGCCTTTATAATAAGGTAAAAAGAAAATACAGTAATTGATAACACATGCAGGGTGGAGTCGGTGTATGTCCCTGGCCTTGGCCCGTCCACTATGCATATATTAGTTTTTAAAATTAATTTTTTAAAAAGAGTTAAATTTTATTTTTATTTTTTTAAATTATCATTTTCTTTCTCTTTTTCTTATATATATATTTTTTCCTTCTACTCATTTAAATAATTTTTTTTTTCTTAACACTGTGTTCTCCCTAAACTAAAATCTTAGCGCTGTTCCTAAACACAAGGCAAAAATTTGTGTCAATTTTTTAGTGTGTTGGGTTGATTAATGGATGACAAAAAAATAATAATAATAAAAATTTTGACTTTTTTTTTTTTTTTTTTAAATGGCAGACTATATGAAAGAAATGGAATGATTTTTTTTATTATATATTTTTTAATGAGTTCCTCCATTCTAAAATAAATATTCATCTTTTTAATTTTTGACTGTCTCAAAATAAATGTCAACATTAAAAAATTAAAGAGCTATTTGTTTTAATAATATTATCGATTTAATTTTTTTGCATTAAATTTATAAAAAATAAATTATTATATATTGTGAACTTACTATAAATAAATTTAATAATTCATTAACTATTACTATAATAAAAAATATTAAAATTTAGTATATTAAAAAATTAAATTTTCAGAAAAGAAGATCGGGACGGATTACAATTAGTTTTTTAAACCCCAGGTTCCCCATCTCAACCAAAACTGGGCCTTGGGCTACGGCGCTGCCATGGCATTGGTCCGAGTTAAATTGTGACGTGTAGTAATGACACGTGGCATCTAGAATGTTGTGGGCCCTATGATCACGGTTGAAAGCCAAGAAACAAAGTCGGTTGAGCCTGGTTTGGTTGAACGAGTCAAGTGGGGTCACACCACATATTTTTTTTTTTTGGAAATTGGTCACACCACATATTTTTTTTTTTCGGAAAGTGGTCAGACCAGACATTGTCGGAAGTCTTTGGAAACAAATGGTAAGAGTCAGACATTCAAGTACTTACTTGCAGCGGTTCATGTACTGCTAAAGTCAAAATTCTCTGCTCCTACTCAACCTTAATTTAATGCAATGAAATGTCCATGGTATTCAAACTTTCAAACAGTAGTTGGTGGTAATTATATGTCATTTTCGCTGCATGGATGATATTACTATTAAATATCGTAAAATCCAGCCTCGCCATCCTCAACACCCAAGTCTAAGATACATTCTCTCTTTGACTTTATGTTATGAATAAATATATATAAAAATAAGTGTAAAGAAATATCCTTCAAGTATGTCTTTCATAATATATTAATTTAAAAAAAAATGTATAAAAAATATTTTTATTCTTTTTAATTTCTACAAAAACACATCTCAATTAATATAATATTTATTTTACTTTTAAAAAAATGCCCTTGCCAAATCTTACTCTCCACCCCAAAACCGCAACCATTGGGCAAAGCGAGTTGATGAGATTGAAGCTTTTTTTAGTAAGAGAATCACATATGTATTATATAGAGTCAAGTGCAAAAAACATCTTTATATTATACTTATAGTGCATATTGCACCATTCACGTACAAAAAATATTCATAAACTATGACATTTGTGCAAATTGGTCCTACTCACACATTTATGACTAAAATATAGTAGTTGGTGCAGGTGTTTTTTGCACAAATTGAAAACAATAGAGGTATTTTTTGCACCCCTTTTTAAATAAAAGGTAAAAGTGGTTATGAAAGGTATATTTTAGAGGTGTTTTTTGCACTTTCCTGTATTATATATGTGTGTATTTTTAGTCCTAAACTCGCAATTGCAAACTGTTCTTGAACTTTAACAATTGTAACACTGCTGAATTGGGTTTGAATCATTTAGTTTTGAATCATTTAAAATCTCAATCTTACATAGATTAGTAAAAAAATAGAAGAACCCCATCATATGTATATAAATCAATTGTTCTGATCTATTTAATTATCTTAATGAATTTTTTTCTTTCAATCTGGAGGAATTTTATGGAAAGCTCTTCGGAACAGATTGTAAAATATATCAATGACCAATTATGGTAGTCCCAATTTGGACCAAACAATCTGCCATCCATTAAACGCATTCATCCCCTTGAATCTCTCAATACTAATTTCTTTTTCCTCTCATCTTTTTGAAATATATCCATCCATCCCCTACTCTCTCTCTTTATATATATATATATATAATATACATACACTTTCTCAGACAAGTTGAGGAATCAATCCTCTGATGAGTGTTGGGTTGGGATTGGGATTGTGTGGGTGGTGACGGTGATGGCGATGGCGGATGTCGCCGATACTAGGAACTCACCAGTGCTTTGTCGTCGTCGCTTGGGAACACGCAAACGTGAACTGGGTTTAGGTACTTGGAGCCTCACCGGAAAGAATAGAACTAGGTGGCGGCGGCGAAGGCAGATGTCGCCTATGCATGACGGGTCTTCTCCAATCTTCCCTTCCCTTGCGGCGGCAACCACGGCCATACTCTTTTATTAATTTAACAAAATATTTTTTTATATAGTTTAAGGGTGTTTTTTTTTGCATAGGAAGAGTGCAATATGTGATTTTACTTTCATAATGACTCTAGTTGCAATCCTTTTAAATAAATTGCATATACAATTTTCAAGAACCACTTGCACCTATAAATTTCTTTTTATCATATTTTAAAAAAGAATTTTTTTTCTTCTTATTATTTTTAAAACTTATTCTAACTCTTTTGATTATCAAACATATATATGTATTCGTGGCCCAGATCATGAATCATGACTACAAGACCCATCGTGGTAGAAAATCAGACCTATCAAAACTAGTGAAAACCGTTAACACACTTTCAGGTCATTGAGGCTTGTTTACTGGAAACAGAAGAAGAAGAAAAAATAAAAAAAAGAGGACACTATTAGGGCTAAGGTTATCCAAAGCCCAAATTTTCGTATATTCCTTTTGGATCAATGAGTGTACTTGTGAATTTCAAAATTGGCTCGAGGATTTGAGGCCCAAATGTAACAGAAATCAACAGTATGGAAAAACTCACACGTGTTGACTAGACTTCCCTGGTTTCAACTAAAAATTACTACGTATTTCTTTTGAAAATAATTTTTTTTTCAGATAATATATATATATATATATATATTTTTTTTTTGGAGTTTCACAAAAATTTAGATCGAGGTTAAAATCAAGTCCATTGGACGAGACAAATAATTTGTCAAAAATTAATGAATAAATTAGTTTTGTTAAATTTTATTTTTTTCTCCTTCGTAGATATTTTATGATAACCAAACATCAAAAAAATATTACTCCCTTTGTTTTTCTTACTCTCCTTGCCCTATCCCGCGCAGAAAAGATAAGAGTGATTCATTGTTCCTCTACCTTTCAACCCTGATTTAAAAACCAAAGGTTAATTTTATGGACCTCCACATAGCTAGTTTTCAAACTCTACTCAAATTATGGAATCCAAAGGTTAATTTTGATATTGTGTTTTCCTTTCTATTTTTATATCCTTTTTATTTTTTGTAAAAGGAAATTTATAAATTAAAATGCTAAGCTGAAGGTACTGATACGTTATTTTCTACAGCCTAAGAATGAAAGATCTCATCTTAAACACTAAACACAATTAAATTTGTTAAGATATGCCAAAACTTATTGGAGTAATTTAATTTTGAGAAGGCCATGTTTGGAAAATCTGAATAGTTACCATGACACCCCACCAAAACCGCCCCTTGTATATAGTATTAGTTACGAGAGAAAAGAAAAGAAATGATAGTATAGTAATTTCTATTTGTGTTTGGATAGATATAGGAAAAAAGAAAAGAAATGATAGTTATTTTTGTTCGGATAAGAAAAGAAAGGATAATAAGCAAGTTATTTTTTTACCCTTTCATAACCATGGGACTTGAATGGAATAATTACTTTTTTACCCTTTCATAACCATGAGATTTGAATGAAAAAATAAATCTGTATATTAATTTATAGAGGCTAATTTTGGTATTATCAAAATACTATTTAAAATCACTATGCTTGCTTTCCATATCTCTCCCTATTTTTTCAAAATTGAAGAAAAAACAAATAAGAGATAAGGAAGGATAGCTATCCCTCCCTCTCTCTTCCTATCCCTCTACTTAAGTTACCCAAATACAAACTTACACTGTCCTCTCCTTTCTTTTCTCGCCCTATCACTCCAAATCAACCCTACCAAACACACCCTAAACTTCCCAACTACATCGTTACTGGACAGTTCTGCCATTAACAATCGACGCGCCAAACAGTTCCCAAAATGAGAACCCTCACTCGATCAATCATCTTCTCTTATACTTTCTCTTTCATCTCCCTCTTCACTCCCCGTCTTGGGCGTCCAAATCAAAGCTTGAAAAGTGCGAAAACGTTTCCTATTCCAGTACCCTCAATTGCACAACCAAGATCCTCATTGGCATGGCCGTCCCAAGTGAATCAGTAAGTGTTTTTCGTTCTCTCACTAAAATTATTGAGATATATAGGGCAATATATATATACACACACAGACATGCGAACCCTAAGAATTCCGCCGGTGATAATGGTGAACAAATCCGCTGCCTATGCACTTTATGAGCAGACATATATACGAGTATGTCCAAATTATGTTGATCATTAATTTTTGTACTACTCATTTATTAGTGATTTTGGGTGTTTTTAATAGTTTTTGTTATCGGGTTTTTTATTTCGTATTTTAATTTCTTAAAAGCTTGCACCTTCAAATCTCGTTTTTTAATTAAAAAATGTAAGAGAATGTGCATCCAAATGGGACCTGGTTGATATATTTTTTTGCATTTTTTTTCGTAGTTTACAGTACATTCTCATGGTGCTTGATTGCTTTTGTTATTTACATGGTCATCGAGGAGTAATGGAATTCTTATTGAAAAGATTAGAAGTAATTAAGCAAAATTTGAAGTAATGATTTTCAGAGTTGGCAGAGATGTTGATCATCAGATGCAGATTTCCCATTTGTTGTTTGCGGATGATACTTTGGTTTTTTGTGATGCCGAAGTTTCTCAACTCAGATATCTGATGTGCATTCTTGCTTGCTTCCAAGCGGTTTCTAGGCTAAAGATTAATGTTGTAAAGAGTTTGCTTGTTCCAGTGGGGGATGTTCTAGATATTTCCTCTTTAGCTGCTGTCCTAGGGTGTGGAGTTGGTGTTTTTCCTCTTCCTTACTTAGGATTGCCTTTGGGAATTTCTTATACACGAGTTCGTAATTGGGACCCAGTGATTAATAGATATGAGAAAAGATTAGCAGAATGGAAAAAACAGTATCTTTTTAAGGGGGGAAAGTCACACTTATTAAGAGTACTCTCTTGTCCCTTCCTACCTACTTTTTATCTTTGTTTCAAATTCCATGCTCTGTTTCTGAAAGGATTTCAGAGGGATTTTCTTTGGGGTGGAAGGGGAGAGGAGTTTAAGTATCATCTTGTTAATTGGGATCAAGTCTGCCAACCGTTGAGGTTAGGCGGGTTAGGCATTCGAAAAATGGTCCCTTTTAATTGTGCTCTCTTGGGAAAGTGGTTATGGAGGTTTGGAAAGGAACGTCATCGCCAGTGGAGAAGAGTTGTCTCGTGTCGTTTTGGTGAGGAGAGTGGGGGCTGGTCCTCTCTCCCAGTCACTATTATGAGAGGCGTTAGTGTGGAAATTCATTCGGAAGGGATGGGATGTTTTCTCCTCACACATTCGATTCAAAGCTCGTGATGGCAGACATATCTGTTTTTGGGAGGACCTTTGGTGCGGATATCAGTTGCTGTCTCACTCCTTTCCTAGACTTTACAGTATTGCAGTCAATAAGCATGTTTATGTAATTGATTGTTATCAACTTGATAACAATGGAGTTACGTGGGATGCGCGTTTAAGGCGCCCCTTTCAGGATTGGGAAATGGAGGAAGCTTGTGTTTTTTTAAATACGTTGTATAGGTAGAAGGATGTTGGCAGAGGGTGATGATATTTTGTGGGTTACTTTAGCTCATGGTAGGTATGGTGTCTGATCCATGTTTTTGTGTTTGTCCAACTTCGTTGGTCACGAGTTCCCATGAAAGTCTGTTTGGCGTTCTAAAGCTCCTCTTAGAATTGCATTATTCGTTTGGACTGCCACATTGGGAAAGATTTTGACATTGGACAACTTGAGAAAGAGAGGCAACATCATTATTAATTGGTGTTGTTTTTGTAAAACAGATAGTGAATCCGTGGATCATATTCATTGCCCTGTGGCGTATGATTGTTGGAGTTTTATTTTTGGCATGTTTGGCCTTTTTTGGGTAATGCTTAAGCACTCCTCACAATTGATTAACGCCTGGAGAAGATGTCCTGTTAAAGAACAAGCTCGTGATTATTGGAGGATTGTTCCACATTGTGTCTGGTGGTGTTTATGGTGTGAGAGGAATAACAGAACCTTTGAAGGAAAAGAATCGTCTTTAGCTAATTTAAAAATTCATTTTCTTCATTCTCTGTTCTGTTATGTAAGAGGAAGCACATGCTCCTCGATTGATGATTTCTTTGATCTTTTGGATGCTATTGGTCCTTAGATCTTTTTTCTTCTTGTATTAGGGACACGTTCCCCTTTTGAACGTTTTTTCTAAATATTTTAATTTATCAAAAAAAAAAAAAAAAAAAAAACAAAGAAGCAGTATTATATATGCTATATGGTGATACTGATTTTTACAAATGTATGTTTGTATTGGGAGCATTAAATTTTTTGTGTTGTTTTAGATTATTATTTTTTTCTCTTTCAAGTCTCTGATTTTCACTCCTTTTAATGTCACCTGTTCAGTTTGTTATTGTCTCTAAGATGTTTCTTATAAACCCCAGGAGTATTATGTTAAGACACACAAATGTGGGCCAGATTATGGTGCAGATGTTGTGAATATATGAGGCAAGTAACTCTTGTTCTTTTATTTGAATCTTCAGCCACCTCTTCATATGTAAATTTTGAACTTAAGATCACGTTACTTGTTAAGTGTTAATCTTGTTATACATATTGTTTGGTTTCGATGTAATTGTGCCATTTTAAGGTTAGGATTTGTGTTTACAGTTCACATGCATTTTTTTTTTTTAAGAGTTCAACATGACATTTAAGATGATATTTGAGATCACTTTATTCTTGTTATGTTCAATTTGTGATATGTAGTTCCTGTATTTTTTAGTTCACCTCATTGATGAAATTTTAACTTGCCAATTTGATTTTTTATTCAAAATGTACATTGATTATCATTATTATCTTCACCATGTTCATAAGGACAAGTACAAACATGGTCTAATTTTCGAAAAAAAAAAGAAAGTACAAACATGGTCAAACCAAGAGTTCTAGTATCTCGCAGCAAGTTTACTTGCAGAAAGGCAATGGTCCCTGTACGCAAAAAAGAAAGAGAATCCAATATTATCATACATAGTGATAAAAGCCCAGACATTTTTTCCCCCTGAAGGGATGACTTGATAAAAACAACAAATAAATTACAGCACAAGGAGGAGGCATACCCCCTAAATTAAAAAACTGGAATGGAAAAAGCCCATTTCCAGTTAACCCGAAACCTAATAACAAGAACACTAGCAGCCAACATCAAGAATGAAAAATAGCAAGTGAAAGTCTGCTAAATTAAAATTAAAATGATGAAGAACATCCCAAACAATGGCATTGGCTGTGGAATAAGGCTGAGCTGATGTCCCGTAATGCAGAGATGCATTTCAACCAAGACGAAAATTACAAGTACAAGCATAGAATATTGGAACCTCTTGGTGTTTTGCTTCAGCGATACAAGTGACTTGCCTGTGCATAATCCAGGTTTGATAAAATAGAGTTGGATGCTGTTTCCTGTTGCTTATTTTTCTCAGAGATCCGAACATGAAAGCCATTTGGAAATTGTAAACCGGGAGTCCGGACAATGCCACCTCCTCTAATTGCTTGCCACCTGACAATTTCAGATGTAAAATAGGTTAGCTTCTCTCTCTCTCTCTCTCTCTCTCATACAAAGTTGCTTATACAATACCTGAATAGATGACGCTCTTACCCGTACTTTGTCACCAAACAGTGGAGAAATACAGCCATTTGCACCTTAGCAAAATCTGCTCCCACACAAAATCTCACGCCCCCTCCAAAAGCCATGAATTGTTTAGATGTAAGATTCAGTTCCATTCCCTGTGTGCCGTTATTTATCATACTACATGAGAATTTAAAAGAAAGAACAATAGATTTAAGCATGGACGATAAGTTTCTTATTGGCAGTGAACTACTTGCAATAATTAAGATTAATTAAAGAGCAGGTAAATTTGCAGTACTCTACTTACTTTCCATCTCCATGGATTGAAGTCAAGGGGATCCTTAAATTTGTCAGGGTTCAAGTGTACAGCTGGAGGACAGACCATAACCGCCCAATCAGCTGGAATGGTATAGCCTGTGCCAATCCGAAGTTCATATTAAGGTATGTTAAAGTAATTGCGATTTGCTAATTTATAAAATTCAATGTTGTCATTTTTAGATATTGACTTATCAATTGTAAATACATACCCTTAAACTTTATTTCTTTTAGCGATTTTCTGAAAATCAATGGAGCTATATTGGCCAGCCTGATTGTTTCATTGATAAACTGCAATTTTAATGAGAGTCAGCATTAGAAAAATACCCATAGAATTAATTCTTTTATAGCTTTTAAGAGAAAAAAGAGACTTCTTGACCCACCTGAAATGTAAATGTCATTGATTTGTATTCTTCCCATGTAACTCCAGAGTCCGAATTTTCCCGTATTCTTAGAATTGCCTCGTGTTCTTCCTGCAGAGAACATTTTGAGCTTGTCAACTGGAGTAATATGATAGGATGTGAAGACATAATAAAGGTTGTCATAGTGAAAGAGGCATTAATTTTACTGACTGTTATTTCCTTCAACACCAAAGGATGGTCCAAAAGAAATTTGGTGCCAAAGGTTAGAGCGAGGGAAGTTGTCTCAAAGCTGGCAAACAGTAGCTCAAACATTAAATCCAGAGCAATTGCTTCTGTAAGGATTGTATTCTCTTTCACAAGCTCTTCAAGGATATAATCAAAGAAATCACTTTGTTGCTTCCTAGGATTTGCTCGTCTGTCCTCAAGCATGTGCTTCAGCATCCTCATTGCCTTCTTCCTTCCCCGAAGAAACTCAGAAGATTCAAAACTAATGGCGGACCAGGTTTTTTTGGAAACCAATGTTGAAAATAATTTACCGCATTAAACAGTTTTTGACTAAGAATTGGCATTACAATATCTTCTAGTTTACCAAACAATTTCAATCTGCCAATCTATGCTTGGAAAAATTCAGTCTTAACTAGCCATATTTTCAGCTTTTCCGGATGCATAATAATTTAAAGTAGAATGAATTAATGTGATTTAAATGATCAAGATTAGTGTGGACGATTTTGATATACCTGTAGACATTTGTGGTAAGCAGTTCCAGGAATATCTAAAGGGAAGGAGATTAATCCCTGCATGAAAAGCAACGAAGTTCTTCCACAGAATTTCTGATGACTTCTCTGAATCATAACTGATTAGTTTTTTGGCAGTCAGATCCAATATCATCTGTAAACACAGAAATGTTAGCAGACTCGTAATGACAAAGGGTTGGTGAATTTCTAATTCGAAGAGAAAATATCAGATTGCATAAGCTTACACTTGCAGTTGCATTCTTCAATTCAACTGTGTGCTGACTCGGCCACCTCTTTAAGTTTCTACATACTGTCTGTTCAACTTCAGGAATCATCCTTTTCAGGCTTTCATGACCAAAAAGATTCAGCACCATGCTCTTGAGGCATTTATACATAAACCCATGCAAGGAACTCACACTTTGTCGTCCCAAGATCTCCATGAAGGTATCTGGATACCAGCTCTGGAACAGTCGTCCCTCTTTTTGAAAAATGAAGTAATTAAGATCCGAGTCTGTGGATACAATTACTGGTTGTCCGACCAAACTGGTTCGGAATATTGGCCCATATCTGAAAAATAATAGTAAAAAATTACATTATAAGAAGAAGGATGAGAATGCTGATAAAGATTGCGCTACTCTGTTAACATGTTTGTCTGTTGGTTATAATGAGTCTATATAGCTTAGCAGTTGCAATATATAGGGAAGTATTGACTTCTATGTCTTTGCCTATGAACAGATTCCCTATATATATATATATCTATATATTTTTTTGATGCGGAACCTCACAACCACCAGCCTTTTGAACTTGTGGCTTTTAGGTAAATTCTGAATATATGCAACCGCCAACAAGCCACACTTATCGGTTAAGTACGGATTCTCTAACACTCTTTATCTATTTGTAAACTCTGCTAGTCTCTCACTTAGCGTGTTTGTAACATTGTCTCCTCTATAAAAGTTATATATTACCTTTCCATCCTCTTTTTAATGAAGGGAGGAATATCTGAGGAAGTGTTGGGTGCAAAGAACTGAAGAGTCTCGCCGAGGAGGGGCAAGCCCATTGAACCTGGAGGGAGTTTTCCATTGCATAACGGATTCCTCCAGCGGTAAACCCAATGTGTAATGCTTATAATAACCAGAGCTCCTTTGCACAAAGCAATTGGTCCCATCTTGAATTGAGAAAATTTAGAAGGCGGCAAGAGAAGCTTGAAGTGTGAAAATTTTAGAATTCTGTACTTACTTTCTGGTACAAGAAAGTGTGTGTTGAGATAAAGATAAATTCATGAGAATGTATCGTATTTTAAATATGCGAAGGACATAGAGAAGAAACCAAGAGAGAATAAACTGATTGTTGAATAAGTATAGAATTAGGTTCCCAAGAGAGACAACGAACTATATATATTCACTTTCTTCCAATGGCACCAAACTCACTCCATCAAACGGTGTGTTATTGTTCGCATTTTATTTGAGTCAGCGCGATTTTTTTTTTTCTTCTTTAGTTTTATTCTACAAGACTTCATACAATTTGGAGATGGTACCAGCAAATTTAACCACTTCACCTTTACCTCGAGTTATAAATTGAACAATCGCACATCATTAGAAAAAAAACCATGCAGATCGGGCTCAAAGTGGACACTATTGTACTATGTGATGGATTGGGTCTTTACAAAATTGTAGTGATCCCAAATTGTCTAGATCAGGTGAAGATGAAGATGAATTACTTATATATACCGATGCTATCTCCTAATGATATGAGATCTTTTGGAGTAAAACTCAAAAATAAAATCACACGGGTTCAAGTGAATACTGACAATATCATATCACGTGGTGGATTAATGTTGTACCACATCGAAGGATGATTGTAGCAACCTATGTGGATGAGCTACACATTGGGTTGTCCAATGCACCAATCAACAATTCATTACGTTACATATTTTTGCACCCTGCTCAATATGCATTCACATACAAGGCATTCATTGGAGGTTCTACAAATGGAGTCCTTCACCCTCATTGATGATAACCTGTACCGGATCAGATCACCGATGCTTGCTAAAACTGCCCATTGAGTCGAATTTCTTGCTTTAAAGAAGGCTATGGCATTATGTTCCATCCAAATTTGATTCACACCAGTGGACAATGCAAATGCTAGTTTGTTGACTGAATTTTGGAGGGTTTTCTTCTTCTAGTGGTGCAAAGCCCAAACAATCAAGTGATCCCACGAAACACGGAGAATATGGAAATTACATTTTGTCACCATATTATGTAAGACACACATATGTGAATAAGGCAAAGGTAGCACCCCAGGTGTATTATGTAAGACACACAAATGTGAGCCAGATGCTGGTGCAGATGTTGTTAATTTATGCGAGAGGCAAGTAACTCTTGTTCTTTTATTCGTACCTTCAACCACCTCTTCTTATGTAAATTATGAATTTGAGATCACTTTATTCTTGTTATGTTCAATTTGTGATATGCAGTTCATGTCTTCTTTTAGTTCACCTCAATAATGAAATTTTAACGGTCAGTTTGATTTTTTATTAATTGATTATCATTATTATCTTCATCATATGTTACATCGACTCAGGTGTGTATCATGTACGGTTATACATCCATGCATCATACGTTTCAAATCTTCAAACCGAAGGACGCATGGACACCGCCTAATATTAATTTATTTTATTTTCTTTGAGAAAATAATCTTTTTATTTAACATAGTGTTCAATATATAAATTTAATTGATTTTAATAAATAATAATATAATAAATTTGAATGAATGTATTTGTTTTTGAAGGAAATGCCTAATCCAAAATATTTGACACATATCTCATATTCATGTTCGAATAAATATGTGTCCGACACGAGTACTTCACTTCATTTTTAAAGTCCATATAACAGTCTTCGTTCATTCACAAGGACAAGTGCAAACATGGTTGAACCAAGAGTTCTTCGTACAACAAGTCTACTTGCAGAAAGGGAAGAATGACAATGGTCACTGTAGACGCAAAAAAGAAAGAGAATCCAAATTTATCAGATACAGTGATAAAATTGCAGACATTTTTTTTTTTTTTTCTCCCCTTGAATGGCATGCTTTTATAAAAACAAGAAATAGAATACAACACAAGGAGGAGGCATACCCCCTAAATTACATAACTGGAAGCCCATTTCCAGTAAACCCAAAACCTAATAATAAGAACAGTAGCAGTCAACATCAAGAACGAAAAATAGCATCAGCCATACAAGTGAGTTGGTGGTGCATAATCCAGGTTTGATAGAATAGAGTTGGATGTTGTTTCCTGTTGCTTATTTTTCTGAGAGATCTGAATATGAAAGCCATTCGGAAATTGTAAACCAGGAGTCCGGACAATGTCTCCTCCTCTGATTGCTTGGAACCTGACAATTTCAGATGTAACATAGGTTAGCCTCTCTCTCTCTCTCTCTCTCTCTCTCTCTCTCTTTCACACACACACACACACACATACAAAGTTGGTTATTGCTTATACAATATATGAATAGATGATGCTCTTAATTACCTGTACTTTGTAACCAAGCAGTGGAGAAATACAGCCATTTGCACCTTGGAGAAATCTGCTCCCACACAAAATCTCATGCCCCCTCCAAAGGCCATGAATTGTTTAGATGCAATATTCAGCTCCTTTCCCTGTGTGCATGCCGTCATTTATTGTACAATACGAGAATTTAAAAGAAAGAACAATAGATTCAAGCATGGCCGAAAATAAGTTTTTCTACTAGCAGCGAACTACCGGAAATAATTAAGATTAATTAAAGAGAGAATAATTTTCTCAATATTAAAGTTGTTGATAATAAGTTTAAAATGTGTTGAAAACAAAATTAAAGCTGTTGATAATAAAATTAAAATGTGTTAAGGTAATATTAAAAGTATCGAGAACAAGATTAAAAGGTGTTGAAAAAAAAATTAAAAGTATTGAGAAAAAAAAAAAATAAAAGTACTGAAAATAAGATTAAAAATATTGAGAAACAGATTAAAAGGTTGGATTCTTCTTTTACAATTCTCAGATGATCGTACTTTTTATTTTTATTTTTTATTTCTCAAACTCCCCGATCTTAATATTATGGTTGCAATTGATTGTGACTTGTACGATAAAACCATCCAGATCTCAGATGATCCTAACCGTTCATCAAAGTAATACTATTTATCTTTATATTTTCTGATACGATGATCTCAGAGAATTTACCACTCTCGTTTATGTTTCACAATTTGGTCATTAAACTTGGTTGGGAAATGTAAGGAGAAATGGGTCGGTCAGTACATTTATGATAATTACGATTGAAATTGAAAGACTTAAAAGATGGAATAAGCAAATATTGCAAAAAGTACTGTATAAAAGAGAAGTAAAAAGTGGAGGGAATTTATAAAAGTACTGTATAAAAGAGAATAATTAAAGAGAGAATACTTAATTACCTCCCATCTCCATGGATTGAAGTTATTTGTCAGGGTTTAAGTGTACAGCCGGAGGACAGACCATAATCGCCCAATCAGCTGGAATGGCATAGCCTGCACCAATCCGCATTTCATATTAAGGTATGTTAAAGTAATTGTGATTGTTTATTTTATAAGAAATTGGCTTATCAATTGTAAATACATACCCTTAAACTTGATTTCTCTTAGTGCTTTTCTGAAAATCCCTGGAGCTATATTGGCCAGCCTGATTGTTTCATTAATAAACTGCAATTTTAATGATCGTTAGAATTAGAAAAATATATATCCATAGAATTAATTCCTTTCGAGACTAAAAAAAGAGACTTCTTGTCGACCCACCTGAAATGTAAACGTCATTGATTTGTATTCTTCCCATGTAAGTCCAGAGTCCACATTTTCCCGTCTTCTTAGAATTGCCTCATGTTCCTCCTGCAGGGAACGTTTTGAACATGTCAACTGGAGTAATAAGATAGGATGTGAACGACATAATTAATAAAGGTTGTCATGGTTAATTTTACTGACTGTTAATTCCTTCAACACCAAAGGATGGTCCGAAAGAAATTTGGTGGCTAAAGTTAGAGCGAGTGAAGTTGTCTCAAAGCTGGCAAACAGTAGCACAAACATTAAATCCAGAGCAATTGCTTCTGTAAGGACTGTATTCTCTTTCACAAGCTCTTCAAGGATATAGTCAAAGAAATCTATTTGGTGCTTCCTAGGATTTGCCCGTCTCTCCTTAAGCATGTCCTTCAGCATCCTCATTGCCTTCTTCCTTCCCTGAAGAAACTCGTAAGATTCAAAACCAATGGTGGACCAGGTTTTCCAGATGCGCGCCTAATAATTTAAAATAGAATGAATTAATGTGTGAGGTTTTGATATACCTGTAAACATTTGTGGTAAGAAGTTCCAGGAATGTTTAAAGGGAAGGAGATTAATCCCTGTATGAAAGCAACGAAGTTATTCTTCAGATTTTCTGAGGACTTCTCTGGATCGTAACTGATCAGTTTCTTTGCAGTCAGATCAAATATCATCTGTAAACACACAATTATTAGTAGACTAGTCGAAATGACGAAATGCCGGTGAATTTCTAATCTGAATAGAAGACTTCAGGCTTACACTTGCAGTTCCATCCTTTAATTCAACAGTGTGCTGACTCGACCACCTCTTTAAGTTTGTACATGCTGCTTGTTCAATTTCAGGAATCATTTTTTTCAGGCTTTCATGACCAAATAGATTCAGCACCATGCACTTGAGGTATTTATACATAAACCCATGCAACGTACTTGCATTCTGTCGTCCAAAGATTTCCGTGAAGGTTTCTGGATACCAGCTCTGGAAAAGTTGCCCCTCTTGTTGAAAAATGAAGTGATTGAGATCCGGGTCTGTGGATACAATTAGTGGTTGTCCCACCAAACTGGTTCGGAATATTGGCCCATATCTGAAAAGTAATAGCCAAAAAGTTTACATTATAAGAAGAAAAGATGAGGATGCTGATAAATATTACTGTAACTTTCTTTCCATGTTTGAGTTCTATATATACTCTTTTAACATGTTTGTTTGGTTGCCTGTACTTCATAATATTACCTTTCCATCCTCTTTTTAATGAAGGGAGAAATGTCGAAGGAAGTGTTTCGTGCAAAGAACTGAAGAGTCTCGCCGAGGAGCGGCAAGCCCATTGAACCTGGAGGGAGTTTTCCATTGCATCTCGGATTCCTCCAACGGTAAACCCAATGTGTAAGGCTTATAATAACCAGAGCTCCAATGCACAAAGCAATTGGTCCCATCTTGATTTGAGAAAATTTAGAGGAAGGCAATAGAAGCTTGAGTTGTGAAAATTTTAGAATTTTGCTACTGGCTTTCTTGTAAAAGAAGGTCTGGGTTGAGATTGAAGATAAAAGAAAGAATAAACTGGATGGTTGAAGAAATATGGATTTAGAGAACTATTCACTTCCTTCCCAAAGGTGCAAACATATACAAATACAAAATCATTATGTATATATCTCTCTATTGCTGCAACGCGCACACCTATATATAGGGTTTTTCACCGTCCTATTAATGTATTCGCATATAAGGCACACCATGCACCCATTATCCATCCATTCACATATTATACGGGTAGTCTGATAGATATTGTACATAGAATTTTTTTTTAGGGTATTTGGATAATTTTTGTACTTGTGATGTAAGCCACTAGGTATGTTTAATTTGAATTATTTATTTATTTATTTATTTATTTCACTTGGCAATGGTTAGTGGGGTTAGAGAGTTAGAGGTTAAAGGGGAGGGAAAATGATGTTGATGAGTTTTGAACATGAGCTTAAGACCCCAAACAATATACGAAATTAAAGTTATACATTTTATAGCACTCGTGTGAATTAATGTTTAATCGCATGTTTTTTCTTTCTTTTCTTTTCTTTTCGTCTCTCTTGTTTTCTCCTCTCTGTGTCTAGTTCTTTAACAATCCACATGTGAAATCAAATCCTAGCGTGAACATGTTAATTAATTATTTTCGGTTATTAAACTTAGTTTCAGTTATTTTGCTTTCACGTAAAGATGATGTGCATATTTATACGTAGTATCTAATTAGAAAATTATCTAATAACAAAATTACCAATATACTCAATGGCCGTGTTCATTTCATGCAGCTGGATGCCTTGGCTTAGTTTCAGTTATTTTGCTTTCACGTAAAGATGATGTGCATTTTATATGTAGTATCTATTTAGAAAATTACCTAACAACAAAATTTCCAATATATTCAATGGCCGTGTTAATTTCATGGTGCTGGATGCCTTGGTTTTACGTAGTCCAAAGTACCTTTGTCACTCAATAAACCTTTGAAAATAAAAAAACTTTTACTTAGCTTAATTGTTTTAAAATTTTAATCATAAAAATAATTTGATGAGTTCTTTAGACAAAGAAAGCTCACAATAATACCCACCTAAATTGAGAATTGGAAGTACCATCTAAATAATTTAAGACAAAGAAAGTTTGATGTGGTACCTTATTAATTGAGAATTGGAAGTTTCACAATGTGACAATTTAGTTCAAAGTCTCTCTTATTAAGAAAATCGCCCCCACAAATTTACTTAAAAGTTTAAATTATCAAATAATATTACATACTCACTCATTTTTATCAAATTACAAATCTTTTTTTATAACATTCTTTCTTATTCAAATTCGCAACGCCGCCGTTAAAGTCGGGTCACCCTGCCCACGTGAGTGGCTCACCTTAATGCATTTCGGATCAGACGCTTAGCGTGACGCTTAATTAAGAATTAGTTTTGACTCTAATACCAATAATATAACATGTGAGTATTTACCTAATAATTATACGTACCTACTTATTTATATCTAATTATTATCGGTCTTTGTAACAGTACTCCACTGCATGTCAAGTGGTCCCGGACCCTAACAATGTAGGCTCTCTCTCGGGGAATGGCGACGGTGGAGAGTTGAGAGCCACGGGATGTCTGACTCAGACATAGGGATGTTATGGAGACACGTTTATTCTGTGAAAGAATCGCGTGGTCATCCTTTAGCCGACAATACCACCACCCCAAACATGGACTTTATTGGGTATAGTTAGGAAGAGAAGAAAATAGAAAATGATAAGAATGGAAAAAAAAATTGATGATTTTTTCATTTATTTTGAGAGTGATCAAGCAACAGTGATCAAGCAACAGTGGATTCATTTGTCATAAATAATAACCACTCCATCTTATTCATAAAAAGTGTCACTTTTAAAGAATTGTAATTCTCACAAATTGAACTGACACGATTTCTCATTAAGGTTACTTTTTTTGAGACAAAGGTAGTATAATCTAGTGCGTTAAAGTAAGAGGACTTTACAAGTTATTTTCGCTTCATGGATAGTATTTTTTAGCCAGCATGGACCCCATTTACTATTCATTTTAAAAAAATATATTAGATCGATTATAAAACTCAATTAAAAAAAAAAAATAGATTAATTTCGTTGACACTTTTTTAAGTTTGGTCAAATATCACACTAAAACAACTCTTAAAAATTACTATCACCCATAATGCAAATGTTTATTTTGTTTTTCACTCACATCTCAACCCTCACACACAGAGCTCTGACACCATGTAAATTAACTAAAATACCCTTTTACTTTGTCAAAAAAGTTTTTTGAACTTCAAAACTAGATTAAAAGATTAAATTATCCTTAAATGCTTTACAATTTACAATTATTATATATATATATATATATATATATATATATATATATATGTTATTTAAATTTTGCGTGTTTATGTAATTTTAAAAACCAAACCACTCAACTTCTTTCATGCACATTTCTCTTTTCTCTTCACATTGTCTGCAAACCCTCTGGACCACGCCGTCAGTGGAGGTTGTGGAGATCAGATGAAACATTTAAAAAAAACCCAATTGAGGAATTTATTGAAATATATATTCTATATATATATTATACATATATATTATATTCGGTTTCTTTTCTTTCCTTTTTGATTTATTCCTTTTGTTTCCCTACTTTCCTTATATATATGTATAACATATTATATATATTATACATATATATTATATTCGATTTCCTTACTTTCTTCCTTGATTTACTTATTTATTTATTTATTTATTTTGTTTCTCTTCTTTCCTCCTTAATTTATTCATTTTGTCAACTTTATTTTCTATATATTGTGTATCAATACAATGTAAACATATCAAGAAATACAATTAATAAGAGAAATGTAGTCTTAGTGGCTCTTGATCTATGGATGTAGGTCTTAGTATCGAACCATGTATATACTGTGTTCATCTTCCTATTTAACATCTTGTATTTCCATATCCTAAAGTTTAACATAATTCCCTCGTACACAAATCAATCAAGGGTAAATTACACCGACACTCCCTGAAGTTAGGTTATATTTCACCTACATGAAAATTTTGGTTTTAACTTTCACTTATACCCCAAATTGCTCTTTGAACTCTGACACATGTGAATTGACCTATTTACCCTTACTTTTTTCAATACAATTTAATACAAAATGTAATACCCCTAATTCTAAAAGGATAGTCTCGGTATTTAATTAATTGTTTAATTGCATTTTTATTTAATTATGTGATTCTTTGGCTAATTGGTTACTTGTGAAATTGATTTAATTGTCTAATTGTTTATTTGTTATTTTATTTGAATAATTGGGTTAATTAAATAATGTGATTAGATGATATGTGCTAAGTGTTTAGTTGTAATTAATTGTTTAAATTAAATGTTTATTCTGTTTATTTTTATTGTAAAGAAGTTGGGCTTAGATAATAGTAATGGACTAACCGTTTGGGTCTCATGGATTACTTGGATAGGAGATTAATTAATGGGTACATCTATTACCCATGAAAAGTTATACATATATATATGGATATATATATGTATATAAAGTTACTTTAATTATTAATTATTATTAATGGTTAAATTAGTAGTAATTTTCAGTATATATGTATTATATAGTTTTAAGGTTTGATATATATATACGATATCACGTTATAGGTTAGCAGACTTATATATATATATTTATTTATTTTATATTATATTATATCTTTCTTTTCCTTCTCCTTATGTAATTAGAATTAGGTTAAACTATAACAGCCTATATATACGTGTGTATATTTTGCCAAAGGTTTAGATATTCACGTAACAGTGGAGGCAGGAAAATACAGAGAGTTTTTGAGAGAAACTAAGAGAAGGAGAATTAGGGTTTTGGCAATAAGGGCTGAACCAACTCGTGGGTTGAACTAGGAGCAACAGAGAGTTTTGACGGCAGACTGAAGTCGCCGAAAAGTCTAGGAAGAAGAGGTTAAGGTTTCAATCCGAAACCTAGAGGCAAACTCTTCTTCTATCTCCTTCCCTTAGATTTCGTGTTTCTATACAGGAACTAATCAGACTTTAAATTGATCTATTATGCATGCTAATTCTGGTTTAAAATAATGTTAGATGAATTTATTTGTAATTGATTTATCTTGCAATTTATGCCATGTGTATTTGTTTTAATGGATATTAATGATGCATAATTGATTTATATAAATTACAGGAATGATATGGGATATGGGACTTAGTTCAGACTCTTAGGACCATCAACAATGGAGAACAGAGGGATTGGAACTAGTCAGAGACAAGTAACTTAGCCTTAGCGATATCAAGTTCTTACTTTCCAAAAGAAAGTAAATGATTCAATCCTTTATGCAGATATGTGTGTGTGAATATAGACTATAAATGCTATTTTTTTTATTTTTATTTTATAATATTATCAATTAAATTTTTTTACATTAAACTTATAAAAACTAAATCAAACTTATTGTAAATAAATTTAATAATTCATTCACTATTAATATAATAAAATTATTATAATTTAATATCTCAAAAAATTAAATTTTCAGAAAAGAAGATTGGGACGGATGACTATTATTTTTTAAACCCCAGGTCCCCCCAACTCAACGAAACTGGGGCTTCTTGGGCTACGGCGCTGCTATGGCATTGTCCGAATTATGTTGTGACGTGTAGTGATGACACGTGGCGTCTAAATGTTGTGGGCCCTATGAAAGAACCATCACGGTTGAAAAGCAAGAAACAAAGTCGGTTGAGCCCGGTTTGGTTGAACGAGTCAAGTGGGGTCACACCATATTGTGGGAAACAAATGGTAAGAGTCAGACATTCAAGTACTTGCAGCGGTTCATGTCCTACTAAAGTCAAAATTCTCTGCTCCTACTTAATTTAATGCAATGAATTGTCTAAACTATTCAAACAGTAGTGAGAGGAACTTATACGCCATAATTCTCTGCCCCTACTTAATTTAATGCAATGAATTGTCTAAACTATTCAACTTTCAAACAGTAGGGAGAGGAATTTATACGCCATTTTGGTTGCATGAATATATTCCTTCCGTTTCATAATTATTTATTTTTTTAAAATTATTTTAAAATAATTATTTGATTATTAAATTTAAAATAAAATATTTAATATTTTTTCATAAAATATCTTTAAAATTTTAAAAAATTTCAAATTTGATTATATATATATTTAAACTTAAAAAAGTAACTTTGTAATTTTTAAAAAGAATAATGCAATAATTACATGTTTTTTTAAAAAGTTTTATTTTTCTTAAAAAAACATTTATTTTGAGACAGAAGGAGTATCAAATATTTCAAATCCTGGCTTAATATGAAGTGGAGAGCTCCACTCCCAACATCCAAGCCTAGCTATATTTTCACTTTCTCTGTACTTTTGATTGTATCCCAAATACTTTTAAGTTTACTTTATTTTATGACTCTAATCGCAATCTTTTTAAAAATAAAGGTATAAATAACTCTGTGGTAAAAAGAAAAAAATGAATTGACAGTCGGACTTAAAACTTTTTTATTATTTTTATTTATTATATTTTGATTTAATAATGACATAGCTCAAAAAAAATAATAGCAAAAACTATCACGGTGGTGGCCCTCTTTGATATCATTGCTCAAAAATAAATGGCATATACAATTTTCAAGAAACACTTGCACCTAAAAATTTCTTTTTATCATATTTTATAGAAGAAATTGTATTTCTTCTTATTTTTAAAACTTATTCTAACTCTTCTGATTATCAAACATATATATGTTTTAGTGGCCCAGATCACACGTGTTGACTAGGCGTCCCTGGTCTCAACTAAAAATGATTTCTTTGGAAAACATATATTTTTTTCAGATAAAATATTTTTTATTTTTTATTTTTATTTTTATTTTTTAAATTTGACAAAAATTTGAATTGAGTTAAGTCAAATTCATAGGATGAGACATGTAAAATAATTTGTCTAAAATTAATGAATAAATTATTTTTGTTAAATTTTAATATTTTTTTTATTCATAAATATTTTACGAAAATCAAATACCAAAAAAATGTTACTTAGGTTCTCGTCCTCCTCCTTATTTATTTTTTACTCTCCTTGTCCTATCCCGCACAGAAAAGATAAGAGTGATTCATTGAGATAAGAGTGATTCATTGTTTATTTAAATTTTTTTTTTTTACCCCTGTGATTTTAAATTTATTACTCTGTATTATTAATATTATTATTATTATTATTATTATTATTATTTCATAATACTGATTTGTCCTTTTATAATTCTCAACACCAAAACCAAAACCAATTCAGAGGTTTGAAATTTTATGGACCTCCACATAGCTAGTTTTCAAAGTATACTCAAATTATAGAATCCAAAGGTTAATGTTTATATTGTGTTTTCCTTTCTATTTTTATATCCTATTTATATTTTGTAAAAGGGAATTTATAAATTAAAGATCTCATCTTGTAAATAACACTAGACACAATTAAATCTGTTAAGATCTGCCAAAAACTTATTGGAATAAATTAATTTCGCCCCGCCAAAACCGCCCCTTGTATATATATAAACTTCCCAAATACATCATTACCCTCAATTGCACAACCAAGATCCTCATTGGCACGGCCGTCCCAAGTGAATCAGTAAGTTTTTTTCTCTCTCACTAAAATTATTGAGATATATAGGGCAATATATACACACACACATATACACAGACCTGCGAACCCTAAGAATTCCGCCGGTGATAATGGTTAACAAATCCGCTGCCTATGCACTTTATGAGCTCACATATATACGAGTATGTCCAAATTATGTTGATCATTAATTTTTGTGCTACTCATTTAATAGTGATTTTGGGTGTTTTATTTCGTATTTTAATTTCTTAAAAGCTTGCACATTCAAATCTCGTTTTCTTTGCTTCTGTTTTAAATTTAAAAAATGTAAGAGAAAGTGCATCCAAATGGGACCTCGTTGATACATTTTTTCCATGTGCTTGATTGCTTTTATTATTTACATGGTCATCGAGGAGTAATGGAATTCTTATTGAAAAGATTAGAAGTAATTAAGCAAAATTTGAAGTAATGATTTTCATTGCTTAAAGAAGTATTATAAATGCTACATCGCAATACTGATTTTGACAAATATATGTTTGTATTGGGTGCATTTAATTTTTTCTGTTGTTTTAGATTATTATTTTTTCTGTTGCTCACCTGTTCAGTTTGTTATTGTTTCTAAGATATTTCTTATAAACCCCAGGAGTATTATGTTAAGACACACAAATGTGAGCCAGGTGATGGTGCATATGTTGTGAAAATATGAGGCAAGTAACTCTTGTTCTTTTATTTGTATCTTCAGCCACCTCTTCATATGTAAATTTCGAACTTAAGATCACGTTACTTGTTAAGTGTTAATGTTGTTATACATATTGTTTGGTTTCGATGTAATTGTGCCATTTTAAGGTTAGGATTTGTGTCTACAGTTCACTTGCATTTTTTTTTAATAGTTCAACATGACATTTAAGATGATATTTGAGATCACTTTATTCTTGTTATGTTCAATTTGTGATATGCAGTTCCTGTATTTTTTAGTTCACCTCAATGATAGAAATTTTAATTGGCCAATTTGACTTTTTATTCAAAATGTACATTGATTATCATTATTATCTTCACCATGTTCATAAGGATAAGTACAAACATGGTCGAACCAAGAGTTCTAGTTTCGTGCAGCAAGTTTGCTTGCAGAAAGGGGACAATGACAATGGTCCCTGTACGCAAAAAAGAAAGAGAATCCAATATTATCAGACATAGTGATAAAAGCCCAGACATTTTTTCCCCCTGAAGGGATGACTTGATAAAAACAACAAATAAATTACAGCACAAGAAGGAGGCATACCCCGTAAATTAAAAAACTGGAATGGAAAAAGCCCATTTCCAGTTAACCCGAAACCTAATAACAAGAACACTAGCAGCCAACATCAAGAGTGAAAAATAGCAAGCAAAAGTCCGCTAAATTAAAATTAAATGATGAAGAACATCCCAAACAATGGCATTGGCAGTGGAAGAAGGCTGAGCTGATGTCCCATAATGCAGAGCTGCATTTCAACCACGACAAACATTACAAGTACAAGCATGGAATATTGGAACCTCTTGGTGTTTTGCATGATTGCATCAGCCATACAAGTGACTTGCCTGTGCATAATCCAGGTTTGATAAAATAGAGTTGGATGCTGTTTCCTGTTGCTTATTTTTCTCAGAGATCTGAACATGAAAGCCATTTGGAAATTGTAAACCGGGAGTCCGGACAATGTCTCCTCCCCTAATTGCTTGCCACCTGACAATTTCAGATGTAAAATTGGTTAGCATCTCTCTCTCTCATACAAAGTTGCTTATACAATATATGAATAGATGACGCTCTTACCTGTACTTTGTAACCAAACAGTGGAGAAATACAGCCATTCGCACCTTAGCAAAATCTGCTCCCACACAAAATCTCATCCCCCCTCCAAAAGCCATGAATTGTTTAGATACAATATTCAGTTCCATTTCCCGTGTGCCATCATTTTTCATACTACGTGAGAATTTAAAAGAAAGAACAATAGATTTAAGCATGGTCGAAGATAAGTTTCTTATTAGCAGTGAACTACTTGCAATAATTAAGATTAATTAAAGAGTAGGTAAATTTGCCGTACTCTACTCACTTTCCATCTCCATGGATTGAAGTCAAGGGGATCCTTGTATTTGTCAGGGTTTAAGGGTACAGCTGGAGGACAGACCATAACCGCCCAATCAGCTGGAATGGTATAGCCTGCACCAATCCGAAGTTCATATTAAGGTATGTTAAAGTAATTGCGATTTGCTAATTTATAAAATTCAATGTTATCATTTTTAGATATAGACTTATCAATTGGAAATACACACCCTTAAACTTTATTTCTTTTAGCAATTTTCTGAAAATCAATGGAGCGATATTGGCCAGCCTGATTGTTTCATTGATAAACTGCAATTTTAATGACAGTTAGCATTAGAAAAATACCCATAGAATTAATTCTTTTATAGCTTTGAAGAGAAAAAAGAGACTTCTTGACGCACCTGAAATTTAAATGTCATTGATTTGTATTCTTCCCATGTAAGTCCAGAGTCCGGATTTTCCCGTCTTCTTAGAATTGCCTCGTGTTCTTCCTGCAGAGAACATTTTGAGCATGTGAAATGGAGTAATACGATAGAATTTGAAGACATAATGGAGACATAATCATAGTGTAAGAGGCATTAATTTTACTGACTGTTCAATAAAAAAGAGACTTCTTGACCCACCTGAAATGTAAATGTCATTGATTTGTATTCTTCCCATGTAAGTCCAGAGTCCGGATTTTCCCGTCTTCTTAGAATTGCCTCGTGTTCTTCCTGCAGAAACATTTTGAGCATGTGAAATGGAGTAATACGATAGAATTTGAAGACATAATAAAAATAATCATAGTGTAAGAGGCATTAATTTTACTGACTGCTACTTCCTTCAACACCAAAGGATGGTCCAAAAGAAATTTGGTGGCTAAAGTTAGAGCTAGGGAAGTTGTCTCAAAGCTCACAAATAGTAGCACAAACATTAAATCCAGAGCAATTGCTTCTGTAAGGATTGTATTATCTTTCACAAGCTCTACAAGGACATAATCAAACAAATCACTTTGTTGCTTCCTAGGATTTGCTCGTCTCTCCTCAAGCATGTTCTTCAGCATCCTCATTGCCTTCTTCCTTCCCTGAAGAAACTCAGAAGATTCAAAACTAATGGCGGACCAGGTTTTCTTGGAAACGAATGGTGAAAATAATTTACCCCATTAACCGGTTTTTGACTAAGACTTGTCGTTACCATATCTTCTAGTTTACCAAACAATTTCAATCTACCAATCTATGCTTGGAAAAATTCAGTCACTCAGTCATATTTTCAGCTTTTCCAGATGCATAATAATTTAAAGTAGAATGAATTAATGTGATTAAATGATCAAGATTAGTGTGGAAGATTTTGATATACCTGTAGACATTTGTGGTAAGCAGTTCCAGGAATATTTAAAGGGAAGGAGATTAATCCCTGCATGAAAGCAACAAAGTTCTTCCACAGAATTTCTGATGACTTCTCTGAATCATAACTGATGAGTTTCTTTGCAGTCAGATCCAATATCATCTGTAAACACAGAATTGTTAGTGGACTTGTAATGACAAAGGGTTGGTGAATTTCTAATTCGAAGAGAAGATATCAGATTGCATAAGCTTACACTTGCAGTTGCATCCTTCAATTCAACTGTGTGCTGACTCGACCACGTCCTTAAGTTTCTACATACTGTCTGTTCAACTTCAGGAATCATCTTTTTCAGTCTTTCTTGACCAAATAGATTCAGCACCATGCTCTTGAGGTATTTAAACATAAACCCATGCAAGGAACTCACACTTTGTCGTCCCAAGATCTCCATGAAGGTATCTGGATACCAGCTCTGGAACAGTTGTCCCTCTTTTTGAAAAATGAAGTTATTAAGATCCGAGTCTGTGGATACAATTACTGGTTGTCCGACCAAACTGGTTCGGAATATTGGCCCATATCTGAAAAATAATAGCCAAAAATTACGTTATAAGAAGGATGGGAATGCTGATAAAGATTGCGCTACTCTGTTAACATGTTTGTCTGTTGGTTATAATGAATCTATATAGCTTAGCAGTTACAGTATATGGGGAAGTATTGACTTCTATGTCTTTGCCTATGAACAGATTCCCTATTTATATATCTATATTTTTTTTGATGTGGAACCTCACAACCACCAGCCTTTTGAACTTGTGGCTTTTAGGTAAATCCCGAATATATGCAACCGCCAGCAAGCCACACTTATCGGTTTAGTCCGGATTCTCTAACACTCTTGTCTATTTGTAAACTCTGCAAGTCTCTCTCTTAGCGTGTTTGTAATATTATCTCCTCTATAAAAGTTCTACATATATATATAAATTACCTTTCCATCCTCTTTTTAATGAAGGGAGGAATATCTGAGGAAGTGTTGGGTGCAAAGAACTGAAGAGTCTCGCCGAGGAGAGGCAAGCCCATTGAACCTGGAGGGAGTTTTCCATTGCATAACGGATTCCTCCAGCGGTAAACCCATTGTGTAATGCTTATAATAACCAGAGCTCCTATGCACAAAGCAATTGGTCCCATCTTGAATTCAGAAAATTTATAAGAAGGCAAGAGAATTGTGAAAATTTTAGAATTCTGTACTTGCTTTCTTGTACAAGAAAGTATGTGTTGAGATTAAAGATAAATTAACGTGAATGTAACCTATTTTAAATATGCGAAGGACATAAAGAAGAAACCAAGAGAGAATAAACTGATTGTTGAATAAATATAGAATTAGATTCCCAAGAGAGACATCAACTATATTCACTTTCTTCCAAAGCAACAAACTCACTCCATCAAACGGTGTGTTATTGTTCGCATTTTATCTGAGCCAGCACGATTTTTTTCTTCTTCAGTTTTATTCTAAAAGACTTCATACAATTTGGAGATAGTACCAGTACATATAACCACTTCACCTTTACCTCGAGTTATAGATTGTACAATCGCACATCATTAGAGAAAAAAAAACCACGCCGGTCGGGCTCAAAGCGGACAATATTATACTATGTGATGGATTGAGTTGTTACAAAATTGTAGTGACCTAGCAAAGAGACACTGAGCGAGTTACAAGTTGCACAATCCCAAGTCGTCTAGATTAGGTGAAGATGAAGATGAATTGCTTATATATAACGGTGCTATCTCCAAATGATATGAGATCTTTTGGAGTAGAACTCAAGAATAAAACTGCATTTCACCCCAGTGGACAGTGCAAATGCTAGTTTGTTGACTGAATTTTGGAGGGTTTTCTTCTTCTAACGGTGCAAAGCCCAAACAATCAAGTGATCTCACGAAACATGGATAGTATGGAAATTACATTTTGTCACCATATTATGTAAGACACACAAATGTGAGCTAGATGCTGGTGCAGATGTTGTTAATATATGCGAGAGGCAAGTAACTCTTGTCCTTTTATTCGTACCTTCAACCACCTCTTCATATGTAAATTATGAATTTGAGATCACTTTATTCTTGTTATGTTCAATTTGTGATATGTAGTTCATGTCTTCTTTTAGTTCACCTCAATGATGAAATTTTAAATGGCTAGTTTGATTTTTTATTGAGAATGTATACTGATTATCATTATTATCTTCACCATGTTCACAAGGACATGTAAAAGTATGGTCGGCCCAAGAGTTCAAGTATCGTGCAGCAAGTTTACTTGCAGAAAGGGGACAATGACAATGGTTATTGTCGACGCGAAAAAACAAAGAGAATCCATAATCCTTAGACATAGTGATCAAAACCTGAACGAGTTTTTTGTCTTGTTGAATGGGATGATGTTATAAAACAAGAAATCAATTACAGCACAAGGAGGAGGCATACCCCCTAAATTACAAAACTGGAATGGAAAAAGCCTATTTCCAGTAATACCCAAAACCTAATAACAAGACCACTAGCAGCAAGAATGAAAAATAGTAAGCAAAAGTCTGCTAAATTAAAATTAAAATTATGATTATGAAGAACATCCCAAACAGTGGCGTTGGCAATGGAAGAAAGCTGAGCTGATGTCCCGTGGTCGTGTTACAAGTACAAGCATGGAATGTTGGAACCTCTTGGTGTTTTGCATCAGCCATACAAGTGAGTTGCCTGTGCATAATCCGGGTTTGGTAAAATAGAGTTGGATTTTGTTTCCTGTTGCTTATTCTTCTCAGAGATCTGAATATGAAAGCCATTTGGAAATTGTAAACCCGGAGTCCGGACAATGTCTCCTCCTCTGATTGCTTGCCACCTGACCATTTCAGATGTAAAATAGGTTAGCTTCTCCTTCTCTCTCATACAAAGTTGCTTATACAATCAATATATGAATAGATATTGATGCACTTACCTGTATTTTGTAACCAAGTGGTGGAGAAATACAGCCATTTGCACCTTAGAGAAATCTGCTCCCACACAAAATCTCATGCCCCCTCCAAAGGCCATGAATTGTTTAGATGCAACATTCAGTTCCATTCCCTGTGTGCAAGCCATCATTTATTATACAATATGAGAATTTAAAAGAACGAACAATAGATTTAAGCATGGCCCAAAATAAGTTTTTTATTAGCAGCTTAAGATTAATTAAAGAGCGAGTCATTTTGCAATACTCTACTTAATTACCTTCCATCTCCATGGATTGAAGTTAAGGGGATCCTTATATTTGTCAGGGTTTAAGTGTACAGCCGGAGGACAAACCATAATCGCCCAATCAGCTGGAATGGTATAGCCTGCACCAATCCGAATTTCATATTAAGGTATGTTAAAGTAATTGTGATTAATTGTCTATTTTTTTTTTGATAAGAAATTGGCTTATCAATTGTGAATACATACCCTTAAACTTGATTTCTCTTAGTGCTTTTCTGAAAATCCCTGGAGCTATATTGGCCAGCCTAATTGTTTCATTAATAAACTGCACTTTTAATGACAGTTAGAATTAGAAAAATATCCATAGAATTAATTCTTTTATAGCTTTCAGCCTTTCAAGAGTTTAAAAAAGACTTCTTGTCGACCCACCTGAAATGTAAACGTCATTGATTTGTATTCTTCCCATGTAAGTCCAGAGCCTACATTTTCTCGTCTTCTTAGAATTGCCTCATGTTCCTCCTGCAGGTAACATTTTGAGCATGTCAGTTTTAGTAATAAGATAGGATGTGAACGACATAATTAATAAAAGTTGTCATAGTGTAAGCGGCGTTAATTTTACTGACTGTTAATTCCTTCAACACCAAAGGATGGTCCGAAAGAAATTTGGTGGCTAAAGTTAGAGCAAGGGAAGTTGTCTCAAAGCTGGCAAACAGTAGCACAAACATTAAATCCAGAGCTATTGCTTCTGTAAGGATTGTATTCTCTTTCACAAGCTCTTCAAGGACATAGTCAAAGAAATCAACTTGGTGCTTCCTAGGATTTGCTCGTCTCTCCTCAAGCATGTCCTTCAGCATCCTCATTGCCTTCTTCCTTCCCTGAAGAAACTCATAAGATTAAAAACCAATGGTGGACCAGGTTTTCCAGATGCATAATAATTTAAAATAGAATGATTTAGTGTGTGAGGTTTTGATATACCTGTAGACATTTGTGGTAAGAAGTTCCAGGAATATTTAAAGGGAAGGAGATTAATCCCTGTATGAAAGCAACGAAGTTATTCAGCAGATTTTCTGATGTGTACTTCTCTGGATCGTAACTGATCAGTTTGTTTGCAGTCAGATCAAATATCATCTGTAAACACACAATTATTAGCAGACTCGTCGTAATGATGAAATGTTGGTGAATTTCTAATCTGAATAGAAGACATGGATCAGATAGCGTAGGCTTACACTCGCAGTTCCATCCTTTAATTCAACAGTGTGCTGACTCGACCACCTCTTTAAGTTTGTACACACGGCCAGTTCAATTTCAGGAATCATTTTTTTCAGGCTTTCATGACCAAATAGATTCAGCACCATGCTCTTGACGTATTTATACATAAACCCATGCAAGGTACTTGCATTCTGTCGTCCAAAGATCTCCGTGAAGGTTTCTGGATACCAGCTCTGGAACAGTTGCCCCTCTTGTTGAAAAATGAAGTAATTGAGATCCGGGTCTGTGGATACAATTAGTGGTTGTCCCACCAAACTGGTTCGGAATATTGGCCCATATCTGAAAAGTAATAGCCAAAAAGTTACATTATAAGAAGAAAAGATGAGGATGCTGATAAATATTATTGTAACTTTCTTTCCATGTCTGAGTTCTATACTCTTTTAACATGTTTGTTTGGTTGCCTGTACTTCATAATATTACCTTTCCATCCTCTTTTTAATGAAGGGAGAAATGTCGAAGGAAGTGTTTCGTGCAAAGAACTGAAGAGTCTCGCCGAGGAGAGGCAAGCCCATTGAACCTGGAGGGAGTTTTCCATTGCATCTTGGATTCCTCCAACGGTAAACCCAATGTGTAAGGCTTATAATAAGCAGAGCTCCAATGCACAAAGCAATTGGTCCCATCTTGATTTGAGAAAATTTAGAAGGAGGCAAGAGGAGCTTGAGTAGTGAAAATTTTAGGATTCTGCTACTGGCTTTCTTGTAGAAGAAAGTCTGTTGAGATTGAAGATAAGAGAGAGAATAAAATGGATGGTTAAAGAAATATGGATTTAGAAAACTATTCACTTCCTTCGCAAAGGTGCAAACATTTACAAATACAAAATCATTATGTATATATCTCTCTATTACTACAACGCGCACGCCTATATATAGAGTTTTTCACCGTTCTATTAATGTATTCGCATATAAGGCACACCATGCACCCATTATCCATCCATTCACATACCGTATGGGCAGTGTGTAGTATGATAGATATTGTACATAGAATTTTTTTTATAATTTTTTTTTAGAGTATTTTGATAATTTTTGTACTTGTTATGTAATCGACTAGGTATGTTTAATTTTAATAGATATTTTTTTACTTGGCAATGGTTAGTGGGGTTAGAGAGTTAGAGGTTGAAGAGTTTTGAACATAAGCCTAAGACCCCAAACATTACACGGTATTAAAATTTTATACCACATGTGAAACCAAATCCTAGGGTGAACATGTTAATTAATTATTTCCAGTTATTAAACTTAGTTTCAGTTATTTTGCTTTCACGTAAAGATGATGTGCATTTATATGTAAGTATCTAATTAGAAAATTATCTAACAACAAAATTACCGGCCAATATATTCAATGGCCGTGCTAATTTCATGCTGCTGGATGCCTTGGCTTAGTTTCAGTTTATTTGGTTTCACGTAAAGATGATGTGCATTTGTATGCAGTATTTAATTAGAAAATTATCTAACAACAAAATTACCAATATATTCAATTAATAAATAATTTTTATATTAATAATTCTTGTCTAATTAGATTTTCGTTTATTAAAAAATTCATAATAATAAATAGATAAATAGGTTAATTTAAATTTTATTAGATAGATTTTAGAGTTTTATAGAGTCTTTTCATATCAATTAATAAATATTTTTTTTATATAAATAAATAAATAAATATTTAAATACTTAAACTCTTTGCACATTTATGTCCTCTCCTGATAATGACATAATCATAACCGAGCCGGGCCCGGTTATGTTATGATAATTATCCATAAAAAAAGTTAAATTTAGTACTACACTTGATTTTAGCCTAAAGGCCGAGAAATGTATGATTAATATTCCTTTAGGTCTATAATTTTATAAGAGGTTCTCATGTAATCCTTTATAATTCAAAACCGATGTGGGACAAGAAAAACGAATTTTATTAGGTACACTTTGATTTGGAGGGTGCACCAAAACCTCGTAGTAGTGCAACACCAAGGAGATGCTAAGATCACTAAAGTAGCAAACTACTCTAGTTGACCGGATCCAAAAAAATTTAGTACTACACTTGATCTTAGCCAAGAGGCCGAGAAAAGTGTGATTAATATTTCTTTAGGTCTATATATAATTTGAAATATATTTCGTGTTAGAGTTTTAATAAATATTTTATTTGAATTTTATTAGCTAGGTAATAATTTTTAGAGTTTTTATAATTTAAAATATATTGGTAATTTGTACTTTGAATTAAACTCTCTAAATAAATTTTTATGAATTTTATTAGATAATTTGTAATTTGAATTAAACTTTTTAAATAAATTTTAGGTAATTTTTTTTTATATTAAAAAAATTTATTACTATACTTGATCTTATCTAAAAGGCTGAGAAAGGTTAGCCCAAAGGCCGAGAAATGTTAAATTTAGTACTACACTTGATCTTAGTCAAAATGCTGAGAAAGGTTTCGAGAAATGTGTGATTAACATTTCTTTAGGTTTATAGTTTTATAAGATGTTTCCATGTAATCCTTTATAACTCAAAACCGATGTGGGACAAGAAAAATTAATTTTATTAGGTACACTTGGTTTGAAGGGTGCACCAAAACTTGGTAGTAGTGCAACACCAAGGAAATGTTAGGACCACTAAAGGAGTAAGCTACTCTAGTTGACCGGACCAAAAAACATTTAGTACTACACTTGATCTTAGCCAAAAGGTCGAGAAAGGTGTGATTAATATTTCTTTAGGTCTATAGTTTTATAAGAGGCTTCGATGTAATCCTTTATAACTCAAAACCAATGTGGGACAAGAAAAATGAATTTTATTAGGTAATTTGTAATTTAAATTAAATTCTTTAAATTAATTTTTATAAATTTTATTAAGTAATTTGAAATATATTTTGTGTTAGAGTTTTAATAAATATTTTATTTGAATTTTATTAGGTAATAATTTTTATATTTTATTTGAATTTTTTTAGTTAATAATTTTTAGAGTTTCTATAATTTGAAATATATTTTGTGTTATTAATATTTCTTTAGGTCTATAAATTTATATGTAATCCTTTATAACTCAAAACCAATGTAGGACAAGAAAAATGAATTTTATGACGTAATTTGTAATTTGAATTAAACTCTTTAAATTAATTTTTATGAATTTTATTAGGTAATTTGAAATATATTTCGTGTTAAAGTTTTAATAAATATTTTATTTGAATTTTATTAGGTAATAATTTTTAGAGGTTCTATAATTTGAAATATATAAATTGAAATGTATTTCGTGTTAGAGTTTTAATAAATATTTTATTTGAATTTTATTAGGTAATAATTTTTAGAATTTTTATAATTTGAATTATATAATTTGAAATGTATTTCGTGTTAGAGTTTTAATAAATATTTTATTTGAATTTTATTAGGTAATAATTTTTATATTTTATTTGAATTTTATTAGGTAATAATTTTTAGAGTTTTTATAATTTAAAATATATAATTTAAAATATTTTATTTGCCTAATAAAAGTATGTGTTCATCACCAATATACACATTCTTAACTCCCAAAAACCTATATATACACACATCAATCATTAATAGAAACGGATGGAAGCTGTAATCATTTTTGGTATTATATATATATTAGTCAGCCTACTTTATGGTTGAATAGGATTGCTATGTATATATATGCACACGCATCAATGGTGGTCGTTAGCTAACAGTTCTCACACATGAAAGTTTCACTCTCTCAAAGTCTATACCTAATTTGAGGGTGATTTAAAAGGTTAAATTTAGTATTACACTTGATCTAATTTAAAATGTCGAGAAAGGTTATAGAAAAGGGCAAGAAAGGTTAGTTAAAAGGGCGAGAAATGTGTGATTAATATATTTTTAGGTCTATAATTTTATAATAGGCTTCCATGTAATCCTTTATAACTCAAAACCGATGTGAAACAAGAAAAATGAATTTTATTAGGTACACTTTGATTTGAAGGGTGCACCAAAACTTGGTAGTAGTGCAACACCAAGGAAATGTTAGGATCGCTAAAGTAGTAAGCTACTTTAGTTGACCGGATCTAAAAAAATTTAGTACTACACTTGATCTTAACTAAAAGGCCGAGAAAGGTTAGCCAAAAGGCCGATAAATGTGTGATTAATATTTTTTTAGGTCTATAGTTTTATAAGAAGCTTCTAGGTAATCATTTATAACTCAAAACTAACGTGGGACAAGAAAAATAAATTTTATTAAGTAATTTGTAATTTGAATTAAACTCTTTAAATTAATTTTTATAAATTTTATTAGGTAATTTGAAATATATTTCGTGTTAGAGTTTTAATAAATATTTTATTTAAATTTTATTAGGTAATAATTTTTATATTTTATTTGAATTTTATTAGTTAATAATTTTTAGAGTTTCTATAATTTGAAATATATTTCGTATTATTAATATTTCTTTAGGTCTATAGTTTTATATGTAATTCTTTATAACTCAAAACCAATGTGGGACACGAAAAATGAATTTTATTACGTAATTTGTAATTTGAATTAAACTCTTTAAATTAATTTTTATGAATTTTACTAGGTAATTTGAAATATGTTTCGTGTTAGAGTTTTAATAAATATTTTATTTGAATTTTATTAGATAATAATTTTTAGAGTTTCTATAATTTGAAATATATAAATTGAAATGTATTTCGTGTTTGAGTTTTAATAAACATTTTATTTGAATATTATTAGATAATGATTTTTATATTTTATTTGAATTTTATTAGGTAATAATTTTTAGAGTTTCTATAATTTGAATTATATAATTTGAAATGTTTTTCGTGTTAGAATTTTAATAAATATTTTATTTGAATTTTATTAAGTAATAATTTTTAGAGTTTCTATAATTTAAAATGTATAATTTGAAATATTTTATTTACCTAATAAAATTATGTGTTCATCGCCAATATACACATTCTTAACTCGCAAAAACCAATATATATATATATATATATATATATATATATATATATATATATATGACACATTAATCATTAATAGAAACAGCTATAATCATTTTTCATATTATATATATTAGTCAGCCTCTATGAAGCACGGACACGGACACGGACACGGATACAGGATACGGGTACGACACGACATGGATACGGCGACACGACAAATTTCAAAAAAATAGGACACGGACACGGCGAGGATACGCCTATAAAATTATATATATATATAATTATATATTCAAAATATAATTACTAGAATCTTGTACAGATAAATAAAACAACAACAAAGAACAGAATTAATTTCAATAATTTTATCTCTGTTATAAGAAAAATATAGACAAGATAAAACAGAAAATAAATGAAAAATAAAGTTGATCCAAATTCTAAACGAAGATGTGCAGAAGAGATATAGCTATAATGAACTAAATATGTATATGAATAAACATATATACTTTTAGTCTTTCACAAAATTTTGTTCATGTAACTTTTATATATATATATATCTTGTTTATGAAGAGAGATAATTGAAGAAGAGGAGAGACTGAGAGAGGAGTAAGAGAAAATAAATTTTGTCTCACAAAAGTGTCGGACCGTGTGTCCGAGCCTCGGACACGTGTGTCCAATAAAAAATAATATTTGGACACTTTACAGAAGTGTCGGATACGTGTCCGAGCCTCGGACACGGGTGTTGGTGTCCGAAAAGTATCCGACACTGGTACGGAGCTCCTAAGAAAAGTGTCCGTGCTTCATAGGTCAGCCTACTTTATGGTTGAATAGGACATATATCAATGGTGGTTAGTTAACAGTTCTCACACACGGGAGTTTCTCTCTCTCCATAGAGTCTAGACCTAATTTGAGGGTGATTGGCTTGGCTCATTCCTAATGCCCAAACCTAAACCGGTTTAAAACCAAACAGATGAATTCAATTGGGTTTGGCAATAAAACCAATCAATCAACAAATAAATTAAACAGAGAAATACTAAGCAGTGATCATCATCACATGCGTCTTACGGACCAAAAAAATTTAGTACTACACTTAATTAATAATTGTATATAAAGTTTTGCCATTAGCATCATTACGTTCAGTTTCAATAGCAGTAAAAACAAAATGATCTTTTAAGACTTTGACTTCTTTACCATCTACAGTTTTATCTTTTGTAGGCCATATTCAACTATAGCCCAAGTTTTACCACCAGAATTTTGCAAATATGCACTCTTCTTTGATTTCCAAAAATTGTAAGCCCCTGCTTGGATTGATTCTCCCAAAACAGTTTTATGGTTTCATAGTTGCAAAAAACTGAAAACTCCTAAATTGGTCTACTTGGTTCTGTTCTTGAAAAACTGAGATAAATGAGTTGAGGTTTTTAGAGAACAACTTTAGGCTGTTTTTTGAATTTTCTAAAACCTATTCTCAGTTGAGGGAAAACACGGAGAACACTTTGTTCGCTTAAAAAAAATGACGGAACCCTTCTCGTTTATAACCTCAGCCGTACAAGCCCTCCTTACAATTTCTCTTCAAGCATTTTCTCTCAGATTTCTTGGTTACAGTCTCTTTTCAACCCATCTTTCAGTTTCTTGAAGCTCGTCTAATGATGGTCGATCTGCGCTTCTACGATTGTCTCTCTTCGTTCGGGTAAAACTCTCTCACAGATTCATTGATATTCTGTGGTTGTTCACACTTCCGATTCGGGTTGAGGGTTGATGATTTTCTTTGGTTGTGTTGGATTTTCTGTGGTTGTTTACACTTCCGATTTTGTGTGATTTGGTTAAGGGTTGATTATTTGACCTGTTGGATTTGATTGTGTTGGGTTGAGGTTTGATTATTTACTTTGGTTGTTAACACTTTCAATTTGGTTTGATTATCTACAATTTCAACTGTTTCTAATCTTATTTAATTAGGGTTAGATAACAAACGACACTGAAAACCCATTAAGGATTTGAACTCTCCCCAATCTCTCTTGATATTGGTATCTGATTATTCATATTTGAGTTCTCTGTTGAATGTGAATTAGAATATTTTCTTTTTTATTTTTTTATTATTTTTTATTTTTTAAATTAATTTTCATCGTTTATTGGCTTTTGATTTCCAGTCTCTGTTATTTTCTATTTGTTCAATCTTGGACTCAAAGTTCTTTTTTTTTTTTCCCTGTTAATTTGATGAGCAATTTTTATTTGATCTTTCTACATAATTGTTGTGGTCCTCTTGCTATTCTGGAGAATGAAACTTAAACTAGTGTTTTGTTCTATGTTGTCAAAATGACTTTTTTCTGTTTACACCACTTTTTAAATGACAAATTTGGTTAGATCCCTTTTTGTTTAGTATTGAATCTTTTCTCTCTTTGGAAAATTGATTCTAAATATCTAAATTCATTATAGCGGGCATCACTTTTTTTTGGTTGAGTTTATTCTAAGTGCTTCTCTCTCCCTTTGTTTGGCACATTGATGTGTACTAGGAGTGAATATGATAGCTCCCTTTGTTTGGCACATTGATGTGTATTAGGAGTGAATATGATAGCTTGTTCAGACTTTTATTTTTGACAAATAAACCTTATATGTTCTGTTGGTGATTCCTATTATCTACCTTTGACATTTTCAGGACTTAATAAAATACAAATTTGTCATCACCACTTCAAAATTGGTCTTGCCTTGTTTGTATTTAAAAGATTTTGCTTCCGATTAAATTTTTTTCTAGGTATTTTTTGAAATTTTTTACTGGATTGGAATGTGTCAATTATTTTTTTGATTTCTTCCTCCCCATATCCTAAACCATTGAATGGATCAAACTCACAGTACTTTATGGTTATAACTTTAGTTATGAGAATGTAGAAATATTCAATTTGAGTATCCTAACCCATTGATTGGTATGTTAGATTGTTTGGTCATGTACTGTGTTCTTATTGTTTATAGATATGTGTTCTTATTGTTTCATATAAAATTTTGAACTTTGCAGAGGTAACTCGTTACATGATATTATGGTATGTTAGCATTTTTTCTATTTGATCTTATTTAAAAGGAAATATATCCCTCTTTTTGATTGCTTTGATTTGGTACATCTAACTATGCTCTCACATTTAGTCATCTTGATTCAATGAATTTTATTCAGTTCAATTTTTGTAACGACCCAAAAAAAAAAAAAAAAAAATGAAAAAAAATTTGAGCATGACCTCTACAGAAAAAGTCTTACTACGACCTGCTAAAATCCATATAAAATATAATGGCCTCACTTGGCCTCAAAACTAATCTATCCTGTCCCAACGCACAATGCAATAATATACAACAACCCTAAAATCAACGCATAAATATAAAATGTCCCATTCCTCCATCTCATCCAAACAAGGAATCACTTTAATTACATTAAGTTACAGTCCATGATATATATTTATTTACACAAATTCTACCATTACAACATTATACAAGTTATACTTAAATTTTATAAAAGGTACATGATTATGTTTCTATACAAAAGACAACAAAATAAGAGTTATAGTCCAGTCTTAATTTGTGATGGGTTGTCGCCCACCCCTTCTTTCTCCAAACCTAAAAAATGTTAAAATAATGGGGTGAGCATAAACTCAGGAGGAGGTGTCTAAGACATACTTCTTAATGACCCCGTGAATCCACACAAAACATAGGGTAAAAGTAAACGCGATTATGTCAATCGGGGGAAAAATACAACGACGACAACAATATCATCAAAAACTATAAAGCAAGTCATCAAACCATATGTTTACAATGTATGCCAATGTAATGAAATGACATGCCAATGTCGTTTCCCATTTTCCAAATCAATTCCTTTTCACCGTTCCAAACCGTTAATGCGACCCGACTCATAACACCTCTATGGCGTCACGAGGGAAGGATTGGCTAGCTTTCCCGACCACATGGTACCTCCATGGCGTCGTTTGGCCTAGGTAGCTCAACCACACTATAGTCTTTCTCTATTTCTCTTTAGATCACATTAACACCACGGACCACTAGGCGTCTCTTAGGCGTCCGGTTTTCACAAACCTCATTTCAAAATCCTTTCCCAAATCAATTTTTTTTTATTTATTATTTCATTAAACAACTTTTTCCCATTTCATGCCCAATAATAAATGCATGAAATGTCACATGTTATCCAATGTCAACATAAGAATATACCCATTTCATTAACATCATGCAGCATGTTTAAAAATAAATCTTTCCACACCAAGTCGTGTTCTTATTCTCAACAAATATAGTATTACAAGTAAATGGAGCATATAGGTAATTCAACTAAACATTTATATTTCATCATAATTTTATTAGACATGTAACTTAGCACATACAACACATAAAAACACCTCATCATACTTCATTTACATATAATTTCAATAACCATAAATTAATACTCATAATCTAGTAAACAATTTTACAATTTCTATAAAAAAAAACTCACAGAGGGAAAAGAAATTGTAGCTTAGAAGTGAAAACCCCCACCTTAATAGAAGTGAAAACCCCCAAAATCCCCAAATTCAAGCCCTAAATTCAAAATCCCTAGGCTTGGCCAAATGGTGAGTTGCTCCCATCAAAATGATGGCCTCAACGAGCTCTCCAACTTTGCCGAAGGAAGTGCTATCAAATTCCAAATGGTGTGGAAGAAATTAAGCTTTGAAAGCTTAATTGAAAGAAAAAGAAAAAAAAGAAACTAAGAGGGAAGAGAAACTGCCGGGAGTGAGAGAGATAAAATGAGGCCACAAAGTGGCCTCTTGACCTTTTAGAAAAATAAGTGGGAAGTGGGTCCCACAAAAAAAATCTAACCTTTTTAAAAAATTTTTTCCACCACAATATATATCTATATATATAATCATAAACATTACAATTTTCTTAAAGATGAAGATTGAGGATGTTGTTTACCATAAGAGTGTTCATTCATTTTGGATCAAGTGATCTGGTTTGGTTCAGGGGATAAAGTTGAGGATTGAGTTTGTAATTTTCAATTTAGGAATGTTTTATCATCTAGTATCAATGTGTTATGTTCAGTTTAATTGCTGGACTTGCAATTTTATTTTGTTTTATTTTTTATTTTTTTTGCAACTAGGCATGCTTGTGCTTGTAACTATGTTGGATCATTTTGCAACTGGCATCCATTTGTGTCATTTGTCGTGAGGCTATTGATGATGATACAAACCAATTGTTTGGGTTTAGTTATGTCAATTGCTTCATTGGGCCTGACCTTCCTTTTAAATTGTCGGGATTAACAGTATACAGTTAATTAATGTTCTATGCTATTAACGGATGGAAGACAAGATAATTGCTTAATTAAATTACAGCAATTAAATGGGATTTAATGTGTTTATAAAACTTGTTTTAAATGCATGGTGAAGTCTTTTAATTAACAAATTGGACTTGTAGCATAGTGCATGGCTTTGTTTTAAAAGATAAAATAGAATACCAGTGTACAACTTAGTACGTTATTATCGGATAGAAAGAACTAAGTTGCTTAAATTAATTTAGTAATTTATTGGACTATAATATGATTATAGAATTCATTTTAAATGCATGATAGAGTCATTGATATATTAGATTTAATCTATGCCTGCTCTGGATGCTAGTTGTGAATTATTAAACTGTTTCCAGCAATTACATGGTTTAATTCTTGGATTTAAATTGCTGAAACTTTAAACACTTTTCTGCAATGATTTGGATATTGGTTTTAGACTGTAAATTACTAGCTTAATATTTATGTTTTGTAATTTACATGGATATGGAGGATTGTATGCACCGGTATGGGACGGTGACATATTGTGGACGGTTTAGCTCAAAACGCTTAAACCTACCCTAATGGATTAAAGGATGGATTGAAAAATATTGAATCCTAATTATGACTAAGTCAGATCAACTGCGACTAAGTTGAATGGCTTCGTGGATTAATGGATGGTAGCTAAGTCATATCAACTGAATAAGTTGAGAGACTAACTAGTTTGTTTATTGTATGCCAGTTCAATAAATATTTGAACTACATACCCTGGTTTTGGACGGACTTTATATATATGTTTATGGTACCACGAAATGAGCTTGAGTCTCAGACTCGTTGGTTAGGGTGCGTATATGCAGTGGATGCGTAGCTGGTTATAATAGGTTGAGGTGTACCCTGTTAGGTCTAGGTACTCATGCCCATTTTTGGGTGCGTTTTCGCATGTTGCCTTCTATTCACGTTGAGACCCCTATTATAGACTAGTGAATGTCCCTTAGTGTGGATATATTTATATGTATGGACTAGATAGATATTGTGAGGTGTCTACGGTGTATCTGCGTATCGGGTCACTGTATGGATTACAGTTAGATTAGAACTTGCTTGTGGGCCTGACCCACTCTTCTATTATTCTTTTCAGGTGCAGGACGGTTCCAGCTTTAGAGCTTGATCGTGCTTATCGAGGACAGTCTCTCATTCATCTACGTATGTAGGACTTCTCTCGATGATTCTAGTTTGATGTCTTCAGTTCCAGTTCAGTTGAGATTTTCTTTAGGGGTTCACTATTTGGATTCCCAAGTTGTAACCTTTAAGGTTTTAGAGGATTGAATTAATATTATTTATCGTTGGAGGATTTTATTTATATTTCTTTTGGTTTTCTTTATTTAAATTCTTAATTTTCTATTCTATGTTCGATTTAATTGTTTGATATCCCTCGGGTTTGGGCCTGGGCCTGATCAAACCGTGTCTCGGATCCGAGGGGTATCACAGTTGGTATCAGAGCACTTCAGGTTCAAGTGTCTTTAGGATGTTTCGTATTAAGATTTCCGCGTAGCGTTTTCTTTTGATTAGAGCTTAAGTTTAGGATTCATTGTATTCCTTTACGGTTCGTTTCGAAAGTACTAATGTCAAGTTTATTCTAAAATTTCAGAATGTTTGGCACTAGGAAGAGGATGAGGGCCGCGATGAAAGCAAAGAAGGGCCCAAGTCCAAGGAAAGTTACTCCAATGATTCCCCTACGAAGGCCGACCAAGAAGGTGGAATTGGAGACCAAGGAATTAATTCCATTAGGTTTTGCTTTAGAGTACAAGTCAAGGATGGTTTCTTGTGTGCGGGATTGGCGACCATACTGTGGACCTAACACAACTTCGGTGGTGCTCGAAGCTGAGCCAAGCGGAGAGGAAGACCCCGAAGAAGATCAGGATGGAAGAGATATCGGAGCATCCAAGATGGAGGGCACCAGAGTTCAGGGATGACTGCTCTTTTAAGAGTACTTATAATTACTAGTAGTGGAGGAGGTATTAGTAAGAATGTAGTACGGATTTAGTCACGTACACTCGGATTATGTTAAAGAATATTTTACGATTATTCGCTTAACAGTTTATGGTTTGGAAAAATTCTTAATAAAGTGAACTAGTAAGTTTTGGCTATCTTTACTGTGTTTTGCGATAGCATTTTTGTGGTTTATACATAGATGATTTTATGCAACTATATTAGAATGTGTATGTTGGGCTCATAAATGTCTATCCCAGTGGAGTGATTGATTTTGTTCAAGCAAACAGATATTTGCTTGTGGGATATTATGTTGAGATATGATGGTTACCAAGAGTTTGTGAGAGAACTTATGTAAATCATTATGGTAGGTTTGGTTTGGAATGAGGACGTCCCAGGATAGAATGCTAATCTAAAATGGGACGATAGCGGAGCTTTTCATTTAACCTTACGTGTTTTGCTCTATGGAGTATTCGAAAATAGGGGATTTTCATGGATTGGGTGGTGACACACGTATGCAATAGACCTTAGGATGTTTGTACACTGTTAGGCAATATTGCCATTTTACATGAGAGTGATGGGCCTGTGACACTAGATATTGACAGACTCAGATTTCTAGCCAATCTATTGGTCCTGGACATGCACACTTATGATGTGATACTTGGGATGGATTGGTTATCTCACTACTATGCCCAAGTTAATTGTTTTGATAGGTCTATTGTGTTCACCATACCTGGTCAGGATATGTAAGTTGTAACTATGCCACGTTATAAGGGGGGCGGTAGCACCTATTTATTCCATGTGGAGGAGGAACCGGAGGAGGAGGTTACTGTGTTATTGGATCGCATACCGATTGTGTAGGACTTTCCGGATGTATTTCAGGAGATTCCAGGGTTGCCACCTAATCGCGAGATCGATTATGTTATTGAGTTATGTAATACCCCGTATTTTATTAAAGAGTTTAGTTTATTTAAATTCATTTATGTGAGGATTTCTTTACTTATTATTGTGCATGCTACATTATTATATTAAGTTCATTTAATGGTGCATGTAAATTAATTGTGTATGTTAAAATAGTAAATTTATTCATTTAATTATGCATGTATTATTATTAATAATTTTATTTGTTGGTTATGTTTATATTAATCATTATTAGTTAATTAAAGTATTATATTTGTGTTATAAAGTATTATAATGATATAATGTATTCTTATGTAATAATAATAATAATAATAATAATTATAATAGTTTAATAATAATAATAATAATAATAATTATAAAAGTTTATTAATAATAATATTAGTAATAATAATAATAATAGGTATAATAATAATAATAGTATTAAATCACAATGTCATGATGAAATTAGAGATTAAGATAGGATTTCATTAATGTGTATGGGTAGACTTAAAGCCATATGGTTGGGAATGTGGTTAATTAAATACAAAAATTAGATATTTGTAATATTTATATTATATAATTTGTATATAAATTAGCTAGCCTACCTTAGAAGGAAGGAAAGGGAGTTAAACACAAATTATAAATTCTAGTGAGCCATTGTAAGAGTGTGGAAAGGAAGAGAGAGAAAGAAAGGAGCTTGGACCGGTGTAGGGAATTTACCCGACTACGCGCAACCGGCGGATTTATTTTAAATCCAAAAAGGCAAGTTATTATCTACTTTTCCCCTTTGAATCCATAAATTAATTGTTTAGATTATTTAAATAATTATAGAGCTTAGAGATCATGCTAGGAAATTATTAAATTAAAATTTTTAATTTATTAAAGAAAGGAAATTTTAATTATTAAAGGTGGTCAACAATTATTTTATGGCCTATGTAATCAAAATATAGCTAAAAATAATTATTATGGCCTTTGGGATTTTTTTTGAATTTTCTAGAATTTTCCGGTAAGTTTCTGCAATTTTCGGCGAGCCTCCGGCGAGGTTTCCGGCCACCGGCAGTGAAGAAGATGACCGGAGTGATCCGGTGTGATGCGGCGCATGGTAGGTTAGTGCGCGCGTGCATCCTGGCCATTGGTAGAGTCTGATTGATCCGGTGCATCGCGGTCCATGTTACCGCGGTACACCCGGATCCGTGAGCGTTGGATGGAGGGAAGGTAGGTGGATCAATCCAGTGTAGCGCGCCCACATAGAAACGGTACAACCGACCAACCAGCACACGCCGCGTCATCAGGATGCATTAGAGCGCGCGTGGCAGCGCGTGCGCGCGCGTGGGAGGTTCTAGACGCGCGTGAAGGCGCGCGTAAGCGCGTGCGCGTGTGGGAATAGTGGAGGCGCGTGTGGGAAGCTCTGGGAGGCGCGTGGGGGTGCGTGAGGGACCCCTACAGCTGCTGGAAATTACCAGAATACCCCTAGGGCCTGTTTTGTAAATTCCAGAACCTTAAACGTGGATTTTTAGGTACTGTGTTGGTATTTACGGGTTTAACGGGCCACGAAATTATTATTTTAATACCCGTTAATTATTCTTATGGCCAATTAATCTCTTCTAAGCATCTATTGGCTCGTTTACGGTACGGATATTAATGTGATTTATTTAATGACATTGTTAAATATAAATAGTGTTAATATCTTACTAAATGGAATCAAACATTACTGTTAAATTAAATAATGCCATGTTTTAGTCATATAAATTATCCAATATATATTATGGGATATTTATACTGTTAATCATATATCAACCATGATTATTATGCTGTGTGCATTTCAGGAAATAAATGGACTGTTTAAATTATGTCCCATTTATATTATATGGATGTGTTGCTATATAGAACCATGTGAGCTGGCTAATAAGTTTAGACTCATTTATACCTTATGCATTCGTTGCGATAGACAGATGTGTGGCTGTCGGGGTATGTGGTTTAATAGTATTGGCATGTGTTGCCTAATTAACATACTCAGTATATTTATTAATATTGCTGGCATGTGTTGCCTAACTTATATGCTCAGCATATTCATCAGTACTTTGCGAGGTGTTATCACTGTGTAGTTCGTTATAGTCTGTGTTGTCGGTACCGTGCACCATTTATAATAGCTGATTTCCCGGGTGGGGAAAGGCGACACTTAACCACCTAGTGTGAGTCTAAGTGATCACCGTCTATTCTGGTTGAGGTCATGTTATACATGGGATAGTTCCCTTAGGATGTATACAGATATAGTACTCAAACGATTCATAATGATTAATTTATTTGATTCTCTGATTTGGGTCATAGTAGAGAGGACTTGCTCGTGGGGTTGACCCACCATTGTTGTTATTTCAGGATACGGTCAGTACCCGTTCCAAGGTTGAGGTTAGCAGTGTGGGACCACCATCCGAACTCATCTACTCTTACGATCCAGTTCAGGGTAGAAGTTTTACGTATTACTTCAGTTTCAGTTTTTATTTACTTTTGACGTCGAACTCTCAGGTTTATATTTAGGGATCCTTGACATAGGATTTCCAAGTTGTAATGGAGGACTGTATTTAAATAAAGGATGGATGGATGTTGTATTATTTACTGTTTCTTTCTGGTCTAAATTCTTTTATTTTCATCATTTTGTATTCCATGCTTGTATATTGCCAATTGTTTTTGATATCCCTCGTTTTTCGTGTATAAGCCTGATCAACTTATGTGTGGAAAATGTGGGGGTGTTACAGTTGGTATCAGAGCATTCCAGGTTCGAGTGTCTTAGGGATTTGTGATTACTATACTTCCGCGTTGTGTATTCTGATAATTAGAGCCTAAGTATTAGGGTTCTTTGTATTCTTTTAGTCGGTCCATTATAATGTACTGACGTTAGATTTTTCTGAATTCAAAAGAAGGATGTCTCGGCGTGGGACAAGGAATGCGAACCGTCATCGCAGTATTTCCCCAACTCAAAATGAGAATCAGGAATTTTCCCTTCAAGTTGCTGATATCATTGCACGAGCTGTAGCAGCAGGAGTAGCATCTGCTCTACGAAACCAGCAACCTCCTCCGATAGTACCTGTTCCTGAACCAGTGGCACAGCCAATGTCATGGGACAAAACTCGTCACTCATTTATCAGAGGGAATCCACCAACATTTGCAGGGTCCACAGATGTCCTGTTAGCATATCAGTGGAAACAGGAGAGCGAGCGTCATCTTCGGATGGTAATCTGTACCGAAGTGCAGAAATAGATGCTAGCTACGTTTATGCTGATAGGCAATGCATTGCAGTGGTGGGAGTCTATTGCTACTGTCGAAGAGAGGACCAGATTGACTTATGCTGAATTTCAGACTCGCTTTGACGACAAGTATTTTCCTATGTCAGTAAGATCAGCGATGAAGACTGAATTTCTGGATCTGCAACAGGAGGATATGACTGTGGCTGAGTATGAACAGAAGTTCATTAATTTGTCATTATTTGCACCAGAGGAGGTCAATACGGAAGAAAAGAAGCGAGACCGCTTTGTGAAGGGGTTGATATGGCCGATTAAAGTGGTGATCATAGGTAGTCCTGCATATACTACTTATATCCAGGTGGTTAATGCCGCCTTACAGCACTGCCAGATGAGGAGTGATTACCGGAAGTCCAAGGGAGATAAGCGGGCTAACCGAGACTACCAGACAGTGGAGAAAGGAAGCAGCAGTGGTACCAAGTCCAATGATCGGGGCAGATTTCAAGGACATCAACCTTGGAAGAAAAACAAAGGAAACCCAGATGTGCAGAGGGATGGAGTCCCTAATCAAGGTAGACAAGGTGGGGTACCTCAGACCGGACAGGAACAATGGTCGGGAAATCAACAGAGAAGGCAGGCAGGTCCTTTTACGGGACGTTGTTATCACTGTAGAGAGATTGGGCATCCGGCCAAGATGTGTCCCAAAGCTAAGCAGGGACAGTATGGGCAGCCGAGACCTAATCAGCCGTTACCTCTACCGGCCCCACCGATGCCACGTGGGCAAGTTCAGAATTTTCCGGCACTTCCAGCACCACCATTTCCTCCGGGACAACCTCCACAGCAGTTGCATCATGGCAGAGTTTATAACTTCATGCCACATAATGCGCAGGCTCCTCAGGCTATTGAGGGTATGTTTTCTATACATGGTAGAACTGCTCGTATACTGTTTGACACTGATGCATCACATTCTTTTGTGTCTAGATCTTTTGTTGTCTTATCTGGTATGACGACTCATTATGTGACCAACCTCTTAATATTTATACACCATTAGGAGTTGGCGCAATTTTACGAGAGTGTAGCGGTGATATCCTTATAGATATGGGCCGGTTTCGATTTCTTGCAAATTTGTTAGTGTCAGATATGCATTCGTATGATGTTATACTTGGGATGGACTGGTTATCTCAGTACCATACTCAGGTTAACTGTTACGAAAAGTCTATTGTATTTTCTATACCAGGACAGGAGATGTATCTTCTTGTTGTACCACAACCTGATAGAGGGCCTAGCACTTATTTATTCGTTCTTGAGGAGGACTCACAGGAAGCGACTGTGGTATCTCTTGACAGCATCCCGGTAGTACAGGAATTCCAGGATGTATTCCAGGAAATTCCAGGCTTGCCACCGAGTCGAGAGATAGACTTCGTTATTGATTTAGCTCCAGGCACTACGCCTATTACTAAGGCGCCGTACAGAATGGCACCAGTGGAGATGCGAGAGTTGAAGGATCAAATTCAGCAGTTGCTCAGCCAGGGATTTATTCGCAGGAGTACTACACCATGGGGAGCACCAGTACTGTTTGTAAAGAAAAAGGATGGATCTCTTCGTCTTTGTATTGATTACAGAGAACTGAACAAGGTCACTATTCGCAACAAGTACCCGTTGCCCAGAATTGATCACCTGTTTGATCAGTTGAAGGGAGCTACTTACTTCTCAAAGATCGATTTGTGGTCTGGTTATCATCAGCTACGAGTCAGAGAACAAGATGTTCCAAAGACAGCATTTCTCACAAGGTACGGATCTTATGAGTTTTGTGTTATGCCTTTCTGTTTAACGAACGCTCCAGCTGTCTTTATGGACTTGATGAATAGAGTATTCAGAGAATACTTAGATCAGTTTGTCATTGTTTTCATTGATGATATTCTGGTTTACTCTAAGTCGGAGAAGGACCATGCAGACATTTACGCACAGTATTGCAGACACTTCGAGAACATCAGTTGTTTGCGAAGTTTGAGAAGTGTGAATTTTGGCAGAAAGAGGTCAAATTTCTGGGTCATGTAGTGTCAGAAGAAGGGTTAGCAGTAGATCCAGCCAAGGTTGCGGCCGTTATAGAGTGGGGACAGCCTACCTCACCGACAGAAATTCGCAGTTTTCTGGGATTGGCGGGGTATTATCGCAGGTTCATCCAGGGATTTTCCAAAATTGCGGGTCCACTTACTCATCTGACTAAGAAGAATGTACCATTTGTATGGGATGATTCTTGTCAGACTGCTTTTGCTGAATTGAAGAGTAAGTTAACTTCTGCACCTGTCTTAGCCACACCTCAGAGTGGAATCGAGTATTTAGTATTTACCGATGCTTCTCTGAAGGGTTTGGGTTGTGTGTTGATGCAAGAAGAGCGACCAGTTTCTTATGGGTCTAGGAAGCTTAAGCCTCATGAGCTTAATTACCCGACTCACGATCTAGAGCTCGCAGCAGTGGTTTTTGCCTTGCGTATTTGGAGGCATTATCTTTTGGGGGAGACTTTTCGATTGTTTAGCGATCATAAAAGTCTACAGTATTTGTTCACACAGAGGGAACTGAATATGAGACAGCGCAGATGGTTGGAGTTCGTGAAAGACTATCATTTCTCTATTCAGTATCATCCAGGGAAAGCGAATGTTGTAGCAGACGCACTCAGCCGCCGACCCTATGTCAGCCTTTCAGCTTTGTTTGCAACAGAGTGGGATGCTTTGAAGACTATTGATGAGTTAGCAGACGCTTTTATGGCATGTGTGGTAGTAACTCCTTCTATCATTCATCAGGTCATTCAAGCGCAACTTTCAGATCAACAGTGTATTGATCGGGTTTCGGAGTTAGCCTCCGGAGATGTTCCTTTTTATTCTATAGGGACTGATGGAGGATTGAGGTATAAGGGACGTTTAATTGTGCCTTCAGCTGACAATTTGAGAAATATTGTGATGAGAGAGACACACACTTCTTAGTTGTCTGTACATCCAGGGGGAGACAAGATGTATCAGGACATGAAACGCCAGTTTTGGTGGGCCGGCATGAAAAGAGATATAGCTATCTTTGTCTTTAAATGTAGCACATGTCAGATGATTAAGATTGATCATCAGAGACCGCCAGGATCGTTACAGCCACTTCCCATACTAGAGTGGAAATGGGAGAGCATTTCCATGGACTTCATAGAGGGATTACCTACTTCACAGCATAATCACAACTCTATTTGGGTCATTGTTGATAGATTGACCAAGTCCGCTCATTTTCTGCCTGTTCGTTCAAACTTTACGTCAGAACAGTATGCTAAGCTTTATATTGCAGAAATGGTGAAACTTCATGGCGTACCATTATCCATCGTATCAGATAGAGATCCGAAGTTTGTATCAGGATTTTGGAGGAGCTTTCAGCAAGCTTTGGGTACAGAACTTTATCTTAGCACTGCTTATCATCCTCAAACAGATGGACAGACTGAACGAGTTAATCAGATTTTAGAAGACATGTTGCGGGCATGTGTTCTTGATTTTAAGGGCAATTGGGAGGAATATTTGCCGCTGTCAGAGTTTGCTTATAACAATAGTTATCAGAAAACTATTGGTATGGCACCATTTGAGGCTTTGTACGGTAGACCGTGTAGGTCTCCTGTCTGTTGGCTTGGAGTTGGTGAGAACAACTTTTTGGGTCTTGAATTTATTAAGGACACGTCAGAAAAGATCGCTATCATTAGGGATCGGATGCGTACAGCCCAAAACAGACAGAAAAGTTATGCTGACCGTCGAACTCGTGCTTTGGAGTTTAAGGTTGGTGATCAGGTTTTGCTTAAGGTTTCTCCTATGAAGGGAGTAATGCGGTTTGGGTCAAATGGTAAGTTATCGCCTCGGTTTGTGGGTCCTTTTATGATTACAGATCGGATTGGGGCAGTAGCTTATCGTCTGGCTCTACCAGATAATCTTCATAGGGTACATAATGTTTTTCATGTATCTATGTTGCGAAAATTTCTACGGGAAGAAGATCGATATCAACACATTGATGTGGGTGAAATTGAGTTGCAACCCGATGCAACCTATTTGGAACAACCTTATTGTATTCTCGATCGTAGGAATCAGATACTGCGCACGAAAACTATTCCATTAGTACGTGTACAGTGGAGTCATCATAGTGCTACAGAGTCTACTTGGGAACGGGAAGATATTATCCGTGCCAAGTATCCAGAGCTCTTTAATACAGGTATGTAGTGAATTTCGGGGACGAAATTCCTTTATTAGGGGGGGAGAATGTAATACCCCATATTTTATTAAAGAGTTTAGTTTATTTAAATTCATTTATGTGAGGATTTCTTTACTTATTATTGTGCATGCTACATTATTATATTAAGTTCATTTAATGGTGCATGTAAATTAATTGTATATGTTAAAATAGTAAATTTATTCATTTAATTATGCATGTATTATTATTAATAATTTTATTTGTTGGTTATGTTTATATTAATCATTATTAGTTAATTAAAGTATTATATTTGTGTTATAAAGTATTATAATGATATAATGTATTCTTATGTAATAATAATAATAATAATAATAATAATTATAATAGTTTAATAATAATAATAATAATAATATAATAATAATAATAATTATAAAAGTTTATTAATAATAATATTAGTAATAATAATAATAATAGTTATAATAATAATAATAGTATTAAATCACAATGTCATGATGAAATTAGAGATTATGATAGGATTTCATTAATGTGTATGGGTAGACTTAAAGCCATATGGTTGGGAATGTGGTTAATTAAATACAAAAATTAGATATTTGTAATATTTATATTATATAATTTGTATATAAATTAGCTAGCCTACCTTAGAAGGAAGGAAAGGGAGTTAAACACAAATTATAAATTCTAGTGAGCCATTGTAAGAGTGTGGAAAGGAAGAGAGAGAAAGAAAGGAGCTTGGACCGGTGTAGGGAATTTACCCGACTATGCGCAACCGGCAGATTTATTTTAAATCCAAAAAGACAAGTTATTATCTACTTTTCCCCTTTGAATCCATAAATTAATTGTTTATATTATTTAAATAATTATAGAGCTTAGAGATCATGCTAGGAAATTATTAAATTAAAATTTTTAATTTATTAAAGAAAGGAAATTTTAATTATTAAAGGTGGTCAACAATTATTTTATGGCCTATGTAATCAAAATATAGCTAAAAATAATTATTATGGCCTTTGGGATTTTTTTTGAATTTTCTAGAATTTTCCGGTAAGTTTCTGCAATTTCCGGCGAGCCTCCGGCGAGGTTTCCGGCCACCGGCAGTGAAGAAGATGACCGGAGTGATCCGGTGTGATGCGGCGCATGGTAGGTTAGTGCGCGCGTGCATCCTGGCCATTGGTAGAGTCTGATTGATCCGGTGCATCGCGGTCCATGTTACCGCGGTACACTCGGATCCGTGAGCGTTGGATGGAGGGAAGGTAGGTGGATCAATCCAGTGTAGCGCGCCCACATAGAAACGGTACAACCGACCAACCAGCACACGCCGCGTCATCAGGATGCATTAGTGCGCGCGTGGCAGCGCGTGCGCGCGCGTGGGAGGTTCTAGACGCGCGTGAAGGCGCGTGTAAGCGCGTGCGCGTGTGGGAATAGTGGAGGCGCATGTGGGAAGCTCTGGGAGGCGCGTGGGGGCGCGTGAGGGACCCCTACAGCTGCTGGAAATTACCAGAATACCCCTAGGGCCTGTTTTGTAAATTCCAGAACCTTAAACGTGGATTTTTAGGTACTGTGTTGGTATTTACGGGTTTAACGGGTCACAAAATTATTATTTTAATACCCGTTAATTATTCTTATGGCCAATTAATCTCTTCTAAGCATCTATTGGCTCGTTTACGGTACGGATATTAATGTGATTTATTTAATGACATTGTTAAATATAAATAGTGTTAATATCTTACTAAATGGAATCAAACATTACTGTTAAATTAAATAATGCCATGTTTTAGTCATATAAATTATCCAATATATATTATGGGATATTTATACTGTTAATCATATATCAACCATGATTATTATGCTGTGTGCATTTCAGGAAATAAATGGACTGTTTAAATTATGTCGCATTTATATTATATGGATGTGTTGCCATATAGAACCATGTGAGCTGGCTAATAAGTTTAGACTCATTTATACCTTATGCATTCGTTGCGATAGATAGATGTGTGGCTGTCGGGGTATGTGGTTTAATAGTATTGGCATGTGTTGCCTAATTAACATACTCAGTATATTTATTAATATTGCTGGCATGTGTTGCCTAACTTATATGCTCAGTATATTCATCAGTACTTTGCGAGGTGTTATCACTGTGTAGTTCGTTATAGTCTGTGTTGTCAGTACCGTGCACCATTTATAATAGCTGATTTCCCGGGTGGGGAAAGACGACACTTAACCACCTAGTGTGAGTCTAAGTGATCACCGTCTATTCTGGTTGAGGTCATGTTATACATGGGATAGTTCCTTTAGGATGTATACAGATATAGTACTCAACCGATTCATAATGATTAATTTATTTGATTCTCTGATTTGGGTCATAGTAGAGAGGACTTGCTCGTGGGGTTGACTCACCATTGTTGTTATTTCAGGATACGGTCAGTACCCGTTCCAAGGTTGAGGTTAGCAGTGTGGGACCACCATCCGAACTCAACTACTCTTACGATCCAGTTCAGGGTAGAAGTTTTACGTATTACTTCAGTTTCAGTTTTTATTTACTTTTGACGTCGAACTCTCAGGTTTATATTTAGGGATCCTTGACATAGGATTTCCAAGTTGTAATGGAGGACTGTATTTAAATAAAGGATGGATGGATGTTGTATTATTTACTGTTTCTTTCCGGTCTAAATTCTTTTATTTTCATCATTTTGTATTCCATGCTTGTATATTGCCAATTGTTTTTGATATCCCTCGTTTTTCGTGTATAAGCCTGATCAACTTATGCGTGGAAAATGTGGGGGTGTTACAACTTAGCTCCAGGCACTACGCCTATTGCTAGGGTACCCTATAGGATGGCACCAGTGGAGATGAGAAAGTTGTGGGATCAGATTCAGCAATTACTCAGCCAGGGTTTCATTCGTAGGAGTACTTCACCCTGGGGAGTACCGGTTCTGTTTGTGAAGAAGAAGGATGGTTCGCTTTGCCTGTGTATAGATTACAGGGAGTTGAATAAGGTGACTATTCGGAATAAGTACCCTCTACCCAGGATTGATGATTTGTTTGATCAGTTACGGGGAGCCACCTACTTCTCCAAGATTCATCTGCGTTCTGGGTATCATCAGCTGAGGGTTAGGGAGCAGGATGTTCCTAAGACAACATTTCTCACGAGATATGGTTCTTATGAGTTTTATGTCATGCCGTTTGGGACGACTAACGCACCAGCAGTGTTCATGGACTTAATGAATAGAGTCTTCCGGGCTTATTTGGATCAGTTTGTTATTGTCTTTATTGATGACATATTGATCTATTCTCGGTCGGAGGACGATCATGCTAGGCATCTACGGATAGTGTTGCAGACGCTTCGTGAGCACCAGCTGTATGCCAAATTCGAGAAGTGTGAATTTTAGCAGCGGGAAGTGAAGTTTCTGGGTCACGTGGTGTCAGAAAAGGGGATAGCAGTAGATCCAGCCAAGGTTTCAGCCGTGGTTGAGTGGGGACAACCAACTTCACTTACTGAGATTCGGAGTTTCCTCGGTTTAGCGGGATATTATCGGAGATTCATCCAGGGGTTCTCTAAGATAGCTGGACAACTGACACACTTAACTAAAAAGGGTGTACAGTTCGTGTGGGATGAACACTGTCAGTGAGCTTTTGAGGAGCTCAAAAGGAAGTTGACTTCTGCACCGGTTCTGGCTACTCCACAGAGCGGGATCGAGTATCTTGTCTACACAAATGCTTCTTTACAGGGTCTTGGATGTATTCTGATTTGGAATTGGCAGTAGTGGTTTTTGCCCTACGCATTTGGAGGCATTATCTGTTGGGTGAAGCTTTCAGATTATTTAGTGATCACAAGAGTCTGCAGTAATTGTTCACTCAGCGGGAGTTGAATATGAGACAGCGCAGATGGTTGGAGTTTGTAAAAGACTATTACTTTTTTATACAGTATCATCCAGGGAAAGCGAATGTGGTGGCGGATGCACTCAGTCGCCGACTTGTTGGTAGTCTTTCTGTTTTATTCACCACTGAGTGGAATGCTTTGAGGAATGTGGATGAGTTATCAGATACTGTTATGGCTTGCATGGTGGTTACACCTTCCATCATTCGTAAGGTTTTGAAAGCTCAACTCACAGATCAGCAGTGCATGGACAAGGTTGCAGAGATAGCTTTTGGGGAAGTTCCATTTTACTATGTTGGGACTGACGAAGGCTTGAGGTATAAGGGACGCTTAGTAGTACCTTCTGCTAACGATTTGAAGAAGGATGTGATGACTGAGACTCATCACTTTGAGTTTTCGGTTCATCCAGGAGGGGGTAAGATGTATCAGGATATGAAGAGGCAGTTTTGGTGGGCTGGTATGAAGATGGACATTGCTCTTTTTGTTTCTTAGTGTAGTACTTGTCAGATGGTTAAGATTGATCATCAAAGGCCGCCAGGAGCTCTACAGCCAGTACCGATTCCGGAGTGGAAATGGGAGAGCATTTTTATGGACTTTATGGAAGGGTTGCTAAATTCCTTCAAGGATCACAATTCCATTTGGGTTATTGTGGATAGACTGATGAAATCAGCTCACTTCTTGCCTATTCGCACTGACTTCATTTCGGAGCAGCTGGCGAGGCTTTACATTTCAGAGATTGTGAAGTTGCATGGCATTCCATTGTCTATCAAGAGTTTTCAGCAGGCTTTGGGTACAGAGTTGCATCTTAGCACTGCTTATCATCCTCAGACTGATGGACAGACTGAGCGGGTGAATCAAATTATAGAGGATATGCTTCGGTAGTGTGTTCTTGATTTCAAAGGCCACTTGGAGGATTCCTTACTGCTTGTGGAGTTTGCTTATAATAATAGTTTTCAGAAGACTATTGGGATGGCACCTTTTGAGGCGTTATACGGCCGACTGTGTCGATCGCCTGTTTGTTGGATGGAGGTTGGTGAGAGCAGATTCTTGGGTCCTGAGTTCATCAAGGATACTTCTGAGAAGATAACTCTTATTCGAGATCGCATGCATACTGCCTAAAGTAGGCAGAAGAGCTATGTTGATCGTCGCACTCGGGCATTAGAGTTTCAGGTTAGGGATTAGGTTCTACTCAAAGCGTCTCCTATGAAGGGTGTTATGCACTTTGGGAAGAAAGAGAAGTTGTCTCCGCGATTTGTTGGTTCATTCATGATTACGTATCGCGTTGGAGCTGTTTCTTATCGGTTGGCACTTCCGGATAATTTGGATCGCGTCCATAATGTGTTCCATGTTTCCATGTTGTGGAAATTTCTGCGAGATGAGGATCGGTATCAGCATATCGATGTTGAAGAGATTGAGTTATTTAGAGCCACCGTGTCGTATTGTCGATCGTCGTGATCAGATCCTTCGTAATAAGGTGATTCCTTTGGTGCGTGTTCAGTGGAGTCATCACAATGAGGCTGAGTCCACTTGAGAACGGGAGGATGTCATTTGCTCGCAATTTCCTGAAATATTGGAAAAAGGTAAGAGCGAATTCCGAGGATGGAATTCTTTTTGTTAGGGAGAAATAATGTAATACTCCTAAATTTACAAAGGATAGTTCTGGAATTTCATTAATTCTTTTTTTTTTTTTTTTTCTTGCATTATTTGATTATTTAATTGCATTAATTAGTGTTATGTGATTTATTTGTAATTTAATTGCATTATTTGATTTATTTGTTGGATTAATGTGATTACTTGTTTAATGGTATAAATAAATTGAATTAATTATTTTGTTGCATTTAATGTTTTCATTACCTGAATTTTATTTGAAGAATTTAATTAAATGTAATTGGTTGCTAATTTAACGTGACTGTAGGGTTGGTTGCACATATATAGTTTTCATAGGCAACCGACATTGTTTTACCTAGGTTTGCTTATGGGCCGAATTATACATGGATTAAGGTGTAATGTCTAAGTTTATAAATAGGTGTATTACGGTGGTTTAGGGTTTAAAGAAACAACAAAACAAAAACGTAAGTTTCTGTGTGGAGGCATAGAGGTAACAGAGACTTGTGAGAGAACTGAACGATAGAAAACAGAACAAGGCTTAGGAGGAGGACAGAGAGGACCAAGGGTGAGTAGTGGTGGATTAAACCAAAACCATAGGAGGTTTGAAGGTGGTCAGGGGTTGCTGAAAATTAGGAAGATGGCGATACAGTTTTGAAACCAAAATTACAGGCAAGTTCTTCTCTTTCTCTTTCTCTTTGGCTCGTGTTCTGTGCACCTAGATAATCTCTAGGGTTTAATCAACCAGTAACTGGAATTTACATGTTTAATATATGTTATATTAATGATCTGGTTGTGTTAAAATCAAAACTGTAACAATTTCTACATGTCTCGTTCCAGTTGTTTTTCTGTAAGCATGTTAACTCTGTTGTAACTTTAGACTTTGTAATTGATTTCAACTACTGCAAACGAACCATGGGGATGTTACTGGGATGAGATAAGATCCTTAGGTTCAGTGGTGAAGAGGAACAGAGGGGTTGGAATAGAACTGAAATTTCTTAAATTAGTTTCAGTGTTGTTTTCAAACATGCTAGTTTAATGGCTTTGTTTAATCTCTGTAATTGATTTCAAATTATTGTAAACAAATCTTGGGCATGATTCTAGGCTTAAATAAAACTCTTAAGATCAGTTTTAAAAACCAACAGAGTGATAGGAATAAGCCGGAGAAGGAGCAGAGAAGCTGAAACGAAGCACTGGGGACTGAAGGCTCTCAAAAGAGGTGAGAGCCGGCTCCATAGAAGTGGGAGCCAGCTCCCACATAAGTAGAGCCTGCTCTAAGACTTCTAGAGCCGGGTCTACGCTCAAAAGAGCCTGCTCTTCAAAAATTAGAGCAGGCTCCCTTTAGTTTTTGTTTTATGTTATATGTTTTTACGAACTATTTGTACTGTTAAGCATGGAAACTGTTCCTAATGGGTCTGGGTTTTCATAGAGGGACTAAGAAGTTGTTTTTGGGTGTTATTAAGACCCTAAATTAATTAAAGTTTAATTCTAAATTGTTGGGATTAACAGTATACAGTTAATTAATGTTCTATGCTATTAACGGATGGAAGACAAGATAATTGCTTAATTAAATTACAACAATTAAATGGGATTTAATGTGTTTATAAAACTTGTTTTAAATGCATGGTGAAATATTTTAATTAATAAATTGGACTTGTAGCATAGTGCATGGCTCTGTTTTAAAAGATAAAACAGAATACTAGTGTACAACTTAGTAAGCTGTTACCGGATATAAAGAACTAAGTTGCTTAAATTAATTTAGCAATTTATTGGACTATAATATAATTATAGAATTCATTTTAAATGCATGATAGAGTCATTGATATATTAGATTTGATCTATGCCTGCTCTGGATGCTAGTTGTGAATTATTAAACCGTTTCCAGCAATTACATGGTTTAATTCTTGGATTTAAATTGCTGAAACTTTAAACACTTTTCTGCAATGATTTGAATATTGGTTTTAGACTGTAAATTACTAACTTATTATTTATGTTTTGTAATTTACATGAATATGAAGGATTGTATGCACCGGTATGGGACGGTGACATATTAGGGACAGTTTAGCTCAAAACGCTTAAACCTACCCTAATGGATTAAAGGATGGATTGAAAAATATTAAATCCTAATTATGACTAAGTCAGATCAACTGCGACTAAGTTAAATGGCTTCCTAGATTAATGGATGGTAGCTAAGTCATATCAACTGAATAAGTTGAGAGACTAACTAGTTTATTTATTGTATGTCAGTTCAATAAATATTTGAACTACATACCCTGGTTTTGGACGAACTTTATATATATGTTTATGGTACCACGAGATGAGCTTGAGTCTCAGACTCGTTGGTTAGGGTGCGTATATGCAGTGGATGTGTAGCTGGTTATAATAGGTTAAGGTGTACCCTGTTAGGTCTAGGTACTCATGCCCACCTTTGGGTGCATTTTTGCATGTTGCTTTTTATTCACGTTGAGACCCCTATTATAGACTAGTGAATGTTCCTTAGTGTCGATATATTTATATGTATGGACTAGATAGATATTGTGAGGTGTCTACGGTGTATCTGCTTATTGGGTCACTGTATGGATTACAGTTAGATTAGAACTTGCTCGTGGGCCTGACCCACTCTTCTATTATTCTTTTTAGGTGCAGGACGGTTCCAGCCTTAGAGTTTGATCATGCTTATCGAGGATAGTCTCTCATTCATCTACGTATGTAGGACTTCTCTCGATGATTCTAGTTTGATGTCTTCAGTTCCAGTTCAGTTGAGATTTTCTTTAGGGGTCCACTATTTGGATTCCCAAGTTGTAACCTTGAAGGTTTTGGAGGATTGAATTAATATTATTTATCGTTGGAGGATTTTATTAATATTTCTTTTGGTTTTCTTTATTTAAATTCTTAATTTTCTATTCTGTGTTCGATTTAATTGTTTGATATCCCTCAGGTTTGGGCTTGGGCCTGATCAACCCGTGTCTCGGATCCGAGGGGTATCACAGTGAACCTGCCCCTGTAAGTGCAAGTGGAGTACCTAAGAGATCATCAGTTGCAACATGCAAGTATTGCCTACAAACTGGTCATAATAAAAGGACTTGCCAGAGAGCTCAAACAACAAGAGAAAGAGCTGCAGCAGCAAGAGGGAGGGCTGTAAGTGCAAGAGGAAGAGCTCAAACAGCAACAGTGAGTGTTTCAGTCAATTTTAAACTTGCTATGTTTTGATAAATTTCTTTTATTACTGTTTAATATACCTTCTAATTGTTAATTTAGGAAAACATAAGGTCTCAAACTCAAGGATCAGAAGGAGCAGGAACTTCTGGTGTTACACAACAGGTATAAGTCCTTACTTATGTTCACTATAACAAATTTTTAATTCTATAATTACCTAATACTGTACTTAGCTAATTTTTTTTGTTTAAATTTTTTCCAGTCCCAAACTGCTAGGATATGTGGAAGAAATGTAAGTGCAAGAGGTGGAAGAAATGTACATGCAAGAGGAGCTTCTCAACCAAATGTGAGTGGCATTGGTGGTGGTTCTCGATAAAATGTGAGTGGTAGCAGAGTTGGAAGACAGCCAAACCAGAGTGGCATCAGAGGTGGAAGACAGCCAAGTGAGAGTGGTATTGGTGTTAATCCTCCGCCATGGGTAAGTAATAAATTACCTAATATTTATCCTTATACATATTAATTTATTGTTGCATTAATATTCTAATCCTAATATTCAATTACAGAGAGAGTAGCAAAAGCAGTAGTACCAAGGAAAAAAACACAACAGCGAGCTGGTTTTAGAGAGGGTAACTAGCAGTTGGAGGCTCCTTTGGGTTTTATTCACCATACAACAGTGAGGATTTTTTTATGACCTACTTTGTTTGAAACTTGTAAGTTTGTGGTTGACAAAGGTTATGTTTGTAAGTTTGTGGTTGACAATGGTTATGTTTTTTTTTTTTTTTTTTTTTTTTTTTTTTTTTTTGTGGTTTCTCAGTAATAGATGATGCTTGATTTGTGATTGTATATGCATGTGCAATGATAATAGATTGATGATGCTTCAATGGTAAATGTACTCAATATAGGTCAATATTCATTACATAATTTTATTTCAAATAAATAGCAAAAACAGATAACAAGAAGTAAGCAAATACAACTATCTTCAAATACAAAATAGTTGTTTCAATAACTAGTAACCTTGAACCTATAGCTTGTCTCTGCAACCTCAATTCAGCAACAACCTCAAGCAAAAGTTGATTTGCAGGTGAATACTCCTCAGTAGCACCAACAACAGCAGCACCAACAGAATCATCTATAGGGTTACACCATTCCCAAAAACTACATGTTTCATTTTCACAAGTATAATACAGCCTTCCTTTGTTGCGATTTTTGTCATTCTCTATAACCTTCACTATAGCAAAATCCCCACAGCGACAAATCTTGTTCCTATACTGTATATAGCCTCTGCCTCTACCTTCACGACTATTTACGCTTGATTGAGACATCACTTTACATAGGAGAATATAAGAGAGGAAGAGAGGCACTTTACATAGGAGAATATAAGAGAGGAAGTGCAAAAAAATATTGTGCCTATCTCCTATTTATAGAAGCCAAACATGATCGTTGGAGTTGAGGGGCAATCTGGGCTTTAACATGGACTTTGTGGGCAATCTGGGCATTTTAAATACTTTATAACCTGAAGCCAAACATAACCATTAATATTTGTAAACAAACAAAACCGTTTAGGGACAATCTGGGCATTAAAAGCTTTTTTTTGCTGACGTCGGCAAAAAGTATCTCTGACCAACTTTGACCGTTGACTGAGGGGGAAGACTGATCTGTGTCAGAAAAAGTAGAGGGTCTGACTGAAATTTTGCAAATGTGGAGGGGTCTCCTTAAAGTTAGGACATACCTCAGGGAGTGTAACTGAAGTTAACCCAATATATATCCACAATAAAAGCTGTGAAATCCACTTATGAGGATTCAAATCAGTTCTATATATAATAAACTTGAGCACGTGTTATGATGTGCCGATGTTTGTTTGTTTGTTTGTTTTTTTTTTTTAAACCTACTTCATATATGGAAGGAAAGTATGTACGTGCTACAAATTGATAATCACTGTCCTATGAATAATCTTCATTTTATTGTTTTGTTTTGCTTAATGTGTCTCTGAGAGAGAGAGACACAAGAGAAGAAAGAAAACGAGGAAGACAGAGAAGCATTGTCCTTAATTATTAAGTCATATTCTTTTATATATTTTAATTAACAAAGAAGTGGTATCTCGATCAACTAAAGTGATCAAAAGGTGAATGGTTGAAGTATTGTAAGAGTTGTTCTCCACCACAATGGACAAATAAATAAAATAAAATAAAATAATATAAACAACACAAAGATTTAATCAATCTTCATTTTCTAATTTTTTTTCAGGTACCTTTTGTGCATATATGTTTCTGTGATCATATACAGTAGTCCTAACTGTTAAGCAAAATTAGCATTCAATTATGACAAATAACCTTTTAGATCCATACATTAACAAATATTAGGAATATATGTATACAATTTGAGGACTCGTCAACCTCTCATTTAGGAATTATATATTTTACACTAAGCCAAAAGAAATTTTTTTTTTTTTTTTTCTTACCGGAAAAATAAAAAAATAATAATAATAGTTATCAAAGTAACTTGCGGGTATAAAAAAATTAACTCAAAGTCAGAGCTAATATTTTCCAACAATACTAAATTCCAGTAGTCCAAACAGCTGCCTTCCTAAATGAAAAACATTCAAACTTAAGCAAGGACTTTAGTGAAGGTCCTGATCCACCACCATATAGTGATAATCAAGGATGAAAAGTCTATATGATTAATAAATGTTGTCACACCCATAAAATATATTTTGTATGGTCTTAATGAAGTGGTGGAATCCATTGAAAGTAGCCGTTTAATTACTGAAATTTAATTGCACAAAAAACTAACATTTCTTAATCATTTGATTTTTTTTTTGGGTAAATAATTTAAAAAAAAAAAATGGAAAATTTAATCCTTTGAAAATTCACAAAGACAAACTAATTAGAATGGTAAAAAGTTTCTTGTAGGCATCATAATATAGATTTAAATAAATCAAACGGCCGGCGATGGAAGACTGACCACACATTTGGAAAGCATTTAAATTTTGTTCTAGTAGCTCTTAAAGGTTGTTGGTTGAGGGCCTGAGGCGGGCCTTGCATTGAGAAGCAATATATGAGAAGCCAGGGACGCCACGAACAGAAGACGTAGTCCACTTAAATTGTCATGTCCACATTATCTTTATTTATGTAAGAGAAAGACGTGTGTACCTTGGGAGAAAAAAATTGGTGTGACCAGGCGCGGAGGGAGGTGGAGGTGGAGGTGGGGGTGGGGCTAATTTTTTTAAAACCTAGCTACATAATTTAGGTTACTAAGTTGCTATTTGATAAAATTAAAAATTAAGTATTAAAAATTTTAAGACCTTATATTTTTAAGTGGTAATAGAAAAATAATTTTTTTTTTTTTTTAATTTTCAGCGTTTAGCATTCAGTGATAAGTGTCTCTCGCACTTTGGCAGAAGACTTTAGCTTATTATCCGTGACGTGTATTCAATTTGAGTTAAATGATTCATGTGATGATGATATGATCATTTACCAAAAATTTTATGGAAATTAAAAGTGTGACTTTCCTATCTATGAGCCAACAGCCACCCTTCCCCTATAAAAACAACCCCATTCCCTCAACACCACCCCACAAGCACAACCCATATGCTACTTTCTCTCAATCCAGACATGAACTTCTCCAAATCTCTCTTCCTTTCCATTTTCCTTCTCACTACCCTCTTCTTCACCTTCACCCATGCAGCCCTTTTCAATGTCATAAACAACTGCCCCTACACGGTTTGGGCTGCGGGCGTCCCCGGTGGTGGCATGCGGCTTGACCCAGGCCAAACTTGGGACATCAATGCCCCGGCAGGCACAACAGGAGCCCGTATCTGGCCCCGAACCGGTTGCAACTTCGATGCATCAGGCCGGGGCAGCTGTCAGACCGGTGACTGCAATGGACTCCTCCAATGCAATGGCTATGGTGCACCTCCTAACACACTAGCTGAGTATGCCTTAAACCAATACCAAAACTTGGATTTCTTTGACATTTCTCTTGTGGACGGGTTCAATGTGCCCATGGACTTTAGCCCAACGTCCAATGGGTGCACCCGTGGCATAAGATGTACAGCTGATATTAACGGGCAATGCCCGAATGAATTGAGGGCACCGGGCGGGTGTAATAACCCGTGTACCGTGTTCAAGACCGATGAGTACTGTTGCAATTCCGGGAATTGTGGGCCCACAAATTTCTCAAGATTTTTTAAGGAAAGGTGCCCAGATGCTTATAGTTATCCCAAGGATGATCAAACTAGCACATTTACATGCCCTGGTGGGACCAACTATAAGGTTGTGTTTTGCCCTTGATCACCTGCTGATACTGATTTTCGTAATAAAAACTGTAAAATCCACTTATAAAGGATTCAAATCAGTTTTATATTTATATATAGAATAAATTTGAGCACATGTTATAATGTGCTATGCTTTCTGTGTAACCTGCTTTATAATGTATGGAAGGAAACTAGATGTTGGTAATCACTTTTCTTTGTGTGTGTGTGATGTGCGAGAGAGATGACTGTAAGTCTAAAATGTCATCATAAGAAAGAAAACGAGGGACGCCAGTGCTACTAATCCTTGCAAGCTGTTCCCATTTGGAATCTATTTGTACTTTAACCTTTGTAGAGAGTTGGAGACCTGCATCTTACTTGGTGAAACAAAGGAAGCCCAGTGCTTCATTTGTGTGTGTGTGAGAGAGAGAGAGGGGTGGGGGACGAGGGAAGACACAGACATGGAGGACATAAGCATATTCCTTGAGTCATATTCTTTTATGCAACTCCGTGATGCTTCATTTGATGTATAATTAATTCTTTTTCAAAAGGAGGTGAAAGGTTCGCTTTCTTGGTAGATATATTTATATAACCAAATAAGATTGGCGGCGAAAAAAAAAATTCTAACCAAATAAAATAAATGAAGAATACTGTATAGGTGAAGACTTCAACCAAGGTATTAGGTAAAAAACAAATAAATTAACGAAGTTATATATTACCTCTAAAATAAATAGTTAATGAAAATTCTTTATCAAGACAAAAATTAACAACACAAGAGTTTAATCAATCTTTATTTTCTAATTTTTTTTTTAACCCATTTTTTGTGCATATACGTTTTTATGAACATTAAAATTTAGAAAACAGTTAAATTAATTGATTATAGATTATAAGCCATATTTGGATCATTTATGTTGTGAACCAAGAGAATTAGAACTTGTATCCAACGTTTTAATTTTCAAAACTAAACCAAAGCTGGAATGCTTCTCTTTCGGTCGGAACAGATCAACTGTGGTGCAAAGCAATAAAATATTTTGATAGAAAGAAATAAAAAAAAAAAAAAAAAACTATCTCTTGAAATATTTACAAAATTTTCATTCAAATTAGATCTCAATTATAACAAATAAGATTCATACATGAAAAAAAGTAAGATTTTTTTTTTTATGCCAAGACTCGAATTCTCAACCGCACATTTGTAGAGTAATTAATGACCGTAATTATATGATCAAGACTACTTGGTCTGGTGATTATATATTTAACACTGAAACTCCATTTGCTTCAATGTAAAATATATTTTTTTTCAGGTAAAATATTTTCTTTCAATTTTAATGTTCGGTGTTTGATAAAGGAGGTCGAGTCTATCGGGTGAAACGTATAAAATAGTTTGTCGAAAATTAATGAATAAGTTATTTTTATTAAACTTTAATATTTTTTTTTTTTTGTAAATATTTTTCGACAATTAAATACCAAAAATTACAAAAAATATTTTTAAAATAAAATATTTTACGCTCAAATATACGGAGCCTAAGTCTAATATATATATTTTTGTTCATACTATAAAAAATTTATATCAGTCTAGAATGTTATTCCAGTAAATGCTATCATAACTTGCGAGGTCGACAGCTAATTAAAATTTGGTTCAAAGTCAGAGCTAATTGTTTCTAATCAAACTACGTACATTTCTTGTTGTCCAAACCAGTTACAAGTGGTGTCACTTTTTTTTAATGTTTGGGATAAAAAGTTATTGAAACTTAACCAAGGACTTAATGAAGGTCTTGTCCCACCACAATACAGTAATGATCGAGGACTTTAGTGATGGTCTTGTTGGGACAAAAATATATTGAAAATTCTATACGATAAATTGATGTTGTTATATACTCTTAAAATATTTTGTATATTGAAAGAACACTTCATATGTTGTATGTACTCGTTTAGTTTTTGAAATTTAATTGTATAAAAAGTTAAGGTTCCGCTTCACATTTGTTTTGTTTTTATTATTTTTATTTTTGGGTTGTTACAGTGTTAATTTTGGTAACAAAAATATATTTAATGCGTCCTTATTTTATTTTACATCGTGCAAAAATACTTCGTGAACCATGACCCAAAACCAAAATATCAAAAAGTTATTTTTTCTTATTTTGACAACTATTCATATCCCAAAACCATAACAGTAACGCACAACACAAGCAAAAAAAAAAAAAAAAAAACCTAAAATATCGTTTTCAAACGTACTTTCAATTTTTTTTCAAAATATTCCTACAACAAAAACACTTTTCTATTTAAGCTAAAAATAAAATTCTTAAAATAAAACGCATGGCAAACGGATCTAACACTTCATAATCATAAAAAATCATTGGACAAAAACTAATCATAATAGAAAACAATTTTGATAGAGCTATCATTATATAGATTAAAATAAATCAAATGGGATGGACCCCACATTTGGAAAGAATTTTAATTTCCACGAACAGAAAACGTAGTCCACTTAAATTTGCGTTGTGATTTGTGACGCCTAATAGTAGAAAAAATAGATTGATTTCCTTTACAGATACTCTCCAAGTCTCGAACGTGTAATGATAAGAAGAGAATGGTCTTCATTGAACCCACATCCATTAAGGTTTAAAAAGTCCAGTCCATGAGTCTAGACTCGCTCAAGCCTTTGGTCTCTTTGGGTAAGCCTTAATACTCAAGCCTTTGGTCTCTTTGGGTAAGCCTTAATAGGGGCGGAGCTAAGATTGTAAAGTAAGGAGGGCTAAAAATAATTAAATTTATGATTGTTTAACGTGTCATCCATGTTCTAAATACATAATTACCATGCATCAGTTATTCAATTAAATCCAATAATTTATAACCTTTTAATACATTTACACTTCCAAACTCTAATGTATTTTCACAGTTAAGAATTCATTGAAGTTTGCTTCATACAAGTATTAAAACAAACAATTATAAGAATGCAAGATATATATATTCCTTATCAATAAATTCACATTAGAAAGGAAGACATATGTGCTCCGCCCCTGACTAGTTATTAATCAATTATGTAGTAAACTATTCAATTTAATAACCCCCCCCCCCCTCTCTGTAAAAATAAAATTCAATATTTCACTGGATTAACAATAATAATCCATGATATCCATCCACATATGCCTTAGTGCTTTACACACGGAGAGTTTAGGTCTTCTTCGATAAACTAATAATGTGTTTGATTTATTGGGCTGGGTCCTATTATATTTTATTATGGTTTATTTTTGTGATTGAGCATATCTATGGTTCGTGAGTTTGCTCATATTTAAGGTTTGGCCTTTGTAAATTTTATAACTCTTTTTATTTATAGAAATATTATGGATTGGGTTGGGCTGATAGGAAGATGAAGAGTAGTACATAGAATTATAGGAACAATAGTACTAATTTTTTTTTTCAATTCGACCTTGGCTATAGCACAGGTTAGCCCATTATTAGTTCCTCCCTTGAGCCTTAAAACTAGGGTACGTCAGCACTTCTCGTTCATTATCATCTGCTATAATTCAAATAAGGATGACAGACTTTCAAGGTCGAAGAGTTTTAAGGAAATGGAACACCCAATGCCCTCCCTCACATTGATATACTCAATCGGAAGTGGCTTGAAATGTAGAATCGAGTTGAATGTATCTAATGAATGGCTCCCATTTCGTTCAAATTTCTCTAAATGTCGTTACTCTAAAAAGAAAACCTATAATCATCTCATAATCCCTTCTTATGATCTTACAACATGATTGATGGTTAGGCATTTTGCCTAGAATATCCTATTATTTAAGATAGAAATTTTATTTTTTTTCCATAATTAATTAAGCGTAAAAAAATTAATTGAAAAATTTTATTACACCAGCAATACCAACCAACCTATTATATGATGTTACGTAAATTTAAAATGTATTTAGATCCGTGAATCTTACAACTATGTGTTAATATTTAATCTGTCTCCAATGTCATACCATTAATGTTGATTTTTTTTAAAAAAAAATATACGCATTTTCTAACTTTAGAGATGACAAATGAAGCCTGATTGAAGGAGGATATGAAACTCACCACATGATGTCTTGGTGGCATCACGCTGACATTATGTCGTGAAAGTCCACACCTCCACTCACATAACTCATGTTTGAAGGTATCATTGCCCTATTTCAGAACTATTAAAGTATTTTCCATGAATTTGCCATTGGGCTGGACCAGACTAACAATCCATACAATCAGTAGTTCCATGAAAATCATTTTGAGACATTAATTGAAGACTTTAATGGTTTGGCACTCTTTGAAATTTCTCACCACATATTGTGGAGATGATCAAGCATGTGCCAAACCATATTTAGCCGCCTCTCATCTATATAAACCATCCACCTATACATGCTTACAAAACCATACAAAAACAAACCCTAAGTCCAAATACTACACTATTTCACTCCTTTCCAAAATGAGTTTCATAAAAAACCTCCCCATTTTAGTTTCCTTTTTCTTTAGTCTATACTCCACCTTCACCGATGCAGCCACCTTTGATGTGGTGAACCAATGCACCTACCCAGTCTGGGCTGCTGCGTCGCCCGGTGGGGGCAGGAGGCTAGACTCCGGCCAGTCCTGGACTGTCAACGTGAACCCCGGCACCACCAATGCTCGTATATGGGGCCGAACCAACTGCAACTTCGATGCCAGTGGCTGAGGCCAATGTCAGACAAGTGATTGCTATGGGCTTCTAGAGTGCCAAGGCTACGGTAGCCCACCGAACACTCTTGCCGAGTTTGCCCTAAACCAATCCAACAACTTGGACTACGTCGACATACCAAATGTTGACGGGTTCAACATTCCGATGGACTTTAGCCCCACCACCGACGTGTGCAAACATCTCCGATGCGCCGCGCCCATCAATGAGGAGTGCCCGGCTGAGCTGAGGGCTCTGGGCGGCTGTAACAACCCGTGCACGGTGTTCAAGACCAATGAATATTGTTGCACTGATGGACCTGGGAGTTGTGGGCCTACCACATTCTCAAGGTTCTTCAAGGATAGGTGCCCAGATGCTTATAGCTACCCTCAGGATGATCCAACCAGCTTGTTCACTTGCCCTGCTGGTACCAACTACAGGGTTGTGTTCTGCCCATGAGGCTCTTTCATACGCTACAATAAGAGATTACAAAGTCTCAACACTCACAACCTTTTTTGAGGATTAAAGGGTAGTCAAATAAATTTGCGCACATATTGTGCACATTATGCAGTACTTTATGTACCCGTGGTATCAATGATAGACTTGATAGTGAATAATGGATGTGAACCATATGATTATATGGTCAAAGAAATAAAATCTTAAATTTTCATCACCAACTTTTAAGCTTTCTAACACATGTACTCTTTATCTGCTTCTGCATTTATAGCCGAATATGATTTTTAAGTATGGACAATTTCTCCTTACCTTGCTTGGTTACTGGACTTTCACCCTCTAGGGTGCAACACTCCACCACTTCGCCTGGCAGCACGATTGTGTCTTATCATTTTCTCTTTCGGTTCTTAAAAAAACTAAAGAATAATGATTAGCTACTCACCGGTGAGTAGGGTGAATCTACTTACCTCCTATGTGGTCCAATAACAAAATAACACATCACATTTAATAATAAAATAATCCACACCTAAAAATACTATATACTTTTATTCGATGATTGATCCGAGAAAACAGAGAAAGGTATGAATTATTTTATTATTAAATGTGATGTGCTATTTTGTTATTGGACCACATAGGAGGTGAGTAGCTTCACCCTACTCATCGGTGAGTAGCTAAGTATTGTTCAAAACTATAATATCAACTGAAATTAAGAATATTTGTCAGTTCCTTGAAAAAGGTATTTGGAAGAATATGTATGCAATTTTTTTTTAAATATTTTTTATTTTGTTCAAGAATTTTAATATTAAAGTTATACATTTGTTAACCGCTTAAAATTTTAAAATAAATGGTTAATAAATATGATATCTATCAGACCATCTATAACTAAAATTGAAACATTCTCTCTAACTGATGACTTGGGTCCTTAAAACAAAAAAAAAAAAAAAAAAAAAATGACAACTTGGTTTTTGTCAAAATAATCATAATTAGTAATTTTAAGAATGCTGTATCCTCAATTCCTCACTCCGAACCTTTAAAAAAACATGACTCAATTACCTCTCAAATGTAGAATTTACTAATATGATTGTGGGGTACAAGTACTCTCGAAGGATAAAAATGTTAGGTTTCTGAGATTTGATTTTATATTTTCTGCTACTTTGAAAGTGATTACTATCAATGAAAGAAAAAGCTAATCTAACTTGGATGACTTGTAAGAAATGCTGACTTGCATAAATTGAAACCTTGTTGGCGTGGCAAAATTAATCTCTCCCTCTCTCAATCATATAAGGCCTTGGATGACTTGTAAGACTTTCTCTCTCTATCTCCTGTTGCCGAATCACCTACCATAACATCTGTGGACTATGAAATGCACACTTCTTTTTTTTTTTTTCATAGATGAAAGTATGTAGCGAAACAAGCAAGGCATAGGCCCAAACAAATGGAGACAAAGCCCAAAATCAAGACTGAGAATCTAAGCCCTATTCAAATATAGATCCCATTAGAATGCATTCTCGGAACTTATGGAAAAATCCAATTAGTTATGACTTGGGCTTGGACCATTTTCCACGACATTCATATATATTTTTTAATTAGATAAATAATTCACAAATACTTTCCATGAGATCCAAACTAAAAATATCGGATATACCATCCCAATGACGCAGTGGTATGATACAAGCAGGGGCGGAGTATTATTCCACGCAGGGGCGGAGTCAGGATTACAAAGTAGGGAGGGCTAAAAATAATTAAACCCATGATTGCTTAGTGTGTCATTTATGCTCTAAATACATAATTATTATGCATCAGTTATTCAATTAAACCCAATAATCTATAACCTTCTAACACATTTACACTTGCAAACTCTAACGTATTTTCCCAGTCAAGAATCTATTGAAGTTTGCTTCATACAAGTATTAAAACAAATAACTACAAGAATGCAAGATATATATGTTCCTTATCAATAAATTTACATTAGAAAGTAAGACATATGTGCTCCGCCCCTGACTATTTATTAATCCATTATATAGTAAATTATCCAATTTAACAAAAAATAATCAATCCAATAACAAAGCCGCCCACACCCCCCCCCCCCTCTTTTTTTTACAAAAATAAAATTCAATATTTCACTGGATTAACAATAATAATCCATGATATCCATTCACCTATGCATTAGTGCCTTACACACGAAGAGTTTAGATCTTCTTCCATAGACTAACAATGTGTTTGATTTACTGGATTGGGCTCTATTATACTTTATTATGGTTTATTTTGTGATTGGGCATGTTTATGGTTCGTGAGATTACTAATATTTAAGGTTTGACATTTGTAAATTTTATAGCTCTTTTTATTTATAGAAATACTATGGATTGGGTTGAACTAATAGGAAGAAGAAGAGTAGTACATGGGCTTATAGAAACAATAGCACTAATTTTTTTTTTTAATTGGACCTGAGCTATAGCCCAGGTTAGCCCATTACTAATTCCTCCCTTGATTCCAAGCTGACTAAAAAGGCTGTGGAAAATGGGAAAGTTACAAAAAAATTGACACTTGCACTAGTGCCATGGTACAAAAGTAGTTTCTAGATTTATAGTGTTTTTACTCATTTAGCATTGAATCAAGGTTTTAGACTTAAAATGAATAAGCAAATGATTACGTGTAGTTGTATTATAATTTTTTTGGTTAGTGTCACTGTCAATGTAAAAGAAGATGCTACAATTCAAACCCATCTCATAAATTTAACATTAGGTATATTATACATAACCCCTCTGTACTAATTTTTTCGTTCAAAATGCCTCCACTAAAATTAAACACCCTTCTGAACTAACAAAACCCATCAAGTTGCCCCGAAATGACAAAACTGCCCTTCTAAGTTAAATGAATATTTAAAACTTATAATATTATTGTAAGATTACAAAAATACCCTTGAGTTGGTGGGTCTACTGCTCATCTCCATCTTCCTTTGATTTTAAGCACCAGAAACCCATATTCATCTCTATCTTCCTTGAATTTAGATTTAGAGCATTCTGATTGTAATTGTTGTTTGATTTGTTTGTGTTGACTTGTTTGGTTGAAAAGAAAAATTGAACACGGGAGAAATTTGTGTGAAAATATAGCATTGTGGGTAGTTTTATTCGCATAAAATTAGAGAGATTCTATAAACACATATATATACACTGGACTTGGTGTGTGAATTTACATTCTTTCATATGTATGGGAAGAATTCTCCTTCGACACACTTAAACTTATCCGCACCGAATTCTCGTCAATCGGACACTACTCCTTGACCTCATCGGCGATTAGAGCCATATTCAGCTCTCTCGCTGACCAAACATCCGTTGCCATTGTCGACGACGACGTAATTCTGATCAACTAGATCTCGCCGTTCACTCTCAACTGCTGCGACGATCGCAGTGGCCATCACGACTCTCTCGGCCGGGGACCAGATGGCTTAACGACTCTCTCTCGGCCAATCTTTGCCGGACGGTGTCGGAAGAGACCACAAGGACATACAGAGACTCATCTTCGAGTCCGCCGGTGCACATGAATTCCTAGTCGGCGACTTCACAAGCGTCGAATTAGTGGCTCTCGAGGTCGATTCTTCAGCGAAGCGTCAGCGATGTTCGGGACAACGTTCAGGGCATTAAGGTTTCCAATGATTCGATGATCGCCGTGGGGCTCACCTTGTTTCTTTCTTTTCTGGACCAATACGACATCGTCCTCTATCGGCGAACCCATTTTAGAAACGCTGGCGATAAGAATTGCCGGAATTTCAACCGGAATCGGTGAGTTGGGGTGTCCTTCGGCGGTGAATATTCAGGCGAAGACAGAGTCCGATCAATTTTGGGTGTTTCTAGCTACTTACAAGAGGAGCAAACAGAGGGAAAATGTTGCCAGAGTCGCACAAGGAGGTCCAAATCAAAATTTTTACTTGACTGGGTTGGTGATTGTGGCAACGCCACCGTAGAAGGAAATGTTCACAACAATACTTTGGTTCTTCCTGTTGCAACTCATCGGAGTCGGTGTCGACGGAGAGGACGACGGCGCCCCAATCGGCGCCGTAGAGTCGAAGTTCAGTATGATCAAAGTCTGGGACTTTGATCTGTAAGGGAAAATACATCTGCACAATTTTGAAATTTAACCCAAAAAATAGAAATTAGATTTATAAGTTTTAAATTTACAATTAACTTAGAAGGGCAATTTTGTCATTTCGAGGCAACTTGATGGGTTTTGTTAGTTTAGGGGGGTGTTTAATTTTAGTGGGGGCATTTTGAACGAAAAAATTAGTACAGGGGGGTTATGTGATTTTTCCCCTTTAACATTATCTCCATTATGAGTCATTACGTGTAGCCGCCTCCATCTTTTTTTACTGGTCCTCATGTGGCTTTATTTATTTACATGAACCCAAAAGCCGCCCCTGCTCTATATAAACCCCCAACCATCTCAGAGAAACCAAGCAACAAAACTAAAACACACACACACACACACACCCCTAGTCTAAATATAGTATCACCTACCAACAACATGGGCAATTTAGCCACCCTCTCTTTGTTCCTCCTCCTCACCCTTTTCAGCACCACCAATGCAGCCACCTTCGAAATCCGCAACAATTGCCCCTACATTGTGTAGGCCGCCGCATCCCCCCGGTGGCGGCAGCTGCCTCGAACGAGGCCAAACCTGGACCCTAAACGTGCCCGCAGCCACCAAGATGGCTCGCATTTGGGGTCGGACCAATTGCAACTTTGATGCTGCTGGGAGGGGCCATTGCCAAACAGGGGACTGTGGTGGGGTCTTAGAGTGCACGGGATGGGGTGTCCTACCAAACACCCTAGCTGAATACGCACTATACCAATTTGGCAACCTGGATTTCTTTGACATATCCCTGGTTGATGGGTTCAACATCCCCGTGGACTTTAGCCCCACCACCGGCAGTTGCCGGGGCATTTCGTGCACGGCCGACATCAATGGGCAATGCCCAAATCCGTTGCTGGTCCCGGGCGGGTGTAACAACCCATGCACGACATTGAAGACAGATGAATACTGCTGCACAAAGGGACTTTGTGGGCCTACAAATTATTCAAAGTTTTTCAAGGAGAGGTGCCGTGACGCCTATAATTACCCTCAGGATGATCCTACAAGCACATTCACCTGTCCTGGTGGGACTAATTATAGGGTTGTGTTTTACCCTAGAGGGTCCTCTCTTTTCCTTCTGGAAATGTATGGAAGTAACGATGTGGAGTAAGAGGTCCTTAACCTAGACTTGTCACTTGTGAGTTGTGACTACTTGGTGAAATAATGTTTGTTTGCACCTCAAATAATAATAGTAATTAAGAGAGTGTTTTTGTAAATAAATGGGAGTGTTGTGTGTTCTGTTTTGCTGAGGTTTGATGTTAAGAGAGTTTCAATTAAGAAACATTTGCTATCAGCATGTTTTATTTGCTCATCCTTTAGCTTAATATATATGAACAATGAATCTTCATAAATAATAAGGAAGTTAAGGACCTACTGATCCTATAAACTGTTCAAGACTATTATAAAATTCAGAATGAACCCTTCAAAGTTAAACACAATGCCAATTTTAAGACTAATAAGATAATGATAGTTTATTGCCAGATTAAATAAAATTCAATGCATCTCATTATTACTTAATTAATTATCATTGCCTACTACATGATAATAAAATCTCATAGATTGGTCCTCCATTAACATGTTTGAAGTTTCTCAAAAGAATCATTGGATGCCTTGAATCCAATGATTGGATATAATATATAATAAAGATTGAATTATTTCTATAAAAAAAAAAAAAAAAAAAATGCATGGATAGAGAAGTGACTTGAATCAATCGATTGGATCAAACTGATAATATGCATTTGAAATATTGAACAATAAATGTAAAGATGAAATAAGTATTGTGTAGGTCCATTTATTAATGAAAAATTCTAGAAGGGGCGAATTATTATCGCCCAAGTTGATCTTCAATAAGAGCGTTAAAAAACTGTTGCATAGGTCGCCTGCTTAGTTTGTAATTTTAAAAACAATTCTCAAAAATTTTAAAAATAGAAAATTATTCTCAGAGAATAATTTTTTAAATCTAATAAAGATTGAATTATTTCTATAAAAAAACAAAAAAATGCATGGATAGAGAGGTGACATGAATCAAAACAATTGGATATATATAATATATATGAATCACACACATAAACTGATAATATGCATTTGAAATATTGAACAATAAATGTAAAGATGAAATAAGTATTGTTTAGGTCTATTTATTGATGAAAATTTCTAGAAGGGGCGAAGACTTAGCCCAAGTCGATTTTCGACAAGAGCGTTAAAAAACTATTGTGTAGGTCGCTCTGCTTAGTTTATAATTTTGAAAATAGTTCTAAAAAAATTTTAAAAATAAAAAATTATTCTCAGAGAATAATCTTTTAAATTTAATACAGATTGAATTATTTCTATAAAAAAGTGTTGATTGGATATATATAATATGGGGCGAATTGCAAAAAATTCCCTTCGACTTTCACCCGTTAGCAAAAAAAAACCCTATTTGAATTGTTTTAGTAAAAAATCCCCCTCAACTATCATGAGAGGGGTATTTTATCTTCTGTCTATTTAAGGAGCTATATTTTGGACGAAAATACCCCTCAAACAGCCAATTGGTCACCACCACCATCAACGTGTGTCTTTTACCTTGTTGTCTTCTCCATGTTGAGATTTTTAAACGATTTTAGAACTCATTTAAAATATTTCAATATTCCTTTATTATTTAATTTCATTATTTAAATTTTATATTGTAACTTATGGAATTAATTTACATGAACGTTATACTATAACGTATATAATTTATTGAGTTTTTATTATAGCAAATAAAGAGTTGGCCGTTTTGGCTTCTTTGAGGAGGCCTAAATATATGGCAATGGGATGCACTCAAAGGATATACCAAACTACTCTACCACATTTGCGTATTACTTTTCCAGAGATTATCCTATCAATATCTTTCACATATTTCACATATATTTCACGTCCTTTTTCCTTACTGTGGTCGTGCACATAGAGGAGGTGCCGTTAAGAGCTGATCAGGTTGTATCTTGGAGTTGACTAGCACCGTCCGCACCTGCACGTAAGGGAGGGCTATCAACTTTAGGTCAATGTGTTTATCACGTGCCTCTCTATATCAGGCCAGCCTTTCTTTAACTTTACTTTTATATTTTATTTGTTTTATTTCTTTATATGTAACGATTATATTTAAAGTGTGTGTCTATATATATATATATATATTTGTATGCAAGTAATATCATACAAAACTACCATATTCTCATTGATTTAATTTCTGTAAAACTTACTTTAATTGTCAATTATATTTATATAATATTTTAATATGATTCGTTTATAATATTTTAGTGCATAAAATTATATTTCCATAACAGTCTAAAGTTGATAGCTTCTTGACTTATTGCCTAATCGGTAAAAGAACTAAATCTTTTTTATTGTGAACAAAACGCGTTTTGTTTTGAAAATTAAAATTACAATACGTTTTATAATATTAAAAAATAAATAGAAAGTATTGCAAAGAGTTATATTGATTATGTTTCATAAATTCAATTTATTGAAATATACAACAGTTTCAAAATTATTTATTTTATAAAAAGTCAATTTTTTGGAAAGGTATCTATTTTCAAAAGGAAACAATTTATTGAGAAAACAGTTTTCCAGCACTTACGAATTTCAATTGGTGTTTTTAGAACTGTTTTTAGCATTGAGTATATATATATATATATATAAGGAACAATTACGTTTTCTTTCAATTTATAAGGAAACAAGCTATTTTGTTTAAGTTTATTTCTAAAATCAGTTTATTATTAAAAAACAGTTACCAAAGAAGTCAATTAATTGAAATTAGTTTTGGATATTTAAATTATTGTATTGAAACTGTTTTAGTATTGAAACTGTTTTAAGCGTGAAAAGTTAATGCTTTTATTTTAAATTGTGTATTTTATAGTGTGCATCCTTTTGCTTTAAATTAGACGTTTAATTTATATTTTGTTAAAAAGCAGAATTCCGTTTTATTCTGCTTTTGACTTTTATATATATTATTTGTAATTAAGGAAAGTTTAGAGTTGGTTGGAAACTGTTCTTTTAGTAAATTCAAATATAAGTAGAATTGTTGTTGACAAACCTGTATTGGATTTTTCAGTTTATTAGAAACTTTCTTTGCCTTTAGCTTTTAAAAGAAAAGAAAATGAATAAAGAGGAAGCTAATTCGGTTAAACCCAAAAAGTTTAGTGGCCACTTTAGGAGGTGGCAAAGGCAAATGAAATATTGGCTTACGATTTTAGGGTTAATATCTGCCCGCGCCATAGAGGAACCCCAAGGAACTACCACTATCACCACTGCTACTGCCACTCCAACTTTAACCTCAACCTCGCCAACTTCCACTACTCCTAGCATGTAAAAAGAACAATCTCATTATCATTGTCATAATAGAATACTGAATGCCTTATCTGAACACCTCTATGATGTCTACCATAATACTAAAAATGCAAAAGAACTGTGGAATGCTTTGGTGGCTGAGTATGGGATAATTGATGCGGGTATAGAGCGTTTCTCGGTGATAAACTTCAATAGCTATATGATGGTAGATAAAAAATCCATTAATGAGCAAATTCATGAATTCTAAGAACTCTTGAGGAAAGTAGAGAGGAATGGCACTAAGTTAGGTAAAGATTTTAAGGTATCTTGTCTTATAGATAAGTTACCCTCTAGTTGGACAGATTTTGCAAGAACACTTAGACATAAGCAAGGTGATCTTATTTTGACCCATGTAATCAATTCTCTTATAATTGAGGAAAACCATAGATTTAGTACTAAGAAAGAAGATACTACCACCACTAGAGTGAATGTTGTTGAGAGTCTTATTACTTCCAATCATAGGGGAAATTTTCAACCCAGAGGGAGATTTTTCAAGAGAAATAATAGGAACAATAGGAACAACTTCCGTTGTCCAAATCAAGATCTTAATGCTCCTCGTCATAACCATATTAAATCAAAAGATAAAGGCAAAGAAAGACTTTGCTATGTTTGTGGAAGGATTAATCATGTGGCTAAGGATTGTTACTTCAAGAAGACAGAGGTGTGTCAGCTCAATAATCAAAGGCATCCATGAGAACAAGTGAATATATTGATGGGTCAAGATTCTGGTGAACCTTCCTTGAGAACTCAAGTTGAGGTAGTGTAATACTAGGAAAGGATACGCCAAACAAGTTCATAGGATTGGAGACATGGAATTAAAATCTCAGAAGATTCTAACTTTGAGGATGTGCGACACCTACCCAATATGAGGAGAAATTTAGTTAATGGATTTTCTATGGTTTATTGTAATGGAAACAAATAAATTTGCAATTTGAAATATCTATGTTTTGTGGGAGAGGTTAAGTCAGTGAAGGATTGTTTATGTTGAATGTTTTTATTAAATAATTCTCCTTTTGTTTTTCAATATTGAGTTATGTGATATTTTGCATGAAAGACTTGGACATGTTAGTTGAAAAAAAAAAATTTAAGAGATCAATGGATTTTACTATAGTCCAAAAATCCTAAAACCGTGGGGGTGCTTAGCTAAAGTAATCTTACTTGGATCTAGTTAAAAGGAAAAAAGATATGACAAGAAATTTGGTGTGTAGATCAGTAAATCCGTTTATGGTCTGTGACAAGCTCTTTAATCAATGGCAAGAGATATTTTAATCTAATTAGAGTACTATAGATTAATGATGATGGTAAGTGTGTAACAAAAGGAAATAATGGAGAAAAAGTTTTTGTGGATGACATTATTTTTTGAAGAAAAACTTAGAAATTTTACCTCTGGATTTTTTTTAATAAAGGATCTAGAAGAGGCATCATTGATGTCAGGTATGAAAATAGAAATAAATTTCTCAAGGTATCACTGTAATTTTTTTGAAAAGATGTTTTAGAGAATTATCTTTACCAAGTATCAAGTCTGGTATTGCCTATCTGTTGATAAACTTAGTAGATATTCACATAATCTGATTAAGAATCATTTGATGATGTTAGATAGAATCAAACCAGAAAAGATTACTCCTTGTGCTATAAAGGTTTTTTCAAATATGGTGGAAAGATATAGTGATGCAAATTGGATAACCAATTAATTAGAAATCAAATAAATTTCTATCTGTGGAGTACTATGAATCATAATAATTTTATTTTATTTTTAGCCTTAGATACTACTTGAATCACAAGATTGTGTGGAACAAATTCTTATTACATATCCTACCTTTAATAGATAAGCCAATGTCTGCAAGATTGATACATTATAAGGTGATATTGATTTGGTAAATTAACACCTTATAAAGAACAAGGTGCATGGACATATAGTATGAGAAGAAGAAGAAGAAAAAAAAAAAAAAAAAAAAAAAAAAAGGTTTTTTTTTTTTTGAAAATTGTCATAGATATGTCGAGGGGGAAGGGCTTAAGTCCCAAGAGAGTCACCTACGGAGGTAACACAACCTTTTGATTGGCAATTTAATCACATGACGAGAGGTTCAATGGGTAAAAACAATCTGCATTATGTGACTCATTGACAACACTATTTTATTATGAGGTTTCTTGAGGAGATTCTTTCTTGTTCATCCCTATGGCATCAGTGTTGTAATGTGACGTTAAGGAAGGGCTCTGCCCTGAATGATTCCAAGGCAATAATACTTTTGCAGGGTATGGGTCACATATACCCTTGGAGGATTTACCTAAGTGAGAGCCGTTGTGAGGCCGCAACTATAAGAATTGGGCTATTCTCTAATAACTCTCATGAGAATCAAAATATCAGCGCATGGTCATTAATAGTGCTACCCCGCTTGACCAAAGTCTCTCGTCGATATTATGTGTGTAATGTATTGAAGTTTGGTTCAAAGAGCCGAATTCAAGACATAGTTCATTCTGGTTCTTCAAATGGAAATAATTACACTAAGTGAAGGTTCAAGCTCAGAAAGCACCTACACCCATTGCATAGTATCATGTTGCCCATATTTATTTTTATATATTATATACACATTTATGATTTTAAAAGTTTTAAAATCTTGTGGGGGATTGTTGAGATTTTTAAAAGATTTTAAAATTCGTTTAAAATATTTCAATATTCCTTTATTATTTAATTTCATTATTTAAATTGTATATTGTAACTTACGGAATTAATTTACATGAACGTTACACTATAACGTATATAATTTATTGGGTTTTTATTATAGCAAATAAAGAGTTGGTCGTTTTGGCTTCTTTGAGGAGGCCTATATATATGGCAATGGGATGCACTCAAAGAATATACCAAACTACTCTACCATATTTGCGTATTACTTTTCCAGAGATTATCTTATCAATATCTTTCACATATTTCACATATATTTCACTATTTTGGGCAACTCGACATTGGAGACTTGGTCCTTTTTCCTTCCTGTGGTCGTGCACTATAATACCCCTAATATTTAAAAAGGATATAGTTGGAATTTAAATTAAGTTTTCTTTGATTTTTATTTCATTTTTATTTAATGATGTGGATTATTTGGTTAATGTACATTTAAATGTGATTATTTGGTTTTGTGCTTAATTGTAATTGTCTATTTGTTTTAATTTAATTATTATTTTTTTTATGTGTCATTTATTTAATTTAGTTGTTTAATTGAAATTGTTTTAATTTGGTTATGGGTTAATTTAACTATTTGATAAATGATGTTTAATTGACTTGTATTTGGTAGATTATATTTGGTAGCTTTTATAATTTGTTTGTATCGTAGGGTTTTATTGTTTTGTATAATTTGGTCGCCGACTTATATTAGGGTTTAATTAAAGCCTATAGAGATACGGGTATAATCAGACTTAAGATTGGGATGCCCATATATATATATATATCCTGATACGTCTGCTAGGGTTGGGAAAAACCCTATTCACGTAATAAGGTTTTGAGAGGAAAACCAGAGAGAAGCTCTTGAGAGGAAAACCAGAAAGAAGCTTGAGGGGAAACAGAGAGGGTCTTGAGAGATAACTTGTGAGGCTGAAGGAGAAGGAAGGGTTTGCTTCGGGATGGAACCAAGAAGCATCAGAGGACTGGAATAGTGATCAGAGGAAGGAATAGTCTTGGAGAATTCTGAAACTTAGAGACGACGTTTAAGGTTTCAAACCGAAATTTAAAGGCAAGTTTCATTCTCTCCTTCCTGTAAACTCGTGTTCTATGCATTCTTTATAGTCTCCAGGGACTAATTCCACTTTTAAAATTAATGGTTGACGCATTATGTATCAGACTGTAATTTGTTTATGTTTTATTTCACAGAAATTGGTTCTTGCTTAAAACTGTGTTGGTTATGGTTTTAAACTTCTGTGAATTAATTCATAAGGGAATCCAAGGAGTTTCTAGGATGGTTTGGACTACAATTTAACACTGGAAACTTAAAAACAGAAATTTGATACAAGATTATCAGATTGTAAATTTGTTTTTGTCTAAAGAACTGAAACCTGTTTTATGTATAAACTATGTTGTTTTTGGTTTCAATTTCTATCAATTGTTTTTCATTGGATTATGAGTGGTTTTAGAACTATAAGAACTTAAATAGAATCCTAGGAATGCTACAAAGGTTTGGGATGGGACACTGGACTTCGCTGGAAGCACAGATGACAACTGGACGAAGTAGAGGCGAAACAGTGGAGCAGAGACGGCTCTCGGGGGGGAGAGCCGGCTCCCTAAGTGAGGGAGCCGGCTCCCATGAAGGTAGAGCCGGCTCTCCATGAGGGAGAGCCGGCTCTAGAAGATGAAGAGCCGGCTCCCATGGTGGGGAGTCGGCTCCCTTGAACAGAAACCCCTACGGGGGTATTTTTGGTAATTTTTTGATACTTCCGAGGCTGAAGAGTAATTCTGGAGTTTCATGGGGGTTCTTAAATGGTGTACAGAGCATGTTTAAGATCTAGGATTTATTTTTTTAGGTCGTGGGAATGGACGACATAAATTTTAAAATATGAATGTTCAATGCTGTCGAGAAGGAAGGAGAACTGAATCGTTGGTTGGCTAGCAAATTAAATGAACTACTATAAAAGTAAGTGCTAGGATTTTATAACAATGATATAATTGACATGTTTCAGTTACAAGAAGGTTGGTTATGCTATGGTTAGAGTCATCATATAATTCTAACGAATAGGTTGCATGCCGACAGAAGTTGTAGGAGTTTTAGTTGCTAGCTTTATTTTAGCGAACTGAATGGACTTGTATGGGAATACTTTTGGGGTTTCATAAGATGTACTCTGTGTAGATTTCTGAGTGTTATTATATCAGACACAGGATTTATAGTGAGGATTAAAAGGGACGTCGTGTAATTTAAGCATTAATTGACATGCCGTCGCGAATGGTGCAGGTTTTGGCTACTAGTGTTATTTTAGTAAACTAACTGTACTAGTATGGAGGTACTTTTGGCATTCTAGTATAATGTGCTCAGTCATAATTCTGTTTATCATTATATTGTGCCATAGATGTTAATTGATGAACTGTTTTAATTTATGTTCGATCAATTATATGGATATGGAAAATTTAAGTTGTTTATCACTACTTTAACAATTTAAAAGGAGGATTTATGATTATAATCATATACAGAATACATAATGAAATCTTGAATATATCTGATTTTTGTTATGATTGGTTATGGATGGATTTGATGTTCAAATGAGTACGCATCATTTTATGGATCATTTGCATGTATGCAACGGTATGGGACGGTGGCATACGGAGGGATGGATTAGGTCACAACACTAATCCCTACCCATTTATACATAAGGAATGGATTAACTAAAATAGTTAAATCCTACATGGATGCATGTCCTGTCAACTAAAACAGTTGAATGACATAACGGATGGTTGCTTTACTTTTCAGTACTACGAATGAATTTATATATATACTTATGGTACCGTGGTACGAGCTTGAGTTTCCTTATCACGGTTAGGGTGCATATGTCGCATGGAGGGATAACTGGACCTAAAGACGTTCCTTAGTAGGCCTGGGTGTGCATGATGACACGACGGCGTTTTTGCGTGTTACCTTCTACTCAGGTGTGATGACTGTAGGTTAGTGAGTATCCTATAGTGTGTGTGTGTGTATATATATATATATATATATATATATATATATGGACTATCTTTAGATATTACCGAGCTATTTAGGATGTATCTGCGTATCGGGTTTATGTACGGATTGTAGTAGTTTGGAACTTGCATGTGGGCTTGACCCACTCCTATTTTTCAGGTGTTCGCCAGTACCAGGCTTAGAGCTTGATCGTGTTGATGCAGATATAGACACTTACTCTTTCGACTACATAGGATGTTCTTCCTTTTTAGTTTTGGATTTACATTTTGAAATTTTAATTATAAGTTTAGGATTATTAGGGATCCACCGGATGGATTCCCGAGTTGTACGTAATAGAAGGATTTAAATGATATTAATTTATTATTTAAAGTTTGAGGATTTTTATTTTAGATTTCTTTTAGCGTATTATTATTTTATTCTTAATTCAGTTTTTATTCCTACTTGTTTGCATATTGATTGTTTGGTATCCCTCGGATCTGTGCTCGGACTTGATCACCCGTGACTCTAGAATCGAGGGGTATCACATGCACATAGATGAGGTGCCGCCGAGAGTTGATCGGGTTGTATCTTGGAGTTGACTAGTACCGTCCGCACCTGCACGTAGGGGAGGGCTATCAACTTTAGGTCAACGTGTTTATCACGTGCCTCTCTATATCAGGCCCTTTTTTCTTTAACTTTACTTTTATATTTTATTTGTTTTATTTCTTTTACATGTAACGATTATATTTAAATTATGTGTCTATATATATATATATATATATATATTTGTATGCAAGTAATATCATACAAAACTACCATATTCTCATTTATTTAATTTCTGTAAAACTTACTTTAATTGTCAATTATATTTATATGATATTTTAGTGTGATTCGTTTATAATATTTTAGTGCATAAAATTATATTTCCATAACACTCCAACCATCCTTCAGTCCCCGACCCTCGCCTACCACCAAAATGGCCATGACCACCACCATAACCGGTATGAAAAACTCATAAATTGGGTGTTTTCTTTCAGTTCAGAGGACATCGTCGGCACGCTGGACAACGACGTGAGCAAATTCAGGCGACCTAAGTGTAAACTTTAATAATTCGTGGAAACCATTAATCACAAATAAACATGTATGCTAAGATCTTAAAACTTCATTATCTTCACATTGCTATAATGTATAAATAAAGTAGTTAGATATAAATATCTCGATCTGAAATTGCAAATCTTATTGAGATCAAGCCAAACATCGATATCCTTTTTGTGAAATGAATAACATGATAAACTGCAAGTACAAACAATAGCCAAACATGTGTGGAAACTGGTTTATCTCTTTTAGCCTTTTGCACACATAAAAACATTATATGTATTATTTCATTAGTGTATATAACTGATGGAAATATGCACTTTTATAAAGGCAGAGAGAGAATCAGTTTTCCTTTTAGTAACTTTAATTCTACTTTCCAACAAAGTAAGGAATAAATAGAAAAACACTTCTCCAATAATTAATTACCAAAAATGTAATTTATAAGTTGACCAAATAATATAATATTAATCTGATATCTATTTTATTTAACCACCAAATAATAAAAGTAAATCACGTGTCCAAATCATGTGGGTCACAAATATAAGAAAATATATTGCAGTCTCCAACTTAGCCCATATGATAACTTCTGTAGTGATTTAGTAAAATAGTCATTAGTGTGCACCATAAATCATATTGATTCATTAAGTTGGTCATCATAAATACCATGGTAAATAAACTACCAATGCGAATCATGGCGGTTATATGTCCCTAAATGACAAAGTCCCTTCCATGTACCACAACACTAGTAACCTATTCAACATAGTCTATAAATGAGAAATATTAATAATCGTCTAACAATAATGTTTTTTCCAAGACTATTCTTATTACCATTTATTAAAGCAATACGTACATATACATTAATTAATAGGAAAAATATCATAAACACATTTAATCAGCACAAAATGTCAAATATATATAAGCACTGTTAAACAATTCACAATTAAAAAATAATCATCATTTACTACATTTAAGACCTATTCTTTCAACATGTTCCATAAATATCTTAGGTGCTAGTCCTTTCGTTAATGGATTGCAATCATAAGTTGTGTGCTTATATATTCAATAGACATTCGTTGTTCTAAATATCTTCTTTAATGATAAAGTATTTTAACTTTAAAATACCTATCATTTTTTATACAAGAAGATCAACAATTATAACATAAATTTTCAGCAATTGAAAAATGGTACCCATAACTCTAAATCCTGAAATAAATTCCGCAACTATAAATTGTAACCTCAAAAGCATGCTACAAATAAAAAATTTGTAATAGACAAAGTAATAATAAATTACTTTACAAGTTTTCATAATATTATTCCTCCAGCTAAAAGGAACAAATAATCAATTGTGAATTAATAATTATCAATATATTCATAAAATGTCTTCCTAAGTGTGAGCATATAATCTTTTATCCCCAACCAACTTATATATACATCAAACTCCACAATATATGCATAAGAAATATTTCTCGTTTCTTTACATTCTAGCTAACTCATTCTTTGGGATTGCATTAGGCTGAATTTATCCCCTTTTATGTATGGAGCAATAATGGTTGAACAATGTTTCATACCAAATCTTTCTAGAACTCTTTCAATATATGATTTCTGAAATAATCTTAAAAATTCACGTGTTCTATTCCTATCACGTAAGATACCTCATCCATATATTTTATTTCAAAGTTCTTAGAGATAAATACTAGTTTTATATAACAAACTAAGATCATTACTACCAAACAAAATATCATCAATATATATAGAATCAGAAATATAAACTTACTCCTACTAACCTTATAGTATATACACTGATCAACAGTGTTTTACTTAAAACCAAAAGAAATAATGGTATCATGTACCATTATTAGGAAGCTTGTTTAAATTCATATATTGACATCTTAAGTTTACAGACCATGTATTCTTTACTCTCTAATGTAAAGCCTTCAAGTTGTTCCATATAGACTTCATCTTTCTAAACTCTCATTCAGAAAAGTTGTATTCACATCTATTTGATGTAACTCTAAATCATTATAAGTTACTAATACCATGATATTTTAAAAGAATTCTTCTTAGATACTAGAGAGAATGTTTCTTTATAATCTCTTCATTCATGGCGCTAGTCCATTTAATAAAATCATTACTGTTAATGGCTTGTGAATATGTAACCGGATCCGTATATATCTCATTATATATCAAAATCAGATTCTTGCAGATATATCACATAGTCATTCGGAATAGCAGATCTTTTTTCTCTTTGAGATCGTCTTAATGTTATTCCTTATGATTCTTCTACAATTTATTTATTGGTGGCAATCTTATTATGGAGTTGTTGATCATTCAATTGTTCTTTATTGTTATACAGTTTAACAACTGAATGAACAGTTATTTCCTTAGAAGTTATGGGTAAAGAAATTTATACCCTAACTTCTTGCATGATTTTATTCTTATTTTTATCACTCTCACTGATTTCACCATTCTCAATGAATCTAACATTTCTGGTTTCAACAATTCTCGTATTATGTTTAGGACAGTAAAACTTGTACCCTTTAGATTATGGGTAACAAGAAATTACTTAACATACTCCTTACCATATCTATAAGAGTACGATTACACATTTCAGCTACACGCTTCTGCTGTGGTATGTATAGCAAAGTGTATTGAGCACAAATGTCATACATTTCAAGGAATTTAGCAAACGGTTAGAGTATTAACCCGTTTCATCACACTTTTATAATTTTCACCACCTTTATATGGCCTTTTGATTTTCACTTTTCTATTTAGTTGTTTTTCAACCTCATTTATATATACTTCAAGAGTACCCACTGCTTGAGATTTTTCATGCAACAAATAGATATATCCATAACGTGAAAAATCAACTATAAAGGTGATAAAATACTTTTCTCCATCAAAAGATGGAACATTAAAAGGTCTACAAATGTCTGAATGAATAATTTTAAGAAACTATGTACTTCTTGTGGCTTATTTCTTTGTGTGTTTGGTTTGTTTATTCTTAATACAATCTACACACACACAAAAATTAGTAAAGTTTAGATACTGAAGAATCACATCATTTACTAATTTTTCTAACCTTTCATTGAATATTATCCAGTTTTTTATACTACAAGATAAATGAATTTTCATTAATTGAGCTACGCTTAATTCTAACATTATGATGTAAGGTCAAAAGGGTTTTAATAAATAAACTATCAAAGTTTGAATTTACAGAAATTATCAACAATAATACCATAACTCACAAATTAGAATTTCTTGAATAAACATCATTATCAAACTTAAAGGAAAAATTATTAGCATAAAGTTTTGAAATAAAATCAAATTGAGAGAAATTGAAGAAATATAAAAAGTTTAAAACAATTTAAATAAAATTCATTGTCTAAGACTAAACAAAATGTCTCAATGGTTTCAACAAAACTTTTTTCCCAATTCTCATAAATAAGAAATTCTCATTTGAATTTGTGGTTTAGGCCATAAGAAATCATTGCATCTATTAAAAATATAAATATTAATACTTAAGTCAATCTATCATGTATTAGAATGAATATCAATAAGTGATTCGAAAAATACAAAAGTTAAAAGACTTATCTTTCTTTTCAAATCATTCTTTATGTTTCATGTATTCTTTCTAAAAGTGTTCAATACATAAATGACACTTTTGCATTATTATATTTCATTCTTTTAGTAGATTGACCTAAATCTTTTAATTTTGGGCGTTACTCACTTAATGCTTTTTCAGGCTTATTTCCAAATTTCTTTCTAACTTCTCAAGTCATCAGATGAAGGCAATAATACCTTGCTATTTAAGCCTTGTCTCCTCCTAAATTAACATAATGGTTAATTAATTCAGTTTCCACTTGTCTTAATAATGTTAATTCGAAATGACCCATATTGAATAGACAAGAAATTGAGAATAAATTAAATAAGAAAATTCTTATCAACAATCATCCATAAGGTTCTCAATTTTGCAGCAACATTAGTTATCTTAAGAACATACTTATACATGATAAGAGTACCAACAAAAATGCATAGTAATGATTTAAATTAATAATTTTCATTTTAGATATTTTTCTACAATACAAAAACATTCTTCTAGTCAAATATTTCTTACCACTATCACTATGGGGAACAATTATTCGCATAACCATAATACTTAATCTGCTCGATCTCTCCCAAGCTTTTATGGAGTATCTTTTCTTCCTCACTGTCTTTATCAATAATAACAATAGGTTTCTCAATTTAAAATGCTAAATTAAGATTTAACACATCTAAATTTTAAACTTAACTTACTCATTCCATTATGAGAAGTTAGTCCTATTGAGAATCAAAACAAATTTAACATGTGAATTAAGGGATGTAATAAAACAAACATAATAAGATAAAATGCTCACAACAATAATGTTTTGAGTTAACAACACGTATATATAACTTAAAATATAAATACAATGTATAATTATAGTACCCTTTTGGGTGGCAACTATAAAATACTAATAATGATGCTTATTTGTATTTATATGTATACCTTTATTGGTGATGCATTATTTAATTAAACAGATAAGTTACCTTTGGATATTCTATATTTACTTAATTAAAAAATACATACAACCCTTAATTTTCATTTAATTACTTGAAAATCAATTCCCTTTGAGGAATTATTTCTCATAATTAAATAAACTCAATATTCATGAATATCACAAAAAAAAAAAAAAAATATAAGCATCATAATTCATGAAATATTGTAATTATGTTTACCACTAAAATTAATATTCGTCAATTATTATGATTGGGCCACTTTGGTAGCTACCAACCTTTACATAATATGAATATTAAATTAGCTAGTAACTAATTTGTCATTATCATTAATTTTTTCTACTACAAAATTAATATTCATCGATCATTATGATTATGCCACTTTAGCAGCTACCAACCCTCACATAATATGAATATTAAATTAAACAGTAATTAATTCATCATTAAGTTACCCATTTAACATTATACACACATACTAATACTGATCGATCCAAATTTGGGTAGGTTAGATCCCAGAAATTTAATAGTCTAAAAATTCAATAAAAATATCCTTTTACTTTATATATACCTAATAAAACATATAATTTTTATTTTCGGACTTAAAGATCATAATTGAATAAATCTAAAATTAATTCTCCGTCATGTATGTATGTTTGGATACAAAATAATAATTTATTTGTATATCTAAAAAGATAAAAAATTTAGACTCACATATTATTTTAGAAATTCATATTTCTAATTAAAGAAATCAATCTATAAAACTATTTAATCATGAAAATTACAAACTTAACTTACATAACCATTAACTTAACATATATGATTATTCTATAATTTCGTGTCAAGTACTAAATGTGACTCTGTCATTAACTTATATTAGACCATGCACGAATATCAAGAATTAAACACATATATATAATTCAACTATGAGGCAATTCAACGAGGCTAAGAAATCAATTTATGGAAATCAAAATACAAGCACGAAAATCGATGCATGAAAACCAAAATAAATTCACCGATTCATCATACTAATCCATCATGCACCCATACTAATCATGAATCAATACCCATATTTATTCATCTATTTTACATATATGGAAACTATCATGCAAACTATGTATCATTATTCAACTTTCAGTAATTCATTTAAGTTCAGAAATCGAGGCACACGATTTTGATTAATTGTTTGATGCCAACAAATTGATCAAAACATATAAGGCACAAACAGTTCCATGAGAACACTACTGTATATGTATATATAGACGCCGAATCTAATAAATTAAATTATTTAATTTTAATTTAAACTTATGCAACATTAATGAAAAATAATGAGTTCATAAACCGTAAGTTCTGATACCACATGTAAACTTTAATAATTCGTGAAAACCATTAATCACAAATAAACATGAATCTTAAGATCTTAGAACTTCATTATCTTTATATTGCTATAATGCATAAATAAAGTAGTTAGATATAAATACCTCGATCTGTAATTGCAAATTTTGTTGAGATCAAGCCAAACATCAAGATCCTTTTTGCGAAACGAACAACATGATAAACTGCAAGTACAAACAATAGCCAAACATGTGTCGAAACTGGTTTCTCTCTCTTAGCCTTTTGCACACATAAAAACATTATACGTGTTATTTCATCAGTGTACATAACTAATGGAAATAAGGACTTTTATAAAGGCGACAGAAAGGATCAGTTTTCCTTTTAGTAATTTTAATTTTACTTTCCATCAAAGTAAAGAATAAATAGGAAAACACTTCTCCAATAATTAATTGTCAAAAATGTAATTTATAAGTTGACCAAATAATATAAAATTAATCTGATATCTATTTTATTAACTACCAAATAGTAGAAGTAAATCACGTGTCCAAATCATGTGGGCCACAAATATAAGAAAATATCTTACACTAAGATCCAATTTTTGTGGTGGATCGTCTTACTTAAGCGTCGTTGAAGCTTGTTGCCGTTACCGGAATTGACGTTAAACATATTTATTTTTGACCCGTCAACACCGACAGATGGCAAATTCTAGACACCAACTCCTCCACTGATATGAAAATTGCACATCTGTTTGTAAGGAAAATTACATTGCTAAATATTATACCAAACACAACATAAAAGAGAGAGTATCTATTTTTATTTATCACTAATTAAGAGCCCTTATTGAACACTGATGAGTGCAAGTGTTGCATAATTTTTTGGTTAAGATTATAAGATATCACAAATTTAAACAAACTGATAGATTATTGAGAGTTAACTTCGGACAAAGATGGAGCCAGCTAAAGTGTATACACATTTGCCAAATATACGCTCCGCCAAATACACATTGGGCAAGTTATTTTACAAGTTTCGACTTGGACTCGATCTCAACCTCTATCTACACATTTGTCAAATATCAAAAAACAAAAATAAAGTTAATATATTACTTGAAAATGAAAAAAAAAATTAAAAAAAAATATTTTACATCAAAACAAACAAGCTTATTGTAGTAGATAAGTTAAAGTGTATGTCATATCTAATGTATCCAAATGATAGAACCTCTTAATTTGGAAATTCAGAAAAATTATTCTTTTCCTTCCAAAATTCTTATCCATCTTTTATAATACGTCTCATTCTGAAATGGATATTCCAAAATATATGTTTCATTTTAAAAATGAATATACTAAATTTTATAATATTTTCAAATTATCCTTTTTACATTAACAAGTACACTAATTAGGAAGTTCTCTTTGTATTTTGATTAGAATAAATTTAAAAATTCACTATTATCACTATAATAAAAATATATTAAAAAATCTAGTACTATCGAACACAACATTGAATTTTATGGTTCGAAATTAATGGTCTTTATTGCATTTTATTGCATTTTGAGGCTAAGCACCTGAAAATAAGAAAAACACAAAAACGCATATAAGGTATACAACATCAATACAAAAATTGACTAAGATATGCAAATTTAGGGCGCTTGAATATGAAATATTTGGTGCTTATCACACCCCTTAACTTACATTTTGCTAGTCCCTTAGCAAAACAAAATGGAACACACAATGAAATATCAAAATAACTCCTCTTTCATAAGAGTGACGGTTACATTTAGCATATGTAACAAGCCTTTTAAACCCCTAGGCATCCCTAGTAGACAAGTGAAGTCTCGTGAGGGTTTAACAGAAATTGAGGAGGCCCGATAGGACATGGGCCGGATGTGACTTGCAAACGCGGCATTGAGTCCGTACAGGTGGGTCAGGCCCATAAAAAAGGCACTACTATATGGGCCGAACGCGCATAGGCCCATCAAAGAGGACCGGGACCCATGGAGGAACGGGCCTAGATCCAGCAATCCATCAACATTTGTAAACCTCTATAAATAGGAGGAGTAAGGTAAAGAAAAGGGGATCTTTTTGGGTTGAGATATAGGAATTCTAGAGAGAGAGTGGGAGAAGGAATTTCTTGTATCTTCAATTGGCGCCGTCTGTGGGAATCGCATGGAAGTTTGGTTGATCAATGAGGAATATCGAGTGGATTCAGACCAATTCGGTTGATCGAGACTCGATCTTTGGGAGTTGGATCCAGATCTGAGCGATTGTGACCTACTCTGGAGGAATTTCAGTTCTTGAAGCTTTGGCAGAAGTGGCTTCAGATCTACGCAACAACGAGTTGTTCGATTGTGGCAGGATCTGACGGATTTAGAGTTCAGACAATTCAGATCTCGTCAACGGTGAGCATAATTCGGAGAATTCGAAACCAGATCTGAAAAATTCCCACTCACGAAGCTCGGATCTACTCGCGAACTTGAGATTAATGCCTTTACTCCGTTCAGGAATAATGATAGGTGAAAGCTCCAATCCGATGGAGGCTGTCCAGCAAACAAAGCTTGAGGAGTTGATGAAATTAATTGAAGCTCTCAAAAAAGAGAATGCAGAATTGAAAGTTGGAATGCAACATCAGCAAATACCTGCGGTTTCGCATCCACTTCCGGTCGGTGAAGGAGGTGTTCAATCTAATATCGCGCGTCAAGGCGAGCAGGACGAGAACAATCAGTCAGCTCACCACCGTGATGAAAGGATGATGGACAATTTACCGCCAAATGTTCGTCGAGCTAAGGATCACGAAGGATCGACTCACGTTGATCCGCGACATGAGCAGATTAGACGGAATGAAGCCATAACCTTCGATCTGCATCGGGAAAGGTTCGACCGAGAGGAAGTGATAGAGGTTGATCGCCGTCGAGCAGCGTCGCCTTGGCAAAGAGAGTTCATAGAGGAACGGTCGTTCGATCCGTCTTACCGGCCCTCCATGGCTACTATCACTCATCGCGGTTCGGAGGGCAGAACCGTAACTCACAGAGCTACCGCTGGACTCCAGAGAGAGAATGAAGCTCTCCGATCCGCAGCTCGGACGGTTGATTCACCATTCACCGACGAGATCTTGAATGCCCCGCATCCAAGGAAGTTTGCTATGCCAGTCTTTATTCTGTTTGACGGAACAACCGATCCGATCGATCATGTGTACTATATCCAGTTGAAAATGGCCCTGAATACGGAAAACGACTCTTTAATGTGCAAATGTTTCCCTACAAGCCTAGCCGGACCGGCGCTCAGCTGGTTCAAAAACTTGCCTAGGAGCTCCATTGGTAGCTTCAGAAACCTGTGCGATCGGTTCATAAGCCAGTACTATGGGAACAAGCGTCCGCCGAAGGACATCTCGAGCCTATTCACGATGAGGCAGCACAAAGATGAACGTCTCCAGGCTTTTCTCACCAGGTTTAATCTCACTAAGAGTATGGTGATCGAATGCCACCCTTCTACAGCAGTTCAAGCCTTCAAGTTAGCCATGACACGTGGAACTCCGTTTCACACCAGTCTGGTAGTGAACACGCCGTCGACTATGGATGAACTCAATGAAAGAGCCGATGGCTTTATGCGCCTAGAAGAAGAGGAGGCAGCTAATGCTCGGACAGCGTCGCTCGTGTCGACCGAGGAAAAGTCCAAGGCAAAGATCAGGCAGAAGCAGGCTCAGCCGCAACGTCAGACCTCCTGGAAGGCAGAAAAAAGGTCCAGGGAGGAAGAGCTGATTACTCCGCTGAAGGTCACTCTGGCGAGGCTATATCAGGAGAACAAAGATAAGTTTCATCCACCACTGCCAATTAGGCAACCCCTCGAACAGAGGGATCAGACTAAACATTGTGCTTTCCATTCCGATTTCGGTCATCAGACTAACGAATACAGGAACTTGAGGAGGCAAGTGGAGATGTTGATAGCTAGAGGGGAGTTCGCGAGTTATGTTCAAGGCTCGGCGATAGAGCAGAATCGACCGGTGGAACAAATAAAAAGGAGTCATAAACAAAGCTCCCACAATTCACAACCAGTTCGTATAATCAATGCTATCCATGGTCGACCCGAGCCTAGCGAAGAGTCAGATGAGCTACTCCGAGCGCACCTACGGCAGGTGCAGATGAAGAAAAGGGTCAGCAGTGTGAATACTCTACACCAGCAGATCTCGTCGATGCAGATAAAGTTCAACTGGACAGACCTGCAGCGTGTTCAACTCCCCCATGAAGACCCGTTGGTAGTCAGTTTGACAGTGGCGGACTGCTTGGTGCGCAGAGTTCTGATTGATCCCGGGAGCAGTGCGAATGTCATGCCGAGGGACACATTTGATCGGCTCGAGATTAAACCAAAGAGGCTCAAGCCCACTGGAAATCCCCTGTTAGGGTTCGATGGCAAGAGGGTGGAGCCCGTCGGAATGGTGGAAGTAGAAGTTCAAGCTGCAGAACGGGCTCTTATGGAAACTTTTGTAGTTGTAGAAATTCACCCCTCGTATAATCTCCTAATGGGAAGAGGATGGATTCACAGAATCTAAGGTGTACCCTCAACTCTGCATCAGGTCATGAGGTGCCTCGGACCCGATGGAAATAAAGTGATAGACATTCGGGGGGATCAGGTTGCAGCCAAAGAGTGTTACTCCGTCACACTAAAGTATGCTGGGAAAGGGAAGACGTCCGTCCGACCGGCAAGCCCCAGATAGCAATTACAGGAACCTCCGCCCGAGCAAAACAGGGTGGAGGAGTCAGTTGACTTGACCGAAGAGCCCCTTCTGGATGTGCAGATCGATCAGTCCAAGCCAGAACGAACTACCAGAGTAGGAATAAGACTGACCAGAGAAGAACAGCAAGAGCTAGTGGACTTCTTGTCCCACAATGCCGACGTATTTGCATGGAGTCACCTAGACATGCCTGGAATTAATCCCTCCGTATCCTGTCATTCCCTGAATGTCAATCCCAATTTCAAACCAGTGAAACAGAAGCAACGAAGATTTGCTCCAGAACGCAATCAAATCATAGCGGAAGAAGTTGATAGGCTGCTTGATACGGGATTTATCAGAGAAGTACACTACCCTGATTGGTTGTTCAACGTCGTTGTCGTGCAGAAGAAGAATGGGAAATGGCGAGTATGCATTGATTTCACCAATTTGAACAAAGCATGTCCGAAGGACAGCTTCCCGCTGCCTAAGATTGATCAAATGGTGGACGCCACCACCGGGCATGAGTGTTTAACCTTTCTGGACGCTTATTCAGGTTATAATCAGATCCCTATGGACCCCGCAGATGAAGAAAAAACTTATTTTGTAACCGAGCGAGGAACATACTGCTACAAAGTTATGCCTTTCGGACTAAAGAATGCGGGAGCAACCTATCAAAGACTTGTTAGCAAAATTTTCAAAAATCAAATAGGAAAGATTGTGGAAGCCTATATTGATGATATGGTGGTAAAGAGTAGGAAGAAGGATGATCATCTGAAACATTTGCAAGATGTATTTGATGTACTAAAGCGATATGGGATGAGGCTCAACCCAACCAAGTGCTCGTTCGGTGTGAGTTCTGGTCAGTTTTTGGGACACGTGGTCAACCGCAGAGGCATCGAAGTTAGCCCTGCTCAAGCAGAGGCTTTGATTAAGAATGCCGAGCCAAAGACGATCAGAGAAGTGCAAGCCCTCACAGGACGAATAGCCACATTAAGTCGATTCATTTCAAAACTGTCAGATCGCTGCAAGCCGTTCTTTGACACGATTCGGAGCCATGGAAGACAGGTCTGGGGGGATGAGCAACGACAAGCATTGACCCATTTGAAGGAATATATGCAGAATCCACCAGTCCTGTCAGCCCCGGATCCAGAAGAAAAGTTATTTCTATACCTTGGAGTATCTGGTGTCGCAACAAGTGCCGTTCTGATTCGTTGCAAGGAAGGGTGCAATACCCGGTATTTTATGTAAGCAAAATAATAACAGAGGCAGAACAAAGATACTCAAAGGCCAAACGGGTGATACTTGCACTTGTAAATGCAAAAAGAAAGTTGAGGCATTATTTCGAATCCCACCCCATAGCTGTTCTAACAACTTTTCCAATCAGAACGCTTATGCACAAGCCAGAGCTCTCGGGCAGAATGACAAAGTGGGCCATAGAGTTAAGTTCATTTGACATAACGTACGAGCCGAGAACAGCTGTCAAAGGGCAAGCGGTAGCCGATTTCCTGCTAGAATGTGATTCTGAGGATACGGAAGAAGACCTTAGATGCGGCTCTTGGAAACTTTTTGTAGATGGCTCCTCTAACCAGATGGGGGCGGGAATTGGGGTCAAACTGCAAACCCCAGAGGGTACTTCTTTGAGTCAAGCACTCAGACTTGAGTTCCGAGCCACCAATAATGAAGCGGAATACGAGGCGTTGCTGAATGGGTTAAAGTTGGCCAGAGAGCTACAGGTCAAAAGTTTGACTGTTTATAGTGACTCGCAGTTGGTTGTTCGGCAGGTAAATGGTGAGTACGCGACCAAGGATGACACGATGGGGGCATATCGTTCTGCCGTTCTGCATAAAGCCAAGGACTTTGCAAAGATTGAATTCATACAGTTACCGAGGGAACAGAATGCAGATGCGGACCGGTTAGCATGTAGTGCTTCGAGTTCCGGTGAAACATTGGCGAGGGTGATTCCAGTAGGAATATTGACCCAGCCATCTATTTTCGAAGAACCCTTGGACTCTGACCCTTGGCAAGTCAACGTCATACCGTATGAACCGAGTTGGATTGACCCCATCATTACTTATATTCGAGATGGCGTTTTGCCTATGCAAAGGGATGAAGCTAGGAAACTCAAAAAGAATGCTACAAAGTACGCCATCGTGCATAACCAGCTGTACAGAAGATCCTACTCTGGCCCATACTTGAAGTGTTAACCCCCGCGGAGTCACAGCAGGTATTGCGAGCTATTCATGAGGGTGTGTGTGGCAATCATTCTGGGGGAAGATCGTTAGCGCATAAAGCAATGACACAAGGGTATTTCTGGCCAAACATGTCAAGAGATGCGGAAGAGTTCTCTCGAAGGTGCGATAAATGCCAACGATATGGACCATTGATCCACCAACCACCTGAAGAATTGCACGTAATGGCCTCGCCATGGCCTTTCGCGCAATGGGGGATGGATGTGGTCGGTCCTCTGCACACTGCAAGAGCTCAGAACAAGTATGTGTTACTGGCCACGGATTACTTCACTAAGTGGGTGGAAGTAGAACCATATCCTAGCGTGACTCAGACTCATGTGAGACGATTTATTTGGAACAATATTATCTGCCGTTTCGGCGTTCCAAGATCAATAGTCATGGATAATGGCACGAACCTCGACAGTAGGCAAGTAAGAGAGCTGCTGGAGGAGTATGGAATCAACCAGATGTTGGCTGCAGTAAGCCATCCTCAGGCCAACGGACAAGCAGAAATCACAAACAGAACCATTTTCGCCTGCATTAAGAAGAAGCTGGAAGACCATAAAGGGAAGTGGTTAGATGAGCTCCCGAACGTCCTATGGGCTTACAGAACCACCCCCAGGCGGCCGACTGGGGAGAGCCCGTTTGCAATGGCATATGGTACCGAGGCAGTTATACCGGTTGAGCATTTGGTCCCCACTATCAGAAGTTTAGCATGGAGTCGAGATCAGAACGACAAGATGTTAAAATTGAACCTCGATATGATAGACGAAAGGAGGGACGCTGCAGCTATAAGGTTAGCATCGTATCAGCAAGTATTGGCGAATAGTCACAACAAAAGAGTAAAACACAGGGATTTTGCCCCTGGCGATCTGGTTCTGAAAAGAAAGGTGGGGATGGTCAAAAAAATGATGCTACCCTGGGAAGGCCCATACAGAATTGCAGAAGTCATAGGCAAGGGAGCATATACGTTGGAAACCATGGCGGGAAGGTTGGTCAGCAAGCCCTGGAACGCCACGTCTCTGAAGAGGTACTACCAATAAAAGCTAAGTTTCGGCTTTAATTGGATGTTGTTTGTTGTCAATCAAGTACGTATGAATGTGCAAATTACTGAAGTTTACAAAAATAACTTTCCTTTCCAATGGCTTGCTAAAAATTTAAAGCCAAGTGGCAAGTGGCATTCTAGCCGAGCGCCAGGCACTTAAGCAAGATAAGTGGCAGCTGGCACCATAAGCCGAACGCCAGACACTTGCTAAAAATTTAAAGCCAAGTGGCAAGTGGCATTCTAGCCGAGTGCCAGGCACTTAAGCAAGATAAGTGGCAGCTGGCACCATAAGCCGAACGCCAGACACTTGCTAAAAATTTAAAGCCAAGTGGCAAGTGGCATTCTAGCCGAGCGCCAGGCACTTAAGTAAGATAAGTGGCAGCTGGCACCATAAGCCGAACGCCAGACACTTGCTAAAAATTTAAAGCCAAGTGGTAAGTGGCATTCTAGCCGAGCGCCAGGCACTTAAGCAAGATAAGTGGCAGCTGGCACCATAAGCCGAACGCCAGACACTTGCTAAAAATTTAAAGCCAAGTGGCAAGTGGCATTCTAGCCGAGCGCCAGGCACTTAAGCAAGATAAGTGGCAGCTGGCACCATAAGCCGAACGCCAGACACTTGCTAAAAATTTAAAGCCAAGTGGCAAGTGGCATTCTAGCCGAGCGCCAGGCACTTAAGCAAGATGAGTGGCAGCCGGCACCATAAGCCGAACGCCAGACACTTGCCATAAACAAACACACGGCAAAGTTAATATAAAAGAAGAGAGAAAAAAGGTATATATGTATTGAAAATAGGTTGAACAGAGCACAACACAAAGGAGAAAAGGAAAAAGAGTTTTGTCATTTCATTCATAATAAGCATTGAGTTTACAAAAAATGAGATATCCAAGTCACATCGTTACAAAAAGGTATGGAATCGAAGAGTCCGGAGGAGCCCTAGCTAGCTGCCTCAGTACCGACAGCATCCTGGTTGTGCCGACCCGCCTCCTCGGTCCCATCAGCCATCTCACCCTCACGAGGTGGGGAATCAAGATGAATAACAGAATCGTTCGGCTGGGGCTCAACGTCAGCAGTGGCTATGGGAGGTACCACAGTTGACGATTGAGGAGCGTTCAGAGGCAGATCGGTAGGAGGAGCTGTAATGATCCTTGAGGAAGCAATGTCCTGGCACTCATCAAATATGCGCTCTGCTTCGGTGGGTTCTGGGTCGACATAGACCCCCAGAGGGTCGATCCCTAAATCCTTGTCGACCTCATCTGGAGTGGAGCTGGTCTGTCCCTCATCCGGAACTCGGTCGGAGAAACCTTCTCGGAATCCTTGAGCATATCTAAGAGCACCGACCCTTAAGAACCGAGCATGAAGAGCCAGCAGCCCACCATTCACTCTGCTGATCGCATCAATCAGAGCGATACGCTCGTCCAGAGCTCTCTTCTCAAAAGCCATCCGAGCAGACTGTTCATCAGCCAGAAGGCGCTGGAGCTCTGCCTTTTCGTCTCTAATTGAATCACGCTCAGTCTGCCAGACGCTTTTTTCAAGCTGAAGGGCATCCTTCTCATCCTGAAGAGAGTCGTTCTCCTTCTTCAGGACATCTCTCTCTTGTTCAGTTTTTTCAAGCCGAGCCAGTACCTCGGTATTCTTGATGGCGAGAAGGTCGTTTTCTTTATTAGCCACCTCCAGGCTATCAGAAAACTTACGAGCCCTGGCGTTCCCCATCTCTACCTGCTTCTGCATAGCCATCATTCCGAACAATGTCTGCATAGATGTACATTAATAACGGTTAAGCCAATAGTCAGGTCGGGCGAAGGCAAGACCAAATAATATGAGAGAATTCATGAGTTGGAAAATAAAAGTCACCTCCATAGCAGATTGGGGAAAGCGGCTGAACACATCCTTCTGGGATAGGCCTTTCGCCGCCTCAAGGTCTTTCGGAGTCCACATGCTCCTATAGTACGCCATGGCGGTCTGGCCATCCTTCAGCATGGTCTCGTTCGGTTTCACGAATGTCCCATCCGTTCGAGTGTACCGAGGGGCCCATGGTGGTAAGGTGGGGAGAGAAGGGGGGCCTGAAGCAGAAGCAGAGGCACCAGCTGCAATAGGCCCGGAGGGGGCAGGAGCTCTGATCGGGCGATGCAAGAGAGCACCCGGCCCGGAGACCCGGGTCCTTCTTATGAGAGGTTCCTCCTCAGGATCGATTCCACTTTCAGGATGAGGCCTTTTGCCTCGTTCTTTGTCCCGAGCGCCCCCCGCGGTAACAGGGGCTGTGGTAATTTGGGGAGACGCGCTCGGGTTGGCAGCAGGGGTGCTGACAACAGAGTTAATAGCCACCGTGCTCGGGGTAGTGTCAGAGATGGTGGCTGAGGAAGAGGCTGATGCTGGAGAGGAGGTTGCCCCAGCAGCAGGAGTGGCTGGGGGAGTATTTTTCTTCCTGCCAAAAGAAGGAATCTGAAGCCTGCTCATGTTGTAGCCGAGGGATGAGAGCGCTAGGAGGTTGTCTGAAGTGAGGAGGTCTGAGCAGGAAGGAATATCGTTCAGAACGTATTTCTTCAAGTAATTACTCCTATCCCTGCAAACACTGTAGCTCAAGTCATCACAAGGTATTCCTAAGGAACGGCATAAGAAAGTACAAAAGCGGGGAACGCATGTTTCGCAGGGGCAATCATGTTTATGAGATTTGAATTTTTTATATGAGGAAACAGAACAGACACCAAAGGCGCTCGGGATTGGGTAACCCTCTGCAGCCGGCGAAGACCAAGCCCCACTAATGCCCACGATATTATCCCTCCAACCCTTTTCAGATTTTATTGTGTCCGTACATATGGACATCTTCTCGAACGGGTAGAGGTGGCAGAAGGGCTCGTTAGTTCGGATCTTACTGACCTTATAACACAGAAGAAGATCTATGATGTCAAGGTCCAGATTTCTGTCACGCATCAACAGAAGCATAACGGATATGATTCTAAAGAAATTGGGGTTTACCTGCAGGGGGATATCCCCAGTCTATTGAAGACATAACTAAAGAAAGAGTGCAGAGGGAACCTAACGACATTCAATTGAAGGTTCGTGAATAAGACTTCGCCGGGCAAGAGGCCGGCACCGGTCATAATATTAACATCCTTAGGGCAAACCCTAACTTCGATGTTGTCAGGAAGTCTAAGTCTCATACGAAGAACATCTAGATCTACAACCATGGTGGAAGTGTTTGAAGGATCTAGAAGGGGTAAAAAGAAGCCTGCCGAAAGTAAAAAGGAACGAAACTAACCTCTAAGGTAGAAAGCAACAAAGAGCACTGCAAGACCGCTGGAAGAACAACTCTTGAAGGATTTCACCGGAAAAAGCTTAGCGCTGTTCTAAAAAGAGAGAGATTTGACTGATGATGGAGACGGTAAAAAGGCATGGAGTGGCATTCTAGAGCCTTATAAAGGCGAGGGGGACCCGAGGGCCGAAGCGTCAGGAAGGTGAGAACTTCATCGAGCCCCGGAACATTGATTCTGGATCTGACCGTCCGTTCCCCCATGTGGGTTTCTCGAGCCGTCAACGTCATGATGAGACGCCTTCAATAATTACCCCCTTATTAAACAAGGGGTAATTATGGGGGCAGTTGAGGAGGCCCGATAGGACATGGGCCGGATGTGACTTGCAAACGCGGCATTGAGTCTGTACAGGTGGGTCAGGCCCATAAAAAAGGCACTACCATATGGGCCGAACGAGCATAGGCCCATCAAAGAGGACCGGGACCCATGGAGGAACGGGCCTAGATCCAGCAATCCATCAACATTTGTAAACCTCTATAAATAGGAGGAGTAAGGTAAAGAAAAGGGGATCTTTTTGGGTTGAGATATAGGAATTCTAGAGAGAGAGTGGGAGAAGGAATTTCTTGTATCTTCAGAAATGTTACCCACAAACATCAAAATGGTGCATGAAGATGCACAAAGCTCATTCTTATTTTTGGAACAAATGAGCATTATTATAAAGACTACATCAAGTATATGAAGTAATTGTTGGGAAACATGCTAGTTTTAAAACTTTTCGAGAGATTTTGATTCATAGATCTTGATTCATCACATAGAGACAAGTTTATACAAAAATAAAATATGATGTATCATTCAATTAACAGATTGAATACTTAATATGATGTATCATTCAATTAACAGATTGAATACTTACATCAAAGGTCTAAGTAAACCTTTAAATCTTTCCTCTAAAGTGAATGTTTTTACTTATTGTAAACCCCTTAGCAAGATGCCTTCTCCTTGGATCTCCATCTTCTTGGTAATTATTTTGCCTTTAGGAATCACTCATAAGTCTCCATGAATGACCTTAGAGAACTAGGCTTGTGGGAGCCTCCATTAGATGAGAACATTAACCCTAATTTTCTAGAGAAAGAAAATATATTACTTTTTCCTTTTTCCAAAAATCACTCCTCAAATATACATAGACCATGTATATATATATAGGCAACATAAAGATAAAAAAAAAAAGAAATAATAAATCCTTCTCAATCTCTAATTCACATGTCTCTCTAATAGGATTCCAATATCAAGTTGGGCTATGAGTGAGAATCCTTTGGGCTTATTATTTTATTGGCTACAATGAATTAATAATTGGCCCGGTCCATGGACTCAATTCAATTAATTCATAAATTAATTTTTACTCTACTAAAAAAAATTAATTGAACTCCAATTAAATAATAAATAAACTCTAAGTCAATATTGCACTTTGACCCCTCTATGCATAATTAGTTATCAGATAAATAAAGCCATCAATCCGACTACTTAATTAATATATTTATTTTGGTATCATTGATTATTTCTGCCTCGATCACAATAAAACATTTGTTTGACAAAAATAATAATTTGAATAAATAAATATATAATAAATCATTTTGTTTAAAAACACACGAAGGCCTTCGAATTTACTTTGTGATCAACCATAATCAATATAAAATAAATACAAGTAGCAATGATGCAAATATTGAAAATATAACACTCTAACTATTAATTACATAACTACTCAAAGTGTCGGTCTAAAGATCCTGAAGTATCCACCGAACAAATCAAAGTAATTATTAATTAATAAAAGAGTTTATACTTTTCTCATGCTTAAGAGTCAAATGCCATGACGGTGATAGGGAGCAATTGCATACGACGACTCTCGCAATATATCTCAACCTAACACGGATCCAGTTCAAGTCTTAATTAATTATGAGTCAATCCATAATTACCGACTATGAACAATTTATGATTACTATTTATATTCATGTATTGATCGCCATCACATATATATATAAATATCTCTTGTAATCAAGTGGACACTATCAATTCTATAATAAATTGATACATAATACATTGAATTCACCAATTGTATAAAGTATAAATATTTCAGAAACGTCAGGAACATATGTCACTATAATCCAAATAGGACTTTGCTACGCCAGGGCATATAAATCACAACAGCTCCCACTTGCCCTCATAGCCAATTCAAATTGCATCAAACTCCAATGTTATCCAGATGACGATCAAAACTATTAATTGATATGCAATATTCTAGCCATGAGTACATTTTCTTGTCGAACAATATCATGTAGGACATGATACTTTCCTCTCAGTGTACCTTGTTCCTCTATGGAACTTTGGGTCATTGGTTTGGACTACCTCTGCACTATTGTCGCAATATAGCTTGGTAGGCAGGCTAGTATGCTCCATAACCTCTAAATCAGTGGGATCAAACCAAAAGGCTTCATTTGTCGCCTTTAAGGCTGCAATGTACTCCACCTGCAGGTTTGAGTCACCAGTTGAAATCTGCTTAACAATCTACTAACTGATTTCCCTTCCATTGAGTGAACATACACTAAGTCATGAACCTCATAGTATCTACTTCTGATTAAATATCAGAACTAGCATACCTGACTAGGACCATATCATCACATCCATAAATGAGTATGAGATCATTGGTTCTCCTAAGGTACTTAATGATATTTTTCACAACAGACCAGTTATCATGTTCGAGTTTGGACTGATATCTACTGACTATCCCTACAATGTAACGGATGTCCTGTTTGGTATAGACCATGGCATATATGAGACTCCCATATGCCGAAGCATATTGTTCCAGTCTCATTTGCTCAATCTCCTCTGCCAGTCATGGAAAACTACTTACTAGAGAGAGCAATCCATGTCAATAATGCAAGAACTCATTCTTTGAGTTTTGCATACCAAACCTGGTCAAAACTTTATCAATGTAGGTTATTAAGATAAGCCTATTTTCCTTGTAACCTGATCTTGCAAAAGCTTGATCCTAGGAATATAGCTTACATTTTGAAGATCTTTTATTTCAAAATAATTGAACAACTACTCTTTAATGATGACAACGCTTCCATTACATTTTAAATGAGTAGGATGTCATCAATATATATAGAATTAGAAAAATAATGACATTCCCTTATACACTCATGATTTAATCACTAAGAAATCTTCTGGTATCTTTTTGTAGATTAACTTGCCTTCCATAGGTATCACCCTACTAGAAAGTTCTACAAGATCCCAGATTTTATTAGAATACATAGATTCCAACTCTGATTTCATAGCAACTCACCAAAGCGATCTGTATCCATATCGGTTCACGCTTCCGTGTAGTTTACTGGGTCCAACTTATGTTTAACAGGGATGTCCATAACGGTCTCACCTAAAAACATGATTCTGTCGGATTGGATGATAATCCTCCCACTACAATAATGTATCGATGCAGGAATCTGTGTATTAGATGATGCTGACGCATCAATAGGGAATTCATCTATAATTCTTAATCTCTATAATAAGTGTGTTCATCTTGTGGTACAACTGGTACTAATACCATATTCTCAAACATTATACTACTAGGTATATGATTCATAATATGATCCTCCTATAGATAAACAGTAAGTGTAAACAATCAACTTTTATCATTGAGATCATAAAATAATCCATCCTACTGCTTTTAGAGTAGCTATCAAATCTATCATGCATATGATTTGCTTCCAACTTACTTTCCATAACAAGCGCACATGTGCAAGACTACCTTATATGTGCCTGTGATTCAAACTAAGATTTAGTCAAAAACACAGCTCAAAAGATATCCTTGAGATAGACTAAGATGGAATGCAGCTCATAATGTGCATTGACATCGTCAAAGCTAAACTCTAAAATGAAAGAGGTAATGTAGCATAATAGATCATAGATCTAACCATGTTAAGCTTAATTCTGTTATTCATTTTTGACACCTAAAACTGTTTAGCAATAATTGCGGAAAACTAGTACACAGCACCCTCATTGACCATATAGTCTTTGCACTATCCCAAGAAATACTTATATCCACAATTATATCGAATTATTTTGATAAGTTTACATAATTTGTGCTCCACATCAGTCTTGACACTTTCAGAATATACCAAAAGTTTAAGACTCGTGTCGCATCAGATAAATTTATCCAAAACGTGAGTAATCTTGCTTGGATGTTGATAAGACCACACGTGTCTGTGTGTACCGACTCCAATTATTTTTTATGTCTATTTCATTTGACTAATTAAGCCCTTAGGGTTATCTATCCTTCAAAACATGATTCATAAGTTTGGTTTAGGCTCCCTTGCCTCACTAGGTTATAAACTTTCTTTGACTAATCTTTGAATCTCATTTTGACTGATTACAACTCAAATAATAGACACTAAAAATACAATGAGTCAGGAATAACAAATTTTCTCTTAACATTCAATCTAGAAGATATAACATTAGTTTCTACATGCTGCAAATATTAAGAGCTTGTGGTTGTAGTATATCAACCATCTTTCTATGCACCAGAAGCAATCGCACATCTATTCAATTTTATAAAACCAGTTTTACAAAATAACAATACAGTTTTTATAAATTAAAAGTGAAACAAGAATTAGATTGCGTCTAACATCTGTGCATAAAGATAGTTTTCTAATACTAATATCCTCATACTCTTTAATTTCAGATGTAATACTCCCACTGACTTAGCTACAACCTAGACATCAGGTCAAGTACAAATATATATCCATATCATTGAAGCTTCTGGATTTCTGAAATCCTTGCAACGAATTGCAAACATGTTTAGTGGCTCCAGAATCTGTCCATCAGGAATTAATAGATACAACCACATAACATAGCTTAATGATTAAATATATATTTTCCTATGCCACGTCATTGATTAGACAGTTCGTCCTTTAGTGTCTTAGTTAGCTGCAAAAGAAACAGTTTCCTTCGCCCTCAACATATACTGTTTTATTCCCTTTAACCTTTTGAATACCCATGTTTTGTACTAGCCTAGTCCTATTATTATCCTTCTTCTTTCCTTTTCCCTTCCACTTGGGCCTAGAAGAAGATGGTATAGACTAAGTTAGATTGATAGGAACACCCATACTTATGATTATCCCTTCATAAGTTACCAATTTTATAAGAATATCAGGGAGTATGAACTCAAACTGATTCCTTATTTAGTTCACTCTGAAAAAGTCGAACGAGTTTGGTAACAAGGCAATAATCATTGTCAATTTCAAAGTTACCACCCAAGTCAGTCCTATTAACCTCCAGTTCAATTTTTAAATAATAAACAATCATTTTCCAAAATTTGATCTTTTACTGAAGATCCTCAGGCTATCTTGATGGTATTTAAATTTGACATAGTACTTAGGCATATACTCTATCTAATCTCACCAAAACATCTCAATGACATTTAACATAATGCTTAAAGAAAATAAAATAGTGTAAATGTTAGCTTTGGAACATATTCGAGATAAACTCTAGAATATTGCACCAATTCATATCATTTGCCTTATTCCACTTATTAAAAACATTAATGTTCTTTTGGGTATCTTAAAGTAAAAGGATTAGGTTTAGGAGTAGAAAATACATTTTGTACCCTTACGTTGTGAATAAAATATCTAAGTTCATTTTCCAATCAATATAAATGAAGTCCAAATACATTGAAAATGTTAGCAAGCAGATAAAATGAATTAGACATAATAAATCTGAATATAAATACATTCATACAATATGCAAGGTGAATTATTAATACTGTCATGCATATTTAAAATTAAAATGAGTTTGTTAACTACATAATATAATAAATCTCAATAGAATAAGAGATCATTATCATTATTGGTAAACAATCCCTTTTAATTAATGCGGGTCCCTCAACTTCGTAGCATAATAAATTATACAATCAATACGTCAATAACTTATCATGATGGAGGAGTTCATTATTACTATTGTTGAGATTCATTTGCTATTAGCTGAGCACTTCCATTAAAATAATAATATGTAGGTCCCTGAACCACTGCACAAAAAATCGGATAACCAATACGCTAATAACCTATTCGGTTGGCGAAGTTCATTATTCCTATTGGCGGGCAAATCCCATCATTTCCATATATCTTAAGACAATGTCTTATCTATCTATAGGAAATGATTCCCGATTATGTTTAGCCTTTCTAAAATTACCTAGTGTAGACCACTCCGTTAGGGAGCTAACATTATTGATTTTAGATTGAGTGTAAAACGTTATTAAAGCTCCAACAAAAAATAAAACATTAAATATCTTGTCATTATAATCTAGACTCTTTAAATCATGCGTAAGGCCTTATTTTTAAAGATCTAATTACAATGAATATTTAATATTTTTATTTTCATGAGACAACCATTCTTATAATATTAAGACTTTTCAAATCATGCGTAGGGCCTTATTTTTGAAGATCTAATTACAATGGTTTTAATAACGAAGGTCGTGGGGTAATGTATAAAAATCCCCGTTCCTACTCAATTTTTAATCATTTATAATTAGGGTTTTTCATTTATTCATATCCATGATATTATACATGTAAAACGTCTTGATTTTAATCCAATTAAATTTAGAAAATAACTGGACTTTTAAATGATTCACTAATATGTAATTTGAGGCACACTTTAAAAATAATTTACAAAAATAATTTTTCGTTTCCCAATAAATGCCCTCAAATTAATTAGCAATCAAATCCAATTTTATCTTCATAATTTAATTAATATAAATCAAGTCATTTAGATAAAAATCATGGATCCAATGCATGAATAATAATAATCAGTATTAAATTATTCCATGTATCACATAAATAAATAAATGACAGAAAAAAAATAAATGAAATGGCCAATGAATTTAGCTTTTAACATTAAATACTATTCTAATTGTACATGCGTCCACCAACGGCTTGTTAACACCTGTAGGGAGTTAGTACACGACCCTACGCACCACAGGATGCCCCAAAACACATCTAACGCGCCAGAACGCGCTGGTAGGGCCTTGCTACGCGTGTCACGCGCGTATGGAATTGGCCAGCGCGTTCCACGTGTTGGCATGTGCCTTTTGGGTCAAGCAGCTTCGGCTCGTGCGCCACATGCGCCTGTTGATTGGAAGCTCCTGTTTTGCGCTGTGAGCCTACCCACACTTGATCAATCTCTGCCACAAATGATGATCTGATGGTTGCTGGTGCGGGCGCATGTGGTCCGCGCCGCACCGAATCATCAACCCACCTTCCGGCGCATCCCTTGCCGCCGGCGACTCACCGGTAGCCGGAAAATAGCCGATAATTCCAGAAAAATTAATAAAAATTTCCAAAAATTAAATTTAGGCCCTAAAAATTCCAGAAAAATTTCAAAAAATTTCTAAAAAATGTCAAAAAATTCCTGAAGCCTAATTTAACCCTCTTGGACCTTCTTAAAGCTTCATAGCATCCTTTGATGAAGATTACATGCCTTTAAAAATATTTACAATTTGAAATACAATGGAATAAATTAAATTACATCATTGAAATTTTAAACAGTTAAATCTAAGCCTTAATTACATTTATCCAAAGATAAAATTACATTCAATAAACCTATAAGCTTCATCCATGCCCAAACATACATCATCATCCATTCACAATTATACATATATCATCATATATCAATATATTAAATCATACATCAACATACATCAAATTATATATATATATATATATATATATATATATATAATTTGGATCCATGATGATGATTATGATAAAAACATGATCTCTAGTAATGAATCAAACCACGCTCTGATGCCACTGTTGGGAAACGTGTTAGTTTTAAAACTTTTCGAGGGATTTTGATTTATAGATCTTGATTCATCACATAGAGACAAGTTTATGCAAAAATAAAATATGATGTATCATTCAATTAATAGATTGAATACTTACATCAAAGGTCTGAGTAAACCTTTAAATCTTTACTCTAAAGTGAATGTTCTCACTTATTATAGATCCCTTAGTAAGATGCCTTCTCCTTGGATCTCCATCTTCTTGGTAATTGTTTTGCCTTTAGGAATCACTCATAAGCCTCCATGAATGACCTTGGAGAACTAGGCTTGTGAGAACCTCTATTAGATGAGAATATTAACCCTAATTTTCTAGAAAAAGAAAATATATTCATTTTTCCTTCTTCCAAAAATCACTCCTCAAATATATATAGACCATGTATATATATAGGCAACATAAAGATAAAGAAAAAAATAATAATAAATCCTTCTCAATCTCTAATTCACATGTCTCAAATCTAATAGGATTCCAATATTAAGTTGGGCTATGAGTGAGAATCCTTTGGGCTTATTATTTTATTGGTTACAATGAATTAATAATTGACCCGGTCCATGGACCCAATTCAATTAATTCATAAATTAATTTCCACTCCACTAAAAGAAATTAATTGAACTCCAATTAAATAACAAATAACTTCTAAATCAATGTTGCACTTTGACCCCTTTATGCATAATTAGTTATCGGATAAATAAAGCCATCAATCCAACTACTTAATTAATATATTTATTTTGGTATCATTGATTATTTCTGTCTCGATCACAATAAAACATTTGTTTGACAAAAATAATAATTTGAATAAATAAATATATAATAAATTATTTTGTCTAAAAACATACGAAGGCCTTCAAATTTACTCTATGATCAACCATAATCAATACAAAATAAATACAAGTAGCAATGATGCAAATATTAAAAATATAACCCTCTAACTATTAATTACATAACTACCCAAAGTGTTGGTCTAAAGATCCCGAAGTATCCACCGAACAAATCAAAGTAATTATTAATTAATAAAAGAGTTTATACTTTTCTCATGCTTAAGAGTCAAATGCCATGACGGTGATAGGGAGCAATTGCATACGACGGCTCTCACAATATATCTCAACCTAACGCGGATCCAGTTTAAGTCTTAATTAATTATGAGTCCATCCATAATTACTGACTATGAACAATTTATGATTACTATTTATATTCATGTATTGATCGCCATCACATACATATATAAATATCTTTTGTAATCAAGTAGACACTATCAATTCTATAATGAATCAAAACATAATACATTGAATTCACCAATTGTATAAAGTATAAATATTTCAGAAACGTCAGGAACATATGTCACTATAATCCAAATAGGAATTTGCTGTGCCAGGGCATATAAATCCCAACAGTAATAACATCTCTAAGCAATTTTAAACTTTCAACATTCATGCATTGATATCATAATCCACATACATAACTCAAATGTTTCATCTATAATAGAATTCTTCTCTAGTTTCCTTTGAAAGTGAACCGGAATTTTTTCTTTTTAGGATGCATTTCCTTCCTCTTCATTTGCACAACATCATAGCTTTCAAATCATTGACTCTTCTTTTGAAATAAGATAACTAAAGCATGAATTTATTCAAAACAAGTAAATGTACATTTTTTATAATGGTTGTGCAACGTCTAAATCCTTTAAGCTTTCTAACTAACCCATGTAGCAAGTGTTAGGCCAACGACTCCCAAACCAAACAGCTTTAGGGCGTTAAGTGTCAGGACACTCCAAAGGGCTTAATAACTCGAGTTAGTAAGGCTATGAACCCAAACAAACCATCAAAGCTTCTTTTTTTTTTTTTTTTTTTAATGACCATGCAATATCTAAGTCCCTTAAGCTTTCTAACTAACCCATGTAGCAAGTGTTAGGCCAATGACTCCCAAACTGGATGATTTTAGAGTGCTAAGTGCTAAGACACTCTAAAGGGCTTAATAACTCGAGTTAGTTAGGCTACAAACCCAAACAAGCCATTCACATTAAATTTATTTATTTATTTGTTTTGTTTTGTTTCATGCCAAAGATATTCATTCATCTAATTTGTCATTTCAAATGAACCATTTATATAATGCAAAGAATATTAGGGTGCATATTTTTTATTTAAGTACTTCTAGTGTGCTCATGTGCAATGTGAAGTCTACTAGAGAATGAAAACTCATAAATGATACCTTTAAGTCATGAAATGAACCTTCTTTATCCAAGCATGTTTATCAACAATTTTTTATCATTCTTTGACATCAAATGCATCCATACAAGATGTATTAATCACATATTTCACTCTCCAACAAGTCCCAAACACAAAAATTCATTGCTTCCAAATATTTTTTCAAAATTTTCAATTTTATAATAATTTTTTTTGATTTTTCATAATAACAAAATTTAAATAAATAAAACACACAAATATACCCCCAAACTTAAATGACACATTGTCCTCAATGTGTGAAGATAAAGATATAAAAATAAAGCACATATGGGGTAAAAGGAATAATAATACCAAGTGGGTGGGTAACGCTGACATTATAACCGTATGCAATCCCGTGAAGAGATGCCAAAATGATCTTCCCCCAAACTCGGACATAAGAACCTATCAAAACAACACTAGAGCACACAAGTATAAAAGCATAGGCATACAAAAACAAATTGAAAATATGCAAAGAAAACTAAACTATGCATATCCACAAGTTCATGAAATCAAATCTAAAATGCCTAAACAAAATCAAAAGATCCAAAAGATAAAAATGGCAAAAAGAGAAAAATCAATAACTGAAAAAAAATAAAATCTAACTGCGAATTTCAAAGTAAGGTTTACCCTATGCCATATCTCTCTAGAGAGTCATGCTTCCCAAAATAAAAAAGTTCATTTACAAGTGGAGAAAGTAGAGCTTGAAGATAAAAAATGAGACGAGGTAAAAGATAGACCTCAACCCACTCTTCTTCCTCATTTAGGAACTTTGGATTATGGGGTTGATTTGGATTATGAGAATGTGGATCAATTGAAGGCACATCAAGCAAAACTTGAGAAGGATCATATTTAGCGCGAGAATTTCTGGAAAAATATCCTTCAAACTTTTAACATCTTCCTCACACTTATCCGGTGGTTCGGGCTCAACATTTTGAGGGAACACAAGTGAGGGAATAGAAGGTGATGCAAGCTCCAAGAGAGAGATACATTTGATGTTGCCTAGGGAGAAGAGTGAATGGGTGGAGAACTATCAAGTAAAGAATTTACCTCCCAAATAGATTTGTCAACATAATTAAAATGAGCTAAGCAAGCTTTTAAAGGATCCTCCATTGAAGGAAGTGTATCAAGCAAATGATTATTTAGGGGTTGTTTTGGATTTTTAAGGGAGACAATCTCTTCATCATTATTTTTCTCATTTTGAATCACAAATTCTTCATTTTTTTGTGTGGCAACAATTTGATCATCAATCATTATTTCAACATTTTCACATGTGGTAATCACTTGATCATTCTCATGATGAAAGTTACTAGAAGTAATCTTATCATTCATAGAATTTTCTTTTGGATTGGTGTAACAAGGGTCATTTTGTCCCACATCGGAATCGGATGGGAAAGAGATTGGGTATAAATGGGTGGGTATGCAGCCTTACCTAACAGTTCGAGCTTTTGGGTAAATGGGCAAGCGCCCACCCGTTACAGTTGGTATCAGAGCCAAACCCAGTCCTTGATCCTGTGCCACGCCAAGCGCCCGGCCCGGAAGGCGTCCGGGTGAGTTCACCCGGGTAGGCATGGTGGCCCAACCGCAACGAGGGCGTTGCGAGTTTGGGTGGGGGAGAATGTAACAAAGGTCATTTTGTCCTACATCAGAATCGGATGGGAAAGAGATTGGGTATAAATGGGTGGGTATGCAGCCTTACCTAACAGCTCAAGCTTTTGGGTAAATGGGCAAGCGCCCACCCGTTACAATTGGCCACAAGTTCAATTAGAAATTCTTCTTCCTCTTCAAGATTTAAAGCATTAACCCTTTGTTGAATTTGGGTTATTTGGTCATCTATCATTGCATTAGCTTGGGACTTGTGGTATGGTACCACTTGATTGATGGACTCTATTGTGGATTGCATGCTAGAAAAGACAGCCAACATTTGATTGTTATTAGCCATTAACTTGTCAAATTGAGATGATGAAAAAGGAGAAGAGCGCTGCAAATAAGGATCATTGGATTAAAATTTTGATTGAAAATGTTGTCCATGAGATTGTGGGGCTGAATTTCCCATGTCATGCCACAAGAAGATTTGATGATTTCCCCAACCCGAGTCATAACCATTGAAGTATGGATTATTACTCGGTTCAAAGAAATTTACATTTGGTTGCTCTAGATAAAAACCTAAAAATTGTCCAGGTGGAGGACAATCTCTTAAATAATGTGTATGACTAGAGCAAAATGCAAATAACTCATGTGGTGTGTAAAAATGAGTTGAAGGATAATTACCCTCCATTTAGGACTAATTCAATCACTTGTTTAGATACATAAAAAAAAATTCACACAAAATATATACAAATAAAGTATAGAGGGCAAATAAATTCAACTTTGAAAACTCACGAAAGGTTCAAAATATCCAAAAATTTTCATTCAAGCAAAACAGCCCCTTGTACCTACACAAATGCACTCAAATACTCCAAAACAAGTTAAAAACATAATATATACAAAATCCTAAAAAAACCAAACCAAATTTAATCTTTAAATCTTAATCACAAAGTCGTTTGCATTCCCCGGCAACAGTGCCAAAAATTGATGCGAGTAATTTGTTTACCAATTAAAATCACCACTTGCAATAGCACATACCATTGTAGAATAATGCTATTATAAGGGGTTTGTCGAACCACAAGGAATGTTAGCTCATGGCAATCAAGATTGTAAAATTAATTTATGGTTTGATTTGTGAAAGATAGTTTTTGGATTGATTTGTTTGTCATATACATAAACTGAAATTAACTAAAAACAGAATTTGAATTTCAAGTAAAGAAAAGTGTGAGAAAGGCTAGGGAATTGACTTCACCACAAGCCTTGTAAGCATGTCTAATTGCATTTAAACTTGGGGAACAAATTATACATGTAACCATGATATGTCGAAATGCAAGACAACTACAATATCTTCAAGAAGTTCATACATTCAAGAGTTAGGTATAATCCATCAAAGTAAACTAGGGTGTAGCATAAAACATCTTTCCTAAGCTATGGACTATCAAATCCCTTAACATGTATGGTAAGTGCACATGAAGTTCAATAATCTATCATAGATTATCTTCAATTGGTATGAACCATCTACCTAACATAAATTAACCTAAAGGTGTAGCATGGTCCATCTTTCTTAAGTATAATCTATACAAATTCTTCATACAACATGCCAAGAAAACCATTGCATAATCTCATCCTTATTGTCACTCTAAGAATATAAGTAACATAATCATGAAGAAAAAATTTCTAAGACAAGATAAGAGTCTTAAAAAGATTATATATAGAATGAAGCACAAATACATCAAAGTGTAATCTTTAGATTATATAACTTGTCACAAATATGCAAAGTTCCCCAAATTTAAATACAATCAAGACAAAATTACTTGGCAAGGGTTGCATCAACTCCCTAAGAAGGGAGTTAGCCTCTCATGGTTGAAGTTACAACCCCCAAAGGAGCTGAAGATCCCCCATTTTCGAGCTCTATATCTATCTTCTTCTCCTCCACCCTCCTCTGCTCTACACTATAAAATTTTCTCTCTATTTTTTACCAAGTCAAACTTAGATCTAGAGAATGATGGGTGATTGATATATAAAATGAAAATACCCTCTAAAGAGAGCATATTTTATGGCCTTTGTCTCTTAAAAGAGTTGGAGACATCCCTTAAAATAAGGAAACAAACTTTGACCAAAAGATAATATGACAGCTCAGCATTTTGGCAGAATTAGCATGTCACATTGTGTAATACCCCTAATTTAAAAAGATAGACCTGGAATTTATTTAATTGTTTAAGTTGCATTTTATGTATTTAATGGTGAATTTGTTTTGATTTAATTGTGAATTAATTGTAAATTGTTTGTTTTGTTTTATATTGAATTTTAAATTATTTACTTGTTTATTTGAATTGCTTGTTAATTGCTTAATTGTGTGAATTAGTATCGACTTTTAATTAAGTTTCAGTTTTTATTTTAATTGTTATTTAATTGGATTTAGGTTGGTGGAATTAATTATCTAATTGTATTTTATTTTTCTGTACTATGTTAATTGAACTTAGGGTTTTGGTTTTATTTATTTTTCTTTAGCCGACTTAGTTTTCTCGTATAATATTAGGACTAGGATTAGGGCAACCTTAATCCTATAATTACAGGTATTAAGTTCTACCTAGGTTTTAGAAGAAAAAAAAATAAACCTATTCACGTCTGTGGAGGTAGAAAGAGTACAGAGGAGGAATTTTGCTGTAGGAACCGCCGGAGACCTTAGAAGACGACGTAGAGATTTTGAACAAAAGTCTCAAAGGCAAGTTCTGTCTTAACTCTCTCCGTTAGGCTTCGTGTTCTTTGCATACTAGATTAGTTCTAGGTTTATTTATAACATGTTTAAAAATAAATATATGTTATCTGTTTCCATGATTAAAGTTTAAGTCATAACTTTTATACTTGATAAACTGTTTAAACTTGAAACTTTCCTACACTATTTTCTATTTAAATCCATGTTAGTAAATGTAATAAGGACTTAAATAAGGGTGGGAACTTACTGGGATTTAGTTACAGCTTCTAGGAACCTTGGCAGGGAAGTACCGGAGGTGAAAACGATGCCGGAAAAATAAAACACGAAGAAAATGAGGGAGAGAGCCAGCTCCTTTTGGATTAGAAGCGGCTCCAATGTTTTAGGGAGCCTGCTCCACTTTGCTTCCCTCAGTTTTTTTTTTTTGTTCTGTTAACGTGTTCTTCAGTTTTCAGTGAGGAAGCTTTTTAGTTATTGAATTTCTAAGTTTTCTAAGGAGAACAAATACTGTGTTGAGTATTTTAGAGGTTGTCCAAAGTAAGATTAAAGTCTCAAGGGACAGAATAACATAAAATTGGACACAGAGAATTAATCGTTAAAATTGTATGGTATAGTTTTATGTGTCTCGCAGACCTGTATGGATTTGGATTTAAATTTCTTAATTATATTTGAATTTTCTATGAGAGCTTGTCCACTGTTAATGACATGTTTGTAGAATAGGAATATATACTGGAAATTTATATTTTTGCTAAAGATTAATTGATGATTAAATTATAACATTTAGTGCATCAATTTGTTAGACAAAAAATTATGAGTATGATAAATTACTTATATATATTTAGGATGCCATGGAATTGACTAATACGATATCTATTTGGGCTCTGTTAATTATGTGGAAACTGGGAATAGAGTTGTATTTATAGACATGGTCCTGTGTGGTCAAATGTTGGCTTCTGTGATATGATTTCGAGTGATAGCTTTTGTATAGTGGTTTTATTTAAGCAGGTTTGTTAATATACTCTAACATGCTTAGTATGGAATTATTGATATTGTTATTTATATTGTCAATGCTTTATCAACTGTTGGTTTTACTTAAGCATGTTTGTTAATAAACTGTAATATGCTTAGTATGGAATTGTTGATATTGATATTTGTACTGTCAATGCTTTATCAACTATTGGATGGATGGGATTGTATGCACCGATATGGGATGGTGTCATACTAGGTTTGGATTAGCTCAATTTGCTAAGTCCTACCTATTTTGGAATAAGGGTACGGGTTGTTAAATAAAATCCTCCTTATATATATGAGTCGGTACGGTTGAATACACCGAACGACTTACTGGATTTCTTGTGGATGGTTAGGAACAGAGTTTAGATATATGTTTATGATACCGCGATGTGAGCTTGAGTCTCAGCGTCGACGGTTAGGGTGCATATATGCAATAGGATGCGTAGCTGGCTGTGAGGGTTGAGGTATACCCTGTTTTAGGCTTAGGTACTCATGCCCACTCAGGTGCGCTTTGCGTGATGCCTTTTATTCAGGTTGAGACCCTTTTCATAGTCTAGCGAGAGTCCAGTAATATGGATATATTTATGTATGGATTATTAGTTATTGTTGAACTATTTAGTATACACATGCGTATCGAGTCTCTGCTTGGATTGTAGTAGGATAGAACTTGTTCGTGGGCCTGACCCACTTCTATTTTTCAGGTGTACGTCAGTTCCAGTCTTAAGTTTATTCGTGCTGAGCAGAGACAGTCACTCATTCTTCTGACGACGTAGGATTTCTCCCCACAATTTAATTACAAATTTTTTCTAGATTTAATTCGGTTTATTTTTATTTATTAAGGGGTCCACTGGATGGATTCCCGAATTGTACCCTTGGAGGTTTTGGAGATGGATTATTAAATCTTTATTATTTGGGATTTTAAGAATTTAATTTCTAAAGGATTTTATATTTTAGATTTCTTTCAGCTCATTATATTATTTCTTTTAATCACCTTGTATTCCGTGTTCGTTTTAAAATATTAATTGTTTGATATTCCCTCAGGTTTGGGCCTGGGCCTGATCAACCCGTGTCTCGGATCCGAGGGGTATCACACATTGGGTCCAGTTTTGACCCCTCAAATATGGAAATTGGATTTCTATTAAAACATAAAATATTTAGGGGTATAAATAACCTTTCCAAGTCATTAAACCATTTAGCAATTGGACTTGTAACCAAAGAGATATGGTAAAAATACCACAGGGGTGAAAAGTTAAGTTCTGCCAGCCTGGCAGCATGTTGGTGTCCTTTTGCTCTCGATTTATGATATCTGAAATGTGGGAATTAGCCTTTTATTAAAACATACCAAACATAGATCTTTGAGTTCTCTTTCCATAGAATTAAACGGTTCGTCATTTGGAGTTTGGAACAGAGAGTTATGGCCTTTTTACCAAAGATGCGCGAGCTGCTGAAATGAGCGCGCGCGCGAGATAAGGCCATGGCAAGAACTTGCATTCGGATGCCAAAATGGCCAGAGGCTGAAATTTCATAATTGCCAAATGGAGGTCGGGATGAGCCTAGAAAATTGTGTAATTACAAACTTAAGCTCCATAAGGCCCTAGACACCTAGAATGACCATCGAAATGGAATTCGGAGCCTTCCAGTGAAAACGCTATTTTTATGGTCTGAAATTAATGGTCTTTATTGCATTTTATTGCATTTTGAGGCTAAGCACCTGAAAATAAGAAAAACACAAAAACGCATATAAGGTATACAACATTAATACAAAAATGAACTAAGATATGCAATTTAGGCGCTTGAATATAAAATATTTAGCGCTTATCACTAACCTATTCTTCCGAGGCCAATTTTGGGCTGGAATGTCTATCACCTTCAGAGCTTCTACCATGCCGATGATGTGTGTCAGTTTATTACCACTTGCAATAACACGAATTTTTGTAGGATAGTTCTATATAGAGGGTGTCGATCCCACAAGGAGATGAGTTTTCTTTGCTTTGTTTTTAACTAATATTTAGTCTACAGGCAACTGGTTGAATTAATTGATTTTTGGTTGTCACGAACATAAAATACAATTAAACTAAATTAAATTAAAGTGATCATAGAGAGAGAAATCTTAGGGCTTTAACTTCACCACAACTTTCATACTATGGTTAACTATTTCAACTTTCGGGATTTAACAAATTATATTTCAAATGAATTAAACACAATAACATTAATTCAATTCGAGTTTTAAAGAAAGATGTTTTATACATTACAGTTAACTATAACCTATCTGCGGTTAGGAAAGATTATTCACCTACCTACTTTAACTAATTTTGTAAATAATCCATCTCTCCTAAGCATAGACTATGAAAATATTCCTTTATAAAAAACATTAAAACACCATTACATTATCTCCATTCTTATGTCCGGCAGGGCTCCGCCAGATACTGTCCAATAAGAATGAGATGATTATAGTTAATGAACAGTTATGTCTAAGACAAAGTAATAACAATTCAAAAACTATTAAAACTTTAAAGAACCAATTGAGTTGTCTCAATTGCTCATAATCATGTAATCAAGAAATATAATATATATTAAAAATATTCCAGAGTTAAAACAATCAAACCATAGTAATCAGATGGGTTACATCAGTGCCTTAAGAGAGGAATTAGCTACTCATGTCGACACAAAATATCATATGTATTGTTATCATCTTCATCGTCACGGACTGCACTTCTCTTCTTAGGATTTTCACATTCTAAGGTTATAGAAACCCTAAAAGCCACCACCACACTAACAACCTTCTGAATAATATGAGAACAATGAACTTGGAACCTCTTCTATTAAGGCCTACGCCTTTTTTTATAGAAGAAATAAAGGTCAGGTGGGCTTTTAGGTCTTTTGGCCATCTGGAATAAATTAAGACTTGGAAAAGAATAATTCCCGTAACTTTAAATCTGATCTGTCCTGGAAGGCTCGAGCTTAAGAAGTGGAGCTCGAGCTTTGGGGCTCAGGCTCAAGCTTTAGGAGCAAAGCTTGAATTTTCTTGAATGATTGCTCGAGCTTCAAAAGATGGTGCTCGATCTTCAATTCTGCACTTAGTCAAATTTCTTCAACTATTTTTCGAAGCTTCTTTTCCTTCAACACTTAGAATATTTTGGGTATCCTTCTTTTAACATTGCTCGATGTCAGCTTCATAAGGCTCAAGCTTTTGGTCCTAAGCTCGAGCTTCTGGTACTCAAGGCTCAAGCTTTGAATGATGGTGCTCGATCCTTGAGGTCTGGCACGAGGCCCTAGAAGCTTGGTTCTTCTTTTTAATCAACTCTTCAAATTCTGACGCCTCATGCTTAAGCTTGAAGGCCAAGGCTCAAGCACCTTGAGGTAAGACTCGAGCACCATTGAAATAGGGCTCGAGCTCCGAAGGTACAGGGCTCGAGCTTTAATGCCTTGTTGATATTCTTCCTTTTTCTTTTACAAGGTTCGAGCATCAGGACTTAGGCTCGAGCTTTGGGGTTTGTATTCTTCCAAACTTCACCATTTAAGCTCTTGGCTTGCTTTAAATGACCGGCAACGACTCTGTAAGCTTCGATATCAGTTTTTTCATTATAAGGTCCTGGTTTTAACCGTTTCTCTAGGAAAGTACCTATAAACACACAATAAAAATAAATTAGTCTAACACTGGATAGAAGTATCACTTTAGGCCTTAACATATGTATATTTAGGAGCTCGAATATGCAATATTCAGCTCTCAGCACACCCTCAAACTTACATATTGCTAGTCCCTTAGCAATACAGAACTAAAAAGCCACTTTTGTGGGAATCACGGTTACATTTAGCTTATACAACAAGCCTTTAAACCCCTAGGTTACCCCTAGTAGACGAGTTGTAGTCTCATGAGGGTTTCTAGCGAAGATACCCACAAACTTCTCAAATCAGTGCCTTAATTGCACAATAAGCCTATTCAAACCTATTTTCATATCATAATGTCCTAGTAATCCATCAGTCAGTCAATTACGACAAGTATAACAAACTATATTAATTAGGAAAAATATCAAACCTTCAATCTCAATTTAATAACCATGGTCCCTACATGTCAGTTTAATCATTTATTCAAAAATCTCAATCCCCAAAATCCTTGTTATAGAAGTGAATTCACAATTTCAACATGTGGCTTACTATCCATTCTTCCATTCATTCCATGTTATCCCTCAATTTATAAGCAAACTTTTCAAATTCCAATTCCCAAGGTATTTTTTTTTCTATTTTCTACAGGTAAGCATTTTTCAAAAAGGATTATGTGCAATGTTCAGGTCTATTAAGCTTTCTAAATCGCCCATGTAACGAACTTTCGGCCAATGACTCCCAAACCAGATGGTTTTAGGGCATTAAGTGATAAAGCACCCCTCCGGACCTATCCGGACCTAATTGTTCAAGTAATCTAGGCAACCTAAACCTCTTATGTAACAAGCTTTCAGTAAATGACTCCCAAACTAGATGGTCTTAGGGCATTAGGTGTCAAAACACACCCCTAAGGACTTAATTGCTCAAGCAATCTAGGTACAGACCTGAACTTGACCCTTTTCTACTTCTTTTCTTTTTTTTTTTCTTCTTTCATTCACATTGGTGAAGAATTTTCTTCATTTATTGCATATATACCAATTCTTTCTTTCTTTCTATTTTTTTTTATACCCTGGTTATCAAAATCATCAAATTCACCTGTTCATCTTAGTTTAACTCAAAACAAAACAAGACGTCTAATTTATACCCCACAAAATTCATGCAAGTGTGAATATGTGCAAAGTGGAATATTTCAGAGATCTCAATCATCAAACAATAATTCTCGTAACAAAGTGGACCACAGGCCACCAACTGATTTCAAAAAAAATTAAAAATTCCTTTTTAATCTAAATATGACATACAAGCCATCTTTAACCAATATCAGACTGAATATGGACATCTCAACAATCAACAGAGTCAAAATTATGCTTGTAATATCAAATTTTCAGAACCTTGTGTTATTCTATTAAAAATTTTGTGATTTCCCTTACCCCCAAACTTAGTGTGCACATTGTTCTCAATGTGTGAAAACAGAATAGAGGTAGAAAGATATTACCATACAATTAGACCAGCAAAGATATACCAAAATGAAAAGGGCAAAATAAAGAAATTACCCCTAAACTTAGTCTATAGTACCTGGCAAAATCAACAAACTCTAACACACATCAGAGTATCAAGTATATGAAGTAATAGCAGAGAAATATCATATGGAGCTCACATACCAACACAAGTCTAAGACAGGCAAAAAAACATATATATAAATAATCAAAATCAGTACAATGTTTTTTAAATAATAGACTTATGACATAAATACAGCATATAGAATGTGTGATACCCCTCGGATCCGAGACACGGGTTGATCAGGCCCAGGCCCAAACCCGAGGGAAATATCAAACAATTAATATTTTAAAGTAAACATAGAATACAAGATGAATTTAAGAAATAATAGTTTAAACTAAAAGAAATCTAAAATATAAAATCCTTTAAAATTAAATACTTAAAATCCCATATAATAATAATCTAACTCCAAAACCTCCAAGGGTACAACTTGGGAATCCATCGTGTGGACCCCTAATAAGAAAACAAAACTGAACTGAAAAAAAACTAAAAGAAAACCATATGAATAGAGATCCTACGTCGTCGGAAGGATGAGTGGTCGTCTCTGCTCAGCACGAACAAGCTCAAGTCTAAAACTGACGTACACCTGAAAAATAGGAGTGGGTCAGGTCCACAAACAAGTTCTATCCTACTACAATCCAAGCAGAGACTCGATACGTATATACACTCTAACCAACTCAACAATAACTATATAATCCGTGTCTATATATATATATATATATCCACACTATGGACTCTCACTAGACTATGATATGGGTGTCAATCTGAGTAGAAGGTAACATGCAAAACGCACCTGAGTGGGCATAACTACCTAAGCCTAACAAGGTATACCTTAACCAGCATAGCCAGTTACGCGTCCTATTGCATATACGCTCCCTAACTGTTGACTCGGAGACTCAAGCTCAAGTCACGGTACCATAATAATATATTTAAAATCCGTTCACATTCATCCATAAAAAATCCAGTAAGTCATTCAGCTTATTCAACCGCACAGACTTAAGTCGTTCAGCTTATTCAATCGCACAGACTTATACATAAGGAGGATTCTATTTTATGATCCATTCCCTTATTCTAAAGTAGGTAGGACTTAGCAATTTGAGCTAATCCAAACCTAGTATGTCACCGTCCCATATCAGTACATACAATCCAATCCATCCAACAGTTAATAGAATAAATAATCAATGCACATAGCAACTGAACCATAATAAGCATAAATAGAAATATAGACTAACATGCTTACTCCAGTAACTGATAGATCAAAATAGTAAGACATATCAATTAATTCCGTGATGAACTTAAATTAAATAGATAAGCATCATGTTTATCCCATATCTTCGTTACAACATATCTTACTCTGAGCATGCTGATAATTTATTCTTCTCGTCCATAAAACCATGACAAGTCTAATAAAACCATATTAATTATCATGCTTGCCCACTATTAATAATATCATATTAATTAAAACTTCCACTCACAGAGAATAAATAAATTAAGATTCAGTAATTTAAAATCCCTCTGCCCTGGAATAAAATAATTTCCGTCGAGACTTACCAGTGTTCAAGCTATAAACACCTACTGGTTTATTAAGCATTAATCCACTCTCACAAGTGTTAACTAGACTTATAACATCTCAAAACACCCAAGTATAGCTTCCTACAAAATCTGAAAATCCCAAAATCCGAGTTCCGTAGCCAAACAGGTCGCGAAAAAACCAAAAACTGGAACCCAACTGAAAGAGCCTGCTCTTCTAAAAGAAGAGCCTGTTCTTCTTTGCTAGGAGCCGGCTCTCCTAGTCTTGGAGCAGGCTCCAAGTCCTCTAAGAGCCGGCTCTTTGATTTTAAGAGCCTGCTCTTTGTTTCCAAAGAGCCTACTCTTTAAACTTTGAGTCGTCTCTCTTCCTGTGTCTTCATCGTTTTCAATTCCGATGAGTTTCTGATTAACTAACCTTCATCCCTAGGGTTCCAAAGTGTTTTAATTAGATTCCAGTGTGCTCAAGAAATAATTAAATTCCTTACTCACTCAATGACATTAATTATACATTAATTATGCCACAAGGAATTTAAACCGGGATAATTTCCATTCACGAACACCAATTATTTTAGCAAATCAACCTTGCAACTAAATTACTTCCAGTGTTTCTCCAACATGTTATAGACCTACTAAAATTTATTGTTCATCAATTTACATGAATTAAAACAGAATCTACACCAGAAAGAATTTAAAACAAAACAATATACAGTATATAAACACATCCAGTTTGTAAGCATCTAACCATGGAACCCATTTTAATTTTAATCCTTATTAAATCCTGGAGTTGTATTAAACATGCAAAGAACATGAGTCAATGGGATAGAGTTAAGACAGAACTTGCCTTTGAGACTTTTGTTCAAAATCTCTACGTCATCTTCTAAGGTTCCGACGATTCCGACTACAAAATTCCTCCTCTGTTCTCTCTTTGCCTTCACAGACGTGAAGAGGTTTTATTTTTTTTTTATATTTATTTTAAACCCTAAACAGATGTATCCTACATATTTATAGAGTTATACCAAACCCTAAATTAATTCAAGCCCCAACTGAATCGTAATCGGCCCATAACAACTTAATCAAAACCTACATCGGCTACAACCGTGATTTCTTAAAAGAACCCTAATCTAAATCATTAAATGAAAAAAATAAGTAAATTAAAATAGTGATTCAAAGAAATAAAAATTATGACATTTAAATGACTTACCAATTTAAAATTAAGTCAAATAACTTAACTAATTCACATAAGTCAAATAATTCAAATAATTCAAGTAATTCAAGTAATTCAAATAATTCAAATAAACAATTAAATAATTAAAAATTCAATTAAAACAATAAATTAAATATCAGGACTATCATTTTAAAATTAGGAGTATTACATTCTTACCCCCTAACAAAAGGAATTCCGTCCTCGGAATTCGCTTTTACCTTCTTCCCATAATTCAGGAAACTGCGAGTGAATGACATCCTCCCGTTCCCAAGTGGACTAAGCCTCATTGTGATGACTCCACTGAACACGAACTAAAGGAATAACCTTGTTATGAAGGATTTGATCCCAACGATCGACAATACGACACGGTGGCTCCAAATAAGTTACATCCAGCTGCAACTCAATTTCCCCAACATCGATATGCTGATACCGATCCTCATCTCGTAGAAATTTTCGCAACATGGAAACATGGAACACATTGTGAACGCGATCCAAAGTATCCGGAAGTGCTAATCTATAAGTAACAGTTCCAACGCGATCCGTGATCATGAATGGACCGACAAACCGCGGTGATAACTTCCTTTTCTTCCCAAAGCGCATAACACCTTTCATAGGCGACACTTCAAGTAAAATCTGATCTCCAACCCTAAACTCCAAAGCACAAGTACGCCGATCAACATACTCTTTTGCCTACTCTGAGCAGTACGCATGCGATCCCGAATAAGAGCAATCTTCTCAGAAGTATCCTTAATAAACTCAAGACCCAAGAATCTGTTCTCTCCAACCTCCATCCAACAAACAGGTGATCAAACACAGTTGACCATATAAGGCCTCAAATGGTGCCATACCAATAGTCTTCTGGAAACTATTGTTGTAAGCAAACTCCACAAGTGGCAAATAATCCTCCCAGTGGCTCTTCAAATCAAGAACACATGCCCGAAACATATCTTCCATAATTTGATTCACCCTCTCAGTCTGTCCATCAGTCTGAGGATGATAAGTAGTGCTAAGATGCAATTCTGTACCCAAAGCCTGCTGAAAGCTCTTCCAAAATCCAGACACAAAGTTTGAATCTTTATCCAATATAATACACAACAAAATACCATGTAGTTTTACAATTTCTGAAATGTAAAGCCTCGCCAACTGCTCCGAAGCGAAGTCAATGCGAATAGGTAGGAAATGAGCTGATTTGGTCAACCTATCCACGATGACCCAAATGGAATTGTCACCCTTGAAAGAAATGGGCAATCCATCCACAAAGTCCATAGAAATGCTCTCCCATTTCCACTCCAGTATCGGTAGCGGTTGTAGAGCTCCTGGTGGCATCTGATGATCAATCTTAACCATCTGACAAGTACTACACTGAGAAACAAATAGAGCAATGTCCCGCTTCATACCTGCCCACCAAAACTACCGCTTCATATCCTGATACATCTTGTCTCCGCCTGGATAAACCTAAAACTCAGAATGATGAGTCTCCGTCAAGCCTCAAGCCTCCGTCAGTCCCAACATGGTAAAATGGAACCTCCCCAGAAGTTATCTCTATAACTTTGTCGATACACTGCTGATCGGTGAGTTGTACTTATAAAACCTTACGAATGATGGAAGGTGTAACCACCATGCAAGCCATCAAAGCATCCGACAACTCATTTACATTCTTCAAAGCATTCCACTCAGTGGTGAATAAGGCAAAAAGACTACCAACAGGTCGGCGACTCGCATCTGCCACCACATTCGCTTTCCCTGGATAATACTATATAGAAAAGTGATAATCCTTTACAAACTCCAACCATCTGCGCTATCTCATATTCAACTCCCGCTGAGTGAATAAATACTGCAGACTCTTGTGATCACTGAATAATCTGAAGGACTCACCCAACAGATAATGCCTCCATATGCGCAAAGCAAAGACCACAGCTACCAATTCCAAATCATGTGTTGGATAATTATGCTTATGAGGCTTAAGCTTCCGAGATCCATATGAAATCGGTCGCTCCTCTTGCATCAAAACACATCTAAGACCCTGCAAAGAAGCATCTGTATAGACTAGATACTCTATCCCGCTCTGTGGAGTAGCCAGAACTGGTGCAGAAGTCAACTTTGTCTTCAGCTCATCAAAAGCTCGCTGATAGTGTTCATCCCACACGAACTGTACACCCTTTTTAGTTAGGTGCGTGAGTGGTCCAGTTATCTTAGAGAACCCCTGGATGAACCTACGATAATATCCCGCCAAACCGAGGAAACTCCGAATCTCGGTAGGTAAATGTGATACCCCTCGGATCCGAGACATGGGTTGATCAGGCCCAGGCCCAAACCCGAGGGAATATCAAACAATTAATATATAATCGAACACAGATGACAAAATGAAAAATGAATAAATATTAAAGTTGAAAGAAACTAAAATAAATCCTTTAAAGATACATACTTAAATCCCAATAATCTAAAGCCTCTATAAGTTTAACAACTCGGGAATCCATCTCTAGTGGACCCATAATAAAACTCCAAACTGAATGAAAGTAAACTGAAACATAAAATCCAAATCTAACATCTGGAAACAAGTCCTACATCGTCGGTAGAATAGAAGACCGTCTCTGCTCAGCTCGAACAAGCCTTAAGATTGGAAACGCCCGATACCTGAAAAAATGATAAGTGAGTCAGGCCCACTAGTAAGTTCTATACTACTACTACCCAAGCAGAGACCCGATATGCATGTACATCCTAACCAATCCAACAATAGCTAAATAGTTCGTAGATATATATATATAATCACACTACAGGACTCTCACTGGACTACAGGCCCGTCTCAACTTGACCAGTAGGCACCATGCAAAACGCACCTGCGGTGGGCATGACTACCTAGACCTAGCAGGGTACATATCCAACCATCATAACCAGCTATACATCCCAATGCATATACGCTCCCTAACCAACGACTCAGAGACTCAAGCTCATCTCGTGGCATCATAAAAATATATTTAAATTCCATTCCAAACCAAAGTGTCACTCAACTATTTAGTGATTTGATACAAAATACAGGTAGGACTTAACTTTTGTAGTTAATCCATCCCTTAATCCAGAGTAGGTAGGACTTAGCGTTTTCGAGCTAATCCCCCTAGTATGTCACCGTCCCATACCGATGCATACAACCATCCATCCAGTTGCTGATAATACAAATGACCATATTAATATCAATATCAACAAATCCATAACAAGTATAACACCACCCCTCCAATTGTTAATAATACAGATGATATTATAAATATTAATATCCACACATCCATAACAAGTACATCAAGAATGTATAAATAGCATGCTTGTCATATATGAACAGTACATGATTCTCGAACAGTTTAAGAATGCAAAGAATAAGTGTAATCCATCCTTTAATTCCCTATAGCATACTGATATCAATATCAAAATTAACATGCTACCATAAACTACTCCATATCATCCGGTACGCTAATAATACATAATAACTTGTAAACATCAACTAATTTTCTGTTAAGCATAACCAACATTATATAAATTGAGATGCTTAATCCTATACCACTGTCATATGATTTAAACATAAAATTCCTAATTTAATTGCTAATTTTAAAACAAGCAACTTGAATTTCCCGTATCACAATAATATTGATCTCCTTCCTAAGAGTTTCCGGCTGTTCCCTATTTTAGCTTCTTATAGAAGATTATGAATTACCAGGCCTTCTGAAAATTTAATACAGGTTTAGACCTTACTGAAAACCTTTAGAAACACTCTGTTTTCAGCCTAGAATGTAAAGAATTCAATCCACGTAGCCCAGGTCTCACAGAAAATCAAAACTGGAAGCAAAATCAAAGGAGCCGGCTCCACACAAGGTGTAGCCGCCTCCACAACAAAGTAGAGCCGGCTCCACCCATGGTGGAGCCGCCTTTAGACTCTAAAGAGCCGGCTCTACCTAAGGTAAAGCCTGCTCCTCTTTTTGGTGAGCCTGCTCTTCTTGAAATAGAACAGGCTCCTCCCCCTGTGCGTCGTCTTCTCCAATTCCGGTGGTGTCCGGCAACTGTGTTCCTCCAACCAAGTTTATTACTGATTAAAACTAAGCCCTAGGGTGTTCTAAATTTAATTAAATTCATTACCTATTAATCAAAATCCAATGGAACAAGAATTACGCAAAACAGATTTAAAACAAGCACAATACTTAAGCGAAAACACATACTGTTTTGAACAAATTTCATGCAACCAAGTAAATTAATTTAGCTTTTACTCATCCTAGGATTGTGTTAGAGATGCAAAGAACACAGGCCAAAGAGATAGAGTTAGTTATAAAACTTGCCTTACATCAACGGTCCTTTCCAAGTTCTCCGGTGAAACTCTCTGTTTGCTTTCTCTCTCTGTTTCCTCTATGCCTCCATAGGAACTTACGTTTTTGTTTTGTTTTTTTCCTTAAACCCTAAACCACCGTAATAAGCCTATTTATAACCTTAAACATTAACCCTAATCCATGTATAATTCGGCCCATAGGCAAACCTAGGTTTTATTCAATTTCAGGAAAATAATAATTTTTATTAAAAATAATTAATTCTATTTAAAGAAAACAATTACATCAAATAATTAAAACCCAATTAAATAAAACAACCAAACAAAACAAGTCATTTAAATAATTCACAATTAAATCAACAAATTCACAACTAAATCAATAAAAACACAATTTAAATAATTAAATAAATTCCAGAACTATCCTTGTTAAATTAGGGGTATTACATTCTTCCCCCCTAACAACAAGAATTCCGTCCTCGGAATTCGCTCCTACCTTCTTCCCAAAATTCAGGAAACTGCGAGCGAATGACATCTTCCCGTTCCCAAGTAGACTCAGCCTCATTGTGATGACTCCACTGAACACGAACCAAAGGGATAACCTTGTTACGAAGGATTTGATCCCGACGGTCGACAATAAGACATGGTGACTCTAAATAAGTTGCATCCAGCTGCAACTCAATCTCTCCAACATCGATATGCTGATACATATCCTCACCGCTCAGATATTTCCGCAACATGGAAACATGAAAAACATTGTGTACACGATCCAAAGTATCCGGAAGTGCCAACCAATAAGCAACAGCTCCAACTCGATCCGTAACCATGAATGGACTGACAAATCGCAGTGACAACTTCCCTTTCTTCCCAAAGCGCATAACACCTTTCATAGGTGACACTTTGAGTAGAACCTAATCTCCAACCCTAAAACTCCAAAACACGTGTGCAACGATCCGCATAACTCTTCTGCCTACTCTGGCAGTGCGCATGCGATCCTGAATAAGAACAATCTTCTCAGAAGTATCCTTGATGAACTCAGGACCCAAGAATCTGCTCTCGCCAACCTCCATCCAACAAACAGGTGATCGACACGGTTGATCGTATAACGCCTCAAATGGTGCCATCCCAATAGTCTTCTGAAAACTATTGTTAGAAGCAAACTCCACAAGTGGTAAATAATCGTCCCCCTGGAAATCAAGAACACACGACTGGAGCATATCCTCTATAATCTGATTCACCCTCTCAATCTGTCCATCAGTCTGAGGATGATAAGCAGTACTAAGGTGTAATTCTGTACCCAAACCCTGCTGAAAACTCTTCCAAAACCCTAACACAAAACTCGAATCCCTGTCTGATAATAAACAAAGGAATGCCGTGCAACTTTACAATCGCGGTAATGTAAAGTCTCACCAACTGATCCGAAGTGAAATCAGTGTGAATAGGTAGGAAATGAGTGGATTTAGTCAACCTATCCACGATGACCCAAATAGAATTATGACCCTTGAAAGAATTGGACAATCTCTCCACAAAATCCAAAAAAATGCTCTCCCATTTCCACTCCGGTATCGGCAATGGCTGTAGAGCTCCTGGCGGCCTCTGGTGATTAATCTTGACCATCTGACAAGTACTACATCATGAGACAAATAGAGCAATGTCCCGCTTCATACCTGCCCACCAAAACTGCCGCTTCATATCCTAATATATCTTGTCGCCTCCTGGATAAACAGAGAACTCAGAGTGGTGAGTCTCAGTCATCACATCCTTCCTCAAATCATCAGCAGAATGTACCACTAACCATCCCTTGTACCTCAAACCTCCATCAGCCCCAACGTAGTAGAATGGAACCTCTCCAGAAGCTATCTCTGTAATTTTGTCAATGCATTGCTGATCTGTGAGCTGTACATTCAACACCTTGTGAATAATGGAAGGTGTAACTACCATACAAGCCATGAAAGCATCCGACAATTCATCCACCATCTTTAAAGCATTCCACTCAGTAGCGAACAGAGCAGAAAGACTACCAACAGGTCGGCGATTGAGTGCATCGGCCACCACATTCGCTTTCCCTGAATGATACTGTATAGAAAAGTGATAGTCTTTTATAAACTCCAACCATCAGCGCTGTCTCATATTCAGCTTCCGCTAAGTGAACAAGTACTGCAAACTCTTGTGATCGCTAAATAATCTGAAGGACTCACCCAACAGATAATGCCTCCAAATACGTAAAGCAAAGACCACAGCTGCCAACTCCAAATCATATGTTGGATAATTAAGCTCGTGAGGCTTAAGTTTCCGAGATCCATACGAAATTAGTCGTTCCTCCTGCATCAAACACATCCAAGACCCTGCAAAGAAGCATCCGTGTAAACCAGATACTCTATCCTGCTCTGTGGGGTAGACAAAATAGGTGCAGAAGTCAACTTAGTCTTCAGCTCATCAAAAGCTTTCTGACAATGTTCATCCCATACAAATCGTACACCCTTCCTAGTTAGGTGCCTGAGTGGTCCAGCTATCTTAGAGAACCCCTGGATGAAACTCCTGTAATATCCTGCCAAACCAAGAAAACTCTGAGTCTCGGTAGGTGAAGTAGGCTATCCCCACTCAACCACGACTAAAACCTTGGCTAGATCCACTGCTATCCCCCTTTCGGACATCACGTGACCCAGAATTTTCACTTCCCGCTGCCAAAATTCATATTTCTCGAATTTGGCATACAACTGGTGCTCACGAAGCGTCTGCAACACCACCTGAAGATGTCTCGCATGATCGTCCTCAGACCTAGAATAGATCAAGATATCATCAATGAAAACAATGACAAACTGATCCAAATAAGCCCTGAAGACTCTGTTTATTAAGTTCATGAACACTGCTGGTGTGTTAGTTGTCCCAAACGGCATGACACGGAAATAATAAGAACCATATCTCGTAAGAAACGCGATCTTAGGAACATCCTGCTCCCTAACTCTCAGCTGATGATACCCAGAACACAGATCAATCTTTGAAAAGTACGTGGTTCCCCTTAACTGATCAAACAAATCATCAATCCTAGGTAAAGGGTAATTGTTACGAATAGTAACCTTGTTCAACTCTCTGTAATCAATACACAGCCGAAGTGTACCATCTTTCTTCTTCACAAATAGCACTGGTGCTCCCCAGGATGAAGTATTCCTGCGAATGAAACCCTGGCTAAGTAGTTACTGAATCTGGTCCCTCAACTCTCGCATCTCCACTGGTGCCATCCTATATGGTGCCCTAGCAATAGGTGTAGTGCCTGGAGCTAAGTCTATCACAAAGTCAATCTCGCGACTAGGCGACAACCCTGGAATCTCCTGAAATACATCTGGGAAATCCTATACAATCGGTATGTTATCCAATGATACAGTAGTCCCCTCCTCCGTTTCCTCCTCCATATGAAACAAATAGGTGCTAATGACCCCGCTAGAACGCGGCATAGCAACAACGTACATGTCCTGACTAGGTATGGTGAAAATAATTGACCTATCATAACAATCTACTTGGGCATGGTAATGCGATAACCAATCCATCCCAAGTATCACATCATAAGTGTGCATGTTCAAGACCAAAAGATTGGTTAGAAATCTGAGTCTACCAATATCTAGTGTCACAGGCCCATCACTCTCATGAAGAATGGCTGTATTGCCTAATGGTGTAGAAATTCCATGTGGCCTACTACACACCTAAGTCGTCATCCCAGACAAAGCAACAAATGATCTAGCTACAAATGAGTGTGTAGAACCCGTATCAAATAAAACACGTCCAACTAAACCATAAATAGGAAACTTACCCTCAACAGCCTAAGGTGCCTGCATATCCTGTGGCTTAGGGTTGTATACCCTGCCATAATGTAACTGCTGTGGTGTCTGTCCCTGAAGCTACGGCAGTGCTGGTAAAGTTGGATATGTCTGTCCCTGAATCCGTGGAACCTATGGAGCTGGTAAAGGCACTGGCGCCCTCTGTCCCTGCTGCGCATGCTGTCCCTGACCCTGTCTCCGTCCCTGTCTAACTGTAGGACACTGCCTGGAAGTGTGACCATATTCCCCACAAGTATAGTAACTACCCTGGAAAGTACCGAATGGCCTCCTCTGTCGGTTAACCTGTGGCTGACCCTGTCCTGCCTGTGGTCCCCCATTCTGCTGTCGCTAAATAGGTGCCACATCCCTGGGAGCATCTGAACCACCTTTGTGCTTCTTCCAAGGCTGTTGTCCTTGGAATTTGCCCTTGTCATTCTGTCGGTGTCCGTTCCCATTCCCTTTCTCAGTTGACTGATTAGTAGAGTCTCTGTCTCCCTGTTTCTCACCCTTGGCCTGTCTGAAATCCACGGTCAACTGATACTGCTATAAATCGGCGTCTACCACCTGAACATAGGTAGTATAAGTTGGACTACCTGTAATAGCTCTCTTGATAGACCACATCAGTCCCTTAACGAAACTGTTGCGCTTCTTCTCCTCGGTATCCACCTCATCCGGTGCAAAGAGAGACAAGCGTGTGAATTGCTGCTCATACTCCGCTACAGTCATGTTCTCCTACTGCAGATTAAGAAACTCAATCTTCATAGCTGCCCTAACTGCATAAGGGAAATACTTCTCTTCAAAACGTGCACTGAACTCATCATACGTCAATGTCATCCTCTCTTCTATGGTGGTAACTGACTCCTACCACTACAGTGCATCCCCAACTAGCTTGAAGGTAGCAAGCATCTGCTTCTGAACCTCCGTGCACTGAACCAAGCGAAGATGTCGCTCGATGTCCTATTTCCACTGGTGAGCTGCTCTCGCATCGGTGGAGCCTGTGAATTCAGGTGGACTCCCCTTTGTGAAAGAGCTCCTGGCCTTCTCCTAAGTATCAGTCTATATAACTGGTGCTGGTAATGGTGCCGGCTGTACCTGAGGCTGATTCTGAAATGCAGCTGTTACCCCTGCCTCTATAGCCCGAGTAATAAGGTCGTTGATGTGAGGAGGAAACTCTGGATCTCCTCCATAATCCTGAGTCTGCTAAACATCCTCCTGCTCGTCATGGAACTGACCATCATCCTGAAACTTTGGTATATGCTGCTCTTCCAGACGCCGCAGGCATTCCGGTGTCCTACGTGCCACTCTTCTCTGTCGACAGTTCATCTGTCCTCTTCTAGCGTTAACCATGCTGTTAACAAAGTAAGACAGATATCAGTACGTGTTTAAACGAACCGTTAAGGAATACAATGAATCCTAAACTTAAGCTCTAATTAAGAGAAAACGCTACGCGGAAGTTTTAATACGAAACATTCTAGAGACACTTGAACCTGGAGTGGCTTTGATACCAACTGTGATACCCCTCGGATCCGAGACGCGGGTTGATCAGGCCTAGGCCCAAACGCGAAGGAATATCAAACAATTAATATTTAAAACGAACACAGATGACAAAATGAAATAAGAATAAATATTAAAAGTTAAAATGAATACTAATATAGAATACTCAACCGATAAAACTTGATAAAATCTAACATCCAAAACCTCCATGATTACAATTCGGGAATCTATCTAGTGGACCCCTAAATAAAATTCCAAACTGAATGAAAGTAAACTGAAACATAAAATCCAAATCTAACATCTGGAAAGAAGTCCTACGTCGTCGGTAGAATAGAAAATCGTCTCTGCTTAGCTCAAACAAGCCCTGAGACTGGAAACGCCCGATACCTGAAAAAATGATAAGTAGGTCAGGCCCACTAGCAAGTTCTATACTACTATTACCTAAGCAGAGACCCAATACGCATGTACATCCTAACCAATCCACCAATAGCTAAATAGTCCATAAATATATATATATATATATATATATATATATATATATATATAATCACACTACAGGACTCTCACTGGACTATAGGCCCGTCTCAACCTAACTAGTAGGCACCATGCAAAACGCACCTGCGGTGGGCATGACTACCTAGACCTAGCAGGGTACACATCCAACCATCATAGCCAGCTATGCATCCCAATGCATATACACTCCCTAACCAACGACTCAGAGACTCAAGCTCATCTCGTGGCATCATAAAAATTTATTTAAATTCCATTCCAAACCAAAGTGTCACTCAACTATTTAGTGATTTGATACAAAATACAGGTAGGACTTAACTTTTGTAGTTAATCCATCCCTTAATCCAGAGTAGGTAGGACTTAGCGTTTTTGAGCTAATCCCCCTAGTATGTCACCGTCCCATACCGGTACATACAACCATCCATCCAGTTGCTGATAATACAAATGACCATATTAATATCAATATCAACAAATCCATAACAAGTATAACACTATCCCTCCAATTGTTAATAATACAGATGATATTATAAATATTAATATCCACACATCCATAACAAGTACATCAAGAATGTATAAATAACATGCTTGTCATATATGAACAGTACATGATTCTCTAACAGTTTAAGAATGCAGAGAATAAGTGTAATCCATCCTTTAATTCCCTATAGCATACTAATATCAATATCAGAATTAACATGCTACCATAAACTACTCCATATCATCCGATACGCTGATAATACATAATAACTTGTAAATATCAACTAATTTTCTGTTAAGCATAACCAACATTATATAAATTGAGATGCTTAATCCTATACCACTGTCATATGATTTAAACATAAAATTCCTAATTCAATTGCTAATTTTAAAACAAGCAACTTGAATTGTCCGCATCACAGTAATATTGATCTCCTTCCTAAGAGTTTCCGGCGGTTTCCTATTTTAGCTTCTTATGGAAGATTGTGAAATACCAGGCCTTCTGAAAATTTAATACAGGTTTAGTCCTTACTAAAAACCTTTAGAAACACTCTGTTTTCAGCCTAGAACATAAAGAATTCAATCCCCATAGCCCAAGTCTCGCAGAAAATCAAAACTAGAAGCAAAATCGAAGGAGCCGGCTCCACCTTGTGTGGAGCCGCCTCCACAACAAGGTAGAGCCTGCTCCACCCATGGTGGAGCCGCCTCTAGACTCTAAAGAGCTGGCTCTACCTAAGGTAGAACCTGTTCCTCTTTTTGGTGAGCCTGCTCTTCTTGAAATAGAGCAGGCTCCTCCCCCTATGCGTCGTCTTCTCCAATTCCGGTGGTGTCCGGCAACTGTGTTCCTCCAACCAAGTTTATTACTGATTAAAACTAAGTCCTAGGGTGTTCCAAAGTTAATTAAATTCATTACCTATTAATCAAAATCCATTGGAACAAGAATTACGCAAAACAGATTTAAAACAAGCACAATACTTAAGCGGAAACACATACTGTTTTGAACAAATTTCATGTAACCAAGTAAATTAATTTAGCTTTTACTCATCATGGGATTGTGTTAGAGATGCAAAGAACACAAGCCAAAGAGATAGAGTTAGTTATAAAACTTGCCTTACACCGACGGTCCTTCCCATGTTCTCCGGTGAAACTCTCTGTTTTTTCTATGCCTCCACAGGAACTTACGTTTCTGTTTTGTTTTTTTCCTTAAACCCTAAACCACCGTAATAAGCCTATTTATAACCTGAAACATTAACCCTAATCCATGTATAATTCGGCCCATAGGCAAACCTAGGTTATATTCAATTTCAGGAAAATAATAATTTTTATTAAAAATAATTAATTCTATTTAAAGAAAACAATTACATCAAATAATTAAAACCCAATTAATAAATAATTAAATAAAATAACCAAACAAAACAAGTCATTTAAATAATTCACAATTAAATCAACAAATTCACAACTAAATCAATAAAAACACAATTTAAATAATTAAATAAATTCCAGAACTATCCTTGTTAAATTAGGGGTATTACAGTGAAGTAAGCTGTCCCCACTCAACCATGGCTGAAACCTTGGCTGGATCTACTGTTTTTCTCCTTTCGGACACCACGCGACCCAGAAACTTCACTTCCCGCTGCCAAAATTCTCACTTCTCGAACTTTGCAAATAACTGGTGTTCACGAAGCGTCTGTAATATTATTCGAAGATGTCTCGCATGATCGTCCTCCGATAAAGAATAGATCAAGATATCATCAATAAAGACAATAACAAACTGATCTAAATAAGCCCTGAAGACTCTGTTCATTAAGTCCATGAACAGTGCTGGTGCGTTAGTCGTCCCAAATGGCATGACACGAAACTCATAAGAACCATATCTTGTGAGAAACGCTGTCTTAGGAATATCCTGCTCCCTAACCCTCAGTTGATGATACCCAGAATGCAGATCAATCTTGGAGAAATATGTGGCTCCCCTTAACTGATCAAACAAATCATCGATCCTGGGTAGCGGATACTTGTTACGAATAGTAACCTTGTTTAACTCCCTGTAATCAATACACAGGCGAAGCGAACCATCCTTCTTTTTCACAAACAAAATTGGTGTTACCCAGGGTGAAGTACTCCTACGAATGAAACCCTGGCTGAGTAATTACTGAATCTGATCTCTCAGCTCTCTCATCTCTACTGGTGTCATCCTATACGGTGCCCTAACAAAGTCGATCTCGCGACTAGGTGGCAACCCTGGAATCTCCCGAAATATATTCAGAAAGTCCTATACAATTGGTATACGATCCAATGATACAGTAACCTCCTCCTCTGTTTCCTCCTCTACACGGAACAAATACATGCTACCGCCTCCATTAGAATGTGGCATAGCTACAACATACATATCCTGACTAGGTATGGTGAACATAATAGACCTATCAAAGCAATTAACTTGGGCATGGTAGTGAGATAACCAATCCATCCCAAGTATTACGTCATAAGTGTGCATGTCTAGGACCAGTAGATTGGCTAGAAATCTGAGTCTGCCAACATCTAGTGTCACAGGCCCATCACTCTCATGTAAAATGGTTGTATCGCCCAATGGTGTAGAAATACCCTGAGGTCTAGTGTATACCCTCGTCCTCATCCCAGATAAAACAACAAAAGTCTTAGCTACAAATGAGTGTGTAGCATCCGTATAAAATAAAATACGTCCATGCAAACCATAAATAAGAAACTTACCCTCAACAGCCTGAGGTGCCTGAACATCCTATGGCACGGAGTTGTACACCTTGCCATAGTGTAACTGCTGTTGTGCTTATCCCTGAATCTGCGGCGGTGTCGGTGTCTATCCCTGAATCCGTGGAACCTGTGGAGCTGGTAGAGGCACTAGCGCCCTCTGTCCCAACTGCACATGTTGTCCCTGTCCCTGTCCCTGTCCTGCTTTAGGACACTGCCTAGTAGTATGACCATACTCTCCATAAGTGTAACAACTACCCTGGAAAGTACCAAATGGCCTCCTCTGTCGGTTAGCCGGTGGCTGACCCTGTCCTGCCTATGGTCCCCCATTCGGCTGCCTCTGAATAGGTGGCCCATTCTTGTGAGCATCTGAACTACCCTTGTGCTTCTTCCAAGGCTGTTGTCCCTGGAACTTGCCCTTGTCATTCTGTCGATGACCATTGCCGTTCCCCTTTTCAGCTGACTGATTAGTAGAATCTTTATCACCCCGCTTCTCACCATGAGCCTGTCTGAAGTCCACGGTCAACTGATACTGCTGTAGAGCGGCGTCTACCACCTGAGCATATGTAGTATAAGCTGGACTACCTGTAATAGCTCTTTTGATAGACCACATCAGTCCCTTAACAAAACTGTTGCTCTTCTTCTCCTCTGTATCCACCTCCTCCAGTGCAAAAAGAGACAAGCGCGTGAACTGCTGCTCATACTCCGCCACTATCATGTTCCCTTGCTATAAATTAAGAAACTCAGTCTTCATGGCTGCCCTGGCTGCATAAGGGAAGTACTTCTCATCAAAGCGTGCACTGAACTAATCATAGGTCAATGACATCCTCTCCTCTGCGGTGGTAACTGACTCCCACCACTGTAGTGTATCTCCAACTAGCTTGAAAGTAGCAAGCATCTGCTTCTGAACCTCCGTACACTGAACCAAACGAAGATGTCGCTCAATGTCCTATTTTCACTAGTGAGCTGCTCTCGCATTAGTGGAGCCTGAGAACACAGGTGAACTCCCCTTTATGAAAGAACTCCTAGCCTTTTCCCATGAGTCAGTCTGAACAACCGGTGATGGTACAGGTACCTGCTGAACCGGTGGATGATTCCGAAGTGCAGCTGTTACCCCAACTTCTATAGCCCGAGCAACGAAGTCATTGAGGTAAAGAGGAAACTCTGGATCTCTAACCTGACCCGGAGTTTGCTGAACTTCCTCCTGCTCATTACGAAACTGACCATTGTCATCCTCAAATCCAGGCAATTGCTGCTCCACTTCCATTAGCTTACACTGTAGGCGTTCTTACTGCCTACGTGCCGCTCTCATCTGCCTCTTATTTCCTTGCATGTTATGTCCTCTTCTCCTACCATTAACCATCTGTTAACACGAAAAGATAAACATCAGTACGTTCTAAGCGAACCGTAAAAGAATTCAACGAATCCTAAACTTAAGCTCTAATCAAGAGAAAACGCTACGCGGAAGACTTAATACGAAACACCCTAGAGACACTTGAACCTGGAGTGCTCTGATACCAAATGTGATACCCCTCGGATCCGAGACACGGGTTGATCAGGCCCAGGCCCAAACCCGAGGGAAATATCAAACAATTAATATTTTAAAGTGAACACAGAATACAAGATAAATTTAAGAAATAATAGTTTAAGCTGAAAGAAATCTAAAATATAAAATCCTTTAAAATTAAATACTTAAAATCCCAGATAATAATAATCCAACTCCAAAACCTCCAAGGGTACAACTCGGGAATCCATCCTGTGGACCCCTATAAGAAAACCAAACTGAACTGAAAAAAAACTAAAAGAAAACCATATGAATAGAGATCCTACGTCGTCGGAAGAATTAGTGGTCGTCCCTGCTCAGCACGAACAAGCTCAAGTCTGAAACTGACGTACACCTGAAAAATAGGAGTGGGTCAAGCCCACGAACAAGTTCTATCCTACTACAATCCAAGCAGAGACTCGATACGCATATACACTCTAACCAACTCAACAATAACTATATAATCCGTGTCTATATATATATATCCACACTATGGAATCTCACTGGACTATGATACGGGTCTCAACCTGAGTAGAAAGTAACATACAAAACGCACCTGAGTGGGCATGACTACCTAAGCCTAACACGGTACACCTTAACCAGCATAGCCAGTTAGGCGTCCTATTGCATATACGCTCCCTAACCGTTAACTCTGAGACTCGAGCTCAAGTCACGATACCATAATAATATATTTAAAATCCATTCACATTCATTTATAAGAAATCCAGTAAGTCATTCAGCTTATTCAACCGCACAGACTTAAGTCTTTCAGCTTATTCAACCGCACAGACATATACATAAGGAGGATTCTATTTTGTGATCCATTCCCTTATTCCAAAGTAGGTAGGACTTAGCAATTTGAGCTAATCCAAACCTAGTATGTCATCATCCCATACCGGTACATACAATCCAATCTATCCAACGGTTAATAGAATACATAATCAATGCACATAGCAACTGAACCATAATAAGCATAAATAAAAATATAGACTAACATGCTTACTCCAGTAACTGATAGATCAAAATTATAAGACATATCAATTAATTCTGTGATAAACATAAATTAAATAGATAAGTATCATGTTCACCCCCCCATATCTTCGTTACAAAATATCTTACTCTAAACATGCAGATAATTTATTCTTCTCATCCATAAAACCATGACAAGTCTAATAAAACCATATTAATTATCATGCTTGTCCATTATTAGTAATATCATATTAATTAAAACTTCCACTCACAGAGAATAAATAAATTAAGATTCAGTAATTTAAAATCCCTCTGCACTGGAATAAAATAATTTCCGTCGAGACTTACCAGTGTTCAAGCTATAAACACCTACTGGTTTATTAAGCATTATTCCTCTCTCACAAGTGTTAACTAGACTTAGAACATATCAAAACACCCAATTATAGCTTCCTACAGAATCTGAAAATCCCAAAATCCGAGTTCCGTAGCCAAACAGGTCGCGGAAAAACCAAAAACTGGAACCCAACTGAAAGAACCTGCTCTTCTTTGCTAAGAGCTGGCTCTCCTAGTCTTGGAGCCGGCTCCAAGTCCCTTAAGAGCCGGCTCTTTGATTTTAAGAGCCTGCTCTTTGTTTCCAAAGAGCCTGCTCTTTAAACTTTGAGTCGTCTCTCTTCCTGTGTCTTCATCGTTTTCAATTCCGGTGAGTTTCTGATTAACTGACCTTCATCCCTAGGGTTCCTAAGTGTTTTAATTAGATTCCAGTGTACTCAAGAAATCATTAAATTCCTTACTCACTCAACGACATTAATTATACATCAATTATGCCACAAGGAATTTTAACCGGGATAATTTCCATTCATGAACACCAACTGTTTTAGCAAATCAACCTTGCAACTAAATTACTTCCAGTGTTTCTCCAACATGTTATAGACCTACTAAAATTCATTGTTCATCAATTTACATGAATTAAAACAGAATCTACACCAGAAAGAATTTAAAACAAAACAATATACAGTATATAAACACATCCAATTTGTAAGCATCTAACCATGGAAGCCAGTTTAATTTTAATCCTTATTAAATCCTGGAGTTGTATTAAACATGCAAAGAACATGAGTCAATGGGATAGAGTTAAGACAGAACTTGCCTTTGAGACTTTTGTTCAAAATCTCTACGTCGTATTTTAAGGTTCCGGCGATTCCGACTACAAAATTCCTCCTCTGTTCTCTCTATACCTCCACAGACGTGAATAGGCTTTATTTTTTTATTATTATTATTTTAAACCCTAAACAGACGTATCCTACATATTTATAAAGTTATACCAAACCCTAAATTAATTCAAGCCCCAACTGAATCGTAATAGGCCCATAACAACTTAATCAAAACCTACGTCGGCTATAACCGTGATTTCTTAAAAGAACCCTAATCTAAATCATTAAATGAAAAAAATAAGTAAATTAAAATAGTGATTCAAAGAAATAAAAATTATGACATTTAAACAACTTACCAATTTAAAATTAAGTCAAATAACTCAACTAATTCACATAAGTCAAATAATTCAAATAATTCAAGTAATTCAAATAATTCAAATAAACAATTAAATAATTAAAAATTCAATTAAAACAATGAATTAAATACCAGGACTATCATTTTGAAATTAGGGGTATTACAGAATGAAATACATCAAAAATACTGCCCTAGTCAACAAAAGTGCCTATCTATCAAAAGAAAATACATAAAACTCTAGAAAACTAATCCATATGAGGTGGAGGAGTATCTATAGAAGTAGAAGGAGCAGACTGAGTGCGGCGTAATAGCTCCTCAAGAATGCTCTACTGCACAGTCAGCATCTGTCTCAGCACTGTCTGTCCGTCCTGCAGCTCTGCCACTTAGGCCTGTAAAACTCTAACCTCAACTCTCACGCTGTGCTGCAGGAACTGGTCTCCTCCTAAGCGGGGCCTGGCCATCAAAGAGATCTATCTCATCCTCTGTAGCCTCATTATCATCCTCATCCTCCTCCTCATCTGCCACTACTGCATTGGCATGGTCGACTGAAAGAATAGTAGGTGGAGGTGGATAAGATGGTCCATCGAACACATATGGCACCCCTCTAGCCTCGGCATCCAATCACCGTTGATCTTCTCGGATCTCATCATCAATCCCCCACTCCCTGCACCTAGGCTTGGGCATATGCCCCCAAACATTGTTCCACTGAGTGAAACGATACTGTGTGAAGTCTGTAAGCGTCGTCTCATTCGGGAGTAGGGGAATTCCCGAGATCTCCATCAGGCGAGTAACGAGCCTGGGAAACTGTAAGTGGTGGGTATGAGGGCATCTAGGCTCTCTTATCTCATCGTAGAGCCAGCGCAACTGTAAGAACACTAGCTGGGGTATGGATACTCAGTAACCGGCGTGGAATGCATAGTGCACATCCACCATCCCTGTGCACCGCCCTATTTAATGTCCGATAGGGTGAGCATTGGCCACAAGGATCGAACCTAAGAACCAGAATCAGCGCGGAAGCTGTAACTTCTGGATCGTCTCTAAAGTGGTGGAATGCCTCCCCTGGCCAAATGCTCTGACCATCGCCTCTCTAGATAGGCCAGGGGAAATTATGGAAATTGCTCCTGAAGAGCGAAAATTGAATTTCCCGAATACTTGAAGAATTTTCTAATTTCGTTATTCAAATATCGATGTGACCTTAGATCTTGATATGACATGGACCCCTAAAAAGGCAAAGTCATTATGATATCTATATCAAATAACTTCTTTATTCAAAGACAATAAACATGTTAAATGCGTCGTTGGTCGAGTCGGTGCAATTTTCAAATGGTGGTGACTTTTTTCTTTTCTAAGGTGAGTATATTGATGAATAGAAATGTACAACCAAATTTTCAAGTAGGGAACAGGTAAATGAGTGGTTAAAGCTCGTTTTGCGTTGTTATTGTCAAAAAAATTTATGATGAATGGAAAATATATTAGGAGATATATTATAATAAATATTTTTATAATTAAATTATTTTTAAATTTATTTAATAACAATATTTTTTGTTTACAATAATATCCTTAATATAATGTTACTATATTTGATAATAGCAACTTTATAAAAGAAAATCTCTAAAATAGTTACCTAAAATATAAAACCTCTAAGCAATTTAAAGAGACTGAAATTCTAACTTCATTCAAAAGCTTTGCTAATATAAAACCTCTAAGCAATTTGGTAACGTTTATGTGTTCTTTATTTCCTATTTCTATTTCTAGGTGTTTTTATTTCTTTTGTGGTTCTTTTAAAATAGTTCGATGTTAGTACCATTCATTTGTTTCTTGAATTTTATAAACAGAAAATCATAAACATGTTTGGTAAATAATGCAAATCCACTTTTTAAAATTTTTTAAGCTTTTAACAAAATAAAAATAAAAATAACCCTTCATATAAAATCATGTAAAAAAATTTAACGCATGAATTAATATACTCCTCACTAGAATAATAACAATTAAGTTCTAGGATTTAAGGGGCTAGGTATCATAGGGTTGATTTTGAATACAAATCTCCTGGCCTGTGGTGGCAAGACAAAAGGGTAAAGTGCTGAAAACACTCCTATAGAATGCTTACGATGCATATTGCACCCCTCACGTACAAAAAACACCCATAAACTATGGCATTTGTGCAAATAGGTCCTATTCACACATTTATGACTAAAATGCCCTTAACTACACATTTAATAATATATATAAAAACATAATACTTTGTGAAATGACTAAAAAGGGTAGCCTAAAAAAAACCCCAAAATCTATACACCCACCAGTTTGCCGGAGGAAGAGAAGAAGACACCCAGAAAATTGATCAACAAATTGATCAACTAAACAACAACCAACCACCAATTTGCAACCAAAAACATCCACAATGCAACTGTCACATAAACCCATCGAAAGCACAACCACCCAAGGAGAATGGCATAACAAACTGCGACCGCTACCAGCAAGACCCAACAACCCGCCAGAGATGAATCCCAATCGGAATTGAACTCATCATCCGAAGCCGCAATTCACAGCCTATCACCGGAATCACAACTTCACTAATCATTGTCCGTTGCCATCGCCAGCACCCGCCGAGTCTCCCTCTTGCTCATCGGCCGCTGATCCAAGCTCACTGCCTTAGCGAACCGCCATCAGTTCCGTCCGAGTTCTCCTTAATTGCCGTCCGTCTTCATCCTTGTCGGTCCGTCACCGCCTTGCCCGCCGCAAGGCCACTGCCGTTCAATCCCACCGAGTCCTCCCTCTTGCTCGTCACCCGTAGTTCACCGGCAGACCTCTCCACAACCGACCCTCCATCGCCGGTCAAACCATCACGGCTGAGCCCTCCACTGGGCACTGGCCTAGCTCACCACTGCACCAACCCGTCTCCACTGGCCAAGCTCGCCGTCACCATCTCTGTCTCTCCACCATCCGAGCACTGCCTAAGTTCACCCATAACCCATCTTGCCCACTGTGATGCCAAAGGTTGTGGTGATGGCGCCAGATCGAATGTAATACTTTTGAGAAAGCAAGAGACATTGGGGAAATCACTTTACTTTACTTCCTATCTTTCCATTTCTTTGTCCTCATTAAATCCAAGAACCAAACTCGCCAATAATTGTTTCAATTTATTTTCTTTCACCCCACTTGTGTGTATAATCTCTCCAAAACCGATAAATCACAAACGAACTCACAAGGGTAAACATGATTGATATGACATAATTGGGCCTATTGTGAAATGAATTTGGTAGGGGCATTTTTGGTATAGTAAAAGGGTAAAATGGGCATTATATTAATTGAGGGATTTTTTGCACAAATTGAAAAGAATAAGGGTGTTTTTTGCACACCATTTTAAATAGGGGGTAAAAATGCTTTGAAATGTATACTTAACGGGTTTTTTTTGCACTTCCCCCCAAGACAAAAATAAAACAACTTTTTTCTGAATTTCTAACTTAGCTCAGCCACTCACCCTGCTGTCTAGAATATACAGCAAGCAACACTCTCACACAAATAAAGTTTAAATGTAAGAATGTGTAAACAAGAACACCTACGAATTTATAGAAGCCCCAAGGTTTCAAGCATTTACTATTAACTCAAACAGTAGAAGGAAAAGGCTTCAACCTGCAAAAGCATACAAGAATGCAGAACCATACAAGAGTTTCTCACAACACTCTTCTCTGTATCTCACTGTCCTTCTCTCTGTGTATCTCTCAATTTTCTTCTACAGAACCCATCTATTTATAGGCAAACTCTCAAAAGTACCCACGGTAGTCACTAAAGTGGTGGATGACACCCCCATTCACCTATGGTCATGCTAGCACAATCTCAGAGTGCCAATACTACATTTACAGTTGACAAGCCCAACTGCATAGCTTGCTGGCATGCCCAACACATGCCATCTGTCCACAGGAGGTTGCCTATCATCTGCCACATATCTATATATTTCTATAAATCAACATCATGGGATAAACTGATCCCCAACCACATGTGTGTTGTTGCCCCATAATTGTGCCACGTGCATAGGAGGTTACTCAGCACACCTTCACTCCCCATAATATATGCACATAAGTGGGAAGTGCTAGTAACTGCCCCCAACTGACTGAGCCCATCTAGCCATTTTGTGTAACCATGAGCCATGTTTGAGTCCCCTGAGTCACCCTTGCATGCTGAGCCTCGTTTACGCCCACTGCCTTGTGCCCATATCCCTAACTTGACCATACCATACGTCCATGACTTGGGGTTCATGCTTTAAGCAACATTTGGGTCAATCATGTGAACCTAGCCCATGCCAAGCCCACTCATAAGAACTAAGCCAACCCATGCTCATGACTTCTCCCGCACCTTGGTCTGTTGGGGCATAATGCTAAGCCATGCCCATACTTCAGTCTATCCGAACCACAACCTTGCTCAAGGTAAGTTAGAACAATCCAATAACCCATATATGCTGGTCTGCCAATGTAATACCCCGATATTATAAAAAGGATTTCTTAATAAAATTAATTTATATTATATTATTATTATTATTTTTAAGTGATTTGTTTTATTTAATTAGGTGCTTGATAGTTGTGATTTGTTTTATTTAATTAAGTGCGTAGGTAAATTGTATTGTTTTAATTAAATTATATATTTTGTAATTTTATTTGTTAAATTTATACGGTGTTTGATTTGTGGAATGCTAGTTAGTGAAGTGTTTATTTGATTTGCGTAATTTTATGTTGGTGTACCTTTATTGTTAATTATTGGTAGCTATTAAATTTAATTTCATTATTTTAGGTATTTAAGTTATTTGTATTGGGATTAAAGGAAGTTGGACCAACGGATGTGGTATTGGGCTTGAAGGAAGCCTTGTTGGGTTAATTAGTAAAGGCCCGTGGTTGTGAGGATATTTAATAATTATCTTTGCATAATTATACCTATATAATTACATGTGTATATTAATTCATTATTAAATCATGTGGAAGGGTATATATGTCAATATAATTATATATTGATATATATAGGTATATATAATTTATTTAACTAATGGTTATATATGGAAGGTAATATATATATGTTTATAGTAAAATATATGTATGTATATATATTATTTAAAAGATAAATATTATTTATTTTATATGATAATCCTAATGGGAAAAGGATTTAGTTAAAAGATAAATATTATTTATTTTATATGATAATCCTAATGGGAAAAGGAGTTAGTTTTTGTATGTATATAAATAGACACATAAGACTCTAGGGTTAGGAGTTTTTCCACGTTAGAAAAATAAGAGAATTAGAGAAAGAAGAAGAAGGGCTAACGAAGAGGAGGCCGGATCAAAGAACGTAAGAGGAGACCGGATTTGGAAAAGAAAAGGCGAGTTCCTCTCTACTTCTCCTCTTAGAACTCATAAACTTATCACCTTGATTATCGAAATTATAATTTTATTTTATTAAATAAATTATTATTCAGATTGGAGGAGCATATTTATTCTTTACAAAATTATAGAATTAAACATGTGAATATATGTATGCATTGTTCTGATAATTTAGATCTTGTAGGTGAGGTTAGGTTAATTAAATTTTATTTTTCGAAAATTTTTATATTTTGCGTTAACCTTGTGTAGCACGATTAATTAAATTAAATGGATTTTAATCTAATTGTATATGTTCATTTATGCCCAAAATAATAAATAGAGCTTTTGGGATTTTTCTGAGATTTTCTGAACAATTTCTGAAATTAATTTATATTTTTAATGTTAATTTAGAAATTGTTATATATATATATATATATATATATATATATATATGTGTGTGTGTTAAATTGTTTAACAAACACATTGGAGGCGGCTAGTATTTGCGCATCAATAGGATTTTTATCCAGTGTGGTCGCGTACGTAGGAAAAGGGTGCACTCGTTGATCTAGGCCATTAGATTAATTTAATTTAGTTGGATTGATCTGGTGTGATGCGGTCCATTGTAAGTTGATACACATGCGGCGTCAATGGTTAGATGTAGTTGATTAAGGGAGAGGATCCAGTGCATCGCGGCTTACCAAGAGCACCAAACAACAACCAATTAGGAGCTGCCAACACGCGCCGAGAGTGGCTCAGGCGCGTGAGGGCGCGTGCAGGCGCGTGGACGCGCCTGCCGGTAAGGGGAAGCGCGTGGAGGCGCGTGGGAGTAGTCTAGGGGTATGTGGCGGCGCGTGAAGGCGTGTGGGGATGCGTGTGAGGTCCTGGAAAGTTGCTTGAGACTTCGGTGAAGTTCCAGTATTTATCTTAAGCTTGTTAGGGTTAAAATTAATCATTAGAGGGTGTGTTCTTGATATTTTGAGAGCCTCAGAGTGTTACTAAGATACCTAGTAGCATTTAGTGGTATAAATATAATTAATTAAATATTTTTTGCAATGAAAGGAGGTGTATATATGTGTATATATATATGTAGATATGATTTTAAATAGTCAACGATTGGTATGGAATGTATGATACACACATATATATATATTATAAAATATATGTGTATATATATATTATTTAAGATTATTAAATATTATAAATCTTGTTTGGTATGACTTGATTCGTGTATGGTATGGTTGATTTAAAACCGTAATAGATACACGGTTATTAAATTAAGGACATGCTTATTATATGCATGTGAAGTCTATGTATAATTATACCTAGAGTTAAGTTTAAAGTTAATACATGGTTGAATTGTAGGCATGGATGAGTTGCCAAAGGCTTTGATATACTGCCTTATTGGTTATGAATAAATTTCATATATGGGAAGCATGGTTGAATTGCTAATTAATTGTAACAGTAAATATATTGAAGGAAGCATGGTTGAATTGCTAGTATATAAATAAATATATTTATAAATGGTATGGTTGATTTGCCGGTGCATATTTAAATTGCTATATGTGTAGATGACTAAATTACTGTTTAGGATGGAGTTAAGGTGAGTGGGGTTTACTTTATGAGAAAATTATAAAAGGGGGGGCTTGGTCTAGGTATGACTAATAATTAATTATTGGTGAGTGGTTTTGACAATTTAATGCCCTATTAACTGGTAGGATTCTTGCACTATATATATAAGTATTTATATATATTTGTAGCATCGTATATTAAAGTTAAAGCTTAATTAGGGATGGTTTTGGTAAAGATGATCTGTTTATTGGTTTTCAGAGGCTTGGTAGAGAGAACTTGCTCGTAGGGTTTAACCCGCGATTTATTTTTCAGGTTGTAGAAGGTCAAGTCTCAAGGTTGAGGATCCGCAGCTGGAAGACTTATCCATTCCTTCTATTTACTTAAAAGTAGGATATTAGTTTTGTTTCAGTTGATATTAGTACTTAATTGGTTGAAATTCTAAATAGTAACTTTTGGTTAAGGGGTCCTTGAGTTGCGGGATTCCCGAGTTGTAACCATTTGGAAGTTATTAATGGATTTACTATTAATTGGATTTCTTCAGCGTTTTATTTTATTCTTTATTTCATTTTGTAATCCGTGCTTGTTTAAATACTTTAATTGGTTTGATATCCCCTGATTTTGTGCGCGGACTTGATCAACCCGTGTTCCGAAATTAGGGGGTATCACAGTCAACCATGCCACATTGCTTAGGGCTTGTTGGCGCATACACGTGCACGCACGTAAGCATGGTGGATACACCACGTGTGCACCCAAGCATGCCCACGTGCGCGTGCTACCCGTCCTTGGTGTTGTCGACGCGTCATCGAGCGTCTCCTTCTCGAGCCACCACTTTCGGGTGGTGCGTATCATGCCTAAGCTCCCAATGTGTGTTACATGCAAGGCATGCCGTGGCCTTGCTGAGGGGCATGGGTGCTAAGGAATGCTTCCCTACATTTGAATAAGGGAAAACCACAGCTCTGACATGAATAAACATTGCATACGTCTAAAGGGTCATAATGGGCAAAATTTACTCTCTTGACCTCCAAATCCAAATCCGTCTTCACCAATAGACTTATTAGGCTTCAAGAAAGTTTTCCTAACTTTTCCAAACCCAAACTCCAAACTCCAAACTTCATTTTTCAGCATATTTACGAAAATTCCCTTGTGCACGCTGACAGTACCCCATGGCTGTCAGGGCGCTTGTCAAAGTTTCAAACCCCGTAATACTAGGTATGTATATATGTATGCATATATAGATCAAATTCTTACGAGCAAAATTTGCAGGATATAATATGGAATTTTGAAATTTCTAAACATATGAGATTGCAAGAGTATTAATTCAGTATACAGGAATTGAAGAGAAAATCAAAGACAATGAAATTAGACTCGTGGATGAGGTTATTGCGAGGAGTATCTCTTATCTAAAGCGTATTATAATGATTATTAACAAATTAGTCAATGGTACGTTTAATTTCAAACATAATTACATTCTAAGTTCCTATAAGTAATGTTTTCTGCCATATCTAAAGGGAGTCTCTCTTTCTTCTAGTATACTATTTTCTTTCCCTCTGTGTATTTATATATGTTTTTTTTGTATTTACGGACAACGCGATGACAATTTTGCCCATCTCACCAGTTTTCCACCCCTAATGATATGGGTATGAAAACCCTTTTTGTTCTCTAGAGACAGGTACGAGAAAAGTAAATAAAACTGATCGATAAAAAATCACCCTAAACAGGGCCTTCTTAGGCTAACTAGTATTTGAGCCACAAAATGGAAGAAAATCTTTTACGTGATATCATTTACTTCATCAACTGAATTTTGTTCAACAAAGCTTTCAATGAAATTGAATTATATACATCATTTGATAGTATAAAATTCGCATCTTAATAATTAAAATTTAAACTATTATTGTTTTCTTCTAATTCTAAAATGTGAATTCCACTCACATGGAGAATTTATGTGGTTCTCCTTTTTGTAACAGAAAACCCTAAAATACTCTATAATATTATTGTCAGCGAACACCTTTCTAGCCCAGTGATTGGGTACTTGGGTTACTCCATGCTTGCCCTACGAGTCTCGCATCAAATTTTTGCACATCTAAATTTTAATCTAATATTTTTGTCATGAAAAAAAAAATAAAAATAAAAATAAAAAGGAGTGCGAGTAATATTGTAAGGTGATGTGGTGAATTGAATTGAATTATTGGAAAAAGATATTTTGAACTAGTTTTAAAACAATGGATATAGAAATTCTGACTTATATAGCATTGTTCATGTGGAGCTCACTCGTTCAATGGCTATAGCTCAGCATTAATTGGGTTAGCCCATCAGGGTCCAATTCAGTCACGCTAAAGACAATCTATGGTCATAATAGGCCGGTAGACATGGGGCCCATCTCTTGTATGTATGAAAGATCTAGTGCGTGGCCCATCACAGTTCTTGCAGAAGCTCCACAAGCCCAATCAAACTCAATTGACATTTTGATACAGAAGGAAAACCACATGCATGTGTTAGTATTCAAATATTACATATATTTAACTTCTTTGTTATATTTTGGGGTTGCTCTTTAATGGGCTCCCAATTTTTTTATTTTTTTATTTTTTTAGTTTTTTTTGGTCTTTATTTTGTTATCCATACAGCCTATACAGTGCTCAGTGGTCCACAATTAAAAAAAAAAAAAAGAATGTGTAAATCCGGCGGAGGCACCCACGGGTCACTTTTCTGCCGGGCGGGTGGACATGGTCACTTTTCTCTCAACGGGACAACGATGGGATTTGAAAAATTAACCTATCCCAAGTATGAGACTCCCAATAAGTAAAGAGGGTGGGAACGGGTTTAGGCAAACCTTTTTCGTACCTATCTCGTTGCCATCCCTAACAACCAGAAATAACTTGATTACCTTGTCTATTATATAAAATTATTGACAAATATAAGTGGTATTTTAGAATTGTGTTGGACCGTTAATTGCACACAGAGAGATCATATGATTTAAAGAAAGTGCCTAACATATCCAAATTAGTTATTTTCAATTTTTTATATTATTTTCATTAATTTATATTATGAGTTAATATTCCCATTGATATATTATTCATTTTATTAAAAATATTGTGAATTAATAGAGATGTATTATTAATTGTTTTGACTCTTATGTATAAATAAAATTTGATATATTGTTCTTAGATAGTATCTTAGGAAATACAGAGTATATGAAAATTCCATAATAGAGGCAGCAAACAATAATTTTATATACTCCGATGTACATGATTCCTGACTTCTACAATATTGATGAAAGATAGTAGAGAGAGAAAGAAGAAGGGTTGAAGAGAGAGGAGGAGAAATTCGCCAGGGATAATGGAGAAGACCCGGTAAGCAATTCATCATGAATCGGAAGGAGCCAGCTGAATCGGGGAGTTGGGATGCGGTGGTGCACCCTGGCGACGGAGAGTCCATGTAGACTGTAGAGAGAGAAGTTGTGAAAGATTTTTAAAAACAAAAGTACAATTACAATTTTTATTATTAAATGCATTTTTTGTTTTAGCTTTCAAATTTTTAAACATATTAGACATATGCTATTACTAAATGGCATTTTACTTTCTCATTTCTTTCTCTCTTCTTCGGAAAGAGGTAGAGGGGTGTAAATGTATTTCTTGTTTGTCAAAACTTCTTGGAGTAATGCATTAATTTTGAGAAGGCCATATTTGGAAAATATGAACCGTTAGGGGCAGTTACTCCCCGCCAAAACCGCCCCTTGCGTATACATACTTCCCATATACAACATTACTCGACACTTCCACCACCATTAACTATCGCGCACGCCAAACAGTTCCCAAAATGAGAACTTTCACTTTATCAATCATCTTCTCTTACTTTCTCTTTCATCTCACTCCTTACTATTTCGTATTGGGCATCCAAATCCTCTCCAAGTCAAAGCTTGAAAAGTGCGAAAAGGTTTCCGAATCCAGTACCCTCAATTGCACAACCAAGATCCTCGTTGACATAGCCGTCCCAAGTGAATCAGTAAGTTATTTCCTTTCTCTCACTAAGCGTATTCAGATATATAGGGCAATATATATGTGTCTGTAAATATACATATACAGAATTACGATTTGACATGCCATTGTTGGTTCAGAGTGGGAGAGAGGCTTCGATAGTGGCGGAAATAGTGGAGGTGGAAGAGAATTCAACTACCAATATGCGAACCCTAAGAATTCCGCCGGTGATAACCATTAACAAATCCGCTGTCTATGCACTTTATGAGTTGACATATATACGAGTATGTCCTCAAATTATGTTGATAATTTACTTTATACTACTCATTAATAGTGCATTTGGGTGTTTTTTATAATTTTTGTAATTGGGTTAAAATTCTCGTTATATTTCGTTTTGTAATTTCTTTTATTTTTATTTTTTTGCCCCTTATTTCCAATGTTGTTTCTTAAATTCTTGCACATTGAAAACTTGTTTTCATCTGCATCTGTTTTTAATTGAAAATTTGTAAGAGCGTGGTTAAGTATGTGCATCCAAATGGGAACTTGTTGGTGTGTTTTCTGCATTAATTTCATAGTTTACTGTACATTCTCGTGGTGTTTGATTTCTTTTGTTATTTTCGTGGTCATCAAGGAGTAAGGAAATTTGTACTGAAATGATTAGAAGTAATTAAGCAAAATTTGAAGTAATGATTTTCATTGCTTTAAGAAATATTATTTATGCCATTTCGTGGTACTGATTTAGACAAATATATATGTTTGTATGGACATGATAATGTTTGACTGCATTTAAAATTTTCTGTTGCTTTGGAAATTTTTTTTTTTTTTCTTTCAAGTCTCTGATTTTCACTCCTTTTAATGTTAGTTGACCAGTTTCATTTGTTATTTTTTCTAGGATGTTTCTTATAAACCCGAGGAGTATTATGTTAAGACACGCAAATGTGAGCCAGATGCTGGTGCAGATGTTGTGCACATATGCGAGAGGCAAGTAACTCTTGTTCTTTTCTTTGTACCTTCAACCTCCTTATCATATGTAAATTTTGAATTCGAGATCACTTTACTTGATAAGTGTTAATTATTGTCTTTGTTTTTAATGTAATTGTGGCATTTTAAGGTTTGGATTTGTGCTTACAGTTTGCATGCATTTTTTGAAGAGTTCAACATGATATTTACGATGATAATTGAGATCACTTTATTCTTGTTATGTTCAATTTGTGATATGCGGTTCCTGCCTTCAATGTGTATATGAAAAATTAAATATTTGAAATTTACCATCTTCCATCTCATATTGTTCTACTTACTTTCTCTGTTGCTTCATCACATATTGTTGTTACAAATCACCAAATATCACAAGGTTTATTTGATCTGCAAAGAACATATATACATTTAATTAATTGTAGAACTTATTGCCATACTTTAAGCACTATTAGTAATCCTTAATAATATGAAGTTGTCACATGATCGATAGTATTACATTTGTGAATAATGAAGTCATCAAATTGTCAATTTTATTTTGGCCAAAAAAAAAATGAAAAAGGAAAAAAAGAAAAAGAATTACTACTCATAAATAAAATAAACTTTTCATGGGATCAAGCTCCGGAAGCAACACTTGGATGGGACTATGTGAAGTCTATATAATTCCCAAAAAAATGAAGAAAAAGAAAAAAAGAAAAGAAAAGAAGGAATATGTTAGAGGTAGTGTCTTCATTTAAGCCATTAATCAGTTGAGACTTGAGAGGTTTAACAGTTTAAAACCTTTTTTGGGAACAGACTCCCAACATGTTCGATTGACCCAAACCACATTTGATTGATTGAACCCAGTCCAGTGAGCTTCGATTAATACTTCAATCAAATCTAATTCTCCTGCACTTAAATTACTTAGGTTTTATATATCAAAAACACTTTTATGCATTCAAAACATAATTTTAAAGATGAAAATATGTATTTATTAATCTTAACATGATTAATGATGAGAATGCATCATGAAACCTAATTTGGTGAGTGCACAATTTGAGAGTTGAATTTACCTTTATATCCTTTTCGAACTTTTGAAATCTCCTAATCGCCCTTGGATAGTGGTAACTCAACTAACTCTGCTGATCCCTAAATCAGTGTTTTGGTTGCCCTCCCATAGTGTGAGGAAATGAATGAAAAGGATGAGGGAGGCATTCTAGCAAACCAATGCATGATTCTGTTAGCAAGTTCAATTCAATACAAGCTAATTGCAGCTAGTGACATTCCAAATATCATATGATATATGAAATTAATTACTGAAGCTGATGATTTATTTCTTTTTTATTCCATTACCAATCAACCTACAAGAGAAACAAATTTTACCCACAATTTTAAGATTCTTTGAATGTTAATCCCAACAATTATCTGTGAAACTAGAATATTCTCTGATTATTTTAAACTCGGAAATAGAGATCTGTTGTCTCTGTATTTCTGTGGATTTGACTGAATGGGTTCTTGAGTCTTTCAGGTTGCGAGATGAAAATGGTCACATTATGGAGCACACAGAGGTAAGATTTTAAAGGTTGATATATATATACACACACACATATTTGATAATCAAAAGTTGATATTGGTTTCCTCTAGTTGTAGTTATTCAATTATTTTCATCAACAGTGTACTTATGAATAGCTTATCCTATCACTTATGTATATTATGATATTAATCAACTTTTCATTTTTGTCTCCTATTTGGTCTCTAACATGCGAATTACTGGAAGTGATTGAAAATTTATTCTTGTGAAATTTTGAAATGAATTGACATAATGGTTTTATTAAGAAATTTGAACCAGATTTGTAACTCTAAACTTACTCCCAGTGCCACTTGCAGGCAGTAAAGTCCTTTTAGAATATACTATTTCATTAAGGGAACGCTATCTTCATCTGTTTAGTCTGTATACTTGGCAATGAGAGAGAAGTTCTGATGGATAACTGATTCAAGATAGTGGAATGTAGTTTACTACATGCTGCCCTTTGGTATTAAATTATTTATACAAAACTGAAATAAGGTACTAGGATAGACAAGATGTCCCTCCAGTACCAAAAAACATGAATGACTAAAACTACGCCTATACTTTCCTAAATATCAAGGGATGAAAGCAGTAACAGAAGAATCTTCCACCACAGTGATCCTTCAATTCTAGAATTATTGCCTCTTTCACCTTCTATTAATCGAGCATTTTCCACGTTATAGCATTGCAATGACCAACTAGCCTAAAATAAGAAAAAATGACATTTTCAACCTAATATTAAAAAAAACAACCAGCATCGAATTGACCTGAATTCCCTAGAGGGCCCTGGATTCCCTAGAGGGCTTTTTATTGAAATTTAACTTCAAAATGCTTTGAAAATGGGTTCTCCAATACACAACAGAACCTCCTTCAGGATTCCAATAAGTTTCCACCATCCAGTTATTATGAATAAAAAGGCATACAATTTAGTTTTGAAGTCACCAGTCTAAAGAGAAGCTGGAACCATAATCTTGTCCGACACGACCTTGGGGGAACTGAATTTACTTTTGAAAATTTTATTTCTGTTGACTAGATTTAGTACTCAGCGATCTTAATGCAATGGTCTGTCCCCAGTTTTTCTTTTGCCTACACGGGATATACACTACGTAATGCCCTTATAGTAACAGTCATAACAGTACTTGAATTATTTTATTTTATTTTTTGAAACTCTGATTTTTAATATACATGTATTACCTCTGTGCTCGATTATGTTTCTTTTATTATTAAATGCTGCCTGTCTTTAAACAATTATCTGTGTCCTCATATGGTCCTCTTTCTGTTTTTTCTGCATAGCCAACCTGTTGTCCTTGCGGGAACAGGCGCAGGATGCCTTCGTCATGTGGAAACTTCTGTAAGTGCGAAATTTAGTTGTTTTTATTATTTTTAAATTTGTTGATGCAGGATGCGGTTTTTAGATCTTGGCAATTGTCTTTAAATCTTGTTTGAACTAGTTGACAAGGTGACGAAAGGGAAGGCCAACACCGCACACTGTCTTCGATTTCCAGGTGACTGGTAAGGGCCTGCATTTGTCCCTTGAGTAATAAAATTTTAATAAATGAAACTGTTGGTTTCATAAAAATAAAAACTCAACAAAACACTGGAAATATAAAGTTTTCTGCTTCTTTTCCTCTTCTATTACCATATTCAAGTAAAAAGCGAAAAAATAAAAATCTGTTACCATATGGTTGTTTTTGAAGCCCAATCAACAAGGAAGAGTTGATTATGATTTAATACCTCCACAAATAAGACCAAAACCCGAAGATCTTCCTCCTCAATTTTTTTTTTTTTTTTTTTCATAATTAATCTTCCTCCCCATTTCTCTTTGGCCGTACACAATAGAGAAAATGGTCTCTCAGAAACAATTAAGATAATTTGTAGATTGAGGGAATAACCTCCCCCTTTTAAAGAGCACTGATACAGTTATGAGACACGGATACGACGCTACACGGAACGGTGATACGACTAATCGTAAAATATTGACATGAACACAATGGAGACACAACAAATACTAATAAATATACATTTATATATATGGGTATATATATTAGAATACTAAAATTATTTTTCATCAACCTAAGAATTTAAAATCCTCAAATCACTATAACTAATGAGAGAATGAGTTGAAGTAGAATTGCTATATTCAAGTTGTATAAATAAAAAAAGAAAAAAAAAAAAATAGGGCTTCTTTGTTAATAAAAGAGACAATCTAGAGCAAGAAAGGAGTTTGTGATGGGAAGAACAAGACAAAAAGAAAATAAAAAGCAAAACAGTGTGAGATTCTTCTATTTCCCTTTTTTTTTAGATCTTTTTCAATTTTAAACAAGTAATAAGCATTACAATTTAGGTAAGTAAAATTGCTTGATAAATTTAAAATATAAAACAAACTGCCTTCCTTTTTTTTTTTTGTTTGCCTCCACATTATTGATTTTTTTTTTTTTTGGAAAGAATTTCACATACTTTATACTTTGACCTGTCTTTTTTTTTTAAAAAAAAAAAAAAAAAAAAGAGTATAAAATAAGCTTTTTAATTCGACATGCATGTTCGCTTCGTGCGTACGGTGTATCCATTTTTTAAAAACAATAAATAAAAAAAAAACTCAGTCACTTTTGTTTGGAATGTCACGTGTCTTCGACATGCTTTTTTAAAAACAATCAAGATTGTGAGGCTTGAGTTCACTATCTCAATATTAAGACAAAAAACCATCCTATTATGTAGAAGTTTGTTAGCCATTTAGATGAGATGCCAGTTCGATCACTACCTGGTTAAGTCTAAACAAAGTTCACAGTTATAGGGAACTGGTGATTTAGATCTTCTGTGTATGAGCAACATTCCATGCAACTAATTCACCTACAGTGCAACCCGTGGACCTCAATTATCTTATGAATCTTAATGTAAATGCCCAAACAAAGAATTATGAATCTCTAATTTAATGATACTTATTAAGTAAGGTCAAACTCTAACAGAAACATGCATTGCAGTCATGTAGAAATTCAAATATTCTTTTCTGTAAACAATTTATGGAAGTTATTTGTATGACAATATTTCTGTTAGTGAGCAATACTAATTTAAATTGTGTTGGTCAATTTTAGAAAACTTGATGGATAGAAACTTGCAACCAAGATTTTATTTTCTGGCCATGAGCAATTTTGCTCCACAGATATCTCTTTGTTGTTGCAAATGATAATAGTCTATGTTCAAATTGTGTACCAATGATGCTTTTCTTGAAGTTCTATGGAATTTTTTTGTTAAACTTTTATGATTTTGTATTAAGAATGCATCATTCCAAGGATTAAAAGTTACTAGAATCAGATTTGGAGAACTTGATGGAAAGAAACTTGTAACTAAAATTCTTTTCTATTTGTCATTACTTAGGTTTCATGTTTTCGGTATTGGAAAGCGCTCAATTGGATTTAGTGTTCGAATTGAGGTGAAGACGGGGCCTAAAGTATCAGTATGTAGTCTCTGAACATCCTTGTACTAATCTACATATATCAATTGTGCCCAAATCTTTTAATACGTTGCACTTATCTTGTATACTTCTTTTTATAGTTTCTCAGATCGTTTCTCCAATTGCTTGACAACAATGATGCTTCCATCTTATGTTCTGATTTAAACAAGTGAAAAAACCTGACAGATTATATGAAAAAAAAGGTTTTCTTCATGTCTGACAGTAGGGTTGAAACCATCTTTCTTTTGTTGCATTTTTTATATTGAAATTCTGTGGCTAAATTATGACTTGAGGATAATTAACCCAAGATTGTCATTCACCTGGCTTATCTGCTCATGAACGAGGCTTCCATTTTTACTTTTATAAATTATTACAGTGAACCAAAAGAGTATTTCTGGAATAGCAACGAAGAGTTCGAATATTGAATGATTTTTAAGGTTTACTCATTTTTAATCATGAAACTCCTCTAGGGATATTGAGTTGTGACCCTTTCATCTGTTGATATTCCATGCATTTGGATAACTAGTTAACTTTTCCTGTTTTCCAAATAAAGTCTGACAGATATCAAATTTATTTGAAATTGAATATAGTGTTCTGAATATGTGAACGTCCACCGTATTTTTTTGGATTGATCATCCCATTCACACAAGTACACTTTCTTCCTTTATGTTTTTTTTCACTTTTACGTGGATGCAGTGGATTTAAGAATGTCAAGAGTTGACATAGTGTCACTTTAACTGTCCAAAAATTAAGCGAAATCAATAATGATCTTTCAACAAGTTTGTCTATTGTTTCCCTTATGTAAATGGTTTATGGATGGTTTGGATCACATTTTTATATTTCATGTTATACTATATCCATAAATAATAGATATCGAAAAGCTTCAGTTCATTATACTTGAAATTGCAAAATCTATGATGAGTTGGCTAATAAAATGTTTTGGATGTTATTGCTAGCAGGAAGTGGTTGTGGGTCCTGAAAATAGGACAGTGACATCGAATGATAATTTTCTACGAGTGAATCTTATTGGAGATTATGTTGGATACACAAATATTCCATCATTTGAGAATTACTATCTTGTTATTCCGAGGCAGGTATGCTAGCATCAATGACCTAATCTCGATATATATGTTTTAAGTGCTGTAGTTGACCATATTATCTCTTGCAATAAGAAAACACATCTTTGGTATGGTCCCCTCGGCTATTAAGATATGAGGGATTATATACATATCCCAGGAACGGCTCATCCCCATCCCTATGTTATCTGGTTTTGTTCCAAATCACAAAAAAGTCAGTTTGATAAAAATGTGGAACTGTGTAGATTAGGAGTAGGGTGAAGAAAGATCCTCGAATCTTGGTGGATGATGCAATGTGACCTCGGGGTTATGTTGTGGTCCATTATGGATTTCTAGTGGTTTGTGGTCCGTCTGTTGAAACCAAGGGCTTGCAAGGAATATTTTCTTAGCAGTTTATACCTTGGCAAATCTTAAGGAGAGCCAGCACGCATCCTCTAACACACATGTTTGCCACATGTTGCGCTCAACACTTCACTTATCCCTCAAATATTCCCCTATGAATTGGCAGCATCTCCAATTAGTATTACACTATTACTCCAATACATGCTTTTGCTATTACCAGCTTTCGTTTACACTACCATATTTCCAAAAATAAGAGATGATATCCCATTTTCAACTTGGATAAACTTTCGGACACCACTGAAAGGGAGAGGAGACAGCAAGTCAGCAACAATCCAGGATTCTCCTGCTTCTTTACTGGCTCTTTCTCCAAAATTGCCACTCTCTCTCCTAAAACCACAATTTTCACCCTGGCCCCATCTCATAAGGTTCCCCATCATCCTAGGTATTATACCTTCATTTCCATAACTACATCCTGGCTGTTAAATATATTATATCCGGATGAAACGATTGAAATACCCTCATATCTACACTCACTGAAATCATACAACTAGGTATATGATTACCAACTACTCCAAAAGGTTAAATTGTTAGAGAAGGTTTAACTTAAATATTTATAACCTCTAACACGCGGTGGCCAAATTTTGTTCCAACATGTGTCAATTTCAATTACTAGGTGATGTGAGTTGAATTCAGGATCTTGCCTACTTTGATACTGTTAACGACCATCTACTCTAAAAGCTTATGGTATCAGAGCAGGGTAGTCCTATGTTCAAACCTCAACGTCATCTTAATTTAATATTGAAACACGTGTTGGACCAAAAGAAGGCCACACTGAGGGGGCATGTTGAAGGATTTATATATTTAAGTTACACCATCTCCAATAGCCTAAGCTTTTAGACTAGATGGTTGTTAACATGGTAGCAGACCCAAAGGTCTCAAGTTCAAATCTCACCATCACTCTAATTAAAATTGAAAACACGTGTTGGACCAAACAGAAGGCTGCATGTATATTAATGTGACACCCTCTCTAACAGCTTAAGCTTTTAGAGTAAATGGTTGTTAACATGGTATCAGAGCAGGGTAAGTCTTGTGTTCAAACCTTACCATCACCCTGATTTAATATTGAAACACGTGTTGGACCAAAAGATGGGCACAAGTGTGGGGGCATGTTAGAGAACTTGTAACCTAATCATTAATATCATCTAGCAAGCGGGCATCCTGTTATCATTATGTACAGTCACATACTTCCTATGTGCTTTAGTTGCTAGTAACAGAAAATATGGCCTAATCAGAGTGGGATAATGAAGCAAGACTTCTCTTGCCAACCTCTAGTTGAGTTGGGTTATATTGGTTGTTCGTGTTGACATGATTATGTGTAATTTATTGCTTTAGCAAATACTATTCACCACTTGAGAAAAAGCATATAGTTGTATTGAGCAATCAATGTTTATGCTTTACGTTTTTATAAGATTAAATCATCATTGCAAGATTCAACCATGGGCCCGCAGTACCTTATTGAAGTAGCTAATTAAACATGTTAAATTAGTCATCTTTAAAAATTGTGTGGACACTTGACATGCAATACGTGCAACACTTTTTTTCTAATTTTTGTGTTTGTTGTTTTTCATTGATTGTACTCCTATTTTAGAAAAGATTACGCTATTTGCTTGTAGACATAATCTAACAATTCTTTCTGATTTTTCACTACATGAGGATTGTGGATTGAATTGTTTGGGTGGTTTTATATTGCTGACTGTTTCTTCTTTCTCATGTTGAAGGATGGACCAGGTCAACCACAAACTTTGGGGAGCAATTTTTCTATGTGGATGCTGCTTGAGAGAGTCAGGTTTACCTTAGACGGTCTTGAATGTAACAAAATTGGTGTTGGCTATGAGGCTTTCAATGATCAACCAGATTTCTGCTCTTCTCCAGTTTTGAGTTGCTTGCATAATCAATTGTGGAATTTCTGGGATGTTAGTAAATTGAATTGAAAATTGTCAGTTACTGTGAATCCATGCTTTCATGCTAGCCTTTTTTGTTAGATCAACTTTTATGTTTATTTGTGTATTTATAACTACTTAGATGAACATATAATCATATTATCTGCTTTTATGGTTTTGCAATTAATTTGTTATTTCTTTCATCGCCCAAACCTGTCAGCGTGTTCCTTTGTGAGTGTTTCATTTTTGACATTTAGAATGGCGTTGAGAAGCCTTATAATTGTTGCTATGAACTGAGAAGAATCTATCTTGTCTCTCACAGGCTGACCAGAACCGAATTAAGAGGAATCAGGTGCCACTTTATGGTGTGCAAGGAAGGTTTGAAAGGATAAATCAGCATCCAGTTATGTTTCAGCAATTGTAAACTTCATATTCTGAAGGATTTCTCCCATCTGAATCTATAATTATTAGCAACTGTGTGCAGAATGGAGGGAGTCGTTCGTTCTCGATAGGAATCACTGAAGTTCTTAATACAAACCTCTTGATAGAACTAAGGGCTGATGACATAGAATATGTCTACCAAAGGTTTATTCAATTTCTTTATATTGTGCCTTAAAAAGTCGCGTTATTTGAAGGTTCTGGTATCACTGAAAGGCATGCTTCTGAGTTTTTGGTGGAATATGGAGTTGTATTATCAAGCGATACAATTCAATCTGAGCCATTCAGCTCTATCTAGGGTCATTTTCTTTGTTATATTTTAGGCCTTCTTACTTTTTATCATTGCTTCTCCCACGCTTTTTAGCCCTCCCCTACCCTTGTAGTACATTCAACACTCTCCTCTGTGGTGCATTATTGATCTTCAACAGACATGAACAGACCATCTTACTCTACTTTCCCTCATCCTCAATTGCTAAAACCTCTAGCTGCTTCTCCATGTACTTATTTCTTACTCTAGTTTTTTCCTGTTGCCACTTGCCACTCTAACATATATGTGTGTGTGTGTGTGTGTGTGTGTGTATACATATATATTTGGCTAACTCGTCTCCTTAATTTTTACTGAGTGAGGATGAGCCATTGTTTTTTTCAGTTTTTCTCCTGCACATGATCTCATCACTATGGGTTTGGTATTTAGCAGGCACAAAAATATTATATCGGCACTCAAATATCATATCAATCATACAGAACATATCATTCTGATATTTTAGTGGAATCCTGTTCCGCAGTATTGTTAAGTTAGCTTTATTGTGGTCCTTAATTGTGTCATATATCTCCATCCTTTTGTAGGAGCCCTGGAAAAATTTTAAGCATTACTGTACCAACTTTTGAAGCCCTTACTCAATTTGGAACTGCTACTATCACAACCAAAAATGTTGGTGAAGTAGAAGCATCATATAGCCTTACGGTATATCCATTGAACCTTTACTTGGCATATTATACATCATTATTTCCCAATTTATCTTCTGATAGATGTATATCTATTGTATAGTATTTTTATTTCAAATTTTATGTATAATTTCAGGGAGGAGATTGATATTATCATTGAGGTTCCTACTGTTTTAAGAAAAAATAATCTTCTATTCATGGAGAATTATTAATTTTTTGCTTCACAGAATTGTTAATATTTCAGTTTCATTGATGAAACTCTTAGTGGACTGAAAAGTGATGTTAACATGTGTTTTTGACTACTGCAACCCGAGGAAATCTGATTAGCACCTAGTTAAAATTTCTATGTAGCTCCATGTTTGTATATGATTGTCACTTATGTAGGGGCAAAATTACAGATTGTTTGGTCCTAGGTGACAGAGTAATCCATTCAAGAAGAAATAGTTTACTACTATGTTGAAGTAGTTATCCATAAGTTGGAGCTTTGATAAAAAAAAATTGATCTAATTATTTGCCAAATTGATGTGGAATATTATGAGAAAAGTGACCTTAAATTTTAGAATTGCCTTCAACCAAATAATTTTTTAGTGAGTTTTATGTTTTGTTGATAATAGAAAATGGAGTGTTACCAAAAATATCAAATGCAAATTTTAAATAAAGGATTGAAAATTTCATTAGCTAATAACCTACGATTCAACCGTTTACTGTTCCAAAGTTTATTCTGAATTCAGATGTGACCAAATTTTTTTTATCTTGCAGTTTGACTGCTCAACAGGTGTCAGCCAAATGGAGGTATACTTTTGCAGTTTGACATGGATCCAAGCTATTGCCATGATTATGATTAGACAAGGAAACATATTAAACATATGTCTGAAAGTTTATACAATTCCAGGAGCAATTTTATATAATGAAGCCAAAAGAAGTTACAACTCGATCATTCAAACTGTACCCAACAACTGATCAAGCTGCAAAATATGTGTGTGCAGGTATGATAGAGTTATAGGTTTACATAGCATCTTTGGCAGTTTTCTGGAATCATAGATAAGATGGTAGTGAATAGCATCTTTGGCTGTTTACTAGAATTATAGATAAGATGGTAGTGAATATCATTGCTGAATCCATGCAATTATGCTTGGTTGCAGCCATACTAAAGGACTCTGACTTTCACGAAGTTGATAGAGCTGAATGCCAATTCACTACTACAGCCACTGTTCTTGACAATGGATCACAGGTTTGGTTATGGTTTTAAAACTATTTTTCCATCAACACATCTTCATATCAAGTAAATATGTGATGGTTTGGCTTGTGAGACTCTAATAGAATATTGTTTAAACATTTTATTTCTTGGATAACAAAAGTAATGAAAAATGTTTGGTTAATGCCCTTAAGGAGTTATAAAAATTACCATAGCTGTACTCTTTTATTAGTTTATATGACTTCGAGTTTGGAATATACAGAATATATTGGCCATATATAAGCTCTAGTGGATACTATAGAGATCAGGTATCCTACAAAAAGACACAAGTTAAAACCAGATGGAAAAACAAGTGATTACCCATTTGCTCTGCTTCCTTCTGAAACAATTTTTTCTATCCAATTTCCAGCCTTTTTTTTTGGCTCATCAGTGATAATCCTGTCAATAAGGAGTAAACAATATTTGTTAGAGGAATTGAACTTTATGCCTTCCCAAACATGCTGAGAGCACAGTTGCAAGCTCCTGTAGGATCTTGTTAATATTGAACAAAAATAGACTGCAATGCCAATATCTCAAATTAGTAAATTATGAAGACGTATTTCATCTAGACGTGTATTTTCAGATCTTACGCAAAGTATCATGTTACTCTTATTTAAGAGCATGCTAGATCTGAGTTAAACGCTTCAAATTGTGAGACTAAAATTAAACAATATATTATAATCTCAATTCTCTTGTTAAATATGAAAGGAAACTACAAGTTGTAGCACCATAAATATAACAGTTTCATGATAAATTACTAACCTATATAAAACTCTAATAACACAAATAGTAGCCTGGCACAAACATTTATTGCTGCAAGATCAATACAGAGTCACTCTTTTGTTTCTTTAATTGGCCAATCATTAAAATTATAGGGGCATATGTAATGCTCATGTATCGCCTCTCACAAATACGTGTTCATGTACTCTTTTGATAATTGGTCAATAATAAAAATTATTGGGCACATAGGGATCCTCATCTATTGCCATGTATTTTGTCAGTTCTATTTACATGATTGATTAAATTACATAAAGAACAATCTTATTACAGATTCCTTTCCAACCACCAAAGACCAGTATAAATGGTTTCTTTGAATCTATTGAGATCTTGTGGAACAAATTCTGGGACGGTTTGGCAGACTTCATCACTGGTAAAACTTGCAGGTACTTGTTCCAAGAAGGAAATATGTGTAACTATTCAGAAATTGTAGCCTATATTTAAATCTGCGCATTGTCTATTAAATATTTGACTTGTTTGGGCATGATAAATTACTGAACATGATGCTTTGTTTACTCTCTATGTTTGTATCAGGGGCATTTCAAGATTTGTTACCATTAAGCACCATTTTATACTCTGTGTTGATGTTATCAACCTGCTCATATTTATAATGGATGTATCTGGTTTCCATACTTCTTTGTTTTCTGTTAAAATTTAAACGGTTATTTTATTTCCTTGAGCACACACTTGCATGGTAGTAAGGTACTTTTTTATTCTTTTAAGGATGGGGGACGAAATGGCAATAATGACCCTTTGAACAACCTATTTGATTACTCTCCTTCTAACTTCTTGTTTGGAGAGGTATAATCTGTTTGAATGTGCTCCACAAGTGCCATGCTTTTTGTGGAGTGGTAGATAGAGAGACCTTTTCAGGTGGAATACATGGGCAATTTCTCTTTTACATAGATATAATGAGGTGACAGATTTGAGAGTCCGTAGTGCATACTGTTTGTTCTATGGGCACTACTAATTAAATTGATAGCCCTATAGTTGAAAGGTGACACCACCATGGACTTTCATCATGCTAATAATGTATCATATCCTTCCACCTTTAAGGACACATGATTCAGATACAGTCTTGCCCTTTATGTTTATATGCGCTTCTGCTTTTAGGTGTATGTATGTCATATTTAATGTGCTGCTTTATGAACCATGAGCATGACTAATATGCAGTTCTTGTCAATTAAATATTTTAACTGTTTCAGACTGGAATTACCATGGTTGTGCATCTAACCATTTTTCATGGTTCTTATGTGGAGCAGAAGGAAATGCTCAGGTTTTTTTGACTTCAGCTGCCATATACAGTATATATGTATGAGTTGGATAATTATGTTTGGTCTACTTTTGGCAATTTTCCCAACAGGTGGTCTCTACTTCAATTCTATTAAGTTTGCTGACTAAGAGGTGATTTCTTGATAAGTAAGTAATAATTTGATTTTATGAATTACATTTGAGGTGCAGTGATTGTGCTACTTTGGCTTCTACATCAGAAGGGACTCTTTGATCCTCTTTATGACTGGTGGGAAGATCATTTTTGGGCTGATGAACAGAGAATTAGAGATATGCGGAATTATGGAATTGATGCTGACCTCTCTCATATCCATCTCAAGAAACATCGTATGCAAGAAGGAAGGCATCATAAGCATGGTGCTCAAAGAATGAGAAGAAGTATACATAACGAGCACAGACATAAACATTCAGAATGGGACACAGATTATCATTATTATCTTCACCATGTTCATAAGGACAGGCACAGACATGGCCGAACCAAGAGTTCAAGTGTCATGCAGCAAGTTTACTTGCAGAAAGGGGAGAATGACAATGGTCACCGTAGATACAAAAAGGAAAGAGAATCCAAAATTGCCAGACATGGTCATAAAAACCAAGACGAATATTACAAGTACAAGCATGGACTGTTGGAGGATAAAGATTCTAAGTTGCATCCCAAGCAGAGAGAATAGTGGGATTGGATCAACATTGATTCTTGTTATAATACAAATTTTAGAATTTTAAAGCAAAAATCTTAATTTTTTTCTCCTTTTTTTTTTTTCTTTTTCCTTTTTATCTATTATTTGTTTTGGAGGGGGGATGGGAGTGTTGAGCACAGGGAAGCGCACAACTTTCCACAAATGTAATTTTGTGATTTGTTACACTAAGAACTAGTATGCATGCACAAAAGGGTGATAATGAGAATGTTCACACTAATTGTTACAGGCAAATTTTTATACTGATATGTGTGCTACATGTTGATCCTTGTACATGCCTTTTTTATCTTCTATATCTTTCATATATGTGTTGAGACAAAATAAACAGAAATGCACAAAACTTCGTATGTGATCCTGACCAAAAGTATCCTTAACTTTTTCTTGGCTTGACAGGGGTCCATTCTGGTTGCTTTTCCCCTTCTTTTGCCAGGCAAACGTGTTGTTGGCTGTCATCTTTTTGCAGGATTGATAACAAACCATTTTTAATAAAATGAAGTCGGAACCTCTTGGTGCTGTGCATTAGCCATACAAGTGACTTGCCTGTGCATAATCCGAATTTGATAAAATAGAGTTGGACGTTGCTTCCTGTTGCTTATTTTTTTTCTCAGAGATTTGAATGTGAAAGCCATTTGGAAATTGTAAACCAGGAGTCCGGACAATGTCTCCTCCTCTGATTGCTTGCCACCTGACAATTTCAGATGTAAATTAGGTTAGCCTCTGTCTCTCTCTCTCTCATACAAAGTTGCGTATACAATATATGAATCTCTTACTTGTGCTTTGTAACCAAGCAGTGAAGAAATACAGCCATTTGCACTTTAGTGAATTCTGTTCCCACGCAAAATCTCATTCCCCCTCCAAAAGCCATGAAATGTTTAGAAGCACCATTCAGTTCCATTCCCTGTATGCAGTCATTTATTATACAATATGGGAATTTAAAAGAGCAAGAGATTTAAACATGGCCGAAGCTATGTTTCTTATTAGCAGTGAACTACTTGAAATAATTAAATATAAATTAAAGAGCGAGTAATTCTGCAATACTCTACTTACCTTCCATCTCCATGGATTGAAGTCAAGGGGATCCTTATATTTGTCAGGGTTTAAGTGTACAGCTGGAGGACAGACCATGACCGCCCAACCAGCTGGAATGGTATAGCCTGCACCAATCCGAATTTTATATTAAGGTAAGTCAAAGTAATTGTGATTTGCTATCTTCCAACAAAGTCAATGTTGTCATTATTAGAAATTGACTAATCAACTGTACATATATATACCGTTAAACTTGACTTCTCTTAGCGCTTTTCTGAAAATCCCTGGAACTATATTGGCCAGCCTGACTGTTTCATTGATAAACTGCAATTTTAATGATAGTTAGCATTAGAAAAATACCCATAGGAATTTTGTGTTACTTTATAGTTTCTAAGAGAAAAAATAGACTTTTTGACCCACCTGAAATGTAAATGTCATTGATTTGTATTCTTTCCATGTAAGTCCAGAGTTCGAATTTTCCCGTGTTCTTAGAATTGCCTCATGTTCTTCCTGCGAGAATATATTTAGCACGTCAAGTGGAGTAATAATACTATAGGATATGAAGACATAATAAAGGTTGTCATAATGTAAGTGACATTAAATTTACTGACTGTTAATTCCATCAACACCAAAGGATGGTCCGAAAGAAATTTGGTGGCTAAAGTTAGAGCAAGGGAAGTTGTCTCAAAGCTGGCAAACAGTAGCACAAACATTAAATCCAGAGCTATTGCTTCTGTAAGGATTGTATTCTCTTTCACAAGCTCTTCAAGGACATAGTCAAAGAAATCAACTTGGTGCTTCCTAGGATTTGCCCGTCTCTCCTCAAGCATGTTCTTCAGCATCCTCATTGCCTTCTTCCTTCCCTGAAGAAACTCAAAAGATTCAAAACCAAGGGTGGACTTGGAAACCAATGATAAAAAATAAATTTCCCCATTAACTAGTTTTTTTACTATATCTTCTAGTTTACCAAACAATTCCAATCTATCTTGGAAAAAAACATTCACCTTTTCTGGATGCATAATAATTTTAAATAGAAGGAATGTGTGTTAAACGATTAAGATCAGTGTGGAAGGTTTTGATATACCTTTAGACATTTGTGGTAAGCAGTTCCAGGAATATTTAAAGGGAAGGAGATTAATCCCTGTATGAAAGCAACAAAGTTCTTCCGCAGATTTTCTGATGACTTCTCTGAATCATAACTGATCAGTTTCTTTGCAGTCAGGTCAAATATCATCTGTAAAGACAGAATTGTTCGTTGACTGACTTGTAATGACAAAGATTTGGTGAATTTCTAATTTGAAGAGAAGATGGCAGATAGCAAAAGCTTACACTTGCAGTAGCATCCTTTAATTCAACTGTGTGCTGATTTGACCACCTCTTTAAGTTTCTACATACTTCCCCTTCAACTTCAGGAATCATCTTTTTCAGGCTTTCAGGACCAAATAGATTCAACACCATGCCCTTGAGGTATTTATACATGAACCCATGCATGGAACCCACATTCTGTCGTCCAAAGATTTCCGTGAAGGTATCTGGATACCAGCTCTGGAACAGTTGTCCCTCTTGTTGAAAAATGAAATAACTAAGATCTGGGTCTGTGGATACAATTACTGGTCGTCCCACCAAACTGGTCCGGAATATTGGCCCATATCTGAGAAGTAATAGCCAAAAATTACATTATAAGAAGAAAGATGAGAATGCTGATGATGATAAAGATTGCGCTACTCTTCTAACTTGTTTGTCGGTTGATTATAATAATATTACCTTTCCCTCCTCTTTTTAATGAAGGGAGGAATATCAGAGGAAGTGTTTGGTGCAAAGAACTGAAGAGTCTCACCAAGGAGCAGCAAGCCCATTGACCCCGGAGGGAGTTTTCCATTGCATCTCGGATTCCTCCAGCGGTAAACCCAATGTGTAATACTTATAATAACCAAAGCTCCAATGCACAAAGCAGTTGGCCCCATCTTGAATTGAGAATATTTAGAAGAATGTGAGAGAAGCTTGAATTGAGAAAATTTAAAATTTTGCACTGGGTTTCTTGTAGAAAAGAGTCTGTGTTGAGATTAAAGAAGTATGCGAGGATTTGAGGTTAGAAATGCGGGCAGGGAAGACAAGGAAGAGTAGGAAGTGCTGGCGTGTATCTCAGTATCCATGAGGAGGCTTACTTAAATAGGGAGTCCAGAACTACAACTAGTTAGAATAATATTATTAAGTTGGCTCCGAAGTTGGTTGCTCAAAAAGCTGTACAAGTAGTTGGAGATAAGAATAGAATAGCTAGAATAATTTTGTCTAGAGACCACCCATTTTCCTTTGTCAACATCATCTATAAAATTCCTGTAAAAGCCTAGCATGACGATGAAGCCTACAGGATGTTTCCCCTCTTTCTCTCTCTCATGCTCTTGGTAGATGCATTTTTGGTTGACTACATAAAACATGAAACTGAAGAAGCACGAGGCAGAAATATGGGCTTTTTTAAGGAACAGGAGGGCTCTCTCTAGATTTGAGAAGATAGAAAGTTCAAAAGATCTGTCTGACTAAACTTAGTATCAAAACCAATCTTCAATGGATCATTAAATACTAGAATCTAATGGATTTCAACAATACAAATCTTCCTGTTATCTATGCTAAATACTACAGTATCTATTTGACGTTGATGCCATGAGGAATTCTACACATGTTGATCTCGTCTTCCCTATATTTTTCTTCTTTGTTTTTTAGAATTAGATCTCTTCCTAGATCTTCTTTAGCTGTACTCGTTATATCATGTGGTATTCTGAATCTTAATTACATCACTAGTGATTTCAAATGGGATGTTCTTGATATGCCGCCCACAACTACTCTATATGCTTTTTTACTTCAATAGTTATTTCATTATTGTTTTTTTAGCTCTTCTTTTCTAATTCATTAGTGTAGGTAAGCTAAGCTACTTGTTCAGGTTAATTCATTTCCACACATAGAGCACCACCCCACCGGCCCTTTGAGCCACGGGCTCAATCCCATCAACAACTATTACAATGTAGGTAGGTTACTGTTTTAATTTGATTGACCATTATGTACACAATTATTCATGTACAATATTTATTAAAGTCTACAGCATAATAATGGAAGAAGTTTTATTTATCAAATGGAATTCAGACACCCTTTGGGTTAACATAGGGATCCTAAAATGTTGTCTGGTTCTGGGATTTGTGAAATTTTTTTTTTTTTTTTTTCAGAAGTCTCGTGTGCAGATTAAACATTTGGAGTCAGAGAGCATTTTTGGAATCTAAAGCTTCTAAGGTAATGCCATTGCTTCACTTTTGAGGGTGTGTTTGAATGCTCTAATTTTTTAACCCCTGTTTGCTTTGTTTATTATTGTAAGGGATGCTATGCTTTGCTGTATCTTCAAAACTTCTGCTGCATACCTTTTTGCATTTAATAAAACTCATTCAAATGTGGCATCCAAACAGAGTTTTAAATTTTTCCATCTGATGATTTCTTTTTCTTTTTTTTTTTATTAGTTTTTAAATGTCGAATGGTTTGTTTATTACAGAAGAATTCAAATTGTTGAGTGGATTGCTTGATAGGACTACACGGATTGCTTAACTGCTTGGCATGGGCTTGGAAAGGTCTCCTTGAGGGGGTGCACAATAATGACAGCTCAATGAGCCCTTATTTTGGGACTTTAGACAATTCATTTCCCTAAACAATAGTATAAAAAGTGTTGCTATGAAGTCAAGTTCTCTGGACCCAATGAAGAGAGCTTTTATAATACTACTAGGGAATTGCTCATGTCTGGTTGGAGGGTTGGGGATAGGGTCCTACCTGTCTTGATTAAGTATTGCGCAGATTCATTTAAGGGGACCCACATGCAATGGGCCACATAAGAGAGATCTGATTGTAGTAGCAAGCCAGTGTATAAATCATTGATCTATCTAACTTCTTCTTGCGCACACTCACCATGTATACTTGCCCCCAATGGAATTCGAACCCTTAACCTCTCCAAAGCGGAGTAAAGCCTATTATTAAGGGCCCTAGAGATTACTCTACCCTCTTAAAAGTTAAAATTGGTCCGCAAACAACTTGTGTTACAACCTTTTGCATAGTCATCTGTTAATACCCTTTGTCATATACATCTAGATTTGTTTGGTGTCTCGTCTTTGGATGATGTTGGGACTTTTTCATCCCACGAGCAACTAGTCCTTTTTAAGTGTGAAACCGTCTTCGTGATAGATGTGTTCTTAGTCAAGTTGTGTGTGCATGGGAACACAAGTGACTAGTTGTTTTAGGTGGAATTGGCCCCGTGACAACATCATTACTTTAAGATATCAAGGGGGCTAATTGAGACTCGATTCAACAGTTGCAAAGGGAGCTCATGGCGGGAACACCTATTCGTTTATATTATAAGGTAGTTTAATAGTATAAAGTAGACTAATGTTTTGTTCGGTAGAAAGGAAGAAGAATGGAGGAAAAATAGAAAGGAAAGAATATACATTCGATATAGAGAAGACAATAAAGAGAAATGATAATAGGAGGGATGAATCATCCTTCCTTCTTTACAAATTTTCATGCCTCCAAAAAAGGGTAGAAGAAAGGAAGGAAGGTAAGTGGCGTAATTATGAAAGTTTGAATTACAATACTATCCTAAATTATACAACTTTTAAATTACAAAATTATCCTCTATAAATTAAAATATTGTAAAACGATAAAAATAATTTAAAACTCTCTCACATTCTCTCCCAACGAATACAATAAATTGTGACCTTATTATATTCTATTCCATCAAATTGAACAAAAAGAGGAAATGACATAAACTCCTCTCTAGGAATGTCTCATTCATCCCTTCTTCTCTCCTTCCATCTAAATTTTTTCTTTCAAACCAAACGAAGGATGAGCATAAAATGTAGCAAATTTAGCTCTACATGAGTGATTATACTGTTATCTAATCACATCCCTTTTTTTTCCCCTTCAAGTCTTGACATGCATTTGAAACCACTCGAGTTTAAACTAGTCTAATCACCACACTAAGGATGGAAGTATAATATTAGTAAGAGATATTACATTCACACTTCACTTTTATCTGTTTGTGCTTCATCTGCTTTTTCGAAAAATGAGATAGTATAATGGCAATACATGTTGCAGGTTGCAAGCGAGGACGAGAAGGTTAAGGACGAAGTTGTTCTTCATGTCAGTGCCGCGTGCATGGGGAATTTACCTCTAATAATAGTCACAGCAATTGTCAGCTGTTTACTAATTAATTTTGGGTATTCCTAGAAGAGCAGTGTCAAAACAAGTCACTTGTGCATGAATATGTAATGCTTATAGATGTATCATGTGCCTGCTATTTTCAGACCTTTTTTTTTTTTTTTTTTAAAAAAAAAAAATTTGGTCAAATGGCTATACTATTAATTTACCTCTAATACTAGATACTGCAATTGTCAGCTCTTTACTTAATTAATTTTCGGTATTAAATATGATGTTACCCATATTCTAGACGTGTTTAGTCAAGAAAAGTTACTTGTGGATTGCAGTGAGTCACAAATATTTACTTTGTTCATGTAAGGACTTTTAAGAGAGTCTATTCTTGTGCCACGAAAGCTCTTTTAATGCATACAATATTCAATTAATGTTGGCTTTGTTACATTAACATTGTTTTATAAGTTCCATTATTTTTATTTTATTTTATTTTTGTGTTCATAGATGAAGTGAATATCATGGATAATTTATTAACGAAATTAATGATCCATGTTTTAACACGTAATAGTGTATTTGAGTTGTTCTACTAAATTTGGAAGATCTTTACTCGAAATATGAGTCTTTTAGGTCTCTTTTGTTATCTACAGTTGGTCAAAAGCTAGTTGAATTTATTATAGTGATGGTAAAATAAAAAATAAGTGGTGTAAACTTCAATGAAATACATGTCTACTTCTTGCCATTTTGGCTTGTATAAGGGTTGACCTCCATCTTTAAAATAAGTCTCTATCTATGAATGTATATATATATATATAAAATAAGTATCTATTTATGTATGTATTTATGTAAAGATTTTTAGTCCAATGTTTAGTGAGGGACACCCGTTTATACGAAATAAATATAAAGATGACAATGTGTAACAAAACATAATATTTTATATCAAGACGTAACATTATTACATTAAAAATTCAACACACAAAACACTATTACATAACCCTATTACATTAAGAAAGCAATGCGCGTAACATTAAGAATGTAACATAACTATATTGAAAAAAGCAACATTATTGATGAAATGACATTGCGCAATAATCTCAACTTAATGGTGTTACGTTGTGTTGAGTTTTCGATATCATAAAATATGCTATTTTGACATAAGGTATTGTGTGCATATCAAATCTTTGTTGTTTTGATGCATTTAAAAATATAAGATATATAGTTGCAACGGAGATGATCTCGATTCTTTCAAGTATAGTTATATTCATGACCATGTTAAGATAGATGGCCATACATCTTAATATTAACTTTATTTTGACACATAATTGCAATTTTTAGCGGTAAATAATTCTTTTTAGTCGTGACAATTAACTCCTATAATAAAGAGCTTGTAGACCAATGTTTTGAATGCTTGTGTTCCAATCTACTTACCCGGGTTTGACCCTTATTTACCACCATGATGATACTTATATTTCTTGAACATAATTAGGTATGATATAATCTCATTATATTTCATTTTTATTTTTTTTGAACAAAGGTCAAGTATTTAGTTCCCTTTGCTATGATTTTTTTAACGATTATACTATGATATGATGTTATAACTAAAGACGTTAAATATTATTCTTCGAGCAAGAAGCACATGATATGTAAACAAAGTTTTTAAAAAGTATAAAATATGTATTTGAAATTTTAAAAACAAAAAACAAAAGAAAAAATCTCTTTTATATTTTATTATTTGTGCTTCATAGCGGCCCCCCATAAAAGTTGTTTAATGGGATTCCAAAACATGTTTATCTTTTTGCTTTTCTTTCCAACAACCCTATGATCATCCTTTTGTGGGAGTCTAAAAAATTATAAATTAATTTGACCCAAGAGGATTAGCATCGGGTTGTTCTCTTAAATCAAATTGGCCCTTAGATAACTTCAATCAAACGGCTGGTATTAAATTTGATATCTTGACCAATTAAAATAATAATAATAATTGAACTAAGCAAGCTGTTGATGTGGTCATCCATGACCTAGGTGGTCATAAATATGGCCTAGGAAGCATGAATCTGGTAGCTTTGATCAAATGCAGACACAAAAATAATGATAAACTTAGACTTGTGAAACAAATCATACCAATTACTTCAGGTGCACTAAATATCTTTTTTCCTAGTTGCACTATAGGGCACATGACCCACATTCATGACCAGATCCACTTTTTGCTAAACTCACACCATCGTTGGGTCAGGACAGATGTCACAGATTAGATCCAATTCCATCCTAAGTTATACAGTTCTTCTAAACAGTTTTTTCTTCTAAACTGCTCTCACGTCCTTGCACTAATTCCATCCTAATTTATGCAGTTCTTCTTACCAGTTGCTGCTCTCACGTTCCTTGCGCCTCACGCTCCCACTCCGCGCGCACTTTGCTGCTCTCACATTCCTTGTGCACTCCGCGCGCACTTTCACTCCCAGTCACACCATCATTGGGTCTGAACAGATTAGGTCCAATTCCATCCTAAGTCATGCAACTCTTCTAAACAGTTGCCGCTCTTGCTGCTCTCACATCCTTTGCGCCTCACGCTCCACGCGCACTTTCATTCCCACTCCAAACTCCAAATGACTTAAATTTTGCCGCTTTCGCGTTCCCGTGACTTAATCCATCCCTAGCACTCTTGCTTAATGTGTGTGAGAGAGAGAGAGCCTGGAGAAGGTGAATGGACCCCAAAATGACAACCAGCCCATTGATTCAAAGAAAATCTCAAATATGCAACCCATTCTAAATGTATTAACTTTGTTCTTTTTTCTGTTTAGTAAAATAGATCTCAGTACAGTCTTCTACAGAACAGGAAACCCCTAAAATTCTGGTTTTCTGTAGCCATTTTCTAACCCTTTGATTGTTATACAAGAACACGTACAAAAGATTATAGTTAACCTTCAACGACGAAAGCAACTTTGAATGCAACAGTATTTGCAGATGGCCGTGCAAACATATTTGCCGTGGTTTTTGGTGCAGTCACATATTCCCGAATAACCAAGAGAAGCTGAATGATCAGATAGCGATGAGTACATTGCAAAAAGCTTCTCCACAGTAAATAGCATTGTAGTAGATCTGTCATCTCAGACTTTTTTAGTAGATAGCTTTCTTATCTTCCTGTCATGGTTGAGCATGGAACTTACACTTTCTACCACCAAAATAATCTGCACAAAAAACCAAAGCTTACATAGAGAGACACAAGTGTATCCCAAGTAATCTGCAGATACATCAGCTAATTTGTGCAAGATGTCATCTATCATGTTCAAAGTTATTCCACACCATATGCAGATCTCCTCATAATAAGTGGAGGTCAAACTTTCTTCTTATATGGTCCTGGTGCTCTTTCGTTCAGCTTAGGAAAAAGAAAAGCGTCTTCTACACCGAAAGAGGCAAATCTCAGAATTGTAATTAGACTAACAGCTTCCTTCACACGTTTACTTGAAATTTTCCAACATTTTATGTTATTTTAGATCAAAGACCAAAACTCTGCCTATGGGGGAAAGGAACTAAAAATATACTTTTCCAAGTTATCGCATTAATGCCAATCGCTCAATAACAGCCGATCTTAGAGCAGCAATCTCCTCATTGTTCAAAGATTCTGGACGGGTCCGAATACTTTCACAAGAATTAAGCACCGAATCATCACCAAAAAGTTTGCCAAAATTGAATTGCAAATACTAATAATAAAATAAGCATTTAACCATGTATCCATCATCAGAAAAAGCTTAATTGAGGCTTGTTTTAATTTTATTACAATTTAAAAGAACTTAAAATTAGAAGGGGAAAAAAATCATTGTTAATGCAGTAATGTTTAATTTAATTACGAACAAACACTAACTTTTACCACTGCATTTGATTGAAAGCACCAAAAGCAAAAGGAAAAGGCTAAAGCTTAAAACTAGAGAAGTTTGAACTGCATGAAGACATTCTTTTGCGCCTTCTTGGCAAATTTTCATTAAATATTAGAATCATCTGATGCACTAGCTAAAAAATAAAGGGAAAAGAAGCAAGAATATTTTCATTTAAAATTAATTAACTAAAAGTAACAAACCTGCAAGCAAGCATAAGCAATTGCAGTTGCGAAGTAAAAGTTCGCATTGCCGGTACCCTGCAAATTTCATATTATAAGATCAAATGCTGTCACCTTTGATTGTGTGGGTATGTGTGTGAGCTTCAACAAAAACATACCCTCCATATCCATAGATTGTGCATCACAGGGCTAAGGAGAGAAACTCCCACATATCCGGAAAAGAGAAAGAAAGAGAACTGCATCTCTGCATGACATGGTTGATAGATATCGTAAGATGCCAATCCATGTTAAACCCTTCAAAAACAATAGTGATCTTACTAACTTGCCTGCTAGTTCATTGACAAACAAGCCCAACAAACCCAAGTACAGAGCTGAGTCTCCAACCTGATCCATTTTAAATCATACAACAGAAAACAAGGTTAAAATTTTGAATCACAAAGTTATATTTATTTGATAAAAGATTCAAGATAAAAAAGTAAATCCCAACCAAGTTCTTACTTCCACGGCTTGTTCTGGTGATTACTAAAATGATGCCATTAGAAGAAAAATTAGAAAATTTTAAATTTAACCCGAGATTATTTGGAAGATTGCAGTTGCATGTTAACATTAGCTGGCTATAGGCTGGAAGATAATTAAGCAGGCAAGAAGAAAGACCGCTCTTCCAGCTTGTTTAGACAATTACTTTAAACTAGTGTAAGAAATTTTGGCATCTAGGAGAAGTCACCAAAAATTTTAGTATGGAGATTCATTTCCACAGACCCAAGTGTTAATTTTTTCTTATAAGATTTATTTTAACAAACTGTAATCAATTGGTAATTACAAAACAATATACATGACGAAAGTAAACCAAAAGAGCCCCAAGGGAATGAAGATACAGCAATCAAAGGATGCAATCCTGGACCAATGGAAAATCTGAAACTAAATAATCAAAAAAATCTATACTGAAGTTTTAAACACCAAGACACTTCACTGAATATTCCATTATCCTTAACAACCATCAAATTATCAACCCTAATTTAATTTTCTAATCTATTCCTATCTCAAAGCAGATAACGGAAGAAAAAGATACCACCAATAAAGAACAGAGTAAAATAATTTAAAACTAATTCAGATTAGTTTAACATGAAGCATGTCTAGTACAAACCTACTTCTCTTCACAAGTAATGAATGAACAACGGTGAACAACAGTAAGGAATTTTCCCAAGAAAAATGTTGGGTGGAAGCTTAAATAGTGAAGGGCCATACAAATGAATGTAGCTGGGAAGAGGCAATCTCTCTCCCCAACCATTGACTCTGTAGAACAAGCTCAACGAGTATAACACAGACTTTTAGAGTTGACATATCCTCCAACGGTCAACATATATTATGCGGCTGTGGCTAAATGCAATTTCAAGACAGTTTCCAATAAATTAACACCCTAGTCATGTAGGTCCCTCTTAAAGTCAGTAGACCATCTAGAGAGTTGAAACCATTACGGAATTTCTAAAATTAAAATAGGAGGGAAAAGGCACTCAGTACACTTAATAATTGCAAAATGGAATCAAACCCTTAATGCATTTTTTTGGCTATTCTGATGGACTGAAATTCCTATTTTTTGTTGGTTGGAGTGGGAGAATGGAGGTTAGGGGTAAAGGTTTAGGTTATATGGTCTTCTGCATTTGAAGAGAATGCATACCAGTGATATTTATTTAATCAAGTGTGATTTGGTGGTCAAGAATAAAGGTTTAGGTTATATCATATATGGTCTTCTGCATTTTGAAGAGAATGCATATCTGTGATATTTATTTAATCAAGTGTCATTTAGTGGTCAGGACCTACATCAAGCTTTTCGTATTTGTTACATTCCCAAATATAAATGCACCTCATTGGATTGCATGAAGTTTCAAATAATGGTATGACTTCGCTTGCCAATTTAAAGGGAGAACTGTTGAGGAGATTGACGGGGACGTATGGTGGGAAGTCATGCTACTTTCAGACATGGATATGGGGGAATTCAACTCCCATCTTGTACCCAATTGAGTTGATTGATCAGGCTTTACCCTATGTATTTTCTGATTTTTGTTTTGTTGCTAGTCTGCTGACAGTTGTTATCCAAGGGAATGCCCTTGTTGCTATTTGCACCACTTTGTTATATATATAAAATTTTCCACATTTACCCAGGAAAAAAAAAAAATTAAGGGAGAATTTACCTTAGATGTCTTTGCAAGCAACAATTACCAGTATAAGAAGTTTCTTCCTATTAATAAAACACTGTTATTTATTGTTTTGGGGGGGGGGGGGGGGGGGTGGGGGGGGGTTTGGTGAATAGATAGTACTGAAGGTTATAAAAACAAAGTTAAGTTCAAAAGACAAGTTATATATGCCAGGAGGAAAATTAAAGAGCAATCCATGACATATCCATGGTTAAATCACAGAAGAAAAACTCCAATCCTGACAAATTTAGATTAGGGAAGGATGGGGAACTTACTGAAGGATAAGATTTGAGTATTGAAGAAATTGTAAGGTACACAAAAGCAAGAAAGCAGGGCCTGTGCTTTAGCCTTATTGCTAATGGCAATATCATGAATAAAATATTCACATGGAAAACAATCAGAAAGAAATTTCTGAAAAAATCAAAAACTTCTGCAAAGAAGTACCTGCATTTAAATACAAAAGGAGATTACATAAGTGAGGAACACAAAATAAATCACTCCAGAATCGACGTACAACACATCTAGCTTTGCACTCACCATAAGACACCAATATTTGGAGATAAGTCCTCCACAGTGAGAATAAACCCATATGTTCTGCACAATTGATCCATGCATGTAGTATGTAAACAATCAGTATGTATGTAAGCAACATAATTTAATAATATATAGAGCAATAGATCTTCTTCTTTAAAAAAGTGGGAGAAACTCAGTGATTAAAATACTGAAAATACATAAGTGATCAAATTCATTGTCCTTTCATAACCCGCGTTGTAAATTTTTACAACATGGATAAAATGAGGCTTTATGTACACAGAATTAGTATGTGTTGGTGCACTAATTCTTAAAAAGGAATTTAACGCATTATAAAAAGTGGGGAGAATGGGTTTAACAAGTAAATGATGGTGTATGCAGAAAAAAATTGGTTAAACATACATAATCAGCATGTGTTGTTAGAATAGATTGAAGATGCAATGCATCTATGTTTGTGAAAGATGAAAAAAAAAAAAAAAATTGTTAAACATCAAAAAATTGACTTTCATTTACAAACAAGTATTAAAAAAAACATACGTGCACACACTTTCTTTGGGTTTTAGCATCTATCGAAAAGGGTGAGATTTTTGGCTATCAAAGCCGACACTGGTTCAAATAAAGCAAACAGGATAATGACTGAAGGTATTTGCAATTTTTGAAATTTGATATGAAACACTAAATTAACATTCAGCAAAGACATGATCCCAAGTACTTCATGAAAGTTCTAGCATATCAAAGTGGGAAAGAATATAGGACAATGGTATGCATATTTGATATCAGAATGGTACCTCCTAAACATCTCCCAAAGACCACCATACTTTTTGACAGAAATGCCACATAAAAGGAGGACATATAATGCCCAAAGACATGCCCACAAAAAGAAATATACTACTGGTCTCCATGAAAAAGATGCTGGTTCTGCTGGTTGAGTAGTCAATTCCTTGTCTTGAAAATGGCCATCAGTTGAAGGGTTATCTCCAATTTTAAAAGACTCCGTTTGCAGAAACAATTTCCTTGGGGGAGCATCTGGACCGTAACCTAATAAAAGAATCATCTGGAACAAAAATGGACCAAATTTACAAAATCACAGATATTATGTCCTTGAACGAAAAGGGAAATTAATAGGACATTCACTACTAATCTTCTTCTATATTCTGGACAAAGAACTTAGCCCTTACAAACACCATAAGAATAAAAAGCATACCGGTATGATTAGAATTGCAGGATAAAGAGACAAATGTGTTGCAATGACCCATCCAAGAGCTGCCAATGGAACTAGTCCTGCAGTTCATCAGAAGCAACATATTCAATTGAAAATTTAAATTATATTTAGATCATTCACTAGTGCTTTAGAAAAGGCTTCTATTCCATCCTTAACTCAATTTTCAGTAACATGCTGAAAATGAAAAGAAGCCCCATAAAAGGGTAGTCAAGCCTGATAAAATATCATCCTTGATTGTCTCATCAATGCATCCATAAATAAACCAAAAGAATATAAATAAGGGGTCCCAAGTCCCAACTACAAGAGTAATTAGGAGAAAATTCAGCTAAAAAGTAAGAAGAGAAAAGGATCAAGATCGGAAACACCAAAACCAACAATTAAAAAGGTAAATCTTATTTTCGTATGATAGAAGCCCCCGCGCCACCCAAAAAAAAAAAATTCCACTCTTCCTACTGTTTGATCTAGAGACCCATCAAAAATCATAGGCAAAGGAAGGCCAAATCAAGCACTTATCTCGAGCCTCCAGAGCTTCTAAAATTAACCCAGTGAGCAACAACTCAAGCATATTTTCTGCCATAAAGGGATGGGACCCCAAAGTGGCAGGTCCCAAATCCCTACATAAGAGCTGAGTTCTCAGCCTGTATCTGGTAAAAACCAAAGATACCTCATTGATCTCTAAAGATGCCTCCAATACCCAACTTGGTAAAATATACATATGGAGCAATCCACCAATTGGAACCAAATACCAGGTACTAGAAAGTACCATAGCAAAGGTGGTAAGAGTATCTGACTTCAAAATCCTAAGGAACTGCCCCCAAAGAGAACTTTGAATTCTGTGTGGTAACATACAAAAAACCAATGGACCATTAGCCTAATGGTAGAACCTCTCCTTCCTCAAAGGGCGGTGAGGGGTTCGAGCCCCGTAGTGGGCAACTTGTGAAATGTGTGTGTGAGTACTCACCGAACAGGGTAAAAAAAATGAAAACACACATATCCGAAATTTTCTCAGAAAAAACAAACTTGTCCTGAAAAAATACATGGATTACTTTCCAACAAATTATTAGAAATCAGAGCAAGAAAGGCACAAGGACCACCAAGTTTTACCTCTATCCCCTTGCCAAATGCTCTTAAACTTTTCTTTATAAAATTAGATAATTCCACAAATTTACTGACATGCATTAGTAGTAAATGACTAGTGTTCTTTAAGCAAATATAAGGATCACCATTTTCTCAACAAAGAAGAAAATGTATGGTGGGAGAGAGGACAAAATATTCTAAGCAGTTCATTCGCTGATGGTATTTCTTTTATCTCTAAGAATAGTTCATTTCCTATCAAAAAATACCCACGGCATGTATCGCGCAAGAAAGAAGATACAAAACAGGTAGCATTTCATTCAGTGATGGCAGTTTCTTTTTTCTCTGTTACTATTCATATCCTACCAAAGATTACCAGCCTAACGCCCCACCTCATGGAAGAAAAAAGGATTCACTAACACCTCTTTACTTTCAATCAAATTAGTGGTTGTTGTCTAAGCTTTAATCTCAATATTTACCAATCATTTAAGTATATAGTACCATATAAATAAAATGAACTTATTCAGGATATTTACAAAATAAAATGTACTTAGATAATTTACTAGTTAAACAATTGTGCCACATAAAATGCTGAGACAGCGACTTCACATAAAAAATGACTTAGGACATGGATGTTTTGACAGTATTGGAAGAGATTTTCTGGTAAACAGCAAATGAAAATTGTTATGTAGATCCTAAATGAATGTAAACCAAAATTTCCCTTGTAATCCTGCTTATGCTTTTGCAGCTTATACAGCAATCTCGTTCTCCCAACCCATATTCATCAAGCTAAAATCACCAATAATTCACGAACAAAAAAAACTGACTCTGCAGCAATAGGACATAATTTTGTGGACAAAGAATCAAATTCGAAAGAAAATTAAATTATTTCAATGTAGCTGAACCCTCAAATAATAATCATCAGGTCTCACAATGGTGACTAGGGACGAAACGATTGTACTAAAGAATAATGTAGAAGGCCCACAAAGCATTAAACTCCTAATGTATTGGACAAAGATTGTCAGCTTCTCACTTGTACATGCTCCATAAATAGACAACATGATGACAAGATTTTCAATTGGGGATGTGGTAAAACCCACACAGGTGACTATGGTGAAAGGATTCCATAAGTAGACAAGAGCAGCAATATCCCCGGATGAGAGAATCTCTGAAAATATGAATAATATAGATCATCAGCTTATAAGGGGAAACGAGGAAAAAGAATAGCATCCAAATATAACTGTGCAAAAAATGCATTTTAATGGCGTCAAAATATAACTTAAAATTACCAGAATTTTCTAACAGTTTAACAAGGTTTAGTGATTTCAAACTTTGACTATATGTGAATTGAAGATTTCGTCCAGTTGCCCGAATAAGCATTGCAGTGATGAAGTCTGCAATCACAAAAACCAAACTGTATCCAAATATGTGTTGATATTAACAGTGTAACCAAAAACAGGAATGAACATAAATGTAATAAAAAAACAAAAATGCATATTCAAATTACAGCTTCAATTTCTTTCCTAGCTGAAAATTTTAAAAAATAATAATAATAAATTTATTTACTCACCAATACAATTAGCATTAACGAAACACCATGCCCAAAGTTGAACTACATGAAACTTCAGAAATCATGCTAGATCAGCAACTTCATCAGATTTTCAACCTTCTAACTCCTCAATCCATGATAATAAAATAATTTAACATTCATAATGTTTCGAACTTATTAAAATCATGAATTATCACTATTATGTTAAATAATAAAAAATAAATAAATAAATAATAATTTTTAAAAAAAAAAAAACATAGAATAAAGAAAAACAACCAAGAGATGTTAAACATTATCATAATATGTCCACATTTTTTTGTTTTCCTAAAGATAGGCAAAATCCATTAAAGAGCATCAGAAAAGGGAAGCATCCCATGTGCATGGGGTATACAAAAGAAGATACCAAAATAAAAAAGAATAATAAATGCCATCCAAAAAGTCGGCAAGAAATGTGGACATATTAAACCACCCCATCAAGTAAAACAAATAAATAGCTCAAAACAGGAATGTCAACTTTTAAGTAAACTCCACGCGGTGAAAGGGATTATCTATATCTCTCCTGCCAAAGATTTCATATGACACACAAGGGACAATCTCCCAAACACTTTTATCACTCTACCAAACACAACCCTCTTTCAGTTCACCAGCAGAACTCCTGACCTTGGCAAAACCCAAGTCACTGCAAACACTCAAAACAAGAGGGGCGTCAAACCTAAGTACATGTTTCGGGTGTGGCAACATGTCTATAAGACTCTTAAACGTCAGACTTATCAACAATCCAAACCCAATAAAACGGGTACACCCAAATATTCATGTTTCTAAACATTCTTCTTTTATTTCTTAAGGTAAAATTGTATTTTTATGTAAAATCAACCATCTAACATGGATAATTTACTAGTTTTGGAGTAGCAATGCAACAAAATGAACATATTGTGATTATAAAGTATACGTGAAATATCAAAATGATTGCTAGGTGCATGCCCAATCAAGCATGTAGGACACAAATCTCATACACATAGGGTCGATCATGTCCAAATGTCATGTACTAATGTAGGCGCTTCTTAGAAGTCTATGTAACGTTAACAATGAAGTATTTATTATTGACACTCTTTCCTTCAACATATGGAAGGATCAATGGGTTCCAGTTCCCTGAACAAGTGATCGTGGTCTCCACTATGTTGTTGTATTGACACTCTCTCCTACGTCTTCACATATGCAACACTGATCCATACCTGTTTACTACCTCCTCCTCCACTTTTCAGTAGTTGAATAAGCTTCCCTTGAAGCCCAAAACAGAGATATCAATTGTCAATTTAACGAGGTTTAGGCATCTTTCCTTGACAACTTGTTCTCCATTCATTTCTATACGTCACACAAAATTTATCTACGGACCATTCCTCACATATGAGTGACATGACTAAAAAATCCACCCAACCCTTCATTATGCTCTTCCAAAATGCGAACCATGGGTCAATCTCACCTTTCTGAAGGACCATTTCCCCTAGGCAGGTCCAAACTCTGTTGCTATGATCCTGATCCACAAAGAGACCTTTGCAACAGATATCTCCAAAACCATTTTTATAGAAGATTAGAGTTGAATACGCTTAATTTCTTAACCTCCAAGCCCCGGACTCGGTCGCAACATGTCACATCCAATCAATCAAATGATGCTTAAAATCGCCCAAATGCAACACCCAAAAAAAAAAAAAGACCCTTCTGAAGTTTCCCCAAAACACTATATAAGATAAAATAGAGAATGGATAACGGCTGGAAACATACATAAGCTTCTCCAGGTAGTTTTCTTAATTAGTTAATTACCAACCCCAATTATGCATTGCATGCACAAGTGGGGGCATGTGTGCGTGTTATTTACTAGTAGTGCATAATTATAAGTTGTAATTGTGAATAATTAAACAATATACATCGCTGATAACATAAGGAATACTAGATCAAACTACGCTTAGCAAAAATATTGCTAACTTTTATCTCAAGAAGGTTTAAATTATCACATCATATTCAGGAAACTAATAAAGAACTAAAAATGGAGGAACTAAAAACAACATGGTACCTGCATATGAGATGATTTGGTTGCCCTTCAATTCTGCCAGTATTAAAGTGATATTTAGCATCATAACACATATATATATGTAATTACTTGAGATGAAGGGTTTAAAATAAAGCAGATAGTGTACCTTTTGACTGTGAGCGGACCAAGAATTGAAAGTAGGAGAGGAGATCCATGGTACATTGAACCTATGAAACAAGATATGTTATGTTTTCTGTTTAATGAATAAGGTCGTTATTCAATTCTAGTGATTATAAACGTTACATGAAAATGTCAATAAACGAACCAGCGTAGGGCGACATCGATGACTGCTTCAACCAGTATCCTTCAGCCACTACAAGATCGAGCAAATCTCAGTTTAAATGAACCGAATATATATATGTGTGTGTGTGTGTGTGTGTGTGTGTGTGTGTAGAGAGAGAAGGGAGAGGAAGAGAGAGAGTGTACAGCGGCGGAGACTGGTGAGAGGAGTGGAGACTTCAGGTCGAACGGCCAAGTTGAGATTTTTGGGGAAGTAAATGAGGAGGAGTCTGAAGATGACTGATGCGAAGGCCCAACTCCAAAACCTTGTCTCCTTTTTCTTCTTCGTTTCCTCCATTTTTCTCTACTCTTTTCAGATCGGAGCTAGCTCTCGGGAAATAGAGTACAGGTTATGGTTTTGGGCAATGCAAGGGATATGGGAAAGGACACCCAATACGACGGCGTCGTCTCCTTTAACCGTTATAGCCAATATAGTAGTAATTCTTAGGGGAAATTATCAACAATTCCTGCGTTTTTCATTAAAAAACCAAATAAGTACTCTATTTTATTTATATTTTAAGACCAATAAGTTCATTTTTTTATTGTATTGGCAAATATGGTGTTCTTTTAACAAAGGGTTAATTATAACGACACCCTCTGAGGTTTGATGTATTAACAGCCATGTATAAATTAGTCATTTTTTTAACAATGACATCCCCTGTGAGAATTTTGATCCAAACAAGCCCTTAAAATGTTAAAAAGACGAAATTGCCCTTCAATGTTTAATTCATTTTTGTGGAAAAATATCAGAACTTATGAAAAGTCAATTTTGCCCTTATATATATACATTATTACATCAACACCATCATATATATATATATATATATATATATATATATATATATATATATAAAACCAAGTCCAACAAAAAATTGGGATAGCAGCACCGTCGCCAACCACAGCCAAGCTCCACCTCCCTCGCCGGATCTGTCTCACCGTCCACAGCCATCGGCCGAGCTCGTCGTCGCTCTCATTGCCAGTCGCAAATCATAGCCGACTTCTCCTTACCCGCCAGTGGACATCATCAAAGCCGAGAGTTGTAATACCCCGATATTTTAAATGATTTATTAATTGGAATTAATTAATTTTATTTTATTTTTAAATGATGTATTTGATTTAATTTGAATTAATTGCGTTTATTTTAATTTTTAATTGATTTGTTTTATTGAGTGCTTAGATTAATTGTTTTATTTTATTTATATTTCGTGAATTATTGATATGATGATTGTTGTCTGTGTGTTTAATTATTGATTGAATTATTGGCGTGTTAATTTTATTGGTATGGTATAACTTGGTTGTAATTTATTATTTTCTTTATGTGCTAAGTATAATTAGTTTTTAGTTTTTATTATTTAAGTGTCTATTTAATTATTTGATTTATTTAAATTAATTGGATTTGGGATTAAGGGAAGTTGGACCAAAAGATGTGGTATTGGGCTTGTATGACGCCTTATTGGGTTAATTAATAAAGGCCCATGATTATTTAATTATTTCAATGATCATTTTTGTATTAATTATAAATATATATAATTTTATATAAAAATAATTAATTAATAATTGTTATGGAAAGATATATATATTTATTGATATATATATGTATATATGATTTAATTAACTAATGGGTTAATTATGGAAGGAATATATATATTTATATATATATATATATATATATATATGTAATATAATATATGTTTATAGATATAAATTATTTAAAGGTTATTATTTTAATTCATAATACTAGTTAGAATAAGATTTGGAATTTAAGGTGTATAAAAATACACATAAGGCTTTAGGGTTAAAGGTTTTACACGTTAGAAAAATCAAACAGACAGAGAGAGAGGAAGAAGAAGGGCTGACAAGGAGGAGGTCGGATCTGAAAAGGAGGACGTCGGAATTGGAAGAAATAATTAAAGCTTAAAGCGTCGGTTTCGTTTTGAAACCTTCAGGCGAGTTTTCTCTAACTTTCCTCTTATAACTCATAAGGATTTCACCTTGAGTATCAAGACTTTAATTAAATTTATTTGTTTAAAAAATTATGGTTAGATCGGAATAATTAAAAAGTATAAACTATTATATTTGATTTTTAGATTATTGGATTTTAATTGATATATATAGGTGTTATATGTATATTTTAAAATCAATCTATAGGTGGATTTGTGACCCAAGACAGTTAATTATGGTTTTTTTATTTTCTAGAATTGTTCTGTAATTTTCTGGAATTTTTCTGATATTTTTAGGAATTTATTAGGATTTATTTTCCTATTATTTGTTAGGAAAATAATTATATATATATATATATATATATATATATATATATATATATATATACACACACTACGTAACTGGCGCGTGTAGAGCGGCGGCACAATAAGGAATTGATCCAGCGCGGCGCGGTGTAGGATAATAGTGTGTATACGCCAATTAGGGCCATTTGATTAATTAAACTTATGTGAATTGATATGGTGCATCGCGGCGCATAAAAGTTTGGTGCGCATGTGTATCTGGACCATAGAAGTGGTCTGGTCAACTATGGGATTATTTGGTGTATTGCAGACCATGAGAAGATGGTGCACTCGCTGATCTGAACCTTAGATCTATTATAGTTAATAGAAAATAATCCAGTGTGAGCGTGTTCATTTGCGCACTGATTTGTGACCATTGGATGCGGCATAAAGGAAGTGATGGATTCAGTGTGGTGAGCTCACGGTAGCTGAAAGAGCTTAGCCAATACCAGCACACAAGGAGGCTTGAATCCAGCGCGTGCAAGTGCATAGTAAGCACGTGGGCGCGCGTGGCAAACTATGTTGGCCTAATTCGACACTAGAAATTAAAACGGTCATAACTTAGTCATTTTAAATAGAAATTGGGTCATTCTTGAGCTCAAATTTAAGGATTTTTCATCTTCTTTCCAATGGTACCAATTTCATTATCAGATTCCCATCCTACTAAGAGATATTTATGTTTTAGTGAGACAGTGTCGGAAAACTATTTAAACCAATATGGAGTATTTAGAGGAAACTATTTCTGACATATTTAGTTGCACTAATTTGTGTAAATATAATAAATTAATAATTTGTTATGAAAGGAAGTGTATATATATATAATTATTTATATATGTGTATATATAGTTTAATTTGTCTATGAGTTGTATGGAATGATGAATATATATATATATATATATATATATATATACACATATGTATGTATGTATATTGATTTTAAATAATCAAGGATTATTAAGGAAGGTGTTAAACACATATATATATTAAATAATATATGTGTAGGTATATATATATATATATATATAAATCATTTAAGATGATTAATATTATCATTCTTATTTGGCAAATCTTAATAGGCTGGTTGTTAAATTAATGATATGCGTATAATATGCATGTGATGGCTATGTATGATTTAGCGCATTGTTAATTTTAAAGTTAATTCATGGTTAAGGTGTAGGCATGGATGAATTGTCAAATGATTAAATATATTACCTAAATATTTGTATGAATAGAATACATATATGGAAAGCATGGATAAATTGCTAATTAAATGTATGAATAAATATACTTGTGGAGGCATGGTTGAATTGTCAATGTATAAATATACATACACGGAGGCATAGTTGAATTGCCAATGTATAAATAAATATACTTGTGGAGGCATGGTTGAATTGCCAATATATAAATAAAAATATTTGTAATGGCATGGTTGATTTGCCAAAGCATAATTACGTTGTTATGTGTTAGATGATAAAAATATCATCTATGGTTGTTATATGTATGGATTGAATTAGGGTTAGATATTCTTAAATGAGAATAGTTTAGTACTTACTGGTTAGTGTATTATTTTATATTAATAAAATAATATTGGGGAAGACATTGATGATTTGTCAAAACTTGGATTTTGGATATGTGATTTAAACAATTAAAATCATTATCGGGTTGGGATTAAATAGAGTATTTCTTTTATTATAATTTATTGTTTAAATGATTAAACAACTGATTAGGATGGAATTCAGGTTAAAGGAGTTTATTTTTTTAAAAGAAATGGTGGATTGGTCTAGGTATGATTGTTATTTTAATCATTATTTAATAGGTTTGGAAATTTAATAAATCTATTAGTGGATGTGATTAATGTAGTATATATAATTATTTATATATATGTATATCATGCTATATTAAAGTTAAATTATTTATTAGGTTGGGTTTGATTAGAGATGATCTGCTTATTAGTTTTCAGAGGCCTGGTAGAGTGAACTTGCTCGTAGGGTTTAACCCACGATTTATTTTTCAGGTTATTAGAGGTTCCAGTCTCGAAGTTGAGGATCCGCAGCTGGGAGACTGTCATTCATCTATTCATCTTGTGTACTTTTAGATAGTATTAGATTATTGGATAATGTTTTAAGGGGTCCTTGAGTTATGGGATTTCCGAGTTATAATTGTTGAAAAATCATTAAGTAATATTTATTTATTAGTTTTCTTCAGCGGTTTATTTATTTTTTATTATTCATCTTTGTATTCCGTGCTTGTTAAATACTTTAATTGTTTTGATATCCCTTAATTTTGTGCGCGGACTTGATCAACCCGTGTTCCGAAATTAGGGGGTATCACAGTTGGTATCAGAGCACTCCAGGTTCAAGTGTCCCTAGGATGTCTTTCGTTGTGTGATTTCCGCGTTGTGTACTCTTTTAATTAGAGCTTAAGGTTAGGATTCATTGTATTCTATATTCAGTCCGTTAGTGCGTCCTAATGGTAAATCGTTGAGTCTTATCCGAAAATGGTAAGACACTGATTTGGAAGGTATTTGGGGAGGAAGGAGTATAGGCGCCAGAATCGTATGCTAAATTAGTATGTAGGGAGACAATATTTATTGTGGAAACTGATTAAATGACATAGACTACAAAGGTTGATAGTTTACGTTCACACAGTAAATACAAGTGCAAGATAGAGTAGAAAACTGAACTGTGGAAAGTTATTACTTCTACACTCAGTATTGTTCAGGGAGGATGAATGTAGTTGCAGAATTGGTTTTTAAGTTCTGTTTTAAGGATTGGGATGATTCAAGGTTATTTAGATCAGAGTAGCTGATTTAAATGGTTGAAATAGATTGGTTAAAATCTCAGAATGCATAATATTCATTAATATGCTAAGGACTTGAACCATATGGAATTTCAATTAACTTACATGTTGTGAATGAAGGATTTAGTTGCTTAATATTATTCAAGCAATTTCAATTTATATTTATGTGATTTTAATCATGTATTGGCATATAATATAATCATGTATTCATCGGATTTATATTATGCTTACTTCTGGTTTATTTGATGTATAATTATATATGTTATATGAATTGTGAGTTTTATAGATCTATGCACCATTAATATAATATGGAGGTATTATAGGGACGGATTAACGAAATAGTTAAGTCCTACCTATCTATTTATGGATTGTATGGTTTAATGCACCGGTATGAGACGGTGGCATTTCAGGAACGGATTAACCAAAGAAGTTAAGTCCTACCTATATCTTTATAAGGGAACGGATTAACCATAGAGTTAAGTTCTACTTATTCGTGTCAGGTCAACGGAATAGTTGGATGGCATGCCATTGAAATAATATGGTTGGATAGTTTACTTTTATGTTTGGATATAATGAATTATATAGATATGTGCCACGATATGAGCTTGAGTCTTAGGATCAGTGGTTAGGATGGAGGCGTATATTGCCGATTAAGATGGGTAGCTGGATTTAAGGATGTGTGGGCCCTGGTAGAAGGAGGACTCGTGACCACCTTTGTGTGCGTTTTACATGAGATACCCACTATCCGGTTGAGACTGCTTTAATCCAGTGAGAGTTTCTAGTGTGTACTTATATTTATCAATTATATAAATATGGAATTAGTTAATTACGAGATGTGTATGCTAATTATGAATATGTGTGGATGGGTTAATTTCCACACGGATAAAAAGAATAATGAAATTTGAAATTAAATAATCAAAGTTTTTATTTCATGGATTCGTGAATTCCGAGGACGGAATTCCACTTGTTAAGGGGGAAGAATGTAATACCCCGATATTTTATATGATTTATTAATTGGAATTAATTACTTTTATTTTATTTTTAAATGATGTATTTGATTTAATTTGAATTAATTGCGTTTATTTTAATTTTTAATTGATTTGTTTTATTGAGTGCTTAGATTAATTGTTTTATTTTATTTATATTTCGTGAATTATTGATATGATGATTGTTGTCTGTGTGTTTAATTATTGATTGAATTATTGGCGTGTTAATTTTATTGGTATGGTATAATTTGGTTGTAATTTATTATTTTGTTTATGTGCTAAGTGTAATTAGTTTTTAGTTTTTATTATTTAAGTGTCTATTTAATTATTTGATTTATTTAAATTAATTGGATTTGGGATTAAGGAAAGTTGGACCAAAAGATGTGGTATTGGGCTTGTATGACGCCTTATTGGGTTAATTAATAAAGGCCCATGATTATTTAATTATTTAAATGATCATTTTTGTATTAATTATAAATATATATAATTTTATATAAAAATAATTAATTAATAATTGTTATGGAAAGATATATATATTTATTGATATATATATGTATATATGATTTAATTAACTAATGGGTTAATTATAGAAGGAATATATATTTATATATATATATATGTAATATAATATATGTTTATAGATATAAATTATTTAAAGGTTATTATTTTAATTCATAATACTAGATGGAATAAGATTTGGAATTTAAGGTGTATAAAAATATACATAAGGCTTTAGGGTTAAAGGTTTTACACGTTAGAAAAATAAAACAGACAGAAAGAGAGGAAGAAGAAGGGCTGACAAGGAAGAGGTCGGATCTGAAAAGGAGGACGTCGGAATTGGAAGAGATAATTAAAGCTTAAAGCGTCGGTTTCGTTTCGAAACCTTCAGGCGAGTTTTATCTAACTTTTGTGATACCCCTCGGATCCGAGACACGGGTTGATCAGGCCCAGGCCCAAACCCGAGGGAATATCAAACAATTAATATTTTATAATGAACACGGAATACAAAATAAATTAAGAAATGAAATTAAAGCTGGAAGGAACTAAAAATAGAATCCGCAAAATATTATAATTATTAAAATCCATCAAACCCAAACTCCAAAACTCCATCAGTTTACAACTTGGGAATCCATCTCTAGTGGACCCCTATTAAACATCCAAAAGGAAGATAGAACAACTGTAATAAACGTCCAGAAATAAAACTATAGAGAGAGCCCTACATTGTCGGAAGAGTGAATAGAGACCTCTGCTCAGCACGAACACGTCTAAGCCTGGAACTGTCGTGTACCTGAAAAAATAGAAGTGGGTCAGGCCCACGCGCAAGTTCTATACTACTACAATCCAAACAGAGGCCCGATACGCATGTACATACTAAACAATTCAACAATAGCTGATAGTCCGTAAATATATATATAGTCACACTAAAGGACTCTCACTGGACTACAGACCGGTCTCAACCTGAATAGAGGTAACATGCTAAAACGCACACGAAGTGGGCATATGTACCTATACCTAAATAGGGTACACCTCCAACCATCGTATCCAGTTACACATCCCGATGCATATACGCTCCCTAGCCATCGGTCCTGAGGCTCAAGCTTATACCGAGGCACCATAACAGTACATATATAAAATCCATCTAAAATCCCTGGTATTGCCGCTCAACAAGTAGTTGCCATGACAATACAAATCCACGGGACTTAACTTTTAGTTAATCCCATCCTTATTCCAAGTAGGTGGGTAATGATATTGTTTTAAAAACCAAACCCATCCTTAGTATGCCACCGTCCCATACCGGTGCCTACTTTCTAATCCTCCAGTAGTCAATAATACCAATAAATAAAGTATATATCAACTAAATTCCAACATCCAACATTCAATGTTAGCAGTGATAAAATAAGCATTGATAAACAGGGTCACAACAACAACATATACATGCCCAATTTAAGTTGTTCCCTTTAGTCTGATATAAAGACAGAATTAATTAAAACTTCTATTTAACACTTTACAAATGACATACAAATATGTAGGGTATGTATCACAAAATCCTAACCTCCACAGTTGATACTAACTGTGATAATGTAAGCATCAAAACAATATTCACAGTATGTATGTAGACATGCTCAAATTATAGTGTTCCACAAAACCGATCTAGTGTTAAACTCAAATCCTCCTAGTATTTAAGTTCCAACAGTTGCTATTACAGAAGTTAAGATAGTTATCATCTAGACCCATCGTTCCAATAATTTATACTAGCAGTGGTAAGGAAAAACGTGAACCACAGAACCACAATGCATCAACAAACATGCTTAGTCTAGGTTGAACAAGCATACAATACTACGGTAACTACCAGTTTCACAGCAAAACAGATATCATTTTAGTTTGGTTTAATCTTCATTAATCCTGGAATCATTTAAGAGTGCAAAGAGTATGAAGCCTAAGGGAAAGAGTAAGGATATAATCTTGCCTCAGAAACTTTTGTTCAAAGTTTCAACGTCGTCTTCTTAAAAAATCCCGGTGAGTTCCAAAACCCGGTTACTGTTAACGGGTACGAAACACTATTCCCAAACTCAAAATCTGATCTCCACCGTTCAGATTGTGCGTTACTGAGTCCTGAACCTCTCCTCCAAAATTCAACTTGATCGGACCACGGACGAAGCAGGATCGGATGTTTGATGAAATCTGGGCAGAATGGAAAAAAACCTGTGCGACCCAGTTACTGTTCACGAGTACGAATCACTGTTCCCGAGGTCAAACTCTGATCTTCACCGTTCAGATTGTGCGACACTGAGTCGTGAACCTCTCCTCCAAAATTCAGCTCGATCGGACCACGGACGAAGCGGGATCGGAACGTTGATCAAACCTTGGCAGAATGTGAAAAACTGCGTTTTTCCTTCTCTACTTCCACAAAACGCGTGCTTTGTTTAAAAAAATCCTACACAGACGTCTATCTTATACTTATAGAGTTTTCCTAAACCCTGGGTTCATTTAAGTCCAACTCACAATCCTAACCGGCCCATCCAATTAACGTAGAAACCTACGACGGTGTAATACCCCTAGTTTTCAAAAGGATAGAATGGGAATTTAATTTTGATGATTTTGAGTTTTATTGCATTTTTAATATGTGAGCTATGTGTTTTGGTTTGTTTAATTGTTTAAGTGTGTATTTATTTTTAAATAAATGATTTACTTAGTTTTGTTTTAATTATTTACTTGAATAATTTGATTGAGTTAATTGTTTTATTTAATTATTTTAATTGAATTAATTTTGTGATAGTTGATTTAGTTGGTTCTCAACGTGACTGTTATATAGCTTTTCATTGGGTTTATAATTTTCATAGGCAGCCGTCATTGATTTGTAACCTAGGTTTACATATGGACCGGGTTATATATGGATTAGGGTTTAATGTCTAAACCTATATATATGTATATTACAGTGGATTAGGGTTTAAAACAATACAAAACAAAACGTAGGTTTTCGGTAGAGCAAAGATACAGTGAGATATTGAGAGACAGAGAGGAAGCTAAAGAGAGAAGGTCTAGGTTTTGGTCTGGATTAAGTTTGGACCAAGAAAGAGGAAGGAGAGGTGTTTTTGGGTTGAACCAAGGCACTGGAGGAGCAGACTTGCGCTTTAGGAACCAAACATATTACAGAGACGGTGATTTACAGTTTCAAACTCTGAAATTGCAGGCAAGTCTCTGTTCTATTCTTTCCCCTTAATTCGTGTTCTGTGCATGCCTGGTTAGACTCTAGGGTTTTAATAAAAGATAAAACGGATTGACACAAACATAATAACATGTTTTCCATGCAGATATGAATTTATTTGATCTCGGTGAGTTAACTGTTTTGCATACTAGTTGATTTTCTGCTATCTGTGTCTTTTACGTTTAAGCCTGTTTTAATGAGATTAGTAATAAGATTGGATGCCTTACAATTATTCTGAGAATGAGTTTAATCCCTAGAACAAGATTTCAAAACAGTTTTGAGTTTTACTAAATAAATCTGTTGTAAGTTGTCTAAATTTGCTATCAGAAGTTATGTAATCGTTGCCGTAAGACTTGTGTCTAGTTCAGATCGTGGTTGCATAACAGTGGGTTAAGAGTACCCTAGAACTAAGATTGAACCCTATAACAACCATTAAGAACCTTACAGAGGTTTGGAAAACACTGCAGTCGAAGAAGAAGTAGCAGAACGGACGACGGCACTAAGGGGAGAAGAGCAGGCTCCAAGAAGAGGAGGAGCCGGCTCTTTCTACCTTAGAGCCGGCTCCAAAGGAAGGTGGAGCCGGCTCTAGCATCTAGGAGCCGGCTCCTAGATTAGTTGAGCAGGCTCTTTTGGAAAAAATAGAGCAGGCTCTTTGTTTCGAATGAGCCTGCTCTCAATTGAACGCACCAAATTTTGTTTCTGTGCACTGTTTGGTCTGTATAGGTTCTTGGAACTTTGTTAGGCTGTTTTAAATTGTTGTTGGGTCTGGAATAAATCCGTTATACTATGGAAAACATTAATCCATGATTAAGCATAAGAATGGAGCAAAATAAGTCTAAGGAAAGCAGTAGATTGTAAACTGATTGTCGTTGCATTACAAACTGATGTTTAATTAAAATCTTGTTTATATAACTCTGTCTTGTGATTACTTTGGATGTGGATGGGATCTTAAAACCTAAAATAAAACTAAGCTCAATGACGGGAAACCACCGGAGTTGGAGAAGACAACAGAAGAAGAACAGACGTATACTTAAAGTGGAGAAGGCTCTACTTATTTGGAGAAGGCTCTACTTGAGTGGAGAAGGCTCTACTTATTTGGAGAAGGCTCTACTTTTTTTTAGAGAAGGCTCTATTTGAGTGCAGAAGGCTCTACTTATTTGGAGAAGGCTCTTTGAAACACAGAGCCTTCTCTTTCTCTTAAATATCATGTATACTGAGTTTTAAATGGTCTGGTTGGTTAAATCTGAGTTTCTAAAACTATTTAAAGGCTATTAAATGATGTAATATACTGCTTAGGACTTATAAAATAATGGAGAAGTAAGCTTATATTCTAGAATAAAGGATAGAATTAACATAAGTTTAAACAAGGGTTGTATGTGAAAGATTAAACCACTGATTTGAAGTGCAAACTGTTTTAGAAATCTGATGCCTGTACACGACCCTAAGTTTTAAATTATGTTGTGTAGCTAAGGTTTAAGCATTCCGTTATTGAATTATAGGTATGCTTGGTTGGAATTAACGGACAATTAAATCTGTTGTATATCTCTGTTAGGACACTGTTTGGTGGAGATTTGATGCTTTTGCATGGTCTTAAGTTTTGGATAATGTTTTACAACTGTGTTTTAAGCATGTTTTTATTCAATAATGTGTATGCTTAGTTGGGTTAAACTGATGCTTAAATCTGTACATAAAGTGCATCAGTCAGGGTACTGTTTGGATAACCAAAATTGCATAAACCTGTTTTATCAATTTAATAGAATGAAACTTTGATTCTGAATTTTTAGTGGAGACATGGTTTAGTGACACACATGTTAAACTATACTTATGATTGTTTTAGCAATTTATTGGTTAATAATAGGATTATTTAACCCATTCACATGCATGATGGAGTCCCTGACATATTAAATTTGGTCTATGCATGCTCGGGATGTTAGTTGTTGATTTGTTAAATCGTCTCCTGCAACTATATGGTTAAATGCTTGGATTTAAATTGCTGAAGCTTTAAATATTTTTCTGCAATTGTTTGGATGGTAGTTTTTGGTTTGTAAATTATTGAACTGTTATATATGTTGTAATTTACATGGATATGGAGGATGGTATGTACCGGTATGGGACGGTGACATACTAGGGACGGTTTAGCTCAAAACGCATAAACCTAACCTAATGGATTAATGGAATGGATTGAAAGATATCGAATCCTAATTGTGACTAAGTCAGATCAGCTGTAAACAAGTTGGATGACTTCCTGGATTAATGGATGGTAGTTAAGTCATATCAACTGAATAAGTTGAATGACTAACTAGTTGGTTTATTGTATGACAATTTAATAAATAGTTGAACTGCATACCCTGGATTTGTACGGACTTTATATATTTATTATATGTGCCATGGTATGAGCCTGAGTCTCAGGACCATGGTTAGGGCGCGTATATCGCCTAGGATGAATAACTGGACATAGGTGTTGTCCCCTGGTAGGTCTAGGTATTCATGCCCACCTTAGGGTGCGTATTTGCATGTTACCTTCTATTCAGGCTGAGACAGACCTACTGTACTAGCGAGCGTCCTATAGTGTGTACTATATATACATATATGGACTACTCTAGTTATTGTTGAGTCTTCCTAGGATGTATCTGCGTATCGGATTACTGTTTGGATCGTAGTAGATCAGGACTTGCATGTGGGCCTGACCCACTCTATTATTTTTCAGGTGTTGGACAGTACGAGGCTTAGAACTTGATCGTGTTGATGCAGATACAGACACTCACTCTTCCGGTTACATAGGATTTCCTTTCTACTTTAATTTTGGTTTTTAATTATGTAAATTTATTCAAGGTTTTGGGATTAGGGGTCCACTAGGTGGATTCCCGAGTTGTACGGTTTAAAATTATATTAATTTATTAATTCAAGTCTGAGGATTCTTATTTTAGTTTTCTTCCAGCGTATTATTATTAAGTTTTTTTTTACTCTGTTTTTATTTTCTGCTTGTTTACATATTAATTGTTTGGTATCCCTCGGATCTTTGCTCGGACTTGATCACCCGTGGCTCTAGAATTGAGGGGTATCACAGACGGCTATAATATAAAACCCTAATTTATACTGTAATTAAAACCCTAGTTAGATGTATTTACCTAATTACCCTATTCACCATTAAATACTTAACAAATAACCTAATTGAATAAAATAATAATTAGTAAATCCAATTAAACCAAATAAGACACACATAAAAGAAGACACACATAGAATAATTAAACCAATTACACTTAAACCATTAATGCCAATTAAATAATTAAAACACTAACAAGTAATTCCAATCAAATAACTAAAAATAAATATCATTTAAATAAATTAAATCACCACAAAAGAAAACAATTAAACACCTAATAAAAAAAAATAAATATCATTTAAATAAATTAAATCACCACAAAAGAAAACAATTAAGCACCTAATAAAAAAAAAATAATGACACATAATCAAATAAAATGTACTTAAATAATAAATTAAATACCATTAAATACCAGGAATATCCTTTTTAAAATTAGGTGTATTACATTCTTCCCCCCTAACAAAAAGAATTCCGTCCTCGGAATTCACTCTTACCTTCTTCCAATATTTCAGGAAACCGTGAGCGAATGATATCCTCTCGTTCCCAAGTGGACTCAGACTCATTGTGATGACTCCACTGAACACGAACCAAATGAATAACCTTATTACGAAGAATCTGATCTCGTCGGTCGATAATACGACACGGTGGCTCTAAATAAGTTGCATCCGGCTGCAACGCAATCTCCCCAACATCGATATGCTGATACCGATCCTCATCTCGAAGAAATTTCCGCAACATGGAAACATGAAACACGTTGTGGACGCGATCCAAAGTATCCGGAAGTACCAACCGATAAGCAACAGCTCCAATGCGATCCGTAATCATGAATGGACCAACAAATCGCGGTGACAACTTCCCTTTCTTCCCAAAGCGCATAACACCCTTCATAGGAGACACTTTGAGTAGAACCTGATCCCCAACCTGAAACTCCAAAGCTCGAGTACGACGATCAGCATAGCTCTTCTGCCTACTTTGGGCAGTACGCATGCGATCTCGAATAAGACCAATCTTTTCAGAGGTATCCTTAATGAACTCAGGACCTAAGAATCGATTCTCTCCAACCTCCATCCAACAAACAGTACCTAAATGCCTCAAATGGTGCCATACCAATAGTCTTCTGGAAACTATTGTTATAAGCAAACTCCACAAGTGGCAAATATTCCTCCCAGTGGCCCTTGAAATCCAGAACACACGACCGAAGCATATCTTTCATAATCTGATTCACCATCTCAGTCTGTCCGTCAGTCTGAGGATGATAAGCAGTACTAAGGTGTAACTCCGTACCTAAAGTCTGCTGAAAACTCTTCCAAAATCCAGATACAAAGCTCGAATCCCTGTCCGATATAATAGACAATGGAGTGCCATGTAGCTTCACAATCTCTGAAATGTAAAGCCTCGCCAACTGCTCCGAAGTGTAGTCAGTGCAAATAGGCAAGAAATGAGCTGACTTGGTCAACCTATCCACAATGACCCATATGGAATTATGCCCCTTGAAAGAATTTGGCAACCCTTCTACAAAATCCATAGATATGCTCTCCCATTTCCACTCCGAAATTGGTAGTGGCTGTAGAGCTCCTGGCGGCCTCTGATAATTAATCTTAACCATCTGACAAGTACTACATTGAGAAACAAAAAGAGCAATGTCCCTCTTCATACCTGCCCACCAAAACTGCCGCTTCATATCTCGATACATCTTATCGCCTCCTGGATGAACAGATAACTCAGAGTGATGAGTCTCAGTCATCACATCCTTCCTCAAATTATCAGCAGAAGGTACCACCAACCGTCCCTTGTACCTTAAACCTCTATCGGCCCCAACATAGTAGAATGGAACCTCTCCGGAAGCTATCTCTGTGACCTTGTCGACACACTGCTGATCGGTGAGTTGTGCTTGTAAAACCCTGCGAATGATGGAAGGTGTAACCACCATGCAAGCCATAAAAGCATCCGATAACTCATCCACACTCTTTAAAGCATTCCACTCAGTAGTGAATAGAGCAGAAAGACTACCAACAGGTCGGCGACTGAGTGCATCCGCCACTACATTCGCTTTCCCTGGATGGTACTGTATAGAAAAATGATAGTCTTTTACAAACTCCAACCACATGCGCTGTCTCATATTTAGCTCCAGCTGAGTGAACAAGTACTGCAGACTCTTGTGATCACTGAATAATCTGAAGGACTCACCCAACAGATAATGCCTCCAAATACGCAAGGCAAAGACCACTGCTGCCAACTCCAAATCATGTGTTGGATAATTAAGCTCATGAGGCTTAAGTTTCCGAGATCCATAAGAAATCGGTCGCTCCTCCTGCATCAATACACATCCAAGACCCTGCAACGAAGCATCCGTGTAAACAAGATACTCTATCCCGCTCTACGGAGTAGCCAGAACCGGTGCAGAAGTCAGCTTCCTTTTCAGCTCATCAAAAGCTCGTTGACAGTGTTCATCCCACACGAACTGTACACCCTTCTTGGTCAGATGAGTGGGTGGTCCTGCTATCTTGGAGAACCCCTGGATGAATCTCCTGTAATATCCTACCAAACCGAGAAAATTCCGAATATCAGTAGGTGATGTAGGCTGTCCCCACTCAACCACCGCTGAAACCTTGGCCGGATCCACTGCTATTTATTTTCTGACACCACGTGACCTAGAAATTTCACCTCCCGCTGCCAAAATTCACACTTCTCGAACTTGGCATATAACTGGTGCTCACGAAGCGTCTGCAAGATTATGCGAAGATATCTAGCATGATCGTCCTCCGACCGAGAATAGATCAAGATGTCATCAATAAAGACAATAACAAACTGATCCAAATAAGCCCGGAAGACTCTATTCATTAAGTCCATGAATACTGCAGGTGCATTAGTCGTCCCAAACGGCATAACTCGAAACTCATAAGAACCATATCGCGTGAGAAATGCTGTCTTAGGAACATCCTGCTCCCTGACCCTCAGCTGATGATACCCAGAACGCAGATCAATCTTGGAGAAATATGTGGCTCTCCTTAACTGATCAAACAAGTCATCAATCATGGGCAAATGATACTTGTTACGAATCGTAACCTTGTTCAACTCCCTGAATCTATACACAGACTAAGCGAACCATCCTTCTTCTTTACAAACAGAACCGGTGCTCCCCAAGGTGATGTACTCCTACGAATAAAACCCTGGCTGAGTAATTGCTGAATCTGATCCCTCAGCTCTCTCATCTCTATCGGTGCCATCCTATAGGGTGCCCTAGCAATAGGCGCAGTGCCTGGAGCTAAGTTTATCACAAAATCGATCTCGCGACTAGGTGGCAACCCTGGAATCTCCTGAAATACATCCGGGAAATCCTGTACAATCGGTATGTTATCCAATGACACAGTAATCCCCTCCTCATTTTCCTCCTCCACATGGAACAAATAGGTGCTACCGCCCCCTTTAGAATGTGGCATAGCTACTACGTACATATCCTGATCAGGTATGGTAAAAATAATAGATCTATCAAAACAAACAACTTGGGCATGGTAGTGAGACAACCAATCCATCCCAAGTATCACATCATAAGTGTGCATATCCAGGACCAATAGATTGGCTAGAAATCTGAGTCTGCCAATATCTAGTGTCACAGGCCCATCACTCTCATGTATAATAGCTGTATCACCCGATGGTGTAGAAATACCCTAAGGTCTAGTGCATACCCTCGTCCTCATCCCAGACAAAGCAATAAAAGTCCTAAGTACAAATGATTGTGTAGCACCCGTATCAAATAAAACACGTCCATGCAAACCATGAATAAGAAACTTACCTTTAATAGTCTGAGGTGCCTGAACATCCTGTGGCATGGGGTTATACACCCTGCTATAGTGCAACTGCTGTGGTGCCTGTCCCTGAGTCTGCGGCGGTGCCGGTAAAGCCAGATGTGTCTGTCCCTAAATCAGTGGAACCTGTGGAGCTGGTAGAGGCACTGACGCCCTCTGTTCCTGCTGCACATACTGTTTCTGTTCCTGTCCTTGTCCTGCTTTAGGACACTACCTGGTGGTATGACCATACTCTCCACAAGTGTAACAACTACCCTGGAAAGTACCAAATGGCCTCCTCTGTCGGTTAGCCTGTGCCTGACCCTGTCCTGCCTGTGGTCTCCCATTTTGTTGCCTCTGAATAGGTGCCCCATTCCGGTGAGCATCTGAACCACCTTTGTGCTTCTTCCAAGGCTGTTGTCCTTGGAACTTGCCTTTGTCATTCTGCCGGTGACCATTGCCATTCCCCTTTTCAGCTGACTGACTAGTAGAGTCTTTATCTCCTCGCTTCTCACCACGAGTCTGTCTGATGTCCACAGTCAACTGATATTGTTATAGAACGGCGTCTACCACCTGAGCATAGGTAGTATAGGCTGGACTACTTGTAATAGCTCTCTTGATAGACCACATCAGTCCCTTGACAAAACTGTTGCGCTTCTTCTCCTCTGTATCCACCTCCTCCGGTGCAAAGAGACAAGCGTGTAAATTGCTGCTCATACTCCGCCACTATCATGTTTCCCTACTGCAGACTTAGAAACTCGGTCTTCATAGCTGCCCTAACTGCATAGGGAAAATATTTCTCATCAAAGCGAGCACTGAACTCATCATAAGACAATGTCATCCTCTCCTCTGAGGTGGTAACTGACTCCCACCACTGTAGTGCATCCCCAACTAGCTTGAAAGTAGCAAGCATCTGCTTCTGAACCTCCGTGCACTGAACCAAACGAAGATGACGCTCAATGTCCTGTTTCCACCGGTGAGCTGCTCTCGCATCGGTTGAGCCTGAGAACACAGGTGGACTCCCCTTTGTGAAAGAGCTCCTAGCCTTTCCCCAAGAATCCGTCTGAACCACTGGTGCTGGTACAGGTGCCGGCTGTACCTGAGACTGATTCCGAAGTGCAGCTGTTACCCCAGCCTCTATAGCCCGAGCAACGAGGTCATTGAGGTGAGGAGGAATCTCTGGATCTCTGACCTGGTCCAGAGTCTATTGAACATTCTCCTGTTCCTCCTGAAACTAATCCATGTCATCATGAAACCCAAGCCTTTGCTGCTCTTCCTCCATTTGCTGACGTCGTATGAGATATTGTTGCCTACGTGCCGTTCTCTTTTCCTTCCTAGTTCCTTGCATGTTCTATCCATTTCTAGCGTTAACCATCTGTTAACACGAAAAGACAGACGTCAGTACCCTTTCTATACGAACCATAAGGAATACAATGAATCCTAACTTAAGCTCTATTCAAGAGAAAATGCTACGCGGAAGACTTAATACGAAAACATCCTAGAGACACTTGAACCTGGAGTGCTCTGATACCAACTGTGATACCCCTCGGATCCGAGACACGGGTTGATCAGGCCCAGGCCCAAACCCGAGGGAATATCAAACAATTAATATTTTATAATGAACACGGAATACAAAATAAATTAAGAAATAAAATTAAAGCTGGAAGGAACTAAAAATAGAATCCGCAAAATATTATAATTATTAAAATCCATCAAACCCAAACTCCAAAACTCCATCAGTTTACAACTTGGGAATCCATCTTTAGTGGACCCCTATTAAACATCCAAACGGAAGATAGAACAACTGTAATAAACGTCTAGAAATAAAACTATAGAGAGAACCCTACATCGTCGGAAGAGTGAATAGAGACCTCTGCTCAGCACGAACACGTCTAAACCTGGAACTGTCGTGTGCCTGAAAAAATAGAAGTGGGTCAGGCCCACGCGCAAGTTCTATACTACTACAATCCAAACAGAGGCCCGATACGCATGTACATCCTAAACAATTCAACAATAGCTGATAGTCCGTAAATATATATATAGTCACACTAAAGGACTCTTACTGGATTACAGGCCGGTCTCAACCTGAATAGAGGTAACATACTAAAACGCACACGAAGTGGGCATATGTACCTATACCTAAACAGGGTACACCTCCAACCATCGTAGCCAGCTACACATCCCGATGCATATACGCTCCCTAGCCATCGGTCCTGAGGCTCAAGCTCATACCGAGGCACCATAACAGTACATATATAAAATCCATCCAAAATCCCTGGTATTGCCGCTCAACAAGTAGTTGCCATGATAATACAAATCCACGGGACTTAACTTTTAGTTAATCCCATCCTTATTCCAAGTAGGTGGGTAATGGTATTGTTTTAAAAACCAAACTCATCCTTAGTATGCCACCGTCCCATACCGGTGCCTACTTTCCAATCCTCCAATAGTCAATAATACCAATAAATCAAGTATATATCAACTAAATTCCAACATCCAACATTCAATGTTAGCAGTGATAAAATAAGCATTGATAAACAGGGTCACAACAACAACATATACATGCCCAATTTAAGTTGTTCCCTTTAGTCTGATATAAAGACAGAATTAATTAAAACTTCCATTTAACACTTTACAAATGACATACAGATATGTAGGGTATGTATCACAAATCCTAACCTCCACAGTTGATACTGACTGTGATAATGTAAGCATCAAAATAATATTCACAGTATGTATGTAGACATGCTTAAATTATAGTGTTCCACAAAACCGATCTAGTGTTAAACTCAAATCCTCCTAGTATTTAACTTCCAACAGTTGTTATTACAGAAGTTAAGATAGCTATCATCTAGACCCATCCTTTCAATAATTTATACTAGCAGTGGTAAGGAAAAACGTGAACCACAGAACCACAATGCATCCACAAACATGCTTAGTCTAGGTTGAACAAGCATACAACACTACAATAACTACCAGTTTCATAGCAAAACAGATATCATTTTAGTTTGGTTTAATCTTCATTAATCCTGGAATCATTTAAGAGTGCAAAGAGTATGAAGCCTAAGGGAAAGAGTAAGGATAAAATCTTGCCTCGGAAACTTTTGTTCAAAGTTTCAACGTCGTCTTCTTAAAAAATCCCGGCGAGTTCCAAAACCCGGTTACTGTTCACGGGAAAGAAACACTATTCCCAAACTCAAAATCTGATCTCCACCGTTCAGACTGTGCATCACTGAGTCGTGAACCTCTCCTCCAAAATTCAGCTCGATCGGACCACGGACGAAGCGGGATCGGATGTTTGATGAAATCTGGGCAGAATGGAAAAAAACCTGTGCGACCCAGTTACTGTTCACGAGTACGAATCACTGTTCCCGAAGTCAAACTCTGATCTCCATCGTTCAGATTGTGCGTCATTGAGTCGTGAACCTCTCCTCCAAAATTCAGCTCGATCGGACCATGGACGAAGCGGAATCGGAGCGTTGATCAAACCTTGGCAGAATGTAAAAAACTGCGTTTTTCCTTCTCCACTTCCACAAAACGTGTACTTTGTTTAAAAAAACCCTACACAGACGTCTACCTTATACTTATAGAGTTTTCCTAAACCCTAGGTTCATTTAAGTCCAACTCACAATCCTAACCGGCCCATCCAATTAACGTAGAAACCTACGACGGCTATAATATAAAACCCTAATTTATACTGTAATTAAAACCCTAGTTAGATGTATTTACCTAATTACCCTATTCACCATTAAATACTTAACAAATAACCTAATTGAACAAAATAATAATTAGTAAATTCAATTAAACCAAATAAGACATACATAAAATAAGACACACATAGAATAATTAAACCAATTACACTTAAACCATTAATGCCAATTAAATAATTAAAATAGTAACAAGTAATTCCAATCAAATAACTAAAAATAAATATCATTTAAATAAATTAAATCACCACAAAAGAAAACAATTAAGCACCTAATAAAAAAATAATAATAAATATCATTTAAATAAATTAAATCACCACAAAAGAAAACAATTAAGCACCTTATAAAAAAAAATAATGACACATAATCAAATAAAATGCACTTAAATAATAAATTAAATACCATTAAATACCAGGAATATCCTTTTTAAAATTAGGGGTATTACAACTTTCCTCTTAAAACTCATAAGGATTTCACCTTGAGTATCAAGGTTTTAATTAAATTTATTTGTTTAAAAAATTATGGTTAGATCGGAATAATTAAAAAGTATAAACCATTATATTTGATTTTTAGATTATTGGATTTTAATTGATATATATAGGTGTTATATGTATATTTTAAAATCAATCTATAGATGGATTTGTGACCCAAGACAGTTAATTATGGTTTCTTTATTTTTTAGAATTGTTCTGTAATTTTCTGAAATTTTTCTGATATTTTTAGGAATTTATTAGGATTTATTTTCCTATTATTTGTTAGGAAAATAATTATATATATATATATATATATATATAGACACACACACACACACATACTACGTAACTGGCGCAGGTGGAGCGGCGGCACAATAAGGAATTGATCCAGCGCGGCGCGGTGTAGGATAATAGTGTGTATACGCCAATTAGGGCCATTTGATTAATTAAACTTATGTGAATTGATATGGTGCATCGCGGCGCATAAAAGTTTGGTGCGCATGTGTATCTGGACCATAGAAATGGTCTGGTCAACTATGGAATTATTTGGTGTATTGCAGACCATGAGAAGATGGTGCACTCGCTGATCTGGACCTTAGATCTATTATAGTTAATAGAAAATAATCCAGTGTGAGCGTGTTCATTTGCGCACTGATTTGTGACCATTGGATGCGGCATAAAGGAAGTGATGGATTCAGTGTGGTGAGCTCACGGTAGCTGAAAGAGCTTAGCCAATACCAGCACACAAGGAGGCTTGAATCCAGCGCGTGCAAGTGCATAGTAAGCATGTGGGCGCGCGTGGGAAACTATGTTGGCCTAATTCGACACTAGAAATTAAAATGGTCATAACTTAGTCATTTTAAATCGAAATTGGGTCATTCTTGAGCTCAAATTCAAGGATTTTTTGTCTTCTTTCCAATGGTACCAATTTCATTATCAGATTCCCATCCTACTAGGAGATATTTATGTTTTAGTGAGACAGTGTCGGAAAACTATTTAAACCAATATGGAGTATTTAGAGGAAACTATTTCTGACATATTTAGTTGCACTAATTTGTGTAAATATAATAAATTAATAATTTGTTATGGAAGGAAGTGTATATATATATATATATATATATTCATCCTTCCATACAACTCATAGACAAATTAAACTATATATACACATATATAAATAATTTAATACACATATATATAGTTTAATTTGTCTATGAGTTGTATGGAAGGATGAATATATATATATATATATATGTATGTATGTATGTATATTGATTTTAAATAATCAAGGATTATTAAGGAAGGTGTTAAACACATATATATATATATATATATATTAAATAATATATGTGTAGGTATATATATATATATATAAATCATTTAAGATGATTAATATTATCATTCTTATGTGGCATATCTTGATAGGCTGATTGTTAAATTAATGATATGCGTATAATATGTATATGATGGCTATGTATGATTTAGCGTATTGTTAATTTTAAAGTTAATTCATGGTTAAGGTGTAGGCATGGATGAATTGTCAAATGATTAAATATATTACCTAAATATTTGTATGAATAGAATACATATATGAAAAGTATGGATGAATTGCTAATTAAATGTATGAATAAATATACCTATGGAGGCATGGTTGAATTGCCAATGTATAAATATACATACACGGAGGCATAGTTGAATTGCCAATGTATAAATAAATATACTTGTGGAGGCATGGTTGAATTGCCAATATATAAATAAAAATATTTGTAATGGCATGATTGATTTGCCAAAGCATAATTACGTTGTTATGTATGGTTGTTATATGTATGGATTGAATTAGGGTTAGATATTCTTAAATGAGAATAGTTTAGTACTTACTGGTTAGTGTATTATTTTATATTAATAAAATAATATTGGGAAAGACATGGATGATTTGTCAAAACTTGGATTTTGGATATGTGATTTAAACAATTAAAATTATTATCGGGTTGTGATTAAATAGAGTATTTCTTTTATTATAATTTATTGTTTAAATGATTAAACAACTTATTAGGATGGAATTCAGGTTAAAGGAGTTTATTTTTTTAAAAGAAATGGTGGATTGGTCTAGGTATGATTGTTATTTTAATCATTATTTAATAGGTTTGGAAATTTAATAAATCTATTAGTGGATGTGATTAATGTAGTATATATAATTATTTATATATATGTATATCATGCTATATTAAAGTTAAATTATTTATTAGGTTGGGTTTGATTAGAGATGATCTGCTTATTAGTTTTCAGAGGCCTGGTAGAGTGAACTTGCTTGTAGGGTTTAACCCACGATTTATTTTTCAGGTTATTAGAGGTTCCAGTCTCGAGGTTGAGAATCCGCAGCTGGGAGACTGTTATTCATCTATTCATCTTGTGTACTTTTAAATAATATTGGATTATTGGATAATGTTTTAAGGGGTCCTTGAGTTATGGGATTTCCGAGTTGTAATTGTTGGAAAATCATTAAGTAATATTTATTTATTAGTTTTCTTCAGCGGTTTATTTATTCTTTATTATTCATCTTTGTATTCTGCGCTTGTTAAATACTTTAATTGTTTCGAAATTAGGGGGTATCACAAGAGTCCCTGCCGGTGGACATCCAGATCTATCTCACCGATCCACAGCCACTGCCCGAGCTCACCGTCGCTTTCATCGCCGGTCGCAGATATCCACAACCGAGTTCTTCTTGCCCGCCGATGGACATCATCAAAGCCAAGAATCCCTCTTCGCTCACCGCCGCAGTTAACCAACCCGTCTCTATCGGCTTCATCAAGCTGTCACAGCTAGTCCGTCACCGCTTTGCCCGCAGTTCATCCACACCCGTACTCTCCATCTTGCTCGCAAGCTCGCCGCCGAGTCTTCACGGCCAGTGGATGCTTTGATGAAGGCCCGGCACAGCCTCCACTCTCTTTACCACTATTGCCCCTGTTCATTCTTTCAAGAAATATATATATATTTTTTTTGCCCACAAAATTGAAGAAACACATAGGATAGGCACAGAGAAATTAATTAATAGTATACAATAATTCTCATTAAACCCATTTGCAATCTCTCTGTGTCGTGTTTGGTGGAGGTGGCAGTGGTGGGTGGTGGTGGTTTTGGGGGCAAAAATTTTCGTTTTCAATGAGAGAGGATAGAGATATAAAATTAGAATTAATAAGGGTAATTCTGTCATTTGAAGATTTGGATATTTTAAATTAAAAATTAGTATTTTATTGAAGGGCAATTTAGTCTTTTCTCACCTTTTAAGGGTCTGTTTGGAATAAAAATTCTAGTAAGGGGTGTCTTTGTTAACTTTATCAAACCTAGTGGGGTGTCATCGTTAAAAAATGGTCTAACTTATATATAGCTGTAATTATAGCAAACATCAGGGGGTGTCATTGTAATTAACTCTTTAACAAATATTTTTGTTTGTTATTGTATTGGCAAATATGGTGTTCTTTTAAATTTGATATTCGTTCTCGTGCACAATGGCAACGACAACCCAATAGCCCGTTCGCCTTGCACCTAAGATTTTTTATGCAACATAAAAACCCCAAATCTCCTTTTACCAAGCAACTTATTATTTGTATTATAAAATATAGAATTAATATATTTAAAAACCTTTTTAAAAAGGACCACATATTTTAAAATACGTTCCCAACACCACATTACTGCTGGAGTTGCATAGTTTGTGAAACATGATATTCAAATAATTAGATTATTCGTTGTTTCTAACAAAATAAAAAATATTATTGATCAATAATCAGAGAAACAATTTGCTTGAATCTCCATCGTAACCAAAGGGAAGTTCTTTATGTTCTCATCAATAAGAAAATCATAATTAACATGAACAGTTAGGAGATCATTTGTAAAATGACCTAGAAGAAAATGAATACCTCTCTTTCACTCATTTGGTTCGTTTTAAATTTTACTCAACTATTAACCGATTTGCAACTTTACTAGTCTTTGACCAATTTACTCGGCACCCCGGTAAACAACATGAAAAATTTAGTAATATTTTAATTTTTATAATCCAACATTGTAGAACATTATCCAATTTTATACCAAAAATAAAATATCCAACTTACCCTTATCATCGAATTTAAGAGCTCTGCTTTATCTATAATTATCTCCTTGTATTACGTACTTCAAATCTATTTTATCCTTAGAGTTTAATTAATATATATATATTTTTTATTTGAATAATTTACATAGTTTGAATATTGTTTTAATACGAAGGCTTATTGATTTTAATTGCAATTTACATTAATTTTATTATTATATACACAAACAAGTGGCAATTTAGTAATGACAACCTGAAGTCGTGGATTTGAGGGAATCAAGGGTAATCTGCAGCATGCTAATTGTTTTTTTTGTCCTTCTCTTTTTCTCAATATTTGTTTACGTAGTATTATTTTTATGCATTTTATCATCTTGTTTTTACAACGATAGTAATGTCGTTGCCTTATCTGCAACTTTTATATAATGTAGGAGTGATGTTTGTTTGAAACAACGTGAACCTCTATATGCAACTAGAAGTAACCCTATAGGCTTATGCCTAAAATATACTTTTTTTTAGGCTTTTTAATGGAGTATAGAATTAAAATGAAATGTAATTATTTTTTTCATTAATGAGGGTGTCGAACTTTTAGATTATCTCGTAAATCACCACTGGACACATGTGGTCCAAACTCCAAATACGTTGTATTTTATTATTATAATTTTTAGATGGTATGATACATGAATCAAGTTCGTATCAAAAATTAAAAACTTTGGTTTGTAACTCTAATAATAATTTTATGTTTTTAGGTTTTTTGAAAACAGAAAATTATATAAAAAAATTTGTTTTGTTCAGTTTTTTAAAAAGTGTTTTTTGAAAATTGAGTTATAAAAAGGCCTTTTTCAGATAATTGTCTTTTATTATTCTCTAAAAGCTGTTTTCTTTATTTGAATTATTGAGAATTGCTAACAAAATTACAAACCAAACAAGTTCTAAATTATGTCAAGTGCATATTATACAGCATTCAAGTAATACTTTATCACTTTCAAGGCTTCAAGCTTCATAGAGGCAATGGGTGTGTACGTCTGGCTGCTACTTGCCTTCAAAAAAAAAAAAAAATCCAAAGTAAGAAATTCATTTCAATAAAGAAACACGTGCCTTAAAATTTCATTTTCAATATAAAAACATATAATGGTGAAAATTTAAGTTCGCGATACACACGTGACATCATTTTTCTCATTCTCTTTATTTATTATTTATTATTTTTTTGGAAGGTAAGTAGCAACAACACAGATATATATATATATATCCAAGTAAGAAATTAATTTCAATAAAAAAAACATTTTTGCTTTAAATTTTCATTTTCAATATTAAAACTCTCATATTTTTGTTTTTCTGAAAGTAAGTAGCAACTACACAAAAAATTTCAGAAGAAAATGTGTTGGGGAGGGGGAATGAGATATTTTATTTTTTGTAATTTCATAGGATAATATTAAAACTTCACAAGTATATAATTTTAAAAAGGAAAAATCAATAATATATAATACTAAAAAATAATAATTCAGTGAAGGCAATTTTGATATCATTATTTTACAAACATAAAAGAACTACCATGTGGTATAATAATAAAATGACATTTGTTTATTATATATATATATATATATTATTTTAAATTAAAAAAGTATTATTATATCATTATGCTGCATCAGTATTACCTTGGAAGGAATAGGACACGACTGTTCATAAAATTATTATTCCCTCCGTCCCATATTAATAGTCCATTATCTCATTTTTTGTTGTACCATTTTAGTTGTCACATTTCAAAAATCAATGCACTACTTTTTATTACATTCCTAATTTACTCCTAAAAGAAAGTGGATCCTATTTTTCATATTACTACTTTTGAAACCCAAAAATAAGTGGATCCCAATAAAAATCAATACCCTACTTTTTAGGGGAGGGCAAACTTAGAAATGCATCTTTTGTCAACTTAATAAAATATAATAAAAATTATTGAGCGTGAAATGTGAAATTAGACTATTATTAAGGGACAAGGGAGTACTTAAAAAAGTCCAAAAGAGTGAATATTTTGGCACATAAGCGCAAAGTACAAAAATAAACCCTCCATGTGTGGACAATTTTTTATTGTGCAACCAATGTGGCATGCCGTGGTTCATCAAATTACCAGAATACCCTATAGCGTCTTTATTCTATATTGTCCTCTATATAGTACATCATATTATACAATGTTGACGTGCTTTGAGCTGCTTAGGCCCCAAGACAAGCCAACTGTGCCCAAAAAACCAAAAGCAAAAGCAAGTAGAATTCGAGCAGTGCTATAATGCAGGCGGTTTCAGTGAATTAACAGAGATATCACCGTAGATCTAATCGTTGATCATCTCAATCACACAATCCAACGGTGACGAGGCTTTCCCCTACATCAAAACAGTGGAGAAAGGGTTCACCTTAATTATGATGGGTCCATTTGGCTTACCAAACCCTTTAAAAAAGACATTTCATTCCATACGTATATTTTGCACATAAGAATAGGAATAGCTCTCTCTCCTTTCTCATTCTGAGAAAGACACCAAACAGTTCAAGAAAGCAATCCAAATTCCCAATCTCTTCTGCGAATTTGGACTTCACAAATGGCGAGACCCAATCAAGAAGCAATCGACACATTCATGAGCATCACCGGTTTGTCCGAACCGGTCGCTGTGCAAAAACTCGAGGTATTTTCTTTATTTACTTGTTTATTTATTTATTTTTTGACCGATGAATTATAGAGGTTATAGTGATTGTTAATCAAAGTGATTCGGTTTTAAAATTTTGATTAAATTTGGTCACGTATTGTTCTGTTGATTGATTGCTAAATGTTGTGCTTTGTTTCTTGTTAGGGTTTTTACCTTAATTGGATTCGATTTAAGTTGGTTAATCGTACGTGAATCGTTGTTTTATCACCTGTTGTTGAGCTTTTATTTTTCCTTTTTCTTTAAGCTTTCGTTTGGTTGATGAGAAAACTGAGGAAAGAAAAAGGAAGTATAATCCTCAAATATTACCTTATAGTTATATTTACGTATATATTGTTTCGGAATGGATATGGTTTGTTTTTTTTTGTGCTGAGTCATGTGGAGGTTTTGCGCTTCAGTTTAATTAATAGAATGAATTTAGGAGGACTCTAAGTACCGGTTTATTTGTTTTCTTACATCTTCTGGGCAACCAAACAGAGCACAAGAGTCATCTGGTTGTTACTAAATATGTTTGTTATCTAGAAAGGGGTAGTTATTAGAGCTTCAGGGTACCTAAAATAACTGTTCTTACTGACAGACCATGGATGTCAGTGTTACTAGTAAGTAGTTGATGAATTTGGTTTTTTATTCTTGTTTAACGTCTCTTATTCTAGTTGACTGACAGATAGGGATGTCTTCTTTTGTAAGCAAAGAGGAAATGGTTCACTTTTTAAATGCAATAGAATTACAAGCCTGATAGAAATGAGATTTTGTGTGGACCGTCCCTTGTTTATTCTTCTCAACAGATCTTGGTGCTATCTTGATTTTCCATTTTGACGAAGAACTGTATTTTCAAAGGCTTATCACTGTCAAATACAAAGCAAATGTCCTACTGTTTGATATTTGGAAATAGCTTCTGCTATTACACTTTAAAAGTTAAAACAACCCGGTCAGCATTACTGGAAAAGCTCAGGAAACTAGTGGGGGCATTTTCCACAAATCTCAAAAAAAATTTCCCCTTCTGAAATATACCCAAACTCCATCATTTGGTATAAGTTCGCTAAAAATAAAGCATCATCTCTTTTAGCTTATGAGGAGTGGAGGCAATGGAAAATTTCCTGTTCTGAACTTATATTGGATGAGCCTTGTTTTGCTAGTTTGTCTGAGACTCTGAATCCTAGAATGATGATGGAACACTACTTTGGAAGGCAGTGTTATTCCTTTGCCACTTCAGTCTTAAAAGTGTCTTCCTTTACCTGGTGGATGGCAAACTGTGACTCAGGAACTAACACTCAAATTATGCATGTATTAGCATATGCATCTCAAATGTAAGCATGTGATAAAAAATGCTAACTGAATCTTCATTACTTATGGTAATTTCTAAATCGCTGTCATGGTCTTCATGTGGTTACACTGCATTCCATCCTCGCCAAAGTTTGGATTTGATCATTTTGGTTCCATGATGGTCAAGATTATATAAGTTACTAGAAGTGGAATTAAGCTAAAAAAATTGGACACATACCTTTCTTCGTGGTCTTTGATATATGGTAGAATTGTATGATTAGGGTCCTTCCAATTCAAGCGGGAAATACCTAATGGCGATGCAATAGGACAACTTGATCGAGTTTATTTGGGAAGCTCATATTGTTAGAATTCATCATACTTGTATCACACATAGAAATTCATCATGTGTTGGAGTGTTGCTTTGTGCATGACCAATATTCATGGAGAATGAGTGTGCGAATTAATCCAAGAAACTTGTCTAATTTTTAACTAAAACTTTTTTTTTTTTTGAGACTAAATAGGTTAGAAATTTCATGACCACGAAAGAAAGAAGTTTCAGCAGTGTGTTCTAGGATCTTCAAACTACTCATTATATGATGAACAAATTTTGTTGTCTCTTCTTGAGTTACAGAATTAGTATAGATACTGAATGTGTTGGATTTGAGGATGCCTTTGTTTCAGGTTTTGACTATTTAGGGCTGCAACCGAGCAGCTTTACTTTTACTTTTACTATTCCCCCCCCCCCCCCCCCTTTTTTTTATAAGTACTATTTTTTTCCCCTTTTAAAATCATTTTCCGTAGTTTTTTCATCTCCAGTTTGATCAGTCATGTTTTTCGTGGCAAATAGGAGCATGGCGGCGATCTCAATACGGCTGTTAATGCACATTTCAATGAAGGAGATAGAAATATGTCAGTGCCTTCTTATTCATGTTCTTGCTCCTCTTCTTCTTTACTGCTTTATTTTTATTCCGAATTGGCAATAAAAGCTTTCGTGATTCTTTATCTAACATTGGTGTCATGTTTGTTTTTTGGTCTTCAGCATGCATGAAGCATCTGCTCCTGCTGCTCCTGCTCCTCAGAGTGATATCATGGATATTGATGATCCAATTCAAGTTGAATCTAGCAGACCTCCTTTCTCACTTCCATCTACTGCCAGAGATATAAATCAGTTCTCTCTCCTTGATCCTAACTTCAGTAGAAGTCTGTTCGATAGAGTTCCCAATTTTACAAGTCGTGCACCGGTTGTTTCACATCCAAGAGAAGTTAGGGAGATCCCCATTGAGGTCAAGGATGGGAATGAGCGATCTTCTGGCCTTGCTCCTGCCATTGAAGATGTCACGGGAAATGCACACATACATGGCCCAGAAATCCAGGGGACTGTTATAATTGATGACGACGATCAGGAAGATATTCCCACTTCTCCAACTGCACTTGCTGCTGGACAGAATGAAAATGTAATGGCTGCTAATTCTTATGGCTTGGATTCGAGGCCAAGTGTCCTTGGAATCGATGATTTACCTGACTACAACAATGAAATAGAAGAAGAAATGGTTCGAGCTGCCATAGAGGCTTCGAAAAGGGATGCTGGAAAAGATTATACAGATCAACAGTTCGGTGCTCATAATGTATGTAAAGCAATTTTTCTTTTCTGAGTGCACTTCTTCCTTTTCCCGTGGTTGGTCCTAAAAATTGATTCATTTGCATCTTGATGTAGGGTTCAAGTGATCCTGTAGGTTCAAGTGATCCTGTTCCCGGACAGAGGCGATCTCACCTAGATGATGCTGAACTTGCAGAAGCAGTTTCATTGTCATTGAAGGTTTGTGGTTCTATTATTTAAGGTTTGTGGTTCTATTATTTACTGATTTTCTTATATTGTCATCTTTTGCTCCCATCTAATATGAAATGAGTTCAGACAGCAGAGCAAGAGAAAGCATTGCGTGAGATGGGGGGAAAAGTTGGAGCATCAGAATCGGAAGCCTATAAGTCTGCTGAGGTGGGAGAACCGGGAAAATTATCACCATCAAATGGAAGGTATATGTCTTGTACTGCTGCATGATACTTTGACACTTTCATCTTTATTATTATTATTTTGGTTTTGGGGGGGGGGGGGGGGGTAGGTGTGGGGGGGTGTGTGGAATTTTGTATTTGGATGCATGTGTTTGTGTATTCACTGGTGGAGGCAAGAATGTGGTTCTCCTGACAAGGGTTCTCTTAAGGCAATCTAGGTTGGAAGTAGGAAACTCATCCATTCAGGCTGAAGCAGAAGATGTTGAAGAGCAGCCATTAATTAGGCACAGGAGTAGACGTATGTCTTCTGGCTCAGTGGAATCCGCCAGAGAAATTGGAGAAGTTGAGGTTAGTCCACCATCAAGTCCTGGACAGCAAAATACCGTCAGTCGTCCATCGCACATTGGAGATGACTTTCCTTCCGATGAGGTATCTTCCTTTTGCTGTAGAAGTTCTTACTATGAATACCTCAAGAGTAATTTTATTAAATTGCATCTATGTTATCACGTTAGTCAAGTGTTCTAAAACATGAATCATCTTTAATATTTGATACTTGTTGATTTGGAAGTGGGGAGGTATATCGTCAGTGGAACATGATGAAGCAGTCATGCTTGAGGCTGCACTCTTTGGTGGAATTCCTGAAGGGAGTGGATATGGTTTTCCATATGCTCCTCATCAGCTGATGGAGAATGGTGTTGATAGAGCCATAGGCCCTTACCCCCGGAGGATGCCTCGCCCCCCATCACCAACCCTCACAGCCCAGCGCCTGATACGGGAACAACAGGTTTGAATTACGAGTCAGCAATTATGATTAAATTGTTGTAGTCTTCATTGATTCTAACTTTTATGGAATTGATGCAGGATGATGAGTATCTTGCATCACTGCAAGCTGACAGAGAAAAAGAATTGAAGGCTATTGAAGAAGCTGAAGCTCGTCGCTTAGAAGAACAAGCAGCTAGAGAAGCTGCTCTCGAGGAAGAAAGGCGAAAGGAGGAAGAGATACGTAAAAAATTGGAGGAGGAACAGGTAATGAAATAGGCTTGTCAATATTGATGTGGATCTACTTATGCATCTTCCTTTCCCTGCTGAAATGTGTACTTGAATAAACATCTGACAATAAAAGTAGTCATGGATTAAACCAAAAAAAGGAACAAAATTGAAGATAGTTCTATATTCTCTCCGTGTTTTTCTAGTGAGACTAGCAAATTTGATGAGGCGTTTTGTATTAGAAACATTTAGGTATAGTCATATTAAATGTATAAATTGTAGTTCTTCGCTCTCTTTATACTATTCTTATTGCCTCCTTTTTCCTAATATTTTTCTAAAACCTTTGCCTTTAGTTAGATTAGGTGAGAATTATGTTTTTAATTGAATTTTATTATTTGTGATAAAAGTTCAATTCACCTTATTGTACCGAGTTCATTAGTCAACTGAATTGGCTGACATTGGCAATTTTACTAGCTGGGGCCATTTCTTATTTTCAGAAATAATTCAAAATTTTGGAAATGATTATCATGGGTTTCTTTATGTTGTTGAGTATTCTTACTGATCGTTTTGATCATGTTTCTTAATTTTTTTTAAAAAATAATGACCTCGACCGTTAATACTTTTTACTTAACCCTGTAATAGCCTGAGATTGTGACACCGTCATTGTGATTGCATCAGGTATCGGCAGCCATAACCGCATTTTAAAACCTTGTTAAAGACTGAACATAGTGCCTTTTTTTTTTTTTGATAAGTGCTAAAGACCGAACATAGTTACGGCATACTTATTATATTGCGGTGTGCTTTCATTCATTTTTGTGTGATGTACATTTTAAAATTATACTGTTTATATTTTTGGATGCACGATAGCAGTTTCTTGTGCATTTTTATGTGCAACTTTAGTAAGAATGTTGCTGTAGCCTCGCTGTAAATGCAAAATAGCATTCCTCACCAAAATTTTCATTAAAAGAATACAAGTAAACGTTCTAAAAAAATTGAAAACCATATGTATATCAATCATGTTGGTTAGATTGTTCTCTTCATTTCAATTTTGTATTTGAATCTTTTGGTATTTCATATATGTAATGCTCATTTTTTAAAATAATTATATTTCTGTTTTCAATGTGCAATGTTGTGAATGATTTTTTCCCTTCAGAATTTAATTTTATGGAAAACCATGCTGTATTTAAATGGCTGAATAATTATCAAAGACGCCATTTTAAGCTGTTGATTTCTTTATACATTCAAGCCTGTGCTTCTTGCAAACATAACCACTCTGGGTGGTAATTTGTGATAACTGGTTGTATCTGTGTCGTGTCAAAGTTAGAAAATTCTATTAAATAGGATAAAAAAATCTTGACATAGGCATGACCCCTTTATTAAAAAGGTAACGTGTGCATCCTATTTAATAAAGGGGTCGTATTACCTGTAACATGACACAACCCATTTAACAATATACTTAATACTTTGTTCTTAATTATAAAATGGAAATATGAAAGAAAGAAAAAAAGAATTAAATATTAAATTAAGAATTATGGAAGGACTAAAATTTTCAGTTTATTTTAATAAATTACACAATTATCACCACTTTAAATATATTATTATACATGTTAAAGCAGGTCATTGGTCGATTCAAGTTGATTTGACGCGGTTACGACAATTAGTTAAACGGGTCAAATCAGGTGAAACAGGTTGATGTGCCAAACCGGAACACGCCGCAGTTAATAAAATGAGTTAATTGGGTTGACACCGATTAAGGTTAATCCAAATTCACTAATTTCGTGTTGGGTTCGAGTTGTGTTAAAAAGTCATTTCCATGCAGAGGCCTCTTTCTAAACGACAGTTGGGCTTCACAACTTTGCTTCTTCATGTAAAAAACCTTTAAGCAAACAAGCTATTGGTGTGTCAATTCACTATTCACGTTCCTCAACCATTGTCTGATGATGCAGACGCGGAGATGGCCATAATGAACATGACGTAATGGAATTGACTATTGCGGTTATGAATTTTCTTTTTACCTTGCACACTACTAGATGTGATGACTCGGCTGATTATCTTGGATTTGGTCGAGATTCTGATGGATTCCTTAGGGACTCAATCAAGTCTTGTGTGATTCCAGTTCTCATATCAGTGAGTGATGAACTTAGATTCGGTCAGACTCCGCTGATACGGAGAACTATGCCCAAAACTGAAGCATGACTTTGGTAATCAGAAAATTATTTTTGATTGCATATCCATTCTTTTTAGCAGCAAGTAGCTCTTATACCTACTCTAATCGAGCATTTGATATAGTTAGGAAAATATTGCAGAGAATGAAAACTTTGGATCCTTCATATGATAAGAAGGATATACGCTTCTAAGGAGTTTTGCATTGGAGACAAACATTTTCAAGCAAACATGTCTGAAATCTTAAGTGTGTTCATGATTAAGAATAAAAATCTTTAGTTTTGGACACATGGCCATTACCTATTGGATTCTTCCTAACATATGAGCGAGGAATTTTGCACTTGTTGAGATTCAATTTTATGTTTTGCCTAGGAAAGAAAAAAGAGAGAACAGTAATGGTTAGCATAAATCAAATTAAAGGTTTGCATAATGGTTAGTAGATCTTTTGATGGAAAGGAATCCCCTATTGGAGCGCTGAAATTTTCTATTATTTGTAACCTTTTTTGTTGGGGTTGGGGGAGAGATTTTTCTTCTTTTGAGGATATTGTGGACTTCTTGGGCTCTTTGAGTTCATAGGTTCCATTTTTGTGTATAGCTTGGGACGCGTTCCCCTTCTGAACGCTTTCTAATACATTTTACTTATCAAAAAAAAAAAAAAAAACTTTTAGCAATATTTGAAAACAAAAGTTCAAGACAAAATGGTTATATCTAAGAGTGTAAACTTAAGGACGAGAAATGGAGTCATCATAGTTTCATGTGTATATGCACATATACATTTCTACTGATACATGTGGATACAAATCTTAGATTTTTTTTCTTATCTCTTGTTTTTTTGGTATATTCCCACTTCTATTCCCTTTTTTTTTTATTTTTTTTATTTTTAACTTTATATTCCATATATTTATTTTTACTCTTATTTACAAGAACTCTCTTAATTTTAGAATTCCTCTCCAAGCTTTAGTTAGCATATTCCCCTTTTTAGATTCCACTATCTATTTCAGAATTTTCTCTCTTTTTTCTGTATTGTTTGTGATTGTCCTCTAATATATATATATATATATATGTAAAACCGTCTTTACAGTTTGATTTAAGTTCTTTCCTAAAATTACCTTCCAATCTTTACATGTAAGACATTTCACTTTTTCATTATTATTTTCCCACTTCCATTCCCTTTTTAACTTTATATTCCATATAATTATTTTTTTCTCCTATTTACATGAACTCTCTTAAGAGTTCCTCTTCAAGCTTTTGTTTATCATATATCCCTTTTTAGATTCCACTGTCTATTTTAGAATTTTCGATCTCTTTTTTCTGTACTGTTTGTGTTTGTCCTCTAATATATAAATATGTGCAAAACCGTCTTTACAGTTTGGTTTAAGTTCTCTCTTAAAATAACCTTACATTCTTTACATTTTAGACATTTCACTTTTTAGTTTGGAAAAAATCAAACTGGTTCACCTTTAATTTTTAGTTCTCTAATTGTTATAAAATAGATAATGCCTATTGTAAGATCATTGGAAACTGTGTGGTTTAGGATAGCCTCTCTATCGTGATTCCCATCTCCATATAATTTTTATATACAAGAACTATTTTGTATTCTGGCTGTGTCTGCGTTGCTCTTTTAGGTTTCTCCACATGAGTATGACCATGTCATGTCGTGTCTCTGTCCACATCCATGTCCAAGCTTTGAAAGTTTCATATTAATATGGAAATTTCATTAGGATTAGTTGCCTGCGTTGATTTTTAGAATTTGTGTTGTAAATTTATGGCTACACTGCATTGATCAAGGTGGACGTTTAGTGGCACAAGACAGGTGGGCTGTTCAAATTAAGCTTTTAGCGTGGGATCTCTTGACCCTTGTAAAAGATGCAACGGAAAAGACTTCTGGAAGCAAAATTTCTGATCAGGCCTAAGGCTTTGTTTCAGCTACGCCTGTGTTATTTAGTTATTCATCAAGCATTCTATATCAGTAATCAGTATTACATCAGGCCTATGAAGATGCTTTAATCTCTCTAGTTCATTATTTTATGCTTGTCCTTGGAATGGAACTTGTACATCATCCACTCTCTTTTTGCAAGATTCTTGGGTGCAAATCTTGCATTCCTGATAATTAATTTCTACTGCAGGAGGTTGAGAGACAACTAGCGGCAAAAGAAGCTTCTCTTCCTCTGGAACCAACATCGGATGACGAGAATGCTGTAACTCTTCTAGTGCGAATGCCAGATGGTAGCCGCCGTGGACGCCGATTTCTTAAATCTGACAAGCTACAGGTATAGTTTATGAGAGTCTGTGAGTTGCATTAATTAAGTAGCCACTTCCTTAGCACATGCTCATGGCTTAGCTTGATTGTGGTTTGCAATGCAGTCCCTTTTTGATTTCATTGATGTTGGTAGAGTCGTCAAGCCTGGGACGTACAGATTGGTAATTCTTCTTCTCTACACTTAAGTAATTGTTCGAAAAACATATGGAACACTAAATCAGCTTTTGGGTGACTTGCAAAATGGATTTTGGTGCTTTGATTTTGGCATGGAAGAAATAATACTAAAACTACCAGTCGACAAAAATCAGGAGACTTGGCCTTGCTAGATCAATAGGCTTGTTGACTGTATAAACTTGGTAAGAAGTCCTGGTAGCATTTCAATCAAGCTATTCTGTATAATAAAAATGAATGGCTTGCCTGTTTCACTTTTCTGAAGACCTCTCTCTCTCTGTATTTTTTTCCTTCTTCCCTTTTTTCTTCTTTTAGAGGAACTAAGAACACAATATGAAGATTTTTGGCCGACAATTTCTAAAAACTGTTTAGTATAAAAAGGGCTTGTTTTTGAAAAAGTCTTTTATAGTTCTAAGTTTCTCTAAAAACAGTTTTTAGAGAACTGGTGCGAACAGTCTCCAGAAGTTTTTTTTTTTTCAAATCTATTTTCAAAAATTCATGAGCCTTTGACTAAAACCTTAAACCACAGGCCAAGGTTTGAAACTGGTACATAGAAGAGAAAAGTAATTGCTCTTAGAGAAGACGATGTTCACTGAATTACATCATGCCCCTCGGTAAACAAACAAAATTAGACCAGTTCAATTAAATGAATTCTTGTTTTGACTAAACAATTATGGATGATTGGACAGTCCCAATTTGAATGGACCAAGTATATTTTCGACATTCACAAGAGTGCGTCATGATGCATTTTACTTTCATATAGTCTCAAATTATTTTGTTATGTTGACTAAACCATATTTAACACACTTTAAAATCCATTGGAAATTTAGAAATGGGGGTTCCTTCATATCTCTTTACGAAATCTACCATGGTCATGTACTTTCTTGACGTGTGCCTGTGCTATAATTTTGAACTTTGTTGGTCAACCTCATGTATTGGTTATTGTTATACATTGGTTAGGACAAGTACCTTGGTTTTCTTTACTGTAGTTTGAAGTCTGTTAGTCGAGAAAGTATATAGTACCCCGGGGGTATCTCCTATGTGGTGCCCCCAACCAATACACAGCCATGCTTTTCCTTGAAAATTTTCTATTTGTCCATTATCATGACAGATTGAAAGCTTTGATGACTGTCCATTAGTGCAGGGTACCATGTGTAAATGCCCTTGGTGTATTGTATACTTTCTCCTTTTAGTCAACCTCAGCAATTTTGGATAGACAAAGATAAGTTCATGCCGGACACGTCTAAAACAATGGGTCGGAATAAATGAAAGATGTTGACAATTTCCTTGATAATTTTACCTGATTGATCTTATTTTTATATATTGGGCAGGTGAGGCCATACCCTCGACGTGCTTTTAGTGACGGAGAGAGTGCTCTAACTCTTAATGAACTAGGCTTGACCAGCAAGCAGGAAGCCTTGTATCTGGAATTGATTTAGCCCAACCCTTGTAAAGTTGAATTTCTTTCTCAAAAGATGTAGTTAAAATGATACCATGGGATGTGGGATTTTATGTCGGTTTGGTGATATATTTGATTGGAATTTGATGGCAACAGTGTTGATCTGACCAGAAGGGTAGACTTACCTTACCACAATATATGTTTTCATTTGTGTTTTGGTGGCATGTGGGGAATGAATTTGTTTTTTTATATGAAGAATCAGTAATAGACTAGATTTTAACTTGGACTTGAGATAAGTGAGAGGGTTTTGTGTCTTTCTATTTTCTAATTGATGAGACCAGAATCAAAATTCCTAACTGTACCTTCCTTTCTAGCTCTTGATGCCATGCTATACTTGGCTGTATGAACCAGCTTCAAGTGAATTTGTGTGTGAAGCTGAAGTACCATTATGCTATATTTGGTAGCACCGAATTCTGAATCCAAAGAAACATAGCATTTGGTTGTGAACTTGTGGGTTCTAAAAGGAAATGGGTCTAGATTTTTCGAACCTGAAAGAGAAAATGAGTTGATATCTATGGTCGTAAAGAAGCCTTTTTGTCATGTTAGTATTCGGTTGATTGTGAAGAAAAATGAGAGAAGCTTGCCAATTTCAAAAATGACTTTTGTTTTTTGGTTGTATTTTTAAAACTTGTATATTCAAAAAAAAAAATAGTGTATATGCATTTAAATGTATGTATATATGTCAGCATTTTTATATAAGCACTTAATGTGCATGCTTTAAGAGGTACTAATTTACTTTTAGGGCTTCAACCAAACACTAGAAGATAACAATTGGTAATAGTATTTTCATTACCTGGAGTATATCTTAAGCTGTAAAATATTTTAGGCTGAAACAAACTGAATTTTATGGAGTTCTAAGAAAAATTCTAATTTATCCAAAAAAAAAAAAAAGGAAAAAAAAAAAAAAAGAAAAGAAAAAATCAACATGCAAGATTGACTTTGACTTTTTCTCGTAGTTCTTAAACATGCTTTTTAACAAAATAACTTTTGCAAGAGGAGTGTGTGTGTGTTTTAACGGAGTTTTCAATTCTCAAAATTATAGAATGATATATATGCTAATGGCGATTAATTTATAGCGTGACAATCCAATAAGTTATTAAACACTGACCCACTAAAGAAAAAAGAAAAACATAATTTACTTAGAATCATTAAACAAAATCTATTTCATAAGCAATAATGTGGCACCTTTTCATATTAAAAAAGCATACTGCCTTTTCTTTTAAATTGATACTATGATTCAATTAGAAAACCCTCTGTAAGGGAACACCTCTCGAGCATGTCTGGGCCTGAGGCCCTAAGCCCGTTTGGATGACCCACCACATGGTCATACGGATATGGCCCACATTGAGAAGTGGAGGGTAGTTCAGTCATTCAAAGACTTTCCCTTGACCAGAAGGTCCCTCTTATCATAACGTGGCACAACCAAAGTGAGCCGGACTGAAAGGCCATGCCCAGACTATATGCCACGTGTTCTCGAGGTTTATTAACAAAAGGAAATAATGATGTACACCAACGGTCAGTGAACGAATATCAGGAGACAAGCACGTGCATCCTACGTGCCTCCAACACGCCAGGAATCAACTACCCCCAACGGTCATATTTCTCCGACAACCCTCCAACGGTCATGTGAAACCCTCAATTTCCGACCGTCAGATCCTCATCAAACGGCCACGAATAGAAAATTCCCAAAGATTTCTCGGAACACCCTCGTCATTTTTTCAGTGCTGGGAAAATCCACAAAGCTTAACTTGTATAAAAACACTAAGTCCTGCATGGTGTCTGGCTTTTTGGGTAGTGATAGGAAGTGTTTTCGTTTTTCATTGTTGATCAATTGTTTCATGCATGTTAATTTGAAGGGTTTGAATTCTGGGTTTTGGTTTAGATTCAGAATCAGCTATGGTGGACTTGTCAGATTCCTCAATTGTTGATCTGGGTCTCTCAATTTCTCAGAATTTCAGCTACCAAGTGTGTGTCTGGAGTTTCATGCATGGTGTGGATTTCAATCACTTCACTTGTCACAGCTTTTTCCAATGATTTTTCCCTGATTGTTTTGGAATCCGATGATCATTTTCTGGTAAGTTTAATCTAATTTTTTACTCAATTCTTTGATTCTTTATTGGTGGGAATTTGTTGATTTCATTGTAAAAACTATACCTCCATATAGGAAAACTCAAATTCGTGAAAATATTTTAGTGATTTTCTTTGCTTTATTTCGGCATCGGATTCCTATTCTTTGTTGGTTTTTGATTTGTTAAACTTCAGAAATTCACATAGTTTGTCTCTTGATTTCCATATATTGACAAGTTTACATGCAAATTTTCATCTCATTTCAAATAGTTTATACAAATTAAACACAGATTGCATTTGCATAGTATGAAAATTATAGAAGCAAAGAGAGAGAGAAAGAAACATAGAGAGAAAAAAGGGTGAGTGAACTTTTGAATTGAAAAGATCGAGAAAGAGAATTGAAAATTGTAGAGAATGTTGGCTGGGTGTTCTTCTACATTGTTGTCACCCAGGCATAGATTAAGGAGTGAAGCATCTGCACAGTTTCAAGCTTGTCATTTCCCTTCAATGAGCACACAGAGATTGGACTTGCCATGTAGTTATGCCGCAAAAGACACCTCGAGGTCTCAACCCATTAGGCCGGTGAGCCTTTCGGTTGAGAAGCCAATTGAAGCCAAGACTAGTAGCTGTTCTCTTAAGCAGAACATTCGACTCCCGCCTTTGGCTACCACTGCTGATCAGGCCCCCTTTACCGAAGGTAGGAGAGAGAGTAGAAATGAATTGTGGGACAAAGGTAAGAGCTTGAAGAGGCTAGCTGAGGCTGAGCACGGTTCATATGATGAAGAGCCCTGCATGAACAGAGCCAAGAGGAAAAGGGGTAGTGGAAAATCTGATGATTATCCAGAAGGTGGCGATAATGTGAATTTTCGCCAATTGGGTAGTGGGAATTTTTGGTTTCATCCGAGTTTTGAGGTGCCTCACTCTATATCATGTTCAGGAGAGGAAGAGAGAGTTTGTTTTGTGCCTAGTGACGTGTTTTCTCGGCCTTTGCCTTTGTCAAACAATGCTTGGGTGGAATCTGTCGTAACTCAGATTACGGACTTGGGTGAAAAGAATGTTGAGACGAGCCACAGGCCTGTGAAGGAAGCATCTGGATCGAGTACTTCGTCGGAAAGCCATAGCTTAGCTCTTAATCTAAATGAGGACACCTCAGAGCATGAAACAGGTAATGTGTCTAGGCCACCCAACCCAAATGAAGTTGCTGAGGTGGTGGAAGGTGACAATGGTAACCATGGAGAGCATGATGACTTTGAGCTCATTAGCTTGCTCATGGCCTGTGTTGAAGCCATCTGCTCCAAGAACATTGCAGGTATTAACCATTTTATTGCTAAATTGGGTGATCTTGCTTCTCCAAGAGGATCCACTATAAGCCGACTTGCTGCTTATTTCACCGAAGCTTTAGCTCTGAGAGTTTCAAGGCTTTGGCCTCACATTTTTCATTTCACTACCCCTCGGGAGCCTGATCGGGTCGATGAGGATAGTGGTTCTGCATTGAGGCTTTTGAACCAGGTGAGCCCAATTCCAAAGTTCACTCATTTCACATCAAATGAGATCCTGTTGAGGGCTTTTGAAGGAAAGGACAGGGTTCACATTATTGATTTCGACATCAAGCAAGGGCTTCAATGGCCTAGTTTGTTTCAGAGTTTGGCTTCTAGGTCTAATCCTCCTAGCCATGTTAGAATCACCGGTATAGGCGAATGCAAACAAGAGCTTATCGAAACAGGAGATAGACTAGCTGGATTTGCGGAGGCATTGGGCTTGCCTTTCGATTTCCATCCAGTTGTTGACAGGTTGGAAGATGTGAGGCTGTGGATGCTTCATGTTAAGGAGAGAGAGTGCGTGGCTGTGAATTGTATGTTCCAACTGCACAAGATGCTATATGATGATACTAAAGGAGTGCTTAGGGACTTTTTAGGTCTAATTCAAAGCACAAACCCCACAGTTGTTATTATGGCAGAGCAAGAAGCCGATCACAGTGACCTCAGTTTGGAGATGAGACTTTCCAATTCACTGAAATATTATGCTGCCATTTTCGATTCTATTGACTCTGGCCTTCCATTAGACAGCCCAGCAAGGATCAAAATAGAGGAGATGTTTGCCTGTGAAATTAGGAACATTATTGCCTGCGAGGGAAGAGACAGGCTTGAAAGGCACGAGAGTTTTGGGAAGTGGAGGAAGCTGATCGAGCAAGGAGGATTCAAATGCATGGGAATTAGTGAGAGAGAACTGCTTCAGAGCCAAATGCTGTTGAAGATGTACTCCTGTGAAAAGTATAGCGTCGAAAAGCAAGGACAAGATGGAGCTGGACTCACGCTAAGTTGGCTAGATCAGCCTCTTTTCACCATCTCAGCATGGGCACCTGTCTGTGTTGCAGGCAGCTCCTCATCTTACTCTCGAAGTTGATTGCAAGGCTTTTTTCTTCTCCTTCTTATTCATACATACATACTGCCATTTTCATTCCATACTCAGCATATAGAAAAAGGATACCGAATTCTTTGTAGGTAGAGAAATCTGTCACTATTCTTTCATTCTTTTGTTGCAGATAAGATTTGCTGTCCAGTAGTGCAAGAACCAGTTCCTTGAATACATTAGATTGGAATAGGTTTCAGTCTTCTCAGGCCAGGTTTCTAGATTTCAGTTTAATTCTTTTGGAGTCAATTTGTTCTTATTCTTTGATTCTTTATGTATTTTGAACTTTTAGTTCCATTATTTCAGTCATGTTTCTCTTGTTGAAAGATTATTGTAATTTTGAAAAATGTAGTTGAAAGTTGGATATGAAATTGTGTTATAGTTCTTTGATTATGAATTATGAAACTCTTTCTCAGTTCTCTCATTTTAATTACGTATTCTTTTGTTGAAGGATTATTATTTGTTTGAACAATGTAGTGGGAAAGTTGGATCAAAATACATATGAAATGTTTCCTCTGTGCTCAGTGATGAATTTCTTTGCTATCAAGTTTGATGTTGCATAATTAAAAATCATTCCTTCTGAAGTTCAAAGTCTAGCCCAGGAATCTCTCCAATTTAAAATTTTAATGGATCATCCCAACTCTTCACTCTGCATGAGTGAAGTGCACGGTGAGGAAGCATCAATGGTGCCCGGAGGATGCAGCCTTAGAGTTTCTTTAACACGCGCTTAAAGGTAAAATAGCCGCGCATTCTGGAGTTTGTATCAGTTCTCCCATTGTCCACTTGGTTGTTGAGCTACTACTGCTGTGTCTGTACCGGCAGAGAATATCACCTGCCAGTGCATGCATCTGATCCTCTTGTGGCAAAAATGATACTTCACTTTTTATCCTTTGTCAATATAAATGCTGCTACGCGTAATGGATCGATTTTTCTTATGCATTTTCTCACTTACAGATACAAGCAAATCAATCTATGTGTTTACAGGTAAGAAAATGTGACAAAAAAGATGGATTACCTATGCTCAATTCTTCTTTCTAATACTCTGCTGTTTTCACAGCTGTTTGTTATGATCAAAATCATGTAGTTTGTGTTGGTAGAACCAGTTATATCAGCTTAGAATGAAAAGGATGCCCATAATGTAAACTCTGAATAGCTAATCTCATCATGTCATCTTCATTCAGAATATGATCATCACAAACCATTATTTGAGCTCCTAACAAAAAACAAGTTTCAAAAAACCAGAAAAAACAAAAAACAAATCTTTAGTTGAAATTAGGAAGCACAATATTTCTAGGAGTGCAATGTACCGGTATTGAATACCGATACTCCATGGATACTAGTGAATATGTGTTCGATATTTCTTAAAATGTATTCATAAATTTAAAATATAATTTTTAATTTTTAACACATATCCGATACTTTTCATGTATTTCGATTGCGTATCCGATACTTCTCAGACACTTTATAACACAATTTTAACAAGTTTAAACATTAAAATGCAACTTTTCCAACAATAATAACATAGTATAATTGTTGAGAAAAGTTTAAATTTTATTAACTGATAATTAGGAATACTTGTTTTATGTAATGTGAAAAGAATTTCTATATTATTTTAATGGTTGCATTTAAATTCATAATATTTTTTAAAAAATTGACCAAGAATTCTATTACCATATTTTATTTTTTTAAGATTTACCACACCATCATACCCAAATCATGTTGTATTCGTATTCGGACTTCTTTAAGTTAAAACTATAGACAGTATACCAGACTGTTATATTTTTGTCTTTTCTTTCTGTAAGACCATCCAATAATTGAAATTTCATGGATGCCAACAAGATTTCAGATTGTGACTGCTACATTGATTTTTTTTTTTTTTTTTTCGTTTTCCCCACAATGTCTCTTTCATGCGGTACAATGCAGGCATATATTTATATTTTCAATTATATCACACTTTCACTAAGATTAAGATGTAGATATTTGATCATCACTGTCATCCTCATGTAAGGTGCTTAGTGTTTGATGTTCTGTTCAGCATGAATTAAAGATGGATAATCCAAGGAAAGAAATGTAAGAGAGATTGAAGAGAACATCAAACAACACTTGAAATATCACATTCAAACCAAACCTTATAAGACTGAGATATAGCCCACAAGACTACTTTACGAAGAGAGATAGGCTCGGCCTAGGAAGTAGAAGACGAACTAAAAGGAGAAAAAACCACCGATTGCATAGTCTGACCCTGGGAATTTCGAAAAACAGCCATTCCACCACCAACCCAGTTCGACAAGGAAAACGATGCATCCACATTACATTTAACCATATACACAGGAGGGGGCAACCAATGGGAAGAGGACGAAGGAACGGGCATATTGGAAGCATCTCCCCCCGAATAAGACGCCAAAGACTGGGCAGAAGAGGCAATGCAGTCCTTAAATTCCCAAAATTTAGAAGAAACCCAGGAAACTATGCGTAAAGGAGAGAACAACTCACCTTCAAAAAGAAACCTATTACGTGCTTTCCAAATACCCCAGCAACAAAAAGCTATCCAAGTTATCCAACAAAGCGAATTCTGGTTATCAATCCCCCACCCCAATTGGGTTAACAAGTGCATCCACCATTCCTTAAAAGACCCTGGAGGGTTAGACATAAAATCCAATTGCAACGGCAATAATTTCCAAACATGAACAGATTGAGGGCACTGAAACAACAAATGCTCAATGGATTCCTCACCCATACCACACCGAGGACACACAAGCTCCACCTTCATACCATGCAACTGGAGAAGACTACACACCGGAAGAGCATATTGACAACATTTCCACAAAAAATGTTGGATTTTGGGGGGAACGATACATTGCCACAGACGGCACCATCCATTAATATGAGTAGAATCAACTGGAGAATTGTCGAACGAAAAGGAAACAGGAAATCTTGTCATGCGGTTAGCCAAACGATAGGCAGATTTAACAGAGAATTAACCATTAGACTCCTTACCCCAAACCAACGCATCCTCTTTAAAGCAAAAACTGAAACTACAAGCCAGAATATTAGTCACAATGGATAGTGGAAATAAAAAATGAAGCAACTCCACATTCCATCTAGTACCAGAGGAATTAAAAAGCTCATGCACCAAAAACGGAGTCTCCCTAAAAGAAGGCCTAGACAATGTACCAGAGAGACCCGGCACCCAACAATCCGTCTATATATTAATAGAGCGACCATTACCCACCACCCATCGGGCACAGTTTTCAAGAGAGATTGGGCAGACCAAATACTTCGCCAAGCCCAAGAAGGATTAGATCCCAATGGCACATCCAGAAAGGAACAATTCCAAAAGTATTTAGCTTTAAAAAGTTTAAAGGCCAATCCCTATTGAGAAACTTGAAAATTCCACCCTTGTTTCACCACAAAAGCAACATTATATGCCTCCAAATTGCGAAATCCTAATCCTTTTTCAAGAGAGATTGGGCAGACCAAATACTTCGCCAAGCCCAAGAAGGATTAGATCCCAATGGCACATCCAGAAAGGAACAATTCCAAAAGTATTTAGCTTTAAAAAGTTTAAAGGCCAATCCCTATTGAGAAACTTGAAAATTCCACCCTTGTTTCACCACAAAAGCAACATTATATGCCTCCAAATTGCGAAATCCTAATCCTTCCTTCCTCCTTTGCATTGCATAAAACATTCCATTTAACCCAACTAAATTTTAACAGATTCTGCATCAGAACCACACCAAAACCCCCAAATAATCTTCCTCATTGACTCACAGAGCTTACGGGGTAACTGAAAATAAGACATCAGATAGGTGGGTAAGGCATTTAAAACTACTTTAATTAAAGTTTCCTTACCTGCAGGGGATAGAAGTAGAGATTTTCAGTTCGCCATTCAGCTAGCAATGTGATCCGAAATGTAATGAAAGACATCCCATTTAGAATGGTCGATAATTGCTGTCATACCCAGATATTTGGCACACAATCCTTCCTCTTGAATTCCCAGCAGCTGACTTAGACGAACACGATCCTCAACACTAGTATTGGTAGAGAAGAAAATGGAGGATTTAAAAAAATTAATCTGTTGTCCGGATGCCTGTTCATACTGCTTTAATAACTGTGGCAGAACTGCAATCTCAAAAATAGAATCCTGACAGAAAATAATAGAATCATCTGCAAAAAACAAATGTGAAACATAAGGCGCCTGGGGACATATACGGATCCCAGATATAACACGATGCTAAAGAGCAATCTGTAAAGACATAGATAAAGCTTCAGCACACAAAATAAATAAACACGGGGATAAAGGGTCCCCTTGTCTGAGCCCCCTCATAGGTCGAAACATACCAACAGGTCTACCATTAAGCAGAACCGAATATGAGACCATAGAGATACATGCATGGATGAGACGAATCCAATGCGTATGAAACCCCAATTTCGAAAGCATTGCCAATAAAATTTTTTATTCAATTATATCATAAGCCTTACTCATATCTAGCTTTAAGGCCATAAACGCCTTCTGCCCTGAACGTTTATTTTTAAGATAATGGAATATTTCATGAGTAATAAGTATATTATCAGTGATGTGACGTCCCGGAACAAAAGCACTTTGGGACTCATTAACCATTAAGGGGATGGTTTGTCGTAGTCTATTAGCAAGCACCTTAGCAACAATACGATAGACAATATTGTACAATGAGATAGGTCGATAATGAGACACGGAAGTGGGAGACTCAATTTTAGGAATAAGAACAATGTTGGTATGATTCATACTAGATAATAAATGGCCAGAATGCATGAAATTACGTACCACATCAATGACCTCCGTCTTAATAATATACCAATAGTGCTGGTAGAACAAAAGGGTCATACCATCCGGACCTGGGGCTTTGCAGGGTTGCATGTCAAAAAGCGACCGACGAATTGCATCTTCAGAAGGTTGTTGAATTAAGGTCTGATTCATGTCCGAAGAAACATGAGATGGGATATGCCTGAGAAAATGATCAATTCCCACCGGTGTATTCGTATGGGACAGATCTTGGAAGTAACCAAGAAATATATCTTGAATTTGCGCCTCCTCCTCAATCCATCGACCAGTAGAATCTTCAACCCCAGAGATATGATTTCGCTTTTGTCGACGAGCAGTTGAGGCATGAAAAATTTTCGAATTACGATCCCCCAACCTCAGCCAGTCAATCCGTGATTTTTGAAACCAATACATCTCCTCCTACCTCCACAAAGAATTCAGTTGACATTCTTCCAGACGCACTTGAGCATGATTATATTCCTCCATATTTTCTTTCAACTGTTTCAGTCTAAATTCACTGCGGGTAATCTGGTGCCGAGAATTGAATTTTGTAGTTCGAACCCAGCGCAGGAGAGCTTTCTTATAGGATTTAATTTTTTCCGACCATCGATACATACGAGAACCGAATATAGACACTCCCCCCGCATCTCAAATTATCTCAGCACATACCGGATCCGACACCCATCTTGCATTAAAATGGAATTGGCAAGATTTCTTAAAAGGTCCTGGCAAAAGTTGAAGAAACATAACGCAATGATCCGACCCCGATCACTGTAAGATGGCGCAGGCTAACCTGGGGAAACAGCCGACACCAAGCTCTAGTAGCTAAGGCTCGATCTAACCTTTCTTGAATACGAGTCCTCCCACTCTAATGGTTACTCCATGTAAAAAGGTACCCTTCAAAACCTAAATCCAAAAGCCTACAGTCACTCACCATGGTCCAAAAATTCTTCAACACCCAATAGGGTTTTGGATTACCCCCACGTTTTTCCATAGGTGATAACATATCATTAAAATCGCCAATAAGTAGCCAACGGTCCTCCCAAGGTTGTTTCATCTTTTTAAGATAGTCCCATTGGGCCACTCGAATGCCGTCATCAGTACTAGCATAAATGAAAATAAGAACCCATAACCCCTTATCGAACAAAGAAAATTCAACCGTAATTTGATATTCACAATAATCCACTATACGGAATAAATTGGGTTGATGCCAAAACATAGCGATACCACCAGTTGTCCCGACCGAATCAACATTCCAGACAAAATCCACCTTCAATCTTCGACGAATCCGCTGCAATTTCGGTAAGTGTGATTTGGTCTCAAGTAATACAAGCACATCCGGGCAATGATGGCGGTGAAGCTGCAACAATTGTCGCACAGTAACACGACTACCCACTCCTTGACAATTCCAAACCAGAAATCGAAGAGGAGGATGGGGCAAAAGAGGCGAGGGATAAGACTAACATGGAAAATGAGAAGGCTCGAATTTAGTCCTAAAAAAAGAAGCTTTACCTGAGTCAGGGAGACTCGGGTTTGTCCAACAACGGGCTTGGACACAGGGAGGAAAAACAGAATCGTGGGCCACATCAAAAGAGCCCACCTCCAAAGGCGGTCCAATAGTGAATCTCCCAGTTGAACAAGAATTAAGATTTGAACTCGGCCCATCAGGCAAGGCCTAATGTCTACCCACTTCACAGCCCACAATTGGTGCCCTATCTGTATCACAACCAGACATCGACCTAGCACTATAGCGAAACCCTTGCGCAGCCACCATGGCTGATTCGGCCATTAACACATGCAAAAAACCAGCACAAAATGTAGCAAAACACCGAAACAATAACAGAAGACTAACCCCCAACCCTTCCCAAAATCTTTAGGAAGAAGGATGAAACAGTCGAACTAGTGAAGATGGGAAATCACCAGCACAAAACAATCACCATACACGCCGATGAACAGAAGCCCTTACAACAAAAAATTTCAACAAACAAACCACAAATTCCGAAAACTGCCCAAGAGAAGAGAACCACAACCTTGAAACACAAAGACACCACGAAGCGGAACCCAAAGAGGCTCCTCGAAATCATAATCAAAACGCCCAACCAAAACCGAAAATCGCCAAGAAAAATAGGCACGAAACGCCCTAGATTAGAAAAACACCACTCACCACTCACAAAAGAGGGAGATCAAACGAGCAAAACACCCAAATCTCGATAAAACGAGAACACTTTGAAAACAGAGACCCTTGACGGCGCAAGGAAAATATGAGATTAACTTGTACTTAATTCAATTATGTCGCAAAAAGTAGGATGGTGAGAACTTGTCTATAATATAAAATAAGTGTACAAGACAAGTGTCGTATATTTCACAAACAATAAGAGTGATCGAGTACACATGAAGATTGTAAACTTTCAAATGCAATACAACACTTGTGCAATAGTGCAGAGTATCCAGACCATCTCTTAAACTTTATCAGTTACTTTTTTTTATTAAAAAAAATTAATTTTAAATTTTATTTATTTATATATACATATTTCCAAACCTTAGACTTATGAATTATGAGTTTTGAAAAGACACATTCTAGCGTACACCCTAGGGAATCTTTTTATACTGTGCAATGAATGTACATCGATTTTTTTAACCCAATGTACATTGATTGAATTTAATAGATTTTATTATTAAAATGAGTCCTTTTCAACCGTTGTTGTCTTTTGGTCTATTAAGCACCAAATAAACAACGAAAAGTAAAAACACAATCGGGGGGGGGGGGGAAGTAAAATGTAAAATAGAAAGGTGGAAAGTCTGAGTTTGGCACAATGTCTCTTTCCTGTATTAAATTACATGTGTGTGTGTCTATATATATATATTTATATATATAAAAAAAAATATTAAGTCTACATAGATAGAACTAGAGAGTTGAGAAAAGTGAAAGGACAATGTTTAGCTATTCACTAATGAGTTGTTTAGCTACTCACTAGTGAGTAATTTTAATAACACATTAACTTTAATAACAAAATTAATAAAAATATAAAAAAAAAAAATGAGAAAAAAGTCGTATCGACCCGTTTTAATTGGGTAACCACCCTTTCTTTTTTGTCTTTTTTTTTTTCATCGATTCCCAAAACCCCGCCCTCCTCTTTCCATAGAGTACTACAAAATGCTAATTCCTCCATCCCTGTCAATTCAGTAGAAGCAAAACACACATTGCAGCCTCTTTTTTTTTTTTTTTGGATGTCTTCGTGTGCAAAGAAGTATATAAGAAAACAGATAATTTAATGCCTTTGGCTTCCAATGCTTAAACTGACATGGGAATTAAAAGTCCTCATGCTAGGACGCCAATGAGTCAAACATGTTCATAGCATTAAAGTTTGCCAGCAATACCCAATTTGATCTGACTCAAATTTCGGTTATACTGTGAACTTCAAAATGAAATACTTCGATCACCTAGATTATCGATAGTCAATATACTTGGCCGACGCTCAAATTGATCGAATCAAACTCAAGTTACAGATGGATTAAATTTATACAAAATAATAATAATAATAATAATAATAAAAGAAAGAGAGAGAAAAAAGAAGAAGAAGATATGAGTTATCATAACTAATTTATATGATAAACCTAAAACATATCACAAAAGGGAAGAAAATTCACAAAAGAATAATAAAGGATTGAAATTAAAAACAAACATCTCAAAGAATAATGTAGATGGGAGGGGCAAATTTAATTCCCACGGTAGAGAGAGGAGGGCGAGGGTTTGAGAATCGAAGAAAAAGAGAGAGAAAAGAGAAGGGTGGTTATCTAATTAAAACGGGTTGATCCGACTTTTTATTTTATTTTATTTTATAATTTTGTTGATTTTTTTATTAAAGTTAATGTGTTATTTTTTTATTAGAACACATAAAGAGTGAATAGGGTAAAATTACTTATCAGTATATAATTAAGCATTGTCCAAAATGAAAATAGAAAAAGAATCGTGATGGAATAGAAAATCTTAACTGAAGGGTTGAGGATGGTGTGGTGGCTAATTTTTTGGCCCACACTCATTGAGTTACAGTTGAGTGTGTGTTTTGATTGTGTGTGTATAATATATATTTATTATACATATATATCATTTTTTTTTTTTTAAATGAAAGATGATATTTACACTATGTTTTGAAAATGCACTTGGTTTTAGTCTTTTTCTTGAACTAATAACAAAAATATCTTTGATAAAAGTGGTACTATACTGCTTCTTAATTAAGCTTAATAAATCCAAGGGCGGTGATGGACGGTCACAGACGCATAATTAAGAAATGATGTAGTACAGACTTATATAAATATATATATATAAAAGCAGCAATAAGCTCACATTATTCCACCACCGCACTGTACCCAAACACCATTCAACCACAAAATCTGTAGCTATGCTATTTTTAATGTAACATTTGAGTCATAATTAGCTACTTTAATGTGTCAAGATTCAAGATAAAAACAAAATCTAAGGCATAAGTACTTGAATATTATTGAATGATGGAACATTTATCTAATTGTAGCTTAATGATCCTTTTTTACTTTTTAAAATAAAAAGTCGAGAATTCAAGCCCTAAGACAAAAGTGAATTTGTTTTTTTGGCCCACTCCAAAACTGAAAAATTGGATTTTTTTTTTTTTTTTTTCTTCTGCACTGGACCATAATAAGAGCCATTAGGCATTATTTGGCTGGCACAAACATTGCCTAACTAGCTTTATTGGCCAAAAGAAGTTGAATTTTTTTTTTTTTTTTTTCACCTTTTTTTTACCTCTATAAATTCATCAACCCTTATGGTCCTACCATCATTCGTCTCATATCCAACTCATTTCTAATTCCTACTCCTTCTGGTTAAAATTTTTTATTTTCTCAATCTTATTTTAATAATCAATCCAATTATGTATATCCTGAATCACTATAATACAATTACAAAATAAATATATATTATTTTTGAAGATCGAAATCGCCTCATTATATTACCATCGTTAGCAAAATTTGGAAGGTGAAAAGCGGAGACTCCAAAATATTTACTTGACTCTTAAAAACGATCACGTGACAAATTTGAAGAGGAGTTGGAGATGCTCTAATATGGACGGTTTGGGTTGGCATGGTACCACATTTAGGCCATTGTCTTGTCAAAAGCAAGCCACCAAATAACTTGCAGATTTACTAGTATTTTTGGGGTGCCATGTCTGGTCTAGAATTGGAAAGCTATAGTCTAGAGGCAGGTGGGGGTGTGTTTCTGGTTAGGAGAGATGAATGTAGCACAAAATAGATACTATGGTACAGTTTTGTATAGTTTACCAAATTAATTTTTTTTTTTTTTTCTTTTTTTTTTTTTAGGCTACAGAAAAAAACGCAGACCAGAAACTAGAGATCAGCGTCAATGACTTGGATCAACCCAGGAGGCCAAACATCGCAGTGAAAACCACTACACTTAGACCTGAGAGCCCATTTGCCAAGGAAGTGAGCAACTCTGTTGCAAATTCTAGGAGTCCAAAGAAGCTTCCAAGAGTGCAGATGATGAATCATACAAGCAATATCCTCTACAATAACAGGGGAAAATCCATCCACCGAATGGAGTTGCATAATGCGCTGATTATCGCCTTCAATATCAACATTTGTGAGGCCGCACGAAGATAGAAGTTTAAGACTTTCCCTCAAAGTGAGAGCTTCTGCCGCTGCATGCGATCCCACGTTCTCAAAAAAAATAAAAGGCGCAACGAACCAGTCTCCCTTTGTCATCCCTGAGAATGGCACCACCCCCCGCGAAATGGGAGAGGAATTGAAAGCGGCATCAATATTTAGCTTTAATCTACCTAAAATAGGGGCTTGCCAAGAAGATGGCCAGAATCAGAAATAGTGTCAAAGAGAATAATAAAAAATAAATAAATAAATAAAACCGTATGTGTTACTCGACTAATGACTCCAGATCAATTATGTGAATTAATGTGTTATGAAAAATAAATAAAAAAAAATGAAAACATTTTACCCACTAAAATTTAAAGAAAAGTGATGGTTAGATTTATTTCTAAGTGTAGAGTGTAGTCTTATCCATTCGATGAAGTAAAGGTCTACTTTTATCACATGGATAAAAAAACTTTCAACTCTTAGATTTAAGACCTATTATCTAGGTGGAGGCTTCTATAAAGTGAATGGAGACTGTATTAATCTTGTCCACTTTAATTATAAAATGGATAAATTCCATTTACTACGCTCCTCCCTTTAAGAAATAAATTTAAATAACATTACAATTCAGGAAGAAAAACAATATTCGAACAGTCATTGCTCCCAAAAGAATTAAAAATTGTACAGTCCACAACAATCCCATATGTAATATTTTGTTAATCCTCCCTACAAATACCAGTTTCACTTTAACAAATTATTCTATGTGTGCAAACTACTTTTAAAAATCCTTATCCAAAAAAACTACTTTTATAAAAATTTATCTATAATGATATTTATAATATATCATGTTCCTCCGAATTTCACTCGAAACTCTCTCTCTCTACAAAAGTCACAAAACAAAACAGGACACTTATATATATATATATAACACACACACACACAACATATGTCCGTCTACACACACCAGCTGGAAGGGTATTATCTGCTCTCCTCCTTTCCGTTTCTCTCTCTCTCTCTCTCTCTCTCTCTCTCTCTCTACCTTTCGGCTTCTCTCTTGAGATATATATATATATATATATATATACATCATCCCATGTCCTTCGCCTTCTCAATACATTAGCTTGTAAGGGCTTCTTTTGGTTCATTCCTTTTATGGGTTCGGGTTTTTCTTTCCTATTTGCAAAAAGCAATCTGCGTACAGCTCCGTTGCAGGAGCCGAGTCTCGGCGATTTACCGGAGGCTTGTGTGGCGTCGATTCTAGTGTATTTAGACCCACCGGAGATTTGTAGACTCGCACAACTCAATCGAGCCTTTCGAGGCGCCTCGTCAGCCGATTTCGTTTGGGAATCGAAATTGCCTTCCAATTATGATTCTGTTATTGAGAGCGTGTTTGATGATTTTCCCCCAAAATTGTGTAACAAAGATATATATGGGAGACTCTGTCGACCCAATTCTTTTGATGGAGGCAAAAAGGTTTCTTTTTCACTCTTACATCCGGTTTGGTTCTATAGAAAATAAACAAGGTTTATGTTATATATATATATATATAGCTCTGGAAAACGAAAAATTAAAAAAAGAAAAAAAAAAAAAAGAAAAAAAAAAAAAGAAAAGAAATGGAAATGGAGAGAAATATTCTTGAAAACTTATATATTTTCTGCTTGTCCAAAACATGGTTTCATTAATCTCTGAAAGTTGAATATGAGCTAATGGGTCTTAGTTTCTTGAAAATTTATTCGAAGAAATGTTTTGTGGCTTAGGATATTGGATTATTCAGGTTTGTTGATTGGGTGGTTGTCGATATGGGTTTTGTGCAGAAAGTTTGGCTGGATAAGAGTACAGGAAGGATTTGTTTGTCAATTTCTTCAAAAGGATTGGTGATAACGGGCATACATGATCGGAGATACTGGAAAAGAATTCCATCGGAGGAATCTAGGTGAGGATTCGGAAACTTTTTTTATTTTATTTTATTTTTTGTAATGAATTCCTTGAAAATAGAGAGCAGTGTGTTTCTCTGTCGTGTATGTTTTAGTTTAGAGTCATCGAATGATTAAATCTAAACGTTTGAGTCTATCTCCACCTCCAAATTCTCCAAAAATGGCTTCTTTTGCTTTCCCTTCTCCGTCTCTATCTTATTCTTTAATTGTGTTTTCCTCTTCAAGCATGTGAATTCAATATTATCTAATGTTCATTTTCTTGTATATATCTCTAATGATACTAAGTAGCATTCAAAATTTGTATCCATTTTCATGACATTATGCATGTATCAGATATATCATGCCGAATTCTTCAGAAAATATTGTGTCTTCCATAGTGGGATTTGATAAGTGAGATTTCAAGTGTACATAATCCTCTTCTGTTTGTAGAAATGATTCGTTGTGGGGAAATGAAACTTTCATCAAAGAGAAGCAAGTGAAAGGCTTTCATAAAATTTCTGGTAAAATTGAGAATGAACATGCCAGATCTAGAATTGGTAACTACACTCATTTCCAGAAACAAAAAATTCCCAATTTTTTCGGTTTCCTGAAGAGCTCCCATTTCATCATTGAGGATCAGATTACGCCACTCACTCAATTTTTTCGGTTTCTCATAGATAAGGCAATAGATTGATGTTCAGTTTTATAAAGGCATTAAATTTTCCCATATAATGAGCCCAAAAACTTAAGGGCAATCTTGATCGATTCCCCGTTTTTGATACCAAATTTGGTTTTGAGGAAAGCGCTTCCAGTTTTGATAATTTTCATAATGGTAAGACTTGGACGCCAGACTTTGATTCCTAGTTGCATATGCATGTCAAATATCTGAATTTATATAATCGGGATTGGATTCTGTTTCCTGAGCACAATTCCAGGCAGCCTCAATTGATTGAGGTTTATTATTCATTGAAGCAATTGAGGTTTATTATTCATTGAAGCAAATGGATTATAAGAGAATGGAGAGAAAGCTATGCATAAAGTGAGCAGTTCTAGATATAAAATTTGCAACCATCTCTTTACTTTCAAAAACTTTTTGTGGGGGGAGTATAAATCAGAACAACTACAGCAAATCATTCTCATATTTATTGTCTATGTTGTCTTGTTATTATTGTTGTTGTTCTTGGTAGTAGTAGTTGTCTTTATTATTATCATTGTTGCTATAATGTTACTGTGATGACACTGCTATTGTTTTGGGGAGAGATAGGGAGTTTATTCAGGAAAGCATTGGTATCCTGAAGTTACAGAAAGAAAAGATATTATGGTAATAATAAAGAGATATTATGAACCTTTTGGTACAGTTTGTTCGGGAAACTTCTTACAAACAAGTAAAGTTAGATGAGTTGAGGATGTATTTAGTGACCGAGTCATCATAACCCCTTTAAGTAAACGAATCAACTTGCTGATTTTGTAGAGTTTTCAGTAAGATCAATCCATGTTAGCATAAGGAAAAGCCACATGGAGTCATGGACTAAAAAAAAAAAGAGAGCATTTGCTTTCATTTGATATATGGATGATGATGTTATCTGTGAGATTGTTGGAAGAAAATGTCCTAAAATAAAATGGTGGAAACTAATTAAGCTTATTCTTGATTTAATGAACGAGATTACCATATCCTATTTTTCCTTTAGGAAATTCTCTATTGTATATATATATATAGTGATTTCTTTTGGAACTCAATGAATTATTCAAAGTTGAACTGTATGGAAAACCAGAATCTCCTTTGTTTTCACATCAAACCCATTCCTTGGATTTCACAAACATAGGTCTAAGATGATGCTGCCTCGAAATGTGGACAATATTGGAAAGAACAGATCATTTGTTTGTTTTTGCTCATTTTTGATGAAATTTCTGGCCTCTCAAAAGTTGGACTATTCTGATTCATGGCATGATTATTGTGTTTGTGCAAAAGCTACAAATCTACAATATGCTAGTGTTTAATGTACTTTACCTAAATTTAGATGCAACAGCCTGTGCTTACTGCTTAACCGTAAAATAACTGTTGCATCGACTGTGTGTGCTGTTCCAGATGGAGAATTGTTTTATTTGTTCTTTTTTCAGTTTTTCCAGTTGGTAGAGTATTACTGTAATAAAATGCTTTAATTAATTCTTGAAACATAGTTTTATAGAGTATTTTTATTGATTTAGAATTCCCTGGCATCATGTAGATTCTGCAGTCTTGCTTATCTTCAGCAAATATGGTGGTTTGAAGTTGACGGGGAGGTCGAATTTCCATTCCCAGCAGGGAGCTATAGCCTATTCTTCCGGCTGCATTTAGGACGGACCTGTAAGAGGTTTGGTCGCCGGGTATGCAACACAGAACATGTTCATGGTTGGGATAAAAAGCCGGTACAATTCCAGTTTTCGACTTCAGGTGGTCAGCATGCTATTTCTCAGTGTTTCCTAGATGAACCTGGAAAATGGATACACTACCATGTGGGTGATTTTGTTGTTGAGGACTCGAGTGCACCAACAAAAGTTAAATTTTCTATGACTCAGATAGATTGTACACATACAAAAGGGGGTCTTTGTGTAGACTCTGTACTAATTTATCCTAGTGAGTTGGGAGAGAGGTTAAAGCATTTTTGAACCCTTTCGAGATATAGGGACTTAGTTATATATTTATACAGAGGTGTAAAATTTGTCTATAGCAAGCAGCGTGTGTCTTTAAGTATCCACTGTTTGGCTAGTGTACTGTTATTTTCTTTTGATCTCATTTTACTTCCGTCTTTTTTTTATTTTTTTTTTATGAGAAATTTAAAGACGGCTCAAAGAATGCGAATGCCAAAAAAATGGCAGGAGATTTGAAATTTGAAACCGGAACATGAAAAAGTAAATATAACCTAGTATATCAGAAAAACTTCCTGCCACTGGTTTGATTAACCAGAGAACGAAAAATGTGCAATACATTTTCACATTTTCCGATCATTATAGGACCGTTTTGGACAGCAAGAAGGCCAAAAGGAAGGGCCAACACATTTTCCGATCATTATGGGACCGTTTTGGACAGCAAGAAGGTCAAAAGGAAGGGCCAACACATTTTCCTGTATAGTTTGACAAGACCTTCTCAACCTGAAGTGACCCATTTCCGATTGTGTGTGTGCGAGAGAGATTCAGACCAGATAGTTCTCAAAAACATCATTTTGTATTTAATATATATTGCTTAACCTCTATAGACTCGTTGTTTTGGTTCGGATTAACTCCATAACACTGAACTTTTGAACCTCTTTATCTTTCACAAGATAGAGATAACTAGCAAGACTCGAGAACTATACAACTCTATGCTGGGCTTAATATTCCGCAGAAGACCTAACAAAAACGTTAAATCAAAATGAACTATGCCTTCCAGTCATAGCCCATGCCCTTCCAGTCACCAGTTAAGTCCCCAATTTCAGTAAAGTCATCAGCCATTTTGAACTCCTCAGGAAGATCGGGTTCCCTCTTGATTAAAGTGCCACTGCCACAAACCCGGGAAGAGCTACTGTTAGATGCAGAATTGACATTGTTGGTCCTCCCTGGGACACTACCTAACACATCTGCCGTAACAGCGCCAGCAGATTTAGAATTACCAGTAACATTACCAGTGACAGCGCCAGTAGATTTCGTATTACCAGTAACACCGCCAGTAGATTTAGTATTACCACAACCAGGCCCATTCGCAACCATAATTGTGCCCCTGGATCTTCTTGTCAAGCCATCGGATGTACTTCCATTGAACTCAACGGGGACTTGTTCCTTCACCCTGCCATTCGCTCTGGTGTTAGTCACCATCTCCTGCAGTAATTTATGGATCATATGCTGCTGTAGAATCTTGTTGCTATGGGAGGACTGGGAAATTGACAAACCATTGTCGGGTGAGCTAGAAAACAGTCCTGTACTTGGGGATTGGGAGCCAAGAGCCGGTGAAGATGCTTTCTGATTAGAACATCTCATTGAAGGAGGCTCCTGCTTTACCGTGCCTACATTATGGGATGCAGAACTCTGTCTCAGCAATGTCTGGTAGTAGTAATTGGTCAGTGCCAGTGATGCTGTTCCCGAGTCTTCCAAAATTCCACCATCAGTCATGTGAGAGTTGTCATTTATGTTGCTGGTTGGATCAGGAGGCATCATCAACTTATTTCTCTCAGTCCGCAGACCTTGGGCACTGCCTTGCTGCTCGGTTTGCTCCACCCACTTCATCTGGGTTTTAGTTTTGGTGTCTTCTCGAAAATAGTTCTTCAAACTCTCTACAAATGAGAATTTGTATTAATTATAAGTTGAGATATATTCTAGGCAACTGCTTCAAATAGTAATAGAGCAAAACAAGGATTCTATATTTGTGGGATATTAACTAATATTACATATTAATAATGGTCTATTTTTGTCCTAGTGGCTTTGGGTCTTGACTCTCAAGTCCTAGGTGAAGGTTTTAAGACTAATACAGAGAAAAGAAAGGAAAAAAATATTACATATTAATATTTTATTGAAAATTGATCAAGACATCTCTGCTAGTAAATACCAATACTTCCTTGTTAATCTAGCTACAATAGTAACCCTCTGATTGATTGCTGAGGTAGTGGAAGGGAAGAAAGAAGAATTGGAATCAATGAGCAGTTATGAGACCTTCAATCTGTTCCGTACCACCCTTCCCCTTTCTCTTTCTCCTCCCTCATTCACCAAACAAAGTTACAATCAAGAATGGGAAAGTCAAAGCTCAGATTTTTTTTAATAAATTCACATAAATGACAAATAAAGATGGAATTAGAATTTATTTCAACTGAATTTAGTCAAGAAATAAATTTCATTATTATTGTGCTTCAAAACAGAGAACATGAGAAGAAAAAAGAAAAGAAAAAACTTCATCAATGTGCAACAGTAATCGAGCAACTAATAAATATTCTCAAACCATTTGGTCCAAGAATCAATAAAATTTCACCTAGAAGAACAAATTCAAGTGGAAGCAACATTCAAAGGGAAAAATTAAAGTTGTGCTAAATGTCAATTATACCAAAAAGATCACAAAGAATCAAAATTTACAGTGTTTATAATATATGCATACCAATTGGTCCAACATTGTTTTCATGGCTGAAAGTCATCAAATCTTTCATGCTGCTGACAACTTCAGCAATCTGTGTGAATCAACAAACGTAAGATTGTGCAAGAGAATATTAGAAGAAATAACTCTCCAGAAATTAAATTTTGGATTTACACACAGATAAATTCTCCTAGATGTACCTGCAAACACCTGAGGTATCTTTTGGCAAATCCCAAGTCATTTACCAGTATTAACTCCAAATTCCTTGCAAGCTGACGTCCTGCTGTTAGGAACCTACAACAAGAGGAATAACTGTGTAGTGAGAACCAAATCAATGTATTTGTATTTTGTAAGGGCTTGACCCCAGATTGTGGTCTGGTTTTCTCCACAGATCATTTTCCCAATCCAAATAGAGCTCCAAAATTTGACTTGGGCAAGAAAACCTGTTGAAACACGTACTGGAGGAGTCATTTTGCTATACAGGTTGGTTTCATGCAACGCCAGCAACACCGTGATCATGAAAAGTTCTAACTTTTGACACTTCTTTCAAGCTCCTAGACACATCAATCATAATCCAACCCTTTCAATATTTCAATTATATATTATTTATGGTTCCACATTGATTTCATCTTTTTTTTTTAGATATTTGAATTCCTTACATATTGGTCCTCAATCCATGGATTTAGGTTTTCTAGCTCTCTTGTTACTGGATCATGTCAAGTATTTTTTTGGTAAGAGTCAAGCCCATCCAGCCATCGGCCATCCAGGGAAAATATAAGAATAAAAGGAACCACAAAAGGAAGAAGTTTGCAGATAAAGCCACTCATCCAAATATGTTTGCAGTAATACGAAGATCCAATGCAATATCTTACATGGAAATTTTGAATGACGTAAATTTTTTATACCATCTGAAATGCATTTAGTTGCACCCTAATTTATATTGCGTCATTTTTTTGGAGACAACCACCAATAGTCATAATCTTTGGGAATCATGCCTTCAGTAAAAAATTACAATTAGACATTGGAAGAATATATATAAATATAATTGCTCAATTTAGAAAAGAAATTCTTTCATAACCTTGACTTACATATTGCATTTCAATTGCAAATCCTGTTGTGAAAGCCTATCAGAAGCATTATCATTTATAGTACTTTGACATTTATTTGCAGACTGAACCAACTGATTCACCTGCATACCAGAACATATTCAAAAAGAATTTTAGACAAGTAACTTAGATATGTGATATTATGCACTGTATGCAATATATAGAAGGAAATATGTTCACAGGCACTTGGGGAAGAATAAAAAATGCTCACAGGCAAGAGAATTTGGATTGAAATTAAAAATAGAATTCGCACATTAGTATCCTTATCAAACAAAAAGAAAAAAGAATTGGCACATCGGTATGAACTCTATTTGAACCAATCACATGTATGCCACCTATTCGTATCAACAATTGGCATGTCAAATAGCTCTCCCAAGACCAGTATCCAAAAAGTTTTGGATACTTAACAAAATAAAACAACCTTTAGTCACACATTAAAGATGCAGAAAAAGTTACGCGTGTATCCGGCTAGGTGCAAACAATTCCTTGGAGGGGGGGGTGTGTGAGTACCAACTAGGAAAAAAAAACTACGCTTGTACTTTCAGCTTTTACTGTGAAACCTTAATTCAAACTTATTCGTCCTTGCGATGTGCTTTGAATGGTGTCCTACTCCTACACACAAACTTTTTAATGTCAGATGTTTGGCAATTGTCCTGTACCCACCTAAACAAGACATCTCTATATCAACAAATCCTAATTTTGAAGTGAACGATTTGATTATCACAACAGGATAACATGAACAGAATTTTTAAGGCTTGAATACATTATTCACGAAAATCTAAAAGCACATATTTATTACATTAAATATAAGACCCAAAGGTAACATGAGGAAGACCAATTTATGGATCAATAAGCTGCAATAACTACAACAGTGTCTAATAACAGCTGCTCGTATTGAAGGAGAAAAATGATACCTGAGGTGCAACCAATCTACGAGGCAAAAGTTCTTCATGATGTCGAGCACAGAACTCCCAAGACAATATCTGAAGAATACATATCATATAAGTACCGCAGGTTTAGAAGAAAACAATGCTCAAATCAAAACCGGCAACAGTATCCAAGGTTTCATGGTATGAACCTGTTAACGTTATTCATATTGATAATTTAACTCACCTTCAAGTCGTGACTAAAAATTACACGAAGTTGACCCTCACGAACAACACGGAATTGTTCATACACACTCTCTTGAACTGCTTTTCCATACTCTAACATCATTAATCCAGATTGGAATCTACGCTCGTGTGGTAAATCAAGGAATAGAAGTTCATCAATGACCCCACTCTCATATTTCATTTTACTAAGCCTAGGAAGTATTTCATAAATCGCCTCTGCCAAAGAAAAAAAAATACAGAGAGAAGTCAGATGAGATCGGTAAAATCAAGAAAACACGATCAATGAATTTAACATATGATGATAATCGAATAGAAGCTGAAGCAAGATCAAGCCAGTAACCAAAACTCCTTGGTTTACCAATAATTTTACATGTTAGTTTAATATTTTCCAACAGTGTGAAAATTTAAAATAGAAATTAATTGACTCACCTACATTTTTTGAAGGGTTGGGATATCTAGAAAGGAGCAAAGGAAAATAAAAAATAACACCTTTTTTTTTTTATTTTATGCGCTACATTAATGATGCAGTCAAGTTCCTGAAGCGCTTCATTCAATTTAAAGGATATGGGATGGAATCCACAACTAAAAAACTTCATCCAGAGAAGCCAACAGAAGACATAACCGAGCACGACGAGTTGAGGACCATCTCAACAACTCTCAAGCAATGGTAACATGGACTCGAGTACATGTGTCGGGTGTGGATATGTATCTATGCGTCGGGCCTGTCAAATCTTCATACATAAGGACATATGGACACCGCAAAATATTCATATTATTTAATATTTAATATTTTTATTTTTATTCTCGAGTAAAATAACATCTTTAGGTTACAGTGTCCAATATAGGCATTTTACTCATTTTGAAACAATAATACAATAAAATTAAATCACTAGGTATATTTTTTAGGTGCATGTCCAACCAAAAGTGTCGGATACATATCCATACCCATGTCCAAGGATCATGTATTCGACATGGGTACTTCACCTAACTTTAAAGAGTTCATTAACATAGCTCTCAAGTTGTATGGGGCAAGAGCACTTCTACCACAAGTGTATATGGTTGCACAAGGATTAATTCAGCATTTTTTTTTTTTTTTTTGATAAGTTGATTAATTCAGAATATTCCATCATTAGATCTCTGTGAGTAGATAAGTAGAACAGAGAAAGTTCCAGCTCCATCAAGGTGTGGCTAGGTTAACAAATAATATCAATATCTTCGGGCCAATTACGGGGTGGAGTATTTAACCAGGATTGTACTTTTTTCTCATTTATCTGATAAATGATTTGCTACACAAGGTGGCCTGTAACTCCCATTGGAGACAAAGGAACTCCTAAGGTTTTATATACTAGTGAAGTATGTGACTCTGTCCCTAAATTATGATTCACCCAATCCCAATCTAAAACTAAAATAGTGTGATCAATCTTGTAATATGATAGTGCCTATAAGTTTCGAGAGCCAACTCTGAACTGAACTACAAAAATTGAGTTTGGCAAAACAGAATGCTCCTTAAGCAAAGTAGCAGCCTCGAAGTAATAATAAATTACTAATTCATATACTCAGCTGTAAGCTAAGATTGATTTTGGCCGAAAAGAATGCTCCTTAAGCAAAGTAGCAGCCTCTAAGTAATACTAAGTTACTAATTCATATACTTTTGACCTAAATTTTTCACACAGTGTGACCTCTATCTAAATATGATAGATACAGTAATTGAATGATGCAACTACAATCTTCTTTTTGGGGTGACACTCCAAGATCATGAAAATACGAAAGACAAGTTTTAACAATATTCAAGACATGCAATAATTTTGAACTTTTAGCTCATAAATAATAATAAATCTTGAAATGCAGCAAGCCTTTAATTGTAATTAATGAAACCTCAGTTATTCTGCAACACAAAATGAACCGGCACATACCACTACGCCATTAGCCCAGCTGGTATAACCTCTCTTCCCTCAAAGGGAAGGTGAGGGGCTTGAGCCCCATAATAGGCACTTGTGGGTGTGTGTGACTATTTACCTAACCAAAAAATAAATAAAATGGACTGGCACATTTGTCTTGTTAAAAAATATTGGATTGAATTGGGTCCATGAATCTAAGAATAGAACATGATTGAAATCCACTAATATTTACAATTAAAAATAAATAAATCATACCCGGCAAACAAGATCATTATCTGATTAGTGAGAGATACCACAAACAGATTTCCAGTTCTGTATTTTGTTTCATCCTTGAAGGCCATTATATATAGTTATATATCAAAAAGAATTTAACAAATTATGAACTACCAAGACAATACAATAAATTACAGCTTCAAGGGATAATGCTAAAACTGGACATACAAGCTTCATTTTGAATGCAATATAGCAACCAATTTAGCAAAGTTAGTCAAGACAGTACAGTGAAAAAATCAGTAGTGTTTTCTAGAATAAGATATAACAGAAGTGAACATAGCTGAAAGCATGACTAACCAAAAAATTTAATAGCTTGATGGGTAAAAAGAACCAGAAATGAGTTCTTAATGTCACTGGGAAGGGAAAATAATATACATCTCTATTTTTTTTTTTCCAATATACATCTCTATTTAAATAAACATAAACTAATGATTTGCTTACCAAACCCTTTCCCTGATTTAGAACCACAAATGTCACAGTGCCATGCCTCCTGAAAATAAATCAAACAAGCAAAAAATATATTCAACTTTCGGATCGCAGGGACAAACTATGATTTAATGAGGAAAAGAAGAATCAGATATGCGACACAGATTGACTCATTGACATAAGGTAGCCCTGCACAAAAAAAGAAACAAATGAAAGAGAAGAATACACAGGCAGCATGAAAACTGACCATAGCAACCTGTGAGAAAACACCAAGGGCATGTTGTCCAATATCATCATACATAGACAAACACCACCTTTTCTTGGCACCAGGAGCATAATATTCTGCAACGAACTTCCTCCAATAGGTAATATTATTGTCCTATGAAAAGCAATGAAAATAATCAGATGAGAATTAGAGTGCCATAAGACTCTACATATCTACACATATCACTGAACTGAGAAACAAAATGCAAGCAGGCTGTCAGAGTAAGAATAGCCAGTAGCGGGAAAACTAAGAAATGACATGAGAAAGAGAGCAATAATAAAAGCAGCTGCATTATTCCAATTAAACCAACTCACAGGTGGTCGGTGCCGCAGATGATACATGTACTGCATTAACCGTCGAGAACAAACACCACCATCAAGAGGGTGCACAGCAGAAACTTGATGAGGGACCTGCTGCTGTAAATGCTGCCTCATTTCTTGTTGCTGCTGTGAATGAACACCACGCAGCTGTGGAACTGACTGCAAAATTTGTTGCTTTTGCTTTTGCTGACTTTGTAATCTATGCTGCTGAATCAATTCCTGTAGCTGTGGATTATGATATTGCATCTGCACATGGTCCTGTCTTTGCAGTAGTTGTTGAACGATCTGCTGATGCAAAAGATCCTCTTTGCTGATGTCTAGCCTCTGTTTCTTACGCATTTGGGTTAAAGCACCAGGCTCCTGATTTATGCCTATGGGAAGTGAACCACGACGATTTTGTGTTGTGGCAGTGGAACTTGCCTCCAGTTGTTGCATCCTTTTACGCCCTTGTCGGCAGTTTTGGTCTATATAGGAGGACACCTGTTGTTGTGCAACAGAGGAACCATCTACAGCTGAAGGATTTAAATTAAATGACAAGCGTGATGAGTACAAGTCAATGTAAGAGTCCATATTGGCATTGCCACTTCTCTGCAAATGAGCAACAACAGGTAGTGGCAAATTGGCATCCGTGAATACAGAGCTCGGCCCAATGCTCAGTCCTGAACTTGTAATGTTGTCCAAGACTCTTGAGTTCAGGTCACCAGACACCAAATTTGCGTTCATCTGCGCCATTCTAGCTAGAGAATTCGAAAAATTTTCAAATGATAAATCCAAATGTGTGACTACTGCAGCACTGGACAGCCCATCTTTCTGAAGTGACATGCAAGAGTTTAAAGTTTCCATAAATCCCCCATCCCCACTAGTTGGTGCCACTAGAGGCACCGCCAATTGGTGGCCGGAATCCAAATAGTTCTCCAGAGACATCCCGAAGACACCCTATGGGAGTAGAAATAAAATTCATGTAACCCTTGTTACCCTGCAGAGTGCACACAAAACCAACAACCCACAAAAAATTATTCTCCCTCACGCCAGTGGAATAATAAGAAAATCTAGTTTTCCCCTTTCACGATTTCGAGATAAACAATATGTATACATTTATATATATATATATATATTATAATACAAATTAATCATGAGCTCCAATTGAAGCAACTAAATTGGAAATTGGGGTGGCTAATAAATATTATTTTCAAGTACATCTCCTTCAATAAAATAAAAAGGAAAAACAAAAGTGGCATTCAAACAGTGAAGAAATGTACTGATGAAGCTAAAATCAAACACTAAATAACATCATGCCTGCAACTTATTCAAGACTAACAATGATACATAACAACGACCACCATTCATGTGTATGTATTATATAAAACCTAGCAACAATCCAAAAGGAAAAAGTAGCTGTTTCCAACTCAATTAGCTATCAAAAAGAAGCTAACAAAAACAGAACTTATAGGGCTCAACAAACAGCAAATGGCACCAAAAATACACAAATGTACCATTTAATCTCAAAACCAACACCAACACATACGTTCAATGAAACATAACAAATCAAACTAGAAATATCAGCTGTCCACATGAAAAATAGTCCCAAAAAAAAAAAAAAAATTAACCTAAACCTATCCAGATGAAAACTTCAGACCCTATGTTTCATATTGAGTTTTCATTCGCCGCATTAATTAGCTAAACAATCGTACCACCGGCCACCTCAGTGACGTGAGGGGTTTTCTTTGTGGAGATCCAAATAAGGGAAAACCCAAGAGTCGAAGTAGTACTGATTACTTTTCCTTCACTTTCTTTACATTTTCTTGGCAAACAAACAAAAGTGTAACGAAGCAAAGCAAATTAAATGTGATTGTGAGGCGAATATTAATTTTCTCAGTTCTCGAGAAAGAAAATGGTGCGAAGCAGTATTGAAGAAAGAGAAAAAGAAGTCAAAAATCTAGAAAAGAAAGGAAAAGTAGAGAGACGGATGAGATAAATGCTAACCCTAAGAAGCTCCAAAAGGTTCCATTGATTTGTTCGGTTTGGCCATGGTGTAGTCTAGAGAGAGATGTTTTAGAGTAGTGTATATTGTTCGCGGGAAGTGCACCGAGTGAGAGTGAGGGGAGTGACCGGCTACGCCGGTTGCGGGTCCTCTCTAACCGGATAGAGATAGACTAGTAACGTTTTGTCGGTTCAGACACGCGTCAAGGAATCCACAACACCACGTTATACTCGTCTGTGACGTTTGGTAACGCTTTTTGTTTTTTGCTCGGACACGAGGCACTTATTCAAATTTTTAAGGAAATAAATTTGGAATATGATTAAGGGTACAGTGCAAAAAAATTCCTAAACTATGACCAAAAATGCAATAAATCTCTCTTAACTACAAAAAATACAATTAACTTTATGAACTATTATACTTTGTAATAATTTACCCACTCGACCGTAATTAGCGCGTGTAAGCCACTTTTTTTCTAAATACCCATTTCACCCTTATCATACAAAAATATCAAAAAAACCCTTATTCCCAAATTCATTACCCTAATTTGTATTTGTGTGTGTAAATATATATATATGTATGGATTTCATCTCTCTCTATCTATCTCTCTCGGTCACGATTCCGGTAAGATGTATATAGATTATTGGTCTCGATTTACAATATCTGTCTTCTTTATCTGTATCATCTACCATCCACATATATATATACACAGATATATACGGATTATTGCAAAGGACAAGGTTAACTGGTGAATCCTCTTGCAATTCTGGCATTCGAAGAGGTGTGTTCAAGAATAAGAAATGTTTTTGTGGTGTCAAGGTATATACACACAAATATTTTAATTGACCTATTGACATCGATCCAATCAGTAGAATACACATACACATAAAAGCGAGAGATTTATCTGGATCTGCATATTCCGATAAATCTTTTGTCAGTAAACACAAGCGCGATCGCTCAACAGATTCTGGAGAAAATTGTGGGCAACAATGACAATAGTGTCCTACTCTCAATATCGATACATCTTTCACATGAAGGGCATCGATGGCTTCGCCATGCTCTGTATGGCTAATTAATGATACTACCAGAAGTAAGGAAAATTACTCTTCTTTGATTAACCTGTTTGAGGTGGTTCACATTCCTGTTGTTGATAAGGTGGTGGGTGCTGAGGTATCAACTTGTTATTGGCTTTCAGATTATAATCTGCCACGTCATTGGTTTCAATTTAGGCCTAAGAAAGTTTAATAAAACTACATTGTTTTGTATGAGGGCATTAATGTAATATTTCTGAATTTCATCATTTTTCATTTTTTTGGAATCTTTCGTTTACGTAAGAGCATTTTCATCTTTTCTCGTTTTACGTACCGAACACGTACTATGGGGTACGCCGGTTGTGTCCGAGAGTTAGTTGGGGCGTTTAAGTGAGTTCAGAATTCTTTGAAATGTAAAGGTTGTCATTTTGACATTTTTCAGTTTTTTAGGCCGGACGATTCCTTGTGGGACCAGCTACCAGAATTATTGCGTACGGAGTTTTTGTTTGGATCCATTTGCATCATAATCATTTTAATTAATGTGTTATATGGGGTTATGAATTATTAAATGTTTATATATAATGGTGTGATGTAAAAAGGAAAAGATATGAAAAGAAAATTTTATTTTAAAAGTGGTGGGACCCACCACATATCCTTAAGCGGCAATGAGGCCACCATTGGCCTCACAATTCTCTCTCTCTCCCGTAACTCACTCTCTCCCCCTTTTCTTATCTCATTTTTTCTTTTTTCTTTCCATGTGAAACTTCATTTCTTGATTTCTCCCTCAATTTTTGGTATTTTTGGGTGCCGTTTAAGGCAAATTGAAGAGCACGACGAGATCTACGATTTGATCTGAGCCAATCTCCATTTGGCCACCATTTTGGGGACCTCAAAATTTCAGGGTTTGAGGTGAATTTGGGGCTTTTCATCAAATTGAGGTACGGGTCCCTAATCCATGACTTCTTAGGCCTTAGTGAGTCTTTTTCTTCATGGATTGTGATTTAGCATATTACATTTGTGTTGATTCTCTTTAAAACAAATTAGGTGTTGTAAATGAATTATATGCTTATGTGCATTAGATGATTTGTGTGAAAAAATATGCTTATGTGTAAATTTTCATGCCTATTATGTATAAATTATTGAGACTTGAAATATGGAAGCATGTTGATTTTGTGAGTCGTAAAGTCCTTTATTGATATTGTAATGGAAAACATGAAATTGATATTGTATTGGAAAACATGAAACATTCATGCATATCATAGAGCATGAAATGGGAATATTTTTAATTAAATGAAAGTACATAGTTTTTGGGAAAAAAGTTTAATGAAAGGTTTGCGAAAACCCGGACGCCTAGGAGGCGCCTCGTGGTCCGTGGTGTTAATGTATTCTAGAGGGAAGTTGAACTATCTAGGCCCAGACGATGCCATAGAGGTGCCATGTGGTTGGGGATTGCTAGCTCACCCTCTCCTCGTGACGCCATAGAGGTACTATGGATCGGGTTGCATTGACGGTTTGGATTAGTGAAACGGAATGGTTTTATTTGGAAAAGTTAGGAAGAAACATTTCATGACATTGCATCCCATTGCACGGCATAATTGGACTATGACTTGAACTGTTGATTTTGTGCTACATTTACCTAGTATGGCATGACCCCGCTTCTATATTTTTCCATTCATTGTTGGGATTACTGGGTTTTCAAGATGTGTGTCTTGGGCACCTCCTACTGAGTTTAGGCTCACCCATTTATTATTTAACATTTTTCAGGGCTTGGGAAAGAAGTGGCGGATGACATTCCACCACAAATTTAGTTCAAGAATTGGAGATCTTTTTGCTACCTTTTGTGCACTTATATCCATTCTTTTGTAGAGCCTCATTTTGAGAATGTATTAATTTGTAAAGCATAGCCATGTGCTGTAAATATAACTCTTAATGATAGTTTGATGTAAAGTTGGAACCATGTTAGCATGTTGTAATGAATCGGAAAAATGTATAGATATATGTTTTGTGTATTCTTTGATATCTATAATTGTAGATTGTTGTGCATAGTTGTTGTATAGAGTTTGCCGTGAATTTGGGATTTGTTGTGTATCAGGTTTTGTACGGGCCGGCTTATCACGAGCCTAGCTCATTTGATGTCCCAGCTGCAGATAACAGCATTTCTGGGCTTGTCAGCCGGCTGACAAGGACACTCAGCCGACTGACATTGAGATTTTTGGCATTCCAGTAGGTCGAGCCAGTGTGGAAGTTGTTTCGGCCGGCTGATAAACACTGTCAGCCGACCGAACCTTCCTTGTTAGTCGGCTGACGTTGGATGGTCGGTCGACCGACAGTCCACTTTTCCAAAGTCCCGAGAGCTAGTAATTTGAGGAACCATTTCAGCCCGCCGACCCTTTGGATCAGCCGGCTAACGAGGGAGCATCAGCCGGCTGGCTTTGTCATTGACCCGGCAAGCCATGCCTCTTTGACTTGCACCTTGACCCTTTATTTCTAAACTGTATTTTGGAGTTCTTAAAGTCTTGAAATGGATTGAGTACCACCTATGAGTATAGAAAATGATGATTGCACCCTTGTGGACCTCAGGTTCGGGTAAGGACCCGGTTAACGGTTCAGACCCACAGGTTCAGGTCGTTACAAATAATGTCATTTAACATTTCCGGTGAGGGAGTTTGCTCGAAAAAGTCACCGTTGTCCTTAATTGCAACAAATTGATAGTTCAAAGAGGTTTTTTTGCAGTTCAGGGGAGTTAGTTGCAAAAGGCCCATAGTTCAGGGGGGTTTTTGCACTTTACCCTATGATTAATATAAATATAAATTATTCTTTATAATTTCATTAAACAAAGACAATACATTTTAAATAATTTAGAAGAATGAATTATGTGAATATTTGAATATTATATACTCCATTTATCTCAAATAATAATAAGTGTGTCCGTCTCTTTATTCTTGGTTGTCACTTAATAAATGTTTCATTTGAAAAGTCAACTACTATGGTTTTTTTTTTTAACTACCAATTTAACCTTCTTACATAATCATCATGTCCACGTGATTAATTTGACAATTCATTTACCATCAATATAATTAAAAAAATTACTAAAATTCATTATTTTAAATAGTTAGGGTCTTCTCGATTTGTAACTCTGTTTAGAAAACTAAAAACATAAAATTATACAAAAAATATTCTGTTTGGTTCAGTTTTCTGAAAAACGTGCTTAGTTTATAACTCTGAAAACAATTATCAGAAACTCAGAAAATAGAAAAGATTGTTTTCTAAAAACAGACATTTTTATAACTGAGTTTTCACAAAACAGTTTATAAAAAATTGAACCAAGTAGAGTTTTTTTGTAAAATTTCCTGTTTTCAGTTTTCCAAAAATAGATAACTTTTTTCATAGTTACAAACTAAGCAAGCCTTTATAAAAATGCATGTTTTCAGATAATTGTTTTTTATAATTATTTGAAAACAGTTTTCTGTTCTTTGAATTATTGAGAACTATTTTTAAAGTTACAAACTAAGCAAACTTTTCTATTAAAAAAAAAAAATGACTTGTATTTTAAAACACCGACATTTATACTGGGATGAAAGAAATATTATTTATCTCTTATATAATTATAATTTTGTCACGAGTCTAATATTTCGAAGTGTACTAAAACTTGTTATATGTTTACAGCGGAGGCTTGAATTTGAGAGTGTAGAATATCATGAATATATTAATCAAAGTATTTTTGCTGTGTTCGTGTTTAATATGTGTCTCAAGCATTTGAATTAATAAAAATTATTTTTAAATAATAAAAATATTTATGAGTATTAAACACATGTTCATGAAGCATATAGTCTTAATGCATAAAAAGAAATGTTCATACTCATTAGAATTATTTTTCCAATTTTTAATGCATATTACAATAAAGTAATAGAAATAACAATTCAATCGCACACGGATCAGTACAAGTCTAACCTTTATTTTACATGGCGGTTTACAATCTTCCTCGAATTAAAATTTTAAACATTTTAATTAAAACTAAAGTGATCAAGGTAGGCTTCGGTCGATATGTCTACAATTCAAAATCAATTCCAATCTTTTGGTTGAATAAACACATTTGACATACACTTTGTTTTAAACGTTTTGTTTTTGGTTAAAATAGAAATAGTATTTTTGTTATAGTAATATTTGGAAAAAAATTAAAAGTACGTTTAGGAACGATGTTGTTGTGAAAATGTCAAAAACAAAAATATATATAGTTATAGTTTTAAGTCATTAACAGTTGTCAAAACAATAAAAAAACATATTTTTGGTGTTTTACTTTTGAATGAGTCTGTTTTAACACTATATAAAATAAAATAATATCGCACTAAATATACTTTTGTTGCCAAAATTAACAAGGCCACACTGGGCTTTAGTTGTACAAAAATCAAGTGGAACCGGGGGGTCAAGTTAGTGGGTGAGGTGAGAAAAGTGAGGAAGAAGAAGAAGACTCCAGAGAGATAGATCCACCGCGTCAATGGATGGCTTATATATAAACAAAATGGCGCACATGGTTTGAGAGAGATTGCGTAGGCCAACACATTTTGTTTCTAAAGTGGTTCGTGGGTCCGAGCACCACTAGTATTGGGTTTAATCATGTCCAATGAACTTGGGACAATAGTACAAGCCCATCTTGTCCAATCTTTCATATCCTTAACCCAATCAAACCTTTTGGACCATTTTGAGGATGAAAAAGTTAGTGGAAAGGAAAAGTAACAAGACCACTATTTTTTTATTTTTTAATCATCAAGAAACCCATTCATACTGTCAAACCAGTTATTTAGGAGATAAGGTAACTTTTTAAAATTTCACTTTTGAATTGTGTTTTTGATTGGAATAATGCATGTGCTGTGGAGACCTATACATGTGTTTTAAGAAGGAAGAAAAAAAGAAAAAAATAAATAAACACACTAAACTCACGCTCACATATAATATTTGCTCAATTTTTTTTTTTTAAATAGAAATAAAATAAAAAATCGTGTACCTTGTGTTTTAATTTTTAATGAAACTATCCCATTTTTTTAAAAATAAAAATAAAATCACTACTGCGTGGTTGTGCTTATTCGTGTTCTGTTTTTGAAACTAAAACAATATAATTAATCTTATTAATAGTATATATCTTACATCTTATCCCAAACACATCAATTGTTTTTGCTATGCAACATAAACCAGAAATCATCAAATACTTTTCTTCTTTTTCCTATACTTCTTCTTTGAAATTAACAACGAGACAGTAGATGCACTCAACATAATCAAATCCAAAGTAACAACAAAAATAAATAAATATATATATACACACACACACACACACACTTACATCAATCCTTATGAATTAATTTTTGAAATCCATGGATCTAATAAATGTTTACTACTTTTCGAAAAATAATAACTTACACAGGTAGCTTATTGTTTGTCCAAATATATATATTTTTTGGCTGTAGTAAAAATCACATTGAATAAAAATCATTTGAGTATAAGAATTTGATATTTATTAGTTCAGATCTTAAAATTTAAAATGTAACTTATAGGGTTCAAGAAGTTTAGATTATTTTAATTATTTTATATGTAACCACAAAAAATAGTTATGTTTCAAAAAAAAAAAAAAAAAAACAACAGTTATGACTTTGTATCCATTGCACTCCAAATGGTAAAACAATCACGTTTATTTGTATCAATTATTTTTAGGATTAAAATTATAAAACTCCCATTACTTTCAAATTTTGATCATAAAACTTTAACATGTTTCAAAAAACCCTTACACTTTAAAATAATGATCACATTGCCCCAATATTCGTATCTGACTAGTTAACAAGTTATAAAATGACAAAATTAACCTTACTATTTTATGTTAAATTAAAAACTAAAAAATATTTTTAAAAAATAAGAAATACCATTTACGATACCACTGGCCAATTGGTCCTTTGGTGGATTAATGTTCATTGATTACTTTAGTGTTTTGTTTAAAACAACAAAAATTTATTTTCTAATTTGTAAAAGAAACAAGTCATCATACAAGTAATTGAGTTTGCAAAAGTTGTATTTATCTAATTTAGTAACAACATAAAGAAAAAATTTATTGATTTATAATTCGATTAAAAGAAAATAAAAAAATAATAATGTATTGGTACAAATATATATATATATATATATATATATATATATATATACACACATTAATAATATTTTAGTACTTAATTTTTCTGTAGTCTGCGTGACGAATGACGATGACCATTAAATCTGGTGTTAATATATATATAAAAGAGAGAAAAAAACTGTGCATCCTCACATTATTTTTCCTTTATGGATGGGTAAGATCTAAAATCTAGAACTCCCAACAATGAATTCTACAAAATTCTATCCATCTAAATTTTTTTCTAATGTACAATTTTTTACAAATTCTGCAATGTTGTAAAATTTTCCATCTCTCCCTAAAACACTTCACAATTCGTTATAATGATATTTATTTATTTATTATTTGTGACTTACTTCTTGGTATTGAAAATACTTTCCCATTATACCTCATATTGTTTTAGCGCGTCAAGAGTTGAGCCTATGTTCCAGTTATAATTCTGTAAAAAAAAAAAAAAAAATCCATTAGTTATAAAATTAAGATATAATTTAATTTTAGGGTAAATTACAATGACATCTCCTGAGGTTTGACATAGTGACAGTCATAAATAAGTTGGCCATTTTTTGAACAATAATACCCCCTGTCAGAATTTTGATCCAAACAGGCCCTTAATAGGTTGAAAAAGACGAGATTGCCCATCAATATTTAATTGATTTTAATTGTAAAATATCAAAATCTTGAAAGGACATTTTTGCCCTTTTACCCTCCCTATCTCTATCCTCTTTTATCTCTCTTTAAACACTCGCCTGAGATCGAGGTTAGGTGAGATGTGGCATATCGTCAGGTCCGGCTCACCGTTGATGGTGCATAGCTCAAACAAATTCGAAGCTCGGAGTGTGTAGTCCAACGCCTTGATCGGGCCATCACTAGCGGTGCTTGTATCACGCGCGAGTTTCAGAAGGAACGGGCTGTGATCAGGTCGAGAGAGGATAACTGACTACTTCGATGACTTCTTCTTAACGAAGTTCCAATTCAGCGATGGTTTGGCCTGTAAAGTCGACAGCGAAGGCGAGGGAGGTCGCCTTGGGACCGGCGGTGCTATCCAGATGGAACGGATCTTGTCAGCACTAGCGGGCTGAGTGGCAGCTGAGTATTGCGGTTACTATTTTGGTTGCTGGAGCTTCTACAGTGGCACGGTTGCTGGAGGTGATGGTTGCTGATGGTAATACATAGGCTGTTGGGGTGGTTGTTGTGGGGGTGGGGGCTGATTCTGATTCATCATCATCCATTGCTGGTATTGTTGGTGTTGATTGTGATTTTGTTGAGGATCCAAGTTTAGCCGGCGGTGACGATTTGGGGTTAAAGAGAAAGATAGTGTCTCAACAGTTTTGGGGTCTCCATTGAAACTGGTTTGGATAGAAATTTTTTGTGATTAATTTGAGAAATTTTTTATCATTGGATTATAATTCCATGTGTATATAATTGTGTATGTGTGTAATACAAGTGTGTGTGTGTGTGTGTGTCTATATATAAGAGAATAAATAGAGGAAAGAAGAGGTGGTGGTGGTGGTAGTGCACACATGTCAGACCACTAAGGGTGTCTTTGTCAAAGGGAGCAAAACTGAAGGGGTGTTGTTGTTCAAAAATAGACTAACTTGTGTATGACTGTCATTACAACAAATCTCAAGGTATATTTTTAAAATATTTAATAATGAAAATATAATTAAATAAGACAATGAGAGCGTCCATTTGATTAAAAATTGACAGAAAGTCTTAACTGAACCCACAATTGATTAGCAAAAATACTGTCAACCTTACCAACAAAGGTTGGTGAAGGGAAACTTATTGCAAAGAGGGTGGATATAAATGCTAAAATTGATCGTACAGGCAGGTTCGTAACGAGCAGTTATTGAATACCCCGGGAATATGGTACCCTGGGGTAGTGAGGGCCATTGGATTATGGATGTGGTGGGGCTTACCACCACATCCAAGGGTTGGTATGTCCCGGGGGTATGTACCCCCGGGATATTCAATAATTTTCCGTTCGTAACGCATTGTCATTGATTTTCGGACTTGTTTGGATATGGTGGATTGTTCATTACTCCTCATATTTATATTTGAGTATACTTGCATATCAACTAGTTAGGTAAAATTGTTAGGTTTATTAAATTTGATTCGTCACTAATATATTATATATATACACATATGTTTTTGTTTGGAATTTTTTTTATATATTATTATTATTTTTTTTCTTTCTCTTTTGAAATATGTGTATCTGCCCCACAACACACTTATCATTCAAGTCAGAAGCACGATTCAAAAACGAGACCTTAAAGAAATGCGTTCTTATTTGAAAAATTAGTATTGCGTTTTGAAAGTCCAAAATTATTTGATTTGTGGAATTTAAATTTTCAAAAATAAATAAATAAATATATATATATATATATATATATATGTGTGTGTGTGTGTATATATATATTTGAATTTGTCACATAATTATTTTCTCTGATGCTCACATTTAAAATATGTTTTAAATTATTTTATCTGATGCTCAATTTTAAAATATGTTTTAAATTGTACCTAACAAGCTAGAATGTGGCATATATTTGGTGGCCGCCTCTAACTTTTCCCCTGTTCTCTATCTTCTTCCTTTTCTCTCTCTCTCAGCCGCTCCTCCCCTTTCAACTTGCTCCCTGCTCCCTTCCATTGGAGTGGGGAGGTGACCTTGCTTGCCTCCCACAGGTTAATAATCTCGGCGTATCTCAATAAGTTCGTCATGTGGGTGGTTTTTTCACGTCGTTTTTTGTTTTGTGTGGTTAGATCTACTATTGTTTGGTTTGTTTCCGGCTTAATAGGGTGGATCTGTTGTTTTCCCTTCGGCTAGATCTTTGATCTAGGTCAATTTTTGTTTTTCCTGGCTTGATTTGATCTTGTGCGGGGTTGGGTGTGTGGAAACGCCTTGTGGATGCAGCTTTGGAGCTGTTGCCTTACTGATGGCCTGGCCTTTGGTCACTCCAGTTTGCTGCTCTTCTCCCTTGGTAGTTTCCGTTCTAGAGTGGTGGCTTTTTCTCAATAAATCATGAGCCTATTCTTCATTTTATTGTTTTGCTTCGTAATTTGTATATCTTTATCTGGCTTGGCTTATGCCTCTGTACTATCACTTTGGCCTGGTCTTTGCGCTTTTTAAATGATAAAAAAATAATAATAATAAATAAATAAAATAATATATTTGGTGAATACATGATTTAATAGAACGAGTCTCATTTAAATAAATAAAAAATGCTTTCCTCTTAAGTAACTAGAATGATGTATTCCAATTGGGTGGGCGTACAAAACCAGACGATCTATTATGATATTATCTTCTCATTGTACTCAGCTATCTTCTCGTGACTCAACTCTCGAGTAAGACTTATAGCTCATTCTCCTGTTGGGCTTCTTAAATACTAGAATGTTTAGTTTATTATAAAGACCTGTGACCTAATTATTTCTCATCTTAAGAATATTGTGAGTCATTTGTCAGAAGATAAATATATATATATATATATATATATATATATATATATATAATAATAATAATAATAATAATTATTATTATTATTATTATTATTATTATCGAGCTGGCGGATTTGTGGACAATTTCTAAAAAACAATACTCAGATCTACACTATTTTCATTGTTGACGTAAACTAATAATAAATGCACATGTTATCTTTAATTACCAAATTCAATATGACGGGAATGTATACCTACTTAGGTGCTGTTTGATAAAACTGAAATTTAAGCACTAAAATTTCAAGTACTGAATTTTAAGCGCTGAAACTTTAAGAGTTGAATGTATTAATTTGAAAATCTGTTTGATAACATTTTAATTTTAAGTGCTGAATTCATTAAGATTGTTTGTTATATACAAAAGCTGAAGTCTGAATGTTGTACATATTACATTTTTGCCCTCAATATCTGATACTCATAACAGTTTTATATTTATAATACAAAAATATTAATAAAACAACCACATTCACTCAATGAAATAAATAAATATGAAAATTTAAAATATATGGATTTTGTATTATATAATATTTATGTATGGTATCGAAAAGGGTGTTAGAAAGATTAAAGAAAGTAAAATTTTAAATATATAAGTTTTGAATTGAATAATATTTAGGTAGGGTATCGAAAAGGGTGTTACAAAGATTAAAGAAAATACTTGAAAAAAAAATTCTTATTTAGGAATAAAGTTCTATTATATAAATAATTGATATGAATTTTAAATCTATTGGTTTTGGATTACATAATATTTATGTAGGTATGGTGTTACAAAAATTAAAGAAAGTAAAATTTAATATATATGTATTTTAATTACATAATATATATGTAGGGTATTAAAAAATGTGTTACAAAAATTAAGGAAAGTGAAAAATAATTCTTATCTAGGAACATAATTCTAGTATATAAATAATTAATGAAAATTTAAAATATATAGGTTTTGGATATCAAAAAAAATGTTACAAAAGATTAAAAAAAGTAAAATTTAAAATATATAAGTTTTGGATTACATGGTAGAGTATTGAAAAGAGTGTTAAGAAAGTACGTGAAATACAATTATTCTCTGGGAGTAGAATTCTATTATGTAAATAATTATATAATATTTATGTAAGGTATAAAAATAATGTTAAAAATATTAAAGAAAGTACGTGAAATTGAATAGAATGTTGTTATATAAATAATTGTTTTCTATAGTGAATCAATATAAATGGTAACCAAAAGGCTATATACATGTTTAAAATATATTAGGTAGAATTGTGTTTTTTATTTTTTTGGAATTTGTTACATGTAATTCATTTTTATTAGAGAAATCGTAGAGAGAAACCCTAAAAGAGAAAACACAATTATACGAGGGTAGAGTAGTCATTAAAAAGTTATTTTTTAAACCCAACCACTTACCGTTTTCTGCGATAAGCGATAAGTAACCTTCCCCACGCTTAAAATTTTGGCCTCTTTTAAACGGTACTTCGGTGTCCTAAAATTTTATCAAACAAACTTATTTTTAAAAATCATTTACCGTTTTCTGCATTCAACGCTAAATTAGGAAATCAAATAGGCCTTTACTAAATCAAAGATGGTGATTTGATTACCATCTATAATTTGGTAATTAAAATAGAATGTGTCCATTTATTATCGATCCACATCAGAGGACCTAAGCATTGTTCATTTATAAATATGCTAATGAATTAATGCTTAGGTCTTTATTTAGGAGGATGAAGCTCCATATAATGTGGTCTAATGTCATTGGAACTTCTGTCTAGAAATAAATAAATAAATAAATATGAGCATTGCTCATTTTTTTATAGGTTAAATCGTTTTTTCTTTCTTTTTTATTTTTCCTTCTTAAGGATCAGCTACGGGCGAGACTTTCCTCTATCTTCCTTTCTCTCTCCACAGCAAAACAATTATCTCTCTTCTTATTTTCTTGATCTCATAGCAATGCAAATCTACCTATCAAACCTATATTGAAATCATAAATTTTTTCCTACACTGCTTACCACCACCATTTTTCTCCCTAACTTGTGATTGCCTTCAATCTCTATTCCAAAACCCTAAGTGTAGAGTCTGTAAAACCCTAAAAATATAATCATGGGCACCTATTGTTGGTATTATGTGCCCTAAAAGCCAATTATTTGCTTTTAATATTTAACATTTAGTTAATAAATATGATTTATTAAATAAAATATTCATGCATTGGGTTTTTCATATATTTGCATGAGATGCATTTTAGTCCTCAAGTTGCATCGTAGGTGACTTAAGTGTGTGAATGAGATTTACACACAGGAGATTTAAGCTCACTAATTTTCTTGCACCTTGGCATTGTTCGCAGTCGATGGTAAAATCTGGGCATTTTTATCTGTAAGATTGCAACACACTTTACCTCTATGAGATATGATGATTTGTCTCAACCATTAAGGTAGTTGACTCTAAGTCAATGTGTTAGTGCGCTTGGAGTGCACTGAATTGGATCACCGTAAGATCACACTATACAAATTATTGTCATTATTTTAGTGTGATTCTTATCTACTAAATTCATTAGGCTCTAAATCATGAAAGGTTCAGTGAACTCATGTTTCAGTACTAGTTACTTTGACTTACCAATGTGTGAGATCTTTTAAGGTCAATATCACGGTATCTTGGGTGACTAATGTTGAAGTTGTGAGAACACAAATGCTTAATAAGAAATCCACACTCACTAAGAGTTAAAATATCCTCTTGATGCAATTTAATAAGTTTGATCATTGGAACCTGGCCAGGGCATTTTAGTAAAATGTTTACTAAATTATTTATTTAGAAAAATATTTATTTTGTAAATTTTTTTTATAAAATAATTTAATTCAGTGATCATAAGGATTAAATTGGTTACTCAACAAATATAAAATATAAGTAAGCCTTAGGTGGGACAGTATATATTTTCTTGGGGCTATTTATGGATATTCGGTAATGGAGGGGTTTATATGTAATTATTTAGTAGGATAGGGTTTTTTTGTAATTTCTAAATCTTAGAGTGCAATTACAATATTATAATGGTAATTATTGTAATTAATTGGATATGGTAGAGTTATGAGATAACTCAACCTCTATCCAATTGGAGCTAAGATAAGGATTTACTTTGATCCTCATCTCTAGCCCTATTACTTAAATGGTGCATATATTGTCGTTGCCCTCAGGTCTCTATTACAAATTATCAGACGTAAAAACAGTCTTTTGAAAATAAAGAGATTGAGGCTAATAGACACGTGGTTCCCACAAGTTAGACCATCTATTATGGGGTTATAGAGGTGAGGTTTCACTGGTGTTCAGGGCAAAGGAGGAGTGCGTGAGTGCGTTTCACTGTTGTTCTCGGAGTGATGTCGTATTTGACGATCAATTGTCAAAATGTATGAGATCCTTTTTTAGTATTTCTTGATTTGATGAAAAATCAAATAGATAATATCCTGAAATTTTATTAAATGCTTCCGTTTTGCTTTCACCTATTAGGTGCATTTGCTATGACGCTCTATGAAGATCGCCTGTAACGAGTGGGCGCTTGCTCATATATCCAAAAGCTCAAGTTGTTGGGTAGTACTGCGTACCCATTCATTTATATCCAATCATTTTTCCATCCAGATCCGGTGTGGGACAAATGACCCTTGTTATATTCTCCCCTACCTAAACCTACGTAATGCCCTCGTTGCGATCAGACCACCCTGCCTATCTGGATGTCTTTCGAGCCAGACTATTGGCGTGACACTGGATCAAGGATTGGGTCTGGCTCTGATACCAATTGTAACAGGTGGGCGCTTGCCAATTTACCAAAAAGCTCAAGTTGTTGGGTAATGCTGCATATCCACCCATTTATACCCAATTACTTTTCCATCTGGATCTGATGTGGGACAAATGACCCTTATTACACCTACCCATCACGTTGACTCTATTGCCATCCATATCACTTCATTGGCCTCGCAGCTCATTACAATCAAACTGGTACATCGATGGCTTATTCCTTGCAGCGGAGTATCTTCTGGTGTAAATTGCAAAAATGTTGAGATTTCTATAATTAATGGCATATGAAGAAATAACAAAAACAAAAACTGGGCGAGTCATTGTACGGTAATTTGAAGTCCATTCCGGTACAATGAATAGATTATTTTCAAAAGAAATTATGAGATTATATGCAAGGTTGCCTTAAGGAAGATAAGAGGAGCAATAAAAAAACCAAATTGTGATTGTACATGTCTAAAATTCTTGCAATTTTGGCTTATTAACGGTTGCGTTGTTTCGGTCGTCGTATACGTTCTTAAAGTTAAAAGCTTTCTTTAAGGGCATTGCTGCTAGGGTTTTGGATGGAGGTTGGACATGGAGATGGAAAGATATTTACTTCATCGTGAAGAGAGAGAAAGATAGAAGATCGTGTTGCAGAACGAAAGGAAAAAAAAAAAAAAAAAGGAAAAAAAAACGGTTTAACCTGCAAAAAATGGGCAATGCCCGTCTTTAATTTTTTTTATTTTTTATTTTTAAACACATGTTTCAATGACATTAGATCACATCATATGGAGAATGAACTTCATCCTCTTAGATAGAGGACCCAAGGATTGTCCCTAAAAATATGAGAACGGATCCTCTCTAAGAAAAATTCTCTCCAAGCATCTACAAGTACTAATCATACTACTATCAAGGCGCCACATCAACAACTTCTTTGACTCACTGAATATACTAAAAGTTACTGCACTTTTTAAAAATATCTAACTATGTTAAATTACAAATTTACCCACATTAAAAAAAACTTTTTTTCTTCTTTCTCATCTCTTCCTTTTCTCTCATATATATAACATATATATATATACACACACACACACACACATCGCTAGATATATATATATATATACATACAAATTATATACTGTCGGAGTCTTGGTGATGATGTCTCTGGCGTTCATGTGCTCGGAGAAGGCGGCCATGGGTCTTGTGATATGGCTTCCATGTCTACAACAGGACCATCTCCAAGGTCGAAGAAACCCTAGATCGAGCCCACTGCAAAAGTATCATCTTTGTCTATGGAAATGAAACCCCTACATAGAGTGAGAGAGAGGGCAAAAGAGGAGATGGACGGAGTTACCTCAACCCCTCTCAAAATTGCACAAACCCCCTCTCTTTGATCCATCTTTCCCTTGCTTAAGCTCCAAATCATTCAAACCCATTTCCTCATTCCCTTCAACAACCCCAAAACCCAGATCAGTCAGTTTCACTGATGATGTTGCATGTAACTCGCGATCACGGCTTGACCAGACCCAATTTGCTCCTTTTCTTGATCCGCCATTGACAAACTCTCTCTCTCTCAAACCTTATCTTTCTTTATTTATTTCTATGTTGTTCCAGAGGGTTGTGTGTCTCATCAAATTGGGTTCACAAGAATCCGTTGAAAAGTGGCGAACAAATGCTTCAAAACTTCAATTACCAAAACTGTTCAAGCTTGAAGCCTTCTAATCAATTAATAATTCAAATGCTTGGTGATGGCAATCAACAAAACTGTTCAAACTCTTAAATATATATTATTGGAGAACTATAATTGAATTTCCTAAATCGGATGTAAATACAAGTTGAAGGATCATAATCAATTTTAATTGGAATTGACAAATATATATATATATATAGGAGAGAGAAGGAACAGAGGAGAAAGAGAAATTTTTTATTTTTTAATGTGGGTAAATTTGTAATTTAACATAGTTAGATAGTTAGAATTAATACATGTAGCTACTTGGAGAGAATTTTTGTTGAAGAGAATTCGTTCCCTAAAAATATATTGTGTACAAAATAAAAAAAGTTATCAACTTATCATTAACAACATTTTGAAATTTATTTTAACCAAAAAAATAAAAGAAAAAAAAAAAGCATTTTGAAATTTAAAATACATGACGTGAAATTTGAAGTTGCAGGAGGATTTTGATTTCTAAATTGAAACCACAATTGTCCCCGGGAAACACCACCGAACTGGCACACAGTGAGAGAGCGTGTATTGCTAACATCCCAATCTTTAGCCCGTCGACCAATCACAAAGCAATCTAAATTTATGTCCCTCACCAGACTTTTGTCCTCGCCTGCCCATCCATGATCCACCATAAATCCCAAATCAAACTCCCCTCATTTTTGTATGTATTTTTGTTTATTCTCTCATCCCTAAATCAACCGACCATCTCTCTTTTATTACACTTTCTTCCCTAGTACATTAATTATATTATTATTATTTTTTTCATTATATATATTTATTTGATTTCGAATCGCCTCCGCAAGAGATTCATTGCATTTGTCTTGTATTTATTGCATAAATAATGTAAAATTGTTATGTAAAGTTATTAATGATGCACTGATAAAGAACAAACACGAATGAAAACAATATACAAGAAGTTTGGGTTCATATTTCATTTTATGTCTGAATGATGTTGTAATTTGTTAACACATTAATTTAAAATTTTCAATGCACTTACTTAAGTTTTTCAATATATTTATTTTATTTTTAATACATTAATTATGTTTTTCAATACATAAAATTTGGCTAAAATAAGGAAATTAAATATATATTTTCATTATATATATAAAGAATAAGAATGAGTTGTTCAAAATGTAATTTATAGCAAAAGCCCATGACAAGTATCATGAGATTCACCTCATTCTAGCATTACTCTTTACATACTTGCGCCAGTGTATATTTTATATTGTTTTCTGGCCGCGCTTTAGAAGACATTGAACACAGAAGGGTTGAGTCAGACCCGACCACGAAGGACATGGAGATGGAAGCTATGGCCTCGGCGATCGGGGTTTCCGTCCCCGTTCTCCGATTTTTGTTGTGTTTTGTGGTCACGATTCCGGTCAGCTTCCTCTGGAGATTCATCCCCGGTGGACCAACCGCCAAACACCTCTACGCCGCCACGTCCGGCGCAATCCTCTCCTACCTCTCCTTCGGATTTTCCTCCAACCTCCACTTCTTGGTCCCCATGTTCCTAGGCTACGCTTCCATGGTCCTCTATCGTCGCCGATGCGGCCTCATCACCTTCTTCCTCGGATTCGGTTACCTCATTGGCTGGTACGTATCTGATTGTTTAATTTCTAAACTTGCGACATTATATATCTTCCATGTCTCGTTTATAATGTTGTTCATATATATATATATATTGAAAAAAAAATGTAGACATTTTAATGTTTGCATTGAATGTGACTCGAAAAAAGGGTAAACCCATACTCAGTTTTAATACAATTATATTGCTTAATGGACAATTAATTAACAAGAATGGGAGAGATTCAAATTATTTCTTTTCACTGTCCTCTGTTTTCTCAGGATACAAACATATTTAATTTTTAAGTTTAATTTTAAGAAAATGCTACTTTCTTATGGGATTAAATTGATTGGCATATTCACGTTAATGGGATTTCGGGGCTTTCTTCAGGAAAGTGTAATTGTGAAATTGTCAATGTGATATGCGTATATATTTTATGGCCTTCTGTTTTTTCTTCTCTGTAAATTGTGCTAGGCTTATGCACGTTTTGATGGCTTCTAAGTGACAAGTTATACAGTAGGAGGTTCATATATTGGAGTTAGCAGAAGTTTAATTTCTTAGTGGAGGAATATGCTTTGCTTGTTGATATATTGATCTTACTTTGGAAGGCTCTAAAAGCACTTCTACAAAGTCTTCAAGTCACAAGTCGCCAGTTTCATGACTAGGCTTTTTTGAATGAAAACAAGTAAATATAAAATCAAATTACATTGGTGGTCGGCTTTATGCATCCTTATTTGCCATTTTGCTAAATTCAACTCGTGTGTACAAGTTCTCTCATTGCTTCACTCCTTTTTTATTTTTTATTATATGAAAATTAAATGGGAATCTTTGTTATGTATTTAGAGATATGAACTTATTTAAGACTTGCAATTTATTTATTTATTTTTTATTTAGAGAAGTTATTCAAAATTCTTGACTTTTTGAATACATGTGTAGCCATGTATACTACATGAGTGGGGATGCATGGAAGGAAGGAGGTATCGATGCTACTGGTAAGAATTATCTCTGCCTTCTTCCTAAGTAGATTATTTGGGTAAGGTCAAAGGTGATAATTGAAGTCCCTGTGCTCTAAAGAAGTTGATATAATGGCAGAAATGAAAAGCTTAAAAGCACATGTTTGTTGGTCTATGAACTTTATAAGAATTTTAATAAATCTTAATTATGAGTAGGTTTCTAATTCACTTTGGACCTTCTTTTTTATTTTTTATTTTTGGTGTTTTGTTTGTGCACGTGGTTGATAATTTGGTATGTAATTCTCAAAAGTGATAATGTGCAATAGAAGCGAAACAAACATATCCTTGATGATGGGTAAGATATAGTATTTTGGATCCTAGCAATTGGTCCACTGTTTTAAATTTCAAATTATGACATGCTAAACCCTTTTGATAATCTTGGAAGTATGATAAAGATCCACATGTTTTTACTATTCAATTCTAATAAAAATCCCAGCTATAAGAAAGTACTGAAGTAATTTTTTCTTTCAAACGTTAAATAAAATAATAAAAAAAATCATGTAGGATTCCAACGATATAATTTATTTATTTACATATAATTAATTAGAAGTTCTTCTTTAACATGGAATTTCATTTCTGTAGTTTGGAAAATTCTTTAGCTCATTATTTCCTTTGGAGAAGAAAAATTGGTTAAGTGATTTTTATTATTTTTTTCTTTTTCCCAATTTATCGTATTATGCAGTTAGTTTGGCTCTCCATGGAAACTGTATTAGGTTTGCCCCTGGGAGCAAGGCAGGATTATTAGCTTCATTTTATTGCATAAGATTCTTGTTGGCCCACTTTTGAGTCATCAGAGACATTCTCTAAACCACAGAAGATTGTTGTTGTCTTTGAGGAAAAAGAGAAAAAAAAAGAAAGAAAGCAAGGCAATTGAGATATGATAAAACTTTAAAACATATTATCCATAAAATATGTATGGGCTGTGAATAGAATGCCAGCACTTTACTGATTTGAATTACCTCTGTAACAAGAAGGTTTTAATACCTTTTGCTGTTATGATTGTGGTTTTTGGGCCCTGATGCCAATGCTGCTACTTATTCATTTCAAGGATGCATTGTTGAACACCTCATATCCTCGTTGGATATTGAAATCCGATTCAATGGCCTCATCACATTAAAAAAAAAAAAAAAATTATCGTGGAGGAATTTTTACAAGGATAAGACCTGTTTAACTACCGTCTACTGACTTCATACTGGAAAATACCTGGATCGACAATGTGAAACTTGTTCGTCTTTAAAGGTAAACTTATGATTCTTTAAGAAAATTTGACTAAATGCTATGTTTTTGGAGGGCATAGTCAACAAAATCAATTGGTTCTTTTAAATTGTAACTCATATATAAAGGTGTGATTGTCTACATAAGCTATGTATTTGTCCTACCTTTAATTTTTGCCTCTTTTTCCTTTTGGTTGCACATCAGTAACTTCGTAAATCAACTTACATATCTAAGAACCTTTCCACACCAAATTATACATTTTCTATAATCCTGAATAAGTTATGTTTTTCCAATATATAGGTGCCTTAATGGTGTTAACACTGAAAGTCATTTCTTGTGCAATAAATTATAATGATGGATTATTAAAGGAGGAAGGTCTGCGTGAGGCACAAAAGAAAAATCGGTTGCTCAATTTGCCTTCATTAGTTGAATACTTTGGTTACTGCCTCTGCTGTGGAAGTCACTTTGCGGGGCCAGTTTATGAAATGAAAGATTATCTTGAGTGGACAAAAAGGAAGGGGGTAATTCAACTATTTTGTTAGCATGCTTCTGTAGTTCTAACAATTTTGTACATCTATCTCAGTGAAATTAATCAGTGCTCAGCTTTGATTATTATATTTTTCTCAGATTTGGATGCATCCCGAGAAGGAACAACCACCATCACCTTATGGGGCAACAATCAGAGCTCTCGTCCAAGCTGCTTTTTGTATGGGCTTGTACTTGTACCTGGTCCCCCATTATCCGCTGTCCCGATTTACTGATCCCATGTACCAAGAGTGGGGGTTCTGGAAGCGATTGCAATACCAGTACATGTCTGGCTTTACAGCCCGCTGGAAGTATTATTTCATCTGGTCAATCTCAGAAGCTTCTATCATTATTTCTGGCCTGGGTTTCAGTGGCTGGACAGATTCTTCTCCACCGAAACCACAATGGGACCGTGCAAAAAATGTTGATATTTTGGGCGTTGAACTCGCAAAGAGTGCGGTTCAGATTCCACTTGTATGGAACATACAAGTCAGTACCTGGCTACGTCATTGTGAGTTTCCATCAATTCCAAGAATTAAATGTTTTCTTTTCCCATCTTCTAGAGGTTTTCGTTGCTATCTCAGTAGCATGTTGGTACTTCTTAGTGTTTAGCCAGAAAACCTGAATTTTCATCTGTGCAGTGAGAAAGACCTAAACACAGCTAAATATGGATTTTGTTTGAGTTCAATATATGTATACTTGCGATCTGATTGGAGGAAAGGAATTTAATTCATTTCTTTCTCTTTTTTTGGTCAAATTTGTATACCTTTAATTTAAGATTATCACAAATATACAGTTAATAGTTATGATGCCTGTTTGAAATCGTGATTCAGTTCATTACCAACCCTAAATCCAGAAAGTCGTACAGCATTTGCATTGTTCATAGTTGGAGAAAATACTTACATGTTCATACTGGAAACTGTTATGAAACCTGACCTTGACTAACTACCCAGTTCTGAAATCAAATAAATGACCCGAAGTCATTGGTTTAACATTTTGGAGCACTGGTTAATGTTATATTAAGAATATGGGCAAAGTGCAAAAGATACAAGATTCCATGGTTCAAATGTTTGTCATGAATTGGTTTGGAATGCTGAAGTTCATTAATTTCAGTTTAGCTGGCTGTAAATATTATATCAAATATCAAGATGTAGGAGAATGAATGGTGATGGGATGGGTGGTCAGGTTGTACTTGGGTGGGTAAACATATGATGCCAATCTGATGAGGATAGACAGCTAAATATGTTTAACTCCAAGTGTCTGAGAGGTTGGGTTAAATCATCATCAATCTCTCATATAAATGAGGTCGGCTGCACGAATTATCTTTTTCCATTCTTTTCTATTACAAGCCATCTCTCTTATATCATTTAAAATTTAAAATCATTTTTAGTAAGTTCATCCCTTGATTATTTCGATCGCCATACAAGTTAGTCTTCCTCCTCTTATGTGTACATTTATAGGCCTTTGTTGAATATGTCTATACTACTCAAGTCTACTTTCTCTTATTTTATCACCAATAAGCGTCATTCCTAATTTCTCCCTCACACTTTGATTGATAACGTTATTTCTTTTAGTCATTCCTACCATCCATCTTCACATCCTCGTTTCATTTACATGCATTCATTGTTTTGTTTCTTTTTGAACCCCCCAACAATCTGCTCCATAAAAAATAGTTGGCCTAATAATTGTTCTGTAAATTTTTTCATTTAATTTATTTGTTATTATTTCATCACATAAAACACCACTAAGCTATCTCCAGTTCGTGCAACCTGATCCAATTGTATTTAGTTATATCACCATCTATCTCATCGCCCTTTTGTATTGATCTTAAATATAAAAAAAAAATTTGGTTATTTTGGGTAATCCTCGATTTTGAAGTGTGTCATTATAATATCAACGACGAATTGTTATTAACTTTACATTGCACATTTCAGTTTTAGTCCTACTAATTTTTAAGCATTTTAATTCTAATACATTTCTCCGCATCTCTAATTTTACTGCTAAGTTTCATTAGAAGCATCTTATAGCACTAAATTATTGGCAAATAACATCAACATGAAACGTTTCCTTTTAAGTTTTTTGTGATTTCATCTAAAATTATTATGAATAGCGATGGACCTGGGACTGTTGGGTTAATTGTTCATACTATAAAACTGTCAGGACGGGAGTTTATGTAAGTTGTAAATGGGTTTGGATCTGTGAAGCATGATTCGACTGTTCAATGTGATATTTCCATCCGTTATATAACATTTTGCCTTTTCTCTGGATTTTTAAAGTGATAAATTCTATCCATTATCTAATATTCTGGTGTTTTATTAGATGTTTACGAGAGGCTCATTCAGAATGGGAAGAAACCTGGTTTCTTCCAGTTGCTGGCTACACAGACTGTCAGTGCTATTTGGCATGTGAGTATAGACTTAAGCTTTATGCTGTCAATAAAATGATTAGCTTGTCAATTGATGAGTTAATATTGTTTGTTTCATAACTTGGCAATTGTTTACAATATAATTAGCATATAACATTCCACTGGTTGTGAATGTGTGTGGATTAAAAGTAGTACTGCTCGGCATGTTTTGTGTGACAAATGCATTTTTCTTTTACCTTGACATGATATAATATTTGTGTGGAATGCAATAAATTTATCATTGAACTTCTATAATCTGATGGATGTTATCATCATCTCTGTTAACTTTGTTTTTTCTGCCAGAAAAGCAGCATGTGATTGTGGTTCACTGAATATTTTTTGATGTGTTTTCTGTAAGTTTATGTGGTTTTGTCAGTTGATATCTTCGAGCAGATCTGTCTTGTGCCTGTTAAAAGAAGATTTTTGGAAAGTATATTCTTGAAACTGGGTCAATGCCAATGCAAGCCATCACCTATTTGTTTGGTTCTTGGTAATAATAGCTTTCATTGTTTATGCAATTATTTTCAATCTTTCTTAAGCCAAGCCTTGTCCTCGTGAACTCTTACCTGTTCCTTCATTTGGTTTCACTGTTTCCAAAACTTATTTGGCTTGTCGTGCACCCAACTAGATGGATCAACATTAGGATGCTATAACTATAAATCAATGTTCTTGTCCCAAAAACCTTGTATCTCCTTCTTCTTTTTTTTTTTTTCTTTTTCCCCCCTAATATTTTAATATTTCCTTCAATCTATATAATCAATTATTATCTCAGTACGAGTATTAGCATGTGAATTTTGCTGCACATATTCTGCTTCAATAACCGCGTTGTTTCATTAAATGCTTCACTCTATAACATTTGAACTGAGTCATATTTCCGGGTTTCAGGATAAGTTTTTATCTTTAAAATTTCCTTATTCAATAAGTTAATTTATTGTTTAAATGCTCTCATCATATTACAGGGATTATATCCTGGGTACATCATATTCTTTGTGCAGTCAGCATTGATGATTGCAGGTTCAAGAGGTAACAGTCGTGGTTCCTTTTTATTTTTATTTTTTATATTTTTTACAATTGGTCCTCAATTCAAAATTTTAGATAGTTAATTGTTTCCTTGATCGCGTTAATTTTTATTTATTTTTTATTCCATATTTGTATGAGCAGTTATTTACAGATGGCAACAAGCTATTCCTACAAATATGGCTCTGATTAAGAAGGCATTAGTATTTATGAACATTTCTTACACAATTTTGGTGTTGAACTACTCTTGTGTTGGTTTTATGGTTAGTTTTTCTCCCCCTCTTCCATGGAAAGAAATGAAATTATCTTTAAAGCTGTAATCTTATACAAATGTTTAATATTTCTCTGCCTGTATGTCACAGGTATTAAGCCTACATGAAACAATTACTGCATATGGGAGTGTATATTTCATTGGGACCATTCTTCCCATAGTAATCATCCTCCTCGGTAAAGTAATTAAACCCGCAAGGCCTGCCAGGTCTAAAGCTGTTAAAGAGCAATGAGGTAGAATCCCATTTCCTGCTGCTTTTTGGAGTGTATGGAATTAGGACACTACTTTTTGCTGCATCACTTGTTTTTTGACTAGCTGTAACATATGTTCTGATCTTTGTAGTCGTTAAGCTCATTCAGTTAATAATTTACTCTCAAGCATCAGCGTTTCTTCACACAGGCGCAACACTTGCGTCTGTTGTATGGAATTAGGACACTGCTTTTTGCTGCATCACTTGTTTTTTGACAAGCTGTAACATATGTTCTGATCTTTGTAGTTGTTAAGCTCATTCACTTAATAATTTACTCTCAAGCATTGGCGTTTCTTCACACAGGCGCAACACTTGCATCTGTTTTGTGCCCAGGTGCGCCTATGACAACATTTGCGCCTTTAATATGGAATATGAATTATGTTTAATAGTAATTTAAAATTTCAATTGTGCGCCTTGCTTCACTCAGGCTTGCGCCTCGCCTTGCGCCTAGGCTTCAAAGGATCTTTTGCGCCGTAATGCGCCTTGGGCCTTTGATAACACTGCATCCACATAAACAACCAACTTTGCAACCTTTTCATAAAACCACATTAGTATTAGGAAACATCATCATCATCCTTGCCTTAATCCCATATGAATGGAGCTGGCTACGTGAATTCCCTTTTTCCATTCTTTTCTATTACAAGCATTCTCTCTTATAACATTTATCTTCAAATCATTTTTAATGAATTCATCCCAAGTCAACTTAGGTCGTTCTCTTTGCCTTCTACCTTATGCAAATTAGTCTTCCTCTTCTTACCGGATCATCTTTGGATATGTCTATAGATATTATGGAAACATCTTTCTCATAATATATATGCCAAGTGATTAACCAGAAAAAGAAAAGGAAAAAAAAAGGAGAAATTATACCAAACAAAAAAAGAGAAAAATGTAATAGTCGTAAAACAATATGAAGAACTGGCCTTTGTGCTTTGGAGGTATGTTTGTTGATCCCACTTGATTACTTGAAAGAGATGAGGGATTGAGTGGTAATTCTGCAGGAGTTGGGCGGTGGCTAGCGGCTAGCCGTAACTAAGCCAAGAGACAGGATAGGATAACAAACACTTCACTTCGGAGGAAAAAAGAAAAAGAACAGTGGGAAAATTATAAAGATGGTAATAGTAACATATACATATTAAAGGTGAACTAAGGCGCAAAGGTCTATTGGAGCCTAGGTGCAATGTGCAAGGCGAGGTGCGGGCTTGAGTGAGGTAAGGCGCAATGGTGCATGTCACTTACAACATGCAAAAAAAATCATATACTATTGCAAATTTGGAACATTGGAATAATACAATTATTTAATTCTTTTTTAAAAATATGTAATCACAAATATTCATATTAAGAGACATTGATTCAAGAGAACATATCATATAGAAGACATGCATATAATCCAAAATTTCATTTATCAGAAATTAATTTAAAAAAATTAAACATTTTACAATTGAAAATATATCCATAAAATACATCAGAATAAAGATGGAAAACACAATCAGCAGGGCCCACAGAAAAATGCAACAAGCATAGCTGATGGACCACAAAAAAATCAACAAAGAACACAAGTGGACATGAGAAATGCAGCAGAGAAATCTGGAACACAGCCCCGGAAAACAGATAGAGGAATATGTGTGCTTTGCTTTTGGGACCATTTAGAACATATCTTTGTTCACCCCACACCTCAATGGATGTGTGTGATTAACAGCTCTAAACTGGTCAAGTTTCAAGATCATCGCTAAACTTGAAAGAATGGTTTAGTTTCATGTGCTTTCAGAACTTGCAGCTAGTGTGAGAGGTTTCACTATAGAAACCGTAGATACTTTGACTGCATTTATTTTTTTATTTCAGGAAAAAGAACCTTCTTTAAGCTTGATAAATTCAAGCAAGAGTTACTTTTTCATGATCTATTCCACTGTTTTTATGTGACTTTGCTAAAATTTCCATCTTAAACTTATGCTACATTGTATTATTGAATTGTCCAGGAACGGAAACCAGAGACTCGAAGATTGTAGGACCCTCATTGTTGGTTTGTGGTTTTATGTTGGTTTGCATCTTGAGGTATGTCGAGTCGTTTCATTGTGGCCAATTTGGCCGAGGAAATGGCTGTAGGCATGGAATCTGGACCACTCCACCAAGTGATGAACTGGCCTTAACCCCACCTCTTGATAATAATTCAAGAGTTTTGGATTATACATATGTAGGATAATGCTGAAAAATCCCGAACAGTTTTTTCTGTTTCGATAATGTAAGAGATGCCTGAGGGTGGTGCAATCTCATGGTTAGAGCTATCAAGGTGGTAGTTCAATTTGTATTCACTGGTAAACATTCGCACTCTCCATTATTGCTCGTGCTTACAACAGCGCGAATGAATTATGTGATATCGACAGGGTTTTTTATAGTTTGCATAAGATTGGGTTCTTTAACAAAGAGTTCACTTGTGATGTTTGTTTGAACAAAAGTGACAGCAGTGTCCCTCTAAAATGAGCACCAACCAACTTACCAGACAGCTACTCATTTGTTAGTACATTCATATACGTGATACATATAATATTTTGAATATTTGACCCAAGAAAGCTAACCAAATGCCTACTGAAAACTTGATTTTGGTTTAATTTATTTTAATTTACTTTAATTTCTATTACTTGCGCTTTTCCCGGGACAATTTTTTTATTTTTTTTCACTAAACTGATGAGTTTTAGCAGTCCCAATATGCGCTGTGAAGCCAGAACTATTTTACTTGATGACACTAAAGGACAAGTGTGTGAGCATTGTTATAACATAAATGCAACTGTTATGACTCTGAAAAATGGTCCCTTTCCGCTTGGTGCTGTGAGAAAATATCTGTGTTTGAGATCACCGAATTGGAAGAAATTTTGAAAGTAGAAGCAATTTAGGTAATGGTGGCTTGGATTTGGAATTGGAAATAAATTTGGATGTGTTCGATTATATGAAATTAAAATTTTAGAATTGGAATCCGTGGAATTTGAGAAAAACAATTTAATCAAACTTTTTTCAAATTTTAACAATTTCAATTTTAAGACTTAGCCAAAGGGGTGTAACTTTATTCGGTTGCATAATTGGAGCCTTAAAATTGGAATTTGTAGAAAATTTAACAATTTCAATTCTAAAGTTTCAATTTCATGTAACCGAACACACTCTTACTTAAAAATTTAAACTAAAATTTCAACAAATCTAAATCTAAAATACGCTCCCAATTGCAACATCAAAATTTTTACTTGTAAAAATGTTCGGTCTTCTTGGAAGGTGATTTGCAGGAACCACTTTACAAGATCGGTTTGAGAGCAGGGGCAGAGCTCCCTGTGGGCTAACCTGGCTATAGCCCAGCACAACCTAAGCTGCCCAATCCATAATAAAATATAAATGATAAATGGCCCAGCCCATTAAACAAGTCTACAAACAAATTAGAATTAAAAGATTGAAGAAGACTTGGGGGCTGTTTGAGTGTTTGGCATAATGTGGTATTGTTTTTAGCGTATTTATCTTCTTTGCTTGAAATTTTTTTTTTCACAGTAAATTCTCTACTTCAATTTTTTTTTAGCCCCCCCTATTTTCAAATCCTGGCTCTGCCTTATTTGAGAGGAACAGAAATAACTTGTTAAAAGATACAGTTATTCATTTTTGCAGCATCTTAATCAATGGATTCTCACCCATAAACAAGTAACTTTGTAAAAGATATAGTTATTCTGACTCTGACTATTTGAGATTATTATTATCATTATTTTATTTTTTGTCTTACAAATTCTTACCATTCACTTGGAGGAACTTAAACCCTATACCATTCGCTTATTAAGGAAAAGAATATCATTTGATCACAAGCTTAGTTGGCCTGACTGAAATTAAGTATCAATTTATTGAGAGAGAGAAATTATTGAATTCGTCGGCTACTTTTAATTGGATGATAATAGTAGTAGTATTATTTGTTGTAAACGATAAAGACAACCGATATATTTTTTTTGGTAATAAATAAGTATAGTTGAAAAAAAAATTAACTATCAAAATTTTAATACGTATATAGTAATTCTTATCAGTCTCTCCCAACACAATCTTAGCTGGCCATTATCATTAAAATTATTCTTCTTCTTGGCCCCTCTCTCTCTATATATAATTATATATATAGACGACTATTGGTTTTACAGATAATGGATAGTTCCATATAATTATTTTCGTTTGACTTACACAGATAAGACTTATATGGTTGCTTATAATTGTTTGATTTTATGTGATCCTTATAAGTTTCAAATATTTATAAATTTTTTTTTCCTTATAAAAAAAATAAATTCGTTGTCCTGACTTAGTGGGTCAGACAGGGTTCTTTCTTCATTGATCGGTTTCCTATAAACTTAACATTTTAAAACTCGTGATGTTCCTTGCTGTGTAAGAATATCATACACTGTATTGATCTTCACAACAATGTATGTCAAGAACAATTGAACAAATATACCTTGTCAACTATGAAGCCAAAGGCCACCGGAAAGTTGTCATCTGCGAAAGCAAGCGCCACCGCCAGCGGTGGTGGTTCGGAGGTGGCAGAATGGGAAATCAGACCAGGGGGGATGTTGGTACAAAAGCGGAATTTGGATCCAACTCAAACTTCAATTCCAATTCCCACCATAAAAGTCAGGGTCAAGTATGAATCATCCTATCATGAAGTCAACATCAGTCCTCAAGCAAACTTTGGTAATTCAACTTATCTATATATATATATATATATATGACTGTATCTATGTTTTTATATAGAGTTATCATCGTTGCCTTATTCTCATATGAATAGTGTCGGCCATATGAATCCTCTCTTTCCGTTTTTTACGTTTTAAACTCGTTGGCATGAATTCTCTGCCATTTTTATTGATGGAAATTGACATGGGATGCAGGGGAATTGAAGAAAATGGTTGGATCACGAACTGGGTTGCACCCAAATGATCAGAAATTGATGTATAAGGGCAAGGAGAGAGATTCAAGATCATATCTGGACGTGGTAGGAGTGAAGGATGGATCGAAAATTGTAGTAATTGAGGATGTTGTTAGCCGAGAGAGACGACTTCTTGAATTGCAGAGGAATGCAAAGATGGACGAGGTATCGAAAGCAATATCACAAGTTGGAATAGAAGTTGATAAGCTTGCTAAGCAGGTACAACAATTGTATTGAAAAACTTAGTATTTAAATGCTATTGTCTATAGAACTAATTGAGTTATAAGTTTTGATCAATGGTTCATGTAATGGAATTGGTAGGTTGCAGCTTTGGAGTCGGAAATTTTTGGCGGCAGGAAAGTGGTGGAGAGAGAGTTGTTGAATTTGATCGAATTGTTGATGACACAACTGATCAAATTGGATGGAATAGTAGTAGATGGAGATGTGAAATTGAAGAGAAAAATGCAGGTTTGTTTTGATGTTTTTCTGTAGTAATATTAAATTTAGCCTTGGCCTCACATTTATAGTAATATAGGGTTTTCTTGGTTCCGTTTTCTAAAAGAAAACGAAACTCAAAAAAAGAGAAAACTAAAGACAGGTGCCTAAAACACTAAACAGTTTTCATATAGTTTTCTAATTTCCTAACATTCTATTGATAATCCAAAGAGCCGACACAGATCCTTAAGTCACAAAATCTTCCTTAACACTTTACACGTTGGAGTACTTTTGCTCCCATTGTCACTATTTGTGATTTAATTTTGTCGTTTTCACGCTCTCACTTTCGGATTCGCTTTCATTTCGATTCCTGTCACTTAGCAGGCCCATTAAGGGTTTAGAGAGGGAAGCCGCCCCCACTGATTTATTTAGTTATTTATTTATTTTTATTTTTTCATTTTTTGTAAAATTTTGAAAAAATCTAAAAAATGCACCTACATTTTTGTTAAAATTTTAAAATGCCCCCACTTAATTTCTAATTATACCTTGTGATATATTATTGTTTATTTAAGGCTGCCCCCTCTTATACAATTCCCTGGTCCGTCTCTGCCGACGAGGTAGCTAATTAGTTGTGGTTGTTTTGAAGGTGAGGAGAGTACAAAAGTATATTGAAACGCTTGATATGCTGAAGATTAGGAATTCTATGATTGGCAGCAATGGGGTTGAAGTTCCACTGCAACAGCAACAAAAGAAGTCAACTGGGCAAATGCAAAAGCAGAGGAATTCTACAGTGCAGATACTACCACCAGTTGTGGTGACAACAAAATGGGAGACATTTGATTCCGGTTCTGCGTGATCACCGTACACTTCGATTTCTGCCATTGATGACCGGACTTCGCAGCAAAATTGGGATTTTATTTTGGAGTTGAGTCCTGAAATTTGTATATAGTCAATATGTTTTTTCTGTGAATTGATTTGTTTCTTTGTTTTAGTTATTTTAGTTGTCAGAACTTTTTTTATCCATCTGTTTCTGCTTCTCATTTTAGGAATTGATGTGGGTTTTCCAAATTTTCAACCCATTCTTCTTGTGGGACTAGCTCAATGCAATTTGTGAATAGCAGATACTTGTTGCTGTGTGTATGTGTGTGTGTAGCAGATGTATGTGATAAAAATTGTTGAAATACACTATTCACATTATGTGTTTCATTGATTAGAGAATTCATAAACCAAAACATGACATTTGTGATAAAAGTTGAATTTTCTGTTAACTATTTGAATTTGTGTCTCTATTTTAACAATTTAAAACGTAATAGGAGTTTTTCAAATAAATTGTTAATTAGTAAGCTTCATATAACTACTTTGATTCCCATTCATTAATTTTTTTTAGTTAATTTTAAAATAAATTTAAACATATATACTAGGCGTATGTCCCATTTACAAGTTAATGTACATATAAATAATTGCAAATCTATAGCATAGGATTCCTTGTTTATTGAAAGGTTGCAGAAAATAATAAAACAAATAATTGGAATGAGATAGTATTTCTTTGATGATAATCACAAGCCAATCACAGCAAAATGATAAAAAGGACATGTTTGACTTTTGAGGACATGATGAGTTTTATAGTGGGGTAGTTTAATCCTAAGAAAGCCGGCACCTTCTGCAACTAGTTTAATATTCCAAGAATAATTTTTTTTTATTTTTTTTTTTTAAGTTAAAATTCCTAAAAGAATAATTTGCTACATATGAATTGCATATACAAAGTTCACCAAACCTTGATACCAAGGTTGAGTTCATGGAGAAACAAATGAACTTCTTCATTAAGCATTATTTTCTTTCTCTTTAAAAAAAAAACCATATTTTCAGTAGTTAAAATGCCTCTAACAAGAGTTTCGGTTGGGGAAGTGGATCTCCTCTTGTGCGGAAGGGACTTGTGCACTGTTCTATGCACCGAACAATATTGTTTTGATGTATAGGTACAGAACCCAATGCAAGTTCAATGTTGGGGATCTACACGAACCGTGGTGTGTACCAAATGATGTTGTTTTGGTGTACAGGAATGGAGCCCGGCCAATGCAGGTCCTATGTTAGAGTTCTATGTGACTCATGTTGAACTCCGTGCTGTAGACGATATTGTTTTGGTGGGATCCCTCGATAAGGGATCCAAGTCACTACCAAAACACAAAAATTTCTGTTCACTTTGTTTCATGCTCACCAAACAAAGCCTATTGGAAAGGAAAAGAGAGAATTTGAAGCAAGGCCCTCTGTTCTACTCTTGATTCTTTATTTTCAAAGCTAACTGACAAGAGTGAACTTAAATGAGGACCTGGATCCCCTTCTGTAAAGATCTAATAATGGAAAAATAGGTCCAACTTGTGTCACTCTCATCAAATTGACAATTGAGAGCTACAACTCAGTCAATCATGCAATTCAATTTGGATTAAATAAATGTTAACGGTAGTGCATGCCCTCAATGTTAGCATCAATACACACACACACACACACACACACACACACATATGTATGCATGTGTATAAACGTACTATGACAAGTGAAAATGGACCACCTGTTATAAGGCCCATTCCATGCTTCTTGGTCAATGACTGGCACTGGTAGAACCAACTCATTAATCATGTGTACCGACCCCTTCATAATCAGCTCATGTTGGACGGTAATGACTAGATGGCCAATTTTGAGGTCAAAATAGAATGGGTTTTGGTTGGCTCAGTCACCAGCTTTTGTTTTCTTTCTAAAATGGTCATCACAAGTAAAATGTTTAACAATGTTTGTGCCTTGTGCACCTTTGTTTTCACCTAAAATATTCAACATTTTCTTAGATGACAAATGCAGTAGAGCTTTGAATTACTGTAACCTATAGTATAGAAAAAGATCTTCAAACAATTGTAAAGAAAAATCGAACGGTTTTTGGTTCAATGATATAACCTCTCCATCTTCAAAGAGGAGGGAAGGGATTCGAGTCCGAGTATGGACAAAAAGATGTGTACATTTGCTTTACCATTAAAAAAATGCTAATTAATCATTGTAATTGAGTAGTCCGAGTCAGGTGTGCGCTGCCTTACCATGAGGCAAATTAAGAAACAAAATGCATGGAACTAATGTTGCGTTTGATGTGCAGGAATGAAATGTTCATTCCAATCATTCTTTTGTTTGGCATACAATTTAAAGTGGGAATGGCCATTCTATTGGAATGAAAATTCATTTCTTGGAATGACAATCCATTCCACAACTAAACCCATGAAATGGTCATTCCATTCCAAAGTAATTTTTTTTTTTAAAATAAACTTCCCAAAAAACTCTCATATGCCAAGTCCAAAAACTAACACTATCTTACACCACAACCACTTCCGCCATTTTTTCACCACCACAACCACCTCAGCTGTTTTTTCACCACTATCACCACCACCACCGCCACCGACACCGAATTTCACAATCGCCCACCGCTTTCCACCACCACCACATATCGCCACCGCCTTTCAACACTGCTACCGCCACCACTACCACCGCCATTGCCTTTCACCACCGCCACCACTTTCCACCACCACCGCTGCCATCACTTTTCACTGCCGCCACCACCTTCCATCGCCACTGCCAGCACCGCCACCGCTTTTCACCACCACTACCACCTTCCACCACCGCCTTTCGCCACTACCACCACCACCGCCTTCGCCACTACAACAACCACCACCACCACCGCCTTACACCACCACCATCACCGGCTTCTACCACCTTTCACCACCACCGCCGCCACAGTCATCGCCTTCCTCCACCACCACAACGATCGCCACCTCCACTACTTTCCACCACCACCACAGTCACTTCCATTGGTTTCCACCATTATTACCAACACTACTATCTCCTTCCACCACCACCACACTGTTGCCACCGCCTTCCACCACCACCACTACCGCCACCTTCCCTATTGCCACCACCGCCGCCTTCCAACACCACCACCTACACCAGTATCATTTTCCTCCTTCACCACTACCGCTGCCACCATTAATTTTTAAAAATTGTTAGAGAATGTCATTTTATTAATTTAATTTATTTGTTACTAAGAGGGATATTTTGGAGAATTCAATTTAAAATTGATTTCATTCTAAATTTTAAATTTGTCTAACCAAACACTATAATAGTTATTATCATTTCATTCCTACACATTTCATATATACATGCAACCAAACAATAGAATGAAAATAACCATTCCATTCCATTCCCATTCTCATTCTATTTTTACTTACATTTCATTCAATTTCTGCACATCAAATGTAGCATAAGAAGCATGCAAGACAAGGACAAGGAAAAGCATGACTTGAATTGAGGCAATGTAATTATTCAAAAAAAATATATATATATAAAAATAAAAATAAAACCTGAGTCAATGGAAACTTAGCAGAAACTGATAAATATTCCAAACCAGAAAACTTGGCATGTAGCAAGCAAATTTTCACCTAAATATATATATATATATATATATATATATATATATAATTCAGGCAAAAAACTCGTACTTTGGAAATGGAGACTCGAATCATCTACCTTTCACTCTAAAAAAGAATGGATGAGATATCATTAGGCCACGGACCTTGGCAGTAAAAAGGAGAGGGTTAAAGAAATGGAAAAGGCTATCTACGAAAGCTCTAGGGAATTAAGTTGTTGCATTGATCCTCAGTGATTAAAGAAAGTAACTTTGTTTACTTACTGACACCTAAACCATTATGTCTGGAGTTCTGTAGGATTAGTTGATGAAGTGGACCACAAGACAACCAGTTATCAAAAGGTAGGACTTTGGAGCTCCAAGAAGAAGATATCTGTAATGACATTTTATCTACAAGGGTGGTTTTTAAGTCAAAAATAGTTGGCTTGGAGGAGATTAGTGGGACTCCAAGATTAGGGAGATTTTCAAGCTTAAAAGCCACATTGCAGTCTTTGTTTATAAAGAAAGACAAAAGACTCTTGTTGACATTTGAAAGGTTTTTAAAGCTTCTGTTACACATTCTAGCCCATTCATTTTTTAATTTTTTTTTGTCCAATTCAATGTTTATGTTTACTAATTTATGATTTTATGATGATTTACTGTATTAGGTTTCTAGTTCAATTTATTGGGCCTGTTATGTTGAGATTTAATAAGATTTATTGGACCTATTATATTGAGGTTTAGTGAGGCTAATAATAGCATTTAACCATTGGGCTTTTATGCCTATATATATAAAGTTACATTAGTCTAGCCTTTTAGTTTAGCCTTTGGAGACGTGCTTTCTCCACTACTCATCTGTGTTTCTACTATTTTCTGAACTCTCATCAAAATTCTATTCATCTTATTTATTTATATGGGCAACTACCCAACTCTTGTTAAATTGTGCACATACCCAGCTGAGAGTATCTTTCATCTCACAGGTCAGATTTTTTTAGAAGTAATTTTATTTTATTTCTAATTGTAACTTTCATCTCTTACTAATTTGTGTTTTAATTAATTGTGAATTTGTATATGTTAATATTGTGTCAAATATTTATATATATATATATATATATAAAATTCCCAAACAACTTTTAGAGTGGTTAGAGAAAAGAGCTGGGAGTTGTGAGAGAGAGTCAATAGCTTCCTTTAGATTTTTAACTGAAAGTACTGGAGCCAGTCATCTCCAAAAGTTAAAACTGAGGGTTAGTTCTGGTAATGAATTTGTGAATAATTGATGAAAAGACATCCAAATAAAAAGGTATATATGGAGAGATAGGGTGTCCTTAATGCTTAGGAAATAGACAAACAACTGGCCATTAATGGAAAATTGAAAACTTAGTTGAAGAAATGCAGGATGCAATCCACTGAATGAAAATGTGAAGGTTTTATATATTCATGTTAAAATGATTAATATATTGGCTCAACACTTTTTTCTTTTTTTATCTCATTATGGGAATAGCCTCGAAATCTTTATATTAAAACCTTATTTTGACAAGACCATGCTTAAATGTAGAAATATTATTGTTAGGTCTCTTAAAATGATTCATATGTAATTTCAAGAGGATGACCAAGCGACAAAAACTCTCACCTCATATCTTAAAACCGGTATGAACTCGGTAGTGAACTTTTGAGTGCTTTTAAAAATCACCATAAAAGTTTAAATATATGTAGCAAAAAGCCTTCACAAAGTGTTGGTCATATAAAATTTATCAAAACAAAAAAAGTGTTGGTCATATAAAAGTTAAAAGATTTTTTAATAATGGACACAAACACCAAATTGTGTCCAAATTCTTTTAATTAAAACAGGTACAGATACATTTGATTTGTTCACCAAAAACCACAAATCAAAATTAAATGAAAAGCTCTTTCCCATGTCCAAACAACTTTTTAAGTGTCCAAACAGTTTAGCAACATTTGGATTATGGATTTCGGTATTTATGAAAGTGATAACACAAAACATACTAAATCTCGTGGGGGCAAAGAACTGTGGTTGGCTCTTGGAGCAATTCATGGAAGAAGGTGATCTTTGTTGGCTCTTCGTGTCATCCTATTGGTGGTTAACTGTTTACGACATTGTGATCTTTTAGGTCGGTTTGGAATTTTCCTTCCTTTTCTAATTGACCAAACATGGGACGAAGCTAGGGTGCATTAAAAGGAAAACAGTAAAAGGTTACAACAAAGCAATAAGTAAACATGTGGTCTATCACTTGTAACTCACATTCTTAGCACTAATGAAATAGCTTAACAATTACTCAACCATTAATCACTATCTGTTTCATATATAATGTGGGCCACATATAGCCTATTTCTTGCTAATTAGATGCTCCTAATTTCAGGTTAACTATCTAATCAGCCGAGAAAGAAAGAAAATTTTGTTTACTAGCTAGTCAAATCAGAATAATCAACTAATAAAACAAAGACAATAGGACTACAATCTCTGATTATAAAAAATATTAAAAGACATTCACCGTCCATATTCACGTGTAGTTCATATACTAGTCAAATCATAATAATCAGCTCTTTAATAAAACTAAGACAATAATAAGACTAAGTACTCTGAGCATACAAAAATGACTAAAAGATACTCATCGAACATATTTACGTGGAGTTCACATCATTGCAAGTAATTTCAAGACCAATAAATTTCATTATCTGATGTATAAATTTGGTAAGTGACATACCAAAATATGAAACTTAATTGATGAGATTAAACGGTCATTCAACTGAGGAGATTAAATAGTTACAATGAGTCGTTATAAACGAAATAAATTAACATACTTATGTCGCTAATCCAAGGTAATTAGGTTTCATGGTAAGAAAATTCTTTGACCGAAAAACAGTAAACACGAACAACACCTAATTCATGGAACACCTAATTCATGGTAAGAAAATTCTTTGACCCAAAAACAGTAAAAGACGAATTTCAGGACTCGGTTTGAATTAATCCCCCAACCTATTTGTTTCAAAAGCCAAATTAATAGTCAATAGTCCTATTTAGCATGCTAATTTGAGCTACCAAAGGACGAATTAATTCCACAATCTGCATAATTTGCACGATGACTTTCTAGCTAAACACACACACACACACACACATAGTTGGATTACTAAAATAACCATATAACTTCTAACACAAACACACACAGGGCTAGTTGGATTACTTAAATAACCATATATATAACTCCTAACACAGTAACCCTGTAACACACACACACACACACACACACACATATGCATATAGCTAGTTGGATTACTTAAATAGCCAAATAACTCCTAGTAACCAAACACTTAAAAGACAATGGAATTAAACCACGAAACACCCAAAAAAGGGTTGTTTGAGAAGTTGATGGCACTATGTGAGGTAGTATATAGTATGAAATAAGTTAGATAACAGCTAATTACTAGCTTGCGCCTAATGCGTGTGCTTTCTCTATCATGCACTCTCCAAAACCCTAAAATCCCTAACAAGTACTCACCGCGATTAAGCCCACGAATTCCCCACGGTTTCACTTTTTTGTCATAACATTCCATTCCCCCTTAAATACCCTCTCAACATCTTCCTCTTATCTTTCACTCTACACACAAACACACACACACACACACACTTAATTTCTATATCCAAACAGTCAAAACATTTACACACTAGCTTTTTGTATAATGGCTGACCCTCCACACCCTACAAACCTACGCCAGGGAGACAATTCACAATGTCCTGTCTCTTCCACCACGTGCTATAATACATCACCTAAAACCGTCCACAGACATAATAAGACCACCATGAGCTCCACCTCTTCTGGTCGATCACCTAGCCGTCCTGGTACCGGAAAACACCCCACTTATCGCGGTGTGCGAAGCCGGAGCGGAAAATGGGTGTCAGAGATTCGAGAGCCACGTAAGACTACGCGTATATGGCTCGGCACGTACCCGAAGCCCGAGATGGCGGCTGCCGCCTATGACGTGGCGGCCGCCGCCCTCAAAGGTGGTGATGCAATTCTGAATTTTCCGGATTATGCTCCTTCCTATCCAGTTCCGGCTTCCACGTCGCCGACGGATATCCGCAGTGCAGCTTCTGCAGCAGCAGCGCTGATGAAAGCTGACACGGATGCCGGAGAATCAAGAACTGACGACACCGCCGGTGGTGGGTGTCATGAATTCGTCGATGAGGAGGCATTGTTTGACATGCCCAATTTGCTGATGGACATGGCGGAGGGAATGCTGGTGTCGCCGCCGAGAATGAAGTCTGACGACTCGCCGGAAAATTCTGATGGAGAAAGTCTATGGAGTTATAATTAACAAGCTACACTACTCAAACATCCAATCCAAACACCCCAAATGTCCAACAACAAAAAAAAAATGTTACATCTATATATGATTGATTGTCAATCACACATATATTTTATATATAGATGGAAGAGGTGAAGCATGAACGTGATCACACGATCATGTATATAAATATACATATATATTTATATCCAATGGGGTTTTTCAAATCGAGGTAGGGATTAATTTAGTGTATGGAGTTTTTATTCCCTTATAAGAGTGCATATAAGGGAACGTCTATTTTACTAGTAATGTACTAATATATTGCTTGTGTGTAACACTGAAATGTTGCTTATATCAACATCTTTTTTAGTAGTACTTTAACAAAAAAAAACCCATATTTTTTTTTTACTAGAATCATTTTTTATTTATTTTTGTTAATTGGTATGAAATTTTCTCAAGTAGCAATATTGCTTATGTGTGTGTATATTTGTGCCATTTGTCCTCCACAAGACCTGATATAGGAGATTCTGGTTCTCATTATCAATGTTAATTAGTCATAGAGAATCTCTCGCACCAACCCACCCACCTTTTTTTCTCTCTATATATACGTGTGCTACTGTGTGTTATATATGTGTTTTAGTGTGTGTTATATACGTGTCTGTTACTGTGTGTTTAAAATTGAAAGTGTGAAGTGCAAAGTAAGCTAAGTAAGGAGAGGGAGAACATGGTTGTTTAATGATATCCGAGACAGAAAGTCATGCTGAAATCTTGGGTCATTCCGGAAATGGAGAGGTTTTTTTTGAGTGATAAGCAAATGGGCCCCATTGGATTGATGAAAAAGAATGTTGCGTCCAAAACTGTCTGATGAAAGATTTGAAGAAGAATGCAAAAAATTATCTCACCATCCCATCATTCAAAACTCTGCTTATATACCGATTATATATATATATATATATATATATATATATGACAAAGTATGAAAAATTGCCCCCGATTTGTAATCTTTTCCAGTAAACCCTCGTCTAATTTTTTATTAAAGAACCTCCCTCAACTATCTAAGGGGGTAAAATAGTTTATATTTGGATAAAAATGTCCTTTTATTTAAATTTTAATTTTTTTAAATTTCAAAAATTAATATCTAACAAACCATACATCCAAATATTGCAAATAATATATGAACGAAAGCTTATAAAACAAGGGTTTCAGAAATATAAGATTTGTTTAACAAAATTTTATAACCAGAGAGAAATAGATAATCTAAAAATCTACTGCAACAATCTTATTTTATTTTATTTTTTATAAAATACTTGGGTTATTTGTAAGAAAATTTTCAAAATTATTCATTTTCATATGGAGCATAACATATAAAAAAAATTAGCCTCAATAGAGACCAAATATTCATTTTTATTTTATGTTTAAATGACGAGTTTATAAAAGAATGAAAATGTTTTAACGTAAAATATAATAACTCATAAAATCAATCTCTGTTGGCACTAAATTTTTTATACATTTGGCTCCATATGTAAATGAATGATTATGAAAATTTTCTTGCAAATATTTCGAGTATTTTATTTAAAAATAAAATAAGATTGTTAGAGTAAATTTTTAGATTGTCTATTTTTCTTTGGTTATGAAGGTTTATTATACAAATATTATTTTTTTAGAATTCTTATTTCATAAGTTTTCCGTGCATATATTATTTATAATTTTTAAATATATGGTTTGTGAGATATGAATTTTTAAAATTTGGGAGAATTAAGTTTTAAATAAAAAAATATTTTGGTCCAAATATCAACAGTTATCTAGTAAAAAATTGAACAAGAAAAATTTATTGGAAAAAGATTATAAGTTGAATGAGGTTCTTTGATAAACAAAAAAAAATAGACAAGAAGAGTTTACTTTAAAAAAAAAATTATAAGTCGAGGGAGCTTTCTGTTTAAACCGCGGCGCACACATGGCGACCACCAACTGGTTTATCTGTAAATAGAGGCATTCACCTTTCTCATACATTGATAAAAGTAGGATGGGGAAATGATAAATAATGAGATCGCAAGTTATTTTGGAACTTTTTAAAGTCATACCTAAACCCTAGGCTACTTGAGCTTGTCTAGCTAGCTCAAACATGCACTTTTATTTTTATAGGTATAGGGTACTGGGCCACTAATCCATCTCACATGTCCTTTTATCAATACCCGAATTTAAATTCCTCCTCTCCTTCACTTAGGTAAGTTAAGATCAAAAGATTATGATTACAAAGTTAACTATTCAACTCAATCACGCCAATTTTAATAAAGACTCAAGTTTTCGATCCCATGATTACTTTCCTATTTTAACCATTTCACTAATGACAAATTAATCAGACTCATGACTACAATGTAAACTCTAAATATTTACAATTGCTTGCAAACTAAGAATATAATAATTCAAATATCTTGGCATCTGAACCATCATGACAGGTTAAAATGAACTTCACTTTGAGCATGTGTGTATATATATATATGGGAAAATTACATATAAATGGAGTCAAAGTTTCATATTTACTCAGAGACGGAGTCAAAGTTCCATATTTCTCTAAAATGGATTGCTGAGGTGGCACATGATTTTTTACTGTTTAAAAAATTGTGATGCCTAAAATGCCCTTCCCTAATAAAAAAGTAGTACCTTCAGTTCAAAAAAATAGTACCTTCAGTTCAAAAAAGTAGTACCTTCGGAGAAAAAGTAGTACCTTCGCGAGTGTTTAAAAAACATGGTACCTGAACGCCAAAAAGTAGTACCTTCAGTTCAAAAAAGTAGTACCTTCGAAGAAAAAGTAGTACCTTTGCGGAAGGGTATTTTAGGCATCACAATTTCTAAACAGTAAAAAACCATGTGCCACCTCAGCAATCCATTTTAGAGAAATATGGAACTTTGACTCAGCCTCTAAGTAAATATGGAACTTTAACTCCATTTATATGTAATTTTCCCTATATATATTGTCATATCTTTAAACAACTTCAATCGAGGTAGCTCAAATTTTGAACTGCCTTTTGCGAACAAATTAAAGTCTGTTATATGTGTTGCATTTGAAATAAAGTTTGCTATCTTTTTCTTTTCTTTCATTTTTTTTTTTCAAATATAAAAAAGAGTGGTTATATATATATTGGAACGTCCTTGTTCTCCAATGATTATATATTTATTGTCGTGCAATTAATAGAAGGGAGTTGCATAAAGAAAGATATGGTAATTGGTTTTTTTTTTTTTTTTTGTGTGTTTTTCTTAAAGTCAAAATAAAATAGCTATATGGTAATTGGTTGACGTACAAGAGTCAATATTTGACAAATCATAGTAAGTAAAGGAAACCGTAGCCGACTGAAAGTTAAACCTCTCCAGTACTGCATTATAGCATATATCCCTACTTGCCGGTTAATCGCTGTTATCAAACAGTACGTGTACTGGAGAGAATCTTTTCTTTTGTTTTTTTTCTTGTTTTTTTATAGTTAAAATACTGGACAGAATCTTAGTCCACCCATTCATCTTAATCTCTTCCAAATATCTAAAATGCATGAATTGCTTACTTGAGAAGAAGTCAGAGGGGAGATAGTCATATAACAGCCCTTGTTGAAATGTTAATTGGCCCCAGAACTACAGGATATGAAACATATATGATTCCAACTAACAAATTAATAGTATTTCCTAGCTAGCACACACACATACATATACATATACATATACATATATATATCAAAGGAATTATACACGGAGTATATCTTATTATTCATCATCAGGATAAGAGTATGCACATGCTAATATCGGTGAACTAAAATTATGTCCTTGTAAAACAAAACAAAAAAATAACTTTGCCTGAATTTTGTGTATATCAAGATTTGCTTATTAGAATTTTTTTTTTTAAAAAAAATAAATTATTATATACATGAGTACTTTAATTGAATTTAATCAAAATAATAATAATAATAATAACTTTGACTGAATATTGTGTATATCAAGATTTGCTTATTAGAAGTTTTTTTTTTTTTTTTTTTTTAAATTATTATATATATGTACATGAGTCCTTTAATTGAATTTATAAATCAATGAGTTTCTGCCATGTTCCCCATATACATACACATATATGTATATAATTGAAAATGTCATATTCCGTTAATATATATAAGTCGTATTTGATGCTGAAGTATAATAGAAAATAAGAAAAGATGGTATAAAAGGAAACTGTTTTATTAATTTCTCAAGGTTTTTGAATCTTGTGGTCACAGAAATCATCTCTCTTATATGTTAATTTGTGTGTTTGTGTGTGAGAGAGAGAGAGAAAGAGAGAGTGAGAGAGAGATGCATGTCGGCCGTGGGGCATATAACTTAAAAGGTTGGCTGGTCACGTTGGCCACCTTTTTTATTGATGAAATCAAAAAGAAAACAAAAGAAAGGGATGTTAGTGGGGCAGTGTCTGATACAAGATCTGTATACATATTTATGGAGTAGCCGAAATTCTCTTTTTTATCTTTGAATCATCAAATCGAGTTTGACTATCCAAACAGGGCGCTAAATTACAAACATGGCCGGCATAAAAAAAAGGTCCCCCAAACTTCTTATTTTCCTCCCTCAGTCAGACTCAGTACTACTGTTACCATTACAGGGTTTTTGTGGTCCACCTCTTAATTTCCTTCCTCAATTTCACAAAGCAATTAATTTGTGCCTTGTGGAAAACAAAATCATATATTCTCAGACTCTCTATCCCCCACTTGGTTTTGTGGAGGTACATTGTTCAAACATGGTTTGCTTTCCTTTCCTTTTCTTTCCATCTCGGAAATTAGCGGAAATTGTGATGTACGTCTCACATTGCCTTGAACTTATATGTGTGGACATTCCCTAGCTGTATAAATGTATTTTACGAAAGCGAATAATATCTACACCGTGTACTCAAATCATCTATATGTTGGAAAGTTTCATATCGAAGATGTATTTGGTTGTTCAATTGAAACATGATGCAGACATTCTCATGAAGTTTACTAAAATGGACACCGTGAAGCAAAAAAATTAAGTTCCTTTACTCATCTAAATAAGATCGATATACACTATCCCCATATATCTTACAATATTTTATATAAGATCAAAAGGGGTTGAACCAAATATTTTAAATAACCATATCATCCAAATTTTTTATTTAGGACATGCATTACATTATTTAAAGAACAAGGATTGGATAAGTATTGTGTTGGAGCTCAGCCAACCATTCACTAAATTTAAATCAAATAAAACTCATATCTTGCATGTGTTAGCTTTCCAAAGGGGGATGATTCGTAGATTTAATTTATTATGAACAAAGTGTTTTTATATATGCAGATTGCAGAGGGAGCTATCTCATTATATATATGTATGTATATATGTATATAAATATACAGAATTGTTTACTCAATATATTCCATTTTTGGGAAGTTGCATGAGAACGTCCCTACAAACCCTAACAATTACAAAATAAATTATTCAATGTATAATTATACAAATTTTAATAAATGGGATACATTTAACTTGGATTGTTAGCATCCAATGGTGGTTGACACAACATTTGCACATCATTTTGGTGTGGTTAAAGCTCTCTCTCTCTCTCTCTCTCTCTTTTTATTTTTGTGTGGTAAGGACTCAACTCCATCTTTTAGAAAAGAACATTCAACGGTCCACCAAAGATGTCTCCCCATTAAACCAAATAATTATGTCTTTATGCTTCGAAAATTTTCATCGATTACTCCTCCTTTTTCCCTTCCCGCCTTTCTTCATTCTAATCATATATCTTTAATCATTCATCTAAATGGATTGTTAGCTTAAGATGTACAGTAATGGTCGGGACGATGATTATTTTTTATGAATCTCTAATTATATATGTTGACTGCACATCTTTCTGCATCCATATCTAACTTTGTAATGAAACAGTTCCAAACCTTTTTCTTTTCCAGGCTTTTTTTTTTTTCGGTGTCATGCATTACGTAAATAATTAATAAATTGTTTATTATGGTAGGGGAAAGAAATAGTGTGCTTTTAAGTTAACATACAAGACATGTTTAGTTTGTATTACTTTAACCAAAGTGATTAAATTAGTTTTTAATTTGAAATGTCCACCTTCGCTGACTTAAATTAATGATTAATTTATTTTATCATAACTTATGCCATTAAAATCAATTAAATGATAATTAATCAGGAATCAAGCTAGTTTTTGTTTTTTTAATAGATGCATATGCATGCATGGTCTTAGAGCTAAGAATCTAAAGGTTTTGGAGTTTTTTTTAATTAATTTTTTTTAAAAAATGTATTATTAAAATATGATTCTTATGGGCCTTGAGATATAGCAGCTGCATGCTAACAGAATTACAAGGATGTTGTCTTTCTCGGAGAGAAATCATGGAATTTGTCAGGTTCGGAATGTGGTCCTTGTAGGTTTTCAGGAGAACCTATCGATTCAAAGTTTGTGGCTCAGGAGAGCCTATGGCTTCAAAGGGAATGGGGGGACCTGCTCCTATTTTCAACCATGATTTTTTTGATGAGTACATATTTTCAACCATGATGGGGAATGCTCTATTAGTTTTTCTTTGGCATTATATATATATATATATATATATATATATATATTTATTTATTTATTTTCGAAAGTTTAAGCAAACACACTCAAATCACTTAAAATATTGTTCCTAACAAGACTCCAATGTTGAACGCCTTATGGTTCAGAATCAGTTAATAATTTCTTGTAAAATTGTCAAAGTGTAATGGCAATTGAATTGCTAATTAGTAAACTGATATCCGCCATATATACTCTATTCAAAGTACATTTAAAAATAATAATTAATTAATGGTGATTGTAGTCAATTTTTGGAATGTCAAACGAATTGAGCCAAGACAAACCGAGTTGAAGACTATTTATAGGCTCAATTTGAGTTTTATATCGACTTTTGATCAAAGACCGAGCTAAAGACTATTTGTAGGCTCAATTTGAATTTTATACCGACTTTTGAACTTCAAATTGGCTCGAATCGTTCAAGAACGTGTTTAGTTTAACTGATGAAAGTATACTATTTTTAAAAATCTTAAATCAAATTTCTTAATATTTTTATTTTTATTATATTTTTGAAGTCCCTTCTCAATTAATAATATATAAAAAAAAAAGGGGGTACAAATCTTGTAAAAATTTAATACCAAAAAAGAAACACAAAAAACATGTGTTCAAAGGGAGAGTCTATAAGAGCCAACGTGTCAATGTCTATGCAAGCTGTACATTCACAAGCACAAGCTCAGTCACAACCTCAACATCTTGAATCTGCAAATTGAGTTGACACTCAACTTGTTTGTTTAATGAATGAAGAGGAGTCACTTCAATTATTCATCACCGTCCATATTCATATCTAAATATATATATATATATATATATTCATAGGCCCGATACAGGTGTGGGCAGAATCCATCCCATACGTAGGACCATTCGGCCCAACACTTTGGTTGGAGTGTTGGTCACTACTCTTAAAGTAAAAGATGTTTTCCAAAGATTGTGCACAGAAAATTTGTTTCAGTTGTATTAGCTTAAGCAGGCTGAGTTTATTTATTAGTAGAGGGAGTATATAATTTGTTTGGTCTTAACCCAATTCGAAACTTATATATATATATATACATTGCCATATCCTTACAACCAATTCTAGCCCATATTGGACTAATCTAAAGGCATCTGTCCAACCCGTGGAAGCCCAGAGTAAAAAAAAAAAAAAAAAAAAAAATGATGAAGCCCAAGGAATTTAAAGCAGGTCGTGATGTATTTATTATTCATCAAGTCCTCTACATTTCAGCCTTTTGGCACTAATACACTTGAATAAAAGGGCTGGGAAAATAGGTCATTAATATTAGAAAAATGATAAGTAGTCCAGAGCCAAAATACTTGGATTTTATTTTTTTGGCTTAGTGAGGAATGACGTCATCATCGTCCCCTAATATAAATTAAGGGATAATTACACTGACCTCTCCTGAATTTTCGTCAACCTACACTAATCTTCCTTCTTGTTTGTCATATTACACTCACCTCCCCTAACAAGAATATAAGAGGGATGGTGTTAATAAAAAGAGTACAATTACAAATTTACCCTTTATCCACCCTCTTTCTTTACAATAACACGGTGCTCCGAACACCATCTCCGGCGAACCCAGTTGAGTATACTCGGCTTCATGATATCCACAAATATAAGTGGGATAATTCAACCGATTTTGGTCAGCCAACTTGACTATTTTTGCCCCCTTCATTTGATTGATGATGAGCAAGTGGGCATAAAAGGGTTGGCATTTGTTAGAAATTTGGTGTGAATGGAAGTTGTTAATCAATGAGTGTCTAACTGGAGTGGTGTTCTTCACACGTAATTCAACGTGGTTGAGGATGGGTTGGAAAGTAAGGATAACATGATGACCATATTTGTGAGTTTGGGTTATAAACGTTGACAGAACATAATATGTTGTAGCAACGTGAATTTATGGTGTGAATGGTTATCGATACAATTTATGAAGAGACGTGACAGTTGTACGTTGAACCATTGCAACCTATGCCATTGCATCTGATGGTGGTAAACATGCAAGTGACGTGACTGTTAAAGAAGTAAAAGTCACTTAGTTAATCTGGAAAGGTGCGATATAATGAAGAGAGGCAACCAATCCAACAGACACCACTTTTGTCTATGAAGAGACATGACCAATTCAAGAGACACCACATTTTCTATAAATACCCCAGGCTGTTATCATTTTCAATTCGTACAATTTTCCATTCTTCTCTCCCTCTCTCAACTTGAACCCAACCCAAGTAGGTGTGGGTTCAAGCCATGGTCAAGTGGTCTGAGCCACTTAGGCCCAAAACCAATTTCATTGAGCCATATTAAATTTGGTCTGAGCCATTTGGTTCGGATTGCACCCAATTCATTATTTATATAGTATAGATGCATTTTTGAGTCAGAGAGAGTATTACACGGAGAAGGTTCGTCGTATCCACGAGTTTGTAGTGCTGCTACTGGTGGATGTAGACCGTTGTATCCTAGGAGATAGACGCCACTGAGTCCGTTAGCACCATAGCGGGGCGAATCTGTCTTAAGGACATAGTATCCAATACTAGCCTCGGTCCAGGTTCTTTATTTATTATTTATTATTTTATTATTTTATTTTACATATTTAATTAAATATATAGTTGCATATTTAATTAATCATTTCTTAGCATATTGTTAATTATCTCATAGCATATTAGTATAATGGTTGTTATATCTTAAATGTCACATGAAGCATATATTTTTACCAACAATCTTAAGACAGATTCATTCCTTGCGTAGATTTTATTATATCTTTCTATTTAAGATATAAACAAGTAGATATTATACTAATAGTTGAGATATGATAAAATAATGTTATATACATTATTATATGATAATATGTTAAATATTAATGCATTCAATATTATGTGAAATTGAAGCATGTTATATTACTAAATTATTGAATTATTTATATAATTCAATATTGGTTGAATTATTTTAATTTTGTAATATAATATTATGTAGTATATTATATTATCTTAAATTTGTGCTAACTAGAGATAGGAAAAGGTATTTCATTCTTTTTATTAATGATTGCACAAGATGATGTTATCTATATCAGTTACGTAGCAAAGATAAAGCCTTAGAAATGTTTAAACATTACAAAAATGAGGTTGAGATTCAACTTGACAAGGTGTTAAGAAATGATAGAGTTCGTGAATACGAATCATCATTTGCTGATATTTATTCAGAACATTATATCATTCACGAAGAAATGATGAATGCTATGTTGACAAGTTCTGGTTTAACTCAGAATTTGTGGGGGAAAGTTTTGTTTTCCGCAAATTATGTTATCAATAAAATACCTTAAAAGAAACTAATGTGACATCATATGAATTATGGAAAGATCAAAAAACCTTCTTATAAATTCTAGAAGTGTGAGGGTGTTTAACTAAGTTTGCAGTTCCTACTTCTAAGAAAGTTAAAGTGGGACCTATAATGTGGCAACCTTGTGGGTGGGTGTGCCGTGGGCGGGTGCAAGAGGCACTGACATGCTATCACATTGAACAAGTTATAGGTGTACAGTCCCACACCACCTACGTAAGGGAAAGGTAAAGTGATTTTATGTAGTGGTGTTATCTCCAATTGGTACGAGGCCTTTTAAGATAAAATCCAATAACAAAATTGTGCGGGCTTGATCCCAAAGTAGACAATATCATACTATGTGATAGAGTGAATCGTTACATAAAACCTTTGATAGGTTATAACATCAGTGCATATCATTTTCTTGCAGGCTAGAACGTCTACATCTTTTGGTCCTAATTTTCTAGCATGTTTATTGGAGAATGAGCCATAAATATTTTTTCTTAAATTAATCATGTGAGATAATATGAAACTATATTGTTATGAATATTATTTTTATAAATGTTTACTTTTATTTGATACTATAATATTGAACTATGTAGTTGAATTACTTAATGTGCATTGTAATTCAAATTTACAACATAATTTATTTAATATATGATATTATTGAATTTTGTATGAATTCATGACTGGTTTGTGTATATAATACAACAAACAAAAATTGACTAGTCCAACTATGTCAATTCTCTCGATAGTCAAAGGAAAAAAGATCTATACTAGTGTTTAAAATACATATAGTTGTGAATGGGCTGACTAAGAGAAGATTTTCCAATAACTCTAAAGAGTTTAATGGAAAATGTTATGGATACACTAAGCAAGTACACCGAGACATGCTAAATCAAGCTAGTCAGCTCTGGTGTACAATTTAGCTAAAAGCTAAAATGTTACTGAGTTGCAAACTAGTTAGCTTAGCTACAAGTTAAAATGATTAATGAGGTGCACAGAACCTAAGAGGAAGATGAAAAACTGTCAGTTGGTTCTAGCTCTTAACTTGATAGTAAAAAACACGAGGGTGATGAATAGTTATTTTAGCCATAAGCTATTTGAGCTATTCATCATATCTGCTCATGTAGGAGAGAATAATACTACTTGTAAAGTATTAGTTTTTGAAGAATATTCTTCAAAACAAATTACTCTACTACCAAGGTAAACTACTTAGATAAGTGTGTACTAAAGTTATGAACTACTAGAATTGATAGCTAAACAAACTTAACTTCAAGCTAGCGGTAATAGCTGAAAAGTGGGTGTTCATCATAACCTAGTAGTGAGATATGAGAAGAGTGTACTTAATCTAAGCTAGTAATGATAGTTAAGAACGCACTTTTAACTAGTAATGATAGCTGAGAAGTGAGTGCTCACTCTGTGGTGATTGTATCCAAAGCTTAAATAATAAGATAATTATTTGCTTAAATGATTGAGTTATGTGATATGTGACACATGAAAGGTTATAATATGTTAATATGACTGACTTAACATGAACCTAAATATGAATAACTCAATTTATAAATATAAAAGATGTAAAAGTAAATATTAATTAGAGCCCATTTTAGTTAATATCTTTAGCCATTCACGGTAATGTCGGTGAATTATTATAAGAATATGCTAGAGATAAAGTGAGTACATATGCACTAGAGACTGTTATATATACTTGTTGAGAAGCGAATATAGAACCTTGGAAAGGTAGATGAGGTGAAATATTTAATATATGGTATTTCAAGAGTTGGAAAACCATAAGAAATATATCATATATAAAATTTCAAGATTATCCCAAAGTTGTGGGGGGATATTGTCCATAGATAAAATTTGCTATGAGTTACCTCACCAAATAAGAAATACTTATAAATGTAGGGTTCTTAATCCTAAGAAATTTTAGATAGAACCAAAAATCATTTATAGTATTATAACAATAGTGCATGTTGTTTCCTATGAGGAAAATATTATGGAACAACTAGAAAGTTCTTTTTCCAGCGGAAGAGCTGAGTTATTTGTTCTAGTTGAAGAGTAAAGTGTGCAAGCTTATAAGTCTTTGAGTGGATTAAAGCTAGTACCAAGACAATGACATAAATGTGATGTATAAGTCATTGTATGCCTTAAAAAAATTAATGATATCCTAATTAGTATATTTGATATGAAAGATTTAACATCTAATAACATAGTATATTCTCAATAGAGTGAGATTGAGATAATACTAGTTACGATAACAAAAGCCTAGCTAACTTTTGTAGATGTAAATCTCAAATATAAATACTAGCCAAAGTATATCATTGGTTGAGATTCCAAGGCATCTTAATAATTGTGTTTAATTGCACATTTTCAATCCAGGATCGGATCACTGAAAAATAATAAATTGGGTAGTTGAGATACACCCTAAATCCAATATTGCATAGATCAAGGTATCTAACTAAATTGGAGGTATAACAGTGATGCAATTTGGATATAGGATGTTAAAGACTTCAAATCCAATAGTGGATACGTCTTTTATATTAAAGGTGTAGTTCTATGTTCTTAATATAACTCAAAGTTAGAAATTTTGAATAAATCAAATAGGGAAGTCAATAGACTTCAACTAGAGGACATTTCAATTTAAGTCTACACCTGTGCCACTAAAGAAAATGATATTGCTAACAATAAGCAATTTTAGGGCACAAAGTATACAGTTGCTCTCACCTGGAGAAATCTCTGCAGAGTGTAATATTTCTAAACACAACCTTGTGGCCACATATAAAATTGAGGGTTGTACTAGAAAGCAATTCTACAGATTATCGAGGGGAATGGGATTAAAAGCCGAAAGCTAACGAGTTACCTTAATGGAAACCCAACCTAGTTGACTGGAGATCTCAAGATCTAGGTTCAAAGGGACAACAGAAATTCTGAGTGACTCAGCAGAAGCACTGGGAAGATATAAATCTTCTACCCATTTTTATGATGAGACAGTGCTACCTACAGCGATGATTAGGATAAGCTACGCTTTTAATGACTCTTATACCTTGAAAATTCAATTGGGGTATGGTAGGATACTCTTAATAAGAAGTCACCTATATGAGTGTGAAGTGGGGCCGTTTCTATGAGAACTATAAAGGCTAAGTTTTCTGGAGCACTCATTGAATATCAGGAGTTGTTCAGGGCCAAAATGAACACAACAATAAGAACCAACTTTGTGAGGAAAGGTACTGTGTGTTTGTTATTGTCTTGGTTTACACAAACGGCTGAACAGTTCAAGACATCGCGCTCACTGGTTAGCCAGTAAATCCGATAGCAATACACTAGGGAAGGTTCAAAGCCAAAAGCTACCTATCCTGATGCAGTAAATTTTCGATTATACGCTCTCTAGTGTCTGCATTATCATTTGCATTTTAGCAGCCAATTTCCATTCATGTGGGGATTGTTAGAAATTTGGTGTGAATGGAAGTTGTTAATCAATGAGTCTCTAACTGGAGCGGTGTTCTTCATACGTAATTCAACGTGGTTGAGGATGGGTTGGAAAGTAAGGATAACATGATGACCATATTTGTGAGTTTGGGTTATAAATGTTGACAGAACATAATATGTTTTAGCAACGTGAATTTATGGTGTGAATGGTTATCGATACAATTTGTGAAGAGACGTGATAGTTGTACGTTGAACCATTACAACCCATGCCATTGCATCTGATGGTGGTAAACATGCAAGTGACGTGACTGTTAAAGAAGTAAAAATCACTTAGTTAATCTGGAAAGGTGCGATATAACGAAGAGAGGCAACCAATCCAACAAACACCACTTTTGTTTATGAAGAGACATGACCAATTCAAGAGACACCACATTTTCTATAAATACCCCAGGCTGTTATCATTTTCAATTCGTACAATTTTCCATTCTTCTCTCCCTCTCTCAACTTGAACCCAACCCAAGTAGGTGTGGGTTCAAGTCATGGTCAAGTGGTCTGAGCCACTTAGGCCCAAAACCAATTTCATTGAGCCATATTAAATTTAGTCCGAGCCATTTGGTTCGGATTGCACCCAATTCATTATTTATATAGTATAGATGCATTTTTGAGTCAGAGAGAGTATTACACGGCAAAGGTTCGTCGCATCCACGAGTTTATAGTGCTGCTACTGGTGGATGTAGACCGTTGTATCCTGGGAGATAGACGCCACTGAATCCGTTAGCACCATAGCGGGGAGAATCTGTCTTAAAGACATAGTATCCAATACTAGCCTCGGTCCAGGTTCTTTATTTATTATTTATTATTTTATTATTTTATTTTACATATTTAATTAAATATATAATTACATATTTAATTAATCATTTCTTAGCATATTGTTAATTATCTCATAGCATATTAGTATAATAGTTGTTATATCTTAAATGTCACGTGAAACATACATTTTTACCAACAGCATTTTCATATCAGAGTGAGCCATCCAGCTCCAACCCCTATATTTACGAAAGATATGGGATTAGGACCCAATCCAGCTCCAACTTCTCCAGTATCTATGGCCAGTGATGCGGATCATTCCAATGTGGACACTGATGTCAAAGTTGGTCTCCAAGTCTACAAAGGTCACAAGAATTGCATGTGCTAGGGTGATGGGTGTGAGTTTTGGGTCTAAGCGAAAGTATGTCACGAGTGGGTCAGATTGTGAGTGTGAGTATGCAAAGCTCCGAACACCATCTCCGGCGAACTCGTTGCATGAAGCGTTTCCGGCGAAAGTGCACCCGAAAGACAACTTGCCAGACTAAAATGGGTTTACGCCAAAACTATGAGCTCGCCGTCACAATGGAGCTTTGCCGTTAGCCTTCGTGAGCTTCGCCGATGGATTCTTCATTCCTCGCCGGTGAGTTCTTCATGTCGCGGTTTGTCCTCGCCGGTAAGCTCCTTTACTGCTGTTCATCATTGCTCGCCCCCGTTCTTGTTTGCTCGCCGGCCCATCCTTGCTAAATTCAATGCTTGAATCAGGGCCGGATCCTTACACTATGTTGCTCACTGCCGTAGCTTGCTCGGCGAAACCCAGTTCCAGCGAGACTCCAGCATCGTCTTAAGCTCAGGCCAACCTTCAACACCCTTTCACGATGAAGCGTCCCGGCACCATCACAGACTGCCCATTGCTAGTTTTACCTTCCCAGCAACCATTGTTGCCCTTATCAAAAGCTAAGCGCTCTCTCTCTGGGTCTATATTTCTTTGTCTACAAATTTGTGGTTCTGATGTGGTTCAGTCCGAACTGGGTTTTGCTGTCACCGAAACGAAGGAAGGTCTCAAGAGACAACGATTTTGTTGTCACCGGAGTTGCAGTTTGTTCGCCGAACTGGGTTTCACACCGAGGAGTGTTCTTGCCGATTTGGTGGCTGATTGGTTCATTCAAGCTACGCTGCTACTTGGACGATGTGTCTCGGAGGTTCACCGGAATGGTGAGCCCAAACTGAAGCTCGTCGATCGGTTTAGGTGAAGATGATACAAACTGTAGCTCACAAGGGTAGAATGGGAATTTGATAAATAAAAAAGGAAAAATTACATATAAATGGAGTCAAAGTTGAAAGTTCCATATTTCTCTAAAATGGATTGCTGAGGTGGCACATGGTTTTTTACTGTTTAAAAAATTGTGGTGCCTAAAATGCCCTTCCCAAACAAAAAAGTAGTACCTTCCGTTCAAAAAAGTAGTACCTTCAGTTTAAAAAAGTAGTACATTCGGAGAAAAAATAGTATCTTCGCAGGTGTTTTAAAAACAGGGTACCTGGACGCCAAAAAGTAGTACCTTCAGTTCAAAAAAGTAGTACCTTCGAAGAAAAGGTAGTACTTTCGCGGAAGGGTATTTTAAGCACCACAATTTCTAAACAGTAAAAAACCATGTGCCACCTCAGCAATCCATTTTAGAGAAATATGGAACTTTGACTCAGCCTCTAAGTAAATATGGAACTTTGACTCCATTTATATGTAATTTTCCCAATAAAAAATAACTGACATCATCATTTTCTGTCAGAAACAGTGTTTTCAATTAATGGGAAACAGTGTTTTCAATTAATGGGGCAACATATTTCAACACTTTCATAAATACAACATCACATATATAACCTAACATATCCACATAAAATTTACTTCTACGCTATTATAATGTATTACCATTCATGCAAGCACTTTCTAACATGTACCATATGTTGGCAGATTATCCTTCCTATTTTATAAATTTCCGTCACTCCAAAAATAGGCGAAAGAGGGTGCTAGGGAAGACAAGTGGTTCTATTACATAAGTTTTAAATTACAATACTATTTATTCACTATAAATAAATACAATACTATAGATTGTGATGGGCATAATGGTAAAAACAAGAACAACAATCACAAACTCAAAATCAAATTGCAAATAACATGACACATAATTTCAAAAGCGAAGACAAAATCAAAATCAATTTCAGCCGAATCCGATCTATGATGATCGATCCCCCATGACAGTGTTGATGATGGACAGGGCAAAGGCTCATTTTCCATCACCATCAATAACAGAAAAATCCTCTTGTACTGAGACCAATTATGCCATAATACAGTGAAGGATTTTGCATCAAAGAGTCCATCGATACATTCAGGTTTTGATTTCAAGAAATTTTAAATTAGATGCTTCGTCTTGTTGGTTTGTTCGGGGTGTGAGCAGTGGGATGTTAATGAATCCATAAAACAAGAAATCATGCATCACTATCACCCTCTTCCCAATCCTTGTTCCATCCCTCCTCAAACCCGGAACAAACCAATAAGACGAACTAAGTTATTTCAAACCACATGACACAGATATAACAGAATGATAGGAACAAGTGAGTGAATCAGCCAATTGAGACGCACAGCTACACATAAAACAAGAGGTGAGTGTAATATGACAAATAAGAGGGGAGGTCAGTATAAGTTGACAAAATCTAAATAAAGATTAGTGTAATTATCCCTAAATATAAATATAATTGATGTGTCTAACTTTAGGACTCACTCGACTACGAATGGTTTAATGATTAAATATGTTAAATAGATAATAAGATACTATTTGACTATCACGTGTCAAAAGAGTCGCCAGAATACAACCTAATGTCAATTGTAGCATGAAACAAAAGACACCATTTTTTATCCAATTATACCCATTTCAATCCCATTTACACACTCATTTTACACTCAATTTTTAAGGGTAATATTATTTGATCAAACATCAACCATATTAACATCTTATAATATATCTAAATTCTACTTCACAAGGCTTGGAATATAAAAACCTCAAAGAGGTTCAGTTATAATTGCTATATAATTTGAAAACTAATATATTATAGTAAAGGGCAAAAAAAAAATCCATAAACTATGTCAGAATTTGCAAATAACTTTTTTAAAGTATATTTTGTGCACATTTAGTTGCAAAATGCTCTAATGCCTTGACTATATTTTATTAAATGACCATAACGCCCTTTCTATTGAATTATACTTGATTTATTTTTCTTATTGAAATAAATTATGGAAAAAATTCATATTAATCTGATGACATATTCTTCACCAAATTTGCATAAACTTACCTTTAATTTTTTTAATAAAAATATCAAGTAAATTTTTTTTAAAACAATTTAAGTAATTTCTTAATTTTTCATGAATATATTGCATAAAAAAAGAATGTATTTTGTATTTAAGTAATTTATTAATTTTTCATAAATCTATTGCAAGAAAAAGAATGTACTTTTATGGTTAAAAAGTTTGAACTGAGTATAATAAGTTTTATTATAAATAATAAGGTTTTAATTATAACTTAATCATTTTATAAAATTGTACTTACAAATATTTTTATTTATTATTTTCAATTTTATGATAAATTGATAGTAATAATAAAATTCAGATAAATGGTATAATTAATATTTTGATAAAAGAAAAGATAATAAAAATAATTTAATAAGAAGTCACAAATTTAATGAGAAAGAGTAAAGTGGTCTTTTGTAATGAATTCGTCCTTAATTGTAATAAATTAATAATTCAAGAGAACAATTTGTAGTTAAGGGGAATTATTTACAAAAGTATAATAGTTTAAGAAATTTTTTTCTACTTTACCCTATATTATGTTACAAGTTAGTGAGGAAAAAATATATATATTATAAGTTAGTCTGCATTATAATTTTCAAAATTTCGTGATCTTGGCATATATATTTGCATAATTGCAAGTGTACTCACTGAGGGGAACATCGAAAGTTTGCTTTTGCCTTTTTCAGCGCGACTAGAAATCATCATATTCATCCACGCTTGCACTTCTCCACATAAAGGTCAAGTCCCCCCATTTTTTTATAATTTATGTTTTAATCCCATTATTCTTTAATATCAAACCGTTATACTACAGATTAACATCCATTCTCAACCACGCACAGATAAAGCCTCACTCTTTTGTAGTCATCCCATAATAATAATGCTACGTACCTCCATTGAGATTTGTTTTATAACACGTGAACTCAATTTATTGTAATAAAAACATAAAAATAAAAAAACTCAATTTATTCAATTTACTACTTACTATTTAATTTGTAACATCCAAATTAACCTCTTGTTTTAAATTTGCATGGCTGATACCTAAATTACATAAAGCGAGAGCGGGAGTAAAAATCAATTCAAGAGCGGGAGCATAAAATCGGTAAAATTAAATCATAAATAATATAAACGAAAGTAAAAACATACGCGGAACGTGAGTGAGGGCCAAGGGCGTATTTAGGGGATGGGAAAAAAAAAATTATTAATAGCATTAGCTCACCCAAAAAAATATTAGATCACCCCGTTGACAATTCTTAGATCCGCCCTTAGCGAGAGTGTAGTACGAGCGTAAAAGCGACACCTATCAAGAATGATTGTGTGATTTAACCTGATACATGTATTGATGTGAGACATATATTTGGACACTTGTGTGCATTATTGTTGATAGTTAAATAAATAAGGTAAATTGTACTGATTTTTTCTAAAGCTTTGTCAAATTACATAGAGTTATAGGGTAAACTGTACTGATTTTTTCTAAAGCTTTGTCAAATTACATAGAGTTAAAGCGTATCATGTTTATTATTTTGACCTTCTTCCTTGAGGTCTAGTGCGAGTGCTCAATGACCTCCCCGTCACTCAAGAATTATTTATATAATACCTAAATTGCCCTTATGCTATGCTAAAAAGACATTAATGACCTTATAATTCTATGCAAACTACAAGAATTCCATATATATGGATATAATGCAAGTGTTTGTGCTAATTTAATGTGAAATAATTTACAAAATATTTTATTTACTAATTTATTATATTTAAATAAATTAACATTAAAGAAGTTGTCGGCTGTGGGAGGAGATGGCGGTGGAAGAAGTTGCCGAGGGTGAGGGAAAATTGTTGCGGATGGGAGGAGGAGAGAGGAAAGAGAAACAGAGAGCCGAAGATTAAAATGATGTTTTTACTTGTAGTAAGACAAAGATAATATGGTATATTATGGGAAGAAAATGATGAGGGTAATAAAATCTTTTAATTTGATAATTAAAATATTATTAAATCAGATAAGGGCATAAAAACATTTAATGTGACATATATCTTTTTCAATTTTAAAATTTTAAAACTTGATTCTGCACAATACAGTACTGCATTAGTCATGTGTGTGCATGATCACAGAGTGTAAGTGTTGTGACCGTAGGATGCGATACAGCACCTGAAGTGCAGTGCATTTGATTCACTCAAAGAGAATCAAACGACTGGGGTTATAGGTACAACTATTTTTCGTACTGTGAACCTAATCAAACGGATGAAAACAACATATCAGCGTAAAAGGTGGGACCAAAGTAATTGCTAACCACAGTGTTGCATGATTGCCAGAGGTGTAATTAAACGCGTGAAATCAGTAGCGCGTGGGATACACATATATATTTAGTTGAGAAGGTCAACCACTAGTCACTTTGGAGTCTAACGGCCGAGATTCGATTTGCCAACAAAATCGTACGTGTGATTTGTTAAAAACTATAATTAAAACTGTTTAAACTGAACCAAAATCAAATTACCCAATAAACTAATCAAACTTGAGATTCAAAAAAAACCATTAGAAGAAGCATCCCAGTCTCTACCTCTCTGATCACTCTTCGATCTCCATAGCCAGCCAATGCCATCCTCTTCACCTTGAGATCTTCACCTTCCCGAACCTACCTCTCACTTTCACCATCAACCCCTTCTCCCTCCCTTTAAATCCCCTCACTCACTCTCTCTCTACTTTCTCTCTCTAAAACTCAGCACTAAAGCTGCCGGTTGGCTTTCTGTCAAATTTAATGGAAGCCTTTTAACTTAAATGCTCTTTGTCAATGCTGGTCAGCCTTTTAGCTCTTTCTGTCTCTTGCATTCTCTACAATCTCTCTTTAATTCATTATTGCTCTACTTTTCCATTTTCATTTCCATTCTCAATCTCAATATTTCAAAACCCTAGTTGTATACTTTTGTGAGTTCAAATTTTGAGAGAGATGACTTCGTTGAATTCTCGTGATGAGAAACAGAGGAAGCCATTACCGAAGGCTCTGATGTTGAAGGATTATCTGTTGGATGATCTTAGCTCGTGTTCATCCAACGGCTTCCGATCGTATCCGCGGCGACAGTGCTGCACAACCGTCCGATTCCTTCTGGAGATTGATCTCAAGAGCAGAGTCGACAGAGACTCCTCCGATCATGCAAAACGGCTTCTCAGGAGCAAGTCCAAATCGGCGTCGTCGACAATGTCGAAGTTACTGAGAGCTTCGGAGGCTGTAATTAACTCCGTCAAGAACCTCCCGTTCGCCGCCGTCAAGCCTCCGTCGTCTTCGAAACCGAACAATCCTAAGAAGGCCATTTTGCCGAGGAGCCTCTCTCGGAAGCTGTTGAAGCGAAGCTTCTGGAAGAAAACCGATAAAGAGATCCAACGGTGGAGATCTCTCCGTGAATTACTCCAAGAGAAAGAGAAACCGGTTGATTTCTCTCCCTCCATCACCACCGTAACCACCAAAGCCGCCGCCGCCGCCGCCACCACAAGCAGTACTTCAGTTAGTGAAAGCAATACTAACAATAACAGTTGGTCAGATAGTGATTTTACAACTGATTATTTACTGTGCTCAAGCGGTAATTCAGTGAATTCAGGCGTAAACGACGGCGTAGAGAGCAGAAATCTCTCACCGGAAAAGGTAGTCAGCAAGAGAGTAGGCGTAACAAACACCACCAACTCCGTGGAAAACACAAAGGTGAGAGTTTTTTTAAATACTTCGCACCTACAATTATATTATTAGCGTCTCTGATTCATTTGTTTAAATTCAAGATTAGATCTCCACTGTTCATTCATCATTCTTCATCTTTGCTTATTTAAATATTTAATTAGAATATTTTATTTTTTGAAAATTTGATTTTCACGGCAGGAGGGACGGTTAAAAAAAAAAAAAAAACACAGCTGGAGCTCTGGGGTTTAATGAATTTCACGTGTGGGGTATATCTTGGGAACTATAGAGTACGTCTAGGACCACGAAATTAAAATGCCATTGAGTGTTTCGAGGCCATCGATCCCGCTACGCGTTGTCTATTTGCGGGATCTACGGCGTCGAAACTCGGAGTGTTAGATAAGTATCGTAGTAGTAAACAACTAACGCTGATGCTGAGAATTGACCGTGTCAGTGTGTGTGACGATACTTTCATTGCTTTTATTTAAGTGATTGAAATATTGTCGGCAACGGAAGGTGTTTTTGGGTTATATTATTGGTGGGTTTGTTGTGTTGCTTGGAAAAATTATTAATTAAATGGGCTAGACAGATGTTTTTTTCTTGTCAAGTAGTGGGTTGACCATGACATGTCTAAGCTGGTTCTTGGATTTTAGTTCTCTTAGGCTCGAGTAGTTTGTCTTTTACTCATTATAGAAACATAGTTGTGTTAGTTCAACTACTCGTAACAAGTTTGACCATCATGCTATTTTATTGGTAAATGGTAATTTTTCAACGTAGTACCATCACTCATACTGTCACCATACCATACAATTGCATGCTGATTTATTTACTCATTTCTTTTTCCACCAGAATTGAATATAGGGTAGGTACCAAAAGAGTGAGCTAGTATGTGTGCACAAAAAAATTAAGTTGTTTGTTTTGTAGCATTGCAAGTGGGCATGTACCTCAGCCCCAACCATACTCGACCCACAATCCAAATGCAATTGAATTTATTTATTTATTATTATTTTTAAGATCAGCAAAATGAAAATTCAACATTCAATCACAAAAGCAATAATTTTATATTTTTGTAGTGGAGTGATAATGATTTTGAAATTTTGAGGGTGAATAGATAGTATCATTTAATAACTTAAATTTTGAGTTGTTGATTCGTCGGGTACCTAAAGTTTAAGCCATGCGTATACCCCTGACTTCATTCTATTTCTTTTTCTCCTTTATTTGTAATCCTTTCCTTGGTAGTGATTTCTGTGACTTCGCATTAACTTGATGAATCATAGCAGAAAGAGTGGTCAAATGAGGAGGAGAAGGAACAATTTAGTCCGGTGTCCGTACTGGATTTTCCATTTGACGAAGAAGAAGAGGCATCCTCACCATTCCAAAGTAGGCTCGCCCGCATGGAAGGTATCTCTCTCTATATAGACATCAAAATAAAAGCCATACGTACTCAACGCTGCTAAGAGAACCAATTTCTTGATTTAAGGACTCAGCTGCCCTCTGCTACTGAGGCCCATAATCAAGGCATAAAGCAGTATTAAATTGCTATTTCTTCAGTTTATTTTTTTGTCTAATATTGAATTGTGATTAGCTGAACTTAATTATAGAATAGAATTCGAAGTTCAAATTTGTACGTAAGGGTGCAATTATATATGCACCAATATCCAACTGTCACTGACCAAAAAAAAATGGTGTTTGATGAACAGGAACTAAACAAAAGCTCATGCAGAAGATCCGACGGTTTGAAAGCCTTGCTCAACTGGAACCAGTGGACTTAGAAAAACGGATTGCATTGTCAGAATCCAATGACGAATCGCTTGAATCCCCAATGCAGCCTTGCTCAGTGTCGGTCCAATACAACATCACGGCGGACAAAGAAGAAGAGGAAAGCAAAACAGAAAAGGCGCTAGAGTTCCTTAATCTTCTGAAAATGACAATCCCATCAAACAGCTTCAAGTTTAATGCAGACAATCTGTTGTTGGATTTCTTCAGAGAGTCATTAACTGCAACTCATGCACGCTCCAATGTGGGAAAAGGCGGTGAGCAATTTGAGTACGAGCAGGTAAATGTAGCGAATGATTGGATTAATGGGCAGCCCCGCGAATTGTTGCTTGAATGGGAGGTGCAGAAGAACAGGCAAGCATGTATTAGAGATATGGAGGAGGAAGGGAGGTGGAGAATGTTGGATGAAGACAAAGAAGAGGTGGCTTTGGGGTTGGAGGATCAAGTTTTTGCTTCTCTGATTGATGAGCTTCTGATTGATCTCTTCTCATCCTAGATGATCATTCAACTTAGAGTATTGGGACAACTCTTGTTTTTATCATGAGTGCCAGCCACCAGAGGCAATTAGAATGACTACGGGAGAATGTTTTGTTCTCCTTTTCCTTTTTCTTAGTATAAAAGTAGGGAGATTTTGAGATTTTAGTGGACCAGCTCTGGTTTTTACTGAATCATCTCGATTATTTTTTTTTTCTCTCTGATATTGATCAGTTATGCTTGATCTTATGGTTCAGAAAATGCCTCCTGTTCTCTTTTGTGTGTGTGTGTGTGTGTTTTTCCCTCCCTCTCTCTCAATTTTTGTCCATCTTCTCCTAATTCCCTTTTCCCCAGTCATGCCGGCGGCCTCTTCTAGTGAATGTTTCTAGAATGATTTTGGAAAATTTTGGAAGTCTGTAGAAGCAATGATGATTATTGTTGCTTTATTAAAAAATTGTTGTGTACATTGGGACAAACATAGTTATTAGTTGACAAGAAGCTTGCCTATGGATTAAATGGTTTTCTAAATAATCACGGAACACATCAATTGTGATTTATGAGTTAGATTTCATATTCTAATTATGCACATGCTTATATACCAGATGGAAGTAGTAGAAAGAGATCGTGTGATACCAAAAATTTTAGATTATAAAATTTTAAATAGTTTCTTTATCTTTGACATCTTTTAGGAAACAAGTACCTTACCTGAAAAAAAAAAAAAAAAAAAACCCCCTTACAAGTAATTTACTGTATAAGCTCTTTTGTATATCTAGTCATATGAACTCAATGTGAAATTTATCTCCCAGTGTTTTTTACTTATTTTTCAAAACAAAACAAAGCAATGAAATACCACTAAAGGTTGTAAACTTGTACTGCATGAGTTTCCTGAGAAAGGAATTATTATACATGGGCTTATCACTTTGAGCATGTGGTCTATTCCATTGGCCTTATCGGAAGAGATTTGGGCTCGGTGTCTCTTGAAGTATAATGTCTCAGCACAACATTGATTCTTCCTACGCATAAATAATTTTTTAGGGTCACGTCCGCAGACATAGTCTAGCTTTACCCGATCCGTATAGGGACGTCTTTCATGGGTTCGGATTAATCGGGTAAAGCCCCGAATGCCCGGATTATTATATATATATATATTATATATATATTGTTAAGGTGATCACTTGACTTCGAGCACATGGTATTGGGTTGTATCTTAGGTTTTAGTATATGTGAAGTATGAGGTCTGGACGATATAATAATCGTGCTGAAATGGAATATGCTTTGGCCTTCACTCTTGAGCATTTTTTGTACGCACAGGAACAAATAAACAAGCGAATCAACATGGGCCCAAGCGGAAAAATAGTGGCCCAGTATAAATTCATTAAAAAATCGGACGCAGTCCGATCCATTAAGTGTTGGGTGGTGGGGCCCATAATGGAGGGATAACACTATAACAGTACCAGCACGTGGCCCATGTGTTAATGCCGTTGCTCTCAACTCCAATCAACGGTTCCAATTGAAAGTTAGTACCCCACCTGATTTTAACGGCCATGATGACTCCATTACAATTAAACTCTCCATTAACAGAAAAAATAAAAAAAAAATAAAAAAAAAAAGCCCTAGACTGGGACAGAACGATCAACGAACCAAAAGATTTTGAAGTACTCATTCATTATTCGTTTAATCTCCGCCGAATCGCTACAAATTTTGCACAGAATCAAATCAAAACAATGAAAGGAGCGAAACGTTTAGCGGTATCGGACTCGAATCCCAACACAGACGAATCGATTGTAAGTTCCTGCTTGGTTCTCTCTCTAAAAACCTAATTTGTTTCTCACTGTGTTCCTGTTTTATCATATTAAAGTTCACATTTTTCATTTAACGTCAAGTGTGTGTGTGCATTTTTGTACAGAGATTTCCATATTATGTTCGTTAATTGATTGATTTTAAAGATTTAGGTGTTGTGTCATTCTTGCTGGTGGTGTTGTAGATTCCCCCTTCGTTCTTTGAATTATTACCAAGAAACCTTGCTGCCATCAATTTAGTTGCTGGAAATCAATGATTTCTGATTATTTTGGTGTAGTTGCTGGAAATCAATTATTTTGGTATGGTTAGCATTTTTGAAACTAAGATTCTTGCTTTTGAGTGAAAATGAAAGCTTCGTTTTATTGCAAGGTTATTGAAGTACTTTTCAAATGCTACCTTAGTTTCTCTGTCCTGGTTCTTATGTTAAATTTGAAAACCTTGGCTATGAATAAAGTGAGGAAAATGCAGAAGAGTAGTGAATTGTGACCTCAATAATGACAGAAGCAGCTTAAGCGGTAATCTAAGTTGGGATTTATCCATTGGCCAATTTGACAAGTAGATATCCTACCCTTAAAGTAGATATTACAATGTGGAGGAACTAGAGTTCACCCATATAGAACGTTGTGAAATATGTGCCTTTTACCTGAACTCCTACTATACCCACATTTGCGTTTTAGTCCACAAGTTATAACCTTGACTTTATACACTCACTACAAACCCCAAACTGCGTATTGATTGCAATCCCAACCCAAAGTTTAGAACTAAACTCAAGAAATACTAATGTTGTTTTGAATTATGGGGGATTACTTGATCCCAAGTAGTTGAGGAATCCTCAACCCTAACCTGAAGGAAAAAATTATTTGATTGGGGCATTTTCTCTTACATCGTTAATAGTTTCCATTTCCAAAACTATACTCATGATTTTAAATTAAGGAGAACGTTTGTCCATTGTGAATAAGGTTGAAAACATTCTGCGTGGTTTTGTTAATAACCAAGTTCTAAGACAATAAAAGGCAGATGTAAAGTTTTGACAGATGAAATAATATATGTTTTTCTTATCATATGTGTGTTTAACTTGCCAGCTTTTCCGTTAATACTTAATAATTTTCTTCTTTTCCCCTGTTATGATGCACAGACTAAAAGAATAATGGGGGCATCCTATTTCGGTGTTAACAGGGCAGAACCATTTCAGCAGCAATTAATGGCGACACCACCGTTGGATATGCGCCGGGCTGAATCATCTAGACAGCATGTGAGAGCTCTCAATATCCAATTTGCAAGGTCTCTCTTTTTTTCTATTTCAACAGCTTTGCTTTTATCGTGTAGCATATAACTAATATTTTTTGTTGATAGTAACTAATTGATTTGGTTAGTTGTAATTTATTCTGTTTATGGTAAAAGTGTTTTCAATATTGTGAAGAATGTCATAAATGTTGTCTATTTATTCCTTGAAAAGTGCTTCGTTGATTCTTTTTCGTGTCTTCTTGGCTTTTTTCCTTTGAGGTGATCTTCTCTTTCTATTCAAGATCCTTAAAGAAAGTTTTATATCACATCACAGGTAGAAAAAGAAATAAATAAATTGGAGGTGTTTTATAAAATATATTGCATAATTGGCATAAGTTTTTTCATTTAATAGTGACCTAACTTTCCTAGATTGCGTCTGGTAGCATAAATTTGTATCATTCCCATGTTAAGAATTGGTGTTTCTTATTGTAAACAGTTGGATCCAATCACAGCTACAGAATCACCCTGATGAACTTTGGGAAGATGGAGTCCAGGACTACCTAGCTCATGCCTCAAACATTATGGTAAAAATTTCAACTGTCCTTACAAAATTTGGAAGTTTTAATAAGTACTTGTATACCATGTATATGCTTAGTTAGATTTTCTATAAGCCATATTCCACATTGTCAAGTTTGTCCTTTATTGTGGATTTTTATTGCACTGCTGTTTGATGTCAAGTGAAGTTGCAATTTACTTGTGAACTTAGTAAAAAATAGTGCCTTTTTGCTTACCTCCATTCACCCTTTCGTTGCAGGAGAAATTTAGTGATGTTGTTAAATGGCTTAAATCAAATGCTGTAAATGGAGAAAGTTTCTCTGCTGTCGGATCTCATGCTCCTCAAAAGCAACTTGTGTCTGAAAATAGGGATAACGAGGTGAAAGTATCACAGGAGAAAATTGGAATTGCTCCATCTGGTACCACCGCATCTTTTGCAACCTCATGGAGCTCTGGAGTTCTCTTTAATGGTCAAACACCCTTTTCATTTGGTAGGTATATTCACTTTCAGGTTCAAGTGTGTATGCAAGTTTTATGGTTGAATATGAGTGGCTTTAATATGTCCCTCTGTACACTTGTGGTACTTAAAAATAAATATATAAGGGGCCCCCCCAAAAGTACTGTAGTCCCTAAATGTGTTTTGTGTTCTTGAATGATGCTGGGATGCATCTGATTTGGATGAAGATTTTTAATTATTATTATTTTTATTTTTAAAATCTGAGGTAGTAAAATATTTATTTTTGTTGCATCATAAGATGAATAGGTTGAAGATTTATTGTCTTATATGTGCATGAATGTTATTTATTTTATTTTTGTGATAAGGAAAAGTACATTAGAAAGCGTTCAGATGGGGAACGCATCCCGGAAACTATACAAGGCCCAAAGCCAAAGAAAGGTTCCTAAGGACCCATGGAACCCAAAAAATCTACAATCGCCTCTATAGATTTACAATTTCTCCCTATGACATACTAAAGAGATTACTAATGATAAGAAATTTCAAAACCTCAATGGAAGATTCCTTCCCGTCAAAATATCTTCTATTTGTTTCCTTCCAAACACACTACCAAACACAAAGGGGGTCGCCCTCCAAAAATCATGAGCGTGGGCTCCCACACAACAACCTGTCCAAGCGTCAATCAAATCCCTCGAAGACCCGGGCGTAACCCATTGGACGCCGAACAAACCAAAAATAAGACTCAAACAGTTGTGAACCACTGGGCAATGCAAGAGGAGGCGATCCACCGACTCTCCATCCCTCTTGCACATGCAATACCAATTGACAGTAACCTGTCTTCTCCTTCTCAGATTAGCCATCATCAAAATATTTCCCCAAACTGCAGTCCAAATGAAAAAGGCTACTTTGAGAAGAGCCTTCGAACACCAAACCGACTTTCAAGGGTAACTAGAACCATAGAAGTCAGAAAGACAATACAACAAGGAATGGACCTCAAGCCCCCCATGAGGAGAGAGCACCCAAAAAAATGTAATCAGGGTTGCTACCATCCAACTCCTGTCTATACAAAAGATCCAAAAGACCGCAAACATCGTCCATTTCCCAATCTTGGAAATGTCACCAAAAACGCACATCCCATGTAATCCTACCACTATCAAGCCAATAATAGTCGGCAACCAAGGCATGTCTATCGACAACAATCCTGAAAAGCCTGGGAAAAGAACGGGACAACGGATGATCGCCACAGCCGGTGTCTTTCGCCTTCGAATCTCCACAACCACTTGCTTAGGAGAACCCTGTTGAAAGGGATCAACCTCATAATACCCAAACTGCTCAACTGAATAGGCCTACATTCCTGCTCCCAACGAACAAGATAATACTTGAACTCTTCCCCCCCCCCCCCCCCCCCCCCCCCCCGGGCCCCAAAGGAAATTCCGTCGAATTCTCTCTATACGCTCGACAACAGACTCTTCGTAAGAGTGGTGCATGAATGTTAATTATAAATATACTGGATAGACATTTTGATTTGTAGAATAACAATTATAGGAGCAAATTGAGGTTCATAAATCTAACTTTGTTGGAGCTTTAATACCAGTCTACTACTATCCAGTTTTATTCAGAATTACAATTGGATTTTAACTTTTTTTAATAAAGATTAATGAAAATTCGAAAGTCATGGTGTATTTTCTAATTGCTTTTTCAGGAAGCCAAAGTTCAGTTTCCTTAAACCATGATGCTTCAAATAATGCAGATGATGGTAAGACATGTAGACCTTTCTTATTCCACACTATTTGTTCACAGTATTATTTCTCCATTGAAGATAATTTGTCTACCTCATGATGTTTAAGTTAGTCACAGCATATGTTAAATTTTATGTAGTGTCTTTTTAAGTTTTTGATTCAATGGTACTTATTAAAAAAAAGAAAAAAAGGTTTTTGATTCAGTGGTATTTTTAATATGAACCTAGTTGTTGGTTCCTTCTCATTGATGGAATACAGTGCATGTTGACAAATTTTTTTTTTAGTTGAATATGCATGTTGACAATTGTCAACCCTTTACTACTTTTTTTTTTCAGTGGATAAATAACACTATACAACAATTTTTGATAGTGAACTGATCTATTAAAAGGGGCAAGCGTTCTGTCATTCCAAGAGTATATCGGCGAATCAAGAACAGAACAACCTACAATCTGCAAACTGATTTTCTGCAATTTGTAAACTCATATATCAGATTTTCTGATTGACTTTCCATTACAATTTTTTGACGATGCTGTGATTAAAAGTCATCAAACACTCTAAATTTGTTCTCAGTTCAATACTATTACTATAAGATTGAATATGTGGAAATAGTCTAGGTTTTATATAGTAAGAAGAATCATCAACAACATATGCTTGACACCATGAATAGTGTCAATATGTCAAATCGTTGGATCTGCCACCATTGCTGTCGTTGTCCTGGAAATCTGCCTTGTGGTTTCGGTCCTTCCTCTCTTATATACACATAAATGTATGTATCTCTATAAATTCTGATGAAAATGACATCTCGTTACATCTTGATCAATGTACTGGGCCCAAAACAATAGTTAAGTGCCAAGAGTCCAAGACATCAATGAGTGATTGGCAAGCATAGTTGCAAGAAGTGTTTTTCCTTTTGGGCATATCAAAAGATCCCATACAATATTGGTTATATATAGCACCCCTTTTATATTCATTAAATTTTCCTTTTTACATTGGTATACAGTTTTCCTTTTGTTTCTATAAAAAAACATTCATCATTATTATTTTTAAGTTTTAAAAAGAAATTGTTATTTAAATAATAATTGGTATAAATTTTGTCTTTGTGCATGTATTAGATATATTTATGTTAGTACATGCACATGCTACGGAGATGCCCCTGCTCTTGAAATCCTTGGACTTCGTTGTTTTCCCGCTCTCAAATTTGCTCTTGCTATGTATGACTTAAGGATTGACATTCAGAGAACTTGATATTTTCTTGGCATGGTAGTAGTAATTTGGGAGTCTGTTAAATTTAGGAACATATTTTTATTAAACTTTGATATGTTTATTTGTTTTTTTCTTTTCTTTTTTTGTCATTATTGATCGAAACAATATGGTGGAGAGCCTGAGTGAGAACATGACTGTAATGCATGAATTTTTTGTCATAGAAATTTGAACTCTGACTTGAACCTTTGGAGTTTGGATTTCACACCGGCTGTCCAAAGAGTTATCCTCTTAATGGGCAGAAAGCCGAAAGGGGAAACCCAGAAGAACTTGGGGACATGGAGCATTTTATACACGTGAGATTTTGTTTTATATATAATTATCTTACTCTAGTGCTATTTTTTGTTGATTTAAGTATCTTGTCATAATAAATTTGTTCAATACTTCAAAAAAACTGATGTTTATATTTTTTTTTTTTTTTTTTTTGAAAGTTCTCATTGTTTTGTGTGTACGTTATTTAGTTGATTTAAGTATCCTGTGATAATAAATATGTTAAATACTTCAAAAACCTGATGCTTTTAAAATTTTTATTTTATTTAGAAAGTTCTCATGCTTTTTTGTACATTGAATTATCTGTCAAGACTTCTTTGTTTACTGATATTTTTGTCCCTTTTTTATTTATATTAATTAAAAGAGCTTTTACCTTTCTAACTGGATTGGCCTTTATTTTTCTTCCAATTTCTAGATTTTGAAATTTTAGAAGCAGGAACCTTTGCTAGGAGGAGTCACAACTCACTAACAATTTTTTAAAGATTAGATGCCACCTTTGATATTATTTTCTTAGTACGAATGGATTTCTTCTGTTTTCCTCCCTCTCAGCATTTTTTCTTTGATGAGAATTCATCCTTGCTTTCTTATTCTTCCCAATTCCAGTTATGTTAGTATAGTGGTTAACTGAGTTGCGCAAAGGACTAAACTGTATTGGCATCCCTTTAACGGATACTTCACAATATTATGGTTAAATAAGAAAACATTACACAGATCTAGGACTTATTTTATGCCATTATATTTTAAAGTATGAGTAAGGAGAAACCTAGGAATAGTAAAGTATGAGTAAGGAGAAACCTAGGAATAGTGCTTATTAATGATAAAATTAGAGAAAGTAGACTTGGGTAGTATGGTCATATAAAAAAAAATTGATACAAGGATGCACCTGTTAGAAGAGGTAGAATTGTTTGCCTAGAAGGTAAGTGACAGAAGCATACCAAAATTTCCTTGGGATATAGTAATTAAAAATGATTTGAAAATTTAAATATTAGAGTAGATATGGTGTAAATAGGAAAAAATGGAAAAAAGAGAATTTGTGTAGCCGACCCCATCTGTATGGGATAAAGTCAAGGATGATAATGATGATGTGATTAAACTAAAAACGTTGATACAGACAACGTTAATATTGGAGGAGACATGGTCATATTCAACGTAAATATGAAGATGCATCTGTTAGAAGAGATAGAATTGTTTGCCTAGAAGGTAAGTGACAAAGAGGCAGACCAAAATTTACATGAGATGAACTAATTAAAAATGATTTAAAAAAATTAAATATTATAGTAGACATGGTGTATAATTGGAAAGAATAGAAAAAAAGAGAATGAATGTGACTGACTCCATCCATAGGAATAAAGGTTAGGATGATGATTATGGTGATGTTTATGTGATTAAACCAAAAATGTTGTTACGAACATTTTAATTTCATTTATATATATATATATATATATATATATATATATATATATATATATATATATGTTGAATTACTATGTTGTTAGGGTGGTAACCTCTTGGACCTTGGTTGTTAGTTTGTTGCCTATTTGTGGATCTTGATTGTAACTCTTTCTGAACTGATGAAAGAAAATAAATCCAATTTTTGAGTTTATGGGTTTTTTTAAAAAAAAATTCTCTCATTTTTTTTTATTGAGAAATAGGGTTTGTGATGTAAATGAAGGAATTGAGCTATATGCCACCATAGATTCTTATATTCCTTACAGGCTTGGGTCAATCTTATTATACTTTAATTTCATTATTTGGCTGTTCCCTTTTTTTTCCAACGAGAGGGTGCCTTTTTACAGAAGGATTGCGCTTTTAGTTTAATGTGAAACTTATGGTGGTCCTCCATCCTTGTTCGTGGCATGTAGACCACTAAAAGTTTGCTTCGCTTTAGTGAAATGACCATTCCTTTTTCCTCACATTTTATAAGACTATTCCTTTTTCCTCACATTCATAAGACTATTCCTTTGTCCTTACATTCATAGAATTCTGAAAGCTGGAATGTTTTGTGAACTTATTCAGATTTGAGCTGCTTTAGAAAACTTAGCTAAAATATTTCAATGATAAGAAAATATTGTCTGCAATGGGCGACTGTTGTTTACTTGTGTATTTATTTTCCTTTTACTTATATTCTCTTGGATTATCAGAAGATGATGGGGAACGACCTAGCAGCCCATCTGTAAAGAAGACTGAAGAGGAGGGTATTAAGGTAGTACATGAAGTCAAATGCAAGCTTTATGTGAAGGTAATTATTAATGAGAATTTATGTGATATCATTCTTTGAGATGGTACATAATTTTTCTTATTTTTTACTCGAGTTTTGTGTTTACCAATAATTGACATTCTTAGTTATTGTATTTAATAGATAAGAAGATTACTTTTTTTTGTCATTTATATCCCAAAACACAGTGTAGTTTGAATGAGTAATATTTTAATCACATCTCTTATTTCATTTGTAGTTTTTGCATGCAATTAGCATTGTTAAGAATGTGAAGATTATATTGCCAACCTCTGTTATAAGTTTTCTTTCTTTCTTTCTTCTCTCTCTGTGTGCGCGCACTCATGCTCCGCCAGCATGCAAGCCTTTAAGCAATAAATATTCTTTTTTGTTTGTATGTGTGTAATCACGCATGCCGCGTGCACACACAAATCTTATGTAGACAAATACCACGCATGCATAAATGTATTGTGTGCTTTGTACATAAGCATGTTTTTACACATGTAATGGCATGACAGCTGCTAGCCTACCCCTTGAGAATTTAGACAGTGCAAAGATTACCTCCAATCAAGCATGCAATAATTGATACTGATTCCCTTTGTCCAAATCTATGTTACAGTGATATGGGGCACAAAAATACTTAAGACAGACAACAGACAAGGTTAATTTGTATTATGAGGAAGATTAAAGGTAAGGTACCTTTGCATAAAACCAATCAGCCACACATTCAGCTCTAACAATATGCATGCATAACCCGGACAGTGTTGCTCATGCACTACATTCCTCCCCACTGCCCATGCAGATGCCTATGCTGCTGAAATGCTATAATTCCTCGGAAATGGTGTGATAGCCCAGTGGTAGGGCATGTGTTGCTTGTGGCCAAAGGCCCAAGTTCAAATCCCCACTCCGTCAGTATTGGTAAATAATTATTTACTTAAATTATTAATTAAACTTATCAAAAAAAAAAAATGCTATAATTCCTCGAGTAGAAGTTGTTAAGCTTAGACCACTCTAAATTTCTTCCAAACACGCACACACGCACACAGAGAGAGAGAGAGAGGCAAGCACAATGAGACGCGGTTGGGTTTTCAATGTATCACACTTCTATTTTTTTGACATATCATCTGCCTAGTTGCATCATGTTATTTGATGTGATTTTCTTACTGGTTAGTTCTTGTTTTTCCTTTTTCTATCATCTGCCTACTTGCATTTGATATGATTTTCTTACTGAGTAGTTCTTGTTTTTCCTTTTTCTATTTTGTCCAGTCAAGTGACCCAGCAGATAAAGATGCATGGAAAGATAAAGGCACAGGTCAGCTTTCCATCAAATGTAAAGAGGGTGTCAGCAAGGGCACAAAAGAATCCAAACCAACAATTCTTGTTCGGAATGATGTATGTTTGCTTCTGACATTTTGGTTCCACAAGTTGAGTTTAGCTTGAAATCTTGATAATTTAGATAGTATTTTCTTTTCTTTTCTCAATTAATGCATTGTTTGGAAAGTGAAGTTATCAAATCGTTTTCCTGTCCATTATGTAGTGTGAATAGTTTCAGTGATCCTATTGATCAGATTCTGCATCACAATTGGACTGTCTATGTGTTGTTAGTTATTCAGGGATAGTTATCAGGGTTCTTTCTTATAACTAATGGAATTGGGAGGAAAATTAGAGGAGAAATAAATTTAAATGATTGTAGTTGCCGGAACACTATGAACCATGGAGTTTTTGAGCAACTTGGAGATGATGCCTTGTGTGAGGAACAGTAAAGTCTGGAAAGAATGACTTTTTAATAGTTACTTATATAACCTATGAGTTTGTGCTCTTGTATAATAGCACCATGTCATTGCTTTGGAATGATCCGGGAAAAAATAAATAAATAAGGAATCATCAGTTTCTCCAGATGAGTGGTGCAACGCTTCTAGGAGTTTGAAGAGAAGCTGTAAGGCTAATTATGAAACATTTTGTTCACCTCCCCCATCCCGCCAGAACACCTGATATAACTGTAGTTGTAGTATTTTTGGTGTCCTGCTTATTACTGTGTTGCTTTCTGGAATTATTATTGTTTTTATTAGCTCTATGTTGACTCATGATAAGCTAAACGATTTAATTGAATATGGGATTTTGATGGGCCTTGCGTATTAACTTTTTTTTTATTTTTTATATATATACTCATTTTTATTAGTTTGAAAATGGAGTTCCTTTTCCAAGATAAGCAATGGTATTAAGCTATAGTATTTGGAAAAAAGCAGCATGTTCTTCTTGTTCCAATATGAAGTGAGATCATAACAAATGGCCTAATTGTGTCTGTCAGCAGTTAATTAGTTTTACTTTTATGGACTTTGGTAAAAGCTCTTATCAGTATGTTTCTTGTCCTTGGCTCTCTTTTCCCTTCTTTTTTGTGGCATTTTTCTTGTCCTTGTATCTCTTTTCCCTTCTTTTTGGTGGAACATACTTTAATAAACTTCCTTCCAGCAATGCGGTAAAAGAAAGGTTTTATTTCAACCACTCAAGGATGCATTAAAAAATATTATTATTGTTTTTTTCTTCTTATTTTCCCTTTTGCAATCTTTTTTTTGGTAGTATGTTATATGTACACAAGAACTTGAGTTCATATTAAGTAATAATTACCCTATCGTTCCCCTTGTTGCAGGTGGGAAAAGTGTTGCTTAATGCATTGTTATATCCAAACATCAAGACAAGTATTCAGAAAAATTCAATTGTAGCCATATTTCATACTTCGGTAAGACACATTAGCTGAATATATTCTAATGCATTCTTTTTTATAGTTCTTTTGGTGGCTTTAGCTTACTCTTAATGTTTGTAGTAACTGATGTTCCACTCAGAATCTAACATCCTACTTTCTTTTGGGAGTTGAAGGAGTTTATGTCTAGTAGCAGAAAGAAATAAATGATTTAATATAAATGCACTGATGGGATTTTACCATGGCCTCCTTATGAATTTCTAGGTCTACTGTTTAACCTGCCCAATGATTCTAATTATTTAACGTGTTTGAGCACTATGTAATAATTCTGTTTTGTGAACATTTTATTTATATAAATATTTTGGTATTTTAAAATGTGACACCATTTTGTATTTCTGTTATCCGTGTACCATTCTTAGTTTATGCCCTTTTGTTATAAAGAAATAATTCGTATTAGTTTTCTTGGATTGCAAAATGAGAAAATTTCATTTTTATCTGTAATCCTCTAGTCCAACAAATTCTGCCGATTGTGGAGGAGTGCTTTTTTAAAAAAAATTTATCAGCTTTTCACCTTCTTTTTTATGATATTAAATCTGGTTATTTGGTTCTTGTAGGGCGACAGTGATAATTGCGACAATAATAGTGTTGTGGCACGTACTTTCTTAATAAGGATGAGGAACGAGGAAGATCGGAATAAACTGGCAGCAGCAATTCAGGAATATGCTCCTGCTGCTTGAAATTTTCTCAAAGCAACACAATGCCATTGTATAATTACTTGGGCTCCAGCAACTTACAAAGTTGATGCTGTAATCCTTGTATTGTTGTATCGTTAGTTTGATCTTTAGAATTTTGGGGAAGGGTAATTTTGTTGGAATTGACTCAGCCCTTTTTTGGGGTAAAAAATCTAGCAAATGTGGTCGATACACACAAGCCAATGATATTTTCACTTTGCATGAGAGGCTATTGCACTTTTATGGTATAGAATTGGAAGAATGATGTGTGTTTTTTTCATGAATACTTTACTAGAAATTTCTTTGGGGAAAAAAAAAAATGTTATTTATCGTTACGAGAAGGGAGGTTGTAAGGGCTTGTTTGTTTCTTCCCTATTATTTGTCAACCCTCTAAAAGTGTATTTTGCTTGTTTATAACTGACACTGAAAAGGGCATTTCCCAAATTTGCCAAGCCAATCCTTTCTCTAGGCACTGTTATTATTTTGAAAAGGGCAGGTTTATTTTGCCATAAGAACCAAGTTATTGGTTTTCTTTTTTCTTTTTCTTTTTTTCTATTTCTGGGTAAATATAAAAAGAACGAGTCAAAAAGTATCAGTTTTATCAGGTAGTTGTTGGTCATAAAGCTGCACATTTTGTATTTATATCGTCAGTATATGTCCCTCTGTAACCGTTCCCGTTAATTCACGGATGAAAGTTGGCCGATGTGACAGCTGATGTTTTGAGTTACAGCTTTTCAAGTTTTATCTAATATATAAATATAGGGCGCATAAAGTACCCCTATATTTTTTATTTTGACAAAAAAGACTCTAAAGAAAAATGTTGACGGGAAAGAGCATCTTCATGTGTATATTTTATATAAATTAGATGTTTCATGATAAGTTTATATAAAAAATTTAAATTATTTATTTTTAGTTTCAGCGACAACTAATCAGTGTCATATCTGGACCCTACATAATTTTTATAAACATACTTAAATCCTATTTGGAGGGACTTTTTGATTCTAAAATTCCTTCTATTTAAATGCCTTTGAAGAAGAATGCATTTCAATGGAATGTATTTAGAAGATAAAAGTTGTTTGGGATGTATTTTTTGAAATTCCTTTCAACAATTAATATAGTTTTAACTTGATAATTTTATTCTTGATAATTACCCTAAGAATATTGACATACAGCAAGAATAAAGAAAATTATAAAAATAGATAAAGAGATAATAAAAGTGATGAAGTGAGGATAGCAGATAAAAAAATAAAAAAAAACACGAAAAAATAAAGAAGATAGCCTCCATTGTTGTCATGCTCATCAATTATTGAAGATGGAATGTTAATTACATATTTGAGAAATTGAATATTTCTTCACTCATAAATCAAGTTTTACTCTCAAACTTCTTTAGAGGTTGTCGGCAATGTGACAAGAAAAAGAATAGTGTGCGCCAATTCACAGGGAAAAATACCTTAAGAGGGGCTAGGATTTCAAAACGTAGAAATTGAAAATTAAAAGCTTAAAGTTGACTTAAAAATTATAAAAGTAGAATATTTGAATAATTGTGACTTATCAAAAAATTCTCAGGAACTGGCTTAAACAGGAAAAGTATTTTAGTGTTGGAATTTGAATTGGAGTAAAGAATCCAAACAACTCTCTTGTTCTTGTTCATGGTTTACAGGGCATTAGATCAACAAGTTTTACGAAATAAAAGGGGGCAAATTTGTTCATAAAATTTGTTACTTAAAATTACGCTGGCTTCCCGAGAGACAAATTTCAGAAGCTAGTTTTTGACGCTTCGCTTGAACGAACTTCCTAAGACTTTGACGTTGGTTAGAATTCCTTTTCTTTTATTTCACCAAACACTACCATTTTTTTAGGAAGGCCTTATTGAGTTTGGAAGCCCGTTTCAAGTCCCCATAAAGCTCGGCTCTTAATATAGTGTTGATTCGTTAATGGAATAAGAAATATTAGTGATGTGGCAGTATATTTTAACAAACTGCTAGAGATTAAAAAAAAAAAATTATACATCAAACGTGACAGTACATATTTTACACAAAAGAATATTTTAACATACTATTGGAAATATTTTAAGTATCTAGTTTGTTGTAAAGTGATATTATAATGATTTAAATTCCTTTCAATATAAATTTTTAATAATTTTTTAAAAGTAGAACTTTAAGAAAAAAAAAATTTTAAATATACACAAGGACGAATCTGTGAAGGGCTCAGCTGAAATTTTTTTATATTATATTTTATACCTTTAAATTTATATATATTTTTTTGCATTTATACCCATAAAATTTTAAAATTGCTACACTGAAATTATGAAAAAATCCCTCTATATAAATTTGTCCCCCTTCATATGAATTCCTAGATCCGTCCTTGAATATACACCATTAAAGTGAAGTTATAATACGAAAATGCCCTCTAATGCAAATTTGAGAAAATTTAGGTTGTCTTGAAATAAATTTCATTTTGTTCTTTTTTTTATTATTATTTTTTTATTTTTTATATAAAGAGATTAAAAAAAAATTATAAATTGTTCCATAGTATTTTCAATTTCTTATAGACACACCATTAAAAAAAAGTTTCAGAAAATTTAAACACCAATATGCTGAATGAGTTATTTGTTTTAATTGTAATTTTATATTAAGAGAATCCTATTTCTTAAATTTATGTTAAAGAGTTTTTTTTTCCGTAAGAATAACATCACTTTACAACATATTGAATAGTTAAGGAGTTTTATGTCAAAAAAATTCGGTAAGAGGTTTCTTGTTATAAAATATAAATTAAAAGTAAACGAGAGTTTTATACAATTTGTCCATAAATATAAAATTGTGTATGACAATTTTTTTTAGCATGTGTGAAAAGTCAAGTTAATCATTTAATATATATATATATATTTTTATTAGTTAGACGCGGAGGGTTCATGCTCTCACTCTCGGTAAAATGTTTTTAAGACATCACTAACACCTAAAAAAAAATATAGTTGGATTTCTTTTTTCCGATTCTTCGAAATAGTTGGCAGAAATCGTTCCAGTACTAGTCAATGAATAAAACCATTGGGAAAATCCAGCACCGTTGCGTTTGTAGTCCAACGGTTAGGATAATTGCCTTCCAAGCAATAGACCCGGGTTCGACTCCCGGCAAACGCAATTCTCCTTTTTGCACTAATAAAAGTATGCCTTAAAAAACAGTGGCGGGACAGTTCTCTACAAAAGTATGTGTATGTATATATATATATATATTAATTTGAAATATTTAATTAAAAATTTATTTACTTAATGAAAATAATAAGAAGAAATGTCCTTTTTAAGCATACTTATGTTAATATATTTATGAAAAATTTTAAAAATCCTGTGGAGAAATGTCCTTTTTAAGCATACTTTTGTTAATATATTTATGAAAAATTTTAAACTTTCCAACAAGTGAAAGTAGGGTTTTTCAAAATAGAGTGCAACTAGGTGTAACCGTGTTGTCCAAGTAGTAAAAGGGTCAAGCCAAAAGTGTCCCACACCCTATCGATGCTAGGTTCGATTGCCCCTTCCCCAACTAACTACTAACCATTGCCAGGATAATAATAATAAAAAAAACAAAGTGCAACTGGAAAAAATAAATAATAAAGATTAAGCGTGTTTATGTACATAGATTTTTTTCCTTTTTAATTAATGTTAAATAATTAACTAAAATTTTATATACTTATGCTCGGTTTGGTAGGAAAGAAAAAAATTCAATGGAAGGGAGAGAAGAATGGATAGATGAGACAACGGGAAGAGATTGTATATTTCTTTCTTTTTATTCGGTTGGATAGAAGAGAAGGGAGTAGAGCTCATAATTTATTATGTTCGTTAAAATAATAAGGAAAAATAAAGTTTTAATTGTTTTTACCATTATATCCAATAATATTTATTATATTGTAATTTATAGAAGATAGTACTGTAATTTAAAACTTGTATAATATATGATATTATTTAATTTAAAACTTTTATAATAGTCCATTTGTCTTCCTCATTTCTTCGCTCATTTTTGGTCTATAAAAATTTGTGAAGGAGAAAGGACGTGTCATCTTTCATATTCTCCTTCTTTCCTTATAGCATTTCTAGCGAACAAACAAAGTTCGTTCCTTCTTTTATATTTTCTCTCCACACCTCTTCTTTCCTTCCTACTGTAGACTGCCTCAAAGAAAATAATAAGAAAGTTAAATAATTGTCCCATTGGACCCTCTCTGACTCTGCCACTGCTTTTTTTAGGCATACTTTTGTTATTTTCTTTATGAAAAATTGTAAAAAACTGGAAAGAAAAAAAGAAAAAACATTGTAAATATATAAATATATATTTTTCTTTTTAATTAACTTAAAAATTTATATACTTAATGAAAATAATAAGAAAGTCTTGTGCAGAACTGTCCACTAGACCCTCTATGGCTCCCACCTACTTTTTAGGCATACTTTTGATATTTTATTTTTTGAGAAATTGTAAATTTGATGACAGGGAAAGGGATTCTCAAACAGTGCAACTGAAAAAAGAAAATAATAATAATAAGACTGCAAAAATGTAAAAAAGTGTGTGTGTGTGTGTATATATATCTTTTTAATTAATTAAATTATACATACTTAATGGAAATAATAAGAAAGTTCAGTGGAGACCCTCAGAGGTTTATTTATTTATTTATTTTTTAAAAATTGTAAATTTAAAATTGGGTTTCTCAAGTAGATTTCAACCGAAAAAGAAAATATATATATACATATTAAGAGTGTAAATATGTATGTGTGTGTATATATATATATATATATATTCACATGACTTTCTTATTATTTTCAGTAAGTATATAAATTTTTAATTAATTATTTCAAGTCAATTAAAAAGGAATATATATATACTTACTGAAAATAATAAGAAAATCATGTGAAAAATTGTCCCATTGTACTCTCTATGACTTGCCACTACTTTTTAGGCATGCTTTTTGTTTTTGTGGGAATCTGTAAACCTGCCGTTAGGCGAAAGTGGATTTTTCTCAAACAAAATGCAACTTCCTTTTTAATTAACCTTAGAAAAATTAATTAGAAAACTATATACTTGATAAAAATAATAAGAAAAACTTGTGGAGAATTGTCACGATGGACCCTCTGTGGGTCTGCCATTGCTTTCTAGGCATAGTTTTTTATTTTATTTATGAAAAATTGGCGAAAGTGGGGTTTTCCAAACAGAGTGCAACTAGGAAATTTTTTTTATTAAGAACTTATTAAGACTGTAAAAATATATATATGTGTGTGTGTATATATATATATATTTCTTTTTTAATTAACTTGAAATTTATATACTTAACGAAAATAATAGAAATCTTGTGTGGAGAACTAGCTCACCGGACCTTTTCTGACTCCTCCACTGCTTTTTAGGTATACTTTTGTTATTTTATTTATGAAAAATTCTAAACTTGCCCCGAAAGTGAGTATTTCAAACAAAGAGCAAGAAGAGTGTAAATTTGTATAGGGTTAACTTCAGTTACACTCTTGAGGTATGTCCTAACTTCAAGGAGACCCCCTCACGTTTACAAAATTTTAGTCAGACCCCCTACTTTTTCTGACACGCATCAGTCTTCCCCCTCAGTCAACGGTCAAAGTTGGTCAGAGATACTTTTTGCCGACGTTAGTAAAAAATGAGCTTTTAATGCCCAGATTGCCCCTAAACGGTTCTATTTGTTTACAAACATTAACGGTTATGTTTGGTTTCAGGTTATAAAGCAATTAAAATGCCCATATTGCCCACAAAGTCCATGTTAATGCCCAGATTGCCCACAAAGTCCATGTTAATGCCCAGATTGCCCCTCAACTCCAATAGTCATGTTTGGCTTCTATAAACAGGAGATAGGCACAATGTTTTTTTGCACTTCCTCTCTTATATTCTTCTATGTAAAGTGCCTCTCTTCCTCTCTCATATTCTCCTATGTAAAGTGAAGTCTCAATCAAGCGTAAATAGTCGTGAAGGTAGAGTCAGAGGCTATATACAGTATAGGAACAAGATTTGTCGCTGTGGGGATTTTGCTATAGTGAAAGTTACAGAGAATGACAAAAATTGCAACAAAGGAAGGCTGTATTATACTTGTGAAAATGAAACATGTAGTTTTTGGGAATGGTGTAACCCTATAGATGGTTCTGTTGGTGCTGCTGAGGAGTATTCACCTGCAAATCAACTTTTGCTTGAGGTTGTTGCTAAATTAAGGTTGCAGAGACAAGCTATAGGTTCAAGGTTATAAGTTGTTGAAACAACTATTTTGTATTCGAAGATAGTTGTACTTGCTTGCTTCTTGTTATCTATTTTTGCTATTCATTTGAAATAAAATTATGTAATGAATATTGACCTATATTGAGTACATTTACCGTTGAAACATCATCAATCTATTATCATTGCACATGCATATACAACCACAAATCAAGCATCATCTATTACTGAGAAACCACAAAAAAAAAAAAAAAAAAAAAAAAAAAACATAACCATTGTCAACCACAAACTTACAAACATAACCATTGTCAACCATAAGTTACAAGTTTCAAACAAAGTAGGTCATAAAAAAATCCTCACTGTTATATGGTGAATAAAACCCAAAGGAGCCTCCAACTTCTAGTTACCCTCTCTAAAACCAGCTCACTGTTGTGTTTCTTTCCTTGGTATTGTTGCTTTTGTTACTCTCTCTGTAATTGAATATTAGGATTAGAATACTAATACAACAATAAATTAATATGTATAAGGATAAATATTAGGTAATTTATTGCTTACCCATGGTGGAAGATTAACACCAATACCACTCTCACTTGGCCGTCTTCCACCTCTGATGCCACTCTGGTTTGGCTATCTTCCAACTCTGTTACCACTCACATTTTGTTGAGAACCACCACCAATGCCACTCACATTTGGTTGAGAAGCTCCTCTTGCACGTACATTTCTTCCACTTCTTGCACTTACATTTCTTCCACTTCTCCTAACAGTTTGGGACTGGAAAAAATTTAAACAAAAAAATTAGCTAAGTACAGTATTGGGTAATCATAGAATTAAAAAGTTGTTATAGTGAACATAAGTAAGGACTTATACCCGTTGTGTAACACCAGAAGTTCCTGCTCTTTCTGATCCTTGAGTTTGAGACCTTATGTTTTCCTAAATTAACAATTAGAAGGTATATAAATCAGTAATAAAATAAATTTATCAAAACATAGCAAGTTTAAAATTGACTGAAACACTCACTGCTGCTGTTTGAGCTCTTCCTCTTGCACTTGCAGCCCTCCCTCTTGCTGTTGCAGCTCTTTCTCTTGCTGTTTGAGCTCTCTGGCAAGTCCTCCTATTATGACCAGTTTGTAGGCAATACTTGCATGTTACAACTGATGATCTCTTAGGTACTCCACTTGCACTTGCAGGAGCAGGTTCACCTTGTTCCCTTCTTCTATTTTTTCTTGATTTACCAGGTAATCTTCTTGGTTTAGGAGGGTATAAGTCAATTGATGGAGTTTTTGGCCACATCTTCTCATCCATCAAAGGATGAATCATCCTACTATGGGCAAGTAGATATGTGTCCTTGCTGTAACAAGGATCACAAAAATGCTCAGGGTCCTGCCTATTCCATGAAATAGCACCAGCTGCATGCCTGCAAGGTATCCCTGATATTTGTCATGCTTTACATGAGCAAGTCCTTAAGTTTAAATTAACCACACTTACTCCCACCACTTCATGAACTTCAAACTCCTCCCTCCCAGCAGGACAAACTCTACACCCTCTTGATTCTTGAATGGATTTGTTTAATTTTTTTAAGGCATTTGGTGTCAAATTTCCCTTCCAAGCTAAAGCTTTCTGATACCTTTTCTGGATTCTCACCATTAATTTAATCCTAATCCACTCAAGCATATTTAAGATTAGCTTAGACCTATAATGACCAACCCAATTGTTGAAGGATTCAGTCAATGTTTGTGATATGGTCACTCTTTGATGTCTCACCATACCCCACCCTAGACCATATTTCCAAAGGCCTGTCCATTAGCCAATCATGAGCTTCTGTACAAATCTCATTCATGTGATTCATTGCATCATTAAATTCAAGTTCATTGCATGATCTTGCAGCTTTCCAGAAAAAAAAATTTCAACAACAACCCAGAATTTTCCTTCCTAAAACTGTTAAACAAGTGCCTACAACAAATCATATGGCTTGCCTCAGGAAATAAGTTAGAAATTGCAACCTCAATACCCTGAAATGAAAAATAAAATAAATTAAAAGTAATTATGAACAATTTAATAATGAACTATGTAATAATGAACGGTTAAAGAAAAAAATTATACTTTTTGCATATCAAACATAATTGTCCAATGTCTGGCATGTGCATCTGCACCAAGAATATCCTTCAAATTATTTAAGAAAAAAGTCCATGTCTCATTCCCTTCACTTTCTACCACAGCATAGGCAATGGGGAATAGACCATTATTGCCATCCAAGGCCACAGCTGACAAAAGCACTCCACCATGTGGGCCCTTTAAAAAACAGCCATCTAACCCAATGAATGGCCTGCAGCCTTTTATAAACCCAGACCTCAAAGCATCAAAAGCAATGAAAATCCTTCTGAATCTATTCACTCTATTGAATTCAGCATCATAATAATCAAGTGTGACCAAACTGCCAGAGTTTGTCCTCCTAATTTCAATCCTATAGGAGGGCAGCAAACTGTATGACTTCCCATGGTTACCCTCAAACACATCCAATACCTTTCTTTTGGCCCTATAGCATTGTTGTTTCTTTGCCCTAATGCCATATTTTTCATGCAGTGCAGTTTTCAGACTTTCAACTGTCATTTGTGGGTTTTGTTTGAGTTTCTTAAAAAACTTCTTTGCAATCCATGTAGAATTAGCTAATGAATTTTTATCACCCCTCACATGTGATACCCCTCGATTCTAGAGCCACGGGTGATCAAGTCCGAGCATAGATCCGAGAGATACCAGACAATCAATATGTAACCAAGTAAGAATAAAACTGAATTAAGAATAAAATAATTATACGCTGAAAAGAATTCTAATTGTAAAACCTCCAAAATAAAAGTTTTAATATAAATAAACTTTCCAATCCGTACAACTCGGGAATCCATCTAGTGGACCCCTAATATTTCCAACTGGTAAAACATTTATAGAATTAAAATCCAAAACCAAAATAAGAAAGAAAATCCTATGTAGTCGGAAGAGTGAGTGACTGTATCTGCATCACCACGATCAAACCCTAAGCCTGGTACTCACGAACACCTAAAAAATAAAGGTGGGTCAGGCCCACATGCAAGTTCCATCCTACTACAATCCGTACATAAACCCGATACGCAGATACATCCTAAATAGCTCGGCAATATCTACAATAGTCCATAGATATATAAATACACACTATAGGATGCTCACTAGCCTATAACATAGTTCAACCTGGGTAGAAGGTGACATATAAAACACGCTTTTCAGCGGCCAAGTACCTAGACCTACCAGGGAACATTAGCTATATCTAGCTACTCAACCTTTGCAATATACGCACCCTAACCGTGATCAGGAGACTCAAGCTCGTATCACGGTACCATAAATATATATATAAATTCTTTCCTAATGTAGAAAAATAAACAAACATCCGTTATGTCGTTCAACTGTTTTAGTTGACAGGACATGCATCCATGTAGGATTTAACTATTTTAGTTAATCCCTTCCGTATGTATGAAAGGGGTAGGACTTAGCTTTTTGATCTAATCCATCCCTGATATGTCACCGTCCCATACCGGTACATATAAAGCATATGATCCACACATGATGCATACTCAAAATGAACATCAAGTATATCCAGAACCAACATAATAGAAATCAGATATAGATAAGCTCCTATCATGCATCCAGTATATGATTATATTCATAGAACCTCCTTTTAAATTGTTAAAATAAGAATAAACAATTTAAACCATCTATTTCCATGTAATTGACAGAACAGAAATTAAGACAGTTCAGCAATTATCCTTCATAACATAATATAATGAATATCAGAATTTTAAACTGCACATTATACTAAAATTCCAAAACAACACATCCATACTAGTTCGTTTAAAATGTAAAAATGATGACTAGCATTTACATCCTCCCAAATCCTTTACGGCATGCAAATTTATAATTAAATCTCATGGCATCTATGTAATTCCCCATTATAAATTTCTAGGTCGGATATAATGACACTCCAAAGTTTAAGTACATCATATGAAACTTCAAAAGTATTTTATACCAGTTTCATTTAATTTGCTAACACGAAATTAGCAACTAACCTTCCATTACTCCCGACAATATACAACTTATTAGATACGATTACATGACGTCATAACCAACATTCCTGGAACTGAACTATGCTAAATATATCATGGATATAAATTCTAACAATAATTACAATGTCAGTCCAAATTAAGTTGTCAAAACAACTTAGCAAAACAAGCATTCCTCCTTCCTTGACAGTAGGCCTATCATAAGCTTATGTTTTATGACATGCATTTAGGTTTAGCACCTTTGCATAAACCAACTATTTGAAGGCTTTAACAAGTTAATTTTAATCATTTAAAACCCCCCATCACTTTCCAGTAATTACCTTTAAGCCCCTGACCTTCAGAAAATTGCAGAAAACACCCGTAGGGGTTTTTTTTCCCATGGGAGCCGGCTCCCCTTTATTGGAGCCGGCTCCTAGGCTTCTAGAGCCGGCTCTCCCTCATGGAGAGCTGGCTCTCTCTTCATGGGAGCCGGCTCCCACCATTTAGGAGCCGGCTCCCACCATTTAGGAGCCGGCTCTCACCCCTGAGAGCCCTTCTTTGCTTCACTGCTTCGTCTTTGCTTCCGGTAGAAGTTCCAACTGTCTGTACTAAGTTTCTTAAGGATTTTAAGAGTTCAATTTAAGCCCTAATACTCCTAGAAACTCCTTTGATTTCCCTAAGAATAGTTTGGCAAAAATCTAATTTGAAGACAAAAACAGTTTATGCAAACAACCAATTCAGTTCTTCTTCGCTTCCAGCGAAGTCTAGTGTCATATCCCAAACTTTTGTAGCATTCTTTGGATTCTATTTAAGTTTTTATAGTCCTAGAATCTCTCATACTCCAGTGTAAATCAAACGACAGAGATTAAACTCACAACAGAATAGTTTAAGCAACAACGGGTTCAAACTTTAAAAACACAGAACAGATTTCAGAAATCATCTAGCAATGCATAAAATCCGTTTTTAATAGTTTAATTAAGTTCCTGGAGTCTATATAAGATGCACAGAACACAAGTTTATGGGGAAAGAGATAGTCTGAAACTTGCCTATGAGATTTTGAATTAAAACCTCTACGCCGTCTCTACGTTTCAGAATTCCCCAGATTGTTTTCCTCCTTTGATAAACCTTCTATTCCTCTATTGTTTCTTGACTTACCCACGAGCAACTCCTCTGCTCGTCCTCTATCCTTCCTCCATTAGCCTCACAGATTCTCTCAAGAACCCTCTCTATTTTCCTCTCAAAATACTATTCCGTGAATAGGGTTTTGTTTTTGTTTCTCCAACCCTAGCAGACCATACAGTATTATATATATAGGCTATTATTTAACCTATGTTTAATTCAATTAAATTTAGCAGTCGGTTACACCATGAATAAATGAAACCCTAACTTAAATTAAAATAACCCTAAAATATAAACCATATAAGCCATAAACAAGACACGTCAGTTAAAACTAATTAAATTAAAATAAATAAATAATTAATTTAAAATACCAATTCAATTAAACAATTAATTTAAAACCAATAAACAATTAAAATAAATCAATTAATCTAAAACAAATAATTCACACTTAATCAATTAAACAAACCAATTCACTATATAACAATTAAATTAAATACACACAAATAATAATAAATCAACTAATTTAACCAAATAACAAATAAGTCCAATAATTTAAATAAAAATGAAAAACAAACCAAAATATTCCTATTTTATCCTTTTGAAAACTAGGGGTATTACATTCTTCCCCCCTAACAAAAGGAATTCCGTCCTCGGAATTCACGAAACTCTGAATTAATAACCTTACAAAATTCATTTCCGTTTTCGTGTGGCACAGCCGCTTACATGAGCTCCACCAAATTCCTAACATAACCAACAACATACCAAGTTTCTATGTAAAAGAAAAATAATAAAAAAATGTACAACTCCTAGGTTGTATCTAGCAACGATCCAATCTTACCCAATATTTAATGAAGGGTAACCATCCCTCGTCCTTCCAATTCCATAGAACTAACACATAAAAGTCCTATGCATCCAGCGCTAGTTATTTAGTAACGCTAAACAATAGGCTACATCCTAACTCGAGTGACAACATCCTGGAAAAGTCAGTGTAATACATAAAACTGACCTTCCTCTCAAAACATTGTTTCCAATACGAAAGTTCTCCCAACAACCATTTCCTGATAGAAAACACTCATGTACGAGTTCAACTATCTATAAAATCCGACTGCCGCCTCCAAACCGTGCGCAATCATTACCAAAAGAGAGCATGGTTCTCCAATATATCCTTACATAAAGTCAAGGTCTTATTAGATAACCTCGCTTCCATGTCGGACCAACCAGTAAGAGATCGACACAACCCGACTATCTAAAATCCCAAACATTGTCGCACGAACCTCCTTGTGCCAACAATAGCACAGATAATATCTGAAACGGTAAGTAATGCTTTCAATTACCCATGCCAACCTAGGATATGTATCCTAAGCATATATGCCATGATTAAATAGAATATCACGATCCCATTTCCCGTCTAAAGATGCGAAGCATAGTTGTTGCTCCAACACCTTCAGGAAGCTCCTTTGGCATAACACCGGTTATCTTCCATATTGAATAACCACATGCTATAACTCCGTTATCAGCGCAATGTAGAACTAACATAACACACCAAAACAACACCACTCACAATGATATCCACCATCGAACTTGCTTATCCACAACTCTTAATCCATATGGAATTAAAATTCCAAACAATATCTGTACTTTCTACCAACCATCGACCTCCTGATTAGTCCTACTTCCCTGTTGATATAGAAAGTGGCTAAAACCTCAAATGATATTCGAGCCTCAATTTCCCACCTTGTTAGCAGGTGACACTTGGAGACAGTACTATACTTGTCCCTATCCGTACCGGCTCACCAAAACGAGCCTTGCATATCGTGTTGTAACTCCTATCCATTTGACTACACTGCAAAAGTTAGGAATTTTACATCTCAGTCACTCCGACCTTCCTAGAAGCAGAAAGACATCTATCAATCCTCTTTCAGTACCTTAAACTCATCTGAAGAAGGTACTACCTCCTATGGGGTCAGCTCAAATATTCTAAGTTGACCACTTCCATTTCCCTGGTAACAGCGGGTGTTATAATTTCCACATGTTAAACCGCAACGGATTGCGCAATAACCACCGAATGTTCAATTACCATATCGGTTGATAAGATCACCTTCGTCCCTATTACTTTCACCAGACGAAGCTTAATGCAAAGTGTGAATCACCACATCTATCCAGCTAAGCCGTCTCGTGATCCGTGCTATTCGTAGGAACTGATATCTTACTAGTTCCCAAACCAGACAAAATGAAGCTGATTTAATTTTATCAGCCAATGATATCCCAACCAAAATCCTGACCCTTTTATAGAATCGGTAATCTCTCATCTAGATCCATGGAAACTACTCTGTCAGTCCCGCTCTAGCATGAGAAGTGGCCACAAGGATCTAATGATCTCTGACGGTCCATCTAGATTATTTACCAGATATCAGACTTCGAGACAGATATTAGATGTTCGGTCTCATCTTCAAGTCTTTGACATCTTACTTTTCTAACACAAGTAAGAGTCTATTAGACATCCCGTCTAACTGCAACCGCAAATGGAAATCATTTCATCCTCCAAATAGTTAACAATTTCCGAGCAACAACTACTTGTTGCGAACGATAACCAGAAAAAAAAAAAAAAAAAAAAAAAAAAAAAAAAAAAAATCCATATTATTTGTGTAAATGAGTGACTCTGCCTTCTCTTTGATATACATCTCCAGCACCTCCTCCTAATGACACTCCCTGATGAAAATGAAATTCTTGTTTAAGAATTGACTGATGACTAGTAAATCCGTCTACTATCCTCAATCGGTGTCATTCCAACAAGTACTTAAACCAGTACCAAAATCCTCCTACTGACTTAGGAACACCTGTTTAAAATTGTCCTAGAAGATATTCAGCCAAGCCAGTTCCTCCGATAAACCAGCATGACGTTATAGCTTATCAAATGAATCTATATCATTTGACTCAAATTGCTGGTTTTCTTATCCCATCCTGAACATATACTATAACCATGCCTATCGAGGTTCATTAGATTGGCTAAAGTTAGACATACTTACCAAATCCTATGATCACATGCCTAAAATCCTAGCGTAATTAACTCTATTCCTCCAAAACGGTAGTTAACTGATCACTCACTTGTGTCACCAACTAAACCGTATTCCCAATCCTGAATACTTGACGAAAAAGAAACACATAAAGCATACGCAATAAAACATAATAAACCCCTACGTAAAACATCGTTCCTTCTAGCAAAGAAAATCTCTTTTAGAAATCAACTTTACCCGATTGGTTCACAATCTCCTTTCTACAGTTTCGGAGGTAATCACCCAACCTCGAAACATAGCTCAAAACCAACTCCATTTGCCTCAGCAAATGCCAAAGGCTTAACCTTCATCCTCCTTATACACAGGATACAAACCGTCTAATGCAGCTGTATAAAGCAACTTAGATAGTCAAAACCTAATCCCCATACTCCCCGAAACATGCTATATAATCTTTGCTTCGTTCTGAGAAGAACTTCATCCGATTCCCAAACCCCTGAAGAGTTCCCTTTATCTACCTCATTTAAAGGTAATACACAAGGTTAACTATCCACCTCAACTCTATGAGTATCGTTCACTATACTATTAGCGAACAAGATCACTTTCACGTGATCCTTGCTTTTCAACATTTAATACCCTCTTTCTTGGGTTTGTTGAAATCTCCTCCACTAGAATCCTCTTTGGACTCCTATTCCTCGGTTGTCTCCTTTATGAGAATAACTGAAATCGTGTTGGTCCCTTTATACGGTGACCTAAAACACACTCCTATATCCCTCATTGGCTTATACTTCAAAAAGTAGCGCCAACCGGAACTAAACCTTAAATCCCAAGTTCTGCTTCTGATAGAGAACTCGATAACGTACTCCTCTACTCCTTCGGTCTGGTTTTGCTGTCGCTGCAGAGCCCATCCTCCTCTAGTGTTAACCATTCCATAATTATGGAATATAATTGACATCAGGAGCTCCTCCTAATGAACCGTAAAAGAGTACAACAAATCCTAATATGGCTCTAAGTTTTTTTTTAAGAGACGCAACGCGGAAGACTTCTAACAAAAGACACTCCTAAGGACACTAGAACCTGGAGTGCTCTGATACCAACTGTGATACCCCTCGATTCTAGAGCCACGGGTGATCAAGTCCGAGCACAGATCCGAGGGATACCAGACAATCAATATGTAACCAAGCAAAAATAAAACTGAATTAAGAATAAAATAATTATACGCTGAAAAGAATTCTAATTGTAAAACCTCCAAAATAAAAGTTTTAATATAAATAAACTTTCCAATCCGTACAACTCGGGAATTCATCTAGTGGACCCCTAATATTTCCAATTGGTAAAACATTTACAGAATTAAAATCCAAAACCAAAATAAGAAAGAAAATCCTATGTAGTCGGAAGAGTGAGTGACTGTATCTGCATCACCACAATCAAACCCTAAGCCTGGTACTCACGAACACCTGAAAAATAAAGGTGGGTCAGGCCCACATGCAAGTTCCATCCTACTACAATCCGTACATAAACCCGATACGCAGATACATCCTAAATAGCTCGGCAATATCTACAATAGTCCATAGATATATAAATACACACTATAGGATGCTCACTAGCCTATAACATAGTTCAGCCTGGGTAGAAGGTGACATATAAAACACGCTTTTCAGCGGCCAAGTACCTAGACCTACCAGGGAACATTAGCTATATCTAGCTACTCAACCTTTGCAATATACGCACCCTAACCGTGATCAGGAGACTCAAGCTCGTATCACGGTACCATAAATATATATATAAATTCTTTCCTAATGCAGAAAAATAAACAAACATCCGTTATGTCGTTCAACTGTTTTAGTTGACAGGACATGCATCCATGTAGGATTTAACTATTTTAGTTAATCCCTTCCGTATGCATGAAAGGGGTAGGACTTAGCTTTTTGATCTAATCCATCCCTGATATGTCACCGTCCCATACCGGTACATATAATGCATATGATCCACACATGATGCACACTCAAAATGAACATCAAGTATATCCAGAACCAACATAATAGAAATCAGATATAGATAAGCTCCTATCATGCATCCAGTATATGATTATATTCATAGAACCTCCTTTTAAATTGTTAAAATAAGAATAAACAATTTAAACCATCCATTTCCATGTAATTGACAGAACAGCAATTAAGGCAGTTCAGCAATTATCCTTCATAACATAATATAATGAATATCAGAATTTTAAACTGCACATTATACTAAAATTCCAAAACAACACATCCATACTAGTTCGTTTAAAATGTAAAAATGATGACTAGCATTTACATCCTCCCAAATCCTTTACGGCATGCAAATTTATAATTAAATCTCATGGCATCTATGTAATTCCCCATTATAAATTTCTGGGTCGGATATAATGTCACTCCAAAGTTTAAGTACATCATATGAAACTTCAAAAGTATTTTATACCAGTTTCATTTAATTTGCTAACACGAAACTAGCAACTAACCTTCCATTACTCCCGACAATATACAACTTATTAGATACGAGTACATGACGTCATAACCAACATTCCTGGAACTGAACTATGCTAAATATATCATGGATATAAACTCTAACAATAATTACAATGTCAGTCCAAATTAAGTTGTCAAAACAACTTAGAAAAACAAGCATTCCTCCTTCCTTGACAGTAGGCCTATCATAAGCTTATGTTTTATGACATGCATTTAGGTTTAGCACCTTAGCATAAACCAACTATTTGAAGGCTTTAACAAGTTAATTTTAATCATTTAAAACCCCCCATCACTTTCCAGTAATTACCTTTAAGCCCCTGACCTTCAGAAAATTGCAGAAAACACCCGTAGGGGTTTTTTTCCCATGGGAGCCGGCTCCCCTTTATTGGAGCCGGCTCCTAGGCTTCTAGAGCCGGCTCTCCCTCATGGAGAGCCGGCTCTCTCTTCATGGGAGCCGGCTCCCACCATTTAGGAGCCGGCTCTCACCCCTGAGAGCCCCTCTCTGCTTCACTGCTTCGTCTTTGTTTCCGGTAGAAGTTCCAACTGTCTGTCCTAAGTTTCTTAAGGATTTTAAGAGTTCAATTTAAGCCCTAATACTCCTAGAAACTCCTTTGATTTCCCTAAGAATAGTTTGGCAAAAATCTAATTTGAAGACAAAAACAGTTTATGCAAACAACCAATTCAGTTCTTCTTCGCTTCCGGCGAAGTCCAGTGTCATATCCCAAACTTTTGTAGCATTCTTTGGATTCTATTTAAGTTTTTATAGTCCTAGAATCTCTCATACTCCAGTGTAAATCAAACGACAGAGATTAAACTCACAACAGAATAGTTTAAGCAACAACGGGTTTAAACTTTAAAAACACAGAACAGATTTCAGAAATCATCTAGCAATGCATAAAATCCGTTTTTAATAGTTTAATTAAGTTCCTGGAGTCTATATAAGATGCACAGAACACAAGTTTATGGGGAAAGAGATAGTCTGAAACTTGCCTATGAGATTTTGAATTAAAACCTCTACGCCGTCTCTACGTTTCAGAATTCCCCAGATTGTTTTCCTCCTTTGATAAACCTTCTATTCCTCTGTTGTTTCTTGACTTACCCACGAGCAACTCCTCTGCTCGTCCTCTATCCTTCCTCCATTAGCCTCACAGATTCTCTCAAGAACCCTCTCTGTTTTCCTCTCAAAATACTATTCCGTGAATAGGGTTCTGTTTTTGTTTCTCCAACCCTAGCAGACCATACAGTTTTATATATATAGGCTATTATTTAACCTATGTTTAATTCAATTAAATTTAGCAGTCGGTTACACCATGAATAAATGAAATCCTAACTTAAATTAAAATAACCCTAAAATATAAACCATATAAGCCATAAACAAGACACGTCAGTTAAAACTAATTAAATTAAAATAAATAAATAATTAATTTAAAATACCAATTCAATTAAACAATTAATTTAAAACCAATAAATAATTAAAATAAATCAATTAATCTAAAACAAATAATTCACACTTAATCAATTAAATAAACCAATTCACTATATAACAATTAAATTAAATACACACAAATAATAATAAATCAACTAATTTAACCAAATAACAAATAAGTCCAATAATTTAAATAAAAATGAAAAACAAACCAAAATATTCCCATTTTATCCTTTTGAAAACTAGGGGTATTACATCACACAAGAATGATTGTCATTGTATGTTTTTATCATGTAAGTCTTACAAGGCGGTGGGGAGGCATGGATCCTCCATGGACAACCTTTGGCTTTGAAAACACAAGTTACCCTTGAACTCTCATTTTTGGTTTTTCTAATTTGAAACCCTTCTTGGATTGTATAATCTGTCAACACCTCTCTAAAATATTTCACATTTTCAAACAATAAATATTATTCTAGTTTTATAGGTTGTCCTTTAACCTTTACATATTCCTTCCCTTTAATATTTTTATCCCAATCCTTACTCTTTAATCTATTTTTCTTTGGATATTTCACACCAATCTCTCTATACTTGAATCAGAATGTGTTTCATCATTTGACTCATAATCTGACAGGCCATCCTCACAATCCACATTGTAGTCTTCATCATTGTAGTCTTCATCATTGTTTTGAAACCCTACATACTCACCATCTGAGCTATCACTGTCAATTTCAACACAATCAGTATCACCTTCTGCTATCCAATCTTGATTCTCTTTCCTAAAATCATACACATCATCTTTCTCCACATCACTATCCTCTTCCTCGTTGTTTTCATCACCCACTTCCTCATCACTATCATCTTCCTCTCACTCACTATTTTTAGCATCCACTCCATAATCCATATCCTCATAAGGGTCATTCATATCAGTTGATATATTTAAGGGTTCAACTTCTTTTATCTCAGCATACACATTAATGTTAATTCTTTCACTATTTAAGTATAACATGTCCAACAAATCAGCTTCATTTTCAACCAACATCTTAGAATAAGAACCAAGAACATCACAGTATATAGAATAAGTAAACCCCAAACCCTCAAGATAATTCTCAAGAACAGCTCTACTTATGTCTTCCAGGAAATCATACAAACCATACTTATCAGGGTTTACATGATTAATTGTTTTACATTTTGACTTGTAGTGCACGTGAAAATTATGATAAACATCTCCCATCACTGTCAATAATTCAAATAACAAGAAATATAAAAATAAATGGCATAAATAAGGCACTGGCCAATTGAAACAAAGAAAATACAGACAAATTGAACAAATTCATGCATTTTCAAATTACAGACATTTTAACATAAATTAAACAAATTCATGCATTTTCAAATTAAACCCCCTAATCGAACAATTTACAGACAAATTGAAAAAAAATCAAGATCCTGAATTTACAGACAATCGAACAATTCAACAAATTCAACAAACCCAACAAAGAAACTCAAAAACTAACCCTAAACCCCTAAATCAAGATCCTAAATTACAGATATAAATTTAACAAACCCTAAACTCCCAAACCAAAACAACCGAACAAAGAAACAGTTAAAAAAAACATTTTTCCAAACCCGAAACCCCCTATCAACTAAAACGAAAATCAATTTTTAGAAAGACAAAATCCATACCTCTAACTCGCGATTTTTTCTCAACAGCTTCAAATCAAACAAATGTTTCCCCTTCGAACATTCAACTATCTGCAGATATGTTGTTTGACCAAGTGTATTCGGTGTACGTATCAACCAAAATCGATGTCTTCACATACGAACCTAGGGTTATATCTCTCTGTTATCTCTTCTCTCTACCTCTCTATCTAGGGTTAGTCGACAAAATGAATTTCCAAAACCTAAGTTTGGGTTAACGAAGTAAAGTGGATTGAAGTGTTTGGCCACTGTGATTACAAGGTGTTTGGTTCACAGGATAAAACAAAATTGGGTTAAAGTTATATAAACTTTGGTTTGGTTAAGTGTAAAGAGGAAAACGACAAAAGGGCAATTTAGTCATTTCATTCACTTATTATTTTTTGCCAGCCGACAATGTCTGACAGGGGGTCTGACTGAAATTTTGCAAACGTGGGGGGATCTCCTTGAAGTTAGGACATACCTCATAAGGTGTAACTGAAGTTAACCCATTTGTATATTGTAATGCTATTATGAGACAACTCCTATCTAACTAATGAATTAAAAAATTTATTAAATGATTAATTTGACTTTTTATGCGTTTGAAAAAATCTGTCTCAATTACGTGGTTAAACAAAGAGACTTCATGTTGGAGACTCTTTAATAGCATTACTCATTTGTGTGTGCATATATATATATATATATATATATATTCTATTTTAATTAACTTAAAATAATTTATTAAAAATATACTAAATGAAAATAGAAAGAAAGTTGATAAAGAACGGTACCATTGGCCCCAATGTAGCTCTGCAACTGTTTTTTAGACACACTTTTGTTATTTTATTTAAGAAAATTTGTAAACTTTCCAACAGGAGAAAGTGAAGTTTCTCAAATAAAGTGCAACTAAAAAAAGAAAAAACTTAATGATTGTAAATATGTGTGTTTATATATACATATTCCTTTTTAATTAACTTAAAAGGATATAGATATCAAGTGATGCAAAAGAGTAATTAAGATTAATATATGTATAATAACTCTCTCAAAAAACTGATAATTGTATGGGTCTTTTTTAACTATGACTTAATAAAATGAGTCTCTTTCATAATTATATAAGAATTAAATTGGGGCATTTAAAAAATTAATTAAAAATTATTTATAAAATAAAAATAACAAGAAAGTCATGTGGGAACTGGCCCACTGAACCCTCTGTGGCTTCGTCACTATTTTTTAAGCTTGTTTTTGTCATTTATTTATGGAATATTGGGAATCGAATTTGGGGTGTCTAAAATCGGAAAAGGAATATATATATATATATATATCCTTTTATAATTAATTAAAAATTGATAAGTATCAAGTGGCGAAGAGTAATTATGATTAATATGTTTCTAATAAATTTCTTACAAAACTAATAAATTGTATCATTAAAGTAACAAAGTTGCATCAAAATCCAAATTTGTTAAAATAATCTAAATACTAATTAATTCTTAACTAATTAAGTTTTTTTTTTTTTTTTTTTTTTTTGTCAGACCTAATTAAGTAATACTCCAAGACAATCAATATATAAATTAATTAACCTATTTATTTATGTGGTCTTAGGGATGAGAATTGAAAGGTGGAATGCTAAATCATTTTAAAAGTTTTTTAAATATTACAAGGTTCACTAAAAGATAAAATGTATGGGTCTTTTTAATTTTGGCTTGGTAAAATTGGTCTCTTTGAGAATTATATAAGACTTAAAAAGGGACATTAATATAATTAATTAAGAATCTATATACTGAATGAAAATAACATTAAGAATATATATACAGAATGAAAATAGCATTAAGAATCTATATACATAATGAAAATAATAAGATATTTACGTTGGAACTACCTCACTCAACCCTCGGTGAGTTCCCCTACTGTTTTTTTGTCATTTTATTTATGTAATATTGTAATCTCGTAAGTGGGGTGTCTCAAATAGTTTGCAATGGAAAAAAATAAAAAATAAGAGTATAAATAAATAAATATATTTATTTTATAATTAATTAAAAATAGATAGATTCACTTCTAAGACACAACTCTCACCAGCATTATGTTTTAATGACGTGAACATAATCTATTTATTACATTATTTTTACATTTATTATTGGAGTTTCTTTTCAACTTCAATATCAATGAAAAATAGCATTATGAATCTATAGATAGAATGAAAATAACAAGAAATTTACGTGGGAACTGCCTCACTCAATTCTCCGTGAGTTCCCCACAGTTTTTTTGTCAAATTTTTTTGTCATTTTATTTATAGAATACTGTAATCTCGTAAGTGGGGGATGTCTCAAGTAGTTTGCAATGGAAAAAATAAAAAATTAAGAGTATAAATAAATAAATTTATTTCTTTTATAATTAATTAAAAATAGATAGATTCCCTTCTAAGACAAACCTCTCACCAGTCACCAGTATTATGCTATAATGACGTAAAAAATAATATATTAATTACATTATTTTTACATTTACTAGTGGAGTTTATTTTCAACTTCAATATCACTGAAAATAGCATTAAGAAATTATACATAGAATGAAAATAACAAGAAATTTACGTTAGAATTACCGGCCCTCACTCAATCCTCCATGAGTTCCTCCCCATTGTTTTTTTGTCAATTTTTTTTTTTTTTTTTTGGTCATTTTATTTATGAAATATTGTAATCTCGTAAGGGGGTGTCTCAAATAGTTTGCAATGGAAAAAATAAAAAAATAAATAAATATATATATATATATATATATATATATATATATATATTTCTTTTATAATTAATTAAAAATAGATAGATTCCATTCTAGGACACACCTCTCACTAGTATTATGCTTTAATGACATGAACAGAATCTATTAATTACATTATTTTAACAATTATTAGTGGAGTTTCTTTTCAACTTCAATATCAATACTCTTTTATCAACTTATATTTTTACACTATAATTTTCCGCATGTTATTTTTTATTTTTTTATTTTTTTGGGAAAGCCAAACATGTTAGTTTTCATTCAAGATAATCATTGGACGTTCCACTTTTTAACAATAGCAGCGCCAAAAATTACTTCCAGCGGAGCAACCTTTTGACAATATCATATATAAACTTAAAACATACTCAAATTCAAGATAACCGCAAAATTTTACAATAACATATTTTTTTATTCTAAAATATTTGTTAACTAATGTATGTAATAAAATTGCTAAAATAAAAAATGACTAATCCAGTACTGGAGGCTTACACAATCGCACCGAAGCAAAATTGGTAAAATAATCTAAATATACAAATTATTGACTAATCAAGTAACAATCAAACGCAGTCAAAATATAAATTAATTGACTTTCCGAAAAAAAAAAAAAAAATTAATTAATTAACTTGATCAATACACTTATTATTGTATTGTCACTAGTTGTCAAAAACACCCCCTTTCCGTATTTTTCAAACTAGTCTTAAGATAATAATTGAACTCTTTCCTTCTCAAGAAAGATGGAATGCTTAGTGATTTTAAAGTTTTTTTCAAATATTGTGAGGTATACTAGAAGAGAAAGTTTATGGGTCTTTTTTTAACTTTGATTTGGTAAAATGAGTATCTTTGAGAATTATATAAAAATTAAATAGGGGCATTTATATAATTAAAAAAAATTATACACAGATGATAATATCAAAAAAGTCATGTGGCCCATGTGGGAATTGCCCCAGTGAACCCTTGGTGGCTTCGACATTGTCTTTTATGCAAATTTTTGTCATTTTATATATGAAAATTTGTGAAATTATCTACAATTGAAAGTGGGGTGTCTCAAAGAGTGCAACGAATAAATTTAAATTGTGAAGTTTCCAACCATTAAAAGTGGGAGGGTCACAAACAGAGTGTAACTGATAAATTTAAATTGTGAAGTTATCCACAATTGAATATGGAGGTGTCATAAATGTGTGTGTATATGTGTGTGTTTTTTTTGCCCTTTTATAATTAACTTTAAAAGGTAGATATCATGTGATTGAAAAAAGAATAATTAGGTGACTAATATGCTTCTAATAAATCTCTCAAATAGCTAATAAATTGTATCATTAAGTCACCCATCCTGTCCCGCTAAATAACAAACGATTAGTTGGATATGAAATACATCCCTTGAGAAAGATAAATGAAAAGAAAGGAATTGGGGGTTAAAAATAAATACGTGAAATTGTAATGGGATTGATTTTTGATTCAAATAACATATGATTACTCGGATATGGATTGAAGATTTATTTCGATAATTCGTTAACAATTTGAATCCGTTAATATATTAACTAAACAAATCAAATATAAATTAAAGTCAAACCGATTTGAAAGTAATCCGAGCCGCGTAATATATTAATACGGGGTAAGTGTAGAAAACACCCCTCAAGTATACTTTTTGTAACATTTTTACCACTTATTTGAAAGAGTGTGCAATAAACACCCTTAATCTTTTAAAATTGTGCAAAATTACCCCTCTGTGAAATAAACAACCCTAAATTATTGTTGTAATACCCATTTTGCCCTTTTAGTCTTCCCAAAATACCCCTCCTTCTCTCTCTACTCTCTATTCCCTGCCGCCAGTTCCTCCCACCACCGTCTTTTTCTACACCCAATTTTGCTTTCACTCTTCTTCTTCATCATCATCACCGAATCAATAAACATCCAATTAAAAGCTAAAACATGAAATTTAAAACTAAAATATACTAATAATTTACGGACATGATTGCTTCAGCATGCAAACGAAGCCCATTTTGTTCAATCTCAGACATGTAGTTCTTCACTTCTTTTCGAACCATCTCTTGCATCACAGACAAGAATTCTTGACTAAAGAACTGTTTCTCAGCCGTTGGAGCTCCAAATTCGAAGTTTTGACCGCTATGAGCCACCATCGGTGGTGGAGCGAACTGGTGTACAATCACAGGCGGTGATGGTGGTGGTGGAGCCAACTGGGTAGGCTGCATGACTTGATGGGATCTGAATACTTGATTCGAGACCTCACACGAATCAGAGCCGGGCAGGGACAAGCTTAGAGAGGTAGACGGGTTGGTGGTCGACGACGACGACTTCTCGATCTGCAGCATCGGAGGAACGACCCCAACGGTTTTCTCAAACGAATTGGATCCGGTGAGCTCCATGGCGGAGTTGTGAGCTCAGAAGATGGCGGAATTGGGGCTACCGTGGTGGAGGTGCCGACATCGGAGGTGGAGGAGGTGATTACGATGTAGGATACAACATCATGTTCGGATCTCCCACCACCACCACATCCACCTCTCACTGCTCTATTCTGACACATGTGTTGCTTCTAAAACTACTTTTGCTCACAGCAGAACCCCTCTTTAGCCGAACCTCCCCAAATTGAACACACTTGTTGCTTTAGCCCTTGCACTTGTCTAACTTGAAATTGCATATACCATTATGAAAATTCCCAAATGACTCAGAAAACAGAACATGCAGCCGATTCCACCGCCCCTTGCTCATAACCGCTGTGAGATCTCATTGGCCGCCCGCCCATCCCGGGATCCATAGTCGCCGATGGGTTTTTCTCCATCCACCGAGCTTCTTCTTTACGGCCAGATTCACAACGCCGACTAAAATCACAACCTCTTCGGCAACGACAGAAGCGAACTAGAGGCTGAAACGGCGACTTAGGACAGAGTGCGGCGGTGACCTTCGGATCGGTGGACCGGCAGAGATGGATGGCCGGTGAGATAGGTTCGGTTTGGCAATGGCTTCGGCTTTGATGAAGCTCGGCTGGACTGATGGCTGTGCAACGACGGCGGAGCTTATCTTCTCCTTGCTTGCCGATGCAGGCTGTCGCATGAGAGGGGGCCTGTTTATTGTCCTTTTTAATTTTTTTACAAAATTTTGTATTTTTATATATTTTATAAAATTATTGATTAAGGGTATTTTAGTCAAGTTTGATTTTAAATTTGCAAGAGGGACTTGATTGCACTAAATTGAAACTTAAGGGGTGTTTTTTGCACGAGAGGGGTGTGATATGCACTATAAGCATACTTGAGGGGTGTTTTTTGCACTTCACCCATATTAATATAGAGAGATATTTTAAACATATAATATCTATACAAAATTAAATAAGGTCATTTATATAATTAAATAAAAATTATACACATCTATAATAACAAGAAAGTGATGTAGGAACTGCCTCCCTAAACCTTTTATGCAAACTTTTGTTATTTTATATTTGAAAAATTGTGAAGTTACGACAATTGAGAGTGGGGGTGTAAAAGAGTGTAAGAGTATAATTGACAAATTAAAATTATGAAGTTTGTATAATTGAAAGTGGAAGTGTCACAAAGAGGCAACTGACAAATTTAAATTGTGAAGTTTTGGACAATTGAAAGTGAAAGTATTGCAAATAGAAACTGAACAAATCTAACTTGTGAAGTTACCGATAATTGAAAGTGGAGGTGTCACAAATGAATGTATATATTTATGTTTTTTCCTTTTATAATTAACTTTAAATGGTAGCTATCATGTGATTTGTTAAAATAAAAAAAAGGTTACCCCTAATGCATAAGGCTCCCACCAATACAAATTTGCTAAAATAATTCAAATACAAATTAACCTATTAATTCTGCCCAAAAAAAAAAAACCCATTTAATTAATTATTGACTAATCCAGAAATAATCAAAGACAATAAATATACAAATTAATTAATCTGATTCATACAATAAATATACAAATTAATTAACCTGATTCATACATCTGTTATTCATACACCAAGTTATGGCAAGTACCTCCTCTCATTTTTATGTTTGATCTTACAAATAAGAACTGAACTCTCTCTATCAAGAGGGTGGAATTAGGGGTGACAAAGTTTGACACAACTCGCCAACACGATACGAGTTAAATGGGTTTGGGTTAACGTTAAACGGATTCTGGTCATAAACGAGTCGACACGATTAACCCATTTAGTTAATCATGTTGTGGGTTGAAGGGTTCGACTTGTGTAACCCGTTTAACTATACGTGTCATAAACAAATTTTTATTTAAGTTCCAAAATAACTATCTAAACTTGTATCTTATAATTTATTCTTTGATAGATTAGAGATTATTTAGTAATTTGGTTAGATTGAAACTTATATTTATCTAGTATTTAATGTTTGATATAGTATTATTAATAATTTAAATAATAAAGTGTTTAGATTTATTAAACATGTCATTAAATGGATTACACACGCAACCCGTTTAATAAACAGGTCGGGTTAGTGTTGAGGGTTCCTGACACAATTATTAAACGGGTCGTATTCGGGTTGAGCTGTTTAGTATAATACCCTTAAATTGACACGACACGATTACGACTCGCAAACACGAATTGTCACCCCTAAGTGGAATGCTTAATGATTTAAATTTTTTTATAAATATTGTGAGGTTCACTAGAAAAGAAAATGTATAGGTCTTTTTTGAATTTGACTTGATAAAATGAGTTTCTTTGATACTTATATAAGAATCAAATAGTGAGATTTATATAATTAATTAAAAATCTACATATAGAATGATATTAAAAAGAAACTCTTGCGGGATACTGTCCATTGAACCTATTGTGCCTCCATCACTTCTTTTTAGGCAGATTTTTATTATTTAATTTATAAAAATTTGTAAACTCGTTGAAAATTGAAAATGGGTGTCTCAAATAAGATAAGGTATTAGGTGCGCCTGGCGCACCTTACACTGGACCCATTGAAGATATGCGTGTTGTGCACGCGCAGGCCCATATTGTGCACGTGCGACTATGCACTCGGGCCTCAGCGTACCAAATATTTATTCCTCAAACGAGAAGGTATTGGGTGCGTTCGACACATTGTGCACCAGGCTCATTCGAGCCGTAGATGTCAGGAAACTTTACCACGGAACCTTCTGTGGCCCCGTCACTGTTTTTTAGGCCGACTTTCATTATTTTATTCATGGAAAATTGTAAATTGCCGACAATAAAAAATGGGGGCGTCTCAAATAAGAAAATGTATTGAGTGTACTCGGGGTACCATACACCGGGCTCATCTGAGCCGTACATGTTGTGCACGTATAGCTCCGATGAACTGGTGCACCATACACTCAGCGCACCGAATATCTACTCCTCAAATAAGAAAATATTTGGGTACGCCCGGTGTACTGTACACTGGGCTCATCCGAGCTATACATGTTGTGCACATATAATCACGTGTTTAGCACATACGGCTCAAATGAACTGGTGTACCATGTATCTGGCACACCGAATATCTATTCCTCAAACGATAAGGTACTGGGTTCTCCCGACGCACCGTGTACTGGGCTTGTTTAAGCCATACATGTTGTGCACGTGCAGGCAACTGCCCAACTGAACCCTCTGTGGCTCCATCACTCTTTTTAGACAGACTTATTATTTTATTTATGAAAAATTGTAAACTCACCCTCAATCAAAAATAGGGGTGTCTCAAACAGAAGAAGGTATTGGGTGTACCCGGCGCACCAGGGCTCATCCGAGTCGTACATGTTGTGCATGCGCTGGCACTTGTTATGTACGTATGGCTCAGATGAACTGGTGCACCATGCACACCGAATATTTATTCCTCAAATAAGAAGGTATTGGATGCGCTCGACACACCATGTACCAGGCTCATCTAAGTCATACGTATTATGCATGCGTGGGAGCGTGTTGTGCACGTACGGTTTGAAAGAACCAGTTTAACATACACTCAATGCACTAAATATCTATTTCTCAAACAAAAAGGTATTAGGTGCACCCTATATACTGGGCTCATTTGTGTCGCACGTGTTGTGCACGTACAACTCGGATGAGCCAGTGCACCATGCACTCGATGCATCGTGCATCGGGTTGCGTGTTGTGCAATTGAAAAAATAATAATAATAAAAGTATTAATATGTGTAAATATATACATATTTATACTCTTAATTTTTTTTTTTTTTTTTTTTTTTCAATTGTACACTATTTGAAACACCCCACTTTCGATTGTCCATAAATAAAATGACAAAAGAATGCCCTAAAAAATGTGACAAAGCCACATAGTGTTCAGTGGGGCAGTTCCACGTGACTTTCTTGTCATTTTCATTCTGTGTATAGAATGAATCATTCTGTATATAGAATTAAAATAACAAAAAATTTATATATGGAATAAAAATAATAAGAAATTTACGTTGGAACTTCATCATTAAACTCTCGGTGGCTTCACCACTGTTTTCTTGGCAGGTTTTTGTCATTTTATTTATGGAAGATTGTGATCTCTTAAGTAAGGATGTCTCAAACAGTGTACAAAAAATAATAATAATAATAATAATTAAATTAAATTAAGTGGAGTGATCTTTTGACAATATCATAAATTTTTTAAAACCAAAATAAAAATATTGATGTTAATATATTTAATATATTTCATCACCATCTAAAAGTTAAGATCATATAATCAGCTTAAGAATTCGCATTTAATTGACGACTAATAAAATGACATAGTTTACTCAAATTCATGATAACAACAAAACTACAAAATAACATATTTCATTCTAAAATATTAGTGAGATTTTATATATATATATATATATATATATATATATATATATATATATATATGCGTTAATATTTTTTATTAGTAATTTTTTTATTTAATAACAATTTTTTTAAATTGCTAGAATAAAAAAGGGCTAACCTTGTGCATGTACATGAGGCTCTCACCAATGTAAATTTATTAAAATAATCTAAATATTAGTTAGATTCTTTAATTAGTTATTGACTAATCAAGTAAATAATAATCAAGACAGCAATTTTAAAACATCTAATCTTCTTATTTTTTTTATATAGTCTTACAGATAAAAATTGAACTCTCTCCCTCTTAAGAAAGGTGGAATGGTTAATGATTAATTTTTTTTTTTTTATAAATATTGTGAGGTTCACTAGAAGAGAAAGTGCATGTTTTTTTTTTTTTTTTTTTTTTTTTTTTTTTTTTTGTTACTTTGGTTTCATAAAATGGGTGTTATTTAGAATTAAATTAAAATTAAATAGGAGGAATAATATAATTAATTAAGAATATATATACAAAATGAAAATAACATTGAGAATCTATATACATAATGAAAATAACAATAAATTTATGTTGGAATTGGCTCACTGAAGCCACTAGTTTTTTTGCACCTTTTTTTTTTTGTTTTTTTTTTTTTAATGGAAGACCGTGATCTCATAAGTGGGAATGTGTCAAACAATGTGCAATCAAAAAAACTAAAAATTTAAGAGGATAAATATGTGTGTGTATATATACACATATATATTTCTTTTATAATTAATTAAAAATAGATAAATGTGATGCAAAAAAAGAGTAATTATGTTTAATATGGTTATAATAATTACTCAAATGGGTCTTTTTAAATTTTGGGTTAGTGAAATGGGTTTCTTTTAGAATTATATAAGAATTAAATATGGGCGTTTATATAATTAAACAAAAATTTATACACAGAATAATAATAACAAGAAAGTCATGTGGGAACTGCTCTACTGAATCCACCCTCGGTGGCTTTGCCTCTCTTTTAGGCAAACTTTTTTCATTTTATATATATATATATATATATATATATTACCCTGGTAAGAAAAGCGCCATACGGCATCTACAGGCAAGGAGCAAGCTACAACAACCATACAAGAACCACATAGAACAGCAAATAACAACATCAAGCAATAACAAAACTAACACTCCTTATAGTCAAGATCACAGTCTTGACAAACCAGGAAAAGGTGTCAGTTACAGTAGGAGTATCAGCACCACAAACATGTCCTTCACCATACCACAAACAAGAGAAAGACGTGCAAGAGCTCCACAAACATGTTCGTTACCTCTAGCCAAGTTGCGCACCATACCACTAATATCTACATGACCTTGCACCAACCCCAGCCAAAGCTATTGCTAAACTTGATTCATTGCAGGCTGTAAAAATGGGACATAACCCACCAAAGACTTAGGTTCAATAGAGTCAACCCAATCAGGCAGTGGGTTAAAATATGCACCATGGCCCAAGCCCACTATTGGAATGGATAGAAAATTCAAGATTATGCCAATAGTGGAAACCATAAAGCCCAAAGGCCAGAGGCCCAACAAACCCATACTAGAACCTTCCAGGAATATGTGGACCAAAACGAAAGCGTAGATGATACACCAGTCATGCAACGTAAGCAACACCAGAGATGATGTCATGTCGACCTGCCTGAACAGTATCCCAAAGCATTGATAGACACAGTGAACCGAATCCGGTAAGCTTGATGAACAAGATAGCAAATCGGCCCGGTGATCCTACTCGGTCCTCTTGGATAGCAAAAGAAGAAAACAACCAAAAAAAAATGGTATAAATACCTGGATCAAACAAAAAAATCAGCAAACATAGGTCATCAGGTATTGCATCGTTCCAAAGTGGCCATCCACCCATCCAACGGAGATAAGCTGTGTCCGGGATTGGTAAGGACAACCATCCCCCAAAACATCCCAGATCAAATGGAAAGATCGGCAAAAGGCTGGTATCATCAAAGCGCAAAAAGCCCAATTGTACGTATCCTTGTTCACATATGCTCCGTCGGCTTAACAACCTACAAGAGCTCCGGACTGGATAAGGTATGGAATCCATCTGTTGCGGGAAGCCGGAGAGATGTACCGCAAACACCACCGGTGTACCTCGACAATCGTGCACAAAATCAACAGCTGCGGCCTCCGACAGAACCCATGGCGGCAAAGAAAAAGAGACTGCAACAAATCCAAAGGGATCGGATGGAAACACAGCACAGATGCCCCGATGCAGCAGATTTAATCAAAAGAAAACACAAAAGGAAAAAGGAAACAAAAGGGGAGAAAACGGCGATCAACAAGGATCAACCGCAGAAACACAAAAGGAAACAAAGGGACTAGGAAAAAGGAAACAAAAGGGGGAAATTGGTCTAAAAGAATAAATCCAAAGTAAAAAAATAGAGAGGAAGAAAGGAAGAGAAAGACAGAATAAAAGAAACAGGATGAGAGACAAGCTCCCAACAAAAACTCCGACGAGCGGAGAACTCTTCATAGAGAAGAGAAACTCCTATGAAAAGGAGAAAACCGGACCAATCCACTATTTTAAATTTGTCTTTCCATTTACTTATCTTCAAAAAAAGCCTAAGAGTGGGGTATCTAAAAAAGAGCAACTGACAAATTTAAATTGTGAAGTTTTTGATAATTGAAAGTGAAGGTGTCTCAACCAAAGTGCAACTGACAAATTTAAATTATAAAGTTACCGACCATTGAAAGTGGAGGTGTTAAAAATATGTATGTATATATCAATATAGAAATATATTTTAAACATAGAATATCTAATGTTGTAATATATAGAATTTAAATGTTGTCAAAATGTTTTATGACTATTTTTTTTTTACTATTCAAGTGACAATCAAACGCAATCAAAATATATATTAATTAACTTAATTCATACATTTATTATTATGTTGTCACAAGTTGTCGAAAACACCCCCTCTTTCTATTTTTCAATCTGGTCTTACATATAAGAATTGAACACTCTCTCTTATCAAGAAAGATGCTAAAATACATACATACATACATATATATATATATATATATATATATATATATATATATATATATATCAAATATTGTGAGGTCTGCTGGAAGAGAAAGTTTATGGGTCTTTTTTTTTTTTTACTTTGACTTAGTAATATAGGTCTCTTTAAAATTATATAAGAATTAAATAGGGGCATTTATATAATTAAATAAAAATTTATAAACATAATGATATTAACAAGAAAGTCACGTAACAACTGCCCCACTGAACCCTCGGTGACTTTGCCATTGCCTTTTTGTAATACCCCAAATTTTAAGAGGATTGTCCTGGTATTTTAATTAAGTATTTACTTGTATTTTTAATTATTTAAATGGTTTTGTTGCTTGTTTATTTGAAATTCTTTGAATTAATTGATTTAAATGTATTATTTGTTTTAATTAAAGTATTTGATTTAATTATGTGACTAATTGAAGTAATTGTTTTAATTATTGTTTTTATTAATTGAATTATTTGTAAATTGTTGTTTTTGAATAAGATAATTATGTAATGAAGATAAATAAGGATTTAAATATTTTTTTTTTTTTTTAATTAGGGTTTTCTTAGAGACCGCAGGTATCTATTATGTATTTTAACCTAGGTTTGTTATAGGCCAACGGGGATTATAATTAGGGCTCTGTCTCTACACGTACAGAGAATAGGGTTTATTATACGTCGCTATATATATAGAACAGTGTGTGGATCTAGGGTTTTTAGAATACAAAAGCTCTGTCACGTACTAAAGATACAGAGAGAGAAACAGAGAGCAGTTGTGAGGAAACAGAGCGAGGCTTAAGAGGAATTGTACAGAGATGACCAAGGAGGTTGATTAAGGATTAGAGACGGAGTAGTAAGAAGCTTGATAGCGTTCAGAATTGCCGGAAAACTTAGAGACGACGCTGGAATTTCATAATTGAAATCACAGGCAAGTTTTTCTCTTTCTCCTTCTCTTGGCTCGTGTTGATATTATTTCTGTAAAACAGAATTTATGCATGTTTTAGTTTCAGCATTCTGTTCTTAAAGCATGTTAAGTTAGTTGCAATTTTAGCCTCTGTAATTCTTTTCAACTACTGTAAATAGAACATTGGAATGATACTGGGTATATATAAGACTATTAAGTTCAGTATTTAAGAGAAACTGGAATGACCGGAGGTGGAAAAGATAGGCTGAAATGGAGCCGGCTCCCACACAAGTAGAGCCGGCTCTAGGCTAAAAGAGCCTGCTCCCAAAATTTGGAGCAGGCTCCATCTTCAATTGTGCATTCTGTTATTTTTTTTTAGTTTTTCTACGACTTGTTTAACACTGTTGGAGCATGGAGACTATTTGAATGGATCTGAAACTTTACAGAGGGACTAAGGAATTAATTTTGGGTGTTATTAGGACCTAAATTGATTAAAGTTTAATTCTAAATTAATGGAACAAACCGTATAAAATTTATGCACATTGTATACGGTTAATGGATGGATGATGATTTAAATGCTTAAGCTTATTTTTGGATTTTCCAGTGGGATCTATTATGTTTGAAAAATTGTTCTAAATGCATTATACGGTCATTGATGTATTGAAGTTGATCTATACATGCTTTGGAGGCTAATTGTTGAAGTATTAAATCCTTTATGCAACTATATGGATTAATGTTTGGTTTTAGATTGTTAAAGCATTAATCAATCTTCTGCAGTTATTTTAGCAATGTATCGGACTAATATGATTATAGAATTTATTTAAATGCATGATAGAGTCATTGATATATTAAATGGGATCTATGCATGCTTTGGATATTAGTTGTTGATTTATTAAAGTATTTCTTACAACTATATGGTTAAGTACTCGGATATAAATTGCTGAAATTTTAAACATATTTCTTAAATTATTTGGATAGTGGTTTTGGTTTGTAAATTATTGAACTGTTATATATATTGTAATTTACATGGAAATGGAGAATTGTATGTACCGGTATGAGACGGTGACATACTAGGGACGGTTTAGCTCAAAACGCATAAACCTACCCTAATGGACTAAAAGAATGGATTGAACAATATTAAATCCTAATTGTGACTAAGTCAAATCAACTGCGACTAAGTTGAACGGCTTCCTGGATTAATGGATGGTAGTTAAGTCATATCAACTGAATAAGTTGAGTGACTAACTAGTTGGGTTATTGTCTGTCAGTTTAATAAATAGTTGAACTACATACCCTGGATTTGGACGGACTTTATATATATGTTTATGGTACCATGAGTTGAGCTTGGGTCTCAGACTCGTTGGTTAGGGTGCGTATATGCAGTGGATGCGTAGCTGGTTATAATAGGTTAAGGTGTACCCTGTTAGGTCTAGGTACTCATACCCACCTTTGGGTGCGTATTCGCATGTTGCCTTCTATTCAGGTTGAGACCCCTATTATAGACCAGTGAATGTCCCTTAGTGTGGATATATTTATATGTATGGACTAGATAGATATTGTGCGGTGTCTACGGTGTATCTGCGTATCGGGTCACTGTATGGATTGCAGTTAGATTAGAACTTGCTCGTGGATCTGACCCACTCCTTTATTATTCTTTTCAGGTACAGGACGGTTCTAGCCTTAGAGCTTGATCGTGCTTGTCGAGGATAGTCTCTCATTCATCTGATTACGTAGGACTTCTCTCGATGTTTTTAGCATTATCTATTTTCAGTTTTCAATTTCAGTTGAACTTTTGGTTAGGGGTCCACCAGTGGATTCCCAAGTTGTAACCTTAAAGTTTTGGAGGATTGGAGTTTTATTATTCAGTTATACATTGAGGGTTTTATAATTAATATTTCTTTCAGCTTTATTATACCTTTATTATTTCATTTTGTCATCTGTGTTCGCTTTAAAATACTTTAATTGTTTGATATTCCCTTGGGTTTGGGCCTGGGCCTGATCAACCCGTGTCTCGGATCCGAGGGGTATCACACTTTTAGACAAAAAAAATCATTTTTTTATATGAAAATTTATAAAGTTACCGACAATTGAAAGTGGGGTGTCTCAAAAAGTGTAACTAACAAATTTAAATTGTGAAGTTTTTGATAATTGAAAGTGAGGGTATCTCAAACAAAGTTCAGCTGACAAATTTAAATTGTGAAATTTTCGATAATTGAAAGTGGAGGTGTCATAAATGTATACAATGCATGAAGCTCCCACCAAGACAAAATTGTTAGAATAATCCAAATACTAATTAACTTGATTAATTAATTCTTGACTAATCAAGAAATAATCCAAGACAATCAATATACAAATTAATTAACCTTCTTTATACATTTATTATTCATATACTAGTTGTCGCAAGCACCTCTTATTTTTATGTTTGGTCTTACAAATAAGAACTGAACTCTCTCTCTCAAAAGGATGCAATGCTTAATGATTTAAAAGTTTATATATATATATATATATATATATATATATATATATATATATATATATATATATATATTGTGAGGTTCATTAGAAGAAAAAGTGTAGGGGTCATTTTTAACTTTGGCTTTGTAAAATTAGTCTCTTTGAAAACTATATAAGAACTAAATAAGGACATTTATATAATTAATTAAAAATCTATATATTGATGAAAAAAAAAAAAAAAAAAAACAAAACAAAACAAAAAAACCTTGTGCGGACTGAACCCTCTATGGCTCCATCACTGCATTTTTGGCAGACTTTTATTATTTTATTTATAAAAAATTGTAAACTCGTTGACAATCGAAAATAGGGTGTCTCAAAATGAGAAGGTATTAGGTGCGCCCAACACCATGCACGGGACTCATCTAAGCCGTGCGTGTTGTGCATGCGTGAACGCGTGTTGTGCACAATCGGCTTGAATGAGCTGGTGCACCATGCACTCAACGCACATAATATCTATTCCTCAAATGAGAAAATATTGGGTGCATTCGGCGCACCATTCACCGAGCTCATTCAAGTTGTAGATGTTGTGCACACACGGGCAATTGCTCGACTGAACCCTTTGTAGCTCCGTCACTGCTTTTTAGGCCGACTTTTATTATTTTATTTATGAAAAATTATAAATCACCGGCAATCGAAAATGGGTGTGTCTCAAACAGGAAAAGGTATTGGGTGCACCCAGCACACCTTGCACCTTACTCATCCAAGCTGTACGTGCAACGCATGCTGTGCACGTACGAATTAGATGAGGTGGTGAACCATGCACCTAGTGCTCCTTCTTACTATTCTCTGCCATGCACGTGACGCACCGGACCACCTCAGTAACCAGTTCTTCGGGAAGTTCTAACAGTCCCATTTCCATCTTACTTACCTTATTTGTTAATTGTCTCTGTGTTTATAGAAGGGACTACATCCTAAGGTTCCAATTTATACTGTGAATTATTCATGATTTACCGTGGTTATTGCTATAATAAACATTAGCCTTAATTATCCCATTTATGAAAGCCTGAATTGAATATCAGGACTGTAGATTGAAGTCTCCCATTAAAGGATGTTAGATGAATTCAATAAAGTCCACCGTATATTGGGCTCATACAAGCCGCATGTGTTGTACATGTATGGGCACGTGTTGTGCACATACGGCTCGGATGAGATAGTGCACCATGCATCCGGTGCACCAAATATATATTCCTTAAACGAGAAGGAACTAGCTATGCCCGATGCACTATACACTGGGTTCACTCAAGTCGTACGTGTTTTGAACGCGCGAACAAGTGTCCCATTAAACCTTTCGTGGCTCCCTTACTACTTTTTAGGCAAACTTTTATTATTTTATTTATGAAAAAATTGTAAACTCATCGACAATCGAAAATGGGGGTGCCTCAAACCGGAGAAGATATTAGATCCGCCCGGCGCATCATGCACCGAACTTATTTAAGCTTTAAGTGTTATACACACGCGGGCACATGTTATGCACAAACGGCTTAGATGAGCTGGTGCACTATGCATCCAACACATCGAATATCTATTCCTCAAATATGTAGGTATTAGATACACCCGGCGCACAGTGCATAGGTGTGATACCCGTCGATTCAGGAACACGAGTTGATCAGGTCCGTGCACGAGATCGAGGGGAATATCAAACAATTAATATTTTAAATCAAATACAGAATACAAAAATATAAATAAATAATATCACTGAAAGGAAAACTAATAAATAATGTCCTCTAAATAGAATCCATTAACTCTCACGGATAGATAAAACTCTTTATAGAATAAATTCTCCAGAAGAATACAACTTGGAAATCCTCAAATATGGACCCTTAATAATATCCCACAACTAAAAATACATAAATGTCTAATAAACTGAAATAACTAATCAGAAGGTAGAATCCTACGTCGTTGACACCAGAAGAGTGATTATGCCAAGTCTCTGATCTGCACGAACAACTACTAATCCTGTTACTGACGAGGACCTGAAAAATATAATAATGGTGGGTCAAAACCCACAACAAGTCATTTCTACGATAACCCAAACAAAAACCTGAAGAAACTACATATCTATAACTAACTCATGCAATAATGCATAATCAATAAGTATATAAATATATACAATAAAGAAATTCACTGGAATAAGACAGACTCAACCATGTAATGAGTATCTCATAAAAATCACACATAAAGGTGATCACGAGTCCTCCTTCGACCAACGACACACATATCCCTAAATCCAGCTACCCATCTTAACTGGCAATATATGCCTCCACCCTAATCACTTATCACAAGACCTCAAGTTTGTATCATGGTACACATAATATCATTAAAGATATAACTAACCTTATCTTGAAAATGGTCTACAAACAATGACCATACCCATATCCTAACAATGGGTTGGAAAAAATATATAAATATAATAATCATATCCTAACAATGGCATGTCATCCATATCCTGACAATGGCATGACATAGAACCACATTCTGACAATGGTTCTCAAATAATCCATATATATATATATATATATATATATATATATATATGTCATGTTTAAGACTACAAAATACATATATGCACTTGATTAAAATCATAATGTATCATAACATCAAATAACGGACAATTTTCATGTTATTAAATCTCAGGAAGAACTTATAATTATTTAAAACTTCCTATAACAATTATCTCCACATAATCTGAACCCTAAGCACGCTGATAATTTATATTTACAGCCAATTAAGAATTTCAAATACATATCTCATGCTAAACGTTTAATCTCAACTGTTAAAACAATTTAAAAGATTAAATTCACCAATTCATAAATAAATAAATTTCAATTGCATTCATGTTATTATCATGTCTGTTTAAATTTACATAACACCTTATCTAAGTCCCTAAACATTATTCGGGATCTTAAATAATCAAATTGGGCCTTTAACATAGCTTTTTAGCCAATTCAACACAGTAGCGCTTGAGCACTGCTGCCCAGAAAATGGCGCTTGGGTGCTATTTCGGGAAACAACTCTAGAGTACCTGTTTTCAACCCTGTTCTCCATTTTAAGGGTCCTAAAGCATGTTACTAAGTCCCATAAACATCCAAGCATACATCATTATAACATGTAAAAATCCATTTAAATCATATCTAAGTCATGAATTTTTCAAATCATACATCAAGAACAAATATGAACATATAATCACAAAACCTATGCTCTAGATCAATTTAAACATGGATTCAGATTTTGTTAACCCTTTAATCATCCCTAAAGTTACCCTAGAGATATATAGATCACAGATCTAAGGGAGAAGTGTAGAACAAAGGACTTACCTTAAACTTTCGGATCAAAAGTTAAACTCCTTATTCCTTATTCTTCTTCTTTAACACCAGCAGTTTTGGGTTACCGACATCTACTCCGATGATCTTTCTTCTTCTTCTTCTTCATTCTCTCTCTTTCTCTCTCTCTTCCTTACGTTTTCTCTCTCTTTCTCTTCTCTTTTTCTCTTTCTAAATATACTCTATGTGTGTGTGTGTATATATATATTGATAGTTATATACTACATATATCATATACCTAATATACGTCTGACAATCTCAAACTAAGTAAATAATATAATAAATAATTATTTTTAATGAAACATAATATGTGATACCCCCGGATTTCCGAATGCGGGTTGGCCAGGTCCACAAACAAGTTCTACTCTACTACAATCCAAGCAGAGATCCGATACACGTATACATCCTAGTCAATCCAACAGTAACTAGTAGTCCGTATATATATATATACACACTAAAGGAACCTCACTAGACTATAGGGTTGTCTTAACCTGAATAGTAGGCAACATGCAAAACGCACATATAGTGGGCATGAGTACCTAGACCTACCAGGGTACACAACTACACTATATCTAGATACACATCCCTGGCAATATACGCACCCTAACCACTGATTCTGAGACTCAAGCTCATATCATAGCACCATACTTATATATATATAATCTAGTAACCATCCTATTCAGTATAAATTAATCCTCCATAAGTTATTCAACTTGTTCAGCTGACCTGACTTGAATATAAGTAGGACTTAACATTTTAGTTAATACATTCCCTTATATAATAAATTAATCCTCCATAAGTCATTCAACTTGTTCAGCTGACCTGACTTGAATATAAGTAGGACTTAACATTTTAGTTAATCCATTCCCTTATATAAAATAGGTAGGACTTAACTGATAAGTTAATCCGTTACTAGAATGCCACCGTCCCATACCGGTGCATTAAATCACACAATTCAACAATTGATGTAACGATTAAGGAAATACATCAAACAATCCAAAAATAACTATGATAATATGATATCAAGTTATCACAAAATATGAATGACTTATTATTTATTTAAGTTTCCTATATCATATGTCCTACATAAACTGAATCTTATACATATGATGATATTTTATTATACCGTCAAATAAGCATTCTCTATATTCAATTCATCCTACACATTTAATCTCAATTGTTAAAACATATTAAAAGATTAAATTCATTCATTTGTTTAAAACATTCAAATAGCAAGCATCATTATGATTGAGTCTATTTAAATTTATGTAAACCCAAACCTAGTTCCTATTTAATGTTCAGGAATCCTAAGCATGTTTCTACGTTCCATCATTCCACAGATATGAAATATACATAATTTAAACATATAAAAATTTACATCGGAAATCAAATTAAAATTATGCATTTATCAATTCATAACACAAGAACAGATATGAACCAAATTCATAAAACCTATGTTCTAATCCAATTAAACATGCATAATTATTTAATTTTAAGTGTTTAATAAATCCTGAAATTTCCTAGGCATGTATAGAAACACGAATCAAAGGGAAAGAGATAGAAGAAGAACTTGCCTTAAACTTTCGGACTGAAAGTTAAACTTCTTCTTCCTTGATCTTCTCTCTAAAGGGTTTTCTCCTCATTCCTTCCTCTTTCTCCTTCTCTCTCTAACTCTCTCTCTCTAGAATATATTACGTGATATATTTTCACTCATTTTTCAACCTATAGTTGTGTATTTATAGGCTAAATAATAACCGTATTCCTTTTTCCAATCCAAGTCAACTTAATAAAGAAAAATAAAAAAACAAAAATATTAAAAAGGTAACTTAGAATATGTTACGTATATAATCAATATATATCCTTATTAATTAAATAAAATATATACATTAGATTATTTATTAATACTAAAGTTACCATAATTTTAAAAGGTAACTTAAAACATGTTAAGTATATAATCTATCTATATCCTCATTAAATAAATAAAATATATACATCAGATTATTTATTTATACTAAAGTTACTATAATATTAATAAGTAACTTAAAACATGTTAAGTATATAATCTATCTGTATCCTTATTAAATAAATAAAATATATACATCAGATTATTTATTTATACTAAAGTTACCATAATATTAAAAAGGTAACTTAAAACATGTTACGTATAAAATATATGTATATCTTTATTATATAAATATATACATCAGATTATTTATTAATACTAAAGTTACTATAATATTAATAAATTACTTTCCTTTTTATATATATGTATATACATATATATCTATATATATACATATACATATACAACTATTCATGGGTAATTATCCATACCTATCCAATCTCCTATTCATGTAGTCCATGGGACCCAATTAGTTAGCCCATTACCACTAACCATAACCATAAAATAAAACATTTAATCGTTTAATTTATAATTAATTACAATTAATCAAATACATCATTTAAGCGCACAATCTAATTAAACAAATAATACAAATAACACCTAGACAAAATACAAATAACACATAGATAAGTAGCCAATTAATCAAGTAACACTTAATTCAATTAAACACATAAACAATTAGTCAAATAATTAATTAAATAATTAAAAAATACAATAAAAATAAATAAATAAATACCGAGACTAATGTAATACCCCTAATTTTAAAAGGATAATCTCGGTATTTATTTATTTATTTTTATTATATTTTTTTAATTGTTTAATTGATTATTTGACTAATTGTTTATGTATTTAATTGAATTAAGTGTTATTTGATTAATTGGTTACTTATCTATGTGTTATTTGTATTTTGTCTAGGTGTTATTTGTATTATTTGTTTAATTAAATTGTGCGCTTAAATGATGTATTTGATTAATTGTAATTAATTATAAATTAAATGATTAAATGTTTTATTTTATGGTTATGGTTAGTGGTAATGGGCTAACTAATTGGGTCCCATGGACTACATGAATAGGAGATTGGATGGGTATGGATAATTACCCATTGATAGTTGTATATGTATATATATAGATATATATGTATATACATATATATATAAATGAAAGTAATTTATTAATTTTATAGTAACTTTAGTATTAATAAATAATCTGATGTATATATTTATATAATAAGGATATACATATATTTTATACGTAACATATTTTAAGTTACATTTTTAATATTATGGTAACTTTAGTATAAATAAATAATCTGATGTATATATTTTATTTATTTAATAAGGATATAGATAGATTATATACTTAACATGTTTTAAGTTACTTATTAATATTATGGTAACTTTAGTATAAATAAATAATCTGATGTATATATTTTATTTATTTAATGAGGATATAGATAGATTATATACGTAACATGTTTTAAGTTACCTTTTAAAATTATGGTAATTTTAGTATTAATAAATAATCTAATGGTAACATATTCTAAGTTACCTTTTTAATATTTTTATTTTTTTATTTTTCTTTATTAAGTTGACTTGGATTGGAAAAAGGAATACAGTTATTATTTAGCCTATAAATATACAACTATAGGTTGAAAAAGGAGTGAAAATATATCACGTAATATATTCTAGAGAGAGAGAGTTAGAGAGAGAAGGAGAAAGAGAAAAGAATGAGGAGAAAACCCTTTAGAGAGAAGATCAAGGAAGAAGAAGTTTAACTTTCAGTCCGAAAGTTTAAGGCAAGTTCTTTTTCTATCTCTTTCCCTTTGATTCGTGTTTCTATACATGCCTAGGAAATTTCAGGATTTATTAAACACTTAAAATTAAATAATTATGCATGTTTAATTGGATTAGAACATAGATTTTATGAATTTGGTTCATATCTGTTCTTGTGTTATGAATTGATAAATGCATAATTTTGATTTGATTTCCGGTGTAAATTTTTACATGTTTAAATTATGTATATTTCATATATGTGGAATGATGGAACGTAGAAACATGCCTAGGATTCCTGAACATTAAATAGGAACTAGGTTTAAATAAATTTAAATAGACTCAATTATAATGATGCTTGCTATTTGAATGTTTTAAACAAACGAATGAATTTAATTTTTTAATATGTTTTAACAATTGAGATTAAATGTGTAGGATGAATTGAATATGGAGAATGCTTATTTGATTTAATCTTTTAATATGTTTTAACAATTGAGATTAAATGTGTAGGATGAATTGAATATGGAGAATGCTTATTTGACGGTATAATAAAATATCATCATATGTATAAGATTCAGTTTATGTAGGACATATGATATAGGAAACTTAAATAAATAATAAGTCATTCATATTTTGTGATAACTTGATATCATATTATCATAGTTATTTTTGGATTATTTGATGTATTTCCTTAATCGTTACATCAATTGTTGAATTGTGTGATTTAATGCACCGGTATGGGACGGTGGCATTCTAAGTAACGGATTAACTTATCAGTTAAGTCCTACCTATTTTATATAAGGGAATGGATTAACTAAAATGTTAAGTCCTACTTATATTCAAGTCAGGTCAGCTGAACAAGTTAAATGACTTATGGAAGATTAATTTATTATATAAGGGAATGGATTAAATAAAATGTTAAGTCCTACTTATATTCAAGTCAAGTCAGCTGAACAAGTTGAATAACTTATGGAGGATTAATTTATACTGAATATGATGGTTACTAAATTTTATATATATAAGTATGGTGCCATGATATGAGCTTGAGTCTCAGAATCAGTGGTTAGGGTGCGTATATTGCCAGGGATGTGTATCTAGATATAGTGTAGTTGTGTACCCTGGTAGGTCTAGGTACTCATGCTCACTATATGTGCGTTTTGCATGTTGCCTACTATTCAGGTTGAGACAACCCTATAGTCTAGTGAGGTTCATTTAGTGTGTATATATATATATATACGGACTACTAGTTACTGTTGGATTGACTAGGATGTATACGTGTATCGGATCTCTGCTTGGACTGTAATAGAGTAGAACTTGTTTGTGGGCCTGGCCAACCCGCATTCGGAAATCCGGGGGTATCACATAATATATATATATATATATATATATATATATATATATATGCACACTTCATTGTATATATAACTACTAATCTCCATGGATCACTATTCAACCCATTTAGAATTCCACTCAAGTAGTTTAAGACTCATCTAGTTGGTTCATAGGCTACAACCCAAATTTATAAACAATAAAATAAAATAAACAAATTATTTAACTAACACAATTAAATATTTAAAATAATTCAATTACATAAACACGTCACATTAACTCAAACAAAATACACATACACAATTAGCCAACATAAATAATTTAATTAACTTAATTAAAATAATTAAATAAAACAAATAATCGATTAAAAACGCAATTAAATATAAAAAGAAATAATCAATTAACCACGTAATTAAATAAAAATACAGTTAAAATACATAAATAAATCTCCAGAAATTAGTGATATTACAATCGGGCCCATCTGAGCCGTACGTGTTATGCACACGCGGGTGCGTGTTGTGTATATACGACTCGGATGAACCGATTCACCATGCACTCGGTGCACTAAATATCTATTCTTTAAACGAAAAGGTATTGGGTGCGCCTTACGCACCAGTCTCATCTGAATCATACGTGTTATGCATGTACAACACATACAGCTCGGATGAATTGGTGCACCATGCACCCAACGCACTAAATACATATACCTCAATCGATACGTACATGTGTTGTACGTGTTGTGCACGTACAACGCACACAACTCGAATGAATCGGTGCACTATGCACCCGACGCACTAAATAGCTATACCTCAATTGATACGTACATGTGTTGTACATGTTGTGCACGTACAATGCATACAACTTTGATGAATCAGTGCACCATGCACCCGATGCACTGAATACCTATACCTCAATCGTTAAGGTATTGGATGTGCTCGATGCACCACACCATGTATGTTGTTCAATTGAAAAATAAAAATAAGAGTATTAATATGTGTATGTATATGTACATACTTCTAGTTTTTTTTTTTTTTTTTTTTTTTTTTTTTTTTTTTTTTTTTCAGTTGCATATTGTTTGAAACAGCCCCACTTTCAATTGTCCCTAAATAAAATGAGAAAAGGATGCCTAAAAGACATTAATGAAGCCACATAGTGTTCAGTGGGGGCAGTTCCACATGACTTTCTTGTTATTTTCATTCTATACACAAAATGAAAATAACAAGAAATTTAATTATAGAATAAAAATAATAAGGTTAATTTCACTGAATAGCTATACCTCAATTGATACGTACATGTGTTGTACATGTTGTGCACGTACAATGCATACAACTTTGATGAATCAGTGCACCATGCACCCGATGCACTGAATACCTATACCTCAATCGTTAAGGTATTGGATGTGCTCGATGCACCACACCATGTATGTTGTTCAATTGAAAAATAAAAATAAGAGTATTAATATGTGTATGTATATGTACATACTTCTAGTAGTTTTTTTTTTTTTTTTTTTTTTTTTCAGTTGCATATTGTTTGAAACAGCCCCACTTTCAATTGTCCCTAAATAAAATGAGAAAAGGATGCCTAAAAGACATTAATGAAGCCACATAGTGTTCAGTGGGGGCAGTTCCACATGACTTTCTTGTTATTTTCATTCTATACACAAAATGAAAATAACAAGAAATTTAATTATAGAATAAAAATAATAAGGTTAATTTCACTGACACCCCCTCAGGTTTGGCCAAATATCACCTTAAAACAACTTTCGAAAATTACTATCACTCATGCTACAAATGTTTGTTCCGTTTTTCACTCACACCCCAACTGTTATCTTTAGACGTCTGACGCCATATAAAATGACTTAAATGCCCTTTGACCTTGTCAGAAAAAACTTTAATCTAAAGAAATATACTAAAAGACTAAACAATTCTAAATGTTTTGCAAATTTACAATTATATATATATATATATATATATATATATATATATGGTGCAATTACTCCCCCTGAATCACCTAAACTCTATGCAAAAGAAAACTAAATGTTGAGACTGTGCTCGAGCACTGTCATCCTAGAACTTAAACATAAGATGGGTCTGCCCTTCACTAAAGTTCCTCCATTTGTAGTTCCGAATCTATTGTAAATCATCACCACCATTTATAACCAAAACCCACATCACGGGACTTCGTTGTCATCTTAGTGATCCAACCACTAACACAAACAGCAAAAGCAAGTCTAACATCAACATGCCATGAACACACCACAGCCGCCGTGCTCTAACCTTGAGAGAAAATTAAAAAATAAAGGAAAAAAACCAAGAAACAACCAAGAAAATTGATGAAAACTATCAACAATTTGGGATTTGAATTTTGAGTTTCACTATGGGTGTTCAAAGGTTGTGAAAGAACAAGGATTGGAGGTTTGATAGATACTGTGTGTGTGTGTGTGTGTGTGTGTGTGTGTGTGTGTGTGTGTGTGTGTGTGTGTGTGTGTGTGTGTGTGAATTGGGTTTGATTTGTGGTTCTGGTTCAATTAGGTTCATCATGGGTCGAATTGGGTGATAATTATGGTGGTAGAAGTAGTGGTGGTAATATATATATATATATATATATATATATATATATATATATATATATATATATACGTGTGTGTGTGTGTGTGTGTACAGAGATTGAACTGATCTGGACTGACTTCATCAAAAGGTGAAAGCCCAAAAGTTCCTAAGCGAACAAATCGGTGAAGATTCAGATCCGGCCCGTTTGGCGATCGGCTTCTTGGTCTCAGCGAAGGTCATCTCTCCGTTGACGTTCTTAGAGACAAAAACTCAGTAGTTTGCCGGCATTTGGGATAAATCTGTGTGGGGGTAACGATGTCGGCTTTGGGGACAAAAACTCAGTAGTCTTCTTCTTTTTCTAAAATATTTGATTAATCTGTGTGAATTGTTGGTTATTGTATAGTATGTTGTGTTGATTTGATTTTTTCTTAATAGTTATGCTAATTTGATTAGATTAGCTGAAAGGTTGACTCATCTGGCACTGATGGTGTGGTGGTGGGGTGGGGTGGCCGGCGCTGGAAAAGAGAGAGTGTGTGTGTATCGTTTGTCGACAATAGAAGAGAGGATATGTGGGTGAGGGTGAGGATGATAGGGGTACTTTCGTCTTTATAAGTTTTAAAATTAAAGGCATTAAAAAATGAGGGTAAAAATGTCATTTCACACCCATTTTAATGGTGTTAGTAACGGAAAAGTAATTTGGGGTGTAAGTGATAGTATTTTTCAAAAGATGTTTCAAGGTGATATTTGGCCAAACCTGAGGGGGTGTCAGTGAAATTAGTCAAAAATAATAAGAAATATACTTAGGAACTGCCTCAGTGCCTTCGCTACTATTTTCTTGGCAAGTTTTTGTCATTTTATTTATGGAAGGTTATGATCTCGTAACTTGGATGTCTCAAACAGTTTGCAACGAAAAAAGAAAAAAATTTAAGTGGAGTGACCTTTTGACAAAATCATAAAAAAAATTAAATCAAAATAAATAAATAAAATTATTGATGATAATATATTTTTCGTCACCCGTCTAATAGTTAAGTTCATATAACAAATTAGCTTAAAAATTCACATTTAATTGATGATAAAATGATATAGTTTATTCAAATCCTGTTAAACAACAAAACTTCAAAATAACATTTTTTATCCTAAAATATTGGTGAAATATATATATATATATATATATATATATATATATATATAATTTCTTATTAGTGATTTTTTATCCTAAAATATTGGTGAACCTCACAATGCATTAATATTTCTTATTAGTAATTTTTTTTTTATTTAATAACAATTTTAAAAACTTGCTAGAACTAAAAAGAGCTAACCTTATGCATGTGCATGAGGTTCACACCAATGCAAATTTGTTAAAATAATCTAAATACTAATTAGTCTCTTTAATTAGTTATTAACTAATCAAGTAAGTAATAATAAAAAACAATCAATCAATATACAAATTAATAAATTGATTCATACACTTATTATTACATTGACACTAGGGCTACGTTTGGTGTGCAGGATTGGAATGGAATCCAACTTAGAATGGAATGAGAATGAGAATGGAATGGAATGGAATGGAATGGAATAAGTATTATCATTCTAATGTTTGGTGTGATACGGTTAATCGTTATGGAATGAAATGATTATTACCATTCTATTGTTTAGTTGACTATCATTAAATATGGAGTGGCATGATTTTTCTCAAAAATACCCTTTTCATTATTTTTTAATAAATCAATCTAATTAATATTTTGTCAGTACAATTTTATCCAAAAACGGGTTGAAACCTTTACATCAGCTTCTTAGGTTAAGTATTCAACCCGTCTTTGGATAAAATTGTACTGACAAAATATTAATTAGATTGATTTATTAAAAAATAATGAAAAGGGTATTTTTGAAAAAAATCATGCCATTCCATATTTAATGATAGTCAACTAAACAATAGAATGGTAATAATCATTTCATATATACATATATATATATAGATAGATATTTCATATATATATATAATAATCTCAATAATATATATCTATATATATATATATATTTTTAATGATATATCAATCTCAATAACATATATATATATATATATATATATATATATATATATATATATATATAATGGGGTTGAAGTTCCTGTAACTTTGTGTCAATGGTAGTGCTAGGTATATTCAGAAAAGAGGGAAGGTGAAAGATCTTTACCACGTTTAATAAAGAAACTCGAAAAACGTGAAAAATGGAATGTGAAAGATTTTTGGTCTATGCAAAATATTTGTGAAAGATTTTTGGTCTATGTAAAATATTTTTGCCTTATTGAAATGTGATGAAGGGTTTATTGGGAATATTACAAAAATATTTAATCTTACTATGGAATGGAATGGTCATTCCATAGGTTTAGTAATGGAATGGATTTTCATTCCCTAAAATGGATTCTCATTCCATTCCATTCTCGCACACCACACAAACGAATGGTTGAAATGGCATTATATTTCATTCAATTCTTGCACACCAAACGTAACATAATTGTTATAAACATCTCATCTTTCTATTTTTCTATATGGTCTTACGAATAAGAATTGAACACTCTCTCCCTCAAGAAAGGTGGAATACTTAATGATTTTATTTTATTTTTTTATAAATATTGTGAGGTTCACTAGAAGAGAAAATGTATGTATTATTATTATTATTTTTTTTTTAAAAAACTTTGGCTTGATAAAATGGGTCTTTTTGAGATTTATATAAGAATTAAATAGGGGCATTAATATAATTAATTAAGAATTTATATACATAATGAAAAGAACATTAAGAATCCATCTACAAAATATAAAAATAACAAGAAAGAAGCAATTTGCTTGGTATAACCCATGATTTTATTTTTTATATATTATAAATGAACCAAAATTCTGGGCAGAACCAAAATTCCAGATTCAATATGGCTGACGCTATTGTTATTTTGGCAGTTTTTTATCATTTTATTTATGGAAGACAATGGTCTCGCAAGTGGAACAGTGTGCACTGAATAAAATAATAATAATAATAAGTGTATAAATATATATATAATAGAGAGATTTGATGAATTGTACTGATTAAAGTCACTTGTTGCACTAAATTTTAGAAACCACCCTTGGAAAGCAGACCCCTCAATCAATTGACAGTCACTTTATGTAAAGTAAAAGTTACAAACAGACTAAATTTTTTAATAAACGAATTGACCCAATTATTTTTCAAACGTCAATCATAGCTAAACTATCAGGAATAGTGGGGACAAAATAAAATATTAGTATAAATATTTTAAACATATATTATCTAATCATATAATATTAGTATTTAAATATTATTAATTTTTTTTTTTTTTTTTTATAATTATTTTCTATTCCTCCTCTTTTCTCTCCGTATATTCTCTTACACTTATTTATATTTTCATTAACAAAAAGTAAATATTTTATTCTCTTCTTTTTTATGAATTATCCTCCCTATTAAATTACTAAATACTTGTAACGTATTCGAACGAGTTAGTCTGAATCTAATTTCATCTGACCCTTTCACAAGTTAATAAAAAAACATATAAAAATAAAGTGAGACCCATGTTCACTTTGGTCAGTCAAAGCAACTCAAACACAACAAAATTTAATTAAAATAATTTAGAAACTTTTTTTCCATAATAAGATAATTGCCCAAAAGAGTTGGTATATATATATATTATTTCGTGTCTTGTATTACCTTCCAAGACATTCCTGTCACTGTAAATTACATTATTTTCACATTTATTATTAGAGTTATTTTCAATTTCAATAACACGGTACTCTTTTATCTACCAAACTGATATTTAGACTGTAAATTTTTCAGTTGATATTTTAAATAGCTGTGGATTCAGAGTGTAAGTATTTTTTAAAATTATGTCCCTTGTGCAAAGCCAGGAATTCTTTTAAGTGGAGCGACATTTTGACATTATAATAAATAAAAAAAATTAAAAAAAAAAATAAAAATATTGATGTTAATATATTTTTCATCAGAGTCTAAAAGTTAAGTTCATATAATCAAATCAACTTAAGAATTTCTATTTATATCGACTAATAAAATGACATAGTTTACTCAAATTGAAGTTAACAAAAAAATTTCATAATAACATATTTATTCTAAAATATTGGGGAAATAGTAATTTTTTTATTTAATAACAAATTTTTTAAATTGTTTATTCTTGTAAAATACTAGAATAAAAAAGAACTAACAGTGTGCATGTGCATGAGGCTCATGCAAATGTAAATTTGTTAAAATACTTTAAATACTAATTAGTCTCTATAATTAGTTATTGACTAATAATTAAGTAATGATAAAAGACAGTTGATATACAAATTAATTAATTGATTCATGCACTTATTATTAAATTGCCACTAGTTGTGAAAAATATTTTCTCTTCCTAATTTTCTATATGGATCTCTCTCTCAATAAAGGTGGAATGCTTAGTGATTTTAATTTTTTATTTTTTATTTAAATATTGTGAGGTTCACTATAACAAAAAGTGTATGAATCTTTTTTAACTTTGATTTGATAAAATGGGTATTTTTGATAATTATATAAGAATTAAACGGGGTATTGATATAATTAATAAAGATTCTATATACAGAATGCAAATAATGTTTAGAATCTATATACCAGAAGTAAATAATAATATATTTCCGTTGGAATTCAAAACCTTGGTAACTACGCCACTATTTTTTCTCGCTGGTTTTGTTGTTTTATATATAGAATTTTGTAATCTCGTAAGTGACATGTCTCAAACAGTGAGCAATGAAAAAATAAAAAATAATAATTTAAGAGGATAAATATTTATATATAATTTGTATATTGATTGTAATATATATATATATATATATATATATATATTCAGTGCACCCCGTGCAGTGTGCACTGAAATAATCAGAGTCGTGCGTGCCACGTGATATGCACGCACGACTCTGAGTAGTCTGATGCACCGGGTGCATTGAATACCTACTCGTGCATGAGGCTCACACAATTGCAAATTTGTTAAAATAATCTAAATGCTAATTAGTTAATTACTAATCAAGTAAGTAATAATCAAATACAATCAATATACAAATTAATTAAGTGACTCATACACTTATTATTACATTGCCATGGAAAACACCTCTTCCTCATATTTTTCTATGCGGTGTTACGGATAATAGTTGAACTCTTTCACTATCAAGAAATGTGGAATGCTTAATGAATATATATTTTTTAAAATGTGTGTATATATATATATTGTGAGGTTCACTATAATAGAAAGTGTATGGGTCTTTTTTAATTTTGATTTGATAAAATGGGTCTTTTTGAAAATTATATAAGAATTAAACAGAACATTGATATAATTAATAAATAATCTATATACAGAATGCACATAATATTTAGAATCTCTGTATAGAAGTAAATAATAATATATTTACATTGAAACTCTAAACCTGTGTAGCTTCACCATTGTTTTTCTCGCAAGTTTTGTTGTTTTATATTTAGAATTTTGTAATGTCGTAAGTGACATGTCTCAAACAATGTGGCAGGTTTTTGTCGTTTTATATATAGAATATTGTAATCTCCTATATAGGATGTCTCAAGCAGTGTGCAATGAAAAAATAATAATAATAATTTAAGAGGATAAATATGTATATTTAATTTGTATATTGATTGTAATATATATATATATATATATATATATATATATATATATTCGGTGCATCTTGTGCACTGGACTAATCAGAGTCGTGCGTGCCACGTGATGTGCACGCACGACTCTGATTAGTTCGGTGCACCAGTGCATTGAATACTTACTCGTACATGATGTTCACACCATTGCAAATTTATTAAAATAATCTAAATACTAATTAGTTAATTACTAATCGAATAATAATAATCAAATACAATCAATATACAAATTAATTAACTGATTCATACACTTATTATTACATTGCCACTAGTTGTGGAAAACACCTCTTCTCCATATTTTTCTATGCAGTGTTATGGATAATAATTGAACTCTTTCACTCTCAAGAAAGGTGGAGTGCTTAATGAATATATATATATATATATGTATATTAAAAAATATTGTAAGGTTTATTATAATAGAAAGTGTATGGGTCTTTTTGAGAATTATATAATAATTAAACAGAACATTGATATAATTAATAAAGAATCTATATACAAAATGCAAATAATATTTAGAATCTATATACAAAAGTAAATAATAATATATTTAGGTTGGAACTCTAAATCTTGGTAGCTTCACCACTGTTTTTCTCTCAGGTTTTGTTGTTTTATATATAGAATTTTGTAATCTCGTAAGTGACATGTCTTCAACAATGTGGCAGGTTTTTGTCGTTTTATCTATAAAATATTGTAATCTCCTATATAGGATGTCTCAAATAGTGTTCAATGAAAAAATAAAAATAATAATTTAAGAGGATATCATAATATATATATATATATATATATATATATATATTCAGTGCATCTTGTGCATTGTGCACCGGACTAATCAGAGTCGTGCGTGCCATGTAGGGATGGCAATTTGACTCGTCTCCGCTGTTACCCGCCTCACCCCACACTGTTTTTGACAGTTTTGGGAGATCGTTTTGCTTATTTGGGCGGGGATGATTTGATGTAATAAAAACCTGCGCATGTTTGGTGCGGGGGTCGGGGAAGGTCGCCCCGCACCTCCCCGGCCCGTTTAGATAGGCAAATTATTTAAGTACCTTTATTTCATTAGTATATATATTTCCCACCATATATTAAGTACCCTATATAATAATATTAAAGTAAAAATTGAATTTGATTAAAAGGAAATTTGTAATGAAGAATTGAAGATAATGGGAAAAAAATAATAATAATAAGCAAATATATTTCAACAATAAATAAATTATGGTCTTAAACGGGTCGGGGTGGGTACCCGCGGGGGTAAAAATGTTAAACTGCTTACGGGAATGGGGTGGAAAGTACCACCGTTTTTCGGTTTTGGGCAGGGACGGGGGAGGGGTTTTTAAACTGTTGTGGGGGCGGGGAAGGGTACACCCGCCCAAACCCGCCCCCGTTGCCATCCCTAGTGCCACGTGATGTGCACACATGTCTCTAATTAGTCCGGTGTACTGGGTGCATTGAATACTTACTCGTACATGAGGCTCACACCATTGCAAATTTGTTAAAATAATCTAAATACTAATTAGTTAATTACTAATCAAGTAAGTAATAATCAAATACGATCAATATACAAATTAATTAACTGATTCAAATACTTATTATTACATTGCCACTAGTTGTAGAAAACACCTCCTCTTTCATATTTTTCTATGTGGTGTTACGGATAATAATTGAATTCTTTCACTCTCAAGAAAGGTGGAATACTTAATGAATTTATATATATATATTGTGAGGTTTACTATAATAGTAAGTGTATGGGTATTTTTTAACTTTAATTTGATAAAATGGGTCTTTTTGAGAATTATATAAGAATTAAACAGGACATTAATATAATTAATAAAGAATCTATATACAGAATGCAAATAATATTTACAATCTATATACTGAAGTAAATAATAATATATTTACGTTGGAACTCTAAACCTTGTTAGTTCCGCCACTGTTTTTCTCGCAAGTTTTGTTGTCTTATGTATAGAATTTTGTAATCTCCTAAGTGACATGTCTCAAACAATATGGCAGGTTTTTGTCGTTTTATATATAGAAAATTGTAATTTTAGATATAGGATGTCTCAAACAGTGTGTAATGAAAAAATAATAATAATAATTTAAGAGGATAAATATGTATATATAATTTGTATATTGATTGTAATATATATATATATATATATATATATATATATATATATATATATATATATATATAGTGCATCTCGTTCATTGTGCACCGGATTAATTAGAGTCGTGCGTGCCACGTGATGTGCACGCATGACTCTGATTAGTCCGATGCACCCGGTGCATTGAATACTTATTCGTAGATAAGGCTCATACCATTGCCAATTTGTTAAAATAATCTATATACTAATTAGTTAATCACAAATCAAGTAAGTAACAATCAAATACAATTAATATACAAATTAATTAACTGATTCAAACACTTTTCATTACATTGCCACTAGTTGTGGAAAACACCTCCTCTTCATATTTTTCTATGTGGTATTACGGATAATAATTGAACTCTTTCACTTTCAAGAAAAGTGGAATGCTTAATGAATATATATATATTAAAAAAATATTGTGCGGTTTACTATAATTGAAAGTGTATGGGTATTTTTTAACTTTAATTTGATAAAATTGATCTTTTTGAGAATTATATAAGAATTAAACAGGACCTTGATGAAATTAATAAAGAATCTATATACAGAATGCAAATAATATTTAGAATCTATATACAGAAGTAAATAATAATATATTTACGTTGGAACTCTAAACCTTAGTAGCTTCGCCACTGTTTTCCTAGCAAGTTTTGTTGTTTTATATATAGAATTTTGTAATCTCGTAAGTGATATGTCTCCAACAGTGTAATGAAAAAATAAAAATAAAAATAATAATTTAAGAGGATAAATATGTATATATAACTTGTACATCAATTATAATATATATATATATATATATATATATATATATATATATATATATATATTTAGTGCATCCCGTGCACTGTGCACGGGATTAATCAGAGTCGTGCGTGCCATGAATACAATCAATTTACAAATTAATTAACTGATTCATACACTTATTATTACATTGCCACTAGTTATGTGCACGCACGACTTTGATTGGTCCGGTGCACCGGTTGCATTGAATACTTACTCGTAGATGAGGCTCACACCATTGCAAATTTGTTAAAATAATCTAAAAACTAATTAGTTAATTTCAAATCAAGTAAGTAACAATCAAATACAATCAATATACAAATTAATTAATTGATTCATACACTTATTATTACATTGCCACTAGTTGTGGAAAACACCTCCTCTTCATATTTTTCTATGCGGTGTTACGGATAATAATTGAATTATTTCACTATCAAGAAAGGTGGAATGCTTAATGAATATATATATATATATATATATATATATATATATATATATATATATATACTGTGAAGTTCACTATAATAGAAATTGTATGGGTCTTTTTTAATTTTGATTTGATAAAATGGATTTTTTTTAGAATTATATAAGAATTAAACGGGGCAATTATATAATTAATAAAGAATCTATATACAGAATACAAATAATATTTAGAATCTATATACAGAAATAAATAATAATATATTTACGTTGGAACTCTTAAGCTTGATAGTTTCGCCACTATTTTTGTCGTAAATTTTGTCATTTTATATATAGAATTTTGTAATATCGTAAGTGACATGTCTCAAACAATGTGTCAGGTTTTGTCGTTTTATATATAGAATATTGTAATCTCCTATACAGGAGGTCTCAAACAGTGTGCAATAAAAAAATAAAAATAATAATGTAAGATGATAAATATGTATATATATATATATATTTATTTATTTATAATTAATTAAAAATAGATAGAGGTGAACCATGCCAAAAAAGAGTAATTATGGTTAGTTAATATTGGTTCCAATAATAAATCTCTCAAAATGGTTGAGAAATTGTATATCATTAAACTCACCTATCCTGTCCACTAAATTTTAGAAACCAAGGAAACGTAACGTCATCTGTGGGACACCTGTACCACAATCGTAATTACTATTTGCAAAAACAGAGGTTTATCAACCTCTCGAAAATATCATAAAATAAATAAATAAATAAACCAAAATAAAATAAGTAAAATTTAAATATTGATGTAAATATATTTTTCATTATTCTCTAAAAATTGAGTTCATATAATCAAATCAATTTAAGAATTCACATTTAATGTATGACTAAGAAAATAACATAGTTTATTTAAATCCAAGATAGTAGCAAAAATTATTAACAATATATTTTGCTCTAAAATATTGGTAAAATAATATATGGATTCATAAATCTTTTTTATTAGTATTTTTTATTATTTAATAAATGACTTAATAGTTCCGTAATTTAATAACATCTTTTTGATATGAATAAAATTTGGTAACTCGGATATTGATTTAGGATATAATCCATTAATCCTACAATTAATTAATAATTTAGGATAGATTAATATGATAATAATCCAACATAATATATTATATAAATATTTTAAACATATGTTATTTAATCATATAATATATTGTATTTAAATATTATTAAAATATTTTATGATTATTTTCTCTTCTTCCTCATCCCCTCTCCGTATTTTCTCTTACACTATTTATTTTTCCATTAACAAAGATTAAATATATAATTACCAATGAAGCAAATACTTGACCCTCGCGCAAATATTATTAAATTTTTTTTATGATTATTTGCTCTTCCTCCTCTTCTCTCTCCATATATTCTCTTATACACAAATTTAGTTTTTCATTAACAACGAATAAATATATTATTCTCTTCTCTTTTATGAATTATCATTCATATTGGATTACTAAATACTCTTATCAGATTTGAACGAGTTAGTTTGGATCCAATTTCATTCGAGACCGTTCACAAGTCAATAAAAAATATATAAAAATAAAGTGTGACCTATGTTCATTTTGGTAAGTCAACACAATAAACTTTAATTAAATTATTTAAAAACATTTTTTCCATAATAAGAAAATTGCCCAAAAGAGTTGGTAAGTATTATTTCGTGTCTTGTATTACCTTCCAAGACAGACCTGTCACTATAAATTACATTTTTCTCACATTTATTATTAGAGTTACTTTCAACTTCAATTTTTTGTTTTTGTTTTTTTTTGTTTTTATCCTACTTTCAACTTCAATGACACATTACTCTTTTATCTACGAAAGCTGATATTTAGACTGTAAATTTTTCAGTTGATATTTTAAATAGTTGTGGAATGTAAATATTTTTTGAAAGGCAAATTATGTCCCATTTGCAAAGCCAGAAATTCTTTCAGTGGAGCGACATTTTGACATTATCATCAAAAAAGTTTAAATCACAATAAAAAATAAAAATATTTATGTTAATATAATTTTCATCACAGTCTAGAAATTAAGTTCATAAAATCAAATCAACTTAAGAATTCCCATTTATGACTACTAATAAAATGACATAGTTTACTCAAATTGAAGATAACAACAAAATTTCATAATAACATATTTATTCTAAAATATAGGTGAAATAATATATATATATATATATATATATATATATATATGCATTAATATTTTTTATTAGTAATATTTTTTATTTAATAACAATTTTTTAAAATTGCTATAATAAACAATTTTTAAAATTGCTAGAATAAAAAGAGCTAATAGTGTGCATGTGCATGAGGCTCACGCCAATGTAAAATTATTAAAATAACCTAAATACTAATTGGTCTCTATAATTAGTTATTGACTAATAACTAAGTAATGATAAAAGACAATCAATATACAAATTAATTAATTGATTCATACACTTATTATTACATTGCTACTAGTTGTGGAAAATATTTTATCTTCCTATTTTTCTATATGAACTCTCTCTCATGAAAGGTGGAATGTTTAATGATTTTAATTATTATTATTATTTTTTTATAAATATCGTGAGGTTCACTCAAAGAGAAATTGTATGGGTCTTTTTTAACTTTGGTTTGATAAAATGGGTTTTTTTGAGGATTATATAAAAATTAAATAGGGGCATTGATATAATTAATTAAGAATCTATATATAGAATGAAAATAATACGAAGTATTTAGAATATATATACAGATTTAAAATAAAATTTAAAATCTATATACAGAAGTAAATAATATTGAAATAAATTTACGTTGGAACTCTGAATTCTTGGTGGCTTCGTCACTGTTTTTCAAGCAGGTTTTGTCGTTTTTTATATAGAATTCTGTAATCTCGTAAGCGAGATGTCTCAAACAGTGGCAAGTTTTGTTGTTTTATATATTCTATTGTAATCTCATAGGTTGAGATACCTCAAACAATGTGCAATGAAAATAAAAAGTTAAGAGGATAAATATGTGTATATATATATATATAATTTATCCGTTAAAGAAAAAATGAACACATAGATTAAGCTAAAATCGATATGATAATAATTTGATTTGACATAATATATTATATAAATATTTTAAACATATGTTATATAATCATATAATATATAGTATTTAAATATTATTTAAATATTTTATGATTATTTTCTCCTCTTCCTCTCCCCTCTCTATATTTTTCTCGTACACTTATTTGTTTTTCCATTAACAAAGATTCAATGTATAATATTCTTCTCTTCTTTTTTTTTTTTTTTTTCATATTTTTTTTTGTCTTTTGGTCTTTCCTTTACATTATAATCGTTGTTTACCTTTATCTTTTAACAATATTATTATTATTTTCTTTAAAAAATAATCCCAATCTAGACTAAGAATTATATAACAGTTATAATGGGATGAACTTCGACACCCTTCACTTGCCTATGATGAAGTGGAATTTCTTCTGAAAGAGGACGCACCAAGGACCAATGAAGCAAGCAAATAATTGACCCACGCACAAATAAGAATGACAAAAAAATTAATTGATTGGATTATCGAATCAAATATTCGATTAATAGCAAATCATATACAAATACATTCACAAATTATTTATAGATCACTAAATACTCTTATTGAATTGAATCCGACCCATTCATTGGTCAATAAAAAGCGGGAAGCAAATAAAATGAGACATGTTTACTTTTGTCCATCAACACAATAAAATTTAATTAAATTATTTAGAAAAGTTTGTTCCTTAGTAAGAAAATTGCCTAAATTAATTAGTATATATTATTCCCCTATAACTTCTAAAACATATCTGTCGCTCCTGTCACTGTAAATTACATTATTTTCACATTTATTAGTAGAGTTACTTTTCAACTTCAATATCATTCCCCTCTTATTTACAAAGCTTATATATATACACTGTAATTTTCACTTGTTATTTTCATTCTAGAAAAGGGCAATAATTGTCTTTTAAAAAATAGTTACATTCCACAGTTATTTAAAATAATTGTTGTACATTCCATTTTTTAAAAATAGCAAAGCGAGGAAATCCTTTTGGTGGAGTGCCATTTTGACAATATCATAAAAAAAAATTAACCAAAAAAAAAAAAAAATTATATTCATATATATTTTCATCACCATCTAAAAGTTAAGTTTATATAATCAAATCAATTTAAGGAATACATTTAATTGATGAGTAAAATAATAACATAGTTTACTCAAATTCAAATAACAACAAAAGTTCATGACAACGTATTTTATTCTAAAATATTGGTGAAATGATAAATATATGACTTAATTATTTTTTGTTTAAAACGTTATTGTAAATTTGCTAGAATGAAAAAGGGATAACTTAGTGTGTGATAATTACACCAATGTCTAAAATAGTCTAAATATTAATTAGTCTCTCTAATTAGTTTTAACTAATTAAGTAATAATCAAAGACAATCAATATATAAATTAGTTAACCTAATTCATACACTTTTTATAATATTGTTACTAGTTGTGGAAAACACCTTATATTTTTTTGTTTTTGTATTTGGTCTTGCGAATAAGAACTCAACTCTCTCCCTCTCAAGAAAGGTGGGGGAGTTTCAACCAATGTGCAACTGAAAAATAAAATTAAGAGCATAAATATGTATACATATATTTTCTTTCTTTTATAATTAACTTAAAAGTAGATAGATATCATGTGATGCAAAAGAGAGTAATTATGATTAATAATATGCTTAAGAGAGTAATTTTAAAGTTGATAAATTGTATCCTTAGTGTCACTTGTCCTATTCAGTGCACCTCGTGGGCTGTGCAATGTGTTACTTGGTGTCGTACACGATGTGCATACGCCGACATGTATTTGCACGCACAACTCTGATTAACCCAATACATTGTGCGCACTGAATATCTATCCGGGCATGAGGCTCATGCTAATGCAAATTTGTTAAAATAATTTAAATTATAATTAATCTCTCTAATTAGACATTGACTACTAAAGTAAGTAATAATAAAAGTCAATCAATATATAAATTAATTAACTTATTCATACACTTGTTATCTTTACATTTTACCACTACTAATTATGGAAAACATCTCCTCTTCCTATTTTTCTATTTGGTTTTACCGATAATAATTGAACTCTCTTTCTCTCTCAAGAAAGGAGGAATGTTTAATGATTTTAATTTTTTCCCTAAATATATTGAGGCTCACTAGAAGATAAAGTGTATGGGTCTTTTTTAACTTTGGCTTGATAAAATGGGATATTTTGAAAATTATATAAGAATTAAATAGGGGCATTAATATAATTAATTAAGAACTTATATACAGAATGAAAATAACATAAAAAATTTATATACAGAAGCAAAATAACAATAATTTTATGTTGGAACTCTCACTGACCCTCGGTGAGTTCGTCGCTGTTTTTTTTGTCAAGTTTTTGTCATTTTATTTATGGTATACTGTGATCTCATAAGTTGGAGGGTCTCAAATAGTGGGCAATGAATAAAAAAGTAAAAAAGTTAAAAGAATTCCCATTTATGTCACTAATAAAATAACATAGTTTACTCAAATTGAAGATAACAACAAAATTTCATAATAACATATTTATTCTAAAAATATTGGAAAAATAGTAATTTTTTTATTTAATAACAATTTTGTAAAACACTATAATAAAAAGGAGCTAACAGTGTGCATGTGCATGAGACTCACGCCAATGTAAATTTGTTAAAATAATCTAAATACTGATTAGTCTCTATAATTAGTTATTGACTAATAATTAAGTAATGATAAAAGACAATTATTATACAAAATAATTAATTGATTCTTGTACTTATTATTACATTGCCACTAGTTGTGGAAAACATTTTATCTTCCTAATTTTCTTCATGGATCTCTCTCTCAAGAAAGGAGGAATGCTTAATGATTTTATTTTATTTATTTGTTTTTTGAGGTTCACTCTAATAGAAAGTGTATGGGTCTTTTCTAAATTTGATTTGTTAAAATGGGCCTTTTTGAGAATTATATAAGAATTAAACAGGGCATTGATATAGTTAATAAATAATCTATATACAGAATGCAAATAATATTTAGAATCTATATACAGAAGTAAATAATAATATATTTAGGTAGGAACTCAAAACCCTGGTAGCTTCAACACTGTTTATTGCAGGTTTTTTTGTTTTATATATTGAATTTTGTAATCTCGTAAGTGACATGTCTCAAACAATGTGGCAGATTTTGTTGTTTTATATATAGAATATTGTAATCTCATATATAGAATGTCTCAATTAGTATGCAATGAAAATATAAAAATAATAATTTAAGAGGATAAATATGTATATATAATTTATATATTGATTGTAATGTGTGTGTATATATATACATATTCAGTGCACCGGATTAATCAGAGTCGTGTGTGCCACGTAATGTGGACGCACGTCTCTGATTAGTCCGGTGCACGGGGTGCATTGAATACCTATTCGTGCATGAAGCTTACACCATTGCAGATTTGTTAAAATAATCTAAATACTAATTATTTAATTACTAATCAAGTAAGTAATAATCAAATACAATCTATATACAAATAAATGAACTAATTCTTACATTTATTATTATATTGTCATGAGTTGTGGAAAACACCTCATCTTTATATTTTCTATTTTGTGTTACGAATAGTAATTGAACTCTTTCACTCTCAAAAACAGGTGGAATGCTTAATGATTTAAAATTTTTTTTATAAATATTGTGAGGTTCTTCACTAGAAGAGAAAATGTATTGTCTTTTTTAATTTTAGTTTGAAAAATGGTGTGTTTTTGAGAATATATAAGAATTAAATATGGACATTAATATAATTAATTAAGAAACTACATACACAATAAAAATAACATTAGAATCTATATACATAATGAAATAATATAAATTAACGTTGGAACTCTGAACACTTGGTAGCTTTCCACTGTGTTTGTTTTTTTTTTTTTTTTTTTTCAGGTTTTTATCGTTTTATTTATAGAATATTATGATCTCCTAAGTGGAGGTGTCTCAAACAGTGTGAAAAAAGAGAGAAGAATATGTATATGTATATGTATATTCTTTTTATAATTAATTAAAAAAAATAGGTTGTCAGGAAAAAAAATAAAATAGTAATTATAGTTAATATAATTATAATAAATCTTTCAAAAAGGCTGGTAAATTGTATCATTAAAGTCACCTGTCCTGTTCCACTAAATTTTAGAAACCACCCCTTTCAGAGCCTCTGTCAATTAGAAAGTCACTTTATGGTAAGGAAAGGTAACGTCATGTGTGGTACACTTGTACTATAATCGTAATTAGATAAAAAACAGAGGGTTTTTATATTTCTGACACAACACACCACGCAACGCAACGCAACCTTCGTCGCGCCTTTCTTTACTCTGGTCTCCGCCGTGAACTCGGTTTGTCTTTTCTTTAGTTTAAAGGAATCGGCGATCATCTTTTTATAAGCCTCTCCTATCTCTCTCCTCGTTCTCTCTCTATAGATATATCTCAATAGACACACATACACACACATACACGGACACTTGTTGGCTTGCCCTCGTGTTCCTCATTGTTTTAATAACACAACTCGTCAAAGTTATCAGAACAACCCTTTCAGTTCACGGAGGAGTCTCTGTTGTCTGCTTCGAACAGTGCTCAAGGAGAGTAAACAGTCGCTATTCCGTTCCCAGAAGTAAGAGAAATTTGTAATTTTATTGTCTATATATCAATACATATGTGTGTATCTATGTGTTCTTGTTTCTTGTCACTGTGTTTTGATTCTGGTTCTTTAATGATAAATGGTGTTCGTGTATGTATGTGATAAACTATTGTTTCTTTGAATTCAGGAAAAATAACTGTTGTCTATATGATTATTTTATTATTATTATTATTTTTGATTTGGGTCTGATTTTGCTGCTGATCATGTGCTGTATATACAGATGTAAATGTGTGTATGGAAATATTTGCATGTGGATTTTGATGGGTTATGAATGTGAAAAAAATTGTGCAATGTGGTTGATAATTCATGTGGTTTGAAGGTTTTGGTTCATGGGTTTTTTGTGAATTAGCTTTTCTGCTGATAAAAGTATAGGATTTATTTTATTTTATTGTTGAATCAAACCGTTGAGATACAGTTGCAACACTGGCACTACTTTCTTTTCTTGGCTGCATCTTATGTTTATGTTGAGTTTTGAAGGGTTGAAGATCGAAAATTTGACAATGTGCTTGGAAATCATGCATTTATTGATGAAATCTGTCAATGAGATCAGTAATTGACTTAGATATTAGGATATGGTGGGGTGTTATGAGTTTTTTGATTGACCTCCTGTGCTTGGTAGCACCGAATTGGTGATTTCCTCCAATTCCAATTTCAAGGCGCTCATTCGGTGCTCCCAAACATAAAGTGATTTATTTATTAACTGGATGGATTACGGAGAAAACATAGTTTGTTGGCAGTGGGTCACTCCAACTGATAGTCTGATACACGTTTAGTAACAGTTAATTCCTTGTGTTCCTCATCGTTTGTTTTAATTAAGGTCATTTCGACCACCGTGTGTAATTAGGGAAAACCTCAGGATGCGTGTAATTTATCCTTGAAAAATTGATCAACTATGGAGAAACATTTACAGTAAAAAGAAAGTAAAAAACTATTGAGGAACTTGATTTATTGGTGTCAGGTTAGTTAATGATTTAAATTTGTTAATACTATGACCATTGGATCCATAAACAGTGTCCTGGAGAGGTGGGGCAATGAATGTTTATGCATTAAATTTTAAAAATTCCTGAATCCATGTCGTGCACGTAAAAAGTGACCTTTACCGAGTTATCTAATAATACTGTTATTCGAAAATATTTATAGCATTAACTAAAATCATGCATCAATTTTAAAATGTTTTGATCCTAAATTTTTATTGTTTAAATTATTCCAACTATGTCTACAGTTAAAAATTAAAAAATTTAATATCATTTTTTATTAAAAAATTATCATATACTATTTCTATAAGAATGAAACAGAAAATGTAAAGTTTAAAAGAAGCAATTTGGTTGGTATAACCCATGGTTTCATTTTATATATATTATAAAGTAACAAAAATTCTGGGAAGAACCAAAATTCCAGATTCAATATGGGACGATTATAGCAGGTTTCAAGATATATAGTAACACAATTACTGGACTATAATGAGCTCCCTTAATGTTTTAAATAAAGATTATGTTAAGTAAACAGCAGGATGAATTATGTGGTACGGGTGACAACATTAGTAACGGTAGTATTTGTGCACTAGTGACAAAATTTGAAATGCTTTGCGTTCAATAAGAGATGTATTTTTTGGGAACATCCTCACTCTTTTCTATCATATCAGGTCGCTCACACTGAGATCCCAAACTGAGTGGCTCTGTGCTCACCTGTTGCCAATAAACTTTCTGGCTTCATGTGAGAATGGAAAACTGGACACATACATCGGAGACCTAGAGACACGCCGGTCAAGCGAGGAAGACTAGTTGTAATAAAAGGTAAGAGACGGAGAGGGTGACTAAAAATAACTTGGGATGAGGTTATTAAAAATGAATTTAAGAAGTTAAATATAGTAGGTGAAAATGAAATAGCATGTAATAGGGAGTTGCAAAGTTTACAGGAGGCTGTGGATGATTAATAATATTCATTAGGAAACATCTATCAGTGGACTTGTTTAGGTTGGAGGGGCAATCATTATTATAATTTGTTTCGGGGAGGGGGGAATATGAAGTTGGAATAATTTTAATATGTAAGGTTAAGGGGCAAAACATGATTTCCAAAAACTTAGGGGGACAGCAGCGTCTGCCCACCCCCTCTGTATCTGCCATCTATCATCACTTAAAATAGCATATACATTTCAATGTCCGATTTCTATGTTTCATGAATTCACATTTGAGTTTCTCATTCACGTTTAGAAATCAGAGCCATTCTACTTTCCAAACCAGATTTGTGATAAGGTTTGAGTGCAGTGAATACATTTATTTGTACTTTCATCAACCAAATTTTCAACAAGGACAGATATTTGATATTATTAAATAATGTGATACCAGTGGCAGTTTGCCTATCCAATAAAAAGAAAAAAGAATAGTAATTTGTTGAATTAAAGTTAGGAGGCTTTGCACATAAACTCATAGTTGTCTGAATAGGGATCCGGCCTGTGTTCAACTTGAGAAACAAACTGATTTAGATTGTCGGGGGTTCATCACAATCACTTTATCTTATTCAACTTCTGGTAAAGTTCCAAATATATAGATATTTCTTTCAGGTTTACATTGGCTCATACTTGAAGTCTAGAATGTATTTTCTTTCTTGTTTACTGTTTTCTTTATATGTTCTAGGAGCAATTAAATTACATCCAACAATTCCCTAAAGTTTTTGATGGCCAGTTGTCACCTTTGGAGGAGATTTGGCATTTTTACCATGTGCTAAGATTTAATTATTTTTCCATGATTATCTTTGTTGAAGTAATATTTTCTTTTGTGCGCCAACATGCTGATTGACTGGATTTGATTGAAATCAGATGGAAGTATATCAAGTTATATCTGTAAGACTTCATCAATTAAGTAGGATTGTCAATCAGAGGCCCTTTGTCAATATAATGGGGCCTCATGTGGTAGATTGATTACTCTGTAGTATATTGCCATCCAATGTCAGAAATTAGAGATTTACTAGATAATGGGTCCAACCAAGTCTATCAGTTAATGAACTTCAACTAAAATTATCAGATATTTTATATGGTGATTTGAATTCTTAATTTGATGTTATCTCTTATAAAATTTAGTCCAAGTAATTATAATATATTGAAGGTGCCTGTAGTTGGTTCTTTATATAGAAGGCTCGCTTTGGAAGGGATCCTTAGATGAAGTAGTGGTTGATAATAATTCTGCAATGAGGAAAAGTGAAGTACCGTGGCATTATATAAGTACTCTAGACTTTTTTGATTTCTTGGTGAAATGGCCAAAAGTGAGGACCTTTGTTTGAAAATCTTGTATAATCCCTCTCTCTTAAACATGCACTTACCCATGGTGCTTATGCCCTTTACAAGATGAATTGTATTGTCAAATCAAAGTGGATGAATTTTGTAGAAAGATGCTAGAGAACATATTTTTAGCAGAAATTTACCACTTGGACAGGCAGATGATTTTTTTCCCCCCTCAGTAAGTGAAAGTTAGGCAGATGAGTTTCTAATTGACAATGACTTAAACGTGTTTCAAATAGATTCTAGCCAGTGGAAAACAAAGAGTTCTTTGTTAAGGATGCCTTTTTGCAACTTGAAGGAATTACTATCAAGCTATCAATTGAGAAGATCTCAAAGGTGATAATCATTCTATCCTCATTTTGTAGAATTTCCTAGAAGCTTATTTAAAGGACACACATTAGTCATGTCTGGGCATATGATTTAGCCAGAGAAAATACGATCTTGCAGAAACGAAAATACCATTTTATTACTTATAAGAGTGACACCAATAAAACACAAATCGACTGATGCTTATATAGAAGAGGAGAATGGGGTACATGTAAAGAGTGTAAAGTAATCCCCGGAGTAAGTTTTACAAACCAACATTGACTACTAGTATTGGATTTGTTAATCAAAGAATTAAAGAGTAAAAAATTAATAAAAGGACAAACGCATAAAGTGGAAAGATTTGAAAGGTAATAAAGCGATAACATTTAGAGAAAAAATAGTACAAGAGACACAATTGGATTAGAAGGATAATATAAATAACTTTTGGTCAAACATGGTGGGGTGGTAATAAGAATGTGGCAAGAGAAAATTTAGGAGAAACTAAGGGAAATAAATTTATGCAAAAAGAAATATGGTGGTGGAGTGATGATGTAGAAGAAGCAATAAAAGATAAAAGAATAAGTTTTAAAGAATGGCAAAAAAGTAAGAAACAAGAGGATTTGGAGATATACAAAAAGCATTAAATATGAAGCTAAAAGATGGTAGCCAAAGCTAAACTTAATGCCTTAAATAACTTATATGGAAAACTAGGAACAAAAGAGGGTGAAATAGCTATTTATAAATTGAAAAAAAGTAGAGAGAGGTTGAATAAAGACATGGATCAAGTTAGGTGTATTAAAGATATAGTTCAAACAATATTAGTTAAACGATAGGCTATGCTTGTTCTTCACCAATGGACTTCCAGACCAAGAATATTTGAATCAAATGCAAAGATTATTGTTTCAGCGGCTACGGGGTCTTGTCCAGCTCTTGTGATGACGTTGAACCTGGTTTACAATATTGGAGTTCTTTTGACACAACACAATAATTGGTCTCTCATATTTTCACCTCGCATTAGAAAGTTGGAAAAATAACTTTCAACCATTACTAAATGAAGAATATACTGGAGAAGAAGTCGTAAGTAGCGAACCGTACATAGGAGTGGTAAAAGAAAATCATAAGAAGGAAGTAGAAGACACACTTAAGAAAATGAGTTATATGATTTTAAAGATTCGGAATGAGAGACTGTCATCCCATTCAATCCAGTAACAAAGCTGTAGGACCAGATAACATACCTATAGAGGCATGGAGAATTTTAGGAAAAGCTGGTATTGAATGGTCAACATAGTTTTTTAACAAATTTTAAGAGAAGAAAAAAAATGCCAAGTGAGTGGAGGAAAGACACAGTAATATCAATTTATAAAAATAAAGAAGCTATACAAAATTGTGAAAATTATAGAGGAACTAAATAGATGTGTCATACAATAAAATTGTGGGAAAGGATAATTGGACAAAGATTAAGGAAATAACCAATTTGGATTTATTCTAGGTAGATCCACTATGGAAGCCATATACTTAATAAGACTACTTATAGGAGAATATTGGAGGAAACAAAAAGACTTACATATGTTTTTCATACATTTATAGAAGGCATTTGATAGAGTGTCGACATAATTTGGTGGACTCTACAAAGAAAACAAGTACCTATAAAACTTATAACTCTAATTCAAGATATGTGGTACAAGGGGTCTTGTCCCACATCGAATCTGGATGGGAAAGTGATTGGGTATATATGGGTAGGTATGCAGCACTACTTAACAACTTAAGCTTTTGGGTTAGAGGGCAAGCTCTCAATCCATTACAGTTAGTATAAGAGCCAGACCTAGTCCTCGATTCGGTGTCACTCCAAGCGCCTACCTGGGAGGTGTTTAGGTCAGTAGTTGGGTAGGTAGGGTGGCCTGACAGCAATGAGGGCGTTGCGAGTTTGGGTGAGGGAGAATGTTATAAGGGGTTTTGTCCCACGTCGGATCTGGACAGGAAAGTGATTGGGTATATATGGGTGGGCATGCACACTACCCAATAGCTTAAGCTTTTGGGTTAGAGGTCAAGTGCCCGACCCATTATAATATGTATAGTGAGACACTGACAAGAGGTTCATGCTATATGCAGAGAAGCTAGTGAATTCCTTATAAAAGTTGGACTACACCAAAGATTGGTGTTAAGTTCATATCTTTTTGTGAGTGTTAGAAGAAATAACGTAATATCTTCAAGAAAATATTCCATGGTGTATTCTACTTGCTGATGACATAGTCTTAGTAGATACCTCTAGGGAAGCCTTAGCAACAAAATTGGAAATATGGAGAAAGACACTAGAAGCAAGAGGCTTAAAAATTAGTAAAACTAAAACATAATATATTGAATGTAAATTTTATTTAGTAGTAAATGAGGACAATATAAAAATCACAATTAAAGACCAAAAAGTTACCCAAAATACCTGGGATCAATACTTATCAAAAAAAATACCTGGGATCAATATTACAAAAAAGATGGGAGATAGATGGTGATGTAGTTAGTAAGATTGGAGCTGGGTGGACGAAATGGAGGCAAACTAGTGGTATCCAAAGAATACATGGTATCAAAAAAATACCAACTATAAAAGGAAAATTCTATAGTTATTAGACCAGCTATATTGTATGGAGCAGAACGTTGGGAATTGAAAAATACAAAACAACAACACATCCATGTACCAGAAATGAGGATGTTACGTTGGATGATAGGAGTAACTAGAAAAGATAAGATTAATAATGAAGTTGTGAAGGGAACATTAGGTATAACACCCATAAATCATAAAATTAGAGAAAGTAGATCTAGGTGGTACGACCATATTCACCGTAGATCGCACTGGTTAGAAGAGGAAGAGTTGTTTACCTAGAAGGTAAACGAAAAAGTGGTCGACCAAAACTTACATGGGAGGAAGTAATTGAAAACGATTTAAAAAAAATAAATCTAAGAGAAGACATGGTATATAATATGAAAAAATGGAAAAGGAGAATTCATGTGGGCTAAAGGCAAGGATGATGATGATGATGTTATTCATGCGTGGCTGCACAAATCTCTGTTGGAGTTGTATACAAAGAGATAAATGTAATTAAAAATGCCTTTTTTTTAAGCCATACTTCTTAATAGCAACCGAAAAACCTTTTGACAAGTTTGGTTTTATCTTTTGACACATGCATTTGAGGTGGACATAAACTGTTATTTATTTATTTTTATTTTTTAATTTTTTTTTGATAAGTAAGGTGGACATAAATAGTTTTGGAAATGTTCGTGGGATTATTTATTTATTTTTTTGGTATGCTATGACGCATTAGATACTCAACTCAACTCAATGAAGAATTTTCCCTCTTAGTCTACCATTCCACTGTACCTAAGGCCATAATCTTATCGAATCACATGCCATCATATCTTTCTTAGCTAGACGTTTCACTATTCTTTTTTTATAATTATTCATCAGCAATTGTTTTCTTTCTCTTGGTAGGTAAGCTGGTGAAGAAGGTTTTCATGCTCAAACGGTGCTAAGTCTAGGTTTATGGTGCAACATTCTAGAAGACTACCAGCTAAGCTAGTATGCATTTTTTAACATTTATTGCACTATAAAAATCAAAGATTCTCAAACCAACCCTAAAATTTCCATTCTGGTTTCCTATATTTTAAAGATTTGTAAGATCTTATTATTTGCACATAAATGGTGCACGTAATACGGTAATAGTGGAAAGTTTACTACAGGTGCATCTGTATTGGTATGCTTACATGTGCATCTATTTTGGTAAACCATGCTAGTGTTTGAGAATAATTAATGGGATAATTATGCTGATCTCCCATGAGGTTTGTCCAAATTACTATCGGATTAAATTTTTTGACACATAACTCTGACACCCTAATGGATGGTTAACATTAGCAGTGAGTTTACCAAACTACCCTCAACTTTAATACTTTGTCATTCTGATGTAACTGACCCAAGATACCTTCCACATAACTTAATGACAGATCACCCTTACACTTTATTTTAAATGATAAACTTAACCTTCTTGAAAAGGACAAAGTTACCCTATGTCTTTAACTAAATTTTCATTTCATACCTTGATTTCTTTTCTTCAAAATCTCTTTGGGGTCTCTCTCTCTCTAAAATTTCTCTCATCTCATCTCTTTTTTTGTCTTATGCACTCCACCGCCACCACCTTCTTTTTGCCTTGTTCTCTCTTTTATCCACCCCTCCACCGCTTGCAATTTCGAATTTTACAAGACAACCATCCTGCCAACATCATACCCTCATCCACTGCCACTAATCACCACCTCCTCGATTCTCTCTCCTCTATTCATTGCCACTCTACCTCCTACCCTTTTCTTTCTCCTCTCCTCCCTTCCACAACCACCAATTCCTTCCACTCAAACTACCTCAATCACACAATTGTTTTATTGAATGCCCTCAGTTTAATTGAAGAAAAATTATTTGTCTTTCAGAAACCCAACCAATTTTCTGCCTTGCTTATGTTTGATCCCAAATTAGAGCATGCATTTGGATTAATTTTGAAAGATTTTTGTCCAACTGGTCCTAAATTTGATGAATGTCTTGATTTATGGGGAACTTCAAATGCACCCTGTAAATCTGTCCCAATCGCGAAATAGACCTTCTCTGCTTGATTTCCCATTTACTGGCTTGAACCACCCTTCTCCTTGAAGATGCCATAAAATTATTTCCATGTGATAATACATTGAAATGAATGAATTCTAGCCAGACCCGTCGCTTGAAAGTGATCCAAACGTTGGTAGAGCTAAGTCTAGACCTTGTGAAGGAGTTAAATGTGAAGAAATTGTGACAAAATTAATAGGGTGGCTGCTATGGAATGAATTGCGTAGTTAGAGGAATTCAAAAGACTGTTTGGCTTTGTCTTTTTCTTATGGTTGTATGACGGCCAAGTTCAGACTTTTTTTTTCTTTTCCCAATGGTGGCAAAGCCAGGTCCTCTTCATTGGTCTTTGATTTCTAGTAATCTGATTGAAGATTTGAATTTTATTGATATTTTCTTTAATGATTCTTTGAAAAAAATAAAGCACGACCCTAAGAATCTGGATACTAGGATATCAACCTAGTACACAGCTTCTGTAGATAGAGAGCGAGGAGTCGTGGTGCTGGTGGGGAGAGAGAGGGTGGGTGTGGAGGAGAGAGGAGCAGTCCTGAGTGAGTTTGGGGCAGTGGAGTAGGTGAGAGAGGGGCTAACGATGGTGGTGGAGGTGGTGTGAGCGTGATATATATATATATATATATATATATATATATATATATGACCTATTATATGTCTATATAGTAATGTGTGATCTGTGTGTTAAAATAGTAAAGATTATTTTGTGTTCAAAATGTTATTGTTTAAATTGCCATTCCATATCGTACCAATGGACATTATAGCCCAGATGGTATGCATCTTTATTTCCAAAAGGGGTGGTTGAGTGTTTGAGCTGTGCTAGGGGCAATATTGTGGGTGTGTGCATTTGCTTGAACTCTTTGAAAAAGAAAAAAGTGTAAATTTTAACCCAAGGGGTTGGCCTAGTTGGAAAAGTCTTGGGCCCGGTGCCTCATGAAGCATCAAGTCTCAGGATCCATTCCTGCTAGGTGCAAACAATTCCTTGGAGGGGTGGTGTGTGAGTACCAACTAGGAAAAACAGAAGTGTAAATTTTGTCACATTGCTGCACACAAGGACATTTTTGGCATTTCATTTTATTTTTTTAACTGGGTTTATGGGCATCTGATGGTTGGGGAGGTCAGAGTTATTTTCAAACAAACCTTAAGGGAGGTTGACCAAACTTTTTTCAGTAGTTTAATCCAAGAGAAATTGGGGCAAAAATCAAGGGAGGTCAGGGTAATTTACCCTCAAATAAAATACTTTAGGCAAGGTCTTACAGTGTAATTTTTTTTTTGCTTAAGTGCACCTTTAAAAAGTGATGCGATAATCAATGAAATTTACTTTTCTTGCATTTCCTTTTTTTGATGCTTTTGGGCATGTTATTTTGATTGCTTTATTTGTGACAGAAGAACAAGGTTACAGAGCTCAATGGACGGCGAGTTGCATGTAGAGCAGCAAGTCCCATCTGGGATCCTGAGAGGCATAAATTTCAATATCGTAACTGAGGCAGATGCAGTAAGTATTTGTTAAATTATATGGAAGATAATCTGTATAATTGTCCTTTCATGAATCTCAGATCAGATGGTAATAATGTTAATTCTGCTCTGATGTTTTTGGTCTGGTGGGGTACATCATTTGTATTAATGATCTTTCTGTTCAATAACCCTAATGTGAAAACATCAGATCAGCTGTCTCATTCTTGTATCCTATTATGTTTCATTAATGAATCCCTTTATATTTGGTAACTTTTTCTTTCTATTTAAGCTACGGGTAGTTAAATCTTACAAATCCTGATTTGAATTTATAAGATCGTTTGAGATAGCACCTCTTTGATATGAATTGTTAGGATGAAGCCCATGTCATAAGGAATCTTAATGAATCTACAGAAACCTAAAGGGAATTACATCATTTGTGATTTGAAAATGCTTTCTAGCAATTTGATACTCTATTAAACCTGACAACCAAAAAAACTCTCTTCTTTTGGCCATTTTTCTGTGTCAAACTAAGCTTCGCAAAGCCCTTTTAAGGGCATCAAGGTTTAAATACACCATTCTTTGCCTCTCCATATGAATTTCAAATCAAAAATAAAATTTTCACATGTTGTGCTCAAGAAAGGAAGCTTTGAAGCCATTTTTCTAAAGTTTAAAGAGGCTGTGATTTTAAGTATTTTATGGTGCTTTGGATTTCTTGATTGCTAAGTGAAAAGGGAAGTGAAAAAATGATCTCACACGGGATCATTTTACTGGTGTCAATGATTATTCTTTTATGTTATGATTTTAATATTGGTTTGGGGAAACAATGACATTGCAAGTGAGCCTTTAGTACTGTGGTTTTGAATGTATATTTTTATATCAAAGCAATAATATTATGATATTGTATCAGGAGAAGGCATCTGTCCTACAAATTGAAGCAATCAATGAGGTCACTGATCCAAAGTTGGGAGTGCCAAACCCAACTGGTCATTGCCCCACATGTGGTGCCAAAGATGCGAAGCACTGTGAAGGTGTAAATCAAGAACTTAAAGATTGTTTTTATATCTTGTTGTGTTCCTATCCTTCTTATTGTTACTTGAATCATGTCGTTTTTTAATTTTCATTTTGCAGGCCATTTTGGAGTAATAAGATTTCCATGCACAATACTCCACCCATATTATATATCAGAAGTTGCACAGATTTTGAATAAAATTTGCCCAGGATGTAAATCCCTTCGGCAGCGTAGGGTCAAGGTTAGGTAACTCAATCCATGTGCTGAGCCTTAAGATTGCTGCGCTATAAGGACGCATTTCTGTCATAGTTTTATGCGGTGTTTTTATGTTGGACCATTCAAGCCTTTTTTTTTCTCCCCAAAGTTCAAGCAAATGCGCACACACTCACAATGTTGCCCCTAGCAGGGCTCTAACACTCAACCTCCCCTTTGGAGAGAAGAGACCATACCATCTAGGCTATAATGCCCATTGGTACCATTTAACCATAATTTGTATTATTATTTTCCTTGTTTGCTGTCTTATTTCTCCTCAATTTGGTTCACTGGTTGCTGCTGCCTGATTCATAGAAGATGCATTTATCAAGTCACTGTCATGCCATACGAAAGATTGGAGAGTGCATTGGTTGAGATGATTATAGTCTTTAGTCAAATTATTATGTAAAATAGAGATGTATTGTATGCATTTAATGATGATAAAAGTTGCTGAATTGAAATAAGATGCTTACATGTATTAAGAGTAGCAAAAGATGACCCAGGTGAATCAAAAGGAGCATGACAATTATATAAGGAATCTTGGTGGTGGAATGAACAAGTCCAAAACGCCGTAAAAACAAAACGGGAATGCTATAAAGCTTGGCAAAAAACTAGAAATAGTAAAACCTTTTAAAAGTACAAAAAAAAAAATCAGCACGGAAGTTCTAAAAGTAGGAAGTGAAGCAAAATATAGAGAATATGGTGATCACTATCAAAATTAGGTACAAAAGATTGGGAAAAGAATATGTATAGACTTGTTAAACCTAGAGACTAGAAACTAGACATTTTAGCCATATTATGAAGAGCAAAATTTAAGGGTTTTAGTAAAAGTTGATAAAATTAAAGAAAGGTGGAAATCTTATTTTGAGGAATAGTTAAATGAAAATCATCTAGGAAGTTTAGTCTTTGAAGAATATAGTATACTGGGTATAACATAATTTTCCGCAGGGTCAGGAATGTGAGGTTAAAAGGGGACATACAAGATAATAAATTAACAGAATGTCTAACGAGTGCCATAAAAATATCGATCTATAAAAATAAAGGGGACATATAAAGTTGTAATAATTATCGTTTTTATAAATTATTGAGTCATACTATGAAAGTTCCAGAGAGAGAGAGAGAGAGAGAGACTTAACAACTATTAAGATGAGAAACTGAAGTGTCGGAAAATCAGTTTGGATTCATGCCGAGGAGGTTGATGATGGAGGCTATTTACTTATTGAGGAGACTAATGGAAAGATGTAGAGAGAAGAAGAAAGATCTCCATATGATTTTTATTGATTTAGAGGGGACTAAGAGGGTTCTTAGTGATCTAATAAGGGGCTTTTAGAGAATAAAGGAGTCACAAAGGGATATATTGACACATTAACGGACATGTATATTAGATGTGTGACTATAGTTAGAATGACTGTAGGAGAAAAAAATGAATTTCTAATTACCGTAGGCTTACATCAAGGGTCAGCATTAAGCCCATAATTTTTTGCCTTAGTATTGGAGGAGCCAACAAGATATATTCAAGATGATATTTCATGGTGAATGCTTTTTGCTGATGATATTGTTTTAACTGATGAGACTAAAGGAGTCCATGTCAAATTGGAGGTTCGGAGGGAAATTCTAGAATTTGAAGGCTTTACAATACATAGAAATAAAACTTAATATACGGAGTGTAACTTTAGGATGGAGTGAAAATTGTGGATCAAGAGGAACAAAAATGTGAAAATTTTCGTTATTTGGGCTCAATTATCCATATGGAAGGAGAAATAGGAGATGATGTTAATCATGGAATTAAGGCATGATGTGTTAAATGGAGGTGTGCTTCTAGTATATTGTGTGATTAGGGTATTCTGTTAAGATTGAAAGAAAAGTTCTATAGAACTGCTATTAGACTAGTCATACTTTATACTTTATGGGACAGAATGTTGGGCAGTTAGGAAACAACGTATGCGTAAAGTGAGTGTGGCAGGAATGCAAAAATTGAGATGGATGTGCGACAAGACAAGAATAGAATTTGAAGTGAATACATTTGTGAGACGGTTGAAGTAGATTGGAGATAGAATGAAAGAAAATCAATTAAGATGGTTTGGACATGTGCACAAAAAACATTTAAGTACACCAGTTTGGAGCTAGAAGGTGTAACATGGTCCTCATTGAGGGTAATGCTAGGGGAAGAGGAAGACCAAAGTTAAGGTGCTTAGGGTAAGGAAGGAAGGATATGATAATATATGGTTTGACTGAGACTATGGATTTAGATAGAGTGGAATGGAAGAATAGGATTCATGTAACTGAACCCCAAGTAGTCGAAAAAGGCCTTGTTTGTTGTTATTGTAAAAGTTGCTGAACTGGAGACAAAATGTTAAATTTATTTCAGTTTGGGATTCCTCTTCATATTATTCTTCTCTTTTGTTACGAAAAACGTTGCGAACTGAGAACAAATCAAGATTCATGACAGAAAAGTAAACACATCACACACAAAGAACACAAAGATTTATGTGGTTCGGCGTAAGCCTACGTCCACGGTGAAGATGTGGCGAAATATTTCACTATGCGAAAAATAGGATTACAAGTTTCAACCCCCAACCCCTAGCACTCTCTTTCACTCTATTTCTTGTGGTTTTAGTGTTCTCTTGTAATACACCCCAAACCCTAAACTCTGGCCCACGACCCACGAGAAAAAAGGGTCAAAGAAAATTTTTAGTCCGAAAACGGGTCGCAACACGACCCACCGAAACAAAATCCGGGCTACAACTTCACATCTTTCAACTAAATTTACTTAGTATTGACTGTAGAGTATGTTGATCCTTAGATTGAATGACTTTGATCATGTTGTGCCATAATATTTTTATCATCAGTTTTGATTGAGATCTTCTCTTCGGGTTCTTTGCTTGCTTGTTTTGAAAGTTGATTTACGTGAACATCGTGAAGCAATATGGGAAAGTTTTGTTTGCTGTGATTCTGTTATCTGTAAAAATATAGAGTTTATGTAATATTAGTAAGGGAAAAGAAACAAGTGAAAGCATTCGGCTGGTGCTTTGGAAGATTTATATGACCTTAAAATTGAACAGTCAATGGAAGATTAGGAAGGCAACAACACTCAATTGTTTAATAGGCTTCTTTGTTGAAGAACTTAAGAGTTCACATATAAACCAAATTTGATGAATAATTGGAGAAAATTTCGTTAGTACTCATTGGAAGGCAATAGATTGGAACTTGATCATGAGAACATTGAAGTGCTTCATTTAAGAGTATCAACCTCTAGGGTAGGTAATCATCCTTTTAAAGGAATCCATCTGGTTATAGTGAAAATTGGTTTGCAAGGTGGCATACCATTCATCATTTAACTTATGGTATTCTGAAGCTTCACCATTTATTTAAGATGCTAAAGGGCTAGCCCAGTGCATAAGGCTCCTGCCACTGCAAGTTCGGGGGTGGGGTTGATGTATGCAGCCTTACTTCCGCATGCGGAGAAACTGTTTCCTGCTTTGAACCTGTGACCTCCAGGTCACAATGAAGCAGCCTTACCTTTGGGCAAAGGCCCGCCTATCTATTTATAATGTTAATGTAAAAAAATTTATTTCTGCTGCAGTGTTTTCCTTTGACGTTTCATGGTACTTGGAGTGACATTTTTGCTAATTCAAAGTCTGTTGACATTCTTGTTGTCTCGATTTATTTCTAATACACAGATGTTGGAAATTATATGATGTATTCTATTCAGGATCTATGTTCAATTATTTGTTATAGCTAAACGTGCTTAATATAAATATTAGCCCCACCTTTATTAGATGTTGATCTTAAAACAACTTTCACGGCTAGCTAAATGTTTGGTTTCTAGTTGTTTGCTTGCTGATGACGGTTCTCCTGTATAGGGCGCTGATTCAACATCAAGACAGCGCCAGGCTAGAAATTGCAAATATTGCGATGTAAGTTTCTTTGGCAATTATTATGCACTTTGCTCCTTTTACCTTCATAATCTTCAAACTCATGTTTTATTTTTCCTTTTGCCTATGTAATTTCTGAACTCATTTTTTTGTCTGATCAATAGGGAAGCATCAAAGACTTCTATCCAAGAATGAAATTTAAAGTTTCCATGAAAGATATGTTTGGGAAGACCGCAATAATAGCTGAAGTCAATGAAAACTTGTTGAAGAAGGTTCGAAGTAGAGGTTCTAGGGAAGTTCTGGCTTCTGATTATTGGGATATCATTCCAAAAGATGCACAACAAGAAGAAAGTTTACTGAAACCAAACAAAAGAGTCCTATCACATGCCCAGGTAGGATTCACCAAAACCTTTTTTTCACTTGTGTGCACGTGTCAATCTTTGCATCTTTCGTTCTTTCTTTTTCAATTTTAAGCTTCTTTTTCTCCCTCTTCCTTTTTATTTGTTGGGTTTAAATTATATCTTCACACCCCTTGAACTACGTCCAATATTACTATGCACCCTGTAAATTTTACAATGCGTCAAAGTACTCGATAGAACGATAAAACTTTGGAGAGACGAAACTAAACAATGGGATTAATAGAAAATGATGAATTACAACATTATGCCTTTCAACTATTTTTGTGCAGCATCTTTTATTTTACTTTTTGCTTCTTTCAGTTAATTCTTCTCCTAAATCAGAGCCGTGTCTTGCTAGTGATAATATTTTCATGAACCATGTTTACGGTTTTAGCATTTGTAATAAGCCATGTGACACGTGCGTCAATGGAAAACAGTCTGGAACAAACCTATGTTGAAGCACCCTAACATTGTCATCTCTATGTATATGAGGCACCAGGAGGGCCAAGTGACTTGCCCACTTGTGCCAACCCGTTGGGGTTCACTATTGATTTTTTCAAAATATGTTGCCTGGACTGGTGTAGGAGTGTTGGTGTATGTATGTATGTGTCTAAGCATCAGATTTACCCAATCCCCAAGACCAAAGACAAGTGGACGTTGTTGAATATTTATATTTATTAGGGTAAAATACACCGACTCCCCTGAGGTTTGGTGAAATTACACTTGGCATGGAAGTTAGAAAAAGTTCTATCGTATTCCCTTGAACTTTGGCATGTGGTAACAGTAACCACTCTTTGTCCAAATTTCCATTTGCTCCGTTATAAAATTGAGTGTGCTGACCAAAATACCCTTTAACCTGTTTGTACATGCTTCTTACTAATACTCCGTAGAATGGATCTGACTTTTAATCCATTCTATGGAGAATCTATAGATACTATCTTTTCTTTATTCACTTATTAGCCAAGGACTTTTTCCAAACACAAATATTGTCTAATTTTTTCTTTGAACTGCTGAAAGTCTCTCTCTCTCTCTCTCTGAAGTTGTACATGCTTCTTACTAATGCTAACCATGTTCCTATTTATGATGCCATGTTTTCTTTTTTCCTTTTTAGGTTTATCATATGTTGAAAGATGTTGATCCGAGGTTTCTTAAAGAGTTTATTTTAAGCAAAAATTCTCTCTTTCTCAGTTGTTTCCCTGTAACTCCCAATTGTCATCGCGTGTCAGAATTTGCGCAACATATGATCTTCGTGAGTAAAAAATATTTTTAATGGCTCTTTTGTCTTTGTTGATATGCTTGGCGAATCTTAAGATCTTATGCGACTCCTTTTTTTTCTTTTCTACATTTTTGCTTGTACGTGGTAAATGGTTTCAGGATGAGCGCACGAGGGCTTACAAAAAGCTGGTTGATTTTAGAGGAACCGCCAATGAGTTGAGTTTGCGTGTTCTTGACAGCCTAAAATCCTCCAAGGCAAGTGGCACTGTGTTTCCTTTGACTCATTTAAGTCACTCTTTGAGTAATCTCATGCTAATGGCATACAGTTGAACTTATAATACTGCAGATACACTCTGAAAAATCATCAACTAATGATTCTGCTTCCTATTTACCAAAAAAGGATTCTGCTTCTAGTATGTCTGGCTTGAAATATATCAAAGAAGTGCTTCTTGGGAAGCGAAGTGATCATGCCTTCCGCATGGTCATTGTTGGCGATCCAAATATAAAGCTCAGTGAAATTGGATTACCATGTTATATTGCAGAGAGGTTACAAATATCTGAGCAATTGAATTCTTGGAACTGGGAGAAGCTGAACACTTGCTGTAATCTACGCATTCTTGAAAAGGGAGAGATTTTTGTTCGCAGGAAAGGTGGTCTGCTTCGTGTAGGTTTTATGGATAAATTGAAGATAGGGGACATTATATATAGGCCCCTGATCGATGGAGATATTGTCTTGATAAATAGGCCTCCATCTATTCATCAACACTCCTTAATTGCTTTATCTGTTAAGGTGCTTCCCATAAATTCAGTTCTTTCAATAAACCCTCTTATCTGTTCTCCTTTTCGTGGGGATTTTGATGGTGATTGTATTCATGGTTATGTTCCTCAATCAATTGATTCTAGAACTGAGCTCCATGAGCTTGTTTCTCTGAACAAGCAGCTAATTAACAGACAGAGTGGTAGAAACCTTCTTTCCCTAAATCATGATAGTTTAACTGCAGCCCATTTGGTTGTCGAAGATGGGGTAGTCTTGAATCTTTTCCAAATGCAGCAGCTGCAGATGTTCTGCCCTCGTCAGCTGGAATTGCCAGCAATTGCAAAAGCAACTTCACCAGATGCTTGTTTTTGGACTGGGAAGCAATTATTTAGCCTTCTTCTGCCCCCAGAATTTGAATATGCTTTTCCGTCAAATGGTGTTTATATAAGTAAGGGGGAGCTTCTATCTTCATCTGATGGATCTTCCTGGCTACGTGACTCTGATGGGAACCTTTTCCATAGTCTTGTCAAACATTGCCAACAGAAGGCTCTTGACTTTCTCTATGCTGCCCAGGAAGTTCTTTGTGAGTGGTTGTCAATGAGGGGCTTGAGTGTTTCCTTGTCCGACCTTTACCTCTCTTCTGATTCACACTCTCGAAAAAATATGATCGACGAAGTCTCTTGTGGTTTGCGTCAAGCAGAGCTGATCTCCCATATCAAACTATTGATGGTGGATTCCAATCAGGATTTCCTTGTTGGAAGTGGTGAGGAAAGTGAAAGTGCTGTTGATTTTGGGGTGGAGCGCATGTGTTATGAAAAGCAGAAGTCAGCGGCACTTAGTCGAGCTTCAGTCTCTGCTTTTAAGCAAGTGTTCTGGGATATTCAGAATTTAGTCTACCAATATGCAAGTAAGGACAATTCTTTACTGGCTATGTTAAAGGCTGGAAGCAAAGGCAATTTGATGAGATTAGTCCAGCATAGCATGTGTCTCGGTTTGCAGCATTCATTGGTTCCATTGTCTTTCAGAATTCCCCACCAGCTTTCTTGTGCTGCTTGGAACAACCACAAGGCACCTGCCTCAACTCAGAAGACTAACAATATTTCTGAATGTGCTGGGCCTTTCATCCCGTACGCTGTGGTTGAAAATTCTTTCCTCACAGGCTTAAATCCTCTTGAATGTTTTGTTCATTCATTAACAACTCGAAATAGTTCCTTTAGTGACAATGCCGATCTTCCTGGGACTTTGAACCGGAGGCTTATGTTTTTCATGCGTGATATATACATTGGATATGATGGAACTGTGAGAAATGCTTATGGGAATCAACTTGTTCAGTTCTCCTATGATATTGAGGCCATCTCTTCGAGTAATGATACTGACTGTTCCTTTGATGACAACACTAATGCTTGTGGTGCAATGGCTAGCGAACCTGTTGGTTCATTGGCTGCTTGTGCCATTTCTGAAGCTGCGTACAGTGCTTTGGATCAACCAATTAGTGTACTTGAAACATCGCCTCTTCTAAATCTTAAGGTGCTATATCTCTTTCCTCCACCAATTCCATAAAAACATTTCTAAATTTTTAGAGCTTTATTAATTTTTAGGTATAGTGACAAAGTTAATTTAAAGAAGTTCCATGTCCAAGCATCTAATTATTAATTCCTGAATCTAACAGAGGATGAACCCAATGGTATCCCCAAATTTCTGGAAAAAAAAAAAAAAAATCACAAATAGTTATAATTGCGTAAGCTGATCTATTAAAACTTCTGTCAATTGGTTTATTTGATAGGTGGTGATGTTTGAAATTCTTTTTCCTATTTTCCTTATATATATCTAACCTTTATGGAAGGGGGTCAGTTCTGGGAATTTAGTAGCATGCTGTGGGTTTTGTTTGAGAAGTTCAATTTGTCTCCCTTTTTTGTCCTCTCCTTTTTTACCTTAGTCCTGATACTATTGTGTCTTAGATGATAATGATTCATGAGCTTGCACAAACAAAAATGCATAAGGTTGACTTTTCTTGGCAAACTATAATTAGTTATATTCCCTTTCTTATACTACACATATTTTTTTTATTATCAAGTTTCACTTATAAAGTAACTCAAGAGAGGTGCTTGATTATTTGTCAGTTATGCTTCCACCTTATGCAGTCATTATTTTGTGTCATGTGTACATGACGTGTTAGTGCTTGACATGACATAAAAATATGCCTTGGTAGGAGTGTCCCTGTTCATAGTGTACATGGACAATCAGATACATTCCATGCTCACACACAATGCACAGACACATGTAAGGATCATTATTTCTTTTTATTTTGATTCACATGTATATTTATGTGCTGAAGGGGCTTTGATGCATATTGCGTCAACCATAATACACGAGCAATGACAAATTAGATGAGTTCCAAATTTTCTAAGTCTGATATGAGAATATGGTGTCATATTTAGCAAAATGTGAACTGCATGTTTCATTTATTCAGTAGCATATTCAAGTTTTCTATTAGTATATATATATATATATCCTAATGCTGCACTGTAAACAAATTCTATGGATTCTCTCACATACATATAGGCAAAAAGTTATCCAAGGTTTAGCAAGTTTTTGTTAAAATAATGTGATGTCAAAATTTTCTAACATTGATTAATACTGTCCAACTCTAGGAAAAGAGATTTGGGGGTTAGAGTATCTGATGCATAACCAATACAAATACTTTTCTTGATCTGAATAATCTTTCACACCCTCTAGGACTGTATGAATGAAAGAGCCACTTTTTAGAGTGTAAACTTTAGTGACTTAGAAGCTTGTTTGTTGTTTTAATGAGACGAAGCATAAGAAGTACTTATCCACTGGTTAGGTTGTATGCAGACGGGGTAATTGAATTTTAGCAAGTGCTAAAGTTACATTTAATTGAGTATTGAAGCTGGAATTTTTTTTGATAAGTAAGAATTTTATAAAAAGCGCTCAAAAGGGGAGCGAAACCCATGGAAACGAGATGAAAAAGCCACAAAAAGCCTCAAGCCTTCAAAGAGGCCAAAAAAATAATAATCTCCTCAACAGAACGATAATCTCTCCCTGAGACCCAACAAAAAAGAGTAGAAATAATAGAGAACTTAAGCATAGAAATGGGTTTCTCCTTGCTATCAAAATATCTCCGATTCCTCTTTTGCCAAATGCACCACCAAACATAGAGAGGGGTAGCTCTCCAAGCATCCCGGATGAGCGCCCCAACTGAGAAACCTCTCCAAGCCTCAATCAACTCTCTAGAGGAACAGGGTATAACCCAGGGGACCCCAAATAACCCAATCATCATATCCCAACAATCTTTGGCCATACTGCAATGCAACAGAAGGTGATCCATTATCTCCTCATCGCGTCGACACAAGTAACAACGATTGATAACCACCTGCACTCCTCCTCAAACTATCCTGGGTTAAAATCCTACCCAAGACAGAAATCCAAGCAAAGAAGGCCACCTTACGGGGAGCCTTGGAGCGCCATATAGCCTTCCAAGGGAAAATGCCACCCTCCCCAACAGAAAGGCACCTGAAAAAGTATCTCACCTCGAATCGACCTTGAGGGTGTGGACTCCAAAGCCAAGTAGCCAACAATCAGCCTCTCATGAGAGATCACCTGTCGATACAGTAACTCCAAAAAACGAGTGACCTCCTCAATTTCCCAATCCTGAAAATGCCTCCTAAACTGAACGTCCAAAGGTAGTCTTCCATTATCAAGATGATAATAGTCAACCACCAAGGCCTGCCTGTTAGAAGCAATCCTGTAAAGCCGAGGGAAAGAAAGAGCAAGGGGAAACTCCCCACACCAAAGGTCCTCCCAAAATCTGATCCTCCTACCATCCTTGATCCGAAAGCGAACATGATTACAAAAAACGTCCCATCCCTTTCGAATGCAAGTCCAAACCCCCACACCCCTAGGACCACGCACCTCAAGAGAACACCACCACCGCTGATTTCCCCAAACTTGCTGGCAATAACTTTCCTCCAAAGCCAATGCCTCTCGACCCCAAACCTCCAAAGCCATTTCCCAAGAAGAGCCCTATTGAATTTAAAAATTGGGTTATAGATCCACCGAAGTAGAAAGCCTTAACCGGATGTGTTAACAGGTAAGCCCGAAGGCTGTTCCCGTCCCTGTCAGGGGAGATGCCAACCATCTCTCCTTTCTACGAACACCTGCAAATCATTGTACAACCCTAAAATAAAGTTTAGTGTGGCTGCTGGGATTTTAACAGCATTCTAATTTAAATGCTTAAGTTGTTGAAGTGTTCTGTAATTAGCCCCTGACAGGTACCCAAACTCTTCTAGTCTTCTTCATGAGTGGGTTATCGTGTAACCGTATTATAGCTTTCAGGGAGTTGTCTATATTTGAACATAGTATCTTTCTACTATCATACCACGATAACAACAGATTACTTTAGAAGTTTAATCTGTTTCGAGAGCTTTGCAATTTATTTTATTTATTTCATCAACAACTATTGTGTTATTCTGAGAGTACCTGACAGAAATTAATGGAGTCCAATATGATTGTACAGAAAACACTGGAATGTGGTGTGAAAAAAATTAGTGGTGATAAAACTGCTTCACTGTTCTTGTCCAAGAAACTTGGAAGATGGACATATGGTTTTGAATATGGAGCTTTAGAAATTCAGAATCACTTGGAGAGACTACTCTTTTCAGACATTGTTTCTACTGTTATGATATTGTAAGTTATTTATTTATTTATTTTGGGTAATTTTGTAAGTTGTTATTTTCTTTTTTAATTTGTTATCTTTCCTTTTCGATTGTACATAATGATTCATCTCTTTCTTTCTAATTGATGTGCCCTGTGGGTACTAGCTTCTCCCCACCGACTCATGGCCGTACACATAGCAGTCCATGGGTTTGCCATTTTCATATTTGTAAGGTATATTACTATCTAAAAAATACATCTTTTCTGTATCTTTTTTAGTCCATTCTCTGGCATAAATTTGTGGTCTTTCAGGAAATAGCAAAGAGGAGAAGACTGAAACTGGATTCTGTCATTGATGCTCTCTGCGTGAATTACAATTCGTCCAGAATGAGACTAAAAAACAACCTCCCAAACTTGCATATAACAAGCAAGTAAGCTTTTTTCCCATAGAACTATGGTTTTTAGTCGCTGAACATAAAGCTTAATTATGGTTTGGTGAACTCCACGTACCATGCTGTGTACATAGACTGGTTCAGATATATGACTTTGAATATTTATCATATGAAATCGTTTTGGGTTGTTGGCATTCCATAGACTCACACATCTACAGATTATTGTTGGCTGTAGCTTTAGTGTCCTACATTTTACATTGTTGATTAATTTGCAGGGATTGTGGTGTAACTGACAAGCAGAAAGAAAATGAGGCCACATTTTGCATTACAGTCACAATAGTTGAAGGCTCCAGGAACTCCTGTGTACAATTAGAGAACCTTCGAGATACGGTGATACCATATCTTCTTGGAACTGTTATAAAAGGTTATTATTGAACTAGATATATCACTGCTACGTCAACCTTCATTTTATGTGAAGTTCATTTCTCTTGTTCGGTTTATTATTATTCAATGAATGTTCTACTTTTGCTTCTAAGGTTTATGCGCAAAGAATGAGAAACGGAGACAAGGGATCAAATCTCCTGTCACCTTTGTTGTGAAGCACAAGGCTTTTATTTGGATCATGCTTCACCCCTGGAATTTTGCCTATGTTTGATATGTGCCCCTCAAGAAAGGAAAAGGGCTTTTTAATTTTTTTTTTAATTTTTTTATTATAATAATTATTATTTTTTATTGGTGTTGGTTGGGGGGGGGGGGGGGTGTTTCTTACAAATTTAAGACATATAGTTGTAGGTACACGACTCCCCCATTACACATGGCACCGAGGTGGCAGTCGACGTGTTATCCTTGCAACTAGACATGTGACATTCCCAATATTTACAATCTAGTCAAAATTATCTTTCTCTACGTATGCTGCTTGTGTAGCATGATAAACCAAGTCCAGTGACCTCGAGACTACTCATAGATACCAAGGCATAATAGATTATTGTACCATGAAGGAGGCTATATCTCCACATTCTGATGACCGTGAGATTCTCTCTTCTTCGCCAGTCTACCTTATTCTTTATTATTCTCAATTTAAATTTGTTAATCGACTGACTCGTCTTATGACTACCATAGCAAGTTCATTTCCAAAAAGATTATATTATCTTCAACTAGTCATTATTTAGAATATTTTTTACCATTGAAGGATTTAAATATTAAAGTTTCACCCTCTCTAATAGCTTAAGCTTTTGGAGTAGATGATTGTTAACATGGTATCAGAGCCTAAGGTCTCGAGTTCAAGCCTCAACGTCAACCTAATTAAAAATTGAAAAACATGCGTTGGACCAAAAGAAGGCCACACGTGAGGGGCGTGTTGAAGGGTATAAATATTAAAGTTACACCCTCTCTAACAGCTTAAGCTTTTGGAGTAGATGGTTGTTCACAGTTACCCTGTCTTCTCCACAAGCTCATGGCTAATTTTCAGTTGAATTCTCTTGTCTCATTATTAGCTTATATGCTTACTCCTGGCTCAGTTGCCGCGTCAGTAGAATAAGCTTTGGCAGATATCTCCTGCTCTGGGTACATGACCTGCCTCTTCCACAGGCTTATGCCTTTGACATGGCTTCTTTGCAGTCTTCTTTGGCCCTGTAATCCGTCTCAACTCTGGTTAATCGCTTTTATATTTAATTTAAGCCCTTGTATTTATTTATTAGTATTTCATAAATTTGAAAAGGAGTAAAGGACCTAAATTTGTGATGTAACTTTATAATTCCCCAATTGATTTATTTATCAAAAAATAATAATTCCCCAATTGATTTAAAAATACACTTGACCCATCCTCATAATATTTCTTATAACAAGTTACCATATTCAATTTTTGGATACTTTAGCAATGTCCCTTTACACATGGAGGTGACAAGGATAGGACAGTTAGTCAAGCAACAAACCTGACACGCATGCCCGAAACGGAAACTTGCACTTGTTTCTGGGTAACATAGCCTTTTGCACTACCTGTATTAGGAGCAATATTTGAGGGCCTTCTACATCTTGATTTGCAGCTATAATCATTGCCGTCTTTTAAGTACACGGACATGTCATAACTATCTGCATAGTTACCGTCATGACCCACTTAGTGAAACATGAGCATGTCATAAATTTCTGGAATTTCAGGAATGTGGCTGATGTATAGAGCTTGCCAGGTGATCCTTTCTCAAGGTCTGTGTCCAGCATTACTTGGCTTAAATTTGTTTGGACAATATGCTCTATATGACATGATGACACCATATTGACCACATTTACCATGTATGGCTATTGGCCGAGGGGCTGTCCCATTGACGTGTGGAGGATCCTAGTGAACTGTGCTCAAGCTTGTTGCGGATGTCCATTTTCTTTGTGCGAACCCTATCGCTGCCATAGCCACCCCTAATACCAAAATGCTTCCTTTGTACATTGTCCCATTTTACCAGACATTCATCGTGCATATGGTGGTATACAATTGGATTATATGAAGCATAGCACGATTTATTGAGTCTTGAGACTGTCAAGTTGCACGAGCACTGCGTTTCTCTTACTTATAAACTATAATTAGACTTCCTACACCGAAGGCATATATTATATTTGACTTAGATCGTATCGAATATGTGTTTGTACTGTTACTTTGTAGACACTGGTGTTACATTCCACGTGGCTTGGTTTATATATATATATATATATATATTTTGATAAGTCAAATATATAAAAACCGCTTAAAAGTGGAGCGGATCCCAAACATACAAAAAGGCCAAAAAAAACAACTCAAGCCTTCAAAGAGGCTAAAAAGAGAACAATCTCCTCAATAGATCTATAATCTCTCCTTGAAACCCAACAAAAAAGAGTAGCATAGCAACAGGCTTCTCCTTTCTGTCAAAATATCTTCTATTCTTCTCGAGCCAAATGCACCACCAAATACAGAGAGGTGTAGCCCTCCAAGCATCCCGAATGAGAGCCCCAGCTGAGAAACCTCTCCAAGCCTCAATCAAACCTCTAGAGGAACAAGGCATAACCTAAGGAATCCCAAACAAACCAAGCATCAAATCCTAACAAGCTCTAGCCATGTTGCAATGTAACAAAAGGTGATCAAACGTCTCCTCATTGCAAAGGCACAAGTAACAACGATTGACCACCACCTGATTCCTCCTCCTCAAATTATCCTGGGTTAAAATCCTACCCAAGACAGAAGTCCAAGCACAGAAGGCCACCTTTAGGGGAGCCTTAGAGCGCCAAATAGATCTCTAAAGGAAAGGACCACCATCACCAACCGTAAGGCACCTAAAAAAGGACCTCACCTCGAACCGACCCTGAGAATCAGGATTCCAAAGCCAACAATCCTACTCCCCATGAGAAATCACCTGACGATACAGCAACTCCAAAAAATGAGTGACCTCCTTAATCTCCCAATCCTGAAAGTGCCTTCTAAACTGAACATCCCAAGACAGTCTTCCATTATCAAGATGATAACAGTCAACCACCAAGGCCTGCCTAACAGAAGTAATCCTGAAGTGCCGTGGGAAAGAAAGAGCCAGGGGAATCTCCCTACACCAAGTATCCTCCCGAAATCTGATCCTCCTACCATCCCTGATTAGAAAACAAATATATTTGTAAAAATCATCCCACCCCTTCCGAATGACAGTCCAAACCCCCACTTCCCTAGGACCACGCACCTCAAGAGAGCTCCACCCACCACTACTCTCCCCAAATTTGCTCGTAATAACTCTCCTCCAAAGCCACTGCCTCTCAACCCCAAACCTCCAAAGCCATTTCCCAAGGAGAGCCTTATTGAAGGGCAACAACCTTGTAATACCTAAGCCTCCACTCCGAATTGGGCAACACACTTGCTCCCATCGAACCAGATGATACTTGAACTCCTCAGATGATACTTGAACTCCTCATCTCCCCCCCCCCAAAAAAAAAGGGAATATTGCGCTGCAATCTCTCAATTCTCTCATCCACAGAGGAAGGAATCTGAAAGAGCGAGATGAAATAAGTGGGGAGCCAAGAAAGGGTACTCTTAATCAGAGTAACCCGCCCCCCTTGAAGAGGAATTGCTTCTTCCAACCTGCCAGCCTCTTCTCAAATCTATCCACAACTGGATCCCAGCTCCCCACGCATCTCGACGGGGCTCTTAAAGGCAATCCTAAATAAGAAATAGGGAATGACCCAGTGCGACATCCAAGAATCTGAGCAAACCTCTCAATATCAGGAACATCCCCAACCGACACTAAGACACTCTTACCGACATTCACCTTGAGCCTTGAGACAACTTGGAACCAAACCAAAACGTATCTCAAATGTCTCAATTGGGACTCGTCAGCATCACAAAGAACAAGAGTATCATCCGCAAACATCAAGTGAGAGATCTCTATTTGACTGGCCACATCCCTGCCCACCTGAAAACCACTCAAAAGACCCAACTCAACAGCCCTTTTCAACAGTCTGCTAAGTGCCTCCATCACAAAAAGGAACAGGAAAGGAGAAAGTGGATCCCCCTGTCTCAAACCTCTCGAGCTAGAGAAAAAACCTGTCGGAGCACCGTTCACAAGAACAGAAAAACGAACACTAGAAATGCAAAAAAGGATCCATTTCCTCCATCTCCCCCCAAACCCCATCCTTTCCATCAAGTAGATAAGAAAGCTCCAACTCACATGGTCGTACGCCTTTTCAATGTCCAACTTGCACAAAACGCCCGGAACCCCACTGTTCAATCTGGAGTCCACACATTCACTGGCAATAAGAACTGAATCCAAAATCTGATGACCTCCCGCAAAAGCATTATGAGAATCCAAAATGACACCATCCAAAACCTTCCTCAGCTTAGAGGCCAAGACTTTGGCAATCAACTTATAGAAGCAACTCACCAAGCTAATGGGGCAAAAATCTTTAACATCAAGCGCCCCTCCCTTTTTCGGAATGAGGGCAATGAAAGTGTCATTCAAACTCTTCTCAAAAGAGCCCTGAGCATGGAAAGCGTGAAAAGAGCCCATCACCTCCTCACAGACCACCTCCCAACACTCCAAAAGGAATCTCAAGGAAAAACCATCAGGGCCTGGGGATTTATCCTTGTTACAGCTCTTCAAAGCAGACAAAACTTCCTCTTTAGAAAAAGGCTCCTCCAGAGTAGAGCACTCATCACTCGAAATAGAATCAAAATAAAGCCCTGCAAGCAACGGTCTCCAACTAACTGGTTCTCTGAACAACAAAGAAAAGAAAATCAACAAAACCCTTACAAATCTCCACCTTCTTACTCAACCTCCCCATCCATCCGAATCCTCCCAATGTGATTGCCCCTTCTATGAGCATTGGCAAGACGATGAAAAAATTGTGTTATTGTTACCTTTCTTGAGTCATAAAGCTCTAGATTTTTGCCTTCACGAGATCTCCTCCATGACAGCAATCTCAGCAAACTCCGCCTGACACTCCACCCTCCTAAGTTTCAAGGAATCCGTCAAAAACCCCTGACCCTCCATTCTATCAATATCTGCAATCTCAGAGAAAACCCGATTCTTCCTCCAAACCAGATTTCTGAAGACCTCCTTGTTCTAAACTTTCAGATCATTCTTCAAAAAACGCAGCTTACCTGCGAGGGAATGACTTGGGGAACCAACCACTCCATAGCCCACCCACCAGGATCGGACTCGCTCCAGAAAACCCTCAGCCTGAAGCCACATATTCTCAAATTTGAATGGGGATCTTCGACTACGCAACCCACCACAATTTGATATCAATGGAACATGGTCAGATAACGGACGAGCCAAAGTGGCCTGAACAACATCTGAAAAATGTTCCTCTCAATCACTCGACACTAGGAACCTGTCAAGTCGAGAGAGAGTAGGAGGAGAGCGACCATTGGACCAAGTAAAGGGCCCAACAACCAAAGGCAAATCAATCAACCTAAACACATCAATGAACTTCGAAAAAGACTCCATCTCAGCTGTCCACTTGCCCCCCGAAGACCTCTTAAAAGGAGATCGCACAACATTGAAATCCCCTCCAATAAACCAAGGCAGCAACCATCTCCTACGGACCTCACCCAGTTCTTCCCAAAGCAAATGACGAACACTATCCTCTGTAGGACCATAAATACCAGAAAAAACCCACTGAAAATCATCCTCCATCACAGAGAAGATACATGAAGTAGAGCAAATCCCAACCTGAGACTCCAACATAGCCCCACACACACACACACACACACACACACTACGCACAATCAAATCCGTCATCTCCGCAATTTTTGTTTCTTGAAGACACACAATATGCCCACCCCCTTTCTGAATCACCGACTTCACCACTTTTCTTCGAACCGGGTCATTGAGACCTTGGACATTCCATGAAAGAATTTGTAGCTTCATAAGGAAACAATTGGGTTAACATTCTCTCCCCTCCCTCCACAATCCCTCTCCCTAGATCCCTTAGTTCTCCTTTCATAAGTGACAAGAGTCGTTGGGCTCAAAAGCCCCCTCTCATCCACCCCCATTGGAAAATCTCCTCTACTCCCCCTACACCCCATTCTCTCAATGTGCTGAGAATTAAGAACTTCAAGAAACACATAAGTTGCCTCCTCCATACGACTGTTAAAAGAAACTTCCAACCGAGAGCCCACCTCTACCCCCTTTTCTCTCAACCAAACATCTTCCACATCAGCCACTCCTGTAGCTAAACCATCCCCATCCGCCCCCTCCTCATCAGGTCTAACAACAGCTAAAGGAGTAAAAAAATCAAAATCAGTCTCACCCCCATTCCATTGAACCAACCCCAATTCCTCAAGGAGAGAAGGACACAACCCATTCTCTCCCTCCTCGGGAACCGACGAACATGGTGAGCTGCAAGCAAGTGGAGTTCCACAAACCTCTGCAGCCACAGGATCACTCGGCTCACTTGAAGGCCTTTCAAGACTAAATGAGACCGCAAATAACTCAACAACACAGCAGCAGTAGCATCATCCAAGAATGTTGTCTGGACTCAAATTAACATTCACAAGGCCCTAATCAAGAGGAGTGCCTGGTGGAGTTAGACTGCCATTCTCTCGTTCTCTTTTTGTGGGTTAGTCACCAGGGATCTCTACTACGTCGGGAGTAATACTTCCATGTCATATTCATTTGTAAGAACACACAATATCATTTCCTTTACTTTTTCTTATGTTAGCATGCATAAATTAGAACTCAATTAATTGTTTTTCTTGGCCCAGTTGAAGCTCTGAACGACAGCAAAAGCTTTAGTTGGCATTACAGGCTATCCTATTAAAAAACTTAATTGGAATTCAATCCATTTTGGTCCTGTTCATGAACTTCTTTGCAATTTTTTTCTGGTAATTCGAATTTGCAGTTTAGAGTGATTCCAGGATGAGATTTTTGTTTTCTAACCTTAATAGTGTTAAAAGCCTATATTTGCAATATTTTTTTGTTCAATTTAGCTTTGCACTGTGAGTCAGAAAAGAGTAATTAGCTCATAAGGAATATCACCCAGTAGATACAATTAGTGTCTTAACTTTTTCCTTTTCTTTTCAGGGAGGTTCGAACCCTTTTATTTTCTCTTTCCTTTAAAACTGAAATTTTATTTATTTTATGGAGAATGGATATTATATCATGAACATGCAATGGTTTACGTTATATTTAATGAGCTTTAATTATCTGTTTCTTTTGATGTTTAGGTTTCTATTTTTATTTTAACCCCTCCAACACAGCATAAATTTTATATGACATTATACTTTACTATTTGTGTCAGTTTTCATTCTGTATGTCATAACTAATATACGGTATTATATCCTAACAATGATCTAAAACTAGAAATATATCGGTTTGATATCTAGAGGCATTGGTGTTGAGCTTTACATGATAGTGGAGCTCATGCAAAGGCAATCTAGAAAGGAGTTGGTCATACTTTTCTAGCTTGATTGTGCTGAACTTTGTGAATTACCGTTCCACCAGGATTAATATTGAGTAGAGTCTACATTCACCTGTAACTATTAATCTCTACTGTCAAAAACACAAGCTTCTTGTAATTCGGTAGGTTGATTTTGGAAAGGTATTTCAATTTCATATATTCATCTGTGATGATTTTTTTATTTTTTGATTTTATTTATTTATTTTTTTTGTAGTAAATTCATCTGTGATGAATACAATCAGATAAGCCAAAACGTTTGTCAGGACCAATATGAACAAGCTGTGATGAATGAAATATTCTCGTATTTGCTGCCATTTTGGTGAGGGGTTTTTTTTTCCTCCTAGGGTTAGCTGACTTTTATCAATGGAGAGAACTTGAACCATTTTTTTCCGCATTTCTAGAGAAAATTTGCTGAAGCATTAGGATTTATTTTGGACTTCAAATGAACACTATTGGTGTTAAGTCACTACTACATGCTTAAAAATGGATCTGTTAGTCTGTTTTGATTATAGTTTTCAGCATATGTGTGGATAACGAAAGTTTAGGGTAATAATATCTCTAGCTTGTGAACTTTTAGCATTTGAATGTACAGAGAATTTCACAAGCCAAAGTAATCGTTAGATAAGGTTATTAAGTTTACCAGTACTTGATCTATTAGTTAAACATTTTCTAAATTTATGTGGATTGTGTTGAAAAAGACTAGGCGAGGTTACACTGAGTATCGATTTAGGTGCTGTGATAAGACATGTGATCTGTGAATTAGTAGGGGTATAGTTTCCACTCTTCATTTTAAAAGAAAAGAAAATACTAACACAAAAAAAAATATGGCCCCAGGTTGAGCTGGATAGTGAAATCTGTGTCCATAGCTGACTTCAAGTAGGTTGGACTTGAGGCCTTTTTGAGTCGGACCATGTGCCTATTACGGCACTTAAGCAGAGATCCTGTTGGTATTGGTGTTATTTTGGTCCTGTGAAATTTATACTACCAAAAAAGGTCTCTTCAAAGTACATTAATCATTTCTTTTTGTTGATAAATCTTCGTGTCAGTCCTAGAAAGAAAAATAAAGAAAATAGTATATCATTCTAAATTTGCATTATTTCTATGTTTTTGCCTTTCAATTATCTGTATTGTGATTGTAAGCTTTTTATTTATTTATTTATTTTTTATCTCACATGTTTGGAAATTATTTGTTCCTTTTTGATGTTTTGCAAAACATCTTGTAAATGTGAAACGTTTACTTGGTTTTTAGAACTTGTGCTGTGATTCACTTTATGTCAACCCACCTTTTTCTTTTCCAACGAATTCTACAGAAGCCAAAAGCTTTTTGATCTAATGAAGATGTGCTTTACGTGTTGAATAGACATTATCGATTATTTATATGATCTTTGAATTATCTTTTTAATTTCCGTCATGTTATCTAGGATTCCTTGAGATCAAGAAGGTGGATATCTTATGGAAAGATCAGCCAAATGTATCAAGATCTCATTTTAGTTCTTCTGGTGAACTCTATTTAAGGGTTTATATGTCTGAAAACTGTGATAGATCAAAATTCTGGAGCGTCCTTGTGAATAATTGTCTCCAAATAATGGACATGATTGATTGGGATCGCAGTTATCCAGATGACATTCGTGATGTGAGTTCGGCCTACGGAATAGATGTTGCATGGAAATGCTTTCTGAGTGTAAGTTCTGAGGAGGCATCCACCTTACTTCCTTTGGCTACTTCAGATTTTGTGAAACTTGTTAATATTTTTAATTTACAATTTGTGATTTTGAATGCAGAACCTGAAGATTGCAATATCTGATACTGGCAAGTGTATACTTTCAGAACATTTGCTTCTTGCCGCAGATTGTCTATCAGCTACGGGAGAGTTTGTTGCCTTAAATGCAAAAGGGTTGGCGCAGCAAAGAAAACAGACCTCTGTTTCTTCGCCATTCACACAAGCATGCTTTTCTGTTAGTTCTCATTGACATCTGTAATTTATTTATTTTATTCTTTTTAGATTAGCAGGGTGTGTATAAATCTATGTTCTGTCTCAGAATCCAGGCGATTGCTTCATTAAGGCTGCCAAGATGGGAGTTGTGGATAATCTTCAGGGGAGCATAGATGCATTATCATGGGGAATGATTCCTTCTATAGGAACTGGAGGACAGTTCGAAATGTTATATTCCCCGAAGGTAGATATTACCTTGTCCTATTTAATGTTATTGATGTAGCAAAATGTTCAGGGTGTTAGACTGGAAAAGTGAACAAATTACGTGTCTCAGTGATATTAAATACATACTAGGAGCTTATGCATAAACATAAACTAAATTCATGTGTATGTGTACACCAGTTGATCTACCCCATAGTTGTGACATTAGTGCCATCATCGATCAGTTTCATTCCTATCACACTCTATGATGTTTATTTATGAATTTCCTCATCACTTCTGAGTTTCGACCTTTGTTGAAACTAGCAAAATTTCAATATTTGAGAATCTTTTGAAGTTCTTAAGTTTTATAAATAATGAAAAGAGTGTAGGTTTAACTAGGAAAAAAAAAAAAGAGTGGAGGTTTTGTGCCCTACGTGGATTCTGTTCTCTCGCTGTCAGTTGACGAGGTCAAAATTAACTATAGAATTTATTAGGGAAATTAGCTCCAATCACATACATGTAATTGGATCTGAGTTCTTGGATTTCTCATGGCCCGTTGGCTCTTTCTAAGGCATTCTGGTCATCTTCTTGATCACATAATTGTGCATTGGGTTCTTTGGCTTCTATAATATTAGATTTTTTCGTGGAGAAACGACAGATTTTGAACTCGCTCAATAGTGGCATCAAGTTGCTTCTAGGCCAAGACACTTACCATTCCAGTCCTGATGGTATAAATTATAGGGATGCTTGAATTATTTTTTCATTAAATCAAGTTGCTCTTATATTCTTCTGATTTCTTTCCATCTATGCAACCTTTAGATACTGACATGCTTCCGAAAGTGTCAATGATGGATGTTCGGTTCTGGGCCATTTGCCCAGGTGGTATAACCTCTCCTCTCTCAAAGGGGAGGTGAGGGGTTGAGCCCCGTAGAGGGCATTTGTGAGTGTGTGCGAGTATTTACCTAGCCAAAAAAGAAGAAAAAAAAAATGTCAATGTATTAGTAGAAATGCATCAAATATTACATCCTGCGGCTATGGCATCCCTCAACCATGAACAAATAGACTGCAAAGCTTTCTCCCTATTCCCTACCAGATGAGGAACATGATTTGAAGCTCTTGAATAAAATCTAAAGAGAAACCAGGGTGCAAAGCTAATATATTTCTTATATCTTCCACCGCTACAATAAGGTTAAGGAACATAAAACCTCTTTGCGACAACCATCTCAACAAAATGCTTCAGCCATTGAGGCATCCGCCACATTTGTGAAAGAAACTATAGCCACCTTAAGAAATATACCGTCTGGGTTGCGGACAATGAGACCACCTCCTAGCATCGATGTTTGCTGTTGTTAATTGCTAGTCAGAAGTCATGTATGAACTTATCTTGCAGTTTGCCAGAGTATTGATCTATTTTGAACCTTTGAATGAACAAATCTTTGTGCTCTTTTTCTATATACTGTTATGTCTGTGTGTGGTTGGGAGGGGGAAGGAGTGCGCTTGGGAAGAGAAACTATTTTGCATTTTATGGTAGAATGTTGTATTTACTTCCACGTTCTAATCCTTTCTACTACATCATTGACCAGGGACATGAACTTGCTACTCCTATAGAGGTCTATGACTTGTTGGGTAGCCAGATCAGCTCTCTTGAACAGAATGTAAAGGTCAAGGCACCCAGCTGGCATGACCGTATGTCCAATAAATGTCACACTCAGCCAATATGTACATATGATGATATTGCTGTGAAAGGATGTAAAAATTTGGAAATATCGCTAACAAAATTAAGAAGTGTTATCTCGCTGAAGGACATTCAGAGGTTGTCTCAGGAATTGAAGTATATGCTACGCAAGTAAGTTGGCCTCTTCTAAAAGATCCTTTTCTCAATGCTGCGTTATATCATTTGGTACTAGTGAAATAACATAACATATATTAAGGTTGTATATCCTATATAGAATAATATGAGTTGTTCATGAACAGTTTTCAGTTCTCATTGTGTTGTATTTCTGTACTTAATTTTATATTGTAATAGTCCAACAATCTCCTATTGGTATGGAATTATTGGCAAGAATCTTGTTACTAATTTTTCCCTCTATGTAGCACCTCTCTTCAGGTTAGGGCTTGTAATTTTGACTATTCATTTGTCATAGGTTAAACATCTGATGTGTTTATTTGGGGATAAGGAACTATAATTTTATCGAGAAAAGGTTAAGAGAGTAAAACAAAAAGATGGATGTGGAAAGAAATTCAGCAACAGATTTACAACAGGAAAAAAAACAAAACATATGCATTAGAGACTTTTGTGACCTCCTAAAACTTGAGGGTTTCAACAACCTTTGAGGAAAATAGAGATGCCCTCAAAAAATTCAAGAACGGCTGCCTTTCTCTTAGATTATACTCTCTTAGACGATACACACACTTCTTCAATGGCCAAACTAGGAATCCACTTTTGCTGCTTGAATAGAAACAAACAAATCCAAGATCTCTCTCAACATATTGGTATAAGAGCAGGTAACCCGTATTCATTATTTATGTAAATGATTTCTTTTAGGGAAAATTACACAAACACCCCCTCATGTTAGGTCAAATCTCACATAAATGGACATTTTAGTTTTAATTTGCAGTCACATTCTGAAGAGTTAATCCGTATTTCACTCGCACCCCAAATGTCACTTTTCAGGGCTGTCAGAGTGCTTTTTACATGCAAAATGACTATGCTACCCTTTGACTTGCTGTTGACTTAAAAAAAATAGTATTTCAGTTATTAAATGACTCAACCACCCCCTAGATCCATTGTCTCTCTCACTAAAAATTAAGTTCTTCTCTCTCTCTACATATATACATACATATGTGTGTATATATATATATATATGAAATCAAGATCTCTTATTCTTACAAGGCTGCCATACCTGAGACTTGGACACATTCATCTTCCTGGCCTTTTAATTCTGTATAAATAGAATTAACACACACACACACACACAAAAGATTGTTGATGAAACAGAAGAAGGCATGATGTGTTCACGCACAACATAATATAAGTAGCCCACATAAACAGAAAATAAATAGCCCAAATTTGAAATACAAATCAGGTCAACTTGGAGTCCAAATTAGAATAGTGATTGGGCAAAATCAAGGACGACTTAGTTGAAATAAAAATCAGGTCAAATTGGATGGAGTCCAAATCAGGTCATATCATGCAATAAATCAACCATGTTTGTAAAGATTTTTTTTTTTTTTTTTTTCTGCCTAATGCTTCAAGGATTATGTGGTAATTACCAATCTCGTAGGAGATTTCGGGTTGTCGAATTGCCCACTTGAAGAACATAGCCAATCGCTTCACCGCCCAAATTCCCTATGTCGACTACATTGGCCACCATATTAGTACTCAATTCGGCACCCACATTTTTCAATGCGCTTTCGATTGCGGTTTTGCCTTTGAGTTTCTGAAGAAAGACACCTTGTAGCTTCTCTTCCGGTGATAGAAACCCATCAACAGCTGGACTAATTGAGCTCTCTCTGTGTGGGTTTGGGATTGAAGCTTCGTTACAGCGGCGAATCGGTAATAGATGAGATAGTTGATCCAAGATGTGATTTTCACCATGGTGATGATACTGGACTGGTTCTTGATTTGCTTCTCTGATGATGGTGATTCATCAAGTGGCAAAAATCTTTGGGCGAGTTTGCCGGTTGTAGTGACGGTGAGGGCGACAATCTAAAACACCGACAGTGAGGGTCTGCCTTGATGGCGACGGCAGATCTCCGGCGACGATGGTGATAGCTATCTGCAGTGGGATGGAGAAGGAGAAGGTGATAGAGATAGATATAGGTGTATGTATAGATATGTGCTAATGACTCAAATAATCCCATGTTAAAATGCAGAGAAGTATTTTTTAAGGGTATATTTGTCCCCAAAACTTTTATCTATAGATATATAAATATACAATAGATTTCCCCTTAGGGTCACTTTTGTCTTTTAAAAAATTTGATATTTATTGTTAAAATATATTAAATAAGTGAGGGCATAAATGTTTGGTGGGTTGTTTTTACAAGTTGCTTGCCAAAGTCTTAGCCTCTAGACTGAGGAAGGTTCTGGATGGCGTCATCTCTGATTCTCAGAATGCTTTTGTGGGAGGCAGTCAGATTTTGGATTCTGTTCTTATTGCTAGTGAATGTGTGGACTTCAGGTTGAGTAGTGGGTTCCGGGTGTTTTGTGTAAGCTGGACATTGAGAAGGCTTACGACCATGTGAGTTGGAGTTTCCTCATCTACTTGATGGAGAGGATAGGGTTCGGGGAGCGATGGAGGAGATGGATTCTTTTTTGTATCTCTAGTGCGCACTTTTCTGTCCTTGTGAATAGAGCTCCAACGGGGTTTTTCTCTAGTTTGAGGGGCTTGAGACAGGGGAATCCGTTTTCTCCTTTCCTTTTTCTTTTTGTGATGGAGGCTCTTAGCAGGTCGTTGAAAAAGGCTGTTGATCTGGGATTGTTGAGAGGCTTTCGGGTGGGTAGAGATGTTGCTAGTCAGTTGGAGATTTCTCACTTGATGTTTGTAGATGATACTTTGGTTCTTTGTGATGTTGATGCGTCCCGGCTGAGACATTTGAGATGCGTTTTGATTTGGTTCCAAGTTGTCTCTGGGCTTAAAGTGAATGTTGGAAAAAGTGTTTTAGTGCCGGTTGGGGATATTCCTGATATTGAGATGTTTGCTCAGATCCTCGGATGTGGCACTGGCTCGTTTCCTATTTCTTACTTAGGTTTGCCTCTGGGTGCTCCTTTGAGATGTGTGGGGAGTTGGGATCCGGTGGTGGATAGATTTGAGAAAAGGCTGGTGGGTTGGAAGATGCCGTACCTCTCCAAAGGGGGGCGGGTCACTCTGATCAAGAGCACTCTCTCTTGCTTTCCCACCTATTTTATCTCCCTTTTTCAGATTCCTTCTTCGGTGGCGGAGAGAATTGAGAGGTTGCGGAGGAATTTTCTTTGGGGAGGGAGAGGAGAGGAGTTCAAATATCATCTGGTACGATGGGAGCAAGTGTGCCGTCCTCATCAGAGTGGAGGTTTAGGGATTCGAAGGTTGTTGCCTTTCAATAGGGCTCTTATTGGGAAATGGCTTTGGAGATTTGGGGTTGAGAGGCTTTGGCTTTGGAGGAAAGTTATTGCCAGCAAGTTTGGGGAAATCAGTGGTGGGTGGTGTTCTCTTGAGGTGCGTGGTCCTAGGGGTGTGGGGGTTTGGACTTGCATTCGAAAGGGATGGGACGTTTTTCGTAATCATGTTCATTTTTCAAAGGCTTTGGTGTGGGGAGCTTCCCTTTGCTCTCTCTTTCCCTCGGCTTTACAGGATTGCTTCTGACAGGCAGGCCTTGGTGGTTGACTGTTATCACCTTGATAACGGAAGACTAACTTGGGAGTTTAGGAGGCATTTTCAGGATTGGGAAACTGAAGAGGTCACTCATTTTTTGGAGTTACTATATCGTCAGGTGATCTCTCATGAGGAGGCTGATTGTTGGCTTTAGAGTCCACTCTCTCAGGGTCGATTCAAGTTGAGATCCTTTTTCAGGTACCTTTCTGTTGGGGAAGGTGGCACTTTCCCTTGGAAGGCTATTTGGCGCTCCAAGGCTCCCCTTAAGGTGGCCTTCTTTGCTTGGACGTTTGCCTTGGGTAGGATTTTAACCCAGGATAATTTGAGGAGGAGAAAGTAGGTGGTTATCAATCGCTGTTACTTGTATCGTCGCGATGAGGAGACAGTGGATCACCTTCTGTTGCATTGCAGTATGGCCAGAGATTGTTGGGATATGATGATTGGGTTATTTGGGGTCCCCTGGGTTATGCCCTATTCCTCTAGAGGGTTGATTGAGGCTTGGAGAGGTTTCTCTATTGGGGCGCTCATCCGGGATGCTTGGAGGGCTACCACTCTCTGTGTTTGGTTGTGCATTTGGCTCGAGAGGAATCGGAAATACTTCGATGGCAAGGAGAAACACGTTTCTATGCTTAAGTTCTCTATTATTTCTACTCTCTTTTGTTGGGTCTCAGGGAGAGATTATCGTTCTGTTGAGGAGATTGTTATTTTTTTGGCCTCTTTGAAGGCTTGAGGCTTTTTGTGGCCTTTTCATCTTGTTTCCTTGGGTTTCGCTCCCCTTTTGAGTGTTTTTTTATAAAATTCTTACTTATCAAAAAAAAAAAAAAAAAAAAAAAAAAAAAATTACATTTTATACCTTTTTAAGATGAAAAGCTGATATGGGGTCTAATTGAAAGTTAAAACCAAAATGTTCATCTATCTGAGATTTGACCTAACCTGAAGGGGTGTCGGTGTAATTTGCCGTTTCTTTTAATTTTCTAAGGATTAAGTATTTGTTTTGTGGTTTAAGGGTTTTCCAACTAAAGTTGAGACTTCAAAAGCTAATACTGTGAATTTACAGTAACATCAAGCAATGTTTGTAATTGGCTGGCCAACAACAGTAACAAGGCTCTAATATGCGTTGTTAATTCTGAGGCCATTCTTTAGAATTATGATCTGCTGTGCATAATGAAATGTTCTTCTTCTTCTTCTTCTTCTTCTTACAAAATTTGTTAAAAAGCTACAAATGAAGAAGTTTATGAGAAATAGTAGTGAGAGAAATTAAGTACAGAGCATTCAATAATATTTATTCTAAATGAGGTGTAAAGGATGGGAAGAAAAATATATACAAATCTGCTAAGTGAAGAGAGAGGAAAACTAGAGATTGTAACAATATTAAGTGCATTGTGAGTGAGTATCTAAAAGTTCTCGTGAAGGGTGATGAAATTAAAGAAATGTGGAAAATTGAGAAGCTATGAAAATCATAGAAAAAGCAGTTTAGAAAGATTTTGCAACCTTAGGGAATGTAGATAAATCATATTTTCCTGTAGGATCCAGTCATGAGTGGTACAAAAAGCATCGAGTAAGACAAAAATAAGTTTAGGTTTTGTCGGTTTGTCTTGGCTAAGAAAATTGTTCAATAATATAATAATAAATAAAAAATGCCTGATGAGTAGAAGTATTTTTGCTACCTATATATAAGAATAAAAGGGATACTTAAAATTGTTCAAATTATTGTGGTATCAAATTAGTGAGTTATAGTATGAAACACCTGGAGAGAGTTATTGACTATCCCCACTACGCAATCACTCACCTACTAAAATATCATTCAACATAATAAAATCCACAATAAACAGATATCAACTATAGAATCCAATCCCTATTTCATGGCTATCCCCACTACACAATCACACATTCTAGGAATAAAACTAAGATCACAAAAATGGTAAAACTAGATGCCTCTAGACTATTACGTATCTTCTCTATTAGTTTAAACTTATAAGTAGATGGTGGTTAACACACAGTGCCATATGTGTTTCATCCATGTAACTCAATCATGGGGATTACTTTTGCAGATTAATTATGATGATCTCATTGTGCGAATAGTTTTTGTACATGTGTATGTTTTTTGAATGAAAGGTCAGCTCGTTTGCCTTGAATTGTATTCAGAATTTCATAATTAAGCCACTTGTAAATACTGATGTGCTTACAAGCATCTATGTAGCAGACAGGCATGCTTAAGGAGCTTACATGATTTTAATCAAGATCCTGTAATTGTTAGCACATTTTATCAGAAGTTAATTGTTCTGTGTGGGGTTGCTATTCATCGATCTTCGTTACCTTATAATCCTTTCTAAAATATTAATTTGATTTGTATGTTTCTTTTCTTTTATTTTCACCATCTTTGATGTAGGTATCCTGTCAATCACCAGTTAAGTGATGTGGACAAGTCTATTGCAATGATGGCTTTATATTTTCACCCTCGAAGGATAGAGAAGATTGGAACTGGTTTTCAGGAAATAAAGGTAAATGAAAGAAATTTTGATTTTGTGAATAATAATTTTCAAAAGGAGTCTATTTATTTACTTACACGTGAGTTATCCTGAAAAGGACAAAATTGTCACATTCTCTGCAATTTGATTGTTTAGAACCTGAGTTGCTTACTAATCTAAGATAATCGAATTATTTTAAAAGTGAGCATTATTTAGTCAAGCCAAAAAGATGTGCTATGAGATATAATGCAAATATTAGTTGGGATTCTTTCTACCCAAAATTTAGTTATATAAGCCACGGTTGTGTTATTTTATTTTTTCAATCATGAGTTTTAAAACTTAGTATTGTCAGTTAGGGCTTAACAGATTATCAGAGTGAAATTTCAACAGCATAGGCTAAGTAGAACTTTCAATGATGTCTTTGAAACCTAAAATGCCTACTCAAATTATCAACTTATTGCAGTCATGGTGTTTCATTCTAAATTTCTTTACTAGCACTTTTTCTAGAAGACGAGTAACCAAGATTACAATTGTTTCATTGGAAAGACTGCTAGAAATAATTTCCAATGGCTTGATTTGTAAGCAGAGAACTCCTTTATCAGAATAGATTCCTATATCATGTCCTAAAATTCAATGTTTTAGTCCATTATCTTAGTTGAAAGTATGTCAATTTTGCCCCGGCAACGGCGAATTTTCACTTATCAAAAAAGAGAGAAAGTATCTCAATTTCTATGACACCCTTTTGTTCATAAAGGAAAACACTTCCATCATATATTCTGTTAAAACATACACAATCTAGAATATGATATCATGGCTTATTAGGAAAATAGTTTAGTGATTATATATTTTGGTTTACCCAAATACTTTCATCAGTGCCTGTATTTGGAAGTAATTTTCAAATCAATGAATGAACCTCAAAGTGCAAATGACTAGAGATTGAAGACAGGAGTATTTCTGTGCCAGAACTACTAGCTAGTCACTGCTGCAAGAACTCTTCAAAGATCCATTCTAATTATTTTATATGAAATGTTCCCTGAGATAATTTTATTTTTTGATTTTTTGTTTCCTGTTTACAGATTGGTTATCATTCAAAACATGAAAATACTCGCTGCTTTTTGTTGGTAAGAACTGATGGAACAGTCGAAGACTTCTCATACCATAAGTGTGTACATGGTGCATTGGAGATTATTGCTCCTCAACGGGCGAAAGCTTATCAGTCAAGGTGGCTAAATGAAACAATTAGGGAGTGAGAGGCATTTACGGTGGCTTTCTAACCTTTGCGTTGGATAGTTAGATGTGCAGTCATCTTGATGCATCACTCATAAATGAGCCAGAGGATTGCTTCCTGGACTGGTTTTGTTAATCCAATGCTTCTTGTGGCTTGAAAGCTAAGGAAATCTGAAGCAGATCTAACTTGTGGACAACCGCATGTTGAAAGTGTTGGCATGACATCTAAAAAAAGTGTGGGGTTATGGGTTCGATTTTTGTCATCAATTAGAACAGAATTTTGTTTTCCTTCATGCTGCAGTATCTCTTCTTTGAGTGATATTATGGCTTTTGGGAGCTCTCACACCTTTCCAAAGTTGTACAACTTCTACAGAAACCGAATGTTGTGTCCAACCAGAGCAAAGGGCTGTGTATCCTATACTCCTTTTCTTTTCCGAGTGCAAAGACATCTTTTGTGGTTTTTCCCTTGGTTAATTTAGAGTTCTTTTTGCTGATTCGCAGAAATTTATTAGTAATCAAGAGTATTGGATGAAGAATATCTGATGTAAGTAGCGAAAAACAAGTTTGGAAAGGGAATCCCCTTTTTATGTTGTATTTTTATCTGGCAATGGAAACATCAATAAACATCAATGTTCCGGCTATTTTCTGTGTCATTTTTATTTATTTATTTTTTCATTGGATGTCTGGTTGATGTAATACCTTAATTATTGTTTCCATCTCCGTATTGTTGATTTTTGTGTTGCATATACAACTGTTCCTTAGATTTTGGATTTGGATGTCATAAACTCGACTTGAGAATTGAAGATTTTCATAGGTCTAAATTCTTCCAGGAATGAATTTGTGGAACGAGTCCACAGCCATGATTATATATTAGTTTCCAAGTGATTTCTGACTTTGAAGATATATTTTTCCATACAAACCATTAGAAAGTGCGTTTATGCTGAAAAAAACCGTATTATATATATTTTATACAACAATTTTATATTAGTGTATACAAATAAGATGTTCATGCATATATGTTGCAATATGATACTGCACGATGTATTAGCGATACACTAGGGACACAAGAACAACTCACGAAATTCCCTTCACAAAAAGGGACTAGTCTAGTTTGTGAGTCTTATTTGTTAGTAAAGAAAAGTAGCGCAATTTGTATGTGCTACTATATTGTATTTACCGGCCAGTTTTACTGTTTGAGTCTGCTTCGTTTATATTGTATTGATTGCCATTTTTTTTTTTCTTTTATATTTTATGTTCATATCGGCATAAAAACATGGGAAGATGGTCACTGGATCTTTTTCATTAATGATTCTAAACTACAGAGTTAGGTGGTCAGGTCAGGTGATTCAACCCTGCTTCGTCACCATCAATGATGAGCCCACCAAGGTGGTCAAGTGAGGTCTATTATGGTCTTGAAGAAAAATAATAATATAATTAAAAAAGTCTATATGGTCAACATTAATTAACCCGCAAGGTGGGCGGAGAGGGTTATATATTTTTAATAATGTAAAAAATATTTTTCACAAACACTTTTTTTTTAAAGTAAATTAGGGAGGAGATATTTGGACGGAGGCTCAATAATGTCCTAGTACACAAATACTAAGTTTAGTGAAGAAGCACCTTCTCCTCAGGGGACCTTAGACAACTGTCTTATGATTAATTTCCTCGTATAAAACCACTGCAACATGGTGGATCCCACGCCAACCTTATGTGAAACTGCCTTGGCCGAATTTGGACTGTAAATAATTTTCTTTTATTTAATTCCTTTGCATGAGAGAATTTGTATCTATCTTTTGATCAACAATTTTTTTTTTTTTTCTTCTTGTGAGTGCTCTTATGATAAAAAGATGTAACATTATTCTTTTTTCATACATTTGTTTACTGAACTCAACTCAATTTGATAAAATTAAATTGAATTGGGTTTCTTTAAATGAAGGTTTTGTAATCGTGCTTTAAAGTGGATTATGAAATTATATATATTTTTATTATCTCAGTCCATTTTCTATATTTTTTTTCTTCTTCTAACATTACTTTATATGTATCACATCATTTTTCTTTATTAATTCAAATGATTGATACAAATGCCTTTGTCAAGCAAAATAATCTTATGTTATGTTTGGAATTATAGAATTAAAATTTAGAAGAAAAGACGCAATTCCATATTTAAAAACACTAATATTTTTGTTAAAATTATCTCTAATGCATAAACTTCTTTCTTATTTAGTAAATCCTCAGTGAGTAAATGAAAATATAAACCATAAAAAATACAAATTTGTTGAATGTATTAGCTTTCTGGCAATTGTGTGGCGCACTTAAATAAAAATTGTGAGTTCTAATCAATTTATCTTTTATTAAAAATATATATTTCTAAAATTCAAAATATGATTCAGAACAAGAAGAATGGTAGAAGTTGACATACCAGCATTACATCCTTGTGGCATCTGATTCTCTTCAATCACATGGGAAGGTTCTCTAAATGAGATCCACAACCATAGTAAATAAATTAGCCATGCCACTGCCATAACCCAGCCAGGTAATGTGTCTTCATTAAATGTGATCTTGTATATCTTAAAATTAGTTTGAAGTAAACCAGCAAGTGCAGGGCCACATGCCATTCCAAGAGCACTGGCACTAACAAAACCTGCTGAAGCCTGCATACGAATTTTAAGGGGTAAACAGTCACTGATATACCGCTGGTTTACAGCTCTAGCAGAACCGAAGCTGAAAATTTGGAGAACACAATTTGTGTAAAAATTATATTATGAGGTTTAGTTACAATCTTAAAAACCAACATATAGAATATGCCTAGGCTACAATAAGGATGAATATAAAGCAGAATGCAATTATCTACGTTTTCATGTTACTGAATTGTACTCATCAACTAATGACTCGTACTAACACAGAAACACAAAAGAGAGACATACACAGAAATGCAGAGAGAGTTACCCACAAAGAAGACGACCGGTAAGAAGAACAGATATTGAGTCAAGATCATAAGCCAATGCATACAGCAAATTTCCCAAAAGAAGCATTATACTACTAAACACTAGAGGCCTGAAGTATGATCTGTTCGACCAAGCACTGAAATACACCGAGGAAAACACCTGGGCGACAGCCATAGCACCAATAACAATCCCACAGACTGTTGCTGCAGCACCTAAGCTGATAGAGTAGTTATCTGTTGTGGGAACAACAATATACGTATTGACCATATAAAGAAATGTGTTCACTAAGTTCAAGAGAAGCGACATAAAATGGTATCTCTCATCATCAACAAGTTCCTCAGTAGGAGCAGGTAACTCTTCTTGCATAATAAATGCATGTTGCGCCATGAAGTGAAGAAGTTTGTTGAGTGGGATAATCTGTTTGTGGCTGCTTTTATTGAATCAATGACAGGATCCTGCAGATTAACTCTACAGGAGCAAGCATCTCTCTTCGGATGGTAAATGAGATAGATTTGAATCTCACGATGTTCTTATAGTAATCCTTGGCATGGCTCTTCCAACTTAATGTGCTTTGAAATTCTCCTGTGACTACTTATAAAAAAAAAAACTCATGTGACTAAGTTTGATTTCTGACATACCCAAAAAATAAATAAAATAAAATAGAATGTGATAAAGGAAGAAGAGGAGGAGGAGGAATGACACTTGGTTAATGTCTTTTAGTTTTAGATTAGTGAACCTCAATGAGTCTGTAATGTGAGTCTATAGGTCCTTTGGACTGGTTGATTGTCTGAATTGTCAACTCAAATGCAACTCTTAGTTGTATATGGGATGCGTTCCCCATTTGAGCGCCTTTTTATGAATACTTTTCTTATTGAAAAAAGAAAAAGAAAAGTCAAATGCTACTCTTGTTAGTAGTTAAATAACTATTATGTTGTATAAACATTGTCTTTGAACATCACCACCTTGCACCCCTCAACTGCTCAGCCAACCATAGAGACCTCTACAATTCTGGAATGTGTTGACTGACTCTTGCAAATGCTCGGATTTCATTACTGGATAGAATTCTGCAAACAATAAGAAGTATGCTGTAGTAACTCGTATAAGTTAGTAGTTTGAGCAACAAGATGAGATATGTCAATAAATGGGTGTAAATTGGGCTTTTGTATTACTTTTCTCAATCACTTAAGCAGTTATTTCTGAAAATCCTGGCTTCTCACTAGTTCCATATTACTATATTTAAAGTATATCATCAATGGAGTATAAAAGATGCTTAACTGAACAATATTAGGGAAGGATGTTTAAATAGAGATGATGGATTTTTATGTTTTTGATTAATAGAACCAGTACAGAATGATGTACTTGAAAAAGGTCTTGCACAACCATTTCTCAAAAGTTCAGAGGAAACCCAACAAGGTGAAGATGGTGACCAAGAATGTGATGAGAGTGAAGAAGCTCCAGAGGAATCTCGTCAGCCAGTCACTTCAATAGGATCAGCATATAGGTTGCTTACGCCATCTGTGAAGGTATGTGTTTCATTTTCAGTTTTTCAATTTCTAGGTCACTGAATGTACAATGAAATGTCAGTTAACAATTTCATTCTCCAGGTATCTAACATTGCAAGAATGAAATAACTAGGAGAGTCAGTCATACCAAATTAGATATATTGGCTTGTAAAAGCAGCAGAGTTGTTTTTGGTGAACTGAAAGTATATTTAATCTTTGATTCTTCATGGAATTGCTAATATATGCACCTATTAATATTGGGGAATCTCATTGGATTTGGTGTTGACCTGGAGCTCCATCATTCGGGAAAAAAAAATAGTGCATATCTTAGGGTAAGAATTATTGTTACGAGTTAGGACAAAAGACGCATGGCTTAAGTTCAATAAAACATGAAATGTTTCTTCAATGATTTATATTACGTGCTTGAATTTATTCTCTCTTCAAGAAGGTACTAGTTGTTAAGTTGATTGCATACTTTTGAACCTTTCTTTCAAACTATGTTACATGGACTCGGATACGGGTGTTGGACACGGGTTTGTGTCGGATGTGTCAAATCTCCAAACAGAAGGACACACGGACACGGCTAAATATTCATTTTAGTAATTATTTTATTTTATTTTCTAGAGTAAAGTACTGTTTTGATCTAATATAATGTTCAATATAGGCATTTAACTCCTTTTAAAGTAATAATATAATGTAATTGAATGATTGGATATTTGTTTTAAGTATGTGTCTAACCAAAAGTGTCGAACACATATCCCATACCCATGTCCGAGGGATTTGTATCCGACACGGGTAATTCACTACTTTTGAAGAGTCCATGTAACAGAGCTTTCAAATACTTCCATGACTGTTTGGAGTGTCTGCACAAAAGAGAGCTTACTAGCTTCTCTAACAGTGAAATATCTCTGCAATATTTTATAGAGTTTTTCAAATCTTTTCAGATTAAGAAATACTGACACAAGTTATCTGGAGGACACAATTAAGAAATTATGCAGTAAGCAGTATCATCATTACAGCTTTTCAATTGCATGTTATTCATGGGGGCAGTCACTTATGGGTCTGAGCTTTGACGTCATGTGAAACATTGGTCCCTAGTGGGAGTGAACTTAATTTGTCAACGTTATAGGAGTTTAAAGCCAAAACTTAGTAATAGGTTAAAAGTTTTGAACTTTATCTCCATAAATTCTAAGATAAAAATCTGTTATGTAATTGATATTACTTGAACGTGCTTGTAAAGAACAAGGAGCTAGGAAGATTGAATAGAACCCAGAAATAGAATTGCAACTGAACATCGTACAGAATAGCTACTGATCTATGATATTCCAAAGAGTTAAATTCAAGATTGAAAGTGCAAAGGTCCTCAGCGCACAATGCAGAATAGCGACTGAACTATGATTTTGCAAAACTGAAATTGAGTCGCAGCTTGAGCAACGATTCCCAATAGTTCTCTTATGAGGCATTCCTGGAATAGTTAATATTGATTTTGTCCGCAGCATGTACCCTTTTAAATTCCAACACTCATGGGTGCAGCTTTTAATAAGCTACAATCATTTGTAAGCACTACTCTTCTCTAGCAATCCCTGACCCTTTGAATATCATAAAGAAAAAAACGAATCTAAGGATATCTAGGCATTATTCATGCAAACCAATCTAAGAGGGAATATGAGCAGATAGAGCTAGGGGATAGAATTAGATCAAGCTTGAGTTAATCTCTGGTTTTGTTGGAAATGGAATGGTATGTGAAATTTTGTTGAAGTTCATAAATCATAAGCATGCGATGCGATTCAGTAAAACTGATGGGTAGCTATTATGCCTTTTGTCTCTTGAACTATGTTAAGAAATTGGTTGTTGGAATGATGTGAGTGTCTATTGCTCAATCTATATATAAGTAAAGAATGTGGAATTGAAGAATGTGATGATCGCTGGAACCATTTGATTTTTCTTTCTTCTTTTTGAGTTATGTCTCTTGAGTAGTAGTTTTTGCAGCAAAGTCAAGATATAAACATGAAATTTGAATTATTAAAGTTTAATATAACTTCAAGTGCTTTAATTGAGAAGAAATATTTTACTTTCTAACTACCGTGTTTAGTGAACGAGTGGAAGAAGATTGCTCAAAAGCAGAAATGAATCAAACGTGTCCAAAATGGTGTTTGTACTTGTGAAAGTTTTTTCAGCCCTTTCCTGCACCCTCTGATCTGGGGAATCTAACAGATAAATCCCAGGTTTAGGCATTATACAATATGCACACATTTGATAATTGATATTACATTCCATTTATCTTTATAGATTTGGTTGGACTCTGCAATTATTTTGCAATTACTCATGATAATGTGCCTAACAACTTCATAATAAGCCAATGATCTGTCAGCAGAGTGGTATGAGGATGGCCCTGAAGAGAGTAGTTGGTACAGGTTAACATTCAAAGAATGGGAATGGGATTGCAGGGGCTACAGGTTCTACTATAGTTTGGGGCGTGCTGGCGCGCACACAAAAACTTATCCTAATGTCATATTGGAAGGACATGTCCTGTTGATGCAGTATGAATTTAGGGTCACAGTGTGTGTCTTTAAAAAGAATAGGGGCTTTCTTTTTGGAAGCTAGAAACCTAATAGGGAACTCAAAGTTTCAAGAGTGCCTAATAGGGAACTTCTATTATGTAAGTAGTGTAGATGCACAATCTATTCAAGTGTCTTATTTTGCATGAGATTAATATTTGTATCTATTCACCTTATGAACTTGAATTTCCTAATTGGGATACTGGTGGTTAAATTTTCAAAATCAGGATTGAGTACCTCCTAATTGTTTTCTCAAAATATTCTATCATTACTTATTGTTGATATTTAAGGAGAAATGATTGAAGTGCTGACATTATTTATTTATTTCTATATCGGCAAGTACTATGAGCCGACTCGATGCATCTTGGAGATTTTCTTTCCCCTTCTTGATCTCAACTATTTGTGAAATCTCAAAACAGAAGTATATATCATCCTCTATCTGGAACTAAAACAAAATCAAACTTTCATGCGTCCTCTATCTGGAGCTAAAATACAAACGAACTTACATGATCTCTCTGAAATAATGCTATATGATGTTATCAGGTTCAATTGCTGATTTACTTCATGCTTAAATACGCAATGGAGATTTTACTTTCAGAATCTAGTGTCATTACCACACACTATTTTGGCTGGTCTACAAGTACAGTGGCAATTTTCCTTGCATGTCTTGGCTTAACAGTTCTTCCTGTGAACATCGTTGTTGGAAGCTACATTAGCAACATGTTTGAAGACAGGTAATTTTTAGCAGAGATGCTCTTTGAATCTTTGCTTTATTAAACAAGGCATTCATTGTACTTCTGATCTGAAGTTTATTAAGTTTTAGTTAGATTATTTAGTATTTAAGTATCAGTTGAAACTCCTTGCAAAAGCCAATACTAGGTGATGATCCTTCCACAAGCATTGTTAGCTTATCATTTTTAATTTGAATTTTATAGCTCATCCGTACTGGTTTCTTTTCCAAAAGCCATAAAGAATTCTCCTAAAGAAATTTGACTGATATATATGTATACAAGTGGCCACTGTTGAGCAACACATGGCTTATTGGTTGATATGATCATCAATGGCTGCTGTTGCAAAGCTTTTCAGGTTGATGGTGTGGTAAACTATTTGATCTATTACTGATTTTGAAAACTCGGCCACCAATAATCTGCATTTAACTTTATTTTTATGTTGAAAATTAATTTGTCGATTACGTAGTGTATTGTTGATAGAACTTTCACCCCCAGAAAAGGCTTGCAACATTCTCAATGCCAAAAAGAATATATATGAATATAAAAGAAAAAATAAAGATTGTTTTGTGATGTCAATTTAGACCGAAAGATCAAAACCATCATGCTTGCATTGGCACTTTCACATTCAGACAGATTCCTAAAATATGGTCAAGTTCTTTATTGAGCTATATGTTTACTGACAAAGGAGGAAGAACAGATTTGCATAAATCCTGAGTTATCCTTGAATCTTCCAAATGGTTGTGAAAACGTCAAAAGCATGAAAACGTCAAAAGCAAGAATTTTTGAATCTGGAATTTTTTTTCTTGCTCTTCCCTGAATTATGACCAGTCTTAAAATTCCTCATCAACTGGCTTCCTAATTTCTAAAGATACATCACTGGTGAATTCTTTAAATCAACTTCAATGAATATTTCATGCATCTTGAATCTGGTGCATCTGTACTTTTAGGGCTTCTATGCCAACGGGTTGTCTTGAAACGTCTATCTAAAGCAATAAGCATGGTCATTGAAAGCATTGTTGAAGATTTGTTGCATTTAATAAGATGATCTATATCTGCTCACTATGTATTACTCAACTAGTGGTATGCAAGCTCCTCTGATCTGGCATTCCCCCCTCCTTTGGTTCCTATGTCCCACCAATTTAATTTATTTTCCTCATTGATCTAATTGCAGGCAAATTTTACTGGCATCTGAAATTATGGTTTACTTGGGCATACTCTCAAGCTTCCACATAATAGGTACATATACTGTGCCACAATATGTCTGCTCGGGACTCATAATGTTTGTATCTGCTGAAGTACTAGAAGGTAAGATTTGCATTATTGATGAACTTACTCAATTCTATTTTGTCTGTGAACTGAATGATTATATGAGAAATGATAAAGGAGTACAAAGGGGAGCAGGAACACTCCTCAAGGAGAAAAAAATGTTAGGAAAAAACAGTGGAGGAGCTCCAATGAAACATGGACTCATGGATATAAAATGAAGTGATGCAGTAAGTGCATCCTCTTGGTATTGTTCTCCTAAATTTTTGATGCATCATATCAGGATATCCCGTATTTTATTAAGTGAGATGTTCTGTTAAAGTAGATGTGTATCATTGGGAAGATGCCACCATAGATCACGTCATAATAGTTGGTGTATTGCAAGTTGAATTTCACCAGAACAAGAAATAGTAGTTTATGCCTGTAACCACCAGCTTTCCAGCTCAGATGTTCTCATGTTGCTCCCTTTTATGGAAGTTGCAGGTTCAATTCCCGTCTAGAGGCACGGGCATCGTGGGAGTTTATGGGATCAAGTTTCAGTGCAGAAAGCGCCAACACCTATTGTGCAACCCATGCTGTTGAAGTTGACTCTGACAATGATAAGACTGACACCCATAAATGCTGCTTGTTTTGGACAGCAAACTACATTACTTACCTCATAAAGGAAAACAAGATCCACATGCCTTCCTCTGTTTTGAGAATTCAAAATGGATGGTACTTGGATTTCCTGATACTTTGGGCTAGGATGGGGGTCAATTACTTTCTCATTGAAGAGCTACTTGAATCTTCTAAAATGTCATTGATACTCTGCCTCTCCTATCTCCTCTGGTTTAGAGATCTAATCATAACATAGAGAATCATGCAAATACACAAGATATAATTTATGATACGACACAATCTGGCCTAGTGTACGGATGCGAAGAGATTTTAATAATTCTGTAGAGAAACTATAATAGTAGAAAATGCCCAACGCTGGACCATACCCAAATTCCCACTCTAGGGTATGTACGACTAATACCCGAGCCCTTCACGATATACCTCTCCAAGAGACTCCCTTCTATCCATTAGTGTTCTCTCTACTCTATTAATCATTAATCACATCTTTAAAGGCCATGTGATGTAGAGGCTTCGAGACTCGCACACTCATTTCTGCACAAGGCAACTCTCTTGCATCTTTTTTCATTTACTCTCTCCTAACTCGCAACCAAAATTCTAGATTTCTATTTATTGAGTTCTAAACCCAATAAGAACTTTCTTAAACAAAATACCAATAAAAACCTTCCCTTAAAGCCCAAGTATTACCAATAAGAACTTTCCTAAAAAAACACAAAGTCTAAAATAGAAATAAAATTAGAAAGTAGGATTTTAGACGCAATAACAACAATCTTATGGGGAAAATTGCACTCAACCCTCTTTTTAAGGAAATTTGTGTTAAGCAACTATAGCTACAAATTATTGATATTCAAGCAAGTAATAAGAAGAGTCTCTAAGTACCATCTTAATGACCAGCTATTTCTGCTGAGGTTCACAATGCAACCTTGAGAAAGGCATTACTTCTTTAGAAATCTTCACACACTGAAAATTACATCATTGGGTTAATATTATAGCAATCAAGGCAGTCATGTAACTGAATTGCAGTGGTCATGACCTCAAGAGAGGTAAGTAATTGAAATTTCATAAGCCAGTTGGAAGGCTAGTAATGTTAAAATAAATCTTAACCCACATGTGAATGATCTATTGTTGTAAACAGTGATTGTAGGTGCTTAGTAGTTGAACTGAGTTTGGATTATGAATTAATTTCGAAGAATTTTTATCTTTGCATCTTTATATATCTAGTGACAGTTGTGGGGTGTGAGTCATGCGGCTTCCATTTTTTTGATTCCTTCAATTTGGTTGTCAATGCAGGTGCCAACTTGGCACTCCTCTCTCGAGTCATGTCATCAAGGCTTTCACGGGGAACCTACAATGGTGGATTGCTTTCAACTGAAGCTGGGACAATTGCTCGAGTGATTGCATATGGCACGATAACCTTGGCCGGATACTTGGGAGAGAGTAGGCTATTGAATGCTACTCTACTCCCTTCGCTCTTAATTTGCATATCTTCCATTATTGCCACCTTGTGCACTTACAATTCTCTCTACTGAAAAAAAAGAAAAAAGAAAACTCTTGTATCTAGGAAATTCCTTAGGTCCAAAAATATTCCTTGACTCGTTAATTTATATTATTGATTTTTTATTTTTATTTCTTTTTGGTTCTGTAATGACCCGAATTCAGGGGTCCGAATCGTTTACTGGGTCCTTACCCGAATCCGAAGTCATCTAAGGCATTATTGTCCTTTCCTATGTCAATGCATAAAATACATATACATCATCCCATGACTTATAGTACATTATATCACTAACATCACAGAAAACTCACAAATACATGTAGAATGGCAGCGGCGTCCAATTCCATGGGTACAAGTCATATGTCCATACTCTTCTGGTTTCCTGAAAATGTTAAGATAAGGGGTGAGCTCAACAGCTCAGTAGGTAATGCCTAAAACACTGATTTTGAACTTCCTTGAGCCAACAACCAAAGAACGGGAAAAAAAAATGTCGGGATCATACATGAGGAGTTATCAAAATTACAATCCATGTCATTCAATTTAAAAAATTATCATTATATAATTAGTCATAATCATAGGTGTCAAAATGTCATGAAATGCAACGCATTGCGTAATCGTCTCGAGCTTGGTCTCACATCAACTCCAAATCCCCACCTACGCTAATTGACTTTACCGAGCTGGGATTGACACTTTTAGTGTCAACTTTTTTCACACCCTACACTGGGCCGCGCCCACTCTAGGTCACGTTAGCCGCTAACTGATTTTACCAAGCCGGGATTGACACTTTTAGTGTCAACTTTTTCACGCCCTACACCGGGTCGCGCCCACTCTAGGTTAAGTTAGCCCTGGACTCGCGATATTCAGTTCGTTTCTAAATCATTTCCTCACAATCCTTTCCAAACACATTTCTTTAAAAAGAAACATTCTAACCTCACTTTTCCCAAACCATGCCCATGCTATGAATGGAATCATACATTAATGAAAACAATGCAAACATGCCTGCACTTTATCAGTTTAGTTATACATACTCATCATCATATATATGTAATTTCAAGAAATAAATTCGACGCAAGGCATGTTCATTAAACAACTTTGTAACTAAACACATATATAAATATACGAAATTAATATCATTTAGGTCATACTTCGTCACATAAACAAGTAAATACATTATCAACATTAAATCTTGACATTTGTCAAATAAACGAACTTAACTAAAGTCAAAACGTGACGGTTTAGACATCCCTACCTCAAAAGTAGCCAAAATGCACCCCTGGCTTGAAAAGTCAATGCCGGTTAAAGCGGTCAATGCCAGTTAACAAAAGTAAACATTAGTCAACAGAGGCGGAATGAAAAACTGTTCGGTGGGAACGTAGCCGTTGACGAGGAGATTCTTCTGTTCCAAAGGCTCAGCTCTGGAATCTAATTCCAAGTGGTCCAAAACCCTCTCCGAAACTTTAAATCCAAAAATTTCAAAAATTCATAAAATAATCACCGCTTCTCAGAAAATTAAATCCTTTGATTATGTGATAGAGAATAACGAGAGGGACATTTTCTGTCAAGGAACCAAGACCAAAAACCCGACCGATTGGCCAGAAAATGGAGGAGAAAAATTGAAGCTCAAAGAAAAAGAAAATAAAAAGGAAGAAAGAGAGACTTCTTGTGGGAGAGAGAAACTGAGGCTGAAATGTTCAGCCAAAGGCTTTAAGGCCACTAAAATGAGTAACAAGTGGGTCCCATCACAAAAAAACATCTTACTTTTTTAGTATTAACATATATATATATATACACTAATGTAATACCCCTGATTTTAAAAGGATAGTCTCGGTATTTTTTTTAAAATTATTTTAATTGCATTTAATTATTTAGTTGATTTCTTGGCTAATTGTTTACTTGTTTAATTGATTTAATTATTTATTAAATGTGTTAATTGATTTAATTGTTTAAATGAAATTGTGTGATGGTGTGTATTTATTTAGGAATTTAATTGTTTTATTTTATTTTTATTTTCATATTTTTAAGGAATTGGATATGAATAGTAGTAATGGACCAACCAATTGGGCTCCATGGACTACTTGGATAAGGAGTTTAATGGGGACGGATAATTACCCATGTATATGTATATTTAATAAACAAATAAATATATATATATATAAGGAAAGTCATATATATTTATATATTACATATAAAAAGGATTACACATAGATTATACGTACCATATATTTTAGTTACCTTTTTGGTATTTAGATTTTATTTTGTTTTATTATTAGTTTGGCTTGGATTGGAAAAAGGATTAGGGTTATTTTATTTGCCTATAAATATATAATTATAGGGTTGTGAAAGAGGTTAGAAATATATTACGTACTATATTTTAGAGAGAGAAAGAAGGAAGAGGAAGGAAGAGAAAAGGAAGAAGGAGGCTAGGGTTTTATCTAATCCCTAAAGGCAAGTTTTAATCTTTCTCTTCTCCTTTGATTCGTACCCTATGCATGCTAGATTATATCTAGGTTCTTAAATAAATTAATTGAATCTAATTACATGGATCTATTTGAAAATTTCAGTTCATGTATTTTAATAATAGGTTTGTAATGAATTTTAATATTGACAAATCGATGCATATGTTTGAGTTATGGTTTCCATTATGTGTTTATGTAGTGTTTAAATTTTTGTTCACATGATGTTCGTATGTATCAGTCTGTGTGTGTGTCTGTGTGTGATAGATAGAAAAATCAAAATTGGTAACTCATCATAAGGTATGCACGCCGAACGAGGAAGGAAACATGTGGTATATCAGTTTTGTTTCATTGTAATTTAAATCTCATTGTTTCATAAGACTACACGCCACACGAGGGGAAGGAAAACAAAGCATTACAAAGTGATATGAATCATGTATCAGTTTGCTGTTTTCTTTAAATTGAAGTTTCATTGTTTTCATAAGGTTCACACGCTGCACGAGGAGGAAACAAGCAACAATTACAATCTGATATGCTATATGGGTTAGAAATAAATCTTGTACATGAAAAAATAATAATAATAATAATACTTAGTTATGCATTAAATATTTTTTAAAATGTTATTTTGATTACTATTAGAATGTTAAATTAGTATTTATTATTTTTGAATGATGGATCTGAATTAAATATCTATTTAATTTAAGTACATTATCCTTGAATTGGAATGCATGATTTAAGTTTACATGCTATGTATGGAATTTAATTAATTTTAAAAGGATAAATTAATTAAATATTGTTGGATTAAATTATTTTAATCAATTGTTTAGATTTAAATTAATTTAATCAGAACATGGAGATGTACAATTTAGTCGAGATGCATGTTAATTTGTTGTGATGTAAATTAAATGCATGCTAATTAGAATTGATATTTTTGCTTAAGTAAATGCAAAGGATGTATATAAGATTTATATCATATTTATTTGGATTATTAAATGTAAATATTATTTACATTATCCTTGAATTGGAAACTTTTATTTGGTTGTGATATGGATTAATGCACCATTATGGGATGGTGGCATATTAGGGACGGATTAACTTAAGAGTTAAGTCCTACCTATTTTTAATAAGGGAACGGATTAACCACAGTGTTAAGTCCTACTTATTCGTGTCAGGTCAACGGAATAGTTGGATGACATATTATTGAAATAATAATTGGATAGTTTATTTGGATGGTTGGATATGATGGACTTTACATATAGAATTATATGCCATGATATGAGCTTGAGTCTTAGGATCAGTGGTTAGGGTGCGTATATTGCCAGGGATGTGTAGCTAGATATAGTGCGGTTGTGTACCCTGGTAGGTCTAGGTACTCATGCCCACTATATGTGCGTTTTGCGTGTTGCCTACTATTCAGGTTGAGACAACTCTATAGTCTAGTGAGGTTCCTTTAGTGTGTATATATATCTATATATGGACTATTTAGTTATTGTTGAATTAATTAGGATGTGTACGTGTATCGGGTCTCTGTTTGGGATGTAGTAGATTAGAACTTGTATGTGGGCCTGACCCACCATTATTTTTCAGGTGTTCGTCAGTTCCAGTCTTAGAGATTGTTCGTGCCGAGCAGAGACAGCTATTCATTCTTCCGACTCTACGTAGGACTCTTCTTCATTAGTAACTTATTATTTTTATTTCGATTCAGTTATTTCAGTTAGGATATTATTAGGGGTCCACAGTATGGATTCCTGAGTTGTAGTTTAATTAATTACTGGTATCAGAAGATTGGAGGATTTTATTATGGGATTTTAATAATTATTTATTTGAGGATTTTTAAATAAGAATTTATTATTTAGTTTTCCTTTCAGCTTATCTATTTATTTTTAATTCATCTTGTATTCCAATGCTTGTTTAAATATTAATTGTTTGATATCCCTCGGATCTGTGCTCGGACTTGATCACCCGTGGCTCTAGAATCGAGGGGTATCACAGTTGGTATCAGAGCACTCCAGGTTCAAGTGTCTCTAGGAATCTATCGTTTTAAGACTTCCGCGTAGCGTATTATTTTAGTTAGAGCCTAAGATTAGGATTCGTTGTATTCTTTACGGTTCGGTTAAATCGTACTAATGTCTGTCTTTCTATGTTAACAGAATGGTTAACGCTAGAAGAAGACGGGACAATCAGAGAAACAAGCAACGAAGGGAGGCGGCTCGTAGGCAGCGTCAGGAGGATGAGGGTCAGTTCTATGAGGAGCATGAGGAAGTTCAGCAGACTCGGGATCAGGGAGGAGATCCAGAGTTTCCTCCTCACATCAATGACCTTATTGCTCGGGCTATAGAAGCAGGGGTAACCGCTGCACTTCGGAATCAGCCTCAAGTACAGCCGGCACCGTTACCAGCACCGGTTGTTCGGATTGATACTTGGGAGAAGGCTAGGAGTTCTTTCACAAAGGGGAGCCCACCTGAGTTCACAGGCTCCACCGATGCGAAAACAGCTCATCAGTGGAAACAGGATATCGAGCGACATCTTCGCTTGGTTCAGTGCACGGAGGTTCAGAAGCAGATGCTTGCTACCTTCAAGCTAGTTGGGGATGCACTACAGTGGCGGGAGTCAGTTAACACCGCAGCGGAGAGGATGGCATTGACTTACGATCAGTTCAGTGCACGCTTTGATGAAAAGTATTTCCCTTATGCAATCAGGGCAGCCATGAAGACTGAGTTTCTTAATCTGCAACAGGGGAACATGACAGTGGCAGAGTATGAGCAGCAGTTCACGCGCCTATCTCTTTTTGCACTGGAGGAGGTGGATACAGAGGAAAAGAAGCGCAACAGTTTCGTCAAGGGACTGATGTGGTCTATCAAGAGATCTATTATGGGTAGTCCAGCCTATACTACTTATGCTCAGGTGGTAGACGCCGCTCTACAGCAGTATCAGTTGACCGTGGATTTCAGACAGGCCAAGGGTGAGAAGCGGGGTGATCGAGACTCTGCTAATCAGTCAGCTGAGAAAGGGAATGGGAACGGACACCGACAGAATGACAGGGGCAAATTCCAGGGACATCAGCCTTGGAAGAAGCACAAGGGTGGTTCAGATGCTCAGCAGAATGGGGCACCTATTCAGAGGCAGCAGAATGGGGGACCACAGGCAGGACAGGGTCAGCCACAGGCTAACCGACAGAGGAGGCCATTTGGTACTTTCCAGGGTAGTTGCTATACTTGTGGAGAGTATGGTCACACTTCCAGGCAGTGTCCTACAGTAAGACATGGACAGAGACAGGGACAACATGTGCAGCAGGGGCAGAGGGCACCAGTGCCTTTACCAGCTCCACAGGTTCCACGGATGCAGGGACAGATATATCCGGCTTTACCAGTGCCGCCGCCGCAGCCTCAGGGACAGGCACCGCAGTAGTTGCACTATGGCAGGGTGTACAACCCCATGCCACAGGATGTTCGGGCACCTCAGGCTGTTGAGGGTAAGTTTCCTATTCATGGTTTGCATGGACGTGTTTTATTTGATACGGGTGTTACACACTCATTTGTAGCTAGGACTTTTGTTGCTTTATCTGGGATGAGGACGAGGGTATGCACTAAACCTCAAGGTATTTCTACACCATTGGGCGATACAGCCATTTTACATGAGAGTGATGGGCCTGTGACACTAGATATTGGTAGACTCAGATTTCTAGCCAATCTATTGGTCCTGGACATGCACACTTATGACGTGATACTTGGGATGGATTGGTTATCGCATTACCATGCCCAAGTTAATTGTTATGATAGATCAGTTATTTTCACCATACCTGGTCAGGACATGTACGTCGTCGCTATGCCGCGTTCTAAGGGGATCACTAGCACCTATTTGTTTCATATGGAGGAGGAAACGGATGAGGGGACTACTGTATTATTGGATAACATACCAATTGTACAGGATTACCCGGATGTATTTCAGGAGATTCCAGGGTTGCCGCCTAGTCGCGAGATCGACTTTGTGATAGACTTAGCTCCAGGCACTACGCCTATTGCTAGGGCACCATATAGGATGGCACCAGTGGAGATGCGCGAGCTGAGGGATCAGATTCAGCAGCTACTCAGCCAGGGTTTCATTCGCAGGAGTACTTCACCCTGGGGAGCACCGGTTTTATTTGTGAAGAAGAAGGATGGTTCGCTCCGCTTGTGTATAGATTACAGGGAGTTGAACAAGGTTACTATTCGTAACAAGTATCCTTTGCCCAGGATTGATGACTTGTTTGATCAGTTGAAGGGAGCTACTTATTTCTCTAAGATTGATCTGCGGTCTGGATATCATCAACTTCGGGTTCGGGAGCAGGATGTCCTAAGGACAACATTTCTCACTAGATATGGATCTTATGAGTTTCGGGTGATGCCGTTCGGGTTGACTAATGCACCAGCGGTTTTCATGGATTTAATGAATAGAGTCTTCAGAGCTTACTTGGATCAATTTGTCATTGTCTTCATAGATAACATTTTGATTTACTCGAGGTCAGAGGACGATCATGCTAGACATCTTCGGATAGTCTTACAGACGCTTCGTGAGCATCAGTTGTATGCCAAGTTTGAGAAGTGTGAATTTTGGCAGCGGGAAGTGAAATTTCTGGGTCACGTGGTGTCAGAAAGGGGAATAGCGGTGGATCCAGCCAAGGTTTCAGCGGTGGTTGAGTGGGGACAGCCTACATCACCTATCGAGATTCGGAGTTTTCTCGGTTTTGCAGGTTATTATAGAAGGTTCATCCAGGGGTTCTCAAAGATAGCGGGACCACTCACTCATCTGACTAAGAAGGGTGTACGGTTCGTGTGGGATGAACATTGTCAAAAAGCTTTTGATGAACTGAAGACTAAGTTGACTTCTGCACCGGTTTTGTCTACCCCACAGAGCGGGATTGAGTATCTTGTCTACACAGATGCTTCTTTGCAGGGTCTGGGATGTGTCTTGATTCAGGAGGAGCGACCAATTTCGTATGGATCTCGGAAGCTTAAGCCTCATGAGCTTAATTATCCAACACATGGTTCGGAGTTGGCAGCGGTGGTCTTTGCCTTACGTATTTGGAGGCATTATCTGTTGGGTGAATCCTTCAGATTATTTAGTGATCACAAGAGTCTGCAGTACTTGTTCACTCAGCGAGAGCTGAATATGAGACAGCGCCGATGGTTGGAGTTTGTGAAAGACTATCATTTCTCTATTCAGTATCATCCAGGGAAAGCGAATGTGGTGGCAGATGCACTCAGTCGTCGACCTGTTGGTAGTCTTTCCACTCTATTCACTACTGAGTGGAATGCGTTGAAGAGGGTGGATGAATTGTTGGATGCTTTCTTGGCTTGCATGGTAGTTACACCTTCTATCATTCACAAAGTTTTGAAGGCACAACTCATGGATCAACAGTGCATTGATAAAGTTGCAGAGATAGCTTCCGGAGAGGTTCCATTCTACTATGTTGGGGCTGATGGAGGTTTGAGGTACAAGAGACGGTTAGTGGTACCTTCTGCTGATGAGTTGAGGAAGGATGTGATGACTGAGACTCACCACTCTGAGTTTTCAGTTCATCCTGGAGGTGACAAAATGTATCAGGATATGAAGCGGCAGTTTTGGTGGGCAGGTATGAAGAGGGACATTGCTCTATTTGTCTCACAATGTAGTACTTGTCAGATGGTTAAGATTGATCATCAGAGGCCGCCAGGAGCTCTACAGCCACTGCCGATACCGGAGTGGAAATGGGAGAGCATTTCTATGGATTTTGTAGAGGGATTACCTAACTCATTTAAGAATCACAATTCCATTTGGGTCATCGTTGATAGGTTGACTAAATCTGCTCATTTCTTACCTATTCGCACTGATTACACTTCGGAATAGTTGGCGAAACTTTACATTACAGAGATTGTGAAGTTGCATGGCATTCCGTTATCTATTATATCGGATAGGGATTCGAGCTTTGTATTAGGGTTTTGGAAGAGTTTTCAGCAGGCTTTGGGTACAGAGTTGCATCTTAGCACTGCTTATCATCCTCAGACTGATGGACAGACCGAGAGGGTTAATCAGATAATGGAGTATATGCTTCGTTCTTGTGTCCTTGACTTTAAGGGCCATTGGGAGGAGTATTTACCACTTGTGGAGTTCGCATATAACAATAGTTTTCAGAAGACTATTGGTATGGCACCGTTTGAGGCATTATATGGACGACCATGTAGATCTCCTGTTTGTTGGATGGAGGTTGGCGAGAGCCGATTTTTGGGTCCTGAGTTCATTAAGGATACTTCTGAGAAGATTGCTCTTATTAGGGATCGCATGCGCACTGCCCAGAGTAGGCAGAAGAGTTATGGGGATCGTCGTACTCGTGCATTAGAGTTTCAGGTTGGGGATCAGGTTCTACTCAAAGTGTCTCCTATGAAAGGTGTAATGCGCTTTGGGAAGAAAGGGAAGTTATCACCATGGTTTGTTGGTCCATTTATGATTACCGATCGCGTTGGAGCTGTAGCTTATCGGTTGGCACTTCCAGATCATTTGGATCGAGTGCACAATGTGTTTCATGTTTCCATGATGCGAAAATTTCTGCGAGATGAAGATCGGTATCAGCATATCGATGTGGGAGAGATTGAGTTGCAGCCGGATGCAACATATGTGGAGCCACCGTGTCGCATTATTGACCGTAAGGATTATGTTCTTCGCAATAAAGTCATATCGTTAGTACGTGTCCAGTGGAATCACCATAATGAGGCTGAGTCTACTTGGGAACAAGAGGATGTCATTCGCTCACAGTTTCCAGATATAATGGAAGAAGGTAAGGGTGAATTCCGAGGACGGAATTCCTTTTGTTAGGGGGGAGGAATGTAATACCCCTGATTTTAAAAGGATAGTCTCGGTATTTTTTTTAAAATTATTTTAATTGCATTTAATTATTTAGTTGATTTCTTGGTTAATTGTTTACTTGTTTAATTGATTTAATTATTTATTAAATGTGTTAATTGATTTAATTGTTTAAATGAAATTGTGTGATGGTGTGTATTTATTTAGGAATTTAATTGTTTTATTTTATTTTTATTTTCATATTTTTAAGGAATTGGATATGAATAGTAGTAATGGACCAACCAATTGGACTCCATGGACTACTTGGATAAGGGGTTTAATGGGGACGGATAATTACCCATGTATATGTATATTTAATAAACAAATAAATATATATATATATAAGGAAAGTCATATATATTTATATATTACATATAAAAAGGATTACACATAGATTATACGTACCATATATTTTAGTTACCTTTTTGGTATTTAGATTTTATTTTGTTTTATTATTAGTTTGGCTTGGATTGGAAAAAGGATTAGGGTTATTTTATTTGCCTATAAATATATAATTATAGGGTTGTGAAAGAGGTTAGAAATATATTACGTACTATATTTTAGAGAGAGAAAGAAGGAAGAGGAAGGAAGAGAAAAGGAAGAAGGAGGCTAGGGTTTTATCTAATCCCTAAAGGCAAGTTTTAATCTTTCTCTTCTCCTTTGATTCGTACCCTATGCATGCTAGATTATATCTAGGTTCTTAAATAAATTAATTGAATCTAATTACATGGATCTATTTGAAAATTTCAGTTCATGTATTTTAATAATAGGTTTGTAATGAATTTTAATATTGACAAATCGATGCATATGTTTGAGTTATGGTTTCCATTATGTGTTTATGTAGTGTTTAAATTTTTGTTCACATGATGTTCGTATGTATCAGTCTGTGTGTGTGTCTGTGTGTGATAGATAGAAAAATCAAAATTGGTAACTCATCATAAGGTATGCACGCCGAACGAGGAAGGAAACATGTGGTATATCAGTTTTGTTTCATTGTAATTTAAATCTCATTGTTTCATAAGACTACACGCCACACGAGGGGAAGGAAAACAAAGCATTACAAAGTGATATGAATCATGTATCAGTTTGCTGTTTTCTTTAAATTGAAGTTTCATTGTTTTCATAAGGTTCACACGCTGCACGAGGAGGAAACAAGCAACAATTACAATCTGATATGCTATATGGGTTAGAAATAAATCTTGTACATGAAAAAATAATAATAATAATAATACTTAGTTATGCATTAAATATTTTTTAAAATGTTATTTTGATTACTATTAGAATGTTAAATTAGTATTTATTATTTTTGAATGATGGATCTGAATTAAATATCTATTTAATTTAAGTACATTATCCTTGAATTGGAATGCATGATTTAAGTTTACATGCTATGTATGGAATTTAATTAATTTTAAAAGGATAAATTAATTAAATATTGTTGGATTAAATTATTTTAATCAATTGTTTAGATTTAAATTAATTTAATCAGAACATGGAGATGTACAATTTAGTCGAGATGCATGTTAATTTGTTGTGATGTAAATTAAATGCATGCTAATTAGAATTGATATTTTTGCTTAAGTAAATGCAAAGGATGTATATAAGATTTATATCATATTTATTTGGATTATTAAATGTAAATATTATTTACATTATCCTTGAATTGGAAACTTTTATTTGGTTGTGATATGGATTAATGCACCATTATGGGATGGGGGCATATTAGGGACGGATTAACTTAAGAGTTAAGTCCTACCTATTTTTAATAAGGGAACGGATTAACCACAGTGTTAAGTCCTACTTATTCGTGTCAGGTCAACGGAATAGTTGGATGACATATTATTGAAATAATAATTGGATAGTTTATTTGGATGGTTGGATATGATGGACTTTACATATAGAATTATATGCCATGATATGAGCTTGAGTCTTAGGATCAGTGGTTAGGGTGCGTATATTGCCAGGGATGTGTAGCTAGATATAGTGCGGTTGTGTACCCTGGTAGGTCTAGGTACTCATGCCCACTATATGTGCGTTTTGCGTGTTGCCTACTATTCAGGTTGAGACAACTCTATAGTCTAGTGAGGTTCCTTTAGTGTGTATATATATCTATATATGGACTATTTAGTTATTGTTGAATTAATTAGGATGTGTACGTGTATCGGGTCTCTGTTTGGGATGTAGTAGATTAGAACTTGTATGTGGGCCTGACCCACCATTATTTTTCAGGTGTTCGTCAGTTCCAGTCTTAGAGATTGTTCGTGCCAAGCAGAGACAGATATTCATTCTTCCGACTCTACGTAGGACTCTTCTTCATTAGTAACTTATTATTTTTATTTCGATTCAGTTATTTCAGTTAGGATATTATTAGGGGTCCACAGTATGGATTCCCGAGTTATAGTTTAATTAATTACTGGTATCAGAAGATTGGAGGATTTTATTATGGGATTTTAATCATTATTTATTTGAGGATTTTTAAATAAGAATTTATTATTTAGTTTTCCTTTCAGCTTATCTATTTATTTTTAATTCATCTTGTATTCCAATGCTTGTTTAAATATTAATTGTTTGATATCCCTCGGATCTGTGCTCGGACTTGATCACCCGTGGCTCTAGAATCGAGGGGTATCACAACTAAACATAATTTACAACCACTTAAATAACCATGTAACAAAGTAAATAAGCACAAAATAATGATGTATGAAATGCCACTAACCCGTAACACCGTCCCCGTGCTTAACGACTCCGGTAGCGGGTCCCACTTAGGACCTCCCGTTCCAAAAAATAAAAAAATGCCGAAATGGCAACCAATGCATTTCTAAGAGTCTTGAACTCAAGGAAATACTCCAACTAACCTGGGAACATACCCGGTACACCCCGCGGTGTCTGACACATAAAACGAGACAATGATTAAAATAATCCAGAAAAAAAATCAAATTTTTTTTTTTTTTTCAAGAAATGGAAAAAGGAAAAAGGAAAAATCAAGATCATTACAATCTACCTTCCTTAAAAAGATTTTGTCCACGAAATCTACCCTCCTTTAAGAAGGAGGCCTACAGCCACAGACCTTCCAAAGAAACATCTCATCAAACCACAGGATTATGAGCTTACCAACCTTATTGCCTTTGACACCAGACGCCAATAGGCAATCACACACCACTGTCACTACAATCCGATGCTCACCACCCTATGAGGGTACTCATCACTCACATCATCGTAACACAAATCAGCTGGTACGTTCTACACTTTACTCGACTCAAAATGGACATCGATCCACTCTACACTGCCACGCAAGGCTTCGGAGCCCGAAAGAAAAACGGTCACCAGACCACCTAGCATGGCAACATCTAAACTCAACTCATCCTTTAAAGGACACACAAAACCCTAGACAATGAACCCCATTCATCTCACAACCAAGCTCAAACCCAAATCAACATATCTCTGTCAGACCAAACATTCGTTATCTAACACATAGCTACACTATCACATATCCGCACCAGCAATTCCCACGTGCACTATACGACAACTATCATACTTAACATCTTCAAGATGTTTAAACAACGAATCTCCCAACGACTACATAAATATGAGTTACCAAATCAGTAAAGCGCACTATCCTGTACCCAGGACTCAAATCCTTAAAACAAGATCTTTAATAATCAACAATCGTATCGCAAACCCATTTATCGGACACTTGGTCCTACCTAACACACCTCGTCACTCGAGACAAACCACCCGAATCCACACTGTCACACCGACACAACGTTTAATACCATGTTCTCACTATCCTTGACAAATCAAAACAATCATTGACCTTGGACCCGACATCGTGCTAAAGAGGGACAGATTCAGGAGAATTGGTTGGCCAGGCCATTCTCATCATCGGCACGGTCTCAACGCAGACGTCATTCCCATTCTCAAGTCTTAACCTCAAACATAGTCTCACACAGTCCACAAGACGACTATGAGATCCACTTACTATCAATCCATTACTCTACGTAACCTCAACAACTATACAGTCATATACCTATTCTAAGAATCCTAATAATGCCTTAATCACACAATCATAACAAGCTAAAAGCAATACGGCACCAAATACCACAATCATCGACCATCATACAAGCTCTTTAATCTCCTCATAACATCCACACCAGGTAGACAACTCCATAACATCATTCAATTTAATTTTTTACCACGTCAAAACATATAATACGACTATCTCATGCTTGAGATCTCGAAACCAGAGTCAATCACTACTATTACTCCTCAAAGGAATCATACATTCACATTTCAAATCATAAAATCCTGAGGCGATACCGACACTAGTCCTCAAAACACTGCTCAAATCAATTGTCTATAAAAACACCCAAGTATATGACTCACATCACATCATATCACCTAATCATCCTCGAACGTACAATTCACGACACATCCCCTAACCCTCATTGCTAGTACCAGACACCGGAAACACACAATCCCTATTCGGCAACTCGTGCCTTATATGCCACCGATCAGAACGACTCTCAGAACAAGCAAAACAAAAACCAAAGACTCCACCTTCCTCCATGGGAGCGAGTCGACCCATTCAACCAAACCTTTACCGATGAACTCTAACAACATAACAAACCAAACACGGGGTTCACCCACCTGCAAACGTGTGGAGAACAAGACTCCCAACAAACGACGTCTTTATCAGGACTAGAACAAATGGAAAGGGTAACGAACCCCGCTTTCACAAGAGACTGACGACTCGAATCTAAATCCACCCGACACTCTATCACACGCTACTCACCAATCGTCTAACTGTGGACACCCAATCTCACCTGAGATGAGCTAAACTTCTTTCACACAAGGAGAAGAACCAATTGGCTACTCGTACAGAACCACGAACTCAATTTTAGGCGATCTCGCCACTAACGGACCGCCAAACATTATCAACATCGGAACCTCGCATACGTTACACCTGACCTCCACGATCAAAGGAACCTACGCGCTAACACATGAAACTCATACGTCCCACCCTGAACATCGTACTGTGCCATACGCAATCGTTCGAAAGTCATGTCCCAAGCACTATGCCTAAAAAAACTAGAAAAATGAAGCAACCATGCACCAAATAGCTCGATCCACGAGCTAAAGACCTACGTTATTCGTTCGATAAGAACCGGAACCCAAACAACCCTAAAGTAACCGAGTTCCTCACCTACTCAGGTTAAAACTCACACAACTAGTTATGTCGTGACAAGTACTCTACTGTACTAACAACCATCCGATGCTTGATCGCATACTCTTGTACACGCATACATATGTATATAATAACCGAAACATATACCTTGACACGATCGTGTCCTATCACATCAGTTTAAACAACGAGTCCATTAAATCATTATGTGAAAATAAACATCCCGTTCATCATTGTCATCTTTTTCACAATTAACATGCTTTCGAGTCACGTATGCACTTCATTTACATATACTGGCATTTAAACACATAAACACTTAACAAATAGACATGCCTTTCAAAACATTAAATATTTAAATAGGTAACAAGTAAGCATGCTTTTTAAACAGTTAAGCACTTTAACATATAAGCATGTAAACATGCAAGTCAACTTCCCTTGCAACCCTAGGTAGGCCTCTACCCGTCGTCCGAAAGGTATTCGAATCTAATGCTTTGATACCAAATTTGTAACGACCCGAACCCGGGGGTCCGAATCGTTTACTGGGTCCTTACCAGGACCCGAGGTCATCTAAGGCATTACCGTCATGCCCTATGTCAATGCATAAAATATATATACATCATCTCAAGACTTATAGTACATTATATCACTAACATCACAGAAAACTCACAAATACAGGTAGAATGGTAGCGGCTTGTAATTCCATGGATACAAGTCATATGTCTATACTCCTCCGATTTTCTGAAAATGTTAAGATAAGGGGTAAGCTCAACAGTTCAGTAGGTAATGCCTAAAACACAGGTTTTGGACTCCCTTGAGCCAACAACCAAAGAACGGGAAAAAAAGATGTTGGGATCATACACGGGGAGTTATCAAAATCACAATCCACGTCATTCAATTAAAAAAATTATCATCACATAATCAATCATAATCATAGGTGCCAAAATGCTATGAAATGCAATGCATTGCGTAACCGTCCCGAGCTTGGTCTCACACCAAACCCAAATCCCCACCTACGCTAACTGACTTTACCAAACTGGGATTGACACTCTTAGTGTCAACTTTTTTCATGTCCTACACCGGGCCGCGCCCACTCTAGGTCATGTTAGCAGCTAACTGACTTTATCGAGCCGGGATTGACACTCTTAGTGTCAACTTTTTCATGCCCTACACCGGGCCACGCCCACTCTAGGTCAAGTTAGCCCCGGGCTCGCGATACCCGGTTCGTTTCTAAATCATTTCCTCACAATCCTTTCCAAACACATTTATTTTAAAAGAAACATGCCAACCTCACTTTTCCCAAACCACGCCCATGCCATGAATGGAATCATGCATGAATGAAAGTGATGCAAACATGCCTGCACTTTATCAGTTTAACTATACATACTCATCATCATATATATGTAATCTCAAGAAATAAATTCAACACAAGGTATGTTCATTAAACAACTTTGCAATTAAGCACATATATAAATATACGAAATTAATATCATTTAGGTCATGCTTCGTCACATAAACAAGTAAATAAATTATCAACATTAAATCTCGATATTTATCATTTTAAGCATTGTTAGCAAGAAATCAAATAAACGAACTCAATTAAAGTCAAAACGTGATGGTTTAGATATCCCTACCTCAAAAGTAGCCAAAATACATCCCTGGCTGGAAAAGTCAACACCGGTCAAAGTGGCCAATGTCGGTCAACAGCGGCGGAACGAAAAATTATTCTGTGGGAACGTAGCTGTCGACGAGGAGATTCAACTGTTCCAAAGGTTCAGCTCCAGAATCCGACTCCAAGTGGACCAAAAGCCCCTCCGAAGCCTTAATTCCAAAAATTTAAAAAATTCATAAAATAATCACCGCTCCTCAGAAAATTAAATCTTTTGACTATGTGATAGAGAATGACGAGAGGGACATTTTCCATTTAGGAATCAAGACCGGAAACCTGACCGATTGGCTGAAAAATGGAGGAGAAAAATTGAAACTCAAAGAAAAAGAAAATAAAAGAAAACAAAAGGGAGAGAGAAACTTCCTGCGGGAGAGAGAAACTAAGGCTGAAATGTTCAGCCAAATGGTCTTAAGGCCACTAAAATGAGTAACAAGTGGGTCCCACCACAAAAAAAAAAAAAAATCTTACTTTTTTAGTATTAACATATATATATATATATATATATATATATACACACACACACACACTAAACATAATTCACAACCACTCAAATAACCATGTAACAAAGTAAATGAGTACAAAATAATGATGTATGAAATGCCACTAACTTGCAACACCGTCCCCATGCTCAACAACTTTGGTAGCGGGTCCCACCTGGGACCTCCCGTTCCGAAAAACAAAAAAAATGCCGAAATGGTAACCAATGCATTTCTAAGAGTCCTAAACTCGAGAAAATGCTCCAACCAACCTGGGAACATACCCGACACATCCCATGGTGTCCGGTACGTAAAACGAGATAATGATTAAAATAATCTAGAAAAAAAATTGATTTTTTTTTTTTTTTTCAGAAATGGAAAAGGGAAAAATCAAGATCATTACAGGTTCTCAATCTTTTGGGATCCATGTACTAATGTTGTATAATGTTGAGGAAAATCAATTGGATTTTAATAGTTTTCATTGGTTTCCTAATGGTGCTAGCACAAATAAACTATAGACATCCAACTTTTCGAAGAGAGTCACAAGGAACTGTATTCGCTTTTTCCACCGTCTATGTTACTTTGTTTTACAGGGAATCAAAGTGCCATTTTATACGTGTTACAAGAAGAAATTACTCGTCCTTGATTGGGAAAATTTTGATTCCGTAATCTGATACTCTTGTTGAAATGAACATTTGCACAAGCTGATTTCCATACCGTAGTTTGTAGATATGCAAGTGTCTTGTTGTCTATAGGGATGTAAACCACCAAGACCAGCCCTGTTAACTGTAACTATCCTGATCTTGACAAAGTTATGACCTAAGTCACATAAAGCGAGAGCAGGAGTGATAGCGAATTCGAGAGCGACAGAATTAAGTCATAAATAGTGAGAATTTGAGCCGGAACAAGCGGAGAGCGGGAACGTGCTCAGAACATAAGAGCAACATCCATTAAAAAGAATTGTGTGACGATATTTAGAATTACCAGAAATAAAATTCATTAAATCTAATCAAAATTTGGATGTTCACCTTTCTCTTGTACATCATCATTACTCCTCTGTCCCTACATATACCGAGGGATTTGGTTGCTGCTGGCCTCTCACACCAACCGTTTATTGAATGATCTGTTTGCTGCTGGCTTCTTACCCCCAACCGTTTATTGAATGCCTTTATCATTGTGATCATTTATGTTAAATCAAACAAAGTGGAGATTTATAATTGCCTCATAAAATCAGACCAACCCTTTGCTTTTATGATAAATGTTATTTGAAATTTGAATATTTTGTTAGAGAAAGGTAATACTTTGAATTGGGCTAGTTCAGAGAATGAGACTCTCGTCATTGTGGAGATATGGAGACCTCCACACCGAGAGACGGTTTCGAACCAAAAGTTTAATAGAGTACTTTAATGTGGATAATTATTATGCTAATTGTTTTGGCAATTATATAGTATTTTGACAAAAGTAAATATGCCGTACAATTTTAGGTCAGTTTCTGTTAGGGATCATAATCATAGAACGGTAACACGTTACATTTCCTTGTTGAAATGTGTTGGCTGATAATGGTATGGCTATAATCTTCGGCAGTCTTTCTTGAACAAGGACTAAGTCATGTATTAATCTACAACAATATATATATATTTTTTATAAGTAAAAGTAGCTTAGAAGAGCGCTCAAAAAGGGAATGCATCCCTGATACAAAAAGCAAAACCTACAACAATTTTTTTTGGTAAACAGAAGTGAATACTTTTTGGTTTTTCTTTCTTTTTCTTCGTGGAATAGATGCAGAGATGAGAACATTAGTTTTGCCCATTTTACACGAGACTACTTACCATATAGTCTTCATATGAAAAAGTTCGGTATGATACATTTTTCACATAGCTTGTGATTCTACACTAGTACAAAATGGTGGAAAGTGTCAGTTTCAAGTTCAATCAGAATAAACTGCACAAAAGCAAGAAACTTTTTTTTTTTTAACAAAAAAAAAAAACAAAGACATTTTGAAGACAAAGTCAATTTACTGATTTAATGTACTGGTCCTATTTGCCCCACCAGACAACCTGTCCAAAACTCATGTTAATGGAGATTGTTGACTTCTATATTCCTGCAGGAAAAAATACCCAGTGAAGAATTTAGAAAGACAAGAATATGAGTAGGGGAAGAAAAATAGGAGGGAAAATAGAATCACCTTCCATTAGAGAGACCTCAAAAGATTGCTTCCATGGTTGCTATCCAACTCCTTTTCTCAGCTTGCCTGATCCCACCCATCATTCCAAGTCCAAGCAAAGAAGCAGTGCCACCGCTTCCGGTTGCAACTTCACCGCTGCCACAGCTTCTTCCCTCCCTCCCAACACCAAATTCACCAACCATGAATCCCTCCCTTTGTTGGAAGAATCATTCTCTAACTTCAATAAAGCATATCCACAATACCCACAGACCCAAGAGGCTGACCAAATCAGAGCACAAGAATACTACCATCTCTCTTTCTCCAGTCATGTATGCCTTGATTACGTAGGCCATAGCCTCTTTTCCTATTCCGAACAACAAAACCATTACTCCACTGCTTCAAATATTGCCTCTTCCTCATCATCTCATGTACCCTTCTTTAATATCCTTTACAAGTCAGTAAATTTGAATTCTCAAATTCTGTATGGTGGCCAAGGGTCGGAATTCGAATCCAAAATGCAGAAAAGAATCATGAGATTTATGAATATCTCCGAAGATGATTACTCCATGGTTTTCACTGCCAACCAGTCATCTGCATTTAGACTCCTGGCAGACACTTTTCCGTTCCAGTCCAATCAAAATCTTCTTACAGTCTATGATTACGAGAACGAGGCAGTGGAAGTGATGATCAGAAGTTCCGAAAAGAGAGGCGCCCAAGTCGCGTCAGCTGAATTCTCGTGGCCTAGTTTGAGGATCCAGTCCAGAAAGTTAAGGAAGCTGATAGAGAGCAAGAGGAACAAGAGCAATAGGGGATTGTTTGTTTTCCCACTCCAGTCTAGGATAACTGGAGCTAGGTATTCTTACCTATGGATGAGCTTGGCACGGGAAAATGGGTGGCATGTCTTGCTTGATGCTTGTGCATTGGGAGCTAAGGACACGCAGGCCTTAGGCCTCTCTATGTTTAGGCCAGACTTTATTGTTTGCTCCTTTTTCAAAGTTTTTGGAGAAACCCCATCTGGTTTTTGCTGTCTGTTTGTCAAGAAATCGAGTGCTAAAGTGTTCGATGACTCAACCGTAGCTCCTGGAATAGGGATCGTGAGTCTTGTCCCAGCCAAAAGAACATCTCAGTCCCCTGAAGAACTTGGACAAACATCAAAATTCAACATACAGAAAGATGAAACCAAAGAAGTCCTTGTAACACATAAGGAACAATCATTCTCTGAAATTGTGGAATTAGAGAATACCCTCAACTCTGCTCAATCCAGAAGCGAAACCAGCACTGATGGGAGCTCGGAGATTGGATGCAGGGGCTTGGACCATGCGGATTCATTAGGCCTGACGTTGATCAGTCGCAGGGCAAGGTACCAAGTCAACTGGCTGGTGAATGCATTGATGAGTCTTAGACATCCAAATTCAAATAATGGGCCGTGCCTGGTAAGAATCTATGGACCTAAAATAATGTTTGACCGAGGACCAGCCGTGGCATTCAATGTGTTTGACTGGAAAGGAGAAAAGATTGATCCCACACTTGTACAGAAGTTGGCTGATAGAAACAACATATCTCTTAGCTATGGATTTTTACACCACATTTGGTTCCCGGACAAGTATGAAGACGAGAGGGAGAGGATATTGGAGAGAAAAAGCAGTGCTGAAGAGGAAGGGTCAGTGGGAAGTAAGAGAAGAGAGAATTTTCATTTAGGGATATCAGTAGTTACAGCATCACTTGGGTTCTTGACAAACTTTGAGGATACCTATAGGCTCTGGGCATTTGTATCGTGCTTTCTGGATGCAGACTTTGTGGAGAAAGAGCGATGGAGATACAAGACCCTTAATCAAATAACATGTGAGGTTTAGACTAGACTTGTTTTTATCATTCTTTGCCACTATGAGGAGCAATAGTTTAGTGTTTACTGTAAGCTTTTAGTTATGTTAGTTAAAATAGATGCACATAAAGTGCACACCAAGTATAACATTAACAGTAGAGATCTGTTCATTCAAACTTCAAGTATCTTCAGTATTCGATTATTGTTTTTGTAGATTTATTAATAAGTCACATTAAGAACATAATAACAAAATCTAATCAGCAGTCAATAATATTTTAACTAATGATCAGACAAAACCTAACTAGCCATCATGCAGTCAGTTACCTTGAATTAGGTATTATCGAAAAGTACTATATCAAGGTTCAGAAGGGAGCCAAATGTTTCATGTGCTAATTCAATAATATGCAGATTACTGCATATTTTAGTAATGAATACAACAATTTTATAATCATATTCATAAATATACAGCAACTATATATAATATTTATATATTGATGACGAAAAGATTGGAGTAACATAGCATTTACCATTTAGCTTTAACAATTCAATACAGCCATGTCTGAGACTGACCTTCAGATACAAGCATAAACAAATAAAATTCACTGATCACCACTGGAACTTTTAAATATTATATATATACATAAATATATATACACATATGTTTTGAGAAGTAAGCAACGCGCACACTCGTTTTGACCTACTTGGCCCAACAAAAATGCAAAGCCATTAAAAAATGTGCCGATGCCAGCCATTTCTTTGAAGAACACCATGAGGTAATCCTCCTCTGTACCTCTATCCTCTCATTCAAAAATGTGCTTTGCTCATTGCCATTACAGAGCATAAAGCCAATCACATTATTCGTTGATGTTCTTTCGTGAAGGAGTTCCCAAAAACTTGTTCATACAAACATTACCATCCCATTTGGGTATTCTCTGTACACACCCCTGTTTGGCCCCACAAGTGGCAAACATTCCTGGGATGGTCAATGAGGTTATATCACAAACCATATATGACAATGAGGCAAAACCCTATCGAGCAGCCCCCGACTATTTAGCCCAATCCACGACGCAATGCAAGACTTGTTAGGGCACATCTTTAATACATAATGTTTGGATTGGGCCATATGTTCAACCTAATTTTGAAGCTGCAACTAAAGCATATAGATACAAATTATCCTATTAGTTAACGTAAGTGAAAATGACATTGATTTTTTAATATTATCTTTCATGCTTTACTTAACAAATGACTATGAAATGTAAGATTAACAATCAATGTCGCCTATTAGTTAGCAAAAGGGAAAATGATTTGTCATATATAACGGAGATCGGTAACAAATAATAGATTTATTTACGTGGACATTAAGAGAGAGAGAGAGAAGCTGATCAAACAATCACTAAAATGAGGTGATTAGAAAGAAATTTTTTTTTGACTATCCTATTTTTGGATAAAACCGCAATTGACTAAAAATTTGATATAAAACTCTTCTGAACTATTCAATTATTGTAACTGCGAGACCACAATGTTACAGAATTGTAAAAAATTAACAGTTAAAGGACAACATGATTTTCATGCACCTAAAAAGTTATATACTATAACGAGGAAATGCTCCTTAATAGAAATTTAAAAAAGAGCAAATTGCATAAAACCCTCTTGAATTATTAATTTTTTTTGCATAAAGCCCCTCTTATAGGTTACCTTTGAAATGATGTTCATTTTAGGTTTCCTTTTTTTTTTTTTCAACTTTTAAAAAACAAAAATTTAAGAACATTGCTGTAATGTTTGTAACTTAAAAAGGCAAAAGAAAAAGAGAAAAGAAAAAAAATAAAAAAATGTGTGGGACCCAAAAGTTTAAGTGGTTATAAGACCACGTTTTTTTTCCTTTTTTTTTTTTTTTTTTTTTTTTTTTTTTTCTGTTGTTTCTTCTTTCTTCGGTCTCACAGCTCTCTGCCTTCTTGTATTTCTTTTTTTCTTTTTCTTTTGCAAGCTTTCACTCTTGATTTCTCCCCCATCTTTTATCGGATTAAAGTGCCGTTTGAGGCAAAACGACGAGCATGACAAGCTCTACGTGCTAGTACCAGAAATTCCAGCTTTTGGTCCTTTTTGGGAGCTCGAATTTAGAGACCCATTTTAAGGGTTTTGGCTCATTTTTGAGGTAGGGACACCTTAATCCACTACTTTCTTGTTCCATTGTGAGTTATAATCATTTGTTGTGCCAAACATGCTTAATTAGAAGTTAATTGTATCAATGATTATTTTAAATATTGTCTAGAGAAATTCATGTATTTGAATGTGAGTTGTTTTATGTGTAAAGTATGCTTAAATGTATTTTGTTATATCTTAATGTGTTAATAATTACTTGGGAGATGTTGAACATGTTGAATGTTTAATTTTATGGTGTAGAATTTTAAATGCCATGACATTGAATGTATGGAACATATATACATGCACATACCATTGGGTTTGCATGAAATGGGAGAAATTGTTCTTGAAATAAATATAGGGAATTTCAGGGAAGTGTTTTTGATGAAATGGTTTTATGTGAAACCCGGTCGCTGCGGGGTTACCAACGGGCCGGAGGTTAATATAGCCTAGAGGAGACTAGGGAGTCGCCCTAGCGTGGTTGAGCTAGCTGGGCCCCATAATGACGTCGCGGGGTTACCAAGGGTCAGGGACACTAGCCAATCCTCCTCTCGTGTCGCGGCGGGGCTACCAAAGGGCGGGCTGTATTACCAGTTTGGAAACGATGTTTTGGATTATGAAAATGGGGAGCGACGCTAGCATGCATTGCATCTCATACCATTGCATTGGATATACTTGAGATTGAATCGTTATGCTGTTTTATATCCCGACATTGTATGATCCCCATTTTCCATTGGCCTATGCTTCGTTTGGATTCACAAGGACACAAGATGTGTGTCTTAAGTGTCACCTGTTGAGCTTTATGCTCACCCTACTATTTATATTATTTTTTTCAGGTCTTGGAAATGAACTGGTGGACGACAATCCACCTCAAGCTTGAAAGTTGTTAGAAGGTTGTTTGCTATTTTGTATTTTGACCGTTCTATGTATATTCTTAGTTATGAAAATATAATTAAGTTAGTATTCATGGCCTTGTAACTTAAGAACGAATTTATTTTTTGTTTGATGTAAAGGAAACTGATGGAATTATGGTATATGTTTCTATGCAATTGTATCATGTAACGTTGTAAGACAGGGACTTTAAATCTTAACCATGTATTTTGGGACTGTAATTATGATAATTTAGATTAATTGGTGTGTAGATGTTCCACCATGAGAGGAACTATGTTGAGGTATAATGAACAGATGAATGGGATGCTGGATGATATTATGTGTTTTGTGTATTGGGACAGGTTGTTGAAGGCCCATTTTTAGGGGAGGTTATGCCGAATTTTTTTTAAAATTTTGGCATCAGCTAGGGTCGTTACAAATTTGGTATCAGAGCGATGGTTCGAATACCATTAGGACGACGGGTAGAGGCTTACCTAGGGTTATCTGGGAAGTCATTTGCATTGTTATTTCCTTGTTTGGAAAAGTGCTTTGCTATTTGAAAAAGCATGCTTAACTGCTTACTTGCTTGCGTGCTTATGTGCTTATATGCCTAAATTAATGTGTTCATTGCATAGTATTACATGTTAAATGTTTGTACAGTATCTTTTTGCGTTGGGTTGTTTACGGTTGGACCTTAGTGTTATCGTTATTGAATTGTTTCCTTTGTTTTATAGAACGATGTCACGGCGTGAGGAAATTAGGAAAGTTGGCCCTAGACCGATTAGGGGTGATGTTGGTGAGAGCTCCAGCTCCAATTCGGAGGAGCTAAATGATGAGGACACACTTCTTAGGGACTTGATTCCCCCGAGAGTTGTCCCCACAAGGAGGGATAATGTTGAAGCACCCGTAGAAGTGGGTGAAGGTTCTGTGGCACTGGAGTTTAATCGTTTGTTGCAAAATGTCGTGAGGGCAACGATTGCTGCTCAGCTGCAGTCGGCACCACAACCTACAGTTCAAGTTGAGGAGACGCCAGCTCAGAAGCGTCTCAAAATTATTAAGGGGTTTGGCGGTGCAGATCCAATGATAGCAGATGACTACATGGAGCAAGTTGAAACTCAATTGACTTCTATGGATGTGACGGAGGATCATTTGAAGATCATCCTAGCTGCTTATAAGTTTGCTAAGGATGCCAAATTATGGTGGAAGTCGGTTACGAGCCGGTATAAGGTAGAAGAGATGAGTTGGGACAAGTTCAAGGAATTGTTTTATGAAAAGTACTTTCCGCTTTCCAAAAGATGGGAGTTACAAGACTAGTTTCATAACCTTATCCAAGGGAGCATGTCAGTGGCAGAATATGAAAACAAGTTCACTTCACTTTCTCGCTTTGCTTCAGAAATGGTGAAAGATGAAGTTAACATGACTCAGAAGTTTGTTTCTGGTCTTAATGATCGAATGAGGCTGTTGATCACGGCACATTTCATCAAGGTATATTCTGAAGCAGTGGAAAGGGCTTTGATGCTGGAGGCTGATAATAAAGAGAAGGATGCAAGAAGAGAGCAGTTGAAGCAAAAGAGGGGTGCAGGGCCATCTTCAGAAGGATCTTCTTGGAAAAGGAACAGGGGCGGTCCATCTCAGTTTCAGGGACAGCAGTCTGCACGATCTGTTCCTACCACTCCGTTGCCAGCTGGGTCTGATAGGAGTGCAGTTGTTTGCTTTCAATGTTAGCAGCCTGGGCATTACAAGTCCAGTTGTCCCATGAGATTGACTTCAGTTTCTTCAGCTCCGAAGGCTTGTTATGGGTGTGGCCAGCAAGGCCATTTGATTCGGGACTGTCCGAGTCAGGGAGCAGGCACCACTAGTGGCAGAGGGTTACGGCAGAGGCCGTTACAGTCGGCTACGGTTCAATCAGGTTTCAGACCACTGCCGCCACCACCACAGCCTGCCTTGTCTTCTCAGGGTTCATGACCAGCTAGGAGGGATACTCCTACTGTGTCGGCACAACAATCTGGTGTTCAGATTAGTAGTTCATAGGCACAGGCACCGCAGGGGCGTGTCTTTGCCTTTGCACCAACTGATGCATCTCCTGGATCTTCAGTTCTCCGAGGTATATTTCTAGTGTTTGGTTCTTGGGCCCGTATTTTGTTTGATTCTGGCGCATCTCATTCTTTCATTTCATCATCATTTGCACTTGCATTGGGGTTAGAGGTCAGTTTTATGGATCGGGCGTTGCGTGTTGATACGCCAGTTGGAGTTTCAATGTCTTTGAGCCGAGTCATGAGGGACTGTTCCATTGTGATAGCCGGGCGGACTTTTGTGTTTGACCTTATCCTCCTGGAGATGACTAGCTTTGATGTCATTCTCGGGATGGATCGGTTAACTTCCTTTCATGCCACGATCGACTGTTTCAGAGGAAGGGTTATAGTTTGTACTCCCGAGGGATACTGTTTCTTTTTCGTGGGAGATTGGAGTGATTCCCACATTTCATCGTTTTATGGAATTCATGGACAGAGTCATGGTGATTACTTTTTGGCTAGCCTTATAGCTGAAGAGGATGATGTTGTGGAAGAATATTATCCTGCAATTGTTCGTGATTTTCTGGATGTGTTTCCGGAGGATTTGACAGAGTTGCCTCCACACCGAGAAGTGGAGTTCTCTATTGAGTTAATGCGAGGTACCGCGCCGATTTCTATGACACCGTATCGTATGGCACCAGTTGAATTGGAGGAATTAAAAAGACAGCTTGATGATTTGAGGATGAAAGGTTTTATCCGACCGAGTGTGTCACCATGGGGCGCACCGGTCTTGTTTGTTAAGAAGAAAGATGGTTCTTTGAGGTTGTGCATCGATTATCGGAAGTTGAATCGCGCCACCATCAAGAACAAATATCCTTTGCCAAGGATAGATGATTTATTTGATCAGTTGAGGGGAGCCAGTTGTTTCTCCAAGATTGACTTGAGGTTTGGCTATTATCAGTTGCGGGTTAGGGATGAGGATATCCCGAAGACAGCATTCCGTACACGGTATGGACACTATGAGTTCCTTGTTATGCCTTTTGGCTTGACTAATGCTCCAGCGGCATTCATGGACTTAATGAACCGCGTTCTTCACGATTACTTGGACCAGTTTATGGTAGTTTTCATGTATGACATTCTTGTGTATTCACGATATCGGGAGGAGCACGAGATCCATTTAAGTATTGTTTTACAAATTTTGCGGGAGCACTGGTTGTATGCCAAATATGAGAAATGTGAATTTTGGCTACAAGAGGTGAAGTTTTTGGGACATGTTGTTTCAGAAGGCGGAGTGTCAGTTGATCCATCAAAGATTGAAGCTGTTTTGAATTGGGAGCAACCCAAGAATTTGTTTGAGATCCATAATTTTCTTGGTCTAACGGGTTACTACCGGAGATTTGTGAAAGATTTCTCCTGTTTAGCAGCGTCTATGACCCGTTTAACCCGGAAAGGGATTAAGTTTGCATGGAATGAAGCCTGTGAGTCATCTTTCCAGGAATTGAAGACAAGATTGACTACGGCTCCAGTGTTGGTGATACCTAAGTGTAGCTTGGGTTATGTGATCTATTGTGATGCTTTACTTGATGGTTTAGGGTGTGTGTTGATGCAGGATGGTAAGGTAGTGGCTTATGGGTCTCGGCAATTGAAGACTCACGAGTATAACTACCCTACTCATGAACTAGAGTTGGCGGCAGTTGTGTTTGCTTTGAAGTGTTGGAGACACTACTTGTATGGTGAAAGATTCGAGGTGTACTCGGATCATAAAAGTCTCAAGTACCTTTTCTCCCAAAAGGACTTGAACAATAGACAGAGAAGATGGATTGAATTTTTGGAAGATTATAATTTTGACTTGCAGTATCATCCGGGCAAGGCAAATGTGGTAGCAGATGCCTTAAGCCGAAAATCTCGTGGAATTTTGGCCTGTCTAGCTATTCGAAAGTGGAAGATGCTTAAGGATTTGGCAGAGATGGGATTGTATTGTTTTGATGATGATGTTGACAGCGAGCCGGCATTCTTGTTTAGTCTTGTGGCTTAGCCTACTCTTGTTGTACGAGTGATTGAGTCACAAAGACAGGACCTGGATTTAGATGCCATTCACGCTTTGATCTCCAGTGGTGAAACAGTGAAAGATTGGGCCTTGTATGCAGATGGGGGTCTACGGTTCAGGGGTTTGTTGGTGGTTCCTACGGTTTGTCGTGAGGACGTCTTACAGGAGTTTCACACTTCCCGCTTTGCAGTTCATCCAGGTGGTACCAAGATGTATCACAATTTGAGACGTCAGTATTGGTGGAACGGGATAAAGAAAGATGTTGCACAGTTTGTGGCTAGATGCCTTACCTGTCAGCAGGTGAAGGCCGAGCATCAGAGACCAGCCGGTTTGTTACAACCATTACCTGTAGCACAATGGAAATGGGAGCATATTGCTATGGATTTTGTGACAGGTCTTCCAAGGTCACGAAGGGGCAATGAGTCCGTATGGGTCATCATTGACAGATTGACCAAGACGGCTCACTTTTTGCCTATTAAGGCAACAGATGATGCAGAGAAGCTTGGTGTTCTTTATGTGAACGAGATTGTAAGGTTGCATGGAGTTCCAGTAACCATTGTTTCAGATAGGGATGCCAAGTTCACTTCAAAGTTCTGGGAAGGACTTCAAGCAGCGTTTGGCTCAGTGTTGCATCTGAGTACGACATTTCATCCACAGACTGACGGTCAGTCGGAGCGTACTATCCAGATTTTGGAGGATATGCTTCGGGCATGTGTGCTTGACTTGGGTGGTAGTTGGGAGGATCACCTTCCACTTATTGAATTTGCCTATAACAACAGTTATTAGGCGAGCATTCAGATGGCTCCATTTGAGGTGTTGTATGGTAGACCTTGTAGGTCTCCTGTTTGTTGGACTGAGGTAGGCGAGACAGCCACCTTAGGACCTGACATTGTACTCGAGACTACTGAGAAGATTAAGTTGATAAGACAGAGGTTACTTATAGCTCAGAGGCGACAGAAGAGTTATGCGGATAAACGGAGACGGTCGTTATCCTTTGAGGTGGGAGATCACATTTTTCTTCGGGTTTCTCCACTGAAAGGATTGATGAGATTCGGGAAAAGTGGCAAGTTGTCGGCACGATTCATTGGACCATTTGAGATTTTGGATCGTGTAAGAGAGGTTGCCTACAGACTTGCTTTGCCACCACAGTTGGATAGGGTCCACAATGTTTTCCATGTATCGATGTTACGGAAGTACGAGCCAGATCCATCTCACATTTTGAGTTGGGTTGATGTAGACATTGATGAGGATGCTTCCTACGAGGAAAGACCAGTTCAGATTCTTGACACACAACAAAAGGTGTTGAGGAACAAGACGATACCAATGGTGAAAGTCCTTTGGAGACACCACGGAGTTGAGGAGGCTACTTGGGAGCTCAAATAGGAGGTTCGCTCCAAGTATCCAGAGTTGTTTTCTTCTCTAGGTATGTCTTGATTTCGGGGACGAAATCTTTTAAAGTTGGGGAGAATGTAATGTCTATAACTTAAAAAGGCAAAAGAAAAAGAAAAAAGAAAAAAAAAAATTTGTGTGGGACCCACAAGTTTAAGTGGTCATAAGACCACGGTTTTTTTCCTTTTTTTTTTTTTTTGTTCTCTGTTGTTTCTTCTGTCTCGCAGCTCTCTGCTTTTTTGTATTTCTTTTTTTCTTTTTCTTTTGCAAGCTTTCACTCTTGATTTCTCCCTCATCTTTTATCAGATTAAGGTGCCGTTTGAGGCAAAACGACGAGCACGACGAGCTCTACTTGCTAGTACCAGAAATTCCAGCTTTTGGTCCTCTTTGGGAGCTCGAATTTAGAGACCCATTTTAAGGGTTTTGGCTCACTTTTGAGGTAGGGACACCTTAATCCACTACTTTCTTGTTCCATTGTGAGTTATAATCATTTGTTGTGCCAAGCATGCTTAATTAGAAGTTAATTGTATCAATAATTATTTTAAATGTTGTCTAGAGAAATTCATGTATTTGAATGTGAGTTGTTTTATGTGTAAAGCATGCTTAAATGTATTTTGTTATATATTAATGTGTTAATAATTACTTGGGAGATGTTGAACATGTTGAATGTTTAATTTTATGGTGTAGAATTTTAAATGACATGACATTGAATGTATGGAACATATATACATGCACATACCATTGGGTTTGCATGAAATAGGAGAAATTGTTCTTGAAATAAATATAGGGAATTTCAGGGAAGTGTTTTTGATGAAATGGTTTTATGTGAAACCCGGTCGCTGCGGGGTTACTAACAGGCCGGAGGTTAATATAGCCTAGAGGGGACTAGGGAGTCGCCTTAGCGTGGTTGAGTTAGCTGGGCCCTATAATGACGCTGCGGGGTTACCAAGGGTCAGGGACACTAGCCAATCCTCCTCTCATGTCGCGGCGGGGCTACCAAAGGGCGGGTTGTATTACCAGTTTGGAAACGATGTTTTGGATTATGAAAATGGGGAGCGACACTAGCATGCATTGCATCTCATACCATTGCATTGGATATACTTGAGATTGAATCGTTATGCTGTATTATTTCCCGACATTGTATGATCCCCATTTCCCATTGGCCTATGCTTTGTTTGGATTCACAAGGACACAAAATGTGTGTCTTAAGTGTTACCTGCTGAGCTTTATGTTTACCCTACTATTTATATTATTTTTTTCAGGTCTTGGAAATGAACTGGTGGACGACAATCCACCTCAAGCTTGAAAGTTGTTAGAAGGTTGTTTGTTATTTTGTATTTTGACCGTTCTATGTATATTCGTAGTTGTGGAAATGTAACTAAGTTAGTATTCATGGCCTTGTAACTTAAGAACGAACTTATCTTTTGTTCGATGTAAAGGAAACTGATGGAATTATGGTATATGTATCTATGCAATTGTATCATGTAACGTTGTAAGATAGGGACTTTAAATCTTAACCATGTATTTTGGGACTGTAATTATGATAATTTAGATTAATTGGTGTGTGGATGTTCCACCATGAGAGGAACTATGTTGAGGTATAATGAACGGATGAATGGGATGCTGGATGATATTATGTGTTTTGTGTATTGGGACAGGTTGTTGAGGGTCCATTTTTAGGGGAGGTTATGCTGAATTTTTTTAAAATTTTGGTATCAGTTAGGATCGTTACAATTGCTCCAAGGTATTTTTACTTTCTTACAACGCTTCTAATAGCTTTATGTGATACAAATATAATTCATTTAAATATTGTTTGTGGAATAATTTTTAACAACACTATAATTTAAATTTGAAAATTTCTAAAAATGACATACTTTTGTTTATGGGTATTAAAGGTCCTTTGCAACTTCCAATTTTATACAATTTTTTTAAAGGATAAATTACATAAAACACTTCTAAACTTATACTTTCATTTGTCCTTGACAACTCTTGCAACAATTGAGTAGTAAAAAAAAATGAATAATCAAAGGAGTTTTTATTTATTTATTTTTATTTTTTTTTGCAATTTACTCAATTAAATATACATTAAAGAAATGACGTGGAATAGAAAAAAATAAAACAAGAGAATTCAAGAATAAGGTGGGGAGTACGACCAGACAATGGTTTAAATGATGTTACCAAAAGAAAGAGGGTAGAGGTTATGACAAGGTATCCCACCACTTCATCAAAACAACACTTCACTAATAGTTCGTGATACACGTTTCAAAAAATGGTTTCAATGATGCGTATCACCACTTAATATGTCAGTGCCACTGTACAAATTATACATATATATATATATATATATATATATCGCTCTTGCATACACATTCAAATATTGTACTTAAAGCTCCAAATCAGGTTGGCTTGATCAATTAAACAATTGTTTTTAACTCACTGCGCTTTTTAGTTAATCTCTTCTTGAGTCACATTCAGAAAAGCCCCATGAAGAACATTCAAGAGCTTATTCAACAATAACGGGCCCAGAAATAGTTGTTCAACAATAACGGGCCCAGAAATCGTTCTTTGGGCTCAGGTCATTTACTTCGCGTGTGATTGAAGAAGGAAAATTTATTCGACACTGCATTTGGAAGAAATAGTTTTGGTGGTCCTCCAAGTAAAATAGAATGGTAGGGAATGTGATACTCCCGCCCATTTTCGGTGAGTTTATAGTGAAAGGTACAACAATTATAAAAGAAAAATAAATGAAAAGAAAGTTTATTTATACAAGTATAAAATATAGAAAATAATCTCGGAAAAACGTAAAAACATGTTTGGTAAAATATGTTGTAAGTTTGAAAAATTGAATGGCTAGTTAAAAATGTTAATTTAGAATTTTTTTTTTTTTTTGAACAGTGTTTTGCTACCGCGTGGGAGCAAACAAAAACATCATTTTGATGCTTCCGATTTTGACCTCAATTTTGGAAGCATTTCGATACAATTCAAATAACAACAAATGTTACTAAATATGTTTCATGATTTTACTTTGCTAACAGCAAACTAACAAAAACAAAAAAACACAAAACAAAAGTATTAACCAAACAGGTTCTAAACTTTTCAAACTCAAACGGTCTCACACCCTCACCCACCAACATGAACAAGAAAAATCAGTTGTGTGCTCCACAAGCTCCTCGAAAAGAAAAGAGACACCTTTTAATTACTTACAAACTGGAAGTGGGATATTTTAAAAAGTATTATATAAGTGTCAAGGTTTTCAAAGCCAATTTGTTGATATTTTATTGGTATTATATGAGTTAAAAACTTGTGAGAAATTATTATGTTATTTTGGCCAATCCCGAAGCAGTACATATGCAAAACTTTAATTAAAAATTGAGAATTTAGTACATATTTTAGGGTTAATCAACACACTTGACACATCAATAAATGTGTCAGAATGATATAAATTTTATTTAACTCTTTATTGACGTGTCAAATGTTGATGGATTGGAATTAATTATGCCAATACTACGTAATAATTTATTTATTTATGTGTCGATTTATGATTGAATTAGGATCAATGATTCCGAGAATTAGTTGACTGTTGAAGCCATGTTGATCCACGTGTTGTAAACTAAATATGCCCATTAATTATAGGCTTATAGCTTCATTATGGATTGCTTTAGTTAAAGTATTCCGTAAATGAGTCCCATTCAGAACCCACCAGTTCAAGAATATCACTCGAAAATCTTGTTGGTGCCGAATTTCGTATCAATTAATTGGTCGTATCAATAAAATCATAAAATCAATTATCGAATAATAATAAAATCAATTATCGAATAATAAAAAAATCGATGATAAAAACAATCTAATCATCCAGCTGTTTGGGCCCTTTATAACAACATATTATATATGTATATATATATGATCGGTATTTGTTTGACTAGTGCAAAACATGGGAACAATGGACCCTATTTCCACTGTACAAATATTTGTATTATACTTTGTTGTTTAAATATATACTGCTTTGAGAATGTAATTGGCATTACTTTAAAGTGAGGTGTTGATATGAGTGTTGCATTCTTGAAATAATAAGCATTGCTTTGAAAATGGAGAGAATACTTTTTCAATAGGAATTCATTGATTAAGTTTGTTAAAACTTTATAAAACTTGTTAAAACTTGTTTGATTTGAAAATACTCAAAAGAAATATATCACAAATAAATTGAAATGAATTAATAAAATATCTAACTTTTTTGGGCAAATAATTATTTAATTTTCTTATTTTTCACCGCCTTGAATTTGTTATTATCATTCTAAACATGTAATCTCATGAAAATTGTGAGAGACGAATGTATCCTCAAGTATTAAACTGAATATATGAAATTAAAATATATATTTCTCTTATATTAATAAACTCTAGTTCAGAAGGTATAAATTATTCTTTTTCTTTAAAAGAGGTTGAATGTCCAAACTTTAATAGAAGCAAAATTATGTACTCATTACTTCTTTTCAAACTAATGAAAAATAGGACGATCAATATATTTGTTTTTGTGCGAGGATGAAATAAAATAATAATAATAATAATAATAAATAAATAAACCAAATATTGATTTTTAAAATATTGGTCTTACAAGACTTTTGTGTTATAAAAAGTAGGGGGGCCTATTCTTGAGTGACTTCATTTTCAACCAAGTAGTAAGGTTTAGACCAAAGTTCACCAACACAAGTATTATTCTTCATTTGACGTCAAAAAACGCCCAAAACAAGCCTCCATTCATTATTTCCTTTCAATTATGATTTTCACACATGTAAAGTCAACCCAAGCAAGCACCCAATTTTCTAATCTCAATTTTCTAACATATGATGCAATAAAATACCATAGTCGACCTTCCTTACTAGCCTAAACTTAGACTATCTCAACAACTGTTTTTTGTCGTTAAAACAAAAAATGAAGAGAAAAATGAAAGTCTATGATGTTGCCAAATAAATAAAAAATAGAAACCACATGTATAAAATCATTTGGATTAATTTGTAGTGTCTCAAGTTGAGTTCAAAATCATATAAAGCGGGAACGAGAGCGAAAGTAAGAGCGAATTTAAGAGTCGGAACGCAAAATCGACAAAATGAAGTCACAAACAGGAATGAGAGAGTGTGTGGAGCTGGAGCGCGATCAAAACAATGAAAACGACTCCCGTTGAGAAAAATTGTGTGAATTAAGTTGAGCTGATCCAAACACCTCTTCACTTCTCCAAATTACATATAGAGTAAGGTGTATAAAAAAAAACTCTGCTATATAAAAAAATTGCAAAAAAGCATTGGAGTAGTATATATGTACATGTAAATCTTTAACGTTTAAAAATATATACATATTAGCCCTGGTCATCAATTTTGACCAATTTTTTTTTATTAAAATTTTAAAATACTTTTAATAATCAGTGTCTTATGAAATCAGTGTTTTTAATTTTTATTTTGTCTTAGGGACATTTTAGGTATTTTAATTTTCAAATTGACAAAATATCTTTATTTGCTCAAATTAAAAAATGTAGAGATTTTTTTAAATACTAACTTAATATTTGAATATTTAGCATATAACTGGAGGAATTTTTACACTTCCCACTTACATATATATATATATATATATTGTTTGAATATATAGAAGAGTGGCGAAACAAAAAATTATCATGCATACCCAAAAAGATAATAAGAAAGTAGTATTATATGCAGAGTATGTTTTTTCATATCCACATTCTATTATTTGTATTATGTGTCACGTTACAATAAGTAGTCCGTTTTTCATGTGTTTACCAAAGTTAGCCGCCGCCTTGTTTTACTTGAAAGTCAGAGAAAGGTATTTAAAATCTGAAACTAAATTGAAGTAGTCTAAATGGCTTCACTACGTACTCAATTTCTAAATGCATTTACAGTTGGGAATAAAAATATTTTGTCCTACTAAATGAAAGTCAGCTTAATTCTTTCAATCAAAATCAACATTGGCATGCTACCAATGCCTGCCTACCAACCTCTTATATTCTATATATATATATATATATATATATATATATATATATATAATAATAATATGGTTGAATCTTGAACAGTTTTCACGACCACTCATGGCTGAAAATGGGTATCTCAAGATAATTGGGGATTCTCATTTTTAACAACCTTGTATTTAGTGCCACCAACTATAATTGCTAAATTTTGAAAGTTTCACTAGATATAGAAAAATCATATATTTTACTCACTACTTTTATACAACTATATAACTGATATGATTTTTGTTATAGATATTTAGGAAAGTGTTTTGAATTTTTTTAAATGCTCACAGGAGTCTTGTTGGATTCTTTCCATTGGGAGAACTACAAAAAGGGATTGATTTTTGTAGCACTACTCCTCAAATTAATATTTATGTAAGAGGTCTGTAGTTTAGTGTTACACTTTTTAGTTTCATAGTAAAATTTAGAGAGTTTAACTTTTAAAACTTCCTAAGAATATTGTAGAAGATCTTTATTAGAAAAAAAATATAATAATAATATTTATTTGTATGTGTATTTTAAAAAATTGACTAAGAAATCCTTTTGGTTTAGACTTAGACAATTTTTTAATCGTCTGGTGGTATTTTTTCAACCTTTTAAAATGGATGGTGGATGGTGAGTGTTCGAATCTTTAAACGAGTCAAGTAAATATGGGAGTGATGCGTGTATCTTAAAGATGAAATATATATATATATTTATGCCTTGATATGTAATATTTATTACAATGGCTTTTTAGTATTTTGAGAGTAAGAAGAAATCACAAAGTTATCATTTATGCGTGAATGACCACAATAACTTATCATTTATTTTTCAAAAAATAAAAATATTTAATTATTTAAATAGACTTGTCATCATTTGGTGTATTTTTACTATATGATATTTGTTAGATTAATTGAAAAGTACGGTAAAACCTTCACCATGTAGCACAAGAAAATGTGAACATGAACCATATATGGTTGGATCCAATTTTTATTTTGGTTGGTAGATTTCCGTCCAATTTCAACAATTATAAAGTATTGAAAGTGCCACCAAAAGATGCTATGCGTGTATACATCCATTGAAAAAGACTTGGTGGTTGATAATGTCTGGTTCTTTAAAGGGACGGTTGATGGTGCGTACTAGGGGGTTCTGCATTTATGAAGAGTTGATGGATTCCAAATAAGATGGCCTTAATTATGAAAGCTCCATTTTAATCGCTAACTCATATATATATATATATATATATATATATTTTCCTCCCATATTTGTTTTATAATGAATTACACATTTTTGATATATATGTAATGTGCAAAAAAAAAAAAATCACTGCAATATATCGAATATGCAAATATCTAGTGTTCAAAAAAATTTCTATATTTATCAAATTGAACAAATAAGGATATATATATTTTTTAATTAAAAAACTAAAATACCTAAAATGTTCTCAAGAAAAAATAAAAATTTAAAAAACCGAGAAAGAGAGGAGAGAGAGATTATTAAGGGTATTTTGAGGTTTTTATAAAAAAAAAGTTTAGTCAAAATTGACAGTGAACAATTTTTTTTAAAACTTAGGGGGAAATTTGCACATATTTCAAATATGAGGAATTTATACGTACATATTAAATAGTACATGTATTTTTTGCAATTTTTTATATAGCAGATTTTCTTTTACACTTTACCCATATATATATATATACAATATGAAATGGAATTCTAGCATTTTAAGAAGGAAAGCGGAACAGACTAACAAAGAGATAACAAACTGATATTTTCTTGTAAAAAGGATAAATTATGAACAATATTTGAGTCCAACTCGCTAATGTGGCCCAATAAAATTGCGACAAGGGTTAAAATTAAATATAAAATTGAATTGGGTTTAGCCTAACTTTTACTTTTGAACATGTATTTTAAATCCTAAGTTTTATTTTTGAATATTTGTTTTAGATCGATTGTGTCACATTAGTATGTTGGATGAAGTTCATTGTCACATTAGTATGTTGGATGAAGTTCATCCAACCTGAGTTGGACTTTAAGTATTATCTATAAATTATAGAGTATTTGGTATGAGCAAACTGATAGCTTCTTGTAAATTATAGAGTAATTTAATGAGTCTGTCACCCAAAAAAATCAGCAATTGATTATGAAATAAAGGTGGTGCTAATGCCAGCTGTGATTTCTAAAACAATAGGGCCATTTGAATGAAGGTGGTGTTAATGTGTTCTATTGGGGATTTAAGTGGTTGGGATTTCAATGGTTCCATAAAATGTCCTTTTGAGACTGTTCCAACTTTAGGTATCACAAATGATTCATGTAGACCCTCGTTACTCAATAATGGAATAAAAACTTCAATTCTTTCCTGTATACCTTTTTTTTCTTTACCAATTTTGTGCCGGCATATACCATATATTTGCATATAGTAAGTGTATCACGATTTTTGGTTTTTTTATTATTTTTTTTATACTTATTTTATTTTGACAAAAAACTTACATATTCATTTGTTCAAAACTTAAACTCTGAAACTTTTATTTAAAAAATAAAAAAATACCACTAAACTAAATTCAGATAATTTTTTATGTTAAATTTGCTTCCTTTGAATGAGAAGGCATATTTTTTAAAATCTTGTGTCTTTCACAAACGGAAATGACTATGGCCGGTTAGGATAACAAATATCAAGTTGACGAATTTGATGGACCAGTCCAAGTTCGATACTCTTTTTACTCGTATTTTGCACAATGGCAGATTACGTAAATAGGTGGAAGGTGGTGGGCAGTCTGCCTCTAAATTCACAAGTATACTGTATTTTCTTTGGGGGACTAAGCTCGCACTTCTCTATATATATCAAACGGAAACATTTGAGCCTCCTCACACCTCTCTTCATTTGCGATTTTCCAGGATATTCCCTCACTTCCTCTTTCTCTCTCTAAATTCTTTCTCTGCTCTAGAATCTCTTAGAAGAGGAGCAAGTGAGAGAAAAGCCTCCGCTTCTTTCATTCTGTTTGTGTGTGTCGAGAAATCGAGGTAACAGAGCAGAAAAAGAAGAAATGGGATCTTCAGAGCAGAAAAATGTGGGAATTCTCGCCATGGAAATCTACTTCCCTCCTACTTGTATCCAACAGGTGAACAAATCTCAGCCTTCCTTCTCTGTACTTCTTCAATTCGATTGACATGTTACTATGTTTCTTTAATTCCATCTGTCTGGCTCACTTCGTTCAGAAGCTTTAAGTGCGTGTTTAGTTCTGTTTTTTGAAAAATCAATTTGGGTTTTGTTTTCTTCGGAGAGAATAATGAAGTGGAAATGAGGTGGATAAATCCGTTTGGATGTTCATTTGTGGAAACTATTTTTCAAAAAAATTCTCATGAAAAAGTCCAATTTCTTCTTTTCCATGTTTTTCTAATTACGACCTGAAATTTTCAAAATTTGTGCATGTATGTGTATACCTATATATAACAGGGTTTAACAAATTTGTGTTGATATGGGTCTAGTTTGAGTTGGGACATTTTGTTTAAAACGATCTGTGTAAATTTAGAATTATATGTATAATCGTAAATTTCAGAAGCTTATGCATTTATTTTTCTTATATAAATCTCTTAAGTTGTTGTTCTGGGTCCTAGTGTGAATATGCTTGGTAACTATATAATTTTAATTGTTAACTGCTCTGTTTTTAAAGGAATTTCAACGTTGTTTATTTGAGCTCCTAAAATTGTTTCATAAATCTTAGAGCTGTTGACCATGATCCAGGTTATTAGTCTCTCTCACACACACATGTAACATGTGTATCTGAATCAAATAAATTGTCAGCGTACAATTGTGTGGTCACAGGATGGTTTTATAGTTGTTTTCTTCTCTGGACTATCCTAATATGTCCAGGTTTTAAGATTTTTGTTGGCTATTTAGTGTCTATGTGCTTCAAAGATCTAAAAGATATTAAAATGGACATAGCCATAAGAGTTCTCAATTTTCTTTTACACGTACTCTGTAGGAGGCACTGGAGGCTCATGATGGAGTGAGTAAAGGGAAATACACCATTGGACTCGGACAAGACTGCTTGGCATTTTGCACAGAAGTTGAAGATGTCATCTCAATGAGGTTCAACCACTACAACTGATCTTTACTGTATTTTTGACTGCAAGTAGCATGTGCATGTAATATCAATTTTATCTTTGCTTCGTAGCATTTCACATGCTGTGTGACAGTTATATAGAAATACGATGACTACTAATCACTTGGTTGATCCATGTTCTCGGAAGCTGTGATCATTTGTGCTAAAGAAAACTGATTTTTAGTTGCACTTCTATGAAGCTCTTCGTGAAGAATGAAGATATACTCAATTTCTATAACTATTCATTCAATAATATGTTTGTGATAGTCTAAAAATTTTAGGAAGCATCTTGGCGATACAATGTCATAGGATTGGAATGCAGCCATCATTTTTTTGCTAAAAAGTTGATGATTTGAGTTGAAACCCTGTAACAAGAAATAAGCCATACTTATTCAATTTAGGCATAATGAGGATCAAAACTGCACGAAGAATCCATTCCCCGTTTGTCATATTGGAAACTGTTCCAGAATCTTTTCCAACTAATTAGTACCTATTTACTTTATCGAAAATCTATCATAAATGAAGAGTTATAAGCTCATTTTTCATGTCATTCACTGCTTATGAACTGTTTGTCCATTGTTCGTCTATTTGTTTTCTTGTATTTTTTTTTTTAGGGTTCATTGGAAAGGTCTGTTTTGATATTCATCTTGTATTATTTGTCTTCTAGTTTGAATAATTTCATGTTTTACTTGGTCTATCATTTCATGAGGTCCTTTAAAATTTTGGTTCAAAACTTCAAATATTTGTCACTTTTAGTAACACATCTTTCAATTTCAGTTTGACAGCTGTTACTTCCCTTCTCGAGAAATACGGGATTGATCCAAAACAGATTGGTCGACTTGAAGTGGGCAGTGAGACTGTTATAGACAAGAGCAAATCCATTAAGACATTCCTAATGCAAGTCTTTGAGGTATTAATTCATTTCTTTTTTATACTGATGCTTTTCTCATTTGAAAGTATTATTTGTCATGTAGCCATTCCCAAGTAGTTGAGAAAAAAGCTTCTTCTTCTTGTTTTTTTGGTCATGATGTGACTGAACTTGTGAGTTGTGATCATAAATTGGTCTACTGGAATCAAAGCTAACTGAGATATAGGATGGTTATATAAGTATAATCATTAGTTGGTTATTAACCTTAGCCCCTGTTTTTACTTTAGAAGCAGAAAGTTTGATTTAGCAGTTAGTAGTGAAGGGTTTGTCAAATGACAAAAATTACTCATATCTGAGCGTGGGTCCAGCCATTTGGTACCAGGTTGTGGCTTCAAATTACTTTCTTGTATGTTCCTGTACTATGCCATAAAAATTTCATTTGAGATATTTTATTCCTTGATTTCTTGTGTCCCATCTTCTGTGTAAATCTTTGTCTAAAACACAATATGTTTGGTGCATTTTTTTATGTCTGGTTATAGTAAATCTTGAAGGCCTGTTGTCACAAATTTAATTTCTCTACTCATGTCAAACAAGCAGGAATGTGGAAATACTGATATTGAAGGTGTGGACTCAACCAATGCATGCTATGGCGGAACTGCAGCTTTATTCAACTGTGTCAACTGGGTAGAGAGTTGTTCATGGGATGGACGTTATGGACTTGTTGTGTGCACAGATAGTGCGGTATGATAATTTCCTTCATATGATATACTTTTCCTTCAACTAAGATGAATTGGAACTTGTTTTTCTTAAAGGTTTGCCTCCCTTTCTTTGTTCACTACAAGTCCAAGACTATATGAGCATTTGAAATGTTGCGGTAGCAGCGTTTCTTCCTATTTTCCATATTGTTGGAATCGGATTTGTTTTATATGCATTTTGATAATTATATCTATCTATCTAAATTTTTTTACTATCTGTTTGTAGTACATTATGTTCTATTTCTTTACTGGAGGCTTTTGTTATCAGGTCTACGCAGAGGGACCAGCCCGGCCCACTGGTGGAGCCGCTGCTATTGCTATGCTGATTGGGCCTGATGCTCCAATTGCATTTGAAAGCAAATTCAGAGGGAGCCATATGTCTCATGTCTACGATTTTTACAAGCCCAACCTTGCAAGTGAATATCCGGTAATCCTCCATGAATTCCCTTTTACTTCTGTGTTTGTTTCATAACATTTTCAATACTTGTTCAACTTGTTGTGTCCTTCACTTCCATCTTGGTTTCAAAAGACAAAGCAACAAAAGGCATTCAATTTAATTATTTATTTTAGTCTTTCTGTTTGTCTCATTCCAGTTTCCATTAAATATGATATTTGATGTACAAGCTACAATTGAGGACATAAAGCAAAAGTAACATTATTATGTGTGTGTGTGTGTATATATATATTTGGCTGAAACAATTTCTATTTTCTAAACATTGGCAATGATGCCCCCACAAAGTTGAAACCTTCTGCTCTAGGAAGGTATTCTACTGCTTACAGAAAGTTAAAAGATTAGAGCCTCTTTTTTGTTTTTTGTTTTTTTTTTTTTTTTTTTTTGCATTTCTCATCATGAAGTTTCATGGATTGCCAAAAAAAAGAAAAGAGGAAGCACATCTAGCCATTATTGGGGCCACACTGTAAATTTTCTAAATGATAGTTTCTAAAAATGGGGCGGGGGGAGGGATCTCTACATAGTCTGCCCGTGCATAGCATCTGTTGCAGTAAACTTTGTAATATATGAATGCTTGTTCATCAGAGAGAGAGGTTTTTTTAGCCATGTGGTCTTAATTTGTATAGCTATTCAAAGTTTTTGTAGAAATTAATGATGTCATATTGTCATAACTTATTGGAAGAATACAAGAGTAAACTTGCTAACTGTCTACCGAAAAAGAGAATAATATATATATAAAGAAAATAAAAGAAAAGAAAGGAAAGAAAAAAAAAAAAAGAACTAGCAATCTACTTGTAACTTCCCAATTTCTGTAACACTATCTAACTTGAATCAATTTCTTTTCTTCCTAATAGCTCTGATCAACATTGAAACCAATGAAAATGATTGCGGAGTCTGAAGATTTGAAACCATCAAATGTTAAACTTCTATACTGTGTGCCTTAGCAATTATCAAACATGAAAAGATTTGTTTATGCAGCCTATATGTTATTATTATGGAGGTATTTAGCATAGTCCATAACTCAATAATTCTCATTTATCGTAGGTTGTTGATGGGAAGCTTTCACAAACTTGTTATCTCATGGCACTGGATTCTTGTTATAAACGTTTCTGTAACAAGTAAGCTGCCATTAAAATTCTAGAAGCAGTTTTCTTCATCTTATACGGACTTCTAAGATTATCTGTGCTACCATGTAACTAACTGTTTTCTTACTACAGGTATGAGAAATTCGAGGGCAAACAATTTTCAATGGTTGATGCAGACTATTTTGTATTTCATTCTCCATATAACAAGGTATTTATCTGATACTGTTATGCTCTTTCAATTAATATTTTTTTTTGGTTTATCATTGAAATTCTAGTGTACTTATAGAAATACTTTCTCCTATTACTTGATCCAATGCAGCTTGTACAGAAGAGCTTTGCTCGATTGTTGTTCAATGATTTCTCGAGGAATGCAAGGTACTTTTATTTTAATACTCTCTCTATAAATAGTCTTACTTTGAGAACCTTTTATCTGTTTGATTTGCATGTATCCAGTGACTGATGATACCTAATTTATTCACAGTTCTGTTGATGAGGTTACTAAAGAAAAGCTGGGACCATTTTCAACTTTAACTGGTGATGAAAGTTACCAAAGCCGTGATCTTGAAAAGGTCTGTTTCAAATTCTGACATGCATATCTTTCTCCCTCTCAAATTTTTTTTTTCCTAGTTGGTACTCACACACACTTGTCCCTTCTGAGACTTGAACCCCTGAGCTCCCTTTGGGAAGTAAGAGGCTGATACCGCTAGGCCACTGGCGTGTTGGTTTTCTCCCTCTCAAATTCATTTTTGTATATTGCCTTAGTGAAAATTTTCTGGTTAATTTATAAATTGCATTTTGTACCTCAAGGTAAACTAATTAAAACCCTAAATTAGATAAACTGCTGGCGTATTAGGTCTTTGGAATTCCATAATTGCTGTACCTGGACTTGTCACTGATGAGCACTTAACATTAATGCATTTACAGACATCTCAGCAGCTCGCAAAGCCCCTATATGATGCAAAGGTGCAACCAGCCACTTTGATTCCGAAACAAGTTGGCAACATGTACACTGCGTCTCTCTATGCAGCATTTGCATCTCTTCTTCACAATAAAAATAGCACACTGGTAAGTGTTTAAACTATTTTTGGGTTTGAAGGCTTTGCCTTCTAACCTTAAATGTGAGATTTTTTCTTCTACTTACATGATTGCAATTATAACTTCCAGGCGGGCAAACGGGTGGTAATGTTTTCCTATGGGAGTGGTTTAAGTGCCACAATGTTTTCATTCCAACTTCGTGAGGGCCAACATCCTTTTAGCCTTTCAAACATTGCAACTGTGATGAATGTTGGCGAGAAGTTGAAGTCGAGGCATGAGGTATACTTCGTTCCTTAGATTTACTTTCAGAGACAATAATTGAATTATGTCGCCGACTGTACATAACCTTGATCTGGGATTGGCTGCACAAGACCTTCTAATTGCCATTCAGCTCCATTCTTATTGTTTGATTGATATATGTGCTTTCCCTGCAGTTTCCACCAGAAAAATTTGTCGACACCATGAAGCTGATGGAGCATAGATATGGGGCCAAGGACTTTGTGACAAGCAAGGATTGTAGCCTTCTATCACCAGGCACCTACTATCTCACTGAAGTTGACTCCATGTACCGAAGATTCTACGCAAAGAAGGGTGGAGATAAAACCACCAGCAGCCCGTGCGAGAATGGCTCACTGGCCAATGGTCACTGATACTAAGTTTGAACTTAATGTCATGCCTTGAAGTCGGCTTAAGTGTTGGTTTAGATGATGTTGTCAGCACATAAAAGAATAACTGTGCTTCCATAAGTTTGTTCTATACAGCAAAATAGTTTGCATCGCTCAAGTGTTTTCAATTTATTATTATTTTCCTAATTGAGTTCTTCCTTTTGGTGCTCTTTAACTTAATTAAACACCCATCTCTTTAACTTAATGAAACACACATCTCTGTCCTTTGATGATTGTGAAGCCTGTCCATATTTTTATCCAAGTTCCTGAAAAATCTTGGGAAAAAAAGTTGGATGTTGTTAAACGAGAAGCGTATTGTAATTTCGTAAAGCACACACAAACCTGGTGTGCCATGAAAATTTCTGCATTTTATGGCTGCCTGCTTAAATGTTGAACATATTAGCGGCAATTGTGGCTGTTTACCGAATTATTGAGAATTAATGGGGCGTATATTTAAGGGCATACACCATAAAAAACGAGCTTGTTCTAGAGTGGGCATGATTATCTGCATTGGGTTTAGGCTAATCCAAGGTTGTGGCGTTTAATTTCGAAATGAAATTCACTGTTCAGACGTTAAATGAGTATGGGAATGAGGCACAATGGCTATATTTGGAGCTGAAAAGAATAGATTGTGAAATTTATATTTATTTGATGGCTGATACAATCTAATAAAGAATGGTAAATGTTGCTATGGTATAAACGTAATTATACAAATCTTTTTACAATGTTCCATTTGAATAAATGGATTTGAAATTAAGGATTTTAGCTTCAAAATAGTAATGCCCATTAAAGTTTTGATTCATGGGAGACTTTATTGCATCAGTCAAAACCCAATTTTAGTTAACTCTTGTATCTTGTTTTTTGTTATCTAAATTATTAAAAGGGTTAAGTGCAAAAAAAACTCCTTTGCTATATAAAAAATGTGCAAGAAATACCCTTACTAACAATTAAGTGTATATAAATCCTCCTATTATCAACCTTTTGAGCAAATTATTCCCTAATCATCAATTTTGACGATTTTTTTTATAAAAACCCCAAAATGCTCTTGCTGATATAGAAAATTAAAAAAATAAAATAAAATATCTCTTTACTTTCTTTCTCTAAACCGTCTCTCCGAGCTCTCTTTCTCTCCCTATGTATATTTTTGGTAAGTCTCTCTCTCTCTACAACATAAAAGATCACCACAACAACAAACAATTAACTCTTGTCGGAAAATCACTACTTTGATAATATATATATATATATATATATATATATATATTATATGAAACTAACACCACAAAATATTTAATTGGTAACTTGAAATATACCGATTATTGATACACCTCAAGATGTGATACAATATGTCCGAATATGTCCTAAATCTATATGTGTACAGACTTTTACAATAAGATAATGTTGCGTTAGTTTTGGCATTATCCCAATTTGCTTTAATTTTCGTCTATGACCATGGAGCTTATTTGCGTGAATTCATGATATATATATATATATATATATATATATAAGATCAATAAATATAAGGAAGTTGTTGCAAAAGAAAAGAAAGAAAAACAGACAAATATGGAAGTTACTGGAAAGGGAGACCTTCCAAAAAAAAAGGAGAGGGCATTTTGATTTTTATTATTATATATTTTTTAATTTTGATATTTGGGTAATTTAGACATTTCAATGCCAAATTGACCTAATGTCTTTAGTTGCACAAATTGTATAATGTAGGGGGGGTTTTGCAAACAGCTGAAAGTTAATTGAACATTTTGTATATTATGAGGGGTTTTTTTTTTGCACTTAACCCTTATTAAAATCTAAACTAAAAAATACTTCTTAGATACCTAAATTTATTAATTGGAAATCCTCCAATCCAAATGAAACTATTTTTTTTTTTTTTTTTTTGCCACCAAATGAAACTTCAAAATCCCTTTTTATTTTCAAATACTACTGTGTCCATGGATCATGACCCATTTTGAATCAAGAGCAATCTTTACGTATCTCTACCTTCAGTTTTATATGATGACTAGTAAATCAAAATTATTACATTTTGGGCTCGTTAAAAACCCAAACCCAATTTCTAGGCAAACCTGGGCTGAAATTGAAATTCATTTAATTTTTCAAAACTTCTGGTAAGAGATAGAGACTTCCCGGTGATACTAATAAATTAAACCTAATCCTTTTTCTATTATCACACACTTCCTTTATTCTTTCCATTATTTTGCTTACATTTATTATTATTATTATTATTTTTTTCAGAAGCAAAATATTTTGCTTACATTGAACAATGTGATATAATGCACTTTGTTACTTCTCTTTTTTCACCTCTTTTCTTAATTCTTTTGAAACTTCTAATAATTACCACTAATCCAAAAGGCCTAATTTAAAAGAGGTGATATGATTCTAAAAGCCTAGTTTAGAATTCTCCTCTTGATTCTCAAATTGCATTGAGCCGGCCCTATAGGAATGACACTGTTTTTTGAGAACGCAGAGCATAGAATAGGTTCGATCCCTAGCCCAAAAATGTTTGTTAATTGAATACACTGTCCACCACTTGAGAAATTCTACGAAACCCACGTTGCTACCAATCAAAGCTCTATGTCTTCTTTCGTAAATGGGTAAAGTGCAAAGTTTGAAGATAAATGAGAAATTTTGATTGGGAGGAGTACCACGTGTCAAAGTATTTCGGGGTACTCTAGAATTTTTCCGAGCAGTTGGTGACTTGGAGTATATGAACCTATGGTCATAGCACCTATTTATTTCAAATTGACCAAAAAATCATTGAGGGAAAACCATAAAAGGAACAATGTCAGCCCCCGAAAATAGGAAGCCACTGGAAACATAAAACCCTTGTGAACTGCACAAAGAAGCAATCTTCAGAAATCAAATTCAAATATTTATTCATAACCAATTTGATACGAATACAACATTCAGATACACAATACAGAATCTGCATGTCATGTGGGAAGACAAAAACAAAATTAAGAAATAGCAGATGAAGAACCAAAAATTTCAAACCTATAAGTTTCAAGCTACAGGGGTCTTTTGATTTGGCATGAACACATACTGTACGAGAGATTCCTTAATGGATGAGAGTTCAGGAAATTCCCGCTTCAGTTTGGTGGCATCAAGCTCATTGTTGCTCCTTGGAGCAATGATCACCTTTGATTGCTCCTCAAGTGTAAAGTTCTTCCATGTAAAGTTGGGATCAATGTAATTCTGATACATCTCCAAAATCTCATTGTGGCTGACCACTCCAGGGTTCGTGAAATTCCAGATCCCAGTGAGGTTTCTCTTTGCCATCTCAATAGAAATGGGGATGAGTTCATCCAAGATAGTCATTGAGTTTGGTATGTTCACCACCTTTTCATATCGAGTGATCTTTGTGACGAAGTTGCGGGGGTTAGTTAAATCGGATGAGATAGGCATCCTGACACGCAGTGTGCAGACATTCTCGTAATTTTTGAGCAAATCTTCCACCTTTCCAGATCAGCAAAAGGAACTACTATCAGAACTAACAAGTACATAAAGCAAAGTCCAACTTTCTTGTGTATAGCACATCCTTAAAGTAACAAGCACTCACATCAGTAAAGAGAAACCACCTCAGAAATAAGAATAGATTGGGAAACAAAATGCCTTATTTTTTATTTATTTATTATACTCATACATATATAGATTCTAAGAGTAAAAGAGAAAAAGAAAAGCATAAATAAAAAAAGAACCATGATAGCCGGATCTTTGTCAGAAAGTTTGAGCAGAGTGAAGGTCCATCAGCTGGTGACTCTTGCTGTTATGAGTAAATCTCCAACTCAAAAGAGGAAGCAACTACAACTTATTTTCTTAAAAAGTAAACATGTTAAAAATAAGTTGAACATAAACGATGAGGCAATAATAATTGGAAAGAATGCATCAAAGAAATGCATTCCAAACATGCCTTAATAACTATAGCAAGTTCCTTCTTGTATACATAAGGACACTCACTTAATCCTGTGGGCATCAATTCAGATGCATTTTACTTCTATTTTATTTATTTATTATTATTATTTTTTTCCTTGGCAAGAAACTCACACCCATTTGCCCTTGTGGGGACTTGAACCCTCACCATCCACTTTGGGAGGTAGACATTATACCATTGTCCTACAACGCCCTTGGTCAGATGCATCTTACTTCAATTATACAAATTTCAGATTTCGGAGTAGACAAAGAGATGCCAAATGTTGTATCGTAGAGATGAAGTGTTTGTAGGGTGACATTCTCAAGCTTAAATTCAAAGTACAATTTTTCAAGGTGTCAATATGCTACTGATAAATAGGAGTCGCTGCTAGTAACCCATTCCCAGAAGACAACCATCCATTTTGCATGCAAAAACCATAAAATATCTCATTTAGAAGAAGAGGGAATAATTTTCAAACAGGAGTCCAAAAGTTAAAAACTCCAAGTTTCAATCTTGAACTTTTTATAAGTTTTCCAATTTCTACCTTAGCTCAGCAATCTTGAACTGAGCTGAAGATCATTGGTTCATCTCACGGTCATAACCATATCTATTGTATGAGCATGCGAACCAAAATGTTCTTTGTTCTAATCAATCTAAGATTTCTTGAAAACGCATTTTATGGATGTCCTTCGTTTTCTTTTTAAGATTCGGACAATATAACAGGAAAATGCAATCTCACATTTAGCATTCAAACCGGCACAATTTCGAGATCCTACATCAATATTTTCAGACATTAAATGCCAGAGCTACAGATTCAATTATTTGGAAGTCAATTTTGGATGACAGAGACCATTTGCTCCAGCATCTAAATTTATCCATTGGTGATGGCCAGATCTTCAAATTATTCACTGATCCATGGTATAATGGTCTAACATTGCAGCAGAAATTTGGGCTCAGAAGTTTTCTCTCTGCAGGATTTAATTATACTGACAAGTTCGCAGTGCTGAAGTCTCATTCTGAATGGCATATTCCTGAAAACTGGCCTGTTGAAATTGGCCAGTTCTTTAGGAATTTGCCTATCTCTGAGCCTGCTGATTCAATTTCATGTGGAATCAAGGCTGACCTAGAATTCAATTGCGGGCTGCTCTAATTCTCCTCAACTCTTTCCCTTCCAATTATAACCTCAGAAAGAGGGGTTTTATAGGTCCAGCCATTTGCCATAACTGTCATGCCAATGCTGACACCAGAGATCATCTATTTTGGTGTTGTCCATATGCTAAGCAGGCGTGGCAGTGGTTATCTCACTTAAGTCATTGGGATGCTCTTTTACAGATGCAGCACTTCTAAGAGGTAGTGGACTGGTTTATCACTCAAACTAAAGGAGAAACAGTGAAATGCAGACTGGTCATGATGTTGTTCACAGCAACATTGTGGTGCATTTGAGGTGAAAGAAATATAAGGGTTCATGGTGGTATCACAAGCACACCACATCGACTAGCTATGAAAGCATGTTTTGAAGGTCTAGATGCAGTTGGATTGTCTCTTTCTGATCTCGCACACCTTTGTTGATTCTGCTGCTGGTTGTCTGTCATCTTATTCATTCTATTGGATTGAGTGTTTTCTTTTCTTTGATGTATTTTGATTACAGGTCTTGGGGTAAGCCCCAAACTGGTTTTTTGGTTGTCTTCTGTATTATTCTCTCCTTGTGATCTGAAATAGATCACTATTGCCAATTGGTCAGTGTTTAAAAATCCTAAATTTACAATTTAATACACATCAAACAAATCCACGAGCAAGATTATAACACACGTCATTAATATATAAAGTTAATTGAACCAGTTACAGACAAAATCATAGCATATCTAGAACCAACATCACTAAATAAAAAACAGAGGAAAAATGCATAAATACAGGTCACATTATTCATTAATGAGAAATAAACATGAAAAATCATTAAATTATAATATACTTCTTTAAATAAGTAAATTATGTAAACAATGTGATTGCCGATTGGAATGGAGCAACTCACCATGGCCTTGGTCTTGGAATAGAACGATCCGACAAAATTGGGCGTGTCCTCCTCCTTGAACCCGACACCTGACCCGATTGGGTGATCCGGATCGTACTCGAAGATACAGCCGGTGGCGTAATTGATCAAGACGAGCTCTCTGTCTCTGCAGAGGTCGGCTAGGGTTAGGGTTCCGACCACATTGGTCCGGATGGTCTCGACCTTATGCGATTCACACCAGTCCACGTTGGGCCGTCCGGTAACGCCGGCGGCATTGAAGACGTGGGTCGGCTTGACGGAGGCGAGGTCGGCTTCGAGGGAGGAGCGGTTCTCGAGGCGGCCGGAGCCGTAGGCAAAGTCGATGCCTTGGGACTTGCAGAGCTCACCGAGGAGGCCACCTATCCAGCCGGTCCGGCCGTAGATGAGGAACTTGAGGGGCTTGGCTGACGCGGATGGGCCGTTGGCCGGGAAACCCATGATAATAATATAGAGAGAGAAACTAGAGGGAGAGAGAAACATAGAGGAGAGGGGAAGTTCTGTGCGTATGTGGAGATTCCAACTGATACTGATTCTACGACGCTTTGGATCTATACCTTAAAGTGTGTGTGTGCGTGAGAGAGAGAGAGAGAGAGTGTGTGTGGGCGCGCACTCAATGGTCAGAGTGGTTTTTTTTTCGGTCATGTCAGTGATAGATTGGTTGTAATCAGCAGTTAATTGAAACAGACAAATGATACTGTACGAAATGGGGCTAGCCCCAAGCCTCGTTAAATGATCTTTACGGTGTAGGGTAGGACTTGGCCGGGTTCGGGTAAAGGGTTAACCCACGCCAATTACAATGTTCTAATTTCTGTAACTTGCGGCAAGTCCAAATCTCAATAAACTCATTATATCTTAACTTGTGACCAGTCCAAATCTCAAGAAATTCATTATATCTTAACCCGTTTCATACACACAGATTTTTCAGATTTATCTAAATTTTAATAACTGAAAAATACATAAATTTGTATTAAATAAAATGTTAAAATATAAAGTGACATAAACTTGACATAAAATAAAACCTCTAGTAGAAAAACAACCAAATTATGTGTAATATGATGTTATACTAATAATTTATAATTTATAATAAAGATATATCAATCATTTCAAGTTTCAAGACAGATAATATGGTCCAAAGGTTCCATAATAAAAACTTAGAAAGAATTCAATAGTTGATATTCTTTAATGTTTTGTTTCCTTAACTAAAATTTAATTATTATAAGTTTTTACTTTATAAAAATGAACATGTCAAAGTAATAAAGTTAGTTGAATACCATAAATCCGATACTACAAATAATTTAAATTTAACTTTATTTTACTTATAGTATTAGTCTTATATAAAAGTTACAAGGTTCAAGTGCAGAAAATATTTTTAAAATATGTTTACAGTGTATATCACACCCTTAACGTGCAAAAAAAACCCTTAAATTTTAAATTTTATGCAAACAAGTCCCTTTGACAAATTTAAACCCTAAGTTGACTAAATTAATCTTACTGGACTATTTTATAAAATATATAAAAATAAAATTTTTTGTAAAATGACCGAAAATGATACTATTGGAGGATGCCCCTCACGTACAAAAAACATCCTTAAAGTTTCAATCTTGTGCAAATAGGTCATTCTCACAAATTTAAACCCTAAGTTAACTAAATTACCCTTACTGAACTATTTTATAAAATAGTTCATCCGTTCCAAAATAGTTGGACACTTTGGGAATTGTGACTCACAATACTTTGAGAATTGTGAGTCACAGTTTCCAAAATGCCCAAGTATTTTGGTACAGATGGAGTATATAAAAATAAATAATTTTATAAAATGACCGAAAGTAACACAATTGGAGGACGCGGGCAATGGACAAGTACAGATAAAAATAAAAATAGAAGTATAAAAGAAAGTAAAGATAAAAATAGAAAATAAAAAACGAAAATAAGATGCAAACGAAAGAAAACAAATCAGCTTTAAACTCCGAAAACCAGTTCACATTGATAACGGGAGTTTATTTATTTATTTTTTTAACAGTGTTGGTACGAAAAAAAATAAAATAAAAAAAAAACAAATTTTAGTAGAAACAGTCAACTGAAATCTCAAAAAATACAAATCTATATTTTACAAATTCTTAAAGTTTTTTTACAAAAATGATTAGAGATATATAGAGGAAAAAGTTTCAAAAAAGAAGAAGAAATGTAATGTGCATATAACACCCCTATACTATAAGATTAGTAGCATATATGTCCTCTTGGGAATTTTTGAAAGAGTAAAAGGGCAAAACGTGTATTACAATACTAATTTATGTTAGAGGGGGTATTTTTGCACAATATGAAAAGATTAGGGGTATTTTTTGCACCCTTTTTTAAATATAGGGTAAAATTGCTATGCGGAGTACTCCCTCCATCCCATATTAGATGTTCATACTTAGAAATTGGAGTTTTAAGGGGACGTGCAATTAATGCATTGTCCCTTTTTGAAATTACTAATTTGTTCTTTTTAGTTTAAATATGTATTCTTATCAAATTTCAAACTTTTTGAAAATATAAATGACAATGATGGAAAGATATGAATTATTTGCTTTGACTTTTCATAGTAGATAATTAATTTGGGACATTTAAAAATGAGACAGGACTACTAATATGGGATAGATGGAGTATATTTTAGGGGTGTTTTTCCTAAGTTATAAATTATTCTTATATTTCGGGTTCTTTGGGTTCCTCGGATTCCTTAGGTTACTAAAATCTTTGTCCAATCCCATCCAAAATAAATTCGAACTCCAAAGTTTAAACGTAGTCCCATCCTATGGTCTTAATGACGTTGCCCATTCCCGTTTAACCATCGAGCGGAAATCGGGTTACTCGGGTTAGGCCTACCCAAGTCCCACCCCTAAATAGGACACCCTCACTTCATGGAATTGGACCCTCCATATAGGAAAAATGATATAAGTAATTTGAGAGTTGACTGTGAATATATGTTATAATTTTAGAAAGGTATGTAAATATTTTTCAAAAATATAATTTTTTATTTTAAAATACATACAATGAGTTGTCTAGTTGGTAGATGGAGATTAGGAGTTTCGAGACTCTGAACGAATTTAGATTCTAGTGAAATACTACTGTTGAGACTTTGGCGTCATGACACACTTGTTTAGAAACCTATCGCAGCTCATCATGACACCCTCTAACTTCTATATATATATATATATATTGAATATATATATATGTATGTATGTTGACACTTTCTAATTTCGGAGATAGTTCGAAATATTATTATTTATCACATATTTATATTGATGTGATGATGTCTTCATCACAACTCAAATTAATATAACATTACGGCTCAAATCAAAATTGAACCCTCATCATTTATTTCGAAAGGTTGAAGAGATGATATTTAGATTAATGTGTTGATTATTGATGACTGATAAGTATGTTAAATTATGTAAATATCAAAAGATGTTTTTACCTTACAATATAGTTACTAACTACTCTTAAATGCGCGCGCCCGCGCGCGCACACACATACATATATGGAGTATATGTTTTCAGTATGAATATGATTTGATTCTCTAAGTTTCAATTAAAAAGTCGATCTTCTAGCTTTTGTTTACATCTAGCCATATAGTTGCTAACAAAGTTGATAGTTTATTATTTGTTAATTTCTTTTATTTATAAAGATCAAATGCTGCAATAATATTATGTGTTTATATATATATATATATATATATATATATATATATATATATGATATTAGTCTTAAAATACCCCAACAATGGAATTAGGAGCTTTTGGGCTTCACATGCTTCTCTGTTCACAAGATTGGCTGTTTTTTTTTTTTTTTTTTTTTTTTTTTTTGGGAACAATAAATACAAGCCACCATATAATTCTCTTGCTTCTTTGATTGGAGAAGGAAATCAACATCTTTTTATAGATTTTAATTTTGTAAAAAATTACTATCTCAAAGACTGGAAGTTGTTGATCCATTTTGACGAATTAAATAACAAATTAAGGCCATCTCTGTGTAACCATCCACCTGAATGGTCACTTTTTGTTGTTGGCCACGCCATTAATTTGACATGACTAGTTACTAATTAGTGGTCATCGATCAAAATTCTCTCCAACACAATGTCCCAGCCTGTAAGTGATATGTGGATACCATTTTGCCACGTCAATTAGTCAAAAAAGAGAAAAGAAAGTAAATCAATTTTTACTGAAGACGTATGAGTGTATGCATACTAAGTTTGCCACGTAACTTAGTCAATAAAGATAAAAGAGAGTAAGTCAATTTTTAATGCATATATACAAAATCTATACATCCCAACTTTCTTCTTAACAACATTCCAATATTTTCTTAGAATACGGTTTACTATTCATCTATTTCTCTTGTTAGAAAAATGTTTGAACGTTGGTCTTGCATCACAATATTTTCCTAACGTACATTCCAACTTTCTCCTTACTAGTATCCCAATATTTTTCTAACGTGTATCCCAAACAAGATAAAACAATGAATAGTGTAATGTTGGTAAGGAAAAAGTTGGGACGCTGGAAAGAGGAAAGTTGGGATATAGGTAAGTCAGTTTTTAGTGTAACTATACGAAGTCTATACATCTCAACTTTCTTCTTAACGACATTCCAATATTTTCTAAATTTCTCCTTACTAGCATCCCAACATCTTTCTAACGTACATCCCAAACAAGATAAAGCAATGAATCGTGTAATGTTGGTGAGGAAAAAGTTGGGATGTTGGTAAAGGAAAAATTGAGATGTAACTTAGGTTAGGAAAATGTTCTGATATACAATTTATACTAAGATACGTTTATTTATGTATTTGTACAATAAGTGGGATGTTGGTAAGGAGAAAATTGGGATGTAGGTTAGGAAAATGTTGTGATATATAAGAAGTTGTAGGTTAGGGAAATGTTTGTGTAGAGAGAGAAAAAAAGAGCAAAAAGTTAGTCTGATTTTGATTTAGTCTCGTATGTATGTGTGTATGTATATACAAAAATTTTATTTTTTTAATTTTTAACTTTTACGATTTTAACTCACTGGCTGTGACCGGTCTTACTGGATTTTGATCCCAGCCCATGCAATTGATATGGTGTTGGTAGAATTGGTCACTTATTTTTATTATTTATGTATTTGTTCTTTACATGCATATCATAAAAAAAAAAAATAATAATAATAATAATAAATAAATAAATAAAATAAAATAATAATAGTCCCGCTCACAAAAGGCTCGCCAATTATTTTGAGCCAATAAAAGTAACATCAACATGTTTGGGGCTCGACATGTGACGAGCCCCCACAGCCCGTGGGGAGCCTCACACCATTGACCGTGGCTTACTACAACGAGCCACGCCTTGTAAGAAATCATTCACACCAAATCCTATAAAATGGTATGTCCAAATTCTATGAAACACTTGATAATTAAAAGCAGAACCTCTTGTTTGATTCTATAGAGTGTCATCACCTTCTTCTGCAAGTGATATTTAAAGTCTTTTGTGTCATTATCAATGGCCAGTATCAGCCTCGTACTTCTCAAAAGGAGGTAAGAGTTCTTCTTAGAAAAAACAAATATGTGTGAGTACCAACTAAAAAAAAAAAAAAAATCATTTGTGTCATTAATTATCAAATTTTCATCTTCTTCATGGGTCGTCATTGTCAAATTTTTTTCTTTTCTTTTCTTTTTTCATAAGATAAATTAGTTAATTAAGTTATTCAAGTATTAATGTAGTTTATGACTGGAAGGAGCTAGAAAGAGGCTTCTATGCTTGAAACTGTGAATGCATGTATAAATATATATATGACACGAGATCGAGACTATTTTAGGATACAAGAGATGCAATGCAAGTGAGTCTTTGATGAGATCCATGGAGTTGAATGCAGGAATGGCACAATGCCCTGCCTGTTGGATACCCGCCCCACTCCACTTTGTTTAGAGCGGTTATTAGTTGCATAGACACCAATTTCTGCTATGTAAAGATGATATTAAAAATATGAAACAAAAAGGGAAATGACCACCTCCACCGTCGCACCGCCTCCACCCACAACCACACCCACACCGTCACTGCACCTCCTCCAACCGCCATTTCCTTTAAGAGATAGAGGCCACAAATATGTTTTGAAGTTTAAAAGGAATAAAAATTTTAAATTTACCTTATTATATTCTTTGGTTCAGATAATGACTGTAACAAGACTTGGTGTGGTTCAATAAATTCAAATTTAAGTACTAAATTCTTTAATGTACGTGATAATTAAATATTTTGATGTCTTTTTTGCCTTTTACTCTCTCTAGAGGGATTAAGTGCAAAAAAACACTCATGTTCTTTTTAAAAAATACAAATAACATTCATGTTGTTCAAACGTTATCCTGGAGTTTTAAAATAGTACAAAGAAAGGCTTTTTGTCAGAGGGGTAAATACATATACGAAAATGCCCTCCAATATTCTTTATAAAATAATATTAAAAAATTACTATAAGTTGAAATTACCCAAATAGACGCTCCTTTAAACGGCGTCGTTTTGGGTATTAGGTAATGAAATCTTCTTTCTCTCAGCTTTAATTATTTTTTTGGTGAATTTTTCTCTCTTTTCTTAACTCGCCGGTGTTCATGGTGAAGGTGGGTTTTCATTCAAGACGTCTTTGTCCCTCGGCCTCGCCGTTCTCCTCATCATCCTCCTTGCCGTTAACAGCCGCATCATCAACCATTGCTGCCGACCCCCGCTTTAAGAAGTGCCGAGTGAGACAAGGTTAAATCATCAAGATCAAAGGTAGAGACAAACAAGGCTGCAAGATCCTTCGCATCCTCAGAAAATTCGGCCCTTGTAATTTTTGAACCCTAGGGGTGGTATCTTTTCTCTTTCCCTGTAAAGATTTTAAATGTTGTTCATCTACACGTCTATATGTTGCAGATTACTGATTTCACTCACTCCTTGCTTCTCACAATTTCTTTGTTTTGTATTCACTTATGTCGATCAAATGTCTTTAATTGGAAAGTATGGGTCTCGAATTATTATTATTTTTGCTTTTGATGTCTGCCAATTTTACATTTAAAGGTTTTTGTCGAGGAACTAGTTCCGTTGTTGTTGGTGAGCATAGATAAAAGTCATTTGGCTTAAATCAAGTACTAATATATTATTATGCCAAACTACAATTCCAGGGACAATTTTGTAGAGGTTTTCAGTGACCCATGTTGAGAAATCGAGGCTTTTGGCCTCAGAGAAGCGATTTGGATGTAGAGTTGGGAGTGTTCTGTTGTGGGTCTTTGGGGATTTTGAGGTTGAACGGTCTTAGACCAACATTGAATCTGAACATTGAAACTTCCCACTCTCTCTATAGTCCACACTTGTGAATCTTTTTTCCTCACACTAACCTTGACTCTGTTCTTCCAGAACAAGCAGCGGCAGCTCCTTGCTAGTTGTTATGCACAAATAACACACACACACATTTACAAAAACACACACACACACACACAGAAACTAATACAAAGTGGACAATGGGGTGAAAGGGCAATTGGAGACAAATTTGATTCCAGTGTGTGCGCTTTCGCGGATGTGACGATGCATGATTGCACTTGTCTCCTACCATTTTAATTTATTAATTTTCTGGCTCAATTATTTTTCTTAATTGTTGGAGGATAATGTGTGATAAGAGTGAAACTAGAACAAAAATTTAAGGCTTGTTTGATTTAATTTTTTTTTCTTGACATGAAAATGAGTTAGATTTGACAGTTTCCTAAAAATTAAGTGTCAATTTTAGATATCAAACTTTTATATTACTCCAAAAATTATTTAACTTTTATATCACTCCAAAAATTATTTTCAAATAATTGGATTTCACAAATTCACAAAATTTTCTTGAAAGATTTTTGTTAGTATATTACGAGTAACTACGTTAAATTTGATTTCCGACAAATACATCCAAACGAGAATTCTTCCATGACAATTTTTTTTTTAATACAAATGGAATAAATCATTATTATTATTATTATTATTATTATTATTATTAACTATTTAAAGAGTTCTATGAATTTTATTTTTTCATTTCGTTTTATCATGGCATCAGTCAAAAATCATATTGAGAATAATGCCTAACTCTTGAAAATAATTGAAAGCTACAATACTTAATTATTCCGTAAATAAAGAATAAAAATAAGAAAAGAAAAACTATATTATATTATATTATATAAAGAGAAGAAAATAAATAAAGAATACAAATATGAAAAGAAAAACATTAGAGAGAAAAAAAAAAAAAACATAAATATGAGTATTATATATAGAAACGAGGGATATAATATAAATAAGAGAGAAATAATAAAAATATGAATATAATGAGTATTATATATATATATAGAAATGAGTGATAAAATATAAATAGGAGAGAGAAATATGAATATAATGAGTAATACATATACAAAATAGGAGAGAATAACAAAGTATAAAAATTATTTTCATGTTTTCAATACTCTTGTATTTTTAAAAGTGTGCAAAAAACCCCCCGTGTTTTCAAAGGGGTATTTTGGGTAGTGCAAAAGGATAATTTTGGTATTAAAGGCCAATTTTTGGTCACATGCACGGCAGATGCCAATTTTCTTGGCCAAAAGCCCTTATTTGTATTATTTGGAAACTGCAGTGGTAACTTTTGAACAATAAGTGTGTTATTGGCACTTTTTTAAAAGAACGTGTTTTTTGCACTTAACCCCTCTCTAAAGTGTTTTTAGGTATGGAATTTTCTCATCAGGTAAACAACAATACTGAAGTTTGAAGTTAAACTAAGTGATTAATGAAAAAAAAGAATTGTGATCACTATTCAATAATTAGAAAATTAATCACAAATTGGGATCATAAGACAACTAAAGTAATTAAAAAAATTGTTGTTTGGTCCATTCTAATATGGTACAATTGTCTCGACTATCTCATCTACTTCACTATCTTTGAAGTGCACGTTCCAAGGTTTCATAGGCAAGACAAATTTTGATTTAATGGGGAAAAAACCACCTCTTAATTTCTTAAGTTACGTAACAACATTGAATTATGTATAAATTCTTAGCCTGTTCATACTCTCCAAATACTTTATTTACACAGGAATTTATTTTACATGCTAAAACATCCGAAAATATAAGCCGAATAAGATTTAGAAAATGATGTACAAAAATACCCAGCCTTGTGCATTGAAGGAGGATTCACTCAACTCCAATATCAGGAGAAAATCTACAGAAGAAATATAATATATATATATATATATGTGTGTGTGTGTGTGTGTGTGGTCAAAATCGTAAAATCCCCACTACTTTCAATGTTTGATAGTAAAATTCCAATTTGTTTCAGAAAATTCTTATACTTTTAAAAAGTGATCACATTACCCGAATATCCTTATCTGACCCGTTAATCGGATTATGAAATGACAAATTTAACCTTATTATTTAATGTTAAATTAAAAATTAAAAATTATTTTTTAAAATTACAAAAATAACCTTTAAAATTACAAAAATTATGTTTGAGAGAGGAGATGAAGAAGAAGATTAAAGGGTATTTTTGTAATTTTAAAAAATAATTATTAAATTTTAATTTAACATTAAATAGTAAGGTTAAATTTGTCATTTCATTGTCCGGTTAATGGGTCGGATACGAATATTGGGGAATCTGATAACTTTTTAAAAGTATAGGGGTAATTTGAAATATGTTGGGATTTTATGATCAAAATTTAAATGGAGTTATATGATTTTAACCCATATATATATATATATATCAAAACACACTGGCTTTACAAGTGCATTTCATTAGAATTATAGAGCTTACAAGTAGTAGGAGTCCAAAAGTCACTTAGCAGACACTTTTCGAACAACCTCATTTAAATGAATATATATTGGATGCACCGGTTACACGGTATATCGGATTGACGTGGGTTGTATGTGTTGTGTACGTGTTAACACGTATTGTACACATACGGCTCAAAAGAGCCCGGTGCACCGTGCACCGGACAAACCCAAGATCTTAAGTACTAACAATTTTATATGGAGTAAGTAGTAAAATTTCATTTTCAAGACATGGACTAAACTATCTAAAATTTGAAAAATACCAATGTTGTTGTTCAATAATTTAAGCCACAGCATCAGAGAAGGAAGATTTGCAAGAGGGCAATCGACAAAGAGGCCTATTAAAATTTACATAGAATGAAGTAATAAAAAATAAATTAAAAATTTTAAATTTAAGAGAAAAAATAGTATATAATAGAAAAGAATAATAAAAAAAAGAATTAATGTGACTGATACCATCTGTTATAAAGGCAAGAATGATGAGGATGATAATAAGAAAATAAGAGGAAAAAAATATTTTTATATTGTATATTTTACATGAAAACGTTTTGCATTGAATTTCATACTTTTCTAAAAAATTAAATGATATCGCATCCAACTTTATGCAAGTGTATGTCATGATCCTCCACTCACAAAATTGTAGTCGGACATATTTGCCTTTTGATTTCTCTACTTTAACTCTTCCAATTTTGAAACCCCAATTCTATTCCACTAAACAAATTAAACTTAGCGGTATTTCATACAGTATTTGTTGGAATTGAAAAACATGCAATCATTTAATTAAAATATGTCGGCATGGTAATATGAGCATGAAATAGTCATTCAAGCCATTGCAATGCTAAAATTATAAAGGGTAATATGCACTCACACTCCATGTTTGCAATAAAAATAAGTAGATATAACTTAGGGAGAGTGTGATCCAATTACGCTCCCAAATTTACAAATTTGAACAATAACACCCCAATCATGATGGTACCTAATTATCCTTTGACTTCTAAATTGACCCATTAAAATCATTAAAATATAATATTAAACTTTATAAGTCATTTTATTTGACCAAAATGACCCTTAGCAAAAAATTAAAAAAAAAAAAGAGAGAACAAATTCCATCACTGTGGCCACTAATGCCATATGCATAAAGACGAGCTAGGAATTTTTAATTGGGGGTCAAACTAGTAATGTAAAATTTAAAATAATATAAAATCATTATCAGAATTATTTTTTGTGCATATTTAATGCCCTCGCTGAAATTGATGGATTAGTTATATTATCTAATACTTAAACAAAATTCTAAAACAAAACTCTGACTTTCCATCTCAAAAAGTAAAAAATATGATATTTAACTATATATATTTTTATTATTTTATAGTAATATATTAAATATTAAAAGACCATTTTTAATATTGAAATATTAAATATCACTTTCAAGTAATTACACACAAGCTAATGTTTTTATTTCTTAGTGTTCACTTAAACATTACTTACACAACATGTCACATTTTTCTTCCACAAAAAAAAAAAAAAAAGAAAAAAAAGAAAAAAGAAAAAAGAAAAAGAAAACATGTTACAATAAAATGATATTTGTTTTTTCATTGTTGAGGGCCATTTTGGTCAATTAATAGAAGGTTATAAAAGTAATTTAATGATTCACATGGGTCAATTCAAAAGTCAAAGGGCAAGTACATACTTTTATCATGCTTAGGAGTGTCTTTGTTAATTTTATTAAACTTGGGGGGTCATTGTCCAAAGAGTACTTAAGTTGTTGAGGGTCTTTAACCCAAATTTGAGAGGTGTCAATGCAATTTACCCAATTACCCAATATTATATTATATTATATTATATTACATTATATATATTTTTTTTGCCGTATCTTTTACTCCGTCATTTATATTAGTTTTTTGTTTTTTGAAGGGTAAATGTAAGGAGGTTAGCTGGTGCCGAGTCTCGAACCCGCGTGCTCCAAGAGCCAATAGGAGGCATCATATTAGTTGTCCACTATTCTTGTTAGTATTTTCAACAGAATTTGTAATTAATACATTGTTTCTTTCAAAATTATCAAGTTGTTTTTAAGTTTAAATCACATATATATTACAGTTCTTGGTTTTGAGATTTTTTTGAAAATTTAATGGGTAATTATGGAAAGATAAAATTTGTTTTGCTTTGGCTTCTTGAATGATACAATTAATTTGGACAATATAGGAAGAATATTATGCCGTATATATATACATAGAAAGAATATTATGCCAAAGCATTGCTTTATAAATTTGGACAATATTACTTACTCACCCGTGACTAAGTGATACTGTTGATGTGGTCTAATCACAAATCCACACATCACCTATAATACAAAATCAAGAATGTAATTGTTTTACTTATTTATTACTTTTCTAATTTTAAAATTACACACAATATGTGCATTTATTATTGGACCATATCAATATTATCTGGTCATTGGTAAGTATTGATCTATAAATTTAGCATAAAGTGGAACTACAAAGACCAGATGATATTGTAAATACATGAAGACAGTTAGTATCTTATAATTGCCACACCACCAAGAACATGAAGAAAACTTCACCCAAATTGGCTTTCTGGGCAGTAATCTTGTTTGTTACATTCGGTAAATCTCTCTCTGTCTATATATAGATTATACAGTATAAATATTGCTATAGAGAGATAATGTTGAACACTACACATGCAATAATTGAGTTGCTCATCATCATCGTCAACATAATAATCACCATCATGATCATCATTCTCTCTCTTTTAATTAGTTTTAAATATTTTTTTCTGACTTTTTATACAAACTAATTTTCATTGTTATACATGTATATTGCCACCTAACCTCGTATTCATGTGTCAAGGTTGAACTACTGATTTTAACTGTCTTCATGTATTTACAATTACCAATTTTTGTTACAGGACCTGAAACAAGAAAGCTAGAAGTAGAGCAATGAGACCATCCCAACCGATCAAAGTTTGGAGGCAATCGGGCCACAGTTGGATTGAAAAGAACCCTTCCAGACTGTAACTTTGACTGGCAATGTTTAGATTTTTAGGATTTTCATTGTAATCATAGAAAGGGCATTGGCGCTTCTTGTATACAAGGCAGATGTATGTGCTAATGCACGGAACAAAAACTTGTTGGATCAGCTGTTATTCTGAATTAAATTACCTTCACTTTGTATGAAGGAAATGGTATGCATAATAAAAGAAAGACAATTTTATATTATCCATTGGCATTAGTTGTTTGGAATGCTTGAGACAAGTTTAATTTTAGAATAAAGTGAAGAAATTTATATTAACTATAATAAAAGAAATTTATTTAGTTGTCAGGAATGCTTACATTTTTTGTTACAAATTTAATAATTCTAATATTGTGATTGGTAAATTTCGTAATACAAAACTCATTCATATATGAGTATGCATCAATAAAATATCGAGCACGTGTTAGGATGATTAAAACATGTGCTTAATTAATTCAAGTCGATCTCAAGTCAAGGAAGTCGAAAAAACAGAATGTTGCAGATGTCTAGATTGAAATGAAACATTTCTCGATATCGATCGACACAAAGCCAATTTCGATTGATAGACTATGCAAAAGATTTTGATCGAACTCAAACACCTCTCGATCCCCAGTTAGATCGACAAAAGTATTTTAAATATTAAACTTAATTTCCTATTTAAGTTTGCTTGATCTTTTTATAATATTTTAATAGGTCAAGTTTAAAATGTTATTCAGTAGAAAAGGCACGTATCTAATATTCTTCTAGAATAGTCTTTTCTTATATTTTATTTTAAGTGATATCTAATATACGACTTGGAAAATAAGTTTACTTGGAGACCAAGACATTTGAGTGGAGAACAAGTATTGATCTCTATATTTACAAGGTCTGAAAAGATAGACCTAGTGCCAAAGATTGCCTCAAAGTATTCCTTAAGAATTATATAGGCCTATAGAGTGCTTAATATTGCCAAAAACATTATTTTATTTGTTTGTTTATCCACGATTATTCTCTGTGAGAGTTCTACTTGTGGGTGTATCCATAAGAGTCTGTGAAATATATTTCTTATGTGAGTAGAGGGCATGACACTTGATATATACTACACCATATATCTTGTGATTTTATTTTTATGCATCATTTATACCTATCATACACTCAATATTAAATATGGTGATTATGATAAATTCATTGTGTTGATAATATTGTTGCGGTACAATTGGAAAGTTCAACATCAACAAAAGCCAAGAAGTGCTAATGTCCAAGCAAAATCAAACCAAAATAGTGGTGGATAGATTGGCTGACGAAACGAGTTCAAGGTGAAGAAGCTACGCATGATGGGATTGATGCGGATAATTAAGATCATGCAGCGGTTACATGGATTGACTGGAGTACAACTGAATAGATCATATAGAGCATGTTGTAGTAAAACAGTTGGGTTGAAACTGAGTATGGAGTAAAGCAATTGGGTTAAAACAGGCATTGAAGATTTGTTGTGTTATAATTGGGTTGAACCAAACATTAAAAATTTGTTATCTTGCTAAGTCTGGAGGTTAGCTAGTGTTCATCTTGTTAAACTGGACTAGTTGTAATCTCTTTTTTCATAGTGATTTTATTGGCCGTTTTGGCCGTGCCAAGTCCCGATGAAACAATGGAAGTAAAAAAAATGGAATGCAACAGTGAACACAATGGAAGTAAAAAAAAAAATCAAATTAAATGGAATGCAAGAACTTCCAGGACAGTGATTTGGGAAGCAAATGAGTTAAGCTCACGAGGGCATTGATGGTATTTTGCATTTCTAATTTTTTATATTTTTTAAAAGAATAAATCTCCCCCAAGTGTCAACAAGACGGCACAATCACTTCCTCAAGTCCCAAACTTAGAATTAGTGGCACCTTTTTAGTTCATTGTGCTCAAACCACTATAAATGCAAATAGAAACCGATTTGTGTTTCCACAAAGTCTCTAGAATCATAATACTCCCTCCTTTTCTTTTTGTTGTCCGCTTCGTAAATTGTGACTTACATCATTCTTTTTTTGTTATTTACTTCGTAAACTATGAGTCATATCTTTGCAAAGCGGATAACAAAAAAAGGACGGAAGGAGTATTAGATAATTCTTTTGGTGTGACCAAACTTATTAGAATCGTAAGACAACTATAGTAATTAGAAAATTGGTAGTTCCTGGCGCGTCTCAACCATTTCACTATCGCTTATGTGTACGAGCTTGCTCATAAGCAAGACAAATCCTGAATGAATAGGGAAAAACACTACCTCTCACTCAAGTTACGTTAAGGACGCTTCTCCAAATGCTTTATTTACACAAAGCTTATTTTACATGCTAAAACAATGAAAAATATTAACCAAATAATACAAAAATAAGAGTTAGAAAATTAAAGAGTATAAGACAATTAAAACTTACATTGGAGTAATAAAAAATGATTTTCAATATTAAATTTAAGAGAAAAAATGATATATAAAAGTAAAAATTAAAAAAAATAAAAATTCAAGTGGCTGATTGTAACAAGGGTCATTTTGTCCCACATCGGAATCGGATGGGAAAGAGATTGGGTATAAATGGGTGGGTATGCAGCCTTACCTAACAGTTCGAGCTTTTGGGTAAATGGGCAAGCGCCCACCCGTTACAGTTAGTATCAGAGCCAAACCCAGTCCTTGATTCGGTGCCACGCCAAGCGCCCGGCCCGGAAGGCGTCCGGGTGAGTCCACCCGGATTGGCAGGGTGGCCCAACCGCAACGAGGGCGTTGCGAGTTTGGGTGGGGGAGAATGTAACAAGGGTCATTTTGTATGCAGCCTTACGTAACAGTTCGAACTTTTGGGTAAATGGGTAAGCGCCCACCCATTACACTGATCCATCTCATATGTCATTTAATTTTGGACTCTCTATTATAACAACTCTTTCAATTTTAAAACCCCAAATTCTATTTCACAAAACAAGAAATCAATTTAAATGTGATAAGTAATCCAAGAATAGGACCCATCTAACTTTTTTTTTTATTCGGTTAGTCGAAGATAACGTGGGTGGTAGTTGAACATGTCCAACTTTTGGACTCTCTATTACAATTCAATTTTGAAACCCAAATTCTATTCCACAAAACAAGAAATATAGTTTAATTTTATGATGTATTGATAACTATGGTATCATTAGCTAATTAAATGTTGACACGTAGTGATAAAACTCATTGAAGTAAATGCATTTCTATTTACATGACATGATATAATTGATTGATGACACTGACAATCTAAAGAAACAAAATAATGATAATCATAATAATAATTTTAAAAAACTCATTTGTTCGGCAATTTATCTACCTGCAAATATGTGGAGTAAAGAAGCAACTTATAGAAGCTCAAACAAATAGAACAACTTAGGCATTTAACTACTTGACTCAAAGCTGACAGTCTCACAAAATATTATCATATTTCTGCATGATTTTATGATATTATCGCATAAAATCAACAGACACTAAAGCCAATGAATCTCTCTTTATTTATGCTCTCTGTACTTATCAGAAAAGAAATCCAAATTCTCAAAAAAGAAAAACTAAAAAAAAAAATGAAAACGATGCATCTCTTCGTAAAAAATAGGAGAAAATGAAGGGGAATTGCGGGATGTTAAATAATCCAGTAAGTTAATAATTACCAAAAAAGGAACTAAGCAGGAGGTAAATAAACAAAAATGGATGTCCTAAAAATGTCATTGAACATAAATCAGATCAAAATTGTTAAAAATTCAATTTTGGTTGTAAAGGAAAAGTAATTTTATTGGTTCAAGGTTGTGGAAGAAAAAGGAGAACATGAACTCCTAATGATCAACCTAAACAAAAAAGCACCATTTGGATAAATTTGTCAAAGTACTCTCTTCCTTTTGAAAGCAGAACTTGCAATGCTCACTAAACCCAACCCAACCCCACCAAACAGTTCAGAGAAAAATTATGAATGAACTGACAATTATCCAACGGTTTTATAGGAAAAATAAATTATACAATAGTTGATACCAACAACAAAAATAATTTCATATAAAATTTTGCAAGTAATGTGAGGAGACATAAATTATTTTTGCATTTTAACGGAGGAGTTTGTATTTTATCAATTATACAAAATTGAAAAAAAAAAATTGATTTTAATTTAATTTTTTTTAGGGTAAATTGAGGAAGAGTTAGAAAAGAATAGAATTAGAAAAAATGGTAAATTATTTTTATTTAGAAAGAGTTTGTGTTACACATTATAGAAATAAGAATTATAATATAATTTTGAGCCCATCATATCTTATAGTTGCCATACCAAGAGAATCTGAAGAAAACTTCACCTGAACTGAATCGGCTTCCTTACTCCTTAGAAGGAGTGTTGTTTGTTGCACTACTGGAAATGAAGACCATGACCATATATACTACCTTTGGAGGGAGAGGAACAATCGAATGTTCTCCAGGAAACAATTGACAGTTGGTGGTCTCTGTAAACAAATTGTGAAGTCCAAGCTTGCTATGAGTAGTTTTAGGGCGCCCTGAGATTGAAAAAAATCTTAAGAGACCCTAGACAAACTTTAAGTGTGAGGCCCTTTCTACGTATGTTTCACACTCGAAAAAAAAAATTATAAAAGTGCGAAATTTTTATTAAAGTAAATGTGATCGTCTTGCATTTTGAGTTACAAAATTATCAATTAAAGTGTTCCAATCAAGTTTCTCCAATATATCTTTTTCAATAGATAAAATAACCAATCCATTTAATCTCTCTTGTGTCATCGTAGACCGTAAGTAAGATTGATTAACTTCAACTTTAAAAAGCTTCAAGTTTAGCATCTCTTGAAGGACCTCTTTCAACTAATAAATCTCACATTTTTTAATCTTTCTCCAATTTGCTGGATCATTAATGTTCAAGGGAATATTATCATTCTCATTCACATGTTCTTTATTATCAAATCTTCAAGTTCATTCATATTTTCTTTATTTTGATTCTCATTCCTATCTTTATTCATTCAATCTCCATCTTCATGAAGATTTTCTTCATTCCTATGTTCTCCATTCACCAAATCTTCAACTAAACTCTCTATTGTGTATTGTTTCTAAAAAAAACTTATTAATAACGCCTTTTTGAGATTGAATCAAATTTTTTTTTTTTTTTTTTTTTTTTTTTCATGCCCAAATTCAAATTTTCTTATACACATAATTGACAAAAAAAAAAAAAAAAAAAAAAAATGAAAAAAAACAGAAAGAAATAGAAATTATAAAAATAAAAAAATATTTGTTTTGCAGAAATAAAATATAGATTACCTCAATGCAATGCAATGAATTGATTCAGATTGCTGAAATAAATATAGATATTACCTCAATGCAAAGGAAAAAAAGTGGTTCATAATTGTTTAACAAAAATCAACAATGTTTGACTCTTCTCATATTTTCCTTAACCTAATTAATCAGAAAAAAGAATGGAGGTTTTAGTCTGATTCTCCATTTTGATTCTCTTTAATTTTTTTTATTACATAGGCAATAATTGACCGCAAATATTAAAAAAAAAAATAAAAACTTTGTAATTTTCCTTATTCTTTACTCAGTACTGTTTTTATGATTTTATCGTACTATATATAATATCTATATACTTGGAACACAACCATTTATACTTGGACATATAATTATATAAATAGCAATCCTAGCAAGGCTGAGATCTTCATAATCAGAAAAAGTATGGAGGTTTTAGTTTGTGCGGAAGATTGAATTCTTGATTATCCAATTTAATCGTTTTTTCATTTTTTTTTTTTTTTCTTTATTCGAAAAACATTAAAATGGGTAAAGAAAATCAGTGGCTAAAAGACGGCCAAACTGAACAAATTTGGGCCCATAAACCCAAACGTTTTATTTCTAATTATGGGCCCTATATTTTTTATTTATGTATCAGTATTTTTTTCTGTAGAATCAACTTTTATTTGGACCAAATTTTGAGGCCTTGTATAAGTATATAGGTTGGGCCAAAATTTGAGGCCCCCCAAATTTTGGGGGCCCTAGGCGATGAGTAGGTGATTCTTGGATCTATTGTAATTATAAAAAAAGCATTCCTCTTTTTGCAAAGAATGCATATGCGTGTGTGGGCGCGCCCCGCGAAACATTGACAATTAAATTTCCATCACTTTGTATGAAATAATTGATAGGAATGATAATTTTATATTATCCATTGACATTAATGCGCTGTTTGGTAGGAAAAAAAAAAATTAAATGAAAGGAAGAGAAAAAGGATGATGGAGACATTTTTAAGGAAGAGATTAAGTTTTTTTTCCTCTTTTTGTTCGGTTGGATGAAAAAGAATTAAAAAAAAAAAGCAACAATTTAATTTGACCTAAGATAAAAGAAAAGATAAAATTTTAAGTTATTTTTATCATTAAATTTAAATTCATCTCTTACTTTATTTATGAAATTTATTAAAACTTTTTGAATATGATCATTTGTCTTTTTTCCTATCTTTCTCATATTTGGATAGATAAAAATTTGTGAAGAAGAAAAGATAATTCTTCTTATTATTTTTTCTTTTCTTATATTAACTCTATCGGAAGAAGAAAATTTGTTACTTATTTCGTATTTTCCTTCAACCTCACTTATTTCATTCCTAACCAACGTAGCATAAGTATGGTGATTCTCATTAGGGTTTGTAACTATATTCATGGAGTTGGGTCAGAACGTGTTTGATATAATAGTAGTGCAAAAGACAGATGAAGCACTCGTACAGGTTTTGCAACAGACAGCTGAAGCAATCGTACAGGTTGTAACATCATCGATGGACATTTCAATATGAGTCCTGATATTGGGCCCAGTTCGGCCCAAATAGTAAAGGCTGGAAGCATGTGATAGTCATTAGACGCATGTGTTTTTTTTAGGGATTATTACTAATACATGGGCTTAAGGTCCAAATGTTACTCTAAAATGGAAACAAAGCCTTGATTTTCACCAAAAGGATTGACCTAGAAAATATTTCTCTAAAATGGATTCTACTTTATGCTTTAAACCACAAAAGAACTTATATTACTAAAATGACCCAAAGTAATATTTTAATATAACAAAAAAAGCCTTAGATCATGAAATAAAATTACAGCAAGGTCTTTGAACAAAATATTTAATATTTAATATATATATATATATATTTTTCCTTTTTAATTTTTCACGGTAAATTAAAATTATACAGTAGCTTAATAAAGACTTATAGACTTCTTTAGACAAAAGATTGCATATATAAATTAACCTACCTATCCTTGAGCTGATGCATCTGTTTGAATAGATAGTTTATATACTAAATTTATAGATTCAACTGAAACGCCTGAACACCGGCAAAGAACGGGCCAACAAGCCAACAGTTAACATTTGCAGTGTCTTTCTTTTGTGGGTAAAGTGTTTACCTTAAAGGATACAAAAAAAAAATCAACATACTTGAAGATATTGAAAATCTATTTGTCTACACGTATAATAAACATTTAGTCCCTGACGAAACCTTAGTAAAATTAATTTATAATGTGTCAGTAGTGCTATCTGTTGGACTGTCAACTCTTGCTCTGGCATGCCTGCAGGCCAGGTATTCATTAGTACTGTCTGGTGAGCTGGTTTCTTCATTTCTGTAGGCAAGGTTAAACTGTTTTAATAACATCTTTTCTTCATTTATTATTTCTTCAACTTCTGGAGATATCTCAATCTTTGGAGGGGACTTAATGACATGAGTCAAATTTAGAAAACCATTAGATGACCTGAATTATTGCTGAACTGTTGATGTCTTTTTTTGGAGAATTATTTCTACTTTTGCTGTTGAGAATCTGCTTTCGGTGGATCTGCTTTTAGAGTGACCAAAGAAAGACTAACACCTCAGAAAATAGAAATATACCAAATATGTGTACACATTAACACAATATCGTAGACAACGGGCCAACAAGCCAACAAGCCAACAGTTCGAGTCAACTCGATGATCTTTACTTGAGCAGAGAGGCTCCAAGAGCAACAATAGCTATAGCTTTATACCAGGCACTTCAGCTATGCTTGATACTAGAGCATCTAAAAGTATAATTCCCAGAAACATTAGAATTTAGAGAAAAATGATATCAACCCATTCCTTGAGCCCATAACTGGATGATTTATTTCATGGAAAATATAGACTTAGCCGACAATGCCGCAATAGTGACAGTGTTCACATGTCCTGAAGGACATTAAAAGATTCCCGAAAATAATATGATATATGTTTCAAATAGCGGAGATGAAATTTTATTATACGTGTAGACAATAGATTTTCCACCTACTTTAAACCACAAAAGAACTTATATTACTAAAATGACCCAAAGTAATATTTTAATATAACAAAAAAGCCTCTATTAATACAAAATATTTTAGAAGTTAGATGGCAACGATTTTAGTTTATGAATAGACTTGACTTTAATAATTTAGATACTTTTATAAAACGATTAGGAGAAAATTGCAGTTCCTTAATTTGTTTTTAGAATTCTTCTATTTTGATCATGTTTTCCTAGTTTTGAATATAAAGGTCCTACTAGTTGTCCTAATTTTGGAATAAAACTGCGACCATAGTTTAATAATCCTAAAAATGCTTGTAACAACTTGGTTTCTTCTAGTTTGTCAGGAAAGTATAGAATCTTTTTGATAATATTAGATTGTAATTCTATTTTTCCATCTTTTATGTATAAACCTAAGAATTCAATATCTTGTTTTTCTAATATCATCTTTTTACTACTTATAATGAGTCCTTGTATTATAATCTCGTTGAATATAAGTTCAAGATGTTTTCTACTCTTCTTTAGTTTGACTGAAGACTAAGATATCGTCGATATAAACACAACAGAATTTTGAGTGTTTATTAAATATAGTATCCATTTTACGCTGAAACTCTTGTGGCGCATTTTTTAATCCAAAAGGCATAACAAACCATTCATAATGTCCTTCAAGACATGTGAACGCTGTCCATTCAATGGATTCATCGGCCATGCGGATTTGCCAAAATCCTGATTTACAGTTAAATTTAGAAAATCATTTTCTATCTTGGATTCGATTTATTAAAACATCTTTATTAGGGATTTTATAACTATCATCATAAGTATTATCATTTAATCGTTTATAATTTATAACCATACGAGCCTTTCTTCTTTTTATTTCGGCATGATTTCGAACCATAAAAGCTGGATTTCTATGTCTACTATTACTTTTTCTTATTACTTTTAGTAATAGCAGTTCCTTAATTTGTTTTTGGAATTCTTCTTGATCGTCTAAGGTATGAGGATTATCTTGTGTCTTTATAGTTATAAAATGATTTATTATATTTAATTTTGTTTCAATTTTATTTTTGTACCAGTGTTTCTGGGGGTCTTCTCCTAAAATTTCTGTGGTTTCAGCTAATCTTATAAGATTATCAATGTTTAGTTTGGGGTTTTTTAATATAGCTTTATTATTAAGGAAAATCTTTGGTTCATCAAGATGATTAAGAAACATTAAAGTTTCAGAAACGTTTTCTAAAAATTCGAGTACATCAAATAAATTTTTTGTCATTTCTTTTGTCATAGGTAAAATATTAACATATGTAATGGCTCATTTATCTTTTTGAGGAATATGAGGATTTCTAGATGGAATAAAGATTCCTTTCTTAAAAAACTGTAAACCTGTAGGGGTATACATAAATCCTCTGGTAAGTGAGTTTATAAAATTTAATCCTAAGATAAAATCATAGGTGCTAGGAATATTATTAACTACATAAGTTTAGGGTAAAACAAACTTTTCATTATTAATCAATATAGGAATGTTTTGAACACAATGGGTTATTGGAAGTTTTTTTTATTATTATACTGACTCATGCTTCGTCAGGGACTAAATGTTTTTGAATTATACTTTTAGATGCTCCAGTATCAAGAATAGCTGAGGTTTGACCTAATTTTTCTCTAAATTCTAATGTTACTGGGAATTGAATTAGATTAGATGGTTTATATACTGAATTTATATATTCAACTAAAAATCTTCTTGCTTATCTTCATATTTTGTATAGTAATTATGACATAATAGAGTTTTACAATGGTTTTCACAATAATGACCTTTTTTTAATAGATGTATTGCACTGTTTACAATTATAAGAAGAAAATTGAAAACTAACTAAGAAACATTAAGGTTTCAGAAACGTCTGCTAAAAATTCCGATACATCAAATAAATTTTTTGTCGTTTCTTCTGTCATAGGTAAAATATTAACATATGTAATGGCTCCTTTATCTTTTTGAGGAATATAAGAATTTCTAGATGGAATAAAGGTTCCTTTCTTAAAAAACTGTAAACCTATAGGGGTATATATAAATCCTCCGGTAAGTGAGTTTATAAAATTTAATCCTAAGATAAAATCATAGGTACTAGGAATATTATTAACTACATAAGTCTGGGGTAAAACAAACTTTTCATTATTAATCAATATAGGAATGTTTTGAACACAATGGGTTATTGGAAGTTTTTCATTATTATACTGACTCATGTTAACATTATAATTTAATTTTACTAAGATTTCGTCAGGGACTAAATGTTTTTGAATTATACTTTTAGATGCTCAAGTATCAAGCATAGCTGAGATTTGAACTAATTTTTCTCTAAATTCGGAAATCCATCGCTTAGTAGACATCCGCTGTTGTTTTGCTTTCTAAGGATAATGACCATTGTGGTATTTGCTTATGAGGTGATTTTATAACTATCATCATAAGTATTATCATATGCAAACTACGTTTGGCTATGGGTAATATACTTACACTACTATTACTTTTTCTTATTACTTTTAGTAATAGCAGTTTTTTGCTTCAATTTTATTTTTGTACTAGTGTTTCTGGGGGACAACAAAGACAAGGATAATAAGGTAAACCGATGTTGATATTATGATCATAGAGTCTGAAACCAGGACTTTTGAAGATATCGATCAAGTAATGTTTTATCACTTGCTAAACTTTTTTTCAAGTGGGAGCTGTAAAGGTTGCCTTGAATGGTGAAATTATCTCGTAAGATGGCATAATCATTGGAAAGTATTTATTTAGGACAAGGAAATAATGAGGAATGTTTTGAGCACAATGGGTTATTGGAAGTTTTTCATTGCTATTTGTTGGACTGTCAACTCTTGCTCTGGCATGCCGAAAATAATATGATATATGTTTCACATAGTGGAGATGCTAGCATAAGAGGAACCATTCATGACTGATGGCAGGCTGCATGCCAAGAATTAAATGATAATAATTTAGAACTTATGCATTCTTGAATCTCAACTATCCATGAAGCATCTTTAAGGGATGAATCGGCGGTTGAACTTGAAGATGCTTCATGGATGGTTGAAATTCAAGACTCTATGATCATAATATCAATATGGAAATTTTAGGGGTAACCAACTAATCCATTTTAGAGAAATATTCTCTAGGTCAATCCAAGAAACATTAAAGCTTCAGAAACGTCTTCTAAAGCATCTTCAAGTTCAATCGCCGATTCATCCAAAGGAAATATACTGAAGGAAGTCACAAAAGAAAACACACTACCTGAATTATTGCTGAACTGTTGATGTCTTTTTACCTATGACAGAAGAAACGACAAATTTTGATACTCTTTATTAGATGATACGAAATATTCACTTTTAAAAGTTATTTTGTCTAATATGTATATTAGGTGAAAGTCATCACTTAGGGTATTACTTCTTGAGGTGTTAGTCGAATCTCAGTCGATCGACCAAGAAATGAGTGACCAAAGAAAGACTAAGCTATACTGACATGATGAATTACTTATAGTATAAACAAAATCAAAAGGTTCAACTTCTGCAGGTACAAACCAAGTATGCCAAGTTATTACCCATACCAAAATCCTGATTTACAGTCAAATTTAGAAACAACAGTCCACCCAAAGGAACCCGTTATAATTATATTTTCATACAATTAATACAAACAGGCACTGACATACCAATAGCCATTAACTGCACTTATTTTTCTTTGGCTAAAATGATTGAAAGGCTCGTATGGTTATAAATTATAAACGATTAAATACTTTTGACCATGTTTTCCTAGTTTTGAATATAAAGGTCTTGGGGGAGTACTGTGGATTTGAAGGAGAATTGTACTTCTGTCAACAAATAGATCAAATATATAGACTTTCATGAATGGTTCCTCTTAATAGGGTTTCACAAGATAATGGCTATTGGTATGTCAGTGCCTGTTTGTATTAATTGTATGAAAGTATAATTATAACGGGTTCCTTTGGGTGGACTGTTGTTTCTGAGGTAATTTTGTCTAATATGTATATTAATTGACTGTACGTCTGTTTTAAAGCTAGTAAATCCTATAGGTTCTTTATCAATTTTGTAAAGTTCGGCTAACGCGGTTAAATAATCAGGACTACTGGTGCTCATAAAACTATTGTAATCATTTTTGGATATCGGTTTTAAGGGATTTTAAAGAGTCTAGGATTATTTTCTAGTTTGTAGCAATATTCTTAATATCACTATTGATATCTTTAACTGCGACTAATATTATCTTGTTATCTAAATTATTTGGACTAAAATTCTGTACTACTTGTTCTTTAATATAATCTAAATTTTCTCCTAATCGTTTTATAGAAGTATCTAAATTATTAAAATCAAGTCTATTCATAAACTAAAATCGTTGCCGTCTAATTTCTAAAATATTTTGCATTAATAGAATTCTAGATCTAAGTTCTTCAATTCTTCTTTATAGACTACGTATTATATCTCCTAATTCTAGCGCTATGTAACAGTTCCTAAGTGCTGTTTGACAAAATTCTAAGACTTGAATAAGTTGTTCCTTGGGTAAATTGTGCATAAAATAAACTCATAGGGATGAAAATATAAATTCAGCTTTATGAAGGGCTAAAATAGAACTTGGTTCATGTATTTATAAATATGCAAATTACGTTTGGCTATGGGTAATATACCTACACTAACATCACTTTATTGTAAAAGTCCCCTTTTTTTTTTTATAATTATGTACGTAGTATATAATTGGGTCTCACTCTCCATTAAATTGTCTTTATGTACCAAAAAAAGGCTGAAACTTGGAAGCCAATTTCAAACATACAAACAAGAGAAGCAAGCAAATCAAAGATTTGTTTACAAAAGAAGATCAAACTTGCCGACTACCCCCTCCTCTTTCTCTCTCAAAACCCACTTTATTTTGTGTGTGTGTGTGTATATATATATAATACTGTATCTTTGGGTGCTCTCTTAAGGGAGGTCGATCAGGTCCAACCACGTCTCTCGATCTCTTGAACAGGAAAGTGGAAATGGGTAGCTTCACTGCCTCTCTTGTGTTTCCTCTAAAGCATAAGCCTTCTTCACTACCTCAACTGCAAAGCTCTCTTTTCATCGACACAAGAAGGTTACCCAAGAACTATCAGTCTATTGTCACCGTAACTTAATTTCTCTCTCTAATTTTATTTTATTTATTATTTTATTATTATTTTTTCCTGAAAGTTCAAGCGAATAAGCGCACATACCCGCAATGCAATTAACATTGCTTTGAAATTAAGTTATATATGTAAACTATAATTATTCGTGTTAAATCATTCATCACAAATAAATATGAATCACATAATCTTAGAACTTCATGATTTTCACATATCTATAATGCATAAATAAATAGTTAGATATAAATACCTCGATTCATGATGTCAAACCTTATTGAGATTAAATCCAACTTCTAGATCCTTTAACCACGAACTAATCTGCAACTCTGATCAACAGGCAAAGGTGGAAACTGGTTTCTCTCTCAAGCTTTTTGTACACATAAAACTTTTACGTGTTATATCATTAATTGTACATAATTGATGGAGTATATGTACTTTTATAAAGGCAGAGAGAGGACCAGTTTTCCTATTAGTAACATAATTCTACTTTCCATCAAAGTAAGAAATAAGAAAGGAAAACACTTCTCCAATAAGTAATTACCAAAAAAATAATTATAAGTTGACCATAAATAAATAATATTAATTGATATCTATTTACTTAGCCACCAAGTAATATGTCACATGTCCAAATCATGTGGGCCACAATTAAATAAATAATCTTACATTCTCCCACTTGGCACATATGATAATTTCTGTAGTGGTTTAGTAAAATAGTCATTAGTGTGCACCATAAATCAAATTAAGGTATTAAGTTGGTCATCATAAATACTATGGTAAATAAACTACTAATGTGAGTCATGGCGGTTGTATGTCCTTAAATGACACAGTCCCTTCCATGTACCACAACACTAGTAATCTATTCAACATAGTCTATAAATGAAAAGTATCAATAATAATCTAACAATAATGTCTTTTCCAAGACTATTCCTATTACCACTTATTAAAGCAATACGTACATGTACATTAATTAATAGGAAATATCATAAACACATTTAATCAACGCAAAATGTCAAATATATATCAGCACTATTTAAGCAATCCACAATTAAAAAATAATCATCATTGACTACATTTAAGACCCATTCTTTCAACATGTTCTATAAATGTCTTGGATGGTAGTCCATTCATTAATAGATTGCAATTATAAGTTGTGTGCTTATAATTTTAATAGACATTCGTTGTTTCTAAATATCTTCTTTAATGATAAAGTATTTCAACTTTAGAATACCTATCATTTTTCATACAAGAAGATCAATAATTGCAGCATAAATTTTCAGCAATCTGAAAACGGTACCCATAACTCCAAGTCCTGAAATAAATTCTGCAACCATAAATTATAGCCTCAAAGCATGCTACAAATTAAAATTTCATAATAGACAAAGTAATCATAAATTACTTTGCACTTTTTCATAATATTGTTCCTCCAACCAAATCTTCTAGAACTCTTTTAATTTATGCTTTATGAGACAATTCTAAAAACAAATCAATGTGATCTATAATGAAATATTTCTATTCCTATCACATAGAATGCTTTATCCATATATTTCATTTCAAAGTTCTTAGAGATACCTTTTAGTTTCATATAATAAACTAAGATCACTACTAACAAATAAAATATCATCAATATAGAATCAGAAATATAAACTTACTCCCACTAACCTTTTAGTATATACACTGATCAACAGTATTTTTCTTAAAACCAAAAGAAATAATGGTATCATTAAACTTAATATACCATTGTTAGGAAGCTTGTTTAAATCTATATATTGACATCTTAAGTTTACGGACCATGAATTCTTCACCCTCTAATATGGAGTCTTCAAGTTGTTCCATATGGACTTCCTCTTATAAACTCCTATTCATAAAAATTGTATTCACATCCATTTGATGTAACTCTAAATCATAATAAGCTACTAATGCCATGGTATTTTAAAAGATTCCTTCTTAAATACTAGAGAGAATGTTTCTTTATAATATCTTCATTCATGACACTAATCCATTTAGTAAAATCATTACTGTTAATGGCTTGTGAATATGTAACCGGATCCATATATATCTCACTATATATCAAAATCAAATTCTTGCAGATATATCACATAGTCATCCAGAATAACAGATCTTCTTTCTCTTTGAGATCGTCTTAATGTTTTTCCTTACGATTTTTCTACAATCTATTCATTGGTGACAATCTCATTATAGAGTTGTTGATCATTTAATTGTTCTTCATTGTTATACGGTTCAACAACTGAAGGAACAATTATTTCTTTATAAGTTATGGGTAAAGATATTTGTACCCTAACTTCTGAAATGATCAAATTCTTATTTTTATCACTCCCACTGATTTCACCATTCTTAATGAATCTGACATTACCGGTTTCAATAATTATCGTACTATGTTTCGGATAGTAAAACTTGTACCCTTTAGATTACTTAATATCCACAACATTATGGGTAACGAGGAATTACTTAACATCCTCCTAACCAATTCCATAAGAGTACGATTACGCCTTACAGCTACACGCTTCTACTGTGGCATATATAACAAAGTGTATTGAACACAAATGGCATACATTTCAAGGAGTTTAACAAACGGTTAGAGTATTAACCTGTTTCATCATACTTTACATAATATTCACCACCTCTATATGACTTTATGATTTTCACTTTCTATCTAGTTGTTTTTCAACCTTATTTATGTATACTTCAAGAGTACCCACTGTTTGAGATTTTTCATACAACAAATAGATATATCCATAACGTGAAAAATCAACTATAAAGGCGATAAAATACTTTTCTCCTCCAAAAAATGGAACATCAGAAGGTTTACAAATAATTTCAAGAAGCTATGTACTTATTGTGGCTCATTTTTTTGTGCGTTTAGTTTGTCTACCCTTAATACAATCTACACACACATCAAAATCAGTAAAGTTTAGATTCAGAAGAATCACATCCTTTACTAATTTTCCTAACCTTTCACTAGATATTGACCTAGTCTTTTATGCCAAAGATAAATTTTCTATTCATTGAGCTACGTTTAATTCTAACATTATGATGCAAGATCAAAAGGATTTTAATAAATAAACCATCAAATTTGAATTTACAGAAATCATCAACAATAATGCCATAACTCACAAATTATAATTTCTTAAATAAATATCATTACCAAATTTAAATGAAAAACCATTAACATAAAGTTTTTGAAATAAAATCAAATTATGGGAAATTGAATAACATAAAAATTTTAAAACAATTTAAATAAAATCCATTGTCTAACATTAAACATAGTGTCACAATGGTTTCAACAAAACTTTTTCCCAATTATCATAGATAAGAAATTCTTATTTGAATTTGTGGTTTAGGCCATAAAAAATTCTTACATCTATTAGAAACATAAATATTAGTACTTAAGTCAACCTATCATGTATTAAAAAGAATTTCAACAAGTAATTCGCAATATACAAAAGCCAAAAGCGTACTTTTCTTTTTTCGAATCATTCTTTATATGTCATGTAATCTTTCTAAAAGTGTTCAATACTGTAACATTTCAAAACTAATACTTTTTATAAAAAAAAATTCGGCATAACCTCCCCTAAAAATAGGCCTATCACAACCTATTTAATTGTATTTTTAACCTGTCACGGCTCAAATTCCGAATTCACGGCAATAGTATATGATAATACACAATCAAATGACCTCAATAATACTTCAAACTAGTATTGCTCTCCCCATTCATCAATAAGGTTTACACGTTATCAAATTCATATCCGAAATATCATCAAATACCTTTATTACATTACATAACAAAGTTTTGCAAAATATACATATACACCTTCACACTTTTAGTGCTTTGCAAAAATAATGGGAGACATACAAAAGACACAAAAGTGAGCTTCTAGTATCGCTCAAGCTTGAGGTGGGTTGTTATCCACCGGTTCTTTTCCAAGACCTGAAAAAAAATGTATAAAAAGTAAGGTGAGTTATATACTCAGTAGGTGACACTTAAGACACAAATCTTGTGTCCTTGTGAATTCAAGCAAAGCATAGGCCAATGGGAGATAGGGATCATACAACGTAGGGGATCAAATACAACATACAATTCAATTCCAAGTATAAACAATGCAATGCAATGCAATGAAATGCAATGCATGTCAATGACACTCCCCATTTTCATTCTCAAAACCATCACTTTCAAACGTTAATACAGCCCGCCCTTTGGTAACCCCGCCGCGACACGAGAGAAGGATTGGCTAGTGTCCCTGACCCTTGGTAACCCCGCGGTGTCATTATGGGGCCCAGCTAGCTCAACCATACTAGGGCGACTCCCTAGTCCCTAGTCCCCTCTAGGCTATATTAACCTCCGGCCCGTTGGTAACCCCGCAGCGACCGGGTTTATCAAAACCATTTTACAAAAACTATCATTTCCCAAAAATTCCTCATTTTCATTTCAAGACAAATTCTCCCATTTCATGCATCCCAATGACATGTCCATGAATGTACATATAATCTCAATATCATGACAATGTGAAATTTTGGCACAATACAATTAAGCATGGTCTCATACATCACTTTCAGCAAGTTTACATATAGTAGACATAAACTCAACACATAGGCAAGCTTTGAACATAATACATCACATGTGCATAAACATACATTTCTCTAGACAACATTAAAATAACTATTAACACAATTAATCCCCAAGTAAAGCATGTTAGCACATAAAAGAGGTATAATTCACAAAAAACACCACAAAGCCATCATCTATACATGCTTTTCACATAGACAAGTCATAACCCTAAGACATGAATTTTTTTCTAAACATCACTTACACCTCATTGAAGCAATTAATTCTCAAATTTAGCATGTCTAGTACAACAAAAGAGCATAACTCACAATGGAACAAGATGAGAGTGGATTAAGATGCCCCTACCTCAAAAATGAGCAAACCCTAGAAAATGGGTCCTAAATTTCGAAGTTTAAAGGGTGCACCAAATCTGGAATTGTTGGTATGTATGCGTAGAGCTCGACACAAGCTTCGTTTTGCCTTAAACGGCACCTCAATCCGACAAAAGATGAAGGAGCAATCAACAATGGAAGCTTGAAGTGAAAAGAAAAGAAAAAAAGAAAAGAAGGAGAAGCAGAGAGCGTCTGTCGAGAGAGAGAGAGAAAGGCAGAGACCAATTTTGGTCTCATAATTCACTTAAAAAGTGATGTGGGTCCCACTTCTTTTATAATTTCTTTTTCTCATTTTCTTTTTCATTTAAATCACACACCACACACACACAATTATATACAGACATCACATTCTCCCCAACTTTAAAAAAATTTCGTCCTCGAAATCAAGACATACCTGAGGAAGAAAACAACGCTGGATACTTGGAGCGAACCTCCTGTTCAAGCTCCCAAGTAGCTTCCTCGACTCCGTGGTGTCTCCAAAGGACTTTCACCATTGGTATCGTCTTGTTCCTCAACACCTTCTGTTGTGTGTCAAGAATCTGAACTGGTCCTTCCTCGTAGGAAACATCCTCATCAATGTCCACATCAACCCAACTCAAAATGTGAGATGGATCCGGCTCGTACTTTCGTAAGATCGATACATGAAAGACATTATGAACTCTGTCCATCTATGGTGGTAAAGCAAGCCTGTAGGCAACCTCTCCTACCCGATCCAAAATCTCGAATGGTCCAATAAATCGTGGCAATAACTTGCCACTCTTCCCAAATCTCATCAACCCCTTCCGTGGAGAAACCCGTAGAAAAACGTGGTCTCCCACCTCAAAGGATAACAGCCGTCTCCGCTTATCCGCATAACTCTTCTGTCGGCTCTGAGCTGTAAGTAACCTCTGTCTTATCAACTTAATCTTCTCAGTAGTCTCGAGTACAATGTCGGGTCCTAAGGCGGCTGTCTCGCCTACCTAAGTCCAACAAACAGGAGACCTACAAGGTCTACCATACAACGCCTCAAATGGAGCCATCTGGATACTCGCTTGATAACTGTTGTTGTAGGCAAACTCAATAAGTGGAAGGTGATCTTCCCAACTACCTCCCAAATTAAGTACACATGCCCGAAGCATATCCTCCAAAATCTGGATAGTACGCTCCGACTGACCGTCCGTCTGTGGATGGAATGCCGTACTAAGATGCAACGCTGAACCAAACGCTACTTGAAGTCCTTCCCAGAACTTCGAAGTGAACTTAGCATCCCTATCTGACACAATGGTTACAGGAACTCCATGCAACCTTACAATCTTCTTCACATAAAGAACACCAAGCTTCTCTGCATCATCTGTTGCCTTAATAGGCAAAAAGTGAGCCGTTTTGGTCAATCTGTCAATGATGACCCATACGGCCTCATTGCCCCTCCGTGATCTTGGAAAACCTGTCACAAAATCCATAGTAATATGCTCCCATTTCCATTGCGTTATAGGTAACGGTTGCAACAAACCAGCTAGCCTCTGATGCTCGGCTTTCACCTGCTGACAGGTAAGGCATCTAGCCACAAACTGTGCAACATCTTTCTTTATCCCGTTCCACCAATACTGACGTCTTAAATTATGATACATCTTGGTACTACCTGGATGAACTGCAAAGCGGGAAGTGTGAAACTCCCGTAAGACGTCCTCACGACAAACCGTGGGAACCACTAACAAACCCCTGAACCGTAGACCCCCATCTGCATGCAAGGCCCAATCTTTCACTATCTCACCACTTGAGATCAAAGCGTGGATGGCATCTAAGTCCGGGTCCTGTCTCTGTGACTCAATCACTCGTACAACAAGAGTAGGCTGAGCCACAAGACTGAACAAGAATGCTGGCTCATTGTCAACATCGTCATCAAAACACTGTAATCCCATCTCTGCTAGGTCTTCAAGCATCTTCCACTTCCGAATAGCTAAACTGGCCAAAGTTCCACGAGATTTTCGGCTTAAAGCATCCGCTACTACATTCGCCTTGCCCGGATGATACTGCAAGTCAAAATTGTAATCTTCCAAGAATTCAACCCATCTTCTTTGTCTATTGTTCAAGTCCTTTTGGGAGAAAAGGTACTTGAGACTTTTATGATCCGAGTACACCTCGAATCTCTCGCCATACAAGTAATGTCTCCAACACTTCAAGGCAAATACAACTGCCGCTAATTCTAAATCATGAGTAGGGTAGTTGTACTCGTGAGTCTTCAACTGCCGAGACCCATAAACCACTACTCTACCATCCTGCATCAACACACACCCTAAACTATCACGTGAAGCATCACAATAGATCACATAACCCAGGCCACGCTCAGGTATCACCAACACTGGAGCCGTAGTCAACCTTGTTTTCAATTCCTGAAAGGATGACTCACGGGCCTCATTCCAGACAAACTTAACCCCTTTTCGGGTCAAACGGGTCATAGGAGCTGCCAAATGGGAGAAATCCTTCACAAATCTCCTATAGTAACCCGCTAAACCAAGAAAACTGCGGATCTCAAACACATTCTTGGGTCGCTCCCAGGTTAAAACTGCTTCAACCTTTGATGGATCAACTGATACTCCACCTTCTGAAACAACATGCCCCAAAAACTTCACCTCCTGTAGCCAAAACTCACATTTCTCGTATTTGGCATACAATCGGTGCTCCCGCAAAATCTGTAAAACAATACTTAAATGGACCTCGTGATCTTCCCGAGTCCGTGAGTACACAAGAATGTCATCCACGAAAACTACCACAAACTGGTCCACGTAATCGTGAAAGACGCGGTTTATCAAGTCCATGAATGCCACTGGCGCATTAGTCAAGCCAAAAGGCATAACAAGGAACTCATAGTGTCCATACCGTGTACGGAATGCTATCTTCGGGATATCCTCATCCCTAACCCGCAACTGATAATAGCCAGACCTCAAGTCAATCTTTGAGAAACAGCTGGCTCCCCTCAACTGATCAAATAAATCATCTATCCTTGGCAAAGGATACTTGTTCTTGATGGTGGCATGATTCAACTTCTGATAATCAATGCACAACCTCAACGAACCATCTTTCTTCTTAGCAAACAAGACCGGTGCGCTCCACGGTGACACACTCGGTCGGATGAAACCTTTCATCCTCAAATCATCAAGCTGCCTCTTCAATTCTTCCAATTCAACTGGTGCCATACGATACGGTGCCATAGAAATCGGCGCAGTACCATGCATCAAATCAATAGTGAACTCCACTTCTCGGTGTGGAGGCAACTCTATTAAATCTTCTGGAAAAACATCCAAGAAATCACAAACAATCGCCGGATAAACTTCTCCCACGACATCATCTTCTTCGGCTAGAAGACTAGCTAAGAAATAATCACCATGACTTTGTCCACGAACTCCATAAAATGATGAAATGTGAAAATCACTCTGATCTCCCACGAAAAAGAAACAGTCTCCCTCGAGAGTGCAAACTGTAACCCTTCCTCTGTAACAGTCGATCGTGGCATGAAATGAAGCCAACCAATCCATCCCAAGAATGACATCAAAGCTAGTCATCTCCAGGAGGATAAGGTCAAACACAAAGGTCCGCCCGGCTATCACAATGGAGCAATCTCGCACAACTCGGCTCAATGACACTGAAACCCCAACTAGCGTATCAACATATAACGCCCGATCCATGAAACTAACCTCTAACCCCGATGCAAGTGCAAATGATGATGAAATGAAAGAATGAGATGCACTAGAGTCAAACAAAACACGGGCCCAACAACCAAACACTGGAAATATACCTCGAAGAACTGACGGTCCGGAAGATGCATCGGTCTGTGGCAGTGCAAAAACACGTCCCTGTGGTACCTGTGCCTGAGGACTGCCAATCTGAATACCTGACTGCTGCACTGACATAGTAGGAGTATCCCTCCTAACTGATCGTGAACCCTGTGAAGACATAGTAGGCTGTGGTGGTGGTAGTCTGAAACCTGACTGAACTGTAGCCGATTGTGACGGCCTCTGCTGTGACCCTCTGCCATTAATGGTGCCTGCTCTCTGACTCGGACAATCACGAATCAAGTGACCCTGCTGGCCACACCCATAACAAGCCTTCGGAGCTGACGAAACTGAAGATGATCTCATCGGACAACTGGACTTATAATGTCCGGGCTGCTGACACTGATAACAAACAACTGCACTCCTGTCAGGTCCAGCTGGCATAGGAGTGGTAGGAGCAGATCTTGTAGACTGTTGCCCCTGAAACTGAGATGGACTGCCCTTGTTCCTTTTCTAAGAAGATCCCTCTGAGGATGGCCCTGCACCCCTCTTTTGCTTCAATTGCTCTCTTCTTGCATCCTTCTCTCTATTGTCAGCCTCCAGCATCAAAGCCCTTTCCACTGCTTCAGAGTAAACCTTAATAAATTGTGCCGTGATCAACGGCCTCATTCGATCATTAAGACCCGAGACAAACTTCCGAGTCTTGTTAGCTTCATCTCTCACCACTTCTGGAGCAAAATGGGAGAGTGAGGTGAACTTGTTCTCATACTCCGCCACTGACATGTTCCCTTGAATAAGATTATGAAACTGGTCTTGTAACTCCCATCTTTTGGAAAGTGGAAAGTACTTTTCATAGAACAGTTCCTTGAACCTATCCCAGCTCATCTCTTCAATCTTGTACTGGTTGGTGACTGACTTCCACCAAACCTTAGCATCCTTAGCAAACTTATACGTAGCTAGGATGATCTTTAGATGATCCTCTGTCACATCCATTGAAGTTAGTTGGGTTTCAACTTGATCCAAGTAGTCATCTGCTACCATTGGATCCATACTGCCCTCAAACATAACCGGCATCAGCTGAAAAAACCCCTTAATGATCTTGAGACGCTTCTGAGCTGGAGTCTCCTCAACTTGAACTGTAGGTTGTGGCGCCGACTGCGACTGAGCAGCAATCGTTGCCCTCACGACATTTTGCAACAAACGATTAAACTCTAGTGCCACAGAACCTTCACCCACTTCTACGGGTACGGGTGTTTCAACATTCTCTCTTCTTGGGGGAACAGCTCTTGGGGGAATCAAGTCCCTAAGAAGCATGTTCTCATCATTTAGCTCCTCCGGATTGGAGCTGGAGCTCTCACCAACATCACCCCTTGTTGGCCTAGGGCCAACTTCTCTAGGTTCCTCACCCCGTGACATCGTGCTATAAAATGAGAAAACGATTCAGAAACATGACACTAAGGTCCACTGTGGACGACTCAACAAGAATTAATACCGTACAACACTTAGCATGCAAGACTATGCAAGAAACATTTTAACATAAACAAGTAAACAGTAAGCACATAGGCAGTTAAGCATGCTCATTTAAATAAGATACCACGTAGCAAGTAGTCAAGTAAGCAATACAAACAACATCCCATGCGACTCTATGTAGGCCTCTACCCGTCGTCCTAAAGGTTTTCGAACCTTGGCTCTGATACCAAATTTGTAACATCTCAAAACTAATACTTTTTTTTAAAAAAATTCGGCATAACCTCTCCTAAAAATAGGTCTATCACAACCTGTTTAATTGCATTTTTAACCTGTCACGGCTCAAATTCCGAATTCACGGCAATAATAGATGATAATACACAATCAAATGACCTCAATAATACTTCAACCTAGTATTGCTCTCCCCATTCATCAATAAGGTTTACACGTTATCAAATTCACATCCAAAATATCATCAAATACCTTAATTACATTACATAACAAAGTTTTGCAAAATATACATATACACCTTCACACTTTTAGTGCTTTGCAAAAATAATGGGAGATATACAAAAGACACAAAAGTGAACTTCTAGTATCGCTCAAGCTTGAGGTGGGTTGTCGTCCACCGGTTCTTTTCCAAGACCTGAAAAAAAATGTATAAATAGTAGGGTGAGCTATATGCTCAGTAGGTGACACTTAAGATACAAATCTTGTGTCCTTGTGAATTCAAGCAAAGCATAGGCTAATGGGAGATAGGGATTATACAACGTATGGGATCAAATACAACATACAATTCAATTCCAAGTATAAACAATGCAATGCAATGCAATGAAATGCAATGCATGTCAATGACACTCCCCATTTTCATTCTCAAAACCATCACTTTCAAACGTTAATACAGCCCGCCCTTTGGTAACCCCGCCGCGACACGAGAGAAGGATTGGCTAGTGTCCCTGACCCTTGGTAATCTCGCGGCGTCATTATGGGGCCCAACTAGCTCAACCACACTAGGGCGACTCCTTAGTCCCCTCTAGGCTATATTAACCTCTGGCCCGTTGGTAACCCCGCAGCGACCGGGTTTATCAAAACCATTTCACAAAAACTATCATTTCCCAAAAATTCCTCATTTTCATTTCAAGACAAATTCTCCCATTTCATGCATCTCAATGACATGTCCATGAATGTACATATAATCTCAATATCATGACAATGTGAAATTTTGGCACAATACAATTAAGCATGGTCTCATACATCATTTTCAGCAAGTTTACACATAGTAGACATAAACTCAACACATAGGCAAGCTTTTCACATAATACATCACATGTGCATAAACATACATTTCTCTAGACAACATTAAAATAATCATTAACACAATTAATCCCCAAGTAAAGCATGTTAGCACATAAAAGAGGTATAATTCACAAAAAACACCACAAAGCCATCATCTATACATGCTTTTCACATAGACAAGTCATAACCCTAAGACATGAATTTTTTTCTAAACATCACTTACACCTCATTGAAGCAATTAATTCTTAAATTTAGCATGTCTAGCACAACAAAAGAGCATAACTCACAATGGAACAAGAAGAGAGTGGATTAAGATGCCCCTACCTCAAAAATGAGCAAACCTTAGAAAATGGGTCCTAAATTTCGAAGTTCAAAGGGTGCACCAAATCTGGAATTGTTGGTATGTATGCGTAGAGCTCGACACAAGCTTCGTTTTGCCTTAAACGGCACCTCAATCCGACAAAAGATGAAGGAGCAATCAACAATGGAAGCTTGAAGTGAAAAGAAAAGAAGGAGAAACAGAGAGCGTCTGTCGGGAGAGAGAGAGAAAGGCAGAGACCAATTTTGGTCTCACAATTCACTTAAAAAGTGATGTGGGTCCCACTTCTTTTATAATTTCTTTTTCTCATTTTCTTTTTCATTTAAATCACACACCACACACACACAATTATATACAGACATCACAAATAAGTTAATGACACTTTTTTATTATTACATTACTTTCTTTTAGTAGATTGACCTAAATCTTTTAATTTTGAGTGTTGCTCACTTATTGCCTTTTCTGACTTACTCCCAAATTTTTTTCTAACTTCTTGAGTCGTCAGATGAACATAATGATTACCTTGCTACTTAAGTTTTGTCTCCTCATAAATTAACATAATGGTCAATTAAATCACTTTCCACTTGTTTTAATAGTGTTAATTCGAAATGACCCATACTGAATAGACAAGAAATTGAGAATAAATTGAATAAGAAAATTCCCATTCACAATCATCCATAAGGTTCTCAATTTTGCAGCAACATTAGTCATCTAAAAATACGATCATACATGGTACGAGTACACCAAAAAATCCATAGTAGTTATATCAATTAATAATTTTCGTTTTAGATATTTATCTACAACACGAAAACATTCTTATAATCAAATATTCCTTAGCACTATCACTATGAAGAACAATTATTCGCATAACCATAATGTTTAATCTGTTCAATATCTCCCAAGCTTTATGGAAAAAAATTTCTCACTCACTGTCTTTATCAGTAATAACAGTAGGTTTTTCAATTTAAAATGCTAAATCAAGATTTAACACATCTAAATTTTGAACTCAACTTACTCATTTCATTATGAGAAAGTCATATTGAGAATCAGAACAGATGTAGCACGCGCATTAAGGGATGTAATAAAACAAACATAATAAGATAAAATCTTAACAACAATAATGCTTTGAGTTAACAGCACGTATGTATAACATAAAATATAAATACAATGTATAACTATAGTACCCCTTTGGGTGGCAGCTATAAAATACTAATAATGATGCTTACATGTATTTATATGTATACATTTATTGGTGATGCATTATTTAATTAAACAAATAAGTTACCTTTGGATATCCTATATTTACCTAATAAAAAAAATATACATAGACCCTTTAATTTTTATTTAATCACTTGAAAATCAATTCCCTTTGAGGAATTATTTCTCATAATTAAATAAAATCAATATTCATGAATATCACAAAAAATTATAAGCATCATAATTCATGAAATATTGCAATTATGTTTACTACTAAAATTAATATTCATCAACTATTATGGTTAGGCCACTTTGGTAGCCACCAACCTTTACATAATATGAATATTAAATTAGATAGTAATTAATTTATGATTAATTATGTCTATTACAAAAATTAATATTCACCAATCATTATGATTGGGCTACTTTAGTAGCTACCGATCTTCACATAATATGAATATTAAATTAGACAGTAATTAATTCATCATTAAGTTATATTTACTACTAAAATTAATATTCATCGACCATTATGGTTAGGCCACTTTGGTAGCTACTAACCCACACATAATATGAATATTAAATTAAGTAGTAATTAATTAATTATTAATTTACCCATTTAACATTATACACACATACTCATAATTGTTAATTAAAGTTTAAGCAACTTCGATCTCAAAAACTTAATAGTCCGAAATTTCATAAAAAATATCTTTTTATTTTATATACATAATAAAATATATTATTTTATTTTCGGACTTAAAGATCATAATTGAATCAATTTAAAATTGATTCTACAATATGTATGTATGTTTGGGTACGAAACAACAAGTTATTTGCATGTCTAATTTATTAGATTAAATTTCTAAACTCACAAATTATTCTAGAAATTCAAATTCCTAAAATAAATAAATCAATACATATATTTTATGTATTCAATAACTTTAATTTTAATTTATTTTAAATTAAAATCAGAATCTTCAAATCATTGGACAAATACTTATAACAATAATTTAAATCTCTTTAATAAAATAAATAAATACACAAACTTTATGTATTTATTAATTTTTAAATAATTATAATAATGAGTTTTTGTAATTCTTTCACAACTTACTGTTTCTATAAAACAATAGCAAGACAAATGCTATTATTATTATTATTATTTTAATTCAATGTTCTTTATTAGTCATACACGAAAATCAGTAACCTAAAGCATTGAAGTTGTTTGTCTTACACACATTATGCATACGTTTGTACTATTACACATATGTAAACTATGTATCAGTAACCAACTTTCATAATTCAATTTTGGCTCAGAAATTGAGGTACCTAAACCCAAAAACCACACGGACTGATCTAAACATACGATTCTAAAATAATGGATTATAAAATCATTTAATTTTAAAATTATACATATTATTTATGCAACTTTAATGAAAAATAATGAGTTCCTAAACCGTTAACTCTGATATCACATGTAAACTATAATTATTCGTGTTAAACCATTCATCACAAATAAACATGAATCTTATAATCTTAGAACTTCATGATTTTCACATATCTATAATGCATAAATAAATAGTTAGATATAAATACCTCGATTCATGATGTCAAACCTTATTGAAATTAAATCCAACTTCTAGATCCTTTAACCACGAACTAATCTGCAACTCTGATCAACAGGTAAAGGTGGAACTGGTTTCTTTCTCAAGCTTTTTGTACACATAAAACATTTACGTGTTGTATCATTAATTGTACATAATTGATGGAGTATATGCACTTTTATAAAGGTAGAGAGAGGACCAGTTTTCCTATTAGTAACATAATTCTACTTTCCATCAAAGTAAGAAATAAGAAAGGAAAACACTTCTCCAATAAGTAATTACCAAAAAATAATTATAAGTTGACCATAAATAAATAATATTAATTAATATCTATTTACTTAGCCACCAAATAATATGTCACATGTCCAAATCATGCGGGCCACAATTAAATAAATAATCTTACAATATATATATATATATATATATATATGTTTGATTGGAACGTACAGGTTGCCAGGTTATTTGGGCCAGCAATCTTTGATGCTTCAAAGCTGAAGGTCATGTTCGTAGGTGTTGATGAAAAGAAGCATCCAGGGAAGAATCCAAGAAGCTATACACTTACACACAGTGATACAACCTCTAATCTCACTCTCTCCATCTCTCAAACCATAAACAACTCCCAGGTAATCATCATATATATATATTTCCAGGTTGCTTTCAACCATCATCATCATATATATATATATATATATATATATATGTAATACCAAATTAGCTTTCACCTACGCTACAGTTTCACAAGATTGAACCTTTTTTTATTCAACAAGTGTAATTTCTCACCCAGTCTTGACTCGGTATGAGCTCTCTTCTCCAAAGATGTGGAGGGGATATGCCCCAAAGGCCAGAAATACTTTATTGCTTCGATTGTATTAATGACGTGATATTATCCAAATGATTTTATTAATTTTACTTACATGATAAGTTATAATTGGTTGAGTGGTTGATAGCACAGATAATGTAATATAACAGGTGCAGAAAAGTTTAGCTTTCTCACCAAATGCACCAAATTAAAGCGTGCTGTTCTAATGCAGCAACACAAAACTCAACACAGAACCCGGATTGTGTTCCGTGCTGGTGCACCAAAACATGGTACCGTTTTAGCCCTACATGAAAATAGTTTTTCAAAGGAGAATGGGTTTTAGGCTTTAGCGCATGAAGTAATGAGTGTACTTGTGCTTACCTAAAAAGTAAAAAAACTCCAAGTTTTGTTTATATACGCTAAAAGGATTATACCATTAGATTTTGAATTTTTATTTGGTTTAACATTTAGAATGCAGTATGCATTTTTTTGTAATTTCAGGGGCAAAGTTAATATGCTATAAAAAAAAGTTCATCCATGCCTGATGGGTATGCCCAAAAAAAAAAAAAAAACACAGAGAGATGTTGTTTCTGAGATTATTGTGTTGATAAAGTAATTTTTTAAGAAAGAAGGGAAATTGTTGTTTTTTTGTTTTTGTTGCAGTTACAAGGGTGGTACAACAGGTTACAGAGAGATGAAGTAATTGCAGAGTGGAAAAAAGTAAAAGGGAAAATGTCTCTCCATGTTCATTGTCACATAAGTGGTGGTCATTTCCTTTTAGATCTGTGTGCTAGTCTCAGATACTTCATTTTCTACAAAGAACTTCCTGTGGTAATTTCTATATCAATTTCTTATTTTTCTTTATTTTTATTTTAAAATTTCAAGCAAACACACATCTCAATATGTTCCTAGCAGAACTCAGAACATTCAGAAATCATAGCATGTGAATTAAAACTCATTGGCTCAATTTCTTAAGTTTCTAATTTAGTAATATTAAAGATAATATATCAAATGAATGAAAGAAGATGTTTATGAACAGGTTTTGAAGGCCTTTGTCCATGGAGACGAGAAATTGTTCAACAAGTACCCTGAATTACAGGAGGCTTTGGTTTGGGTTTATTTCCACTCAAACATCTCAAAATATAATAAGTTGGATTGCTGGGGTCCACTCAAGGATGCAGCAACAGGTCCTAGTTCTATGGGTGTGGCCCACCAGGATAGGAGAGAGATACCCTCCTGGTCAAGCCACATGGATATGCCACAGCCATGCTCAGAGGACTGCACATGTTGCTTTCCACAAGTGGGCTTGGATCACTTGGTCACTGGATCATAAAACCCATCATCATCAAGGAGGCTTACACCAACAAATCTGAATTGGGTCTGTGGTCTTGTCTCTTCCTCACATTGCGTAGGTGAGATGGTGGGGTTGGATTAATAGCCCAATATTATTGATATAGAGACGTCACTAAGACGATTGGTTGTAGAATGGTCTATAAATCATATTCATGTCATTTTGCCATTCCAATATGAATTATAATCAATTCAATCGGACAAAATATAATAATATAATATGTTACATATATTGCATGGTGTTTCAATTTGTATCATGCATGGTGCTGAAATTCTTAATTAATTAATTCAGTTTTTTTATTTTTTTATTTTTAGTTTCTCTTTCTTCTATTGATTTTTATTTTTCACTCTTCATTATTATTTTTCCTTTGACTAAAAGTCGAATATCTAGTCTTTTTATCCATTTTTTTTTGGTTCATACTTTTTGAGTCCTTGTCTCTCTTTTTCTCACTTTTCTATTTTAATTCTTTTAACAAAAAGTACACCTCAACAAAGTGTATTTTTTTTTTTTTTTTTATTGCACTAGCAAACAAACAGCAATGAGATCACTGTTAACAATATTTCGCTGCTAACTCCAAGATATTAGTTATTGAATCTAATATTCAATAAACTACAAAACTGGATATGAATTCAATAACATCCATTGCAAGCATTGTTCATTTGAGTGTTTATCTTGTAAAAAATAAAGAAAGGGGAAAATTTGATAAAATGGAAAACAATCACTGTCTTCTGCTGTGGAGTTTTTTTATTTATAAATGGTTGAAAGATGAAAATGTTATATATATTTTAGTGTGGGGTCCACATTTAATGATAATGGAAGACTTTGAGATAAGCTTACGGTGTAAGCTGCTTGGCCATACTTGGTGCCCACGACATTTTGCCAATAAATAGGTACCTTGTGTACTAATAGTGTATAAAAATAAGAAAAGGCAGTCTTTTTCTCTCTCACTTTCGTTCTCTCTCGGTTTTTCATCTCTCTAATATTATTACTATTATATATATATATATATATATATATATATATATATATATATATATATTATATACGTTATCAGCACGAGCTCGATCCATCTGAGATTTGAAGAAGAAGCTTTCTCTCCCTTTTTCTATCTCAATTATATATTTATTTTGTGATATTAGTTTTGATAGATTATTGGGTTGGTTTGTTTTATCGAAAAACATTGTATTCCTGACTCCAAAGGGTAAGAAAATTTTAATTATGGATTATTGTTCATAAAATAAAGTTGTTCACTTAAATGATATATGTGCTTACACTATAGTCGGTTCTACCACCTTTATTATTTAATGATCTATCAATTATGATTGGTCTTACCACCTTTATTATTTAATAATTTATGATCGGTTTTACCGTCTTTATTATTTAATAATTTATTCCCTATGGCTAGTTTTACCAACTTTGTTATTTAAATAATTTATATTATGTTATTATTTCATTTCATTCCATTTATTTATATACTATGCTAAATTATATTTTTATATTGTTGTCACATCTAGTTATTCTGAATATGTCAAATTTGACAAAGCTGGAATTCGTGACCCTAGATATTTCTGGCAAAAATTATTTATCATGGATTCTGGATGCTCAGATCCATTTGGATGCCATGAGCCTTGGAGACACAATTAAAGAAAAAAATGATGCATCATTATAAGATAAAACAAAGGCCATGATTTTCCTCTGGCGCCATATTAGTGAGGAACTAAAAACTGAATACCTTACTGAAAGAGATCCACTTTGTTTATGGAACAAGTTGAAAGAAAGATATGATCATCAAAAAACAGTGATCCTCCCAAAGGCCCGGGCTGATTGGCAGCAACTGAGGTTGTAAGATTTAAAAACTGTTGCTGAATATAACTCTGTCTTATTTAAAATCAGCTCTACTTTGAAATTATGTGGTGATACTATTTCTGATAAACTTTTATTGGAAAAAAACATTCACCACATTTCACGCCTCGAATGTACTCTTACAACAACAATATCGAGAGCGTAGATTTAAAAAATATTCAGAGCTGACATCATGTTTGCTTGTGGCAGAGCAAAATAATGAGCTTTTGTTAAAAAACCATCAGTCCCGTCCAACTGGATCTACACCGAACGCTGAAACATATGTTGTCTCATCCCGTGGTTGTGGATGCGGAAGTGGATGTGGTGGTAGAAATGAATATGGTCGTGGTAAAAATAACTACCACAATAATGAATATGGTCGTGGTAGAAATCATTCTTATTACCGTGAATGATATCAATCCTCACATTTTCGCAATCAGAGATCCACACCATATCCTCAAAGGAGAGATCATAATGAAATGAAACAGGTAAAAGGGAAGGATGTGGCTCAACCTTCCAAGTCACATGATAATACTTGTTACCGTTGTGGAATGACAGGGCATTGACAAAGCATTTGTCGTACACCTAAGCATCTGGCTGATCTTTACCAAGCCTCAATGAAAGAAAAGGGGAAACAAAAGGAAATGAATTTCCTTGATCATGATGAGCCAGTTGACATCACAAATCTAGAAATGAATTTCATTGATAATAATGAGCCAGTTAACATCACAAATCTGAATATATCAGATTTTTTTGAGGACTGTGATGGAAGGATAGACTTCTTGATTGGTGATGGAAATGTCCACACCAATTAATCATATTTTCTTTTTATGTTCTGTCTATTATGTTTTTATTTTCCTTGTATTAAAGTTTTTATTTTCTAATTTGTATTAAAGTTTCTTTTGTTACAAAAGTTTCTTTTCTGATAAAGAAATTTGCATGAATAGGAATGAATCTGACTAGTTCCAACAACACATACAATCCTTCGAGATCAAAAATATTTTTCCCATTTAACTCTGACAGACGCCAGTGTCAGTACCATATCAAGTCCTACCGACTTGATTGAAGGCTCTGGACGAGCCAACATCATTTTATCACATGGAACAAGATTACAAATCAGTGATACCTTATATTTTACAAGATCTCGGAGAAATCTATTGAGTTTTAAAGACTTGCGTCGTAATGGGTATCATATTGAGACTGCAAATGAAAGAAATGTGGAATATCTCTACATTACTTCCATTACCTCAGGCAAAAAGCTGATATTAGAAAAACTCCATGTTTTCTCTTCTGGGTTATACTATACAACCATTAGAATAATTGAGTCAAATGTTATGATACATAAAAAATCGTGTGACCCAAAACTTTTTAAGCTTTGGCATGATCGACTTGGTCACCCAGGGAGTACAATGATGCGTCTAATTATTAAAAATTCACATGGACACCCACTAAAGGATCAAAAAATCATCTTACCAAATAATCATTTATGCACCGCCTGCTCACAAGGTAAGTTGATTATTAGACCATCCCCTTCAAAAGTCATTGTTGAGTTGTGATACCTCTCGATTCTAGAGCCACAGGTGATCAAGTTCTAGCACAGATCCAAGGGATATCAACTGTCAATATGTAAACAAGTAGGAATACAAAATGAAATAAAAGAAAATAAATAATAAGCTGAGTAGAAATCTAAATACGAAAAACCTCCAAATAAAAGTTTAATAAAATTTAAACCTTTAATTTCGTACAACTCGGGAATTTAACTAGTGGACCCCTAATAATCCCAATTGATAAAACTTTACAGAATTAAAATCCAAAACCAAAGTCAGAAAGAAAATCCTGATTAGTCGGAAGAGTGAGTGACTATATCTGCATCCCCACGAATAAGCTCTAAACCTGGTACTGTCAAACACCTGAAAAATAAGGGTGGGTCAGGCCCACATGCAAGTTTCATACTATTATAATCCATACATAAACCCGACACGCAGATACATCCTAGATAGCTCAACCATAGCTAAAGTAGTCTATATAGATATAAATACACACTATAGGACGTTCACCAGCCCACATAATCCGTCTCAACCCGAATAGAACAACCAGGGAAACATCATCAGGCCTGGTATCAATCCTAGGCGATATACACACCCTAATCGTGATCAGGAGACTTAAGCTCGTATCACGGCACCATAAGTATATATTTAAATCCTTCCTAATACAAAAAAAATAAAGCAACCATCCATTATGTCGTTCAACTGTTTTAGTTGACAGGACATGCATCCATGTAGGAGTTAACTGTTTTAGTTAATCCATTCCATAGGTATGAAGGGGTAGGACTTAGCTTTTTGATCTAATCCATCCCTGATATGTCACCGTCCCATACCGGTACATATAATGCAAATGATCCATAAATGATGCACACTCAATTGAACATCAAATACATCCAAAGACAAACAAAATAGAAATCAGATACTTGCATGATTTTATTATACATCCAGTATATGATTAATATCACGAACATTCATTCAAATTGCTAGAGTAATGATAAACAATTTAAACTATCCATTCCCCATATAATTGACAGAACATGAAGTATATTAGTTCAGCAATTAACATCCTTAACATGATATAATGATTTTTAGAATTCTAAACTGACCATATTATATTAAAATTCCCAACCGATATTTCCATATTAGCCCGTTTGAATTACTGAAACAAAGGCTAGTAAACACACCCTCCTATCTCCTTGACGGCATGCATGTTAATATTTAAATCTCATGACGTCATTTAATCCTCAAATATAACTCCAGAGCATAATATATTGATACACAGAAGTATAAACTGAACACATTATATTTGAATGCCAAAACCATCTCCATACTAGTTCGTTTAGTTTTCTAAAGCGAAACTAGCAATTACAACTTCCACTCCTCCTGACAACATATAATTTAGTATCTAAATTTCATGATGTCTATAACTATAGTAGGAACCAACATTCCTGGGACTTAATAATGTTATATAAGTTATTGATATAAAATCCCATAATTATCTTTCAATTCCGTCTACCTAATTTGTTAAAACAACTAGCAAATTAAATCTTCCTCCTTCTTTGACAGCATGTATATTATTTTTATATATCTCATGATGTCCATTCCCATAGCCTACACCAATAATCCTAGGTCTTTAAGGTGTTATAAACATCATTTAAGAACCCCCATCCAAGTTCAGACTTGCCTTTTAACCCCTGGAGTAACAAAAATCACAAAAATTCACGTACTGGGCACTTTATAAAATTGGAGCTGCCTCCAATTTTAGGTTGAGCTGGCTCTACCCATATTAGAGCCGCCTCAACATCTTGTGGAGCGGGCTACACTTCAATGGAGCCGCCTCCATTGAAGGGTGGAGCCGCCTCCACTTCCCTAGCTTCCATTTTTCCTTCTCTGCTTCCTCTGTTCTTCGTCTTTGCTTTCGGCGAAAACTCCAACTGTTTGTTCTAAGTTTCTTAAGGATTTTAAGGGTTCACTTTAAGCCTTAATACTCCTAAAAACTCCTTCGTTTCCACTACCAATTATTTGTCAAAAACTAAATACAAGAACAGAACAATTTATGCCAAAACAAGTTCCAGTTACAAAACATAAAACAGTTTCAGTTATAGAAGTTCCACCTGTCTGTTCTAAGTTTCTTAAAGATTTTAGGGGTTCAATTTATGTCCTAACCATCCTAGAAACTCCTTAACTTCCATTACAAATTAATTTTCAGAAGTTTAAATCCTAACCAAAACAGTTTATGCAAAACAAAACAAATTAACAGTTACAATCTCGTCAGACAGTTTTCAGCCTATCTATCATGCATAAATCTTAGTTTTAAATTAAATTAGATTCCTAGAGGCTATATAGAATGCACAGAACACAAGTTTACAGGAAAGAGATAGAATGAAACTTGCCTTCGAGATTTTTGAATTAAAAATCTCTATACCGTCTTCTTAGATTTTCCGGCGATCACACACTGTTCTAACTTCTCTGTTTCCTCCTTGGTTCCTCACACGAACAACACTCCTCCTATCCTTCCTTGGTTCAACCCACAGTCCATGGCTGAAATCCCATCTGGTGGTTCTCTCAGTCTCAAGCTCCCCTCTGTTTTTCCCTCAAACACCATTACATGCCTCTGTATCTCTCTATCTCACAATACGTGAATGGGTTTTGTTTTTCCTAACCCTAGCAAACGTAAAAGATTATATATATATATAGGCACTTACTAAGACCTAATTTTTAATTCCCAGCTAACGATAAGTCGGCTACCACAACCTCCTAAAATAAAACCCTAACTCTAAATTAAATATACGACACATAAAAAAAAATAACAAACAATTAAATCAAAACAAATAGACAATTACAATTAAGCACAAAACCAAATAATCACATTATAACAAACAATTAAATTAAAACAAATAGACAATTACAATTAAGTACAAAACCAAATAATCACATTTAAATGTATATAAACCAAATAATCCACATCATTAAATAAAAATGAAATAAAATTCAAAGAAAATTTAATTTAAATTCCAACTATATCCTTTTTAAATATTAAGGGTATTACATTCTTCCCCCCTAACAAAAGGAATTCCGTTCTCGGAATTCATGAATTTTTGAATTATTTTATTTTAAATTCAGTTCCATTTCGTAGTGGGTTCCGCCGCTATGTACGAGCTCCACCAAATTCCAAATCCTTATAAAAAATTTTATGGTACCGTTAGTTAAGAAATACCAAATCTACACAACTAAGCATCCATTCCCAATACTTATAGGAGGGTACAAGTCCATAGTCCTCTAAGTGCCATAGAAGATAGCACAAACAAAATTGCCGATGCATGCAGCGCTTAACAAGTTGGGAACACTGAACTATAAGCTACTGCCTAAATCGACAAATAAAAGCTTGGAAAAGTCAGTGTAATACGTGAAACTGACCTTCCTTCAAAACATTGCTTTCAAATATAGAAGGCATCCCAAACAACCATTTCCTGATAGAAAAATCCTATGTACAAGTTCAATTATCTACAACCTCCGACTGCCGCCTCCAACCCTCGCGCAATCATTACCAAAAGAGAGATTTTTTTTTTTTCCCTCCGATGTATCCTTAAAGAAGACAAAGTCCTAATACATAACCTCACTTCCATGCCAGACTAACTAGTGAGAGATCTGAACAACATACTATCCAACATTAGCACAGATAATAACCGAAAAGTTAAGTAATGCTTTCAATTACCTATGCAACTTATGATCAATATCTGAAGCATATTCTCCATGATCAAATATAATATTTTGATCAAATTTCCCGTCCAGAAATGCAAAGTATACTTGTTGCTTCAACACCGTCAAAAACTCCGTTGACATAGGAGTGTTTTACTCCTATAAGAGCTAACCACATACTATAACTCCGTTATCAGTGCAATATAGAACTGACACGACACGCCAACACAAACCCGACTAACAATGATGTCCACAATCGAACTTGCGTGATCCACGACTCGTAATCCATATGGAATTAAAATTCCAACCAATGTCGGTATTATCTACCGACCATCCACCTCCTGATTAGTCCTACTTCCCTGTTGATATAGGAAGTGACTAAGACCTCCAATGATATCCAAGTATCAACTTGCCACATTGTTAATAGGTGACACTTGGAGACAGTGATATACATGACCCTATCCGTACCGGCTCACCAAGACCAACCTGATAAGTCGTGCTGTAACTCCTATCCATTTGGCTGCACTGTAAAATTTATGAATTTTACATCTCAGTCACTCCGACCTTCCTAGAATTAGAAAAACAACTACCAATCCTCCTTCAGTACCTTAAACGCATCTGAGTAAGATACTACCTTCGGTGGGGTCAGCCCAAATATTCCAAGTTGACTGCCTCCATTTCCCTGGTAATAGCAAGTGTTATTATTTCCACGTGCTAAAATGTAATGTATTGCGCAATAACCACCCCCTCATGAGATAAAAGTTTTGATTAAGAATTGACGGATGACTAGTTAGTCCGTCTACCATCCTCAGTCTTTGTCATTCTAATAAGTACTTAAACTAGTACAAAATCCTCCTGCTAACTTGGGACTACCTCTTTTAAAATTTCCTAGAAGATATTCAGCCAAGCGAGTTCCTCCGATAAACTATCGTGACATTATAGTTTATCTAATGAATCTATATCATTTGACTCGAATTGCCAGTTTACTTACCCTATTTTGAAAGCGTACTATAACCTCGCATGTCGAGGTTCATCAGATTGGCTAAAAGTTAGGTAAACTTACCAGTTCCTATGACCACATGCCCAAAACCCTAGCGTAATTAACGCTATTCTTCCAAAACGGTAGTTGACTGATCACCTACTTGAGTCCCCAACTAAACCGTATTCCCATTCCAGACTAATTAACAAAAACGAAATACATAAAGCACACACAATAAAAAAAAATCTACGTAAAACAGCGTTCCTCCTGACCAAGAAAATCTTCTTCAGGAATCCACTTTACCTGATTGGTTCATAATCATTTTCTTTTTTCCCAATTTCGGAGGTAATCAACCAACCTCGAAACATAAGCTCAAATCATAGCTTAAAACAAAATCCATTTGCCTTAGCAAATTCCAAAGGCTTAACCCTTATCCTCCTTATCCATGGAATGCAAACCGTCTAATGTAGCTCTAAGAAAGCAACTTAGACCGTCACAACCTAATCCCTATATTCCTCAGACCGTGATATAAAATCATTGCTGCGTTCCAATAAAAACTCCATCCGATCCTAAACTCCTAAAGAGTTCTCTTTATCTACCTCTTTTAAGGTAATATGAAAGGTTAACTATATGTAGGTTGATCCACACCAAGTCTACAAGTATCATTCACTATACTATTAGTGAACAAAATCACCCTCGCGCGATCCTTGATTTCCAAGATTCAATACCCTCTTTCTTGAGTATATTGAAATCTCCTCCACTAAAAACCTCTTCGGACTCCTATTCCTCAGTTGTCTCCTTTATGAGAACAACTAAAATCATGCTGGTCCCTTTATGCGGTGACAAAAAATGCACTCCTATATCCCTCATTGGCTTATACTTCTAAAAGTAGCGCTAACCGGAACTAAACCTTTAATCCCAAGTTCTGCTTATGATAGAGAACTCTATAACATACTCCTCTACTCCTTCGGGTCTGATTTGTTGTCGCCTTAGACCCCATCCTCCTTCTAGTATCAACCATTCCATAGTTATGAAATATAATTGACATTAGTTGTTCCTCCCAACGAACCGTAAAAGAGTACAACGAATCCTAATATGGCTCTAAGTTTTTAAGAGACGCAACGCGGAAGACTTCTAACGAAAGACACTCCTAAGGACACTAGAACCGGAGTGCTCTGATACCAACTGTGATACCCCTCAATTCCAGAGCCATGGGTGATCAAGTCCGAGCACAGATCCGAGGGATACCAACTGTTAATATGTAAACAAGCAGGAATAAAAAATGAAATAAAAGAAAATAAATAATAAGCTGAGTAGAAATCTAAATACGAAAAACCTCCATGTAAAAGTTTAATAAAATTTAAACCTTTAATTCCGTACAACTCGGGAATCCAACTAGTGGACCCCTAATAATCCTAAATGATAAAACTTTACAGAATTAAAATCCAAAACCAAAGTCAGAAAGAAAATCCTATTTAGTCAGAAGAGTGAGTGATTGTATCTGCATCCCCACGAACAAGCTCTAAACCTGGTACTGTCAAACACCTGAAAAATAAGGGTGGGTCAGGCCCAGATGCAAGTTCCATACTACTATAATCCATACATAAACCCGATACGCAGATACATCCTAGATAGCTCAACCATAGCTAAAGTAGTTCATATAGATATAAATACACACTATAGGACGTTCACCAGCCCACATAATCCGTCTCAACCCGAGTAGAACAACCAGGGAAACATCATCAGGCCTGGTATCAATCCTAGGCGATATATGCACCCTAACCGTGATCAGGAGACTCAAGCTTGTATCACGGCACCATAAGTATATATTTAAATCCTTCCTAATACAAAAAAAATAAAGCAACCATCCATTATGTCGTTCAACTGTTTTAGTTGACAGGACATGCATCCATGTAGGAGTTAACTGTTTTAGTTAATCCATTCCACATGTATGAAGGGGTAGGATTTAGCTTTTTGATCTAATCCATCCCTGATATGTCACCGTCCCATACCGGTACATATAATGCAAATGATCCATAAATGATGCACACTCAATTGAACATCAAATACATCCAAAGAAAAACAAAATAGAAATTAGATATTTGCATGATTCTATTATACATCCAGTATATGATTAATATCATGAACATTAGTTCAAATTGCTACAGTAATGATAAACAATATAAACCATCCATTCCCCATATAATTGATAGAACATGAAGTATATTAGTTCAGCAATTGACATCCTTAACATGATATCATGATTTTCAGAATTCTAAACTGACCACATTATATTAAAATTCCCAACCGATATTTCCATACTAGCCCGTTTGAATTATTGAAACAAAGGCTAGTAAACACACCCTCCTATCTCCTTGACGGCATGCATGTTAATATTTAAATCTCATGACGTCATTTAATCCTCAAATATAACTCCAGAGCATAAAATATTGATACACAGAAGTATAAACTGAACACATTATATTTGAATGCCAAAACCATCTCCATACTAGTCCGTTTAGTTTTCTAAAGCGAAACTAGCAATTACAACTTCCACTTCTCCTGACAACATATAATTTAGTATCTAAATTTCATGATGTCTATAACTATAGTAGGAACAAACATTCATGGGACTTAATAATGTTATATAAGTTATTGATATAAAATCCCATAATTATCTTTCAATTCCGTTTACCTAATTTGTTAAAACAACTAGCAAATTAAATCTTCCTCCTTCTTTGACAGCATGTATATTATTTTTATATATCTCATGATGTCCATTCCCATAGCCTACACCAATAATCCTAGGTCTTTAAGGTGTTATAAACATCATTTAAGAACCCCCATCCAAGTTCAGACTTGCCTTTTAACCCCTGGAGTAACAAAAATCACAAAAATTCACGTACTGGGCACTTTATAAAATTGGAGCTGCCTCCAATTTTAGGTTGAGCCGGCTCTACCCATATTGGAGCCACCTCAACATCTTGTGGAGTGGGCTGCACTTCAATGGAGCCGCCTCCATTGAAGGGTGGAGCCGTCTCCACTTCCCCAGTCTCCGTTTTTCCTTCTCTACTTCCTTTGTTCTTCGTCTTTGCTTCCGGCGAAAACTCCAACTGTCTGTTCTAAGTTTCTTAAGGATTTTAAGGGTTCACTTTAAGCCCTAATACTCCTAAAAACTCCTTCATTTCCACTACCAATTATTTGTCAAAAACTAAAAACAAGAACAGAACAATTTATGCCAAAACAAGTTACAGTTACAAAACATAAGACAGTTTCAGTTACAGAAGTTCCAACTGTCTGTTCGAAGTTTCTTAAAGATTTTAGGGGTTCAATTTATGTCCTAACCATCCTAGAAACTCCTTAACTTCCATTACAAATTAATTTTCAGAAGTTTAAATCCTAACCAAAACAGTTTATGCAAAACAAAACAAATGAACAGTTACAATCTCGTCAGACAGTTTTCAGCCTATCTATCATGCATAAATCTTAGTTTTAAATTAAATTAGATTCCTAGAGGCTATATAGAATGCACAGAACACAAGTTTACAGGAAAGAGATAGAATGAAACTTGCCTTCGAGATTTTTGAATTAAAAATCTCTACACCGTCTTCCTAGATTTTTTGGCAATCACACACTGTTCTAACTTCTCTGTTTCCTCCTTGGTTCCTCACACGAACAACACTTCTCCTATCCTTCCTTGGTTCAACCCACAGTCCATGGCTGAAATCCCATCTGGTGGTTCTCTCAGTCTCAAGCTCCCCTTTGTTTTTCCCTCAAACACCATTACATGTCTCTGTATCTCTCTATCTCACAATATATGAATGGGTTTTGTTTTTCCTAACCCTAGCAAACGTAAAAGATTATATATATATAGGCACTTACTAAGACCTAATTTTTAATTCCCAGCTAATGATAAGTCGGCTACCACAACTGTGATACCCCTCGGATCTGAGACACGGGTTGATCAGGCCCAAGCCCAAACCCGAGGGAAATATCAAACAATTAATATGTAACCGAACACAGAATACAAGATGAAATAAATAATAATAATAAGAAGCTGGGAGAATACTAATTAAAATCCTCAAAATATAATTATTGAAATCCGATAAATCCAAACTCCAAATTCCATAAGTTACAACTCGGGAATCCATCCAGTGGACCCCTTATTAAAACCAAAAGAAACTAAACATCTGAAATAGAAACTAAAGGTAAACATAGAAAAGATTGCTACGTAGGCAGATGAATGAATATCTGTATCTGCTCTGCACGTCCAAGCCCTAACCCTGGAACTGACGAACACCTGAAAAAAATAAGAGAATGGGTCAGGCCCACATGCAAGTTCTATTCTACCACGATCCAAACAGTAATCCGATACGCAGATATATCCTATGAAGACTCAACAACATCTAGAGTAGTCCATATGTATATATATAATATACACTATAGAACGTTCGCTAGTCCAGTAGGTCTATCTCAGCCTGAGTAGAGATACCATGCAAATCGCACATAATGTGGTCATGTGTACCTAGACCTACCAGGGAACAACACCTATGTCCAGTTATCCATCCTAGGCGATATACACGCCCTAACCATGGTCCTGAGACTCAAACTCATACCATGGCATCATATAATATATATATAAAATCCTTGTACTCCTAATACAAAATATCAACTATCTGTATTGTGGTTTGATATATGTATCACCAATCCATCCTGAAACCACCATAGGTCATTCAAACGTTTTATTGATATGACACAAATATGAGATGAACTTAACCTTTTTGGTTAATCCATCATTAAATCCAAATTAGGTAGAACACAGTGTTTGAAAAAGTCCATACTCAGTACGCCACCGTCCCATACCGGTGTATACAATCCTCCATCCAACACAGTTAACAAAAATAGCACCATATACATTTATTAACTACACTCCAGAATCAACATACAACCAATCTAATCTGTGTATGATTCAATTATACATTCAATATAAGATATAGAAATCTTATTCCAGTCCTTCGAATTTAGAAAGAAAGACTACACATATAACTTCTCCAAAACAGTACAGTAACCGATGAAATATACCGTATAATTAAACATCAATTAATTTCCATTTAAGCATACCTATTTTTTTTTAGAACATATAATATATGCTTATACAACAGTTGAAACATGAATACAGTTTAGAATTATGCTAGAAACCAAAGTGCTTATAGAAACAGTAAGCAATGGCAAGGTATAATTCAACCTCCCATATACAGTGTATTATTGTAGGTTATCCCATGCTTCAATATTAATACTAACATGCTTCCCAATTCTTTTAATATCTCTGGAACAGTTTTATAAACCATCCACAGCCCTTAGAACAACTCAGAAACCCTCCTACAGGCCATCCGGAAGTCAGAAACGTGAAAAATCAAAAAAATAAAAGAGGAGCCGCCTCGACCAAAAGTGGAACCGCCTTTCCCCTTGGTGGAGCCAGCTCCACCCTTTATCGGAGCCGGCTCTACCCTTGTGGAGCTGGCTGTGATACCCCTCGGATCCGAGACACGGGTTGATCAGGCCCAGGCCCAAACCCGAGGGAATATCAAAAAATTAAAGTATTTTAAAACGAACACAGATGACGAAAAGAAACAATAAAGATAGAATAAAGCTGAAAGAAATAATAATAATAAAACCCTCCACGTATAACTGAAAATTGAAACTCCAATCCTCCAAAACTTCAAGGTTACAACTTGGGAATCCACTGATGGACCCCTAACCAAAAGTTCAACTAAAACTGAAAACTGAAAACTGAAAATAGATAATGTTAGAAATATCGAGAGAAGTCTTACGTAATCAGATGAAGGTGAGATTGTCCTCGACAAGCACGATCAAGCTCTAAGGTTGGAACCGTCCTGTACCTGAAAAGAATAATGAAGGAGTGGGTCAGACCCACGAGCAAGTTCTAATCTAACTACAATCCATACAGTGACCCGATACGCAGATACACCGTAGACACCTCACAATATCTATCTAGTCCATACGTATAAATATATCCACACTAAGGGACATTCACTAGTCTATAATAGGGGTCTCAACCTGAATAGAAAGCAACATGCGAATACGTACCCAAAGATGGGCATGAGTACCTAGACCTAACATGGTACACCTCAACCTATTATAACCAGCTACGCATCCACTACATATACGCACCCTAACCAACGAGTCTGAGACTCAAGCTCAACTCATGGTACCATAAACATATATATAAAGTCCGTCCAAATCCAGGGTATGTAATTCAACTATTTATTAAACTGACATACAATAAACCAACTAGTTAATCACTCAACTTATTCAGTTGATAAGACTTAACTACCATCCGTTAATCCGGGAAATCATCCAACTTGGTTACAGCTGATCTGACTTAGTCACAATTAGGATTCGATATCTTTCAATCCATTCCATTAATCCATTAGGTTAGGTTTATGCGTTTTGAGTTAAACCGTCCCTAGTATGTCACCGTCCCATACCGGTATATACAATCCTCCATATCCTTGTAAATTACAACATATATAATAGTTCAATAATTTACAGACCAAAAACCACCATCCAAATAATTGCAGAAAAATATTTAAAGCTTCAGCAATTTAAATCCAAGCATTTAACCATATAGTTGCAGGAGACGATTTAATAAATCAACAACTAACATCAAGAGCATGCATAGACCAAATTTAATATGTCAGGGACTCCATCATGCATGTGAATAGGTTAAATAATCCCATTATTGTCCAATAAATTGTTAAAACAATTTCAGCAGATTGTTTAATGTTTTAGCAATTTAAATCCAAGCATTAACCATATAGTTGCAGGAAACGATTTAATAATTCAACAACTAGCCTCCTAAGCATGCATAGATCAAAATTAATAATTAAATGACCTTATCATGCACTTGAATGCATTCTAAAACAAGTTTTATAAACACATTATATTCCATCAAATTGCTGAAATTTAATTCAAAAATTAATTTATCTTCCATTTGTTAACAACATAGGAAGTGCCTTAATTTTTTACACTGTTTGTCCCGACAATTTAGAATTAAACCCTAATCAATTTAAGGTCCTAATAACACCCAAATTCAGCCTTTTAATCTCTTTGTGGAACCCCAGACCCAACAGATTAAATCCCATGCTCCAATAGTAAACACAGTACGTAGAAAACTAAAAAAAAATTAAAACAAAACATAAAATCAAAAGGGAGCCTGCTCCAAATTTTGGGAGCAGGCTCTTTCAGCCTAGAGCCGGCTCTAGGATTCCTTAGAGCTGGCTCTACTTGTTGTGGGAGCCAGCTCCCACTTCTATGGAGCCGGCTTTCACCTCCTCTGAGAGCCTTCAGTCCCCGGTGCTTCATTTCAGCTTTTGTGCTCCTTCTCCGGCTTATTCCTATCACTCTGTTAGTTTTTAAAACCAATCTTAGGTGTCATATTAATACCCAGTAGCATCCCAATGGCTTGATAACAACAATTAAAATCAATTACAGAGATTAAATTTGCTACCGAACTAACCCGCGTTAGGAACAAAACTGAAACTATAATTCTGTTCCAACCTCTCTGTTGCTCTTCACAAACTGATCTTAGGAGTCTTATATCATCCCATTAACATCCCCAGGGTTTGTTTACAGAAGATAAAAGCAAGAATCGTAACTAAAATCTCAACAGATTTTAATATGCTTTAATGAACAGAATTGGGAGCAACAATACACGAACTGTAAATAGATTTGAATTCAATGCAAACAGATCATCAACAAGCATACATTAAACACATAAGTTTCAATTACTAATTAGTTAATCCTTAGAGACTATCTAGGTGCACAGAACACGAGCCAAAGGAAAAGAGGAAGATAAGAACTTGCCTGCAGTTTTGGACTCAAAACTTTGTCGCCGTCGTCCTAACTTCAGGCAACCACTGCAACACTGTCTGGCCTCCTATTACTTCTGTTCTTCCCTTTTCCTAAGCCAAATCTTGAAGCCTCGATTGGAAACCTCACAAACTTGCTCTGCTCTCTCAAAGCCTCACTCTGTAACTCTCTGTCTCTATGTTACGTGAGTAGGGTTTTCCCACCCTTAATACAGATACAACTATGTATAAATAGGCGTAAAAATCCTAAACCCTAAGCTTTGTTTAATTCAGCCGAGCCCTAATGTAAAACTCTAGTCAGTCGGCCCATACAGCAATCTAGGTTATAAGATACTCGGCTACATACGCGTAACCTCTTAGGGAACCCTACTATTTAAAATTAGACCAGTTAGTAATTTATTTTAATATAGTAACTGATACTAATTTAAACTATAATTTAATCTAATTAAAATATTTAAATAAACCAATTTACACATTATAATGACCAACTAATCCAATTACAGAAAATACACATATAACTAAATACACAACCCAATTAAAGAAAATAAGAAACAATTAACGAAAATAAAATTCATAATTAAACAATTAAAATTCATAATTAAATAATTAAAACACTTAAACAATAAATGCCAACTAAATACATGTCACATAAAATTAATAAATAAAAATAATTAAACCAAATAATCACGCAAAAATACAATAAAAATAATAAATAAATGCCGAGACTATCCTTTTAAAATTAGGGGTATTACACCGGCTCCACCCCCTTGTGGAGCCGTCTATCTTCCGTTGAGAGCCGTATCCCCTATTTTGTGCATCTTCTTCGCCTCCGACGAAGTGCAGAAACTCTGTACAGTTTTTATAGCCTATTTAGGAGTTCAATTGTAGTCCTAGAATCCATTAAAATCATGCATTCAATCCCAAATACATAAGGTTAAGCAAAATTAAAACTCACGCAAACAGTTTATTTTTAAACAGAGCAACGTCCTACACACAACATGCAATGATTTAATCGTTGATTCAACATGCTTCCAAGATTAATATGACTTCAACTTAATCTGTTTTAGTGCTAAATTAATTCCTGGAGTCCACTAGGCATGCACAGAACACGAATTAAAGGGAAAGAATAAATTAGTGACTTGCCTTTGAGTTTCAGATTTGAAACTCTAAACTGCCGTCTCCTAAATTTTCCGACAGGGTTTCCGACTGTTGTTCCACCTTCATCACTCTAGGTTTAGTCTCAGTTGAAACCCACAACCCTAGCAATAGGCATAGTGCCTGGAGCTAAGTGAATAACAAAGTCTATCTCGCGACTAGGCGGCAACCCTAGAATCTCCTGAAATACATCCGGGAAATCTTGTACAATCGGTATGTTATCTAATGATGCAGTAATCCCCTCTTCCGTTTCCTCCTCCATATGGAACAAATAGGTGCTAGTGACTTCGCTAGAACGCGGCATAGCGACAACATACATGTCCTGACCAGGTATGGTAAACACAATAGACCTATCAAAACAATTAACTTGGGCATGGTAGTGAGACAACTAATCCATCCCAAGTATCACATCATAAGTGTGCATGTCCAGGACCAATAGGTTGGCTAGAAATCTGAGTCTGCCAATATCCAGTGTCATAGGCCCATCACTCTCATGTATAATAGCTGTATCGCCCAATGGTGTAGAAATAACCTAAGGTTTAGTGCATACCCTCGTCCTCATCCCAGATAAAATAACAAAAGTCTTAGCTACAAATGAGTGTGTAGCACCCGTATCAAATAAAACACGTCCATGAAAACCATGTATAGGAAACTTACCCTCAACAGCCTGAGGTGCCTGAATATCCTGTGGCTTAGGGTTGTACACCCTGCCATAATGTAACTGCTGCGGTGCCTGTCCCTGAGGCTGCGGCGGTGCCGGTAATGCCGGATAAGTTTGTCCATGGAACGATGTAATTTGACTTGTCTGGTTTTGGTATGTTATCTTTTATGAAATTGTTGTTATAAAATGTTTTTAATGTTGAATTAACTATTTATTTTTCATTTTTTAATGAATCTGTTCAATAATTGTATAATTTTAGTTCATAAAAAAAAAAAAAAAAAAAAAAAAAAAAAAAATAGGAGAAATTTTGGTCTTAAACGGGGCGGGGCGGGTACCCACGGGAGTAAAAATGTTAAACGGGGGTGGGGATGGGGTGGAAAGTCCCCCCTTTTTTGGATTTTGGGTTGGGACGGGGGCGGGGTTTCTAAACGGTTGCGGGGATAGAGGGATGTACACCCGCCTAAACCCGCCCCCGTTGCTATCCCTATTTCGGGCAAAAGACTTCTGTCGACAAAAAGATCAAAAATATAGATTTTATTTAGCCAGACAGTGTAGATCCTAAAATTTTCTTGAATCCTACTAGTACAAGCAGCCTTAGTTTTAATTTAGCAATTTCTTCTGTGAGTTGTTTCGAACTGTTGGCTTGTTGGTCCATTTTTGCCGGTGTTCAGGCGTTTTTACAGGGCGTTATCAGGTTCGGCAATCATTTCTGTGAATTAATTGTTAATTTTATCTCTATGTTATATGCATGCTTCTATCTAGTTGGATTGAACTTAATTTTGGTATCAGAGCCATACTGTTTCGTTAAATTTAATTTATATATAAGATCTTTTGTCTAAAGAAGTCAATATTAATCTACTGTGAAACTTTAATTTATTGTGAAAAAATTTAAAAAGTAAAGAAAAATAAAAATATTTTGTTCAAGGATCTTTTCGTAAGTTTATATATTGCTTTAGGTCATTATAGTAATATAGTTTGTTGTGGGGTATAAAGCATAAAGTGAGGTTCATTTTAGAGAAATATTTTGGAGGTCCATCTAATTATTGAAACTTCAAGACCTTATAGTATTGTAGTATTTGGGTCTTAAGTCCATGTATTGGTAAAAATCCCTTGATTTTATTATCCTCATGTGAATAAAATTACTAACATTTGGTGTGGGAGCTAAAAGTAAAGTAATGGGACCATCAGGATGGATCTAAGTTTACAGGCGACTTGACCACGATCGGATTGAAAAGACCCTTGCCAAACTGTAACTTTGACTGGGAATGTTTTAGTCATTGGAAAAATTGTGACCATAAAAAAATGTTTTGCCATTAGCTGGATTTCAGGCCAATGTGAGTGTACATGTACCAGGAAAAATCTATTGGATCACCTGTCAATTAAACTTCCTTCACTTTGTATGAAGGAATCAGTATGATTAATAAAAGAATGATAATTTTATATTATCCATTGGTAGTAATTATTAACAATGCTTTGAGATGCTGGAATTGAACTAGATTAGGTGGGTCCATGGAAGATGAAACTATCTCTACAATTTTGTTTGAAATATATATGGCTGAACACCTATTTCAATTCCTTCTTTATTGAGTTCTGAGTTTAACATTAAACTGAAAACATTTGCTGCGTATTTTGTGTAAATTTTTTTTCCCCACATATTTTGCATATTTTGTGTAGTTCAGCACTTCTCTCTCTCTCTTTCTTTCTCTTTATACATAGATATTAGAAAGGTGTGTGAATGTAACTTGCCTACAACATGTCTATTTAGACTGCAACATGTGAATGTCAACTATATATTGTTACAAAATGATTATACCGGAGTCATATACATTAAAATATGGCAATTGTAGGCCAAACCTATGAAGGCTAGATGCTTGCAACAATGTATCCTTTAATGGAAACCTGAACCGGTCTGGCAACGTATCCTTGTTGGTTGAGAACTGTGAATGTCATCGACATACATTCCGGCTACACCTTCACCATACTGTTTAGGGGTTCATTGGACTAAACATGTGCGCTAACCGATTGTGAATTGGAAACAATGGCGTAGCCACAGAGAGACAAATGGGGGGAACTGCCCCCACTGAACTTTTAATTTTTTTAAATTTTATATAAAAAGATTTTTATATTTGTATTGTTGCCCCTTCTAAAATTTGACAGTGCACACATAATATATACTATATATATATATAACCAAAAGCTCATTCACGGGAGGAATATAATCGTGACACAATTGTAAATATATATAATATATCTATCAATTTATAATTTCCCAAAAAATATGATATTTTTTTTCTTTCTCAAAATATTATATTCTTTACCACTTTCCAAAGAAATATATATATATATTTCATCAATATATTTTACCACACTTTTTGACTTTACCATAAACAAATGGATTATTTCCATCACATCTTCATGTTTATCATTTTTCACAATCCAAACAAAGCAAGCGAGCAATCATTTACTCAATTGTACTGCAGTGCAGCAGACAGGTAATTTGATTTTTTTTTTATCATCTAAATTTATTATTATTTGATATTATAATTTTAATTAGAAAAATTATTAGTTATTACTATCAAAATTATTTTAGGGCTTGTTGTTCTTTTAAATTTTAGTTTGTGTTTTTTTATTTTTTTCACATATGTGATATATTAGAACAATTAGGTAACTGTATTATTCTTTGAAACAGCAATGAATAATCTGAAAAATCGTTATGAATGTACTGAACATAAATATTATGAATTAATGTTTTAATTTTTACATATATTGTTTTCATTTATATTATATTATATTATATATATATATATATATATACACACACACACATTGTAATGACCCGGTCATTTCCCTTCTTTTCTTTTTTGATAAATTTCTTTTTTTTGTCTTTTCCCTATTTCGTCCTTTAGTCGTTTTTCATTTTTTCTTGCATAACCTCACTTTTTGTGCTCGAATTTGATTCCGGCTTTGCATACATCCATGATATTTCATTTCCATGATATATACATTTTCACTTTTGTGGAAAAACATGTTAATTGTTTACTTTCCTAGTAAAGGGTATAAATGTATAACTTTTGGTAATTACTCTAAACTTGAGGGGTTTTGTGTAATTAAATAAAGTAATTATTTTTCGTCTTAGGGACCATTTTTCAATTTAATTTGGAAGATATTTTCAAGAAGGACCTTTTTGCAAATTCTGAAAAAATGTGACAAGTGTCATATTCCTAAGGTGCCACTTGTTGGAATTGTGGAGGAACCACTTGGAAGCCTTGTTTGATGACACATGGAGGGTGGAGATTCACCCATTTGTTGGCCTAGGATTGGAGTACTTGTTGGCATGAATGGTTGACAAGTGTAGGTTGGATATTTAATCTTGGAAATTTACATAGGATGGTGACAAGTGTAGGCTTCACAATTGGTCTTGCAATTGTGTGTGTGTGAGAGGTAGTGCAAGAGCACCTAGTGAATGGAGAATTCCACCATTTTAGCTTAGAGTTTACACCTTTGTCTTATTTTTATCTCTTTCTTCTCAAGAACCCTAACTTAGCCACCATTAGAGAAAAGCTTGGTTAATAGCTTTCTTCTTCATTTTGGCATCCTTCCACTCACCTTAGACCATTAAGCTTGGAATATTTTATCTTCTTCTCACTCTTCTCTACAAAACCCTATTTTGGTTTTTCATTTTAAACTTGGTTGCTTTAGATTATAGAGATTCAATTCTCTATTGAGGTAGGGGTGGTTGTATGTTTATCCTCTTTGGGTTTTATATATATTGGAGCTTGACATATATTTCATGATTTGCAATTATGGCCTACATTGATAGTAAATTGATATAACATGATGTGTAATATCATTAACTTGCCATTTTAGACATGTAACCTTAAGACATGGTTGTGTGGTTTTACCCTACTTGTGCTTGGTAGGTAGTTTCATGCATTGAGATTGCATAAAGTTCATGAACTTGTTGATTTTTGGAAGCTTGTAAGGATATGAGATGTTGATGAGTAGGGTTTGGCTCTAGTACGGAGGATAGAAATTCTCCTAAGTCATAGTGAGCATTAGGTAGTACCTTGTGGGTCGTAATTACCCAAAATAACTTGTATAGTCTCGTGGCCACATATCCTAGTCTTTCCATTATTTGATTTCGTATTACTTTCCAAGTTGTAAATCATGGATTTCTTGTAGCTTGTGATTTGGTAATCTTAGTTTTAATGTGGTTAGTGTACTTGTCTTGTATACTTGGATGCTACGTGTTTATCGTTTCAAACATTTGTATAGCTTGAGATGATCCCTTAGAGTACCATGGAAACATAGACGTTAGGTGGAATGCACCATTGTGATGGTCTATGTTTGGTTTACATTATACTTAAAACTACAGGGTATGCGCATGCACCACATCCTACGAGTAACTTGATTACTCACCCTAGTTGTTTGGGTTATTTTGCAGGTAAAGAAACTTTATTTTTAGGATGCATCACATCTTTAAGTTGCTTTGAAGTCTTAATGTAGTTTGTTGTATTTTTGAAAACATGCAAGTGTTAGCATGTAGTATCATTTTGGTGTAAAATGCTATTTTTTGTTTTGAAATATGTAATGTGTACCTAAGTACACTTTTTGATGCTTAAATAACATGTATGTATTAAGGTCAAGGGCCAAGCATGTTTAAATTAGCACTTGTAGTCATTTGGTACCATCTTTTGTTTTAAGAATGTATTTAAACAAACTTTAGAGGTTTAGCATGTGAGATTTTGTAAATGATGTGTATGGGGCCATGAGCTGTTGTTTTACGTATAAACAATTCATATTAAGGTTATTGGCATGTCTACACATCCATATCTCATTAGAAATTAGTTTTAAACATTCAATTTTGAACCAAATCATCATGGGAATCAAAGTAATGGTTGAACCTTAACACCTTAGGCTTGCAACAGACCTTACAGTAGTTTTTCGAGGAGTTTCGGTCTACCGAAACTCTATTTTGGTCGACCGATGGCCTCAAATCGGTCTACTGAACCAAATGAACAGTAGAAACATGTCTTCAAAAAGTATTCTGTCCAGTTCTATCGTCTGAACCTTTATTTTAGTCGACCGAAACTCCCCCCACGTGCCTGTCTTCCAGATTTTGTTCCAACACTGATGGTCCAACTTCGAAAGGCCATTACTTCTTTGTTTCTAATCCAAATGGGGTGATTCTTAAGCCTAAACTTAAGGATTTTGATTCATCTTTCCAATGATACCAATCCTATTCTCAGATTCAAATCACAGTGGGAGTTATTAATGTTTTAGTGGGATAATGTCAGTTTTTGCTTAAACCGGGAAAGGGCATTTTGTGGGATTTTTGTCCAAAGTTCTTGGAACCTCTTGGAATGTTGTGAAATGATTAGATTAGGTTGTATTTACCTTATTTGACTTGTTTAGAGTCAAATTTCCCTTCTCAATTGTAAATTGACCATTTTGCCCTTGATTGACGAATTTTGCCTGTTTTGATTCCTATTCCTTTCTTTTGCTCTCTTTATCTTCCATGACTTCATGGGAGGTCACACCAGTGTCCTAGGGATGACTTCTAACTCTAGAGACCTTGATTTATCTTTTGCTTATGCATACGGATCCGTTACTGGACTAACTTACAAGTCATCACTGACGCACCGGGTTAAAAAACCTATTAATTGGAAAGATACAATTTAAAACTTATGTCTATTCAATGTGAACTGCACCCAAAGTGATTAAGTGTGTGAAGGGTAGTTTAAACCATATTTTGTAGAAGAGATGCGAGTAAAGGGACACGTCTAATAACCAAGAGGCACCAGTTTCTCTATAAATACCCACCATTGGTTGTCATTTAAAGTGAGCAATTTATTATTCTCTCCTTCTCTCAAGATGAACCCAACCCAAGTGGGTGTGGGTTTAAGCCATGGTCAAGTGGTCTAAGCCACTTAGGCCCAAAACCAATTTTATTGAGCCATATTAAAGTTGGTCCGAGACATTTGGTTCGGATTACACCCAATGCATTATTTATATAGTATAGATGCATTTTTGAGTTAGAGAAAGTATTACACGGAGGAAGTTCGCCGTATCCACGAGTTTGAAGTGCTGCTATTGGTGGATGTAGACCATTGTATCCAGGGAGACAAATGTCATAGAGTCTGTTAGCACCATGCGGGGAATAAATTGTCTTAAGGATATAGTATTCAATATTAGTTTCGGTCCAAGTTCTTTATTTTTTATTATTATTTTATTGCATTATTATGCATGTTTAATTAAATGTTGAGTTGTATATTAAATTAATTATATTTAGTATATTATTAATTATCTCATTGCATATTATTATAAGGTTCTTTATATCTTAAATGTCATATGAAGCATATTATTTTTCAACAATCTTAAGACAATTTATTCCTTGCGTAGATTTTATTATATGCTTCTATTTAATATATAAATAAGTAGAGATTATACTAATAATTGAGATATAATAAAATAATGTTATATACATTATTATATGTTAAATATTGATGTATTCAATATTATATGAAATTGAAACATGTTATATAAGTAGAGTATTGAATTATTTATATAATTCAATATTGGTTTAATTATTTTAATTTTGTAATATAATAGTATGTAGTATATTATATTATCTTAAATTTATGCTAACTAGAGATAGAAAAATGTATTTCATTATTTTTATCAATGATTGCACAAGATGATGTTATCTATATTTTCTAAAAAGCAAAGATAAACCTGATGAGCGCTGAATATATGCATATTCGAGTCCCTAAATACATATCTGTTAAGGCCTAAAGTGGTACTTCTATCCATAGTTAGACCAATTTCTGTTAAATGTATGTTTGTAAGTACTTTCCTAGAGAAATGGTTAAAACCGGAACTTTATGATGATATCGAAGCTTACAGAGTCATTGCCGGCCATTCAGAGCGAGCTGAGAGCTTAAATGGGGAAGAAAAGTCAATAAGGCCTAAAAACTCGAGCCTCGTACCTTGAAGCTCGAGCCTTCCCATAAGGATGCCCGAGCCTTACCAAAGGGTGCTCGAGCTTTGATCCTCAAGCTCAAGCATGAGGCATCAAAAATAAAGAGTTGCGTTAAATCACAAGGCCATGCTTCCAGGTCTCGTGCCTCACCTCCGGGATCGAACACCATCCATTAAGGATCGAGCACTAACAATTGAGGCTCGAGCCTGGTGTCTTGAAGCTCGAGCCTGGCATCCCTAATGCTCTAGCCTTGTACCTAGTGCTCGAGCCCAAGAAGGTTGGATCGAGCAATGTTAAAAGAATCAGTCCCAGAAATATTCTAAGTGTTGAAGAAAAAAACGCTTCGAAAAATAGTTGAAGAAAATTGGCTAAGTGTCAAAGTGAAGATCGAGCACCATTGCTTGAAGCTTAAGCATCAATCCAGAAAAGCTCGAGCCTGCACCTCAAAGCTCGAGCCTCTGCTCGTGAAGCTCGAGCTTTCCATGACATGTCAGATTAATATTGCGGGATTGCTCTCTTTATTAGCCGTATCTCATCCCAGTTGGGCCAAAAGACCTAAAAGCCCACCAAATATTATTTTCTTTTATACAAGAAGGCATAAGCCTTGATAGAAAGGGTCCGAAATTCCAATCTCTTTTACGGTGTATTCAGAAGGCTGAAGGTGTGGTAGCTTTTAGGGTTCCTGTAACCTTGAAAGTGAAAATCTTGAGAAGAGAAGTGTCGTCCGTGACAAAGGAGATGAACTCAACACAGATGATATCCAACCTTGTCATGAGTAGCTAAATCCTTTCTTAGGGCACTGATGTAACCCAACTTTATATTATGGTTTGATTGTTTCAACTCTAGATTTTACTTTAATTTATGATGTTTTCTTGATCATATGACTATTAACACTTGAGAAAACTCAAGTGAATTTTTCATTCTTTAATAGATCATACACTGTTACTACCTTGTCTTAGATGTAATAGTGTGTTTTTTTATTCTCAACCTACCTTGTTGTATGGTATCTGGCGGAGCCCTGCCGGACACAAGAATAGAGGTCATATAATGGTATTCCAACATATTTTAAAAAAGAATGTTTTCATAATCTTTGCTTAGGAAATGTGGTTCATTCGCAAAGTAGTTAAAGTAGGTAAAATAGGTAGGCGAATAGTCCACGCTAACCGCAAATAGGTTATAGTTAGCTAATCTTGTAAAACATCTTTCTTTAAACTCCGATTTGAACGAATGTTACTAAGTTCAGTTCATTTGAGAACATAATTGATTACAGTCCCAGAGTTGATTCAATTGACCGTAGTATAACGATTGTGGTGAAATCAAAGCCCTAAGATTTCTCTTTTTGATTATTTAATTTAGTTTAATAATTTAATATTTTGTTCAAATTCTAGTTTGTTAAACCATGACAACCAACAAACTTTCTAATCAAGTTACCTTGTAAACCATAAACGAAGTTAAAAACTGAACTACAAATCCCATCTCCCTGTGGGTTCGACATCATCTTTACATAGAGCTATCCTGCACGATATCGTTCTATTGCGAGTGGTAAAATTAGACACACCAATTTTTGGCGCCGTTGCAGGGGAGATTAGTTTTTGTTTAGTTTTTAATAAGTTATTTTGGCTTACCAGTCTTCGAACTTTCTAATATCTCACCTAATTCTTTTTTTTTTCAGGTACAAAATAGTAGGGAGGACAAAGACACTTCAGGAAGAAAAGCTTCGGTTTATTAAACCTTTTGTGAGTTCTTATTGTTTTTCTTATTACTTGAAATATTTTCTTTTTGTCACTGTTAGGATTAGTGGAACCAGTGCATGTTAACTCGCCAAACTAGATCAAAACCTTTAGTGCATGATCCTAAAATAGAGAGAACTTTGCGTCAGTTAAGAAAGCTTAAAAAATATTTGAATAATATAGATAGTTCTTCTGAAAACGTGGCTGAACAACATAATGCACCGGGTAATAATGGTAATAGTAATGGAGAGCAGGTTCCACCTGTTCCTCCACAACAACAATTGAAGGACCATTTTATTCCTACCATATACACTTCTCATTCATGCTTTATTTTTTCGGATGCTGATGCAACCCATTTTGAAATCAAGCCTGCTATGATCCAAAAGCTTCCTACCTTCTATGGGTATGCAATAGAGGATCCGTATAAGCATCTGGATGTGTTCTTGGAATTGTGTTCAACTACCAAGTTGAATACTCTTACCAATGATTCATTCAGAATGCGACTTTTCCAATTTTCTCTCAAAGATAAAGCAAGAACCTGGTTGCAGTCCTTTCCAACAAATTCCATATCTACATGGGACATGTTGCAACAGGAGTTCTTGAAGAAGTATTATACTGTGGGTAAAACCACACAAATGAGAAGAGAAATCATGACATTTTCCCAAATCCCGAGAGAACAGCTTCATGATGCATGGGAAAGATATAACGATCTTCTGAGAAAGTGTCCACACCATGATATTGCTCAATGGCACTTAATACAAATCTTTTATGATAGTCTTACAGACTCGTATAGAAACATGGTTGATGCTTCCAGTAATGGAGCTTTTCTGCGTAAGAGTTCGGCTAACGTTTGGGAATTGTTTGAGGCCCTAAGTGAAAACTCAGTATAACATGCTTCTTCCTCTAGGTCTTGGTCTTCACCTGGAATGCATAAGGCTGAAAAACTCTATGAGGTAGATAAATCTAGTGAAGTAGCCGCTTAAATAGAAGCCTTGAATCGTAGGTTCGATCAAATCTTGTCATCTGGCTTTGTTCCTGTTTCTAATCCACAAACTGCCTTGCGAAAGGAAGTTTGTTCCATCTGTGTTAATTCAAATCATTTCGCTGATGCTTGCCCTATGCTGGGACAATTATCTGAGATCCAACAGGAGTAAGTGAATATTGCATTCTCTAGACCAGCTTATAATCCATATTCATCTACGTATAATCCTGGCTGGAGAGATCATCCCAATCTGTCATGGCATAACCAAAGTCAAGGAAATACTGCTCCCCAATCTCAGGGGCAGTATCAAATTCATTTAATCCTATGCCACAAAATAATTCTTTTAATCAATCTGGTATTTACCATCCACCTCAGTTTAGGAATCAATCCGTTCAAGCTCCTAATCTTCTACCTCCTCTTAGAAATTCTGCTTTTGAGGAATAAGTACTCAATGCTCTTGGTGAAATTAAAGCTAATACCCAACTTCTAAATTCTCATTCTCAGGCCAGAGCAAAGCTGGAGGCATAAGTTGGGTAAATAGCGAGTACTCTATCTTGAAGAGAGGATGGAAGTTGCCTAATCAGCCAATAGCTAACCTGAAAGGGCAGACTTACGTAATTAATGAAACCAATTCCTCAGGTATTCATCATGAGCAAGTTCAAACTATCACTACATTAAGGAGTGGTAGAGTGGTTGATAACCAAGTTGAGAAAGGACAGGAGGAAAAAGAAAGGCTTAGGATTCCCATTTTCCTATCATTCATAATCCACATCCCTATGATGTTCCCTCGAGTGTTATTCCACAATCCACCAAAGGAGTTGAAGGTGGAATCACTTCTTCATCTACTCCTACCTTTGAGACAGCTTACGAGCTAAAAGCGCCTTATCCTAAACGTCTCAAGGAACCCTCCCACTTTGGTAAATAAGAGGAAAAAATTTAAGATATGATGGAGGTCTTTAAATAGGTCAAAATCAATATTCCTCTGCTTGATGGTATAAAACAAATTCCAGCTTATTCCAAATATTTAAAGGACTTATACACTTTTAAGAGAAAATCCAAAAGCCAAGTTCCTAAGAAAGTTTATCTCACCGAGCAAGTGAGTGCTATTCTTAAGTATGACACTCCTCTAAAGGTTAAAGATCCTGGTGCTCCTATAATTTCTTGCATCATTGGCAACAATGTGATAGAGCGATCACTTCTTGACCTTGGAGCGAGTGTTAATCTTATTCCTTACTCGGTGTAAGAGAAGTTAGGTTTGGGAGAGTTAAAACCTACGTCAGTTGTGCTACAGCTTGCTAACCGTTCTGTCAGACAACCACGAGGCATTATTGAAGATATACTCATAAAAGTGGACAAGTTTTATTTTTCGGTCTATTTCTTAGTTCTTGATACAGAACCAGTCCACGATTCCAAAAATTATATTCCAGTCATTCTTGGGCGACCTTTTCTAGCCACGGCAAATGCTTGCATTAACTGTAAGACTGGAGCCATGGATTTATCTTTTGGGAATATGAAAGTCAAGTTGAACATCTTCAATGCTATTCATCATCCCCACGATAATAGTGAATGCTTCTTCCTTGATGTCATTGATGAGTTAGTTGAGGAATCACTCCTAACTATTTTATCCAAGGATCCTTTAGAGCTTGTTTGAATCACTTCAATTATGAAGATTTCAATATCGAATCTTCAATAGCTAAAGTGAATTCTTTGCTAGAATCCACTCCTATCACAGATTTTCCTCCATGAAAATCTACGTTAGAGCCTCTTCCACCATTTTCTAGTATTCTGCCTATTTCTTCTTTAGAGTCTCTACCTAAGCTTGAGCTTAAGCCACTATAGGAAAAGCTCAAGTATGCTTTCTTGGGTTTAAATGACACCCTCCCGGTGATCATTGCTTCCAATCTTACAGGTTCCTAAGAAAGTAGTCTCTTAAAAGTTTTGAGCAAAATAAAGAGACTATTGGGTGGAGTGTGGCTGATTTGAAAGGAATTAGCCCCATAATTTGCATGCATCAGATTCATTTGGTGGAGGATGCCCGAACATCTCGGGAACTCCAACGAAGATTAAATCCAAATATGAAGGAGGTGGTGATGAAGGAAGTTATGAAGTTGCTAGATGCGGGAATAATCTACCCCATCTCAGATAGCAAGTGGGTGAGTCCTACTCAGGTAGTACCTAAAAAGACAAGTATTACTGTAGTTGAGAATTTCGAAGAAGAATTAGTTCCACAGTGCACCACCACTGGATGGCGTGTGTGTATTGATTACCGGAAACTTAACTCTACTACTAGAAAAGATCATTTTCCACTTCCATTCATTTATCAGATTCTAGAGCGATTGGCTGGCCAGAGCTATTATTGCTTTTTAGACAGATATTCCGGCTATAATCAAGTGGCAATTGGATCAAGAGAAAACTACTTTCACTTGTCCATTTAGTACATTTGCATATAGACGGATGCCTTTCGGATTATGTAATGCGCAAGCAACAGTCCAGAGGTGTATGATGTTTATCTTTTTGGACATGGTTGAAAAGTTCTTGAAGTCTTTATGGATGACTTCTCTGTTTTCGGATCCACATTCGAAAATTGTCTTCAAAATCTTTCCATAGTGCGTTAGCGTTGTAGGGAAACCAATCTTATTCTTAGTTGGGAGAAGAGCCTTTTTATGGTTCAAGAGGGTATTGTTTTAGGACATATCATTTCAAAGAGATATATTGAAGTTGATAGAGCTAAAGTAGACTTAATTTCTAAATTGCCTCCTCTTACCTCCGTAAGGGGAGTGCGATCATTTCTTAGGCATGCTGGATTTTATCGACGCTTCATTAAGGATTTCAGCAAAATTTCCCATCCTTTGTGTAATCTACTTGCAAAGGACGCTCCTTTTATCTTTAATGAATCATATTTAGAAGCTTTTCAAAAGTTATGCTCTCTTCTGTCTTTAGCTCCTATCATGAATCCTCCCAATTGGGTTCTTCCATTTGAGATTATATGTGATGCATCTGATTATGCAATGGGTTCTGTCTTAGACAACGAGTGGATAAGCTTCCTCATGTTATCTACTATGCTAGTAAATTTTTTTCTGATGCACAATTGAACTACACTACTACGGAAAAAAAGTTACTTACGGTTGTCTTTGCTTTGGATAAATTCAGATCATATCTATTAGGTTCCAAAGTTGTAGTCTATTCTGATCATTTTGCTTTGAAAGATTTTCTTTTCAAAAAGGAAACTAAGCCCTGTTTGATTCGATGGATCCTCTTACTTCAAAGTTTGATTATGAAATCCAGGATAAGAAAGGGTCAGAGAATGTTGTCGCTGACCATTTTTCTAGAATTCTAATTGAGGATACTTCAAAGTTACTTCCAGTTCATGATTTCTTTTCGGATGAACAACTGTTTGAAGTTTCTTATAAGGATTTTCCTTGGTTTGCTGATATTGTGAATTACCTCGCAATAGGCAAAATTCCTTTATCTTGGTCAAAGTAGGAAATAGATCGATTCTTTTCCCAGATAAGGATGTATTATTCGGAAGATCCCCAGCTTTTCAAATACTGTACTTATCAAATCATTCGTAGATGTGTTCCTGAGAATGAGTTTCATAGTATTCTGACCTTCTGTCATAGTTTGGCATGTGGAGGTCATTTCAGTGTAAAGAAAACTGCAGCTAAAATTCTTCAGTGTGGTTTCTTTTGGCCTTCACTCTTTCGGGATGCATATTTGTTCTATAGGTCATGCCTTAGTTGTCAGTAGCTAGGATCAATTTCTAGAAGAAATATGATGCCCTTAACTCCAATTTTAATCATTAAGGTTTTTGATGTTTGGGGTATTGATTTCATTGGTCCTTTTGTTCTGTCTAATCATAATGAATACATTCTTTGTAATACCCCTAATTTTAAAAGGATAGTCTCGGCATTTTAAATTATTGTTTTATTGTATTTTGTGTGACTATTTAGCTTATTTGTTAATGGTTTAATTGTTTATTTATGTGCTTAAATTTCATTAATTGATTTCTTGTTTTCAGTAATTGAATGGTTTTATTTAATTATCTTTTGTATTTTCTTTAATTGTATTAATTTGGTAATTATTAATTCTAAGGTAAAATAAGTTAAAGAAGTTTTTTTAAATTACGTTAACTAACTAGGGTTCTCTAGGAAGTCAGTATGTGTAGCCGACATGGATTAACTTAGGTTGCTCTATGGGCTGACTAAGATCAACATTAGGGCTCTGTCCCTAATCATATAGGGAATAGGGTTTTATTTAAGTCTCTCTATATATATAACAGTATGTCAACTTAGGGTTTTAGAATACACAACCTCTGTTCACGTATCAAGGTTACAGAGAGAAACAGATAGGGTTTTTGAGCAAACAGAGTACGTTCGGTGAGGGTTTCGACTATGGCTTAAAGGTTGGACCTAGGAGAAGGGAGGAGCAGAAGTAATAAGAGGCTAGACAGTATTGCAGTGTTGCCGGAAACGTGGACGCGACGCCGGGATTTCATAACTAAAATCACAGGCAAATTTTTTTCTTCATCTTTCCCGTCGGCTTATGTTCTGTGCACCTAGATAGTCTCTAGGAGATTAATTGGACATTAATTGAACCATGCATGATTATTATATGTTATATTTGATTTTTTGTTATCTGTGAAATTTATCTGAAATAATTCTATCATGTATGTTTTTTATCGTCTCTGTTTTAGCATAAAGAGTCACCACTGTTTTAATCTTATATTGCGTTTCACTGTATTAAATCAAGGTTTGAATTGATACTAGATGAGATTTAAGACCTTTAAGTTCAATTTAGAGGAAGAACAGTAAGGTTGGAATGGCCGGAGAAGGGGCAATTGGGCTGAAACGGAGCGAAACGGGACTGGAAGCTTTCAGGGGAGGTGAGAGTCGGCTCCATAGAAGTGGGAGCCAGCTCCCACACTCATAGAGCAGGCTCTAAGTTCTTTGGAGCCGGCTCCCAAGCATAAAGAGCCTGCTCCCAAAGTCATGGAGCAGGCTCTCTCCAATTTACACTTTCTGATTTTTTCTTTTACGCACTGTTGGTACTGTTTGAGCATGGGAACTGTTCTGATGGTTCTGGGTCTTCACAGAGTGATTAAAAAATTGATTTTGGGTGTTATTAAGACCTTAAGTTGATTAAAGTTGACCTCTAAGTCAATGGGACAAATAGTATAAAATTAATGAACTTTCTATGTTGTTAACGGATGGAAGAGAAATAAATTGCTTAATTAAATTTCAGCAATTTTAAATGCATGATAGGGTTATTTATTTATTTGTTTTGATCTATGCATGTTCTGGATGTCAATTGTTGAAATATTTAACCTTTTCTGCAATTGCATAGATTAACGCTTGGATTATAGTTGCTGAAATATTAAACACTTTTCTGCAATTATTTGGATTATGATTTTGGACTGTAAATTGCTAAACTATTATTTATGTGTTGTAATTTACATGGATATAAAGGATTGTATGCACCGCTATGAGACGGTGGCATACTAGGGACGGTTTAGCTCAAAAAGTTAAGACCTAACCTACTGGATGAAAGGAATGGATTATAAAATATTGAATCCTATTTGTGTTTAAGTCAGATCAACTGACTAAGTTAAATAACTTCCTGGATTAGTTGGTTGTAGTTAAGTCATATCAACTGAATAAGTTGAGTGACTAACCGGATTGTGTTTTGTATGTCACCTCAATGAATAATTGAATGACATACTCTGGTTTTGGGATGGACTTTAAATATATGGTAATGGTACCACGAGATGAGATTGAGTCTCAGGCTCGTTGGTTAGGGTGCTTATATGTAGTGGATGCGTAGCTGGCTATGGTAGGTTGAGGTGTACCCTGTAAGGTCTAGGTACTCATGCCCACCTTTGGGTGCGTTTTCGTATGTTGCCTTCTATTCAGGCTGAGACTCCTATTGTAGTCCAGTGAATGTCCCTTAGTGTGGATATATATATACTTATGGACTAGATAGCTATTGTGAGGTATCTAGGGTGTATCTGCGTATCAGGTCACTGTATGGATTGCAGTTAGATTAGAACTTGTTCGTGGGCCTAACCCACTCTTTTATTCTTTTCAGGTATAGAATGGTTCCAGCTTTAGAGCTTGATCATGCGTTGGGATTTTTATTTAGGGGTCCACTATATGGATTCCTAAGTTGTACTCTTGGAGGTTTTAGAGAATTGGAATATTTTTCTTCAGTATTATTTGGAGGATTTGTATTTCAAAGTTCTCTTCAATAGTTTTGTTATATAAATTCTTAAATCTTTATATTTGTGTTCGCTTTAAAATACTTTAATTGTTTGATATTCCCTCGGGTTTGGGTTTGAGCCTGATCAACTTGTGTCTCGGATCCGAGGGGTATCACATTCTTGTAGCTGTAGACTACGTGTCTAAATGGGTTGAAGCAGTAGCTACTAAAACTGCAGATCATATATTTGTGGTTGAGTTCATTCCAACGAACATCTTTAGTCGGTTTGGTATGCCACGAGCTATAATTAGTGATGGAGGTGCTCACTTCTGTAATAGGTATTTTCGTACCTTGATGCAAAGATACTCCATCACCCATAAAATATCTTCTGCTTATCATCCCCAAACAAGTGGCCAAGTAAAGGTATCCAATCGTGAAATTAAGAGAATTCTTGAGAAAACGGTTAAGCCAGATCGCAAAGATTGGTCTTACAGATTGAATGATGCTTTGTGGGCTTACCATACTGCGTATAAGACTCCGATTGGTATGTCACCTTACCGATTAGTTTATGGTAAAGGGTGCCATCTTCCTGTTAAGTTAGAACACAGAGCTTTCTGGGCAATAAAAAAGCTTAATTTTGATATGTCATCTGCTGGTTCTCACAGGAAACTACAATTAACTGAGCTTGAGGAACTGCGTAATGATACTTATGAGAGTGCTAAAGTTTATAAATCAAAGACTAAGGCATTCCATGACAAGCATATCTTGCATAAGACTTTTGAGCTTGGGCAGAAAGTTTGGTTGTTTAATACACGACTGAAACTTTTTCCTAGAAAGTTAAAGTCATGTTGGGAAGGTCCATACATGGATATTTCTGTTACACCTTACGGTGCAATAGAGATATAAGATTGTAAGACTAGACAATTGTCCAAGGTCAATGGACAGAGACTGAAACCCTACATAGAGGGTAGTGTACAGAGAGGCACAGTGGAGGTAGTAGAACTTTATGACCCCATTTATTTGGACTAGAGAGGTCAAGTTTCCATCAAGCTATCGACGTTAAACTTAGCATTCTGTCGAGATATCAACGTTAAACTTAGCATCTGTATGTTGTACCGTAGTTTATTTTGTTTTTTTTTTTATTTATTCCGTTATTTTAAAATTTTGATTTAATTAGTTTCTTTTCTAGATTTTAGGTTCATTTTAGTCTTTATTTAGGTTTAGGGTTAGTCTAAGTTTGAATAAAATAGCAAAAGAAAATAAAAATTCAAAAATTCAAAAAATCCAAAAATTTGTACCAATGCTCGAACGTGCCATTTGAGGCTCGAGCATTAACAACTACAGGCTAGAGCATCCATACCTAAAGCTCGAGCTTTTCATCATCGAGAATCTAGAGATTGGTGGCAGCAAGCTCGAGCTCATCCCCTTGAAGCTCGAGCTTGAGGATTCAAAAGTTTATAAATCAAAGACTGAGTACTCCGTCTCGAGCCTGGTATCCCTAATGCTCGAGCCTTGTACCTAAATACAGATCTATCTAATAGTCAGCCTTCTCAGGTTAGGATGAGACCCGCTTTTGCAGCCCAGCCTGAGAGTTTTTCTCAGGCTGAGATTAAAGCTTTATAGGCCAGGGTGGCCGAGCTGCAGGATGGCCAGATGGTGCTACGGCAGATGCTGACTGCGCAACAGAGCAGATTGGAGGAGCTACTGCGCCGCACTCCATCCGCTCCATCTACTTCTTCTGTTCCACCACCACCACCTACAGATTAGTTTTTAGGACTTTTCTGTATTTTTGTTAACTAGGGCAGTTCTTTTTGGCTGTATTTATTTTCATATGATGTATATCTGCCTTAAGTCTTTCGATTTAAAAGCATTGTACTGATTTCAGATATATATATACATGCTTTTTGATTATATTATTCTTGTATTGATACTTTCGTGCATTATGATATTGTCTATGTTTACTCCATATACTTGATACTCTGATGTGTGTTGGAGTTTATTGATTTTTGCCAGATACTACAAATTAAGTTTAGGGGTAATTTAACTAACATCAACCTTAGATGATGTTGAGGAACCACTATGTTGAAGGAGGAGATGCTGGAAATTCATGTTTACTCACATATGCATTATGTTGTCATATCATTGCTGGTCTGTTTGTTTAGTAATATCTTTCTAACTCTCTATTATTCTCACACATTAGAGATAATGTGCATTATAAGTTTGGGCGTACGGCTATTTTGAAAATTTTTGCTTACACCAAGGATATGATTTGCGATTTGCTAATTAATGATATAAGCATGTGTTTGAGTCTGTTGATGGTTATATACTCTGTTTGTAGTCTGATGTTGGTTAGAAATGGTTTGTATGCTAAAACAACTGTGAAAAGGATTCCTTGAATTTTTTTTTGAAATCAGTTGGTCGCCTGTGGTCCATTCTGTTATGATGATTATTGTTTGATGATGTTGATCTCTAAGATGCTACACATGCACATATTCACACTTGCATGAATTCTGTGGGGTATAAATTGGAAGTCTTGTTTTCTTTTGAGTTAAACTAAGATGATCAGGTAGATTTGATAGTTTTAATGACCAAGGCATAGAAAAAAAAAAAGAAAAAAACAAAAACATAAAGATTTGGTATGTATACAAAGCAATAAAGAAAAAATTCTTCACCAATGTGAATGAAAAGAAAAAAAAAAATGATGAATAATGAAAAAAAGTAAAAAATGATCAAATTCAGGTTTGTACTTAGATTGCTTGAGTGATTAAGTCCTTAGGGGTGTGTTCTAACACCTAATGCCATAAGATCGTTTAGTCTAGGAGTTATTGGCTGAAAGCTTGTTACATAAGGGGTTTAAGTTGCCGAGATTACTTGAACAATTAAGTCCTTAGGGGTGTTTCAACACTTAACGCCCTAAGATCACTAGGTCTGAGAGTCATTGGCTAAAAGTTCGTTATATAGGTGATTTAGAAAGCTTAATAGACCTAAACATTGCACGTATCCTTTTTGAAAAAAAATGCATACCTATGAAAAAATAAATAAAATGCCTTGGGAGTTAAAATTTTAAAAGTTTGCCTGTGAATTGAGGAATAACAAGGAATGAAGCAAGTATGGACCATAAGCCACTTGTTGAATTGTAGGATCACTATCAAAAAATGTTTTCAGAGATTAAGATTGTTGAATAAATGATTAAACTGATATGTGGGGACTATGGTTGCTTAATTGAAATTGGAAGTTGAAAGTGGTTCTGATTACATGATTGATATACTTGTTGTATTTGACTAATTAACGAACTGCAGGGATAATATGATTTGAAAACAGGCTTGAATGAGCTTGAGGTGCAATTAAGGCACTACCTTGAGAAGTTTGTGGGTATTCTCACTGGAAACCCTTACGAGACTACAACTCGTTCACTAGGGGTAACCTAGGGGTTTAAAGGCTTGTTGCATAGGCTAAATGGTTGCATAGGATTCCCACGAAAGTGGCTTTTTAGTTCTGTATTGCTAAGGGACTAGCAATATGTAAGTTTGGGGGTGTGATAAGGGCTGAATATATGCATATTCGAGCCCCTAAACACATATCTGTTAAGGCTTAAAGTGATACTTATATCCATAGTTAGACTAATTTATGTTGAATGTATGTTTGTAGGTACTTTCTTAGAGAAATGGTTAAAACCGGGACTTTATGATGATATCGAAGCTTACAGAGTCATTGTTGGCCATTCAGAGAGAGCTGAGAGCTTAAATGGGGAAGAAAAGTCAATAAGGCCTAAAAACTCGAGCCTCATACCTTGAAGCTCGAGCCTTCCCATAAGGATGCTCGAGCCTTACCAAAGGGTGCTCAAGCTTTGATCCTCAAGTTCGAGCATGAGGCGTCGGAAATTAAAGAGTTGATTTAAATCACAAGGCCATGCTTCCAGGTCTTATGCCTTACCTCCGGGATCGAGCACTATCCATTAAGGATCGAGCACTAACAATTGAGGCTTGAGCCTGGTATCCTAAAGCTCGAGCCTGGTATCCCTAATGCTCGAACCTTGTACCTAGTGCTCAAGCTTTTAAAAAGCTTGGATCGAGAAATGTTAAAAGAATCAGTCCCAAAAATATTCTAAGTGTTGAAGAAAAAGACGCTTCAAAAAATAGTTGAAGAAAATTGGTTAAGTGTCAAAATGAAGATCGAGCACCATTACTTGAAGCTCAAGCATCAATCCAGAGAAGCTCGAGCCTTGTTCCTGAAGCTCGAGCCTTCCATGACATGTCAGATTAATATTACGGGATTGCCCTCTTTATCAACCGTATCTCAACCCAGTTGAGCCAGAAGACCTAAAAGCCCACCAAATATTATTTTCTTCTATAAAAAAAAGGCATAAGCCTTGATAGAAGAGGTCCAAAATTCCAATCTCTTTTACGGTGTATTCAGAAGGCTGAAAGTATGGTGGCTTTTAGGGTTCCTGCAACCTTGAAAGTGAAGATCCTGAAAAGAGAGGTGCCGTCCATGACAAAGGAGATGAACTCAACACAGATGATATCCAACCTTGTTATGAGTAGTTAAATCCTTTCTTAGGGCACTGATGTAACCCAACTTTATATTATGGTTTAATTGTTTCAACTCTGGGTTTTACTCTGATTTATGATATTTTCTTGATTATACGACTATGAGCACTTGAGACAACTCAAGTGGATTTTTCATGTTTTAATAGATCATACACTGTTACTACCTTGTCTTATATGTAATAGTCTATTTTCTATTCTCAACCTACCTTGTTGTACGGTATCTAGCGGAGCCCTGCCGAACACAAGAATAGAGGTCATATAATGGTATTCCAACGTATTTTACAAAAGAACGTTTTCATAATCTATGCTTAGGAAAAGTGGTTCATTCGCAAAGTAGTTAAAGTAGATAAAGTAGGTAGGCGAATAGTCCACGCTAACCGCAGATAGATTATAGTTAGCTAATCTTGTAAATTTTTTTTCTTTAAACTCCGATCTGAACGAATGTTATTGAGTTCATTTAATTTGAGAACAAAATTGATTACAGTCCCAGAGTTGATTCAATTGACCGTAGTATAACGATTGTGGTGAAATCAAAGTCCTAAGATTTCTCTTTCTGATTATTTAATTTAGTTTAATAATTTAATATTATGTTCTAATTCTAGTTTGTTAAACCGTGACAACCAACAAACTTTCCAATCAAGTTACCTTGTAAACCATAAACGAAGTTAAAAACTGAACTACAAATCCCATCTCCCTGTGGGTTCGACATCCTCTTTACATAGAGCTATCTTGCACGATATCATTTTATTGCGAGTGGTAAAATTAGACACACCAAAACCCAAGAACAAAACCGTACGAGCTCGGGCCCAAAGCGAACAATATCATACCATACGGTGGAGTGGATCGTTATATAAAACCTTTGATAAATTATGCTCATAATAGTAGTACATATTATTTTCTTGTGCATAAATTATACAATGAAAATAAGGATGAGTTTAGACGTAGCAAGACGGATAGAACGTCTAAATCTTTTGGTCCTAATTTTATAACATGTTTCTTGGAGAATGATTCACAAAGCTTTAAGGAAGCAAAGTATTCTCTTGAATATTATTATTTCCTATATTAATTATATGATATAATTAATCATGTGATATAATATTGAATTATGTAGTTGAATTACTTAGTGTGCATAGTAATTCAATTTTACAATATAGTTTATTTAATGTGTGATGTTATTAACTTTATATATAAGTTCATGATTGGTTTGTGTATTTAATATAACAAACAAAAATTGACTAGTCCAACTATGTCAATTCTCCTGATAGTCAAGGGAAAAGATCTATACTAGTGTTTAAGACACGTATAATTGTGAATGGGCTAAATAAGAGAAGATTTTCCGATAACTCTAAAGAATTTAATGAAAAATGTTATGAATACACTAAGTTAGTACATCGAGACAAGCTAAATCAAGCTAATTAGTTATAATCTACACTTTAGCTAAAAGCTAAATGTTACTGTGGTGTAAGCTAGTTAGTAATAGAGTAAAAGTTAGCCAATTATAAGCTAAAACGATTATTGAGGTGAACAACACTGAAGAGGCAGATGAAAATTTGTTAGCTGATTTTAGCTCTCAATTTGGTAGAAAAAACACGAGGATGATGAGTAGTCATTTTAGCCATAAGCTACTTGAGCTAGACATTATATCTGCTCCTATAAGAAGGAATAATATTACTTGTAAAATAATAGATTTTGAAGAACATTCTTCAAAACAAAATTACTCTACTACCAAGGTAGACTACTTAGATAAGTGTGTACTAAAGTTAAGAGTTACTAGAATTGATAACTGAGCAAACTTAACTTCAAGCTAGTGGTAATAGCTGAGAAGTGGGTGCTTATCATAAACTAGTAATGAGATATGAAAATAGTGTACTTAATCTAAGCTAGTAATGATAGCTAAGAACTTACTTTTAACTAGTAATGATAGCTGAGAAGTGAGTGCTCACTATGTAGTGATGTATCCAAAGCTTAAATAATAAGTGAGTTATTTGCTTAAATGATTGAGTTATGTAATGTGTGACACATAAAAGGTTATGACATGTTAATATGACTGATTAAACATAAACCTAAACATAAATAACTCAAGTCATAAATATGAAAAATGTAGAATCAAATATTAATTAGAGCCCAATCTAGTTAATATCTCTAGCATTAATTCACAATAATGTCGGTGAATTATTATAAAAATAAGCTAGAAATAAAATGATAAAGTGAGTACATATGCACTAGAGACTGTTATACATGCTTGTTGAAAAACGAATATGGAACCTTGAAAGGTAGTTGAGGTGAAGTATTTAGTATATGGTATTTTCAGAGTTGAAAATCATAATAAATACATCAAAGATAAAATTTCATGGAGATATTATCGATAGATAAAATTTGATATGAGTTACCTCAACTTAAGAGAAATACTTATAAATGTGGGGGGTTCCAAGTCCTAAGAATTTTAGGATATAATCAAAAATCATTTAAAGTATTATAACAATAGTGCATGTTATTTCTTACGAGGAAAATATTATGGAACAACTAGAAGAGTTCTTTTTCCAGCTAAAGAGCTTGGTTATTTGTTCCAGTTGAAAAGTCAAGTGTGCAAGCTTATAAGTTCTTGAGTGGATTAAAGCAAGAATTGAGACAATGACATAAATGTGATGCATAAGTCATTGTATGCCTTAAAAATTAATGATATACTAATTAGTATATTTGATATGAAAGATTTAACATCTAATAACATAGTATATTTTCAATAGAGTGATATTGAGATAATACTAGTTATGATAACAAAAGTCTAGCTAATTGTTAACCTTAAGGACTCCATCCAAGGACAATCTAGAAGTTTTGATGATAATAAACCATTAATGGTGTTTAAGGATTAATGTTTACATTGAGTGTTATAGATGATTTACATTCAAAGAAGAGCATCAATGAAGATCATAAAGACCATTCCAAGTATTTCATTACTCAAGATCATATCTATGGAAAGCAAATGAGATAAAGGAATATGAAGTTGCAAAGAACCAAATGCAAAGTCCATCCAAAGATAGCTTGGACTACAACGAGTAAGAAAGCAACTCAAAGAAATGAAGAAAACAAGTCTACCTAAAAGCTTACATGATCATGGACAAAGCATGAAGAAAGGGGTAGATAGGATGGTGAGCCTTAGGAATAAATGTCAAAGTATTTATGAAACCATTTGAAGCTCATCTCTATAGGACCATGCATATCATATCATCATTTATATGTTCCTATATCCGTTAGCAATAGACTATGCATTTCATCACATATATATTTGCACATGAAGTCATTGCTAAATAATGAGTTAGTTCAAGCTTGCTTAAGCTTTGAAAGAATTCATCACTTGTGCAAGAAATACTAAGACCATGCCCATCAATCATATTTTTATATTGGTCAACAATTAAGGCATATGAAGCCTTCATTACCATGAGTTGGTAACGGACATTAGGATCCCAGAATGCGCATCATGAAAAACTGTGTTTTTGGCTAAGTGTGAAAAATGAATTTTAAAAATAATGATTATTTCAAAATAATTTTTCCTGGTAAAAACTCTTTATACTTCAAATAGCCTAAACTGATTTTATCATAATTTTTGACTAAGTCTACATTGATCTACATAAGGATTCATTTTTACCAAAATTGTCAGAAATCCAAATTTATACTAAAATTGAATTTTTACATTTTGATTTAGTTGGATTTCAATTTTCTTATATTTTTATTGAATCCAAATGGAGGGTACTTCCTTATTTAAATTGTAAACTTAAAGTATCCTGTAGAAAAACTGTCATCTGTTATCTTAGAACATTTTCTAAAGTAGCAGTTTTTCTAGAACAGCCCATTTCGGCAGATCGAAATGAATTGGCAATAAATACTTGTCAATCGATATCTAATGGAAATTAGGCAGTAATTAGGCTAGTTTGAAAGTCACAACTGGCAGACCGGTTGGTCATTTCAGATGACCGAAATGGAGCACTCAGCAGATATTATCTCATTTCGGACGACTGAAATAAACCTTATTTCAGTTCAGTCGACCGATGTAAATCCAGATCTGATTCAAACGGCTATTTTGCTTCGAGCCTTGTGCATAATAGCTATATTTTTGAATTGGCTACATTAAAACTCTATAAATAGAGTTGGGGACTTCGGGATTTAGTGTTGCTACCATAAAGAAACATTATATAGCATCCAAAGAGCTTTTGTTCTTATATTCATACATCCCATATCATTAGAAGAGTATTGATCTTCAATCTATTTATATATATACTCTAACGTGAGATGGAAGTTGTATATCAAATCTGTGAGAGATATCTTTGTACTGAAATTCTGATATTCAAATCTGTTGTAAAGCCTAAGAGATCGTGTTCTCTTAGCAAATGAAGAAAAAACAAGTTAGCTTCAATTTTTAAAGGTTGGTGTGACTTAAAAGAAGACTAAGGGAATGTTGTTCTCTTAGCAAGGAGTTGCTTCATGTAAAGGTTTGCTCTCCACCCATAAGGAGGTGCACTAGTGGATTGAGAAGTCTTAAGAGGGGTCTTGAGCTGAGGAGTAGGAGTTTCCGAACCTCGCTAAAAGCGCCGTGTGAATGTTTGCAAATTTATCTTCCCTTTTCTCCTTTACATTTATGCTATTAATTGCTTATGTCTATATATATATTTTTATTTAATTTTTGATAAGTTATGTCTATATATTGCTTATTGCATAATTGTTAGAAGGCTTTTACTCAAATTTGCACAACTGAAAATTGGCCATTGTTTACCATAGACTCTATTCATCCCCCCTCTAGAGTCAATACTTGGGCAACACTAACTTTTGTAGATGAAAATCGCAAATATAAATACTAGTCAAAGTATATCATTGGTTGAGATTACAAGACATCTTAATAACTGTGTGTAATTGCGCATTTTCAATCTAGGATAGGATCACTGAAAAATAATAAAATGGGTAGTTGATATACACCCTAAATCTAATATTACATAGATTGAGGTATCTAACTAAATTGAAGGTATAACAGTGATGCAATCTAGATGAAGAATGTTAAAGACTTCAAATCCAAAAGTGGATATGTCTTTAATATTAAAGGTGTAGTTGTATGTTCTTTTTAAAGAATCAAAATTAGAAACTTTAAATAAGTCAAACAGAAAAGTCAATAGACTTAACTTAAAGGAAATTTCAAAACAAGTCTACACCTATGCCACTAAAGAAAATGATATTGTTAACAATGAGCAATTTTAGGGCATAAAGTATACAGTAGCTCTCAATTGGAGAAATCTTTGCAGAGTGTAATATTTTTAAACATAACCTTATGGCCACATATAAAATTGAGGGTTGTACTAGAGAGTAATTGTATAAATCATCGACGGAAATGGGGTTAAAGCCGAAAGCTAACGAGTCACCTTAATAGAAACCCAATCTAGCTGACTGGAGATCCTAAGATCTAGGTTCAAAGGGATAATAGAAATTCTGAGTGACTCACCAAAAGCACTGGGAAGATATAAATCTTCTGCCCAATCTTCTGCCCATTTCTATGATGAGACAGTGCTACCTACAGCAAGGATTAAGATAAGCTACACTTTTAATGACTCTTATACCTTGAAAATTTATGTGGGTTATGGTAGAATACTTTTAATAAGAAGTCACCTATATTAGTTTGAAGTGGGGCTGCTTCTATGGGAACTATAAAGGCTAAGTTTTCTAAACCACTTATGAATTCCAGGAGTTGTTCAGAGCCAAAATTAACATAACAATTGTGATACCCCTAGAATCCGAGACATGGGTTGATCAGGCCCAAGCCCAAACCCGAGGAAATATCAAATAATTAATATTTAAAAACGAACACGGAATACAAAATTGAATTAAGAAATAAAAATTAAGGCTGAAAAGAATACTAATTAAATAACATCCTCAAAGTATTAATGTTAAAATCCAATAATCCAAAACCTCCATTATTTTACAACTCGGGAATCCATCTAGTGGACCCCTAATAAAAACCAACTGAAAATAAATAACTGAAGATAAAATCCAACTCTAAAACATGGAATAGAATCCTACGTCGTCAGTAGAGTGAATGATAGTCTTTGCTCAGCACGATCAAGTCTAAGACTGAAACTGTCCGATACCTGAAAAATATAAGAGTTTGTCAGGCCCACGAATAAGTTCTAATCTAACTGTAATCCATATAGTATACGCAAATACACCCTAGATATCTCAACAATATCTATCTAGTCCATATATATATATATCCACACTAAAGGATTCACTGGATTACAAAAGGGTCTCAACTTGAATAGAAGGCAACATGCAAAAACGTACTCAAAGGTGGGCATGAGTACCTAGATTTAACAGGGTACACCTCAACCTATGATAGCTAGCTACGCATCCACTGCATATATGCGCCATAACCATCGACTATGAGACTCAAGCTCATATCGTGGTACCATAATCATATAACTAAAGTCCGTCCAAAATCATAGTATGTCACTCAATTGTTCATTGATCTGATATACAATTCATAATCCAGTTAGTCACTCAACTTATTCAGTTGATATGACTTAACTATAACCAACAGTTAATCCAGGTGGTTACTCAACTTACTCAGTTAATTTGACCCAAAATATAAGTAGGATTCAATTTTTACAATCCATTCCCTTATTCCAATAGGGTAGGTCTTAAAATTCTGAGCTAAGCCATCCCTAGTATGCCACCGTCCCATACCGGTGCATACAATCCACAACATCCAGATAATTGGCAGAATTTAAAACAATAATTTAGCAATTAAAGTCCAAAACCATGTAAATTACAGACCATAAATAATAGTATGACAATTTAAATATAGAACCATAATCCAGGTAATTGCAGAATAGTGTATAATATTTCAGCAATTATATCCAATCCTTAACTCATGTAATTGCAGAAAAAGACAAATATTTCAGCAATTAAAATCCAGAGTATGCATAGGTTAAATCTGATAAATAAATAACCTTACTGTGCATTTAAAACAAGATTTAAACTCATGCTATAATCCATTAATTCGCCAAATTAAACTAAGCGATTAATTTCCCTCCAACCGTTAACAGCATGCAAAGTTGTATACTTTTCTACTGTTCCATCCATTAGCCTACGGGTATAATTTATGCCATATGAGGTTTTAATAATCCATGAAATTTCATTTAAAACCCTCAGTACATTCCCACAAATATTTTAGAATACCAAAATCGTCCCAAACAGTGCCCAAAAGTCCAGTTTTCACGAATATAAGGGAGCCTGCTCTTAAACTTGTAGAGCAGGCTCCAAACAATCATTGAGTAGGCTCAAATCTTTCTTGGAGCCGACTCCTTTGCAAAGAAGCCGCCTCCTTTAAAAATTGGAGCCGGCTCCTTTCAATGGAGCCGCCTCCATTGAAAGGGGAGCCGTCTCCACTCTTCCCAGTCTCTATTTTTTCCCTTTTTGGCGAATTCCAAACCTTCTGTTCCTCTTTAATATTGAACCTAAGAATCTTATTTATACCTAGTAGCATCCCAATTATTTTTTTACAATATTTGGAATTAATTACAGTGATTAAAACTTCTACCGATTTAACATGCTTAAAGAACAAACTGAAACACAGACATGCAAGAACTGTAACAGAATTGATTCCACGCATACAGATCATCAATATAACATATAATAAACATGTACGTTAATGATTAATTGAACCCTAGAGACTAACTAGGTGCACAGCACATAGGCCAACGGGAGAGAGAAAAAAAAGAACTTACCTGTGATTTCAGTTATGAAATCTTGGCGTCGTCTCTAAGTTTCCTGCAATACTGAATATCGTCAAGCCTTCTATGGTTCTGTTTTAATCCACCACAACACCTCTTTGGTCTTTTCTGTTTTCTTCCTTGGTAGCCCTAACTATGCCTGTGTTCTTTCAACCCTCTCTTACATGAACAAACTTTAGGTTATGTTTTCGTGTTATGTTCTTAAAACCCTAAACCACCGTAATGATATATTTATAGGCTTAGAAACATACAACCCTAATTCTAACTAAAACCCTAGTCCATGTATAATTAGAGACAGAACCCTAATTGCATCCTAGTCGGCACAATGTGAATTTAAAAGAAAAGAAACTCAAACTTAAAACAATAAAAGGAACTCAATAATTAAACGAAAATAGTTAATTCAAATAAATAAACAAATAAGACATTTAATTCAATTATAACACCCCAATTAAACCAATTAAGTAAACAATTAAATTAAATAACATTTAATCCATTAATGAAAACAACAGTTAAATACCAAATAAAAAATAAACCATTCAAAATGCAATAAAATACATATTAAAAATGCCAAGACTATTCTTTTAAAATTAAGGGTATTACAACAATGATAACCAACTCTGTAAGGAAAGGTACAGTGTGTTTGCTATTGTATTGGTGTACACAAATGACTGAATAGTTCAAGACATCACGTTCACTGGTTAGCCAGTAAATCCAATAGTAATACACTAGGGAATGTTCAAGGCCAAAAGCTACCTATCAAGATGCAGTAACTTTCCAATTATACTCTCTCTAGTGTCTGCATTATCATTTACATTTTAACAGCTAATTTCCATTCACGTAGGGAATTGTTAAAAAGGTGTCTGAATGTAACTTGCCTGCAATGTGTCTATTTAGACTGTAACATGTGAATGTCAACTATATGCTGTTGCAATGTGATTATACCAGAGTGATATACGTTAAAACAAGGCAGTTGTAGGCCAAACCTATGAAAACTGGGTGCTTGCAACAACGTATCCTTTAATGGAAACCTCACCCGGTCCTATAAATCCTTGTTGGTTGAGAATTGTGTATGTCATCGACATACATTCAGGTTACACCTTCACCATGCTATTTAGGGGTTCATTGGATTGAACAAGTGCACTAGCCAATTGTGAATTGGAAAGACACAATTCAAAATTTATGTTTGTTCAATGTGAACCGCACCCAAAGTGAATAGGTGTGAAAGGTAGTTTAAACTATATTTTGTAGAAGGGATGCGAGTAAAGGGACATGTCCAATAACCAAGAGGCACGAGTTTCTCTATAAATACCCACCATTGGTTGCCATTTAAAGTGAGCAATTTATTATTCTCTCCCTCTCTCAAGATGAACCCATCCCAAGTGGGTGTGGGTTTAAGCCATGGTCAAGTGGTTTGAGTCACTTAGGCCCAAAACCAATTTCATTAAGCCATATTAAATTTGGTCCGGGCCATTTGGTTCGGATTGCACCTAATTTATTATTTATATAGTATAAATGCATTTTTGAGTCAAAGAGAGTATTACACGGAGGAGATTCGCCGTATCCACGAATTTGAAGTGCTGCTACTAGTGGATGTCGACCGTTGTATCTTGGGAGACAAACGCCATAGAGCTCGTTAGTACCATGCGGGTAGTAAATTGTCTAAGGACATGGTATCTAACACTAGCCTCGGTCTAGATTCTTTATTTTTTATTATTATTTAATTGTATTATTCTGCATGTTTAATTAAATATTGAATTATATGTTTAATTAATTATATTTAATAAATTATTAATTATTTTATTACATATTAATATTTAAAATATCTTTATATTTTAAATATCATATGAAGCATATTATTTTACAACAATATATATACATAGCTAATGGTGCTAAGTGTGGTGATGTTTTTATCATGGAGTAGTGTAGTTGGACAGACAAGAACTTTATGATGTCTTTGATGGGATCCATTGGGTTGAAAGGTTTCCAATTCAAAATTTTGTAAACACTTATTATACCATAAAAATAAGGTTTTCAATTCAAAATTTTGTAAACACTTATTATACCATAAAAATAAGGTTTTCAATTCAAAATTTTGTAAACATTTATTATACCATAAAAATTCTTAATCACATCGTATAACTTGGACCATTTAATAACTTCTCGAAAGTCAAAACATATCATGCAAATAATTGTCATTCAAATATATACTTGTTAGAAAGGTAATTTGGTATTATGGACCATAGAATGAAAGGAAAGAGAAATTATTACATCTATCGGGAGTACACAATTTGACCAATAACAACTTTAGTAAACAATTAAGCTTAAAAATCTTCAAGCAAAAATCTTTATGAATTTTAAGAGTATAAATTATAATTTCAAGAGAATTAATTATATTTATTTTAGAATTCACAATTTTTGGGGGTAGTCAAATAAATTTTATTAACAAAATATCCAAAACCAATTCTATTACACTAAACAAACCTCAGCAGTATTTGTTGGAATTGAAAACCATGCAATCATTAAATTAAAATATGGCATGCTATATGACATTCGAGTCATTGAAATGCTGAAATCACAATATAAATGCGCCAGTTAAAAAAAAAAATAGGTCCTATTATTTTCCGGCAAATAAAAATAAAAAAAATAAGGAAATGAAAAATTATGAAGAAAAAAGTGACCTATTTTATGAAAACAAATGAAAGTAGTAATGATATCTATTTAAGTCGGTTTTAAATTAGGATATTAAAGAAGTCAATAATATCATTTTTCAAAAAAAAAATTATTGTTGTCTCTTATACTCCCACAATCCCATATTAGTTATCCATTAATTTTTTTTTTTTTTTTTTTAAAAGAACTTCTTAAATGAACATGCAATTAATGGACGGTCTCCTTTTAAAATTACTAATTTTTCCTCTCAAGTTTAATGTACAATTCTTACGAAAAAATAGTTGGGTCAACCAATTTTAACAAGTTAACCCGGTTTAAAATACAACAAACCCATTTTGATTAATCTCTCTCACACACACTCTCTCTCTAACAACTCCAACTTACCACACCAAGATTCGCATAATCACAAAAAGAGGGATAGAGAGTTTCTGGAAGAATTTCTTAAAATACTCACATATTTAAGGCTTTATTTAATCTACAAAGGAAACAGTCCTTCCATGGTTTTTTCCCCAGGTGTTTGAGTAAAAGGTAAGTATGAAGAAGATAGTGAACAAACTGGTGATGAGATATGTGTTTGGTACTGTGCATTTACTTTATATATGAATTGAGGTTGAATTAGGGTTTCATAAAAGGAAAAAAAAAAAAAAAAAAAAAAGAAAGAAAAAGATGAAAGATGATTAGGGTTTGGAAGAGATTTGGAATATTTGTAAAAAAAAAAAAAAAAAAAAAAAAAAAATTGAGGTGTTATATGCATTAATGCCTTTCAAATTTAGCATATTCTGCCAATTAACATGACATTTATATGCATTAATGCCTTCCAAATTTAGCATTAAAGTTCCACTATTTGGGTATCCAATTGTATTGCCAAATATATATATTTCAAAATTTATTACAGAATATATTAATATGCATTGCCTTATAAATTTAATAATATCATAAGTTTTGAAATAATAATAATATCATAAATTTATGATGTTATTATGCTAAATTTAATAATAGCATTAAAGTTCCACTATTTGGGTATATAATTGTATCGCCAAATGTATATATTTCAAAATTTATTTGTGTAGTATTTAGAATATATTAATATGCATTGCCTTACAAATTTAATAATATCATAAATTTTGAAATAATAATAATATCATAAATTTATGATATTATTATGCTAAATTTATTTATTTATTTTTGGTTAAAAACGCTAAATTTATTGTTATGCTAAATTTATTATAAATTTAATAATATCATAAATTAATATGCATTGCCTTATAAATTTAGCATAACGTCCCACAATTGGAGTATATAAAGAGAGAACTACAGAGCCCATCATATCTTATAGTTGCCATACTAGCAAGACTATGAAGACAACTTCACTCAAATTGGCTTTCTTACCAGTACTCTTGTTTGCTGCATTTGGTAATCTCTCTCTCTATATATATATATTATAGCTTTGTTTGGCAGGTGCACGTGGGATGGGAAATTTCACATGCCTGGTGATGGTGTATTATGGGATTTTTTTTTTTTTTTTTTTAATTACCTTTTTCTCACCTTTTATACAAACTAATTTTGATTTTTATACGTGCATATAAAACATAAACTCGCATTTATGTGTCAAGGTTGAACAACGTACTGATTTTAATTATCTTCATGTGATTGAAATTACTAGCATGTGGTGTGGGAGCTGAAACAAGAAAGCTAAAAGTAGAGCAATGGGACCATCAGGATGGATCCAAGTTTGCAGGCGACCTGACCACAATCGGATTGAAAAGAACCTTACCAGAGTGTAACTTTGACTGGGATTGTTATAGTCAATGGAACAAGTGTGATCATAAACTGTGTTATGCAATTACTTGTTTAAATGGCCAATGTGTGTGTACATGTACCGCGAAAAAATCTGTTGGATTGCCTGTTAATTAAATTTCCTTCACTTTGTATGAAGGAATCAGTATGCTTAATAAAAGAATAATAATTTTGTATTATCCATTGGCAGTAATTGTTAAGAATGCTCTGAGATGCTGGAATTGAACTAGATTAGGTGGGTCCATGGAAATTGGAAGATGAAACTATCTCTACAATTTTGTTTGAAATTTAAATATATAAGTACAAGAATTGTGGGCAATGGGATGGGATTATTAGGGATGGTTTCAAAATTGTCCCAAAAAGGTATAATTTTTGGGATGGCAAGAGGTGTCCCTAATGAACCCCCTAAAAGAACCAAAATTTAGCGCCATATTTATATTTTATTTTAATAAAAAAATTATCGAAATAGCACCAATTATCAAAATAGCACCGTCCTAGATTACATACTGAGTAATTTTACAAAACTATCCTTCTAAAACGATATAGTTTTGGTCAATTAATATATATATATTTTGGGTAATTTACACAGACCTTCCTTATGGTTTGTCATAATTACAGGCAGCATCCTTCTTGTTTCGAAAATTACGCGGACCTCCCCTACTTTTGAAATATCCTACACGGACCTCCCTTATGTGTGACGGACCGTTAAATACACTGACGGAGTTGTCAAAATTACTAAAATACCCTCTTTTGGCATCTGAAATTACAAAACTACATTCTCCATACATCAGCTTCTCAGTTATACAACTATACATTCATTTGGAGGGAAAACTGCCATTAATTGTAATACCCCTAATTTTAAAAGGATAGCCTCGGCATTTTACTTATTGTTTTATTGCATTTTATTTTTATTATTTGCTTATTCACTGGTTTGTTTGGTATTTGTTTGGTTTTATTTGAATTAATTTGTTATTTGGTTATTTAATTGTATTATTTATTTTCTTTGAGTGAATTAATTGTTTTACTTGTTTAAATGATTTAATTATATTATGTAGTTTATTTACATGAGTTAATTGGGTTATTAATGTTAAATTAGGGTTTTCTTCTTTTGTGAAATCACGTATTGGCCGACTAGGGTTTAGTTAGGTTTTTCGTCTCTAATTACACTTAGACCTAGGTTTTTATTAGTGCCTATAAATACATGTAATAAGTCTGCCTAGGGTTTTAGAACCCTATTCACAACAGTGGAGGCAGAGAGACGTAACAGAGAATTGTGAGAAAACAACAGAGAGATTACAGTTGGGATTTCGACTGTGAATTAAAGGACGGACTTAAAAGGAGGGAGTGTTGCTTATGGATTTAAACCAGAGCAATAGGAGGTTGACAGTGAATGGACGTCGTCGGAAAACTTAGGAAGACGGCGACGAGGTTTTTGATTCAAAAATCTCACAGGCAAGTTTTATTCTTTCTCTCTTCCCTTGCCCTATGTTTTGTGCATACCTAGATGATCTCTAAGAGTTTAATCAGACATTAAAGGAATCTTGCATGCTTGGTAGATGTTAATTTAATCGTCTGTATGTGTTTAAATTAATATGGTATAGTTCTTGCGAAGTTATATTGCAGTATTTGATAAGCATGTTAAATCGTTAGTTGTTTTTTTTATGGTTCTTTTTAATACAAACTGTTTTAAATAAGGGACTGGGACGATACTGGATATAATTTAGACTGTTAAGATCAATATTTATGAAGAACAGGAGGGTTGGAAGCGGCCGGAGATGAAGCAGACGAAGGTAAAAGGTTCAGGGTTCTCAAAGAGGGAGAGAGCTAGCTCCATGGAAGAGGGACCCGGCTCCCTCAAGTGTAAAGCCGGCTCTGGGGGGTTTAGAGTTGACTCCCACCCCTCTAGAGCCGGCTCCAAGGGGCATGGAGCTAGCTCTATGCTTGGTTGGAGCCTACTCTTAAGTTTTGAAAGCAGGTTCTCTTATGTTGATACGTTCTGGGTTTTTCTTTGGGCGCTGTTTGGACGGTTTAAGTATTCTGAATTGTTTGGGAGTATACTGGGGGTTCTAAATATAAATTTCATGGGATATTAAACCCTATAAATGCATAATTTATTCCATATTGCTAATAAAATGAACAGTATGAAATTAAGCAACTGTGCATGCTGTTAACAGATAGAAAGGATTAAATTGTTTAATTTTGCTTTAACAATTTAACGGACTGTAGCATGACTATAAATCTTGTTTTGGATGCACGCTAGGGTCATTTATTTATCAGACTTGATCTATGCTTACTTAGGATTCTAATTGCTGAAATAATAAATTTTGTTCTGCAATTACATGGATTATTGTTTGGGTTACTAATTGCTGAACTATTAAACTATGTTCTGTCAATTACATGGATTTATATGTTGGATTTTAATTGCTGAATTATTATATTTAATTCTGTCAATTTTATGGGTGTTATGGGTTGTATGCACCGGTATGGGACGGTGGCATACTAGGGATGGTTTAACTCAAAACGCTAAGACCTACCTTATTGGAATAAAGGAATGGATTGTAAAATATTGAATCCTACTTATAGTTAAGTCAGATCAACTGAATAAGTTGAGAGACTAACTGGATTATAAATCGTATGTCAGATCAATGAACAATTGGATGACATACTCTATTTTTTGACGGACTTTAAATATATGATAATGGTACCACGATATGAGCTTAAGTCTCAGGATTGTTGGTTAGGGAGCGTATATACATTGGAATGCGTAGCTGGCTATGACGATTGAGGTGTACCCTATTAGGTCTAGGTATTCATGCCCACCATTGGTGCGTTTTGCATGTTGCCTTCTATTCAGGTTGAGACCCCTTTGTAGTCCAGTGAATGTCCCTTAGTGTGGATATATATATATGTATGGACTACATAGATATTGTTGAGATATCTAGGGTGTATCTGCGTATCAGGTCTCCGTTTTGATTGTTAGTTAGAATAAAACTTGTTCGTGGGCCTGACCCACTCTTATTTTTCAGGTGTTTGACGGTTCCAGCTTTAAAGCTTGATCGTGTTGAGCATAGACGGTCATTCACTCTACCGATAACGTAGGATTTCATTCCATGTTTTAGATTTGGATTTTATCCTCAGTTGTTTATTTTTCAGTTGGGATTTTATTTAGGGGTCCACTAGATGGATTCCCGAGTTGTACTCTTGGAGGTTTTGGATTGTCAAATTATCTTAATTATTTAATTTTGAGGATTTCATACTTAGGGATCTTTCAGCTTATTATTTTATTTCTTAATTCTTTTTGTATTCTGTGTTTATTTATATGATATTCCTTCGGGTTTGGGCTTGGGCCTGATCAACCCATGTCTCGGATTCGAGGGGTATCACATTAATTGTGTCTGTTTCCCAAAGCAGCGTCTTTTCATCTGCCTTACCAAACTGGTGCCGTGTATTGTGAACACTTTGAGAGAGAGAGAGAATGAATGAACGTTTGGTTAGGGTTTGTGCATATGAAAGATTAATCAAAGATCGCATCAACAAAGGAGTTCGTTTCCTATATTTGGCAACAAATCCAAGTTCGTATTTGCAAAGAATGAGTTATGGTTTGCGCATTTGTGAATCTGAAGTGGTCTGAGGTATGTGAAAAGAATTTTCTAATCAGTATTTAGGGTTTTTGTTTCTAATTACTCTCTATTTAGTTTAGGTTATGTTAAAATTTATACTCTGTTTTTAAGGTGTATGTTTTTTTTATTAATTCTGTATTTAGTTTAGGGTTTATGTTTTTTATTACTCTATATATAGTTGTTTAGGGTTTTGTTTTCTGTTTATTGTTAACTCTATTAAGCCAAATAAGGCTTTTATAATTGAAATTATGTGTAATTTGATATTAGTTGTTCCATCATATTGTTTGTGGTAAATTTAGTTAATTTGTGTTTATAATTTATATTTAATTTTGTTATAATTTTAATTGTTACAGCGATGGAATCAATTCATGATACTGTTATTCACTACAAGTAGAACCTAACTTTTATAACTGGTGTGAATCCAGATTTTTATAGCATCATTGATTTTGTTAAAGATGTAACAACAGTAGCTTTATCTCATATTCCACCTACTGTCCCTTTGTCACTGTTTTTGTCTTGTGTTGTTCCTGGGTCTTCTGCTAAAATGCATGTGGATAGTGATAAAGATGTGCTAGAGATGTTTAAAGTAAATGCTAGTAAGAGATTGATAGACTTGTATATTGACAAGGTTGTGACTGATGTAAGTCCTGAATTTGCCTCAATTGAGACGATGGAGTTTGATGATGGGGAGTTTGATGATAAGACATTTGATGACAGTAATGTCAATGACAATGATGACAATAATGTCAGAGAAAATGAGACCAATATAAATAAGAACTATCAGCATGAGGATGAGTATGATTTGGAATATGATAATGATGTATTTGGGTTTAATTATGAAGATGAAGAATGGGAAAATAGTGGGAAGGGTAAGAATCCAGTTCACAATAATGATGTGAATAGGAATGTGGAGGAAGAAAAGAACCACAGTGAGGATGGTATGTCAAACTATGAATCTAGAGATGAACCTGGTACTAAATCTGATAATGACATGTATGTGGAAGAAGAAGAGTGTGAGATAAATGTTGAACAACAGAAACTGAAACAGCAAGGGGTAGGTACTATGCAAGTTGTTTAAAGGGATTATATTTGAGAGAGGTTTGGATAGAAAGATTAAGTTAGATGAAGGTCATCTATTTCTCAATCTGAACCATTTTAGGGATATTTTGGTTGATTTTTGTGTCCAAAAGGGATGTAATATAAAAAGAGTTAAAAATGAGAAGCAAAGAGTGACTGTAAGATGTGCAGTTCAGGGGTGTCCATGGAGGGTACGTGCTTCCCGTTTGGTAAATAAAGTAACTTATCAACTCAAGACAATTAGAGGTCCACACAATTGTTTGAGGAGTGGCACTGTAAGGGATACAACATCCACATGGATTGCTAAAAAGCTTGGGCAGAGTATAAAAAACAATCTAGGGGTTCCACTTGATGCATTGTATGCAATAGTGATGAGCCAATTCAAAGTTGATGCAAGACCCATGCAACTATACAGAGTTAAAAGGAAAGTTATGGATGAGTTAGAGGGAAACCATGAGGAAGCATACACTTTGCTTCCTAAGTATGCTAATGAAATTTTCAAATCTAATCCTGGTAGTATCATAAAGCTTGAGAGGGACTTGCTTACTATGACATTTAAAAGAATTTTTATGTCTTTAGAAGCTATGCAATCTGGATTCAAGAATGGTTACAAGGGGTTCATTGGATTGAATGGTTGTCACCTAAAGACCCCTTATGGTGGTGTGCTCTTGTCTGCTATATCCCTTGATGGGAATAATGGCCTTTTTCTACTGGCTGTGGCTGTGATGGAGAATGAAGGGAAAAAAAAACTGGAAATTCTTCCTTCAAGAGTTGCAAAATTTTGTTGAACTTGGTCAGGATAGACATCTATGCTTCATGTCAGATCAGCAAAAGGTAAAAACTTAATTTATTACATGTAATTTTTATATCTAATAAGTTACATGAAATTTATATATCTAATTTTTGCTTTTCACTTGTGCCTAGGGTCTTGAACAAGCAATGAGAATTGTTTTCCCACATACAACCCATAGGCTATGTTGCAGACATCTATACAACAACTTCAAAAAGAAGTATCCAAGATTGCTTTTGCAGTCTTTTTTTCTGGAAAGCAGCTAGAGCCTATAATGATTACACATTTAATGAGGCAAATGAGGGAGGTGTCAAGAGAGACTTATAATTGGGTCTTAAAAATAGATGTGTCCAAGTGGTCAAGGCATGCATTTTCTGACCAGGTGAAGAGTGACCATGTCACCAATAATTTTAGTGAGTTATTCAACAATTGGGTTGGGAAGCTTAGGTCTAAACATATTTTAGGCCTGTTTGATGGTATTAGGAGTAAATTGATGAGCATACTCCTAATGAGGGCTGAAAAGGCCAGTACTTGGATAGGATTGATGACTCCAAACATTAGGAAAAAATTGAACAAGTTGATTGATGAGTCTAAATCATGTAATGTTACCCCAGCAGGGCAAGATGAGTATGAAGTCATGAATGAGGAAGGAAAGCATATAATGAAGCTTAGATCAAGGTCATGTGATTGTAGAGGATGGTAGATTTATGGCCTCCCATGCAAACATGCAACTGCAGCTATAACACACAAAAGAACAGATATTGAACAGTTCTGTGATCTATGTTTCTATAATCAAACATACATGAGAACTCATTCTAGTATGATTCACCCAATACCTGATCAGAGAATGTGGAATCTTGTGCATTGTAACCCTGTGGAACTTCCAGTTCCAAGGAAAAAGCCTGGCAGACCAAAAAAAAAGCCAGGATAAGAGATGCAGATGAGCCTGCAACTGCAACTAGTAGCAAATCCCTACAATGCTCACAGTGTGAAGAATTTGGGCACAACAGGAGAACATGCAAAGTGGGTCAACCGAACCAGGTAAATCACTTATAAATGTTTTAATATTAAGTCATGAGTTAATTCCCTTTAACTTGTGACATTATTTAACACTATATAAGAACTTGCAAGGATATACAACTACACTAACAACCAGTTAAGTTGGAAGTGGAACTTCAAGTTTTACCAGTTTAACAGAAGAGGTATAACTTTTTTTTTTTTTTTTTTTTTAATTTTTAAAGAAGAGGTTTAACTTTATTTCTATTTTTCTTAAATAGATTAAGTTTATTTTAATTGTAATCATAGATGATGAGACCTACATCAGTTATTCAATTTGGGTGTCAAAGCTCAACTTTTTCACAACAAGTATAACTTAACAACTTCTCCACAACAATTATAACTTAACATGTATAGCTAATGTCTTTCTTAACTGACAAACTAGCATTGGTTTCCTTTTAATCACAGACAATGAGGAATGCAGGTAGAAAATCCACTGTAAGCACCAACCAAGTTAGAAGAGGGTGTGCAACCTCAAATTAATCAAGAAGCACCAACCAAACTGGAAGAGGGTATGCAAGCTCAAGCTCAAATCAAGCAGGAAAAGGCATTGTAAGCACCAAACAACCTGGACAAGGCTCTGCAACATCAAATCAACCAAGAAGACCCAATGCAGTCAAATTTTAAGTTCAAAGAGGAACTGGAAGAAGCAACCAATCTGGAAGGGACACTTGAAGATGAAGAAGAAAGCAGTTGAAGATGCAGCCATAATATACTTAACTATATAAATATATTTTTGTGGAAATTTATGAAACTTTTGTTGTTTAAGTACTTTGTGGGTAACTCAGTTGTCCAAAAAGAATAGGCAGGTATATAATGGACTTTATGGAGTTGGGATTAACTTTTGGTATAGCTTTTGGACAACTCAATGTAATACTCTGAATTTTATTGCTAAATGATATGGTATGTTTTTTTGGCTAACTTTGTTTGTATGGTATGTTTTGTGGACAATTGATTGTTTGTATAGGTTGTTTATATTTATGGGTTGTTTGTCATATAGGTCTGAATTATTTGTCAATGCAGTTTGTCAATGCAGAGCTTGTCAATGTAAAGTTTGTCAATGCAGTTTGTCAATACAAGTCATATAGTAGTGAAGTCCATGCTATTACCATCATTCATTAAGAACTCCATTAAGAACTGAAGATCATTCAATACAAAAGATAATTACTAAAGGCATACCACCTTCAATATACAACTGAGAAAAATAATACAACTGAGAAAAATGCAAGAAATAAACTTGCATTGATAAACAGCTCATGAATCCAAGGGGTTTTTCAAACATTGCAAATTAAGACCTTATCTCACCAATTTCACACACTGTCTCACCAACCTCAGACCTTAGTACACCAATTTTAGACCTTAGTTTACCAATCTCAGAACTTATCTCAGCAACATGTGTCATAATCTCAACAATTACATCTTCTTGGTTACATGTAGTAGAGTCCACCACATCGTCTATAATGCAACTTATTGGATTGCACCATTCCCAAACACCACAAGTTCTAGTTAGACAAACATAATACAACTTCCCCTTATTGTTACAATCATTAGAACCTGTGACCTTAATTACACATTTTGTTTTTGATCTACATTTGCAATACAAATCCCTATACCTTAAATCACCCAAGCTTGAAGCTTTTCCCTTTGAACTTGTAGACATGTTTTCAAAAATAAAAATCCAGATATTTGAAGAACAAATTGTAACCCACAAGACCTTCGCTATTCTCCAAATATTTGAAGAACAAATCGTAACCCACAAAAATGAAATTTTCAAATTTTTGAAGAACAAATTGAAAATCCAGATATTTGTTTTGAAGATAACAAATCGTAACTCAGAATTCAGCCTTTAATTTGTATATGAACAAAACTTACCCAAATGTTACAGACAGAAGAACAATCTTCTTCTTTATCGTTTTTCTTCAAATTACAGAACAATCTTCTTCTTCTTCCTTTCCAAAGCTCCCAACACTTGATTTGCACAACACAACCAATATGGAGCAGCTTCTCACAATGGTAACAACTTCATCTTCTTCTTCTCTTCAGCCCTAAAGAACCGTCATGTCGCACAACGATTATATATGTGTCTTATATATATATATATATATATATATATATATATATATATATATAATATGATATAAATATAATATGAAACAATACAGGCAAGGGTATTTTCGGCATTTCATGAAAAATAGTAGATGACGTTATCAATTTCTGTCGTTGACTGGCGTTGACCGTAACGGAAGGGAAATCTGTGTAAGATATTTTTAAAAATAAGAGAGGTCCGTGTAATTTTCGAAATAAGAAAGGTGTTGCCTATAATTATGGCAAACTATAAGGAGGTATGTGTAAATTACCTATATATTTTTACCCACAAGGGACACTTGCGCAGAACCCTCTTAATTAAACTTGTTCTGCTCTCTTTCTGAAGGCTTGCCCTAGCTCTTCTCCTTCCGTCCTCTCTCTTAAACGATGATGATCCCTCTGCCTTTACATGACATCTAGTGGTGAAAAACTTGTATGGTCTTCCCAAATATGGATTTCTTTCTTTTCAATTGAAGTCATTGCCAACTGATTTTCTCTTTCTCAAAGTGGGTATTGTCTTGAAGAGCCCCCAACAACAGCAGCCGGAACGATCTTTCCTGATATCCTCTGCTCTCCTATCGACGAGTCCTCACCGTCTTCAACATCAATCCCACCGCCGGTAATTTTCACTACTCAATTCCCTTATTTCCCAATTAATGAACCCTAACTGCTTATACATTCACTATATACACGCATATACACATATAATTAACATGAATGCTTTAGACGCACAAAACTTGAGTGTTTGCTCGTACAAGCGAGGATTTGGGCTGTGGTAATATTTTTACTGTTATTTGAATCTGCATTTTTTTCCTTCTATTTTTTTTTTTTTTTTTTGGGAGTATTGTGTTAATAATTATAATTCTTGAATTTTCTGTATCCCTTTATGATTTTTAAACAGCATTTGCAACTCGAAGTCATCAAAAGTTCTACTGTTGCAACAAACTTCTCTTATATTCATATATTTGAAGTGGCTTATAGATGTACCGTAGAAATGGTATTCTGATGTGTTTTATATCATCTTTCCTCCGGATAGGGAAGATTATGAAACCAACTTACATATGAGAAGGTATGCATAATTACGCTAGTTCTATAAATAAAAACTGAAAATCTTAAATATTACTAATGATTAGTGATTACAGTGGAAAAATCATAGACATTTTTGGTCGTCGATAGTGCTAGTAGCCTAGCAAATGTGCTGTAAGTCTTGTTACAAGGCCGCATTCAGTGATCATATTGTTCACTGCTTACCTTTGTCTTTCTTGACATTCATTAATTTAATTTTCTTTCTGGAAAGTCCTTTTTTGTGGGTTTTGTTGATTGATCTTAGTAGTATATAATTTGCAGTTTATTGGCTTCTTCTTTGTCTAATTGGGTGAACATCTAATTCAATTCAATTGAGAGGCAGCAAAGTCAGTCCATCAATGGTGAGCAAAGTCAGTCCATCAATGGTGGACAAAGCTTCTTCTTCATCTTCCTTGTTTTTGTGGTCCAAATCTTCATTTTTGAATATTCTTCTGATGGGTTTTAAGGTATTTTTTTTTTGGGAAAAAAAAAAATCATAACAAACTAAATTTAGTATTATTATAAATTATTGGCCTAAGTTGTATCCATCTCCTTTTGGAATTAAGTTTTAAAAAAGTTTTATTGGGGCAAGAAAACAGAATGTCTAAACAAGACTTTATATCCCATTGATCTTCTTATCCACAAGTGGAGTGCAAGTTAGCTGTAAAGCTAATTAATTGATAACTAGAGCCAACAAAACAAAACAATTTTTTTTTTTGATAACTAGAGTGTATCATGTAGATAAGAAGAAGTGCAGAGTATGTGTCCAAGGACAAATGTTATTTTGAGACTATACAGCTTAATCCATAATTCTGACTTTTCCAGTTATGCAGACTTGGTTCCAGCTACACAAGATGTTTAAGAGAGGGTTTTGTGTTTTTTTTTTCTTCTTTCATTTTTTTAGTTATTATATAAAAAATATATGTATATATATATATATATTTATCTGACAAGGAGAAGGTGTCACGCCCCGTCTTGGTGTGCACGAATTGGTTAGAGTGGTGCTGAAAGTCACATTGACTAGGAGAGTGCCTCCCAGCTTACCCCAAATTGATCCAATATCTGGGACTTTTTCCCTAATTATGCTTGACTTACCAGCTATTTATTAAATTTTTATTAGTCACTAAATTGTTTCTTGGGGATTTTTTTTCCAATAATACTTTAAATTCAACAAGTGACTCGATGATCCCTATTATTTTGTATTGCTAATCTTACAGTTTTAAAAATACCAAATTCCAGCTTTATTTTTCAAAAGATTACTGAGCTATTTTAACAATTTTTTGGTAACCAATTGTTATAGAATGCAACACTTTTGTATTGTGTATTTAAGAAAATCTCTAATCCCCAACATTACTGATCCACTTGAGCAACCAAAAATGTTGTCAATTCAATGGATTTGTAAATTTTGTACTAGCTTAAAATGTTTAGTTGAACACGTAAAGTGCCCGTCCTTTATATTTTTGGAATATCCCATTTATCTGTCTTAGTTGATTGGATTGATAGTTTGGAATGTTTTCTATCATTTGCTTGTTTGTTTCGTGCCGCAGATCTTCTCTACAAGGACTACCAGAGCGACTAGAAGTTCAGTGTCACTACTTACTCTTCTACTGGTGTTGTAAGAGTTTTTTATTTTTTATTTTTATTTTTTTTTTCCGTTGCTTCTTAGATTTGTATATTTGCTTTTTTGCTTGGTGAGGCTAGAGTTATCTCTCTATTTATTGTTTTGTGTGTATGGTGTAATTTGTAGAGTATTTTTATATCTGACTCAATATGTTTTGTTCAAAAAGTAAAAGAAACCAGTTCAATAGATTTGATTCATATGTTTTTTATAGCCTTATATATATATGCGTGTGAGTGTTTGTATTAGTTCACATTTAGATAATGAAGTACTAGGAAATGGGGCTTTTGTTTTTGATCTCTTAGGTTTTGGCTTCGTCTAACGTTGTGATATATAGAATGCACATTTCAAGGAAGGGACTGGATGGGTTATGGTGATGCTCGCAAAGCATATGTAAGTTCTGAAATATTTTTTTTTTTTATTTTTCGTAGAACTTAAATTTGAGCTGGTTGTATAATTTCATTTTATGTTTATGTGGTGGTAGTGGAAATCTATTTTGATTCTCAGTGTTATCTTTGCCACGTAGGATGTTTAATATATTTAAGTTTCCTAGTTAAAACGCACATTGGTGTTTGTAAAGATCAAAAGGAAGGCTGAGGTTTTGACTCCTAATAGAACAAACCTAAAAGTAGACAGAAAACAAACCTAATAGAACATGTGCACTAATGTTGTTTTCATGTCTGGCATTTTGGCAGCACAAAACAGAAATAGAAACATTTGTTAATCATGCCCTTAGTATCCAGTAAACAGTTATGAGGTGTGAAGCTTCCCTACAGCACTCTATAAATATCTTATAATGAAACAAGAGGCTTCTGACAGGACAGTTGAGGTGGATGCAAAAACTAAGAGCTCTATCATTTGTTGATTCATGTTACTTCATTTTTTTTGCTTCCAATGTTCTCATTGAAGTTTTCTTTTGGAACTTGTGTGTTGCTATGAAGTTGGACTCACCTCAAGCCTCTTTTAATGCTCCGAATGTCGTCCGATTGAATCGGAGATCTGTTTGCAAATTTTTAGGGGTTCAGCGCACTTCCAGTTCAGAGCAATTTTCTCCTCCTTTCTTGTTTATTTACTTTGTGCTACAATGTGTACTTGTTTAAAGATCTGTCATGACTTCATTCACTTAGGTCTACATAGAAGTTTAAGTAGAGTATGCAAAAATTAGTGCTTTTGATCTCCAGCTTCCACTTCTCATTCTAGGGACTCTTCTCTATTTCTTCCATTTCTAATTTTGGCAGAATTAATAATAGATTAATTTCACTTTCGAGCTTTGAAGAGTTCAAGAATTTTGTTTTGCTTGTAGATTTTGAATCTATAGGATCAACTAGTTGAAGAAATTCAATCCTTAAAGCATAGCACAGCCTCAGTAGTTCAGTACTGCAATAGTAGTTCTGTATTTGAAAATTATTAATATTTTGAGCTTGATCTTTGATCAATTTTTTGGTTCAAGTTCTAGTTTTGGAGGGGCTAATTAGGCACAATTTTCCTTTTTTCTTTTACAACATTCAAGGTTAAAACTGTCAAAGTGCTGTTGAATTGGTGTTCTGCATTTGATAACAATGTGTTTGAACTTCTTAGTAGAGCATAAGCCAAATTTGTCTTGCATAATCATCTAAATCTTCTAACATGACCCCAAACAATTACAACATGACACACACACACACACATATTGTTTCTCCTGTTATCATGCCTTTATGAACTGAATGTAGTTTGTTTTCCATCTAATAATCATATTTTTTAGATGATTTGATTTACTATTTTGTTTTGATTACAATAACCAACTCTTTGATTTGGCTATACTATCAAATTGTCTGAGACTCATGAACTAACTTCAACTTCCCAGGAAAATTTAAGGAACATTTTGAAATTTCTCTGAATAATATATTGTTTATGCCAAATAACTCTGTTTTGTTGTATAGGCTTATGTTGCTCAATGGCATAGGCATGGTATAACAAATTAGCTGCTAATTAGAAAGCATGAACGAGTCTTGGAACTGTTTTCATTCTCTAGCATAACACACTCTTCTTTTGAGTTACTTCAACAAATGGTAGAGAATAAGTTGAAAAAAGGAAGATATTATAAGATTGATTTACAATCACATAATGGAGGAACACAATAGAGTTCCTCATTAGATACCCCTTCTCCTTTTCAGACTTAACATCAATATCCAAGAGAATTTCTACAAGTTTGGTACTTAATCTAACCAATGTAGAGTTGCAACCCTACCAAGTAACCCCACAAGTTGTGCATTGCCTGCCTGAAAACTATGTAATTAACTCCTGTGTGTGGCTCCTAATCAGAATTAGCATCTTCTCATGCATAGTGCACTAACCAAGTAGAAGGAATATATGATGATAGGATCTTAGAACACAAATACACACACATAATCAAATAAAAGAAAAAGGAGCACAAATGGAACAATAAGAAGTGGATAGCTAAAAAAAATGTAGAAGAAACTTGGAAATGCTGACTGTATGGATGAATACCATTTTTGGGCTTACCAATAGCAAAGCATTCCTCTTTTGGTATTATGCCACCAAGTAATTAAGTCAAATAGAATACTTGTCTTGTGAAAATGGTATATATCTTTTCATCTTTCTTTTGTTTGAGCAATTTACAGAATTCTTCTTGCTATATATTGTGTAGAGTACTTGTGATTACTATTATGCTCATTCAAGTTGTATATGCAATTATTTGAAATAATGAATACTATGCAAAAAATAAGGAAACTATTAAATTACTTCATTGACATTTCAAAATGCAGGATAATATGGTGGCCCAATCAAAGGAGCTAGCAGTCCAATTCCAGTGGATAAACAAATATTGGAGAATTGTCTTGGAAAAGGAAAGGGCACTCATTTCCGCGGGTTTGCTTGTGTTCACACAATTTGGCGCGCATCGACCTCTGTTCGGTAGCCCACAACAGTAGCAACAACCATCAACTTATGGACCATTTGGCTGTCTATTAAATAGTCCTCAGCCACCTATGTTTGGGGCATTTGGTCATCCATACCAACCATTTCAATCCGAGGCTGCAATACACGATCAATAATTACTGATTTCAGACATTGATGTTTAGAAACTAAGTTTTTGATAGCATTTCCTAATAGCTAGGCACCTAAATAGGTGGCAGCTGCTGCACCTCTGCCATGTTTGCAAATTGTCCAAAGGCAGTATAAGATAGTTAAGTGCAAGGCCAATAAAGTTTTTGATTAGAAACTAGCATGATGTCATCTTGTGTATTCTTTTTGACTAAGTTTTTGATGATTATATATGATGTTTTTTGGTACTGTTTTGAGAATTGCTGGAAGTGTGATTTGAACTACCTATATTTATTTTAATTAATGGTTATTATTAGTGTTGACATTAAATTTACTCTTCTTTTTTTTTTTTTTGAATGGGTAAGCATACATTAAATTTACTTTGTGTAGAAGTATATTATGAATGGATATATATAGCAGGTAGATTATGAATGGATGAAGTAGCAGATTATGAATGGATAGATATAGCATGATGTATGAAGCAGGCTTTATGAATAAAAAAATAAAAATAAATACATGTCCCAAATCCTCAATTGGGATAGAATAAATTCTCTATTCCAAATACTCAATTAGGACGGAATAAAACTCGAGTTTTATTTAGTCCCAAATGCTCATTTGGGAAGGAACAAAACTCCGCCCCAATTGAGTATTCGGACAGAGTTTTATTCAGTCCCAAATGCTCATTTGGGAAGGAACAAAACTCCGTCCCAATTGAGTATTCGGGACAGAGTTTTATTTCGTCCCAAATAGTCAATTGGGACGGAGTTTTATTTCGTTCCAATTAGTCCGTCCCTAAAGACCTTTTAGGACGCTATTTATGGAGACGGTTGCATCAACCGTCCCAAAAAGACTTTAGGGACGGTTTGGGCAGCTATAGGGATAGTTTTTTGTCCTTGTTGCCTTGAATTCTTGTAGAACACCTATTTCAATTCGTTCTTTATTGAGCTCTAAGTACAAAATTAACCTGAAAACATTTGCTCATTCGCTGCATATTTTGTGTGAATTTTTTCCCCACATATTTTGCATATTTTGTGTAGTTCAAAGAACTTCTCTATCTATCTATATATATATATATACACACACACACACACACACAACTAGCTAATGGTGCTAAGTGTGGTGATGTTCTAATCATGGAGAAGTGTAGTTGGACAGACAGAACTCTAGCATGTCTTTGATGAGATCCATTGAGTTGAAAGGTTTCCAATTCAAAATTTTGTACTCACTTGTTATACTAAGAAAATTAACATTTACATTGCATAACTTGGACCAACTTAATTCTCCGAACCATATAATAACTTCTCCAAACTTATTATGCAAATAATTGTCATTCAAATATGTACTTGTTGGAAAGGTTTCATATATTATTAAAAAAAGGTAATTTGGTACTATGGCACATCGAATGAGAGGAAAGAGAAATTATTACATTTTTCGACCAATAACAGCTTTCATAAACAATTAAGCTTAAAAATGTTAAAGCAAAAATCTGTGTGAATTTCAAGAGAATAAACCAAGTTTAAATATGTATATTACCTGGTTTTGAGATTTTTTAAAACTTAAATGTAATTATGGAATGATAGCATTTGTTTGGCTCTAACTTTTCAAATGAGACAATTAATTTGGACATCCCTAAAAAGAAAGACTACGGAAAGAGGGAGACTATTAATACGAGTGTCACTAATAAAAAAGCACGTTAGTAAAATTTAATTTGCAATAAAGTTATAAATTTACCTTTTAATTAAATATTTTTTTGATAACAATTTTTAATACAATTAAATAGCAATGAAAAACTTACCAAATTAAGTATTATTTTATTCTAATTGTGAATAAATAACCATCAGACTATTAATATGAGAGAGAGAGAGAGTAAACAATAGTAATGCCATTATATATATACACACACACACAAATAAAAAGGGACATACATGCGAGTAAAATCTAATTTATAAATATACCTTTTTTGAAATAGCAATGAAAAAGTTACCAATTATGTATTATTTTGTACTAATTGTGAATAAATAACCATCACAGAGACTATTAATATGAGAGAGAGAGAGTAAACAGTAGTAATGTCACTGTTATATATATATTATATGGACTAGAATCCTTTGCTGTAAACTGGTCATGCTGTACTCATGTTGTAGTTTAAATAACTTCATTTAAGGTATGTTTATTAAAAATGTAATTTAAGAATGAAACGAAACAACCAACTACGTTAATGGTTAAAAAATTAAAAATCAAAATATACTGTTTCCTTTTAATTCAAAATATAGAGCGCTAATTTTTTAGCTACTAAAATTAAATTGAACAAAACAGTGGATAATATGGTTCGTTGATCTTCCTCACCAATCACTGTCTTCCTTCTTGGATTCTTTCGCTCTCAGCTCTTTTAAATCAAAATATATGAGCTCCTAAAATTAAATCGAGTAAAACACTTGGATAATATGGTTCGTTGTTGTTTAGCCGGTCTCCTTCCAATCTTTCTCGCCGATCATTGTCTTCCTCTTTGGATTCTTTCCTCTCAGCCCTTTTAAATCAAAATATAGAACGATTATTTTTGAGCTCCTAAAATTAAATTGAACAAAACACTGTTGGTTGTTGCTTAGTCGGTTTCCTTCCAATCTTCCTCGTCGATCACTCTCTTCCTTCTTGGATTCTTTTTAGTCTTGTTCACAACACCTTTAATCTTGTTATCGATACTTTTTAATCTTATTCTCAACAACTTTAATATTTACATTAAAGGTCATTGAGTGCATTGAGGTAAAGAACTTTAATATTTAATTTTAATCTTTAATCTTGTTATCAACACTTTTTAATCTTGTTTTCAACACATTTTAATCTTTTTATTAACAACTTTAATATTTACCTCAACCTCATTTAATCTTGCTCTCAATATATTTTAATCTTGTTTTAAACACTTTTTAATCATGTTCTCAACACTTTTTAATCTTATTCTCAACACATTTAATCTTGTTTTCAACAACTTTAATATTTACATCTATCTCATTTAACCTTACTCTCAACATATTTTAATCTTTATCTCAACACTTTTTAATCGTATTCTCAACACCTTTAATCTTTACCTCAAAGCCATTTAATCTTATTCTCAACACATTTTAATCTTGTTCTCAACATCTTTAATCTTTACCTCAACGCCATTTAATCTTATTCTCAACACCTTAATTTAATATTGCTGTCAACAATTTTAATATTTACCTCAACCTAATTTAATATTGCTCTCTACATATTTTAATCTTTGTCTCAACACTTTCTAATCTTATTCTCAACACCTTTAATCTTATTATCAACAACTTTAATATTTACCTCAACCTCATTGAATCTTGCTCTCAACATATTTTAATCTTTATCTCAACATTTTTTAATCTTGTTCTCAACACATTTAATCTTGTTATCAACACTTTTTAATCTTGTTTACAACTTTAATATTTACATTAAATGTCATTGAGAGCGTTGAGGTAAAAAAACTTTAATATTTAACTCAACCTCATTTAATCTTGTTCTCAACATATTTTAATCTTGTTATCAATACCTTTAATCTTGTTATCAACAACTTTAATATTTACCTCAACCTCATTTAATCTTGCTCTCAACATATTTTAATCTTTATCTCAATACTTTTTAATCTTATTTTTAACACCTTTAATATTGTTATCAATACTTTTTAATCTTATTCACAACAACTTTAATCTTTAAATTAAATGTCATTGAGAGCGTTGAGGTAAAGATTAATCTTGTTCTCAATGACATTTAATTTTGCTCTTAAGACGTTTTAATTTTGTTCTCAACATATTTTATTGTTTTCCTCAACACTCTCAACCTCATTTAATCTTGTTCTCAATGACATTTAATATTACTCTCAACACAATTTAATCTTTACCTCAACGCTCACAACACATTTTAATCTTTACCTCAACGCCATTTAATTTTTGAGAGATGTTGAGGTAAAGATTAAAGGTGTTAAGATCAAGATTAAAATGTGTTAAGAACAAGATTAAATGGCGTTGAGATAAATATTACAGTTGTTGATAACAAGATTAAAAGGTATTGAGAACAATATTAAAAAGTGTTGAAACAGAGATTAAAATATGTTGAAAGCAAGGTTAAATGAGGTTGAGGTAAATATTAAAGTTGTTGATAACAAAATTAAATGTGTTAAGAACAAGATTAAAAAGTGTTGAGATAAAGATTAAAATATGTTGAGAGCAAGATTAAATTAGGTTGAGGTAAATATTAAAGTTGTTGATAGCAATATTAAATTAAGGTGTTGAAAATAAGATTAAATGGCGTTGAGGTAAAGATTAAAGGTATTAAGAACAAGATTAAAAGATGTTAAGAGTAAGATTAAATGGTGTTAAGGTAAAGATTAAAAGTGTTGAGAATAAGATTAAAAAGTATTAAGATAAATATTAAAATATGTTGAGAGCAAGATTAAATGAGATTGAGGTAAATATTAAAATTGTTAATAACAAGATTAAATTAAGGTGTTGAGAATAAGATTAAATGGCAATGAGGTAAATATTAAAGTTGTTGATAACAAGATTAAATTAAGGTCTTGAGAATAAGATTAAATGGCGTTGAGGTAAAGATTAAAGGTGTTAAGAACAAAATGAAAATGTGTTGAGAGCAAGATTAAATGGCGTTGAGGTAAAGATTAAAGGCGTTGAGAATAAGATTAAAAAGTGTTGAGATAAAGATTAAAATATGTTGAGAGCAAGATTAAATGAGGTTGAGGTAAATATTAAAGTTGTTGATAACAAGATTAAATTAAGGTGTTGAGAATAAGATTAAATGATGTTGAGGTAAATATTAAAGTTGTTGATAACAAGATTAAATTAAGGTCTTGAGAATAAGATTAAATAGCATTGAGGTAAAGATTAAAAGGGCATTGAGGTAAAGATTAAATGCGTTAAGAATAAGATTAAAATGCGTTGAAAGCAAGATTAAATGACGTTGAGGTAAAGATTAAAAGTGTTGAAAATAAGATTAAAAAGTGGTGAGATAAAGATTAAAACATGTTTAGTGCAAGATTAAATGAGGTTGAGGTAAATATTAAAATTGTTGATAACAAGATTAAGAAGTGTTGAGAATAAGATTAAAAAGTGTTGATAACAAGATTAAAATATGTTGATAGTAAGATTAGATGAGGTTGAAGTAAATATTAAAATTGTTGATAACAATATTAAAATGTGTTGAGAACAAGATTACAGATTAAAGGTAAATATTAAAATTCTTTACCTCAACGCACTCAATGACATTTAATGTAAATATTAAACATGTTGAGAATAAAATTAAAAAGTGTTGAGAATAAGATTAAAGGAGTTGAGAACAAGATTAAAAAAAAATTCAAGGAAGAATTAGTGATTGGCGAGGAAGATTGGAAGGAGATCGGTTAAACAACCATATTATCCAGTGTTTTGTTCAATTTAATTTTATGAGCTCAAAAAATAAGCGTTGTATATTTTGATTTAAAAGGGCTGAGAGTGAAAGAATCCTAGGACGACAGTGATCGGCGAGGAAGATTGGAAGGAGACCGGCTAAACAACAACGAACCAAGCATTGTATATTTTGATTTAAAAGGGCTGAGAGCGAAAGAATCCAAGGAAGAAGACAGTGATCGGCGAGGAAGATTGGAAGGAGACCGGCTAAACAACAATGAACCATATTATCCAGTGTTTTGTTCAATTCAATTTTAGGAGCTCAAAAATAAGCGTTGTATATTTTGATTTAAAATGGTTGAGAGTGAAAGAATCCAAAGAGGAAGACAGTGATCGGCGAGGAAGATTGGAAGGAGACCGGAGATAGGAAACAGTATACTTTGATTTTTAAATTTTTAATAATTTACCATTAACGTCGTTGATTGTTCCGTTTCACTCTTAAATTGCCTTTTTAATAAACATACCTTAAATGAAGTTATTTATACTATAACATAATCCATTTACAACAAAGGATCCTACTCGAATAAAAAGGGTCATGCATGTGAGTAAAATCTAATTTATAATATCTTTCGGGGAAAAAAAAAAATCTAATTTATAATAAAGTTATAAATTTACCTTTTTAATTAAATATTTTTTTATAACAATTTTTAATACAATTAAATAGCAATGAAAAACTTACCAAATTAAGTATTATTTTATACTAATTGTTAATAAATAACCATCACACAAAAGTAGATACACACTTACTTATACCTAATGATCAATGAAAAAGAAACTTTTTGTGATTTCTAATTTATTGAATATCATAGCTTATTAAGCTATTTGAAATTAAATTATTATTACAATAGAAATGATCTTGACATACAGAAAATAACCATAGGCATATTATTTTTCCTCACCTACGGTGATTACAATAGTGTTCAGTTAAAAAAATGTATTTCGTCAAAATGTTTTACATCTAATTAGACTCAATTTTTGAAAGGTTTACAAGAAATTTGGGGAAAAAAATTCTAATTATAAAACTTACAGTAAACAGTCAAACACATATAAGTATTTTAAAGGCACATACAAATATTATTTAAATATAGTAAAAAAGTTACTTGTCTATTTCTCAAGCTTTAAATTCAAGTGGATATGTTTGATATTTTTCTCTCTTCTTTTAAATTCATTTGCTTAGAATGGGTTACACTTCTTTTATGCATTTATCTACTTAAAACATGATGCAATTTTAGTTTAATCAACCAAATTAAGTGGAAAAGTACATCGGCGTCACTCAACTGCACAAATCCCAATTCATCTTCGAGGTTGAACTAAATAGAATTGTCAATGTTATCAGTTTATTTTCATTTATATAGGTATAAATCTTTAATTTTTTTTTTTTATTTTCTTTTTTTAGAGTACGTGTATGAGCTCCATAACACATGCACCATTCAAATCAAGAGTACGATTCGAAAGTAAAATATTAAGAATATATCTTCTAAATCTCAACCAACCCCGATATATCCCTAGGGCCTATAGTTATAAATCTGAACTTTTATATCAATGAACTGTAAATATGTGGAGCAAAAAAGTAATTTATAGAAGCTCGAACAAATAGAATAAGTTAGGTATTTAAAGTTGGTGGTCTCACAAAATATTATCATGGCTCTGCATGATTTTATGATATTATCACATAAAATCAACAAAAATATATAGTAATTAAAGCCAATGAATCTCTCTTTGTTTCTGCCCCTGTATTTATCAGAAAAAAAAAAAAAAAAAAATCCAAATTCTTTTCCTTCATCGATCTATACAATCATACTAAATAAATAATCCAAATTCTCAAAAAATAAAAAAGAAAAAAACAATGCATCTCTTCGTATAAAATAGGAGAAAATGAAGGGGAATTTTGGGATGTTAAATAATCCAGTAAGTTAATAATTGCCAACAAAGGAAGCTAAACACGAGGGTAGATAAACTGAAATGTATGTCCTAAAAATGTCATTGAGCATAAATCAGATCAAAATTATTAAAAATTCAATTTTGGATGTAAAAGAAAAGTAATTTTATTGGTTCAAGGTTCCAGAAGAAAAAGGAGAACATGAACTCCTAATGATCAACCTAAATAAAAGGCACCATTTAAATGACTTTTGTCAAAGAGTTTGTATTGCATATTATAGAAATAAAAATTATAATAATATTTTTATTTTTAACTTTTTCGGTAAATTGGAGAACGCTGATAGGAAGAGTCAGACAAAAGAAAAGGAAAAAAGAAAAAACGAAAAAGAAAAAAAAGAAGAGTTAGAAAGATAATAGAATAAAGAAAAAAGTAAATTTATTATTAAAAATTCAATATAAAAAATAAAAAAAGTCTGAAACTCCAAGTACTTTTATTAATAGTACAATATATATATTTATATATTTAAAATAGTATAAATAGATATATAAATGTATTTTAAAATTTACTAGTATCTAGAGAGCTATTCCACCAATATGCATTGCCTTATAAATATAGCATAAAGTTTCACTCTTGGAGTGTAAAGAGATAACTACATGGCCTATCATATCTTAATTGCCACACTACTACGTACAATATCAAGAATATGAAGAAAAATTCACTCAAATTGGCTTTCTTAGCCGTAGTCTTGTTTGCTGTATTTGGTATATCTTTTTCTTTATGTGTCTATATAGAATAATTGAGTTGCAACTCGCCCCTCCTCCTCTTCCTTATCATATAAAATAATAATCATCATCATTTTCTTTATTTTTTTTTAATTATTTTTTTCTCACCTTTTATACAATATTATTATTGTTATTACTTTTTGATTGTTATAGATGTATATGCCACCTAAACTCGCATTCATGCGTCGATCGGGGTTGAGTAACTGATTTTAACTATCTTCATGTGATGAAAACTAGCAGCTTCTGGTTTGGGAGCTGAAACAAAAAAGCAAAAAGTAGAGCAATGGAGTCATTCCAACCGACCCAAGTTTGCAGGCGATTCGGCCACAATTGGTCATGACTGTCTCTTTAGCTGGCAATGCTATGGTTACTGGAGCAGGCATTGTGATCATAAAAAGTGCATTTCGATTATTTGCGAAGCAGTGTGTGTGTGTTTGTGTTGGGCAAAAATCTGTCGGATCACCTGTTATTCTGAATTAAATTTCCTAGTGTGTAAAAGAATGATAATTTTATATTATCCATTGGCCAAGTTTAAATTTAGAATGAAGCCATAAAGTTTATATATAATAAAATGCTACAGTTACAATAATTCTATGTAAACAGTTACTTCATAATGTTACAGTAAAAAAAAATTAAAATATAAAATTTCTTCACAGAACCATGTAATAATTTTTTTCATAGGAATTAAGTGGGTGTTGTAAGCTTAGTTTGTCTCCCTCAAAATTTAAAAATAAATAAATAAAAAACGAAGAGTTTACTTGACCTCTAGACTCTAAGAGTAGAGGAAGAGAGTGTAACACATGATTTCACTATAAGTGCAACCATCAATTTTAACAGTACTGTTTCCATCTTTTACTTTTATCATCACCCATTCCATTTTGATACATATATATCTATTATCTATTTCTGGGCGGGCTGTTAGCTTTCACCTACGCTACAGTTTCACAAGATTGAACATTTTTTATTCAACAAGTGTACGTAGTTTCTCCCTGGGCCATGACTCCGTTAGTATGAGCTCTCTTCTCCAAAGATATGGAGGGGATCTGTGCACAATCCGACGACTCTAAAGGCGAAAAATGCTTTATTGCTCTAGTTGTATTGATGACAAGTGATTAAAAAATGACATTTAGTACTTGGACTCATTAAAGTAAAACACTTTCAACAAAATATAATTAGTTAATGGGATAATGCACCGGCACAGAAGCCGGGTTGTGCTCCAGGTGTAACACACATGAACGAGGTACCGTTTTGGTGTCTAGTTGCACTGGATGGTACGTGCAAAAATTTATTTATTTAATTTCCTGGACGGTATGGTGCACAAATTTCTCCGCGGAAGAAGGGACCCTCTTCCCAGATGAACAGTTTTATAATAGCTTTTCAAGGAGACGTGAGCTGGTTTTAGCCGCCACACATAAAGTAATGAGTGTCCTTGTGCTTACCTTAAAAGTAAAAAACTCCAAGTTTAGTATATATATGCTAAAAGGACTACATCATTAGATTTTGATTTTTTGTTTGGTTTAAAATTTAGGATGTAGTATGCAAAAAAAAAAAAAACAAACAGAGGGCAAATTGGGATTGCATAGAGTTTACTGAGATTAATTAATGTGTTGATAAAGTATTTTTTGAAGAAAGAAGGGAAATTGATTTTTCTTTTTGTCATTTTTTTTTTTTTTTTTTTTTTTTTTTTTTGCAGTTACAAGGGTGGAAATTTCTATTTTTTTATTTTTTATTTTTACAATTTCAAGTAAATGCGCTAACATACTTAATATTGCTCTTGGCTGAACTCGAACACTCAAAAATCATATTATATTGATCACATGGTCACTGAATCATAAAACCCGTCATCATCAAGGAGGCTTACACTAACAAATCTGAATTGGATCTTTGGTCTTAGTGGTTTTTTACTCACATTGGGTAGGTGAGTTGGCAGGGTTGGATTAATAGCCCAATATTATTCTTATAAAGACGTGACTAAGAAGACGATTGGTTGCAGTGTCATTTGCAAGAAACGCCTTAAATACGTTTATGTGATTGGATTCAACATTTTAAACGCACTATCGATCGATTCTCTTTTTGGCCCGTTCTTCTCATAATTCGGATGTCTATTGAATACTTAATTTGAAATTTTTATTAGATATTGAATTAGATCATTTATTTAATTAACAAATCAAATATGAATTATAGTCAATTTTTTAAAGTTGTTTGTGAATATGTTTTTGATGAATTGTTCCCGGACGGGCTTGTGGACTGATGTAATTACATATAATTTATATAATATATAAAAAAAGGGAAAGTCCAATGCTCAAAATATGTATAGAATTGACATATTAAATTATTTTAAGTAACTTCTCCAATAGAGATTCACAGCATTCAAAGGTCTGATTGATTGTGTCACGAGGACTTCTCTCAAACAATAATTCTGAGTATTGTGTATTGCCTATCTCTCTCTCTCTCTCTCTCTCTCAGCACTTCTCTCAAGTTCTCAATAGTTCAAGCTTCTGGTCTCTGGAATTCAAACCCATAGATTAACTACACCAACGACTTGCTACAGGTGGATTTCTCTCTCATTTTTTCTTTCTAAATCTCTCATTCTCTCTCCCTCTTCTTTGTGAAAGTCTTTTATGCTATTTTAGGTTGGTTTCCTTCTCAATTTGAAGTTGCAGCAATTTATTATTATTATTTTTTTATTTTTATTTTTTTGGGTAATTAAGTTGTAGGAAATTTTGTTTAGATAGTTTTTTTTTTTTTTTCAAGGTGAAAAAACAATTTGTAAATGACACATATTGTTAAAATGTCTAATGAAAATTTATTAGTTCATTGTTTCTTTATGCTTCACAGTATACTTTATCTTATTATTATTATTGTTTATGACACTTTTCAATCAGTTTTCTTGAAGCCGAGCTTAAACAAACTTCTAAGAACGAGCTCAACTCATTTATAAATTATAACCCTTGTGTAGAGTTGTCCAAACTTATATACAATTGTAGACTTACATAGTTTTGTAGACTTTGTACATTAATCTGAGGTGTTTTAGAGACTCATTCTAGAATTCTCCTTGAGCTTTGACCATTTATTTATTATTTATTATTGTAAAGACCTCGACCTATACAAGATTCATTTACTCCTTCAACCAAGTGTTGTGAAGAGCTCTTAGAGTAATACAAGTCTTCTACATTCATTCAGGTGAGCTTCGAAAACGTCACTTGCGTCTAAGAATTAGAATTTTTATTTAAGATTAATAGTTTATTTACAAATATTATCACAAAAAAAACATATATCTTGAAATTTCAAACATCATTACCATCTTTTTTCTAATTACACAATGCAAGGGAGTAGTTATAGAGTATTTATAACACATCCCTCTATAAATCTATAAATCTATCAAAGAGGTAATCTTCAAAACCTTCCATTAACCTCTCGCAAATTTTCAATGGATGGATCCATTCAAACCAATTTGGTAAAGCTTCTTTCTTCTTTACCCCTTTTCCTTGGGCCACCACCTTCTCCTTGTTCCAGCCCAACAAATAACTTCAACCAAGTCGATAAGCCGAAGGCCTGTAGCATAGTTCACCGGATTTGAGTTCTTCCAAGCGATGACGCTCCAATTTCGCTGTCAGTATTCTGCAAGATAGTTCCATCCACATATAAGTTGAGTTATAATCAAGAGAAAGGAAAAAAGGGATAATGTAAGAAGGGTAGATAATTGTTTATCTGTTTTCCACTAAAGAAGCATATTGATACTGTAGTTACAATTTCCTTGTTCATATAAATGGTGGTACCATTTACACTCAAATTTTCCAGGTTTAACCTCAGTCGCTCCACCCTTCCTTTTTCTCATAATCAAATTACACAAGGGCCATTAAAATCTAGAAGGAATACAATAATTATCCTTTCTATAAAATTACACCCCTCCTATAATTGCTCACTGGTTACCTATATTCTTCTTTGTTCTTTTCAATAAAAATTGAAATTGAATGCATTTTCTTTATCATTGAAGTATCTAAAAGAATACTCACCTGAGATTTGGGAGAAGGGAACACATTCCAGAATCTAAGTGTTTCATCTCCAGCTCCTGTGACAATAGTCTGGAACAATATTGCAAGTATAAGCATAAGAAGGGTGAACGAAGAGAAACTAAAATTTTCTGGAGTCATTCATAATAAAAGGGAAAAAAGAAAAAAAGAAAAAAAGTTCAATTAAGCTACCTGTCCATCCGGAGAGATAGCAAGGTAAAGAACTCTATATGTATGACCCGTGAGAGTTGCCAACTGCAGCAACAAAACAAATTAACAAGAAAAAAGAAAAAGAAAAAGAAGATATATGTTGATTCAAACAGGTTCACAAAGGTCATTCACAGAATTTTGTACCTTTGACATTGTAGGATATCTCCAAACTATTATTTGGTTTTGGGAGTATCCATGGGTGCTGACGAGTTCGTTGACATTTTTAGACCACACAAGATTGCATACCTGCCATAGATACAATGGAAAATTGTCACCACTCATTAATGTGTGTGTAAGAGAGAGCCATGGAACCACATACAATATTATGCTTAATGATCAACTAGCTCCAAATTATCATCTCCCATGAAAGTTAATAAAAAGACCACATTACTGAATTTCATTGCATCCTATTATCACTAAAATGAACTTCAAGAGATGGAAAAACTTGAATAATTTTAGATTGAACATAATAAAGTACAAAATACATAAAGTATCTGACTCTGGGGTGAATTGATAAAAGATCAGGTTGATAAGCAAGAAAATGCGGCACGAGAGTGGCCAGTTTACACAAATTAATGCCAAAATTTAGGTTTCTCAAATCCACCTTTTCAAGCACCACATGTACAGAGACTAACAATGGATAATGGTCTTTTTTTAGCAAGTATAACTCTCACTTCTTTTCTTTAGATGAATATCTCAGTCCACACATTATGCCACAATGTACAGAACACCAAGCATAGTTAGTAGTTACTAAGGGTTACAACCCACCCCCCGGGGAAGAAAAAAAAAGGCAGACAAACTGTTGTAACATAATGAATATAAAGATTCCAAATCAATTTATGTTTTACAAGAATCAATCATCAACCGATTAGCCAAGTATATATTAAAGTCAAACAAGTAATCTATGAAAATATAATAGTACATAACTTTTGAACTCAAAAAAAGGACATTAAAATATTACAGTATTATAAGTTTGTCATTTTCATTGGCTCTCTTTTACAAGGTTTATCAAACTGAAATTGTTATGCCATATGACCTTTTAGAATATGTGATCCACTTGCATCACAATCATCTCTCCTGAAGTGGAGTTTTTATATTTGCAACTGTGGAACCTCTTACCTTGCTCTAACTCAACCCATCTAATCTTCATCCGACACAATTTCATGCAAAAGATAAATAAAATGGACTTAATCTTCAAACAAAATCTAAAATTTATCTAGCACAACCAAGTGGTACATGTGGTTCAACAAATCTAATCTTTCCACAAACTCAATATATTTATTGGTATGGGAAAAATGCAAAGGGGATTTACTTATCAAAAAAAACAAAAAAGGCAAAGGGAAATTACACCTGCAAACATATAAAAGGCTTACAAGAAAGCAAGATGCTGCAGCTCGCAACAGCCTATGTTGTCGTAAAGAACAACTATTGGTTATGACCTCAAAAAAAAATAAAAAAAATAAAGTGTTGAGTAGCTTGTAACAATACCGGTTCTTTTCTAATAGAAGTGTTTTTAAACACGATATTAAGAAGTATAATATAGCTTTTAAATTTGTAGCTTACCTTAGATATTAAACAGTAACTGATATAATTTTTTTTTTTTTCCTAAAGTGATATAATTACTATGCTTAAAATCATCTGTCCAGGATGCAGTCAATTGTGCAACAAATTATATTTGATAACACAATAAAATTTTGGATTGTAAGGCTGTTTTAAACAATCTCATCTCTATGGTATACTCTTTAGGAAAAGAAACAAGAGTCAATTTTGAAAATGGTGGTCAGCAAATTTTCACTGAGACGTATGTTTAAAGTCTTTTGGCACTCTGTACATGACAAAACCAAAGAACTTTCAACTTTATATTGTAAGGGCTTTCTCATTGCATCTTTCACCTCCTTCTGTAGCTATTACTGATTTATGTGTAATCTATTGATCACATGATTACAGATTATAGGCATATGTACTCCCCCAATAATTTTCTCATATCAATGATTAAATGATGCCAAGATGCAAAGTCATGGTGATTGAGACTCTTCCCATTCGAAAGTTTACTCATTAGAGGATTCTAATATCATGTTTTTAGGAACAACATATTAACAAAAAAAGAAATCTCTGAAGTTAGTTTAATGCCGTCCTATTGAATTTTTTTTTTTTTTTTCCTGCCTAAATGTAAAGTTAGTTTAAGGCTTCGTTTCAATGTATTGCAAGTGCTTCCCCATTTTTCTTCTCCATCCTCCCTCCTTCCGAATAGACGGAAAAAAAAAAAACAAAAATAAAGAGAAATTAACACATCGACCACTTCTAAAGAAAAGTTGAATACTATTTTTATTGCACATGCTACTCAATTAACCATGATATCCTGATGTTAAAGGTCCGATTCTGTACAATCAACCACACACTTACAAGGATAAAGAGCATCTGGAATCCTCATGTTTTATTTATTAGTAATTTAATTATATACATCTTTATGGCTTGTACAAATCGTAACTATTTTTTCTTATATTCTTCATTTCTTCTAAATTTCATGGTGTTTGATTTTCCTAGTATTAAGGCATGAGCAACTTAATTCCCCATTATGATATGTGCACTGTTTAAGTACAAGTCACATGAATTACAGTCTTCAGAAAGTTACAGCTAAAAACTCATATGACAGTAAAACTCATATGAAAATAACAGCTAGCAACACAATTACCAATCTAAGTTCATCTATGCGACGTGTGAATCAAACAAATTCAAGAAGGTATAAAATCAATACTATGTGAAGGCCAAGTAGCTCACCTGGCTTCCTGTGTCCATGCAGCTCAAGTGTGAGTTAGTAGTCGTGTTCCAAAACCGAATGCACCGGTCAGCGGTACCACCACCAGAAGCTAGAAGCCCATGAAGATGGGGAGACCATGCAATTGCTTTTACAGCGGCAGTATGCTCACAGTATTTCAGCACAGGTTGAGTTGAATGTTGATTCCAAACAAAAAGCTGAAAAGGAAGAGTTTTTTCCAATTAGGAGACAACAATATCAATCATCGACCATGACATACTGGAGCAAACATGCAATAAGCATCATCATAAGTGAGTTTTGAAAAAGGAATAGAACCACATACTCGATTATCATTTCCGCCGGATGCTAACTCGCGGTTATCATAAGACCACTTCAATCCACAAACCTAAACCACAACCAGTAACATGAGAAGAATTTAGAGGGGGAAAAAAACGAAGAATGAATTTAGAGTAATAACTAATGAAAAAAAGAAAAGAAAAGACAATTAGTAAAGAACAACAAATGAAAGCTGCTCATATCATACTACTAAATTAGACAGTATGAGATTGAAGAAGACATATTTCAAATAAAAAATAGATCCGAATGGCATTTAACCACAACATTTGGAGTCTAACCTCTGACTTGTGTCCAGTTAGTTTACTAACATAATCTTCCTGAGCACGTATATCTCGTTGAAGAATAGTTTTGTCCCGGCTACCTGAAGACAAGAGGGATGAACTCCAGGCTAGTGCCCCGACACGTAATCGATGGCCCTCCATAGTTCTTACCCTCCTACAGCGAGATGCATCCCAAATCTAAAAATATAAAAAGGTAAGATATCAGTTACCAGTTATAATACTGGACAGTACAGGTATTACACAATTATTAGAGTGGCGGGTGTAACAAACAAAATATCCCTATTATCACAGGGACTGTTCAAGCTTACCAAATATATTTTTACCAGCATAATTTACTAGCATGTTAATGTGATTTAAAAAAATATAGTAGCTTGAGGGGATATCACCATATGTTACAAAGTATACGGTATCACGACTCTTGGTCCCCCCCAAAAAAAAAAAAGGTAACCTTTGACTGCAGAATCCAATAAAAATGTTTTAATGATTTTAAATGGGTTCTATTGAATATATAAAGTTGTTTTGATACGAGTAATAACATATAAATTAAAATTCAAACTGTTGTCCGCAGTAAAAGTTTACTAAAATTTGTTTAATGGATTTTATTGATATATTTGCAAATTTTCTGATCTTCTCAATTCAATTTTTTACTTCTTATTGAAAACAATTTATGTTGACTAATATCTGTGTATTATGAAGAATTTATTTATTCCAGATTTTTTGATAAAAAATTTCCAAAATTTTTGTCAATTTTATTAATATTTTAGTACATTTTGTTATTTAAATTTATATGAAAGATTAATGTAGACTGATATATGTATAATATAAAGCTGTTATGTACAATACACAAGTGCTGGTACTTCATTAGTTCAATCATATACTTATAAAAATGCATTTAAGTAAAACAAAAAAGAAGATTAAAAAAATTAGGTAAAAAATCAGAAAACTAAAACAGATAAAAATGATTTACAAATTAGGAATGTAAATCAATCATAGCTTTTGAAAAATTCAAAAACATTTGAAAAACAAGTAGATCAGGAGATTCACAACAAGATCCATGAAAATGTTACATCTAACCTAAAAACAACATTTTCATATTAAATCTAGGTAAAAAGAAGAAGAAAATAACAATCATACCGATAAATCACAATATCAGAAAGCTTTTACTAAAGATTTACAGACAATTCTTCTTCTTTTTTCTATTTGCTTTTTAGAGCTTAGGCTTGTATATTTAAGTTGTTTGGTATTTTTGAAGGCTCTTTGGAAACTGAGGAACTCATTTGGAAGCGAAAGAAATGAGAAAATTAGGGGGAAAAACTGACTTATATTGATGGGTGCCCAAAACTGTAATGTTGTGGCCGTGACATATCCATCGCAGCAGAGCCACACGGAGTCGGTAACGATTCCTAGATTCACCAATGATATCAGTCCGACTCAATTGTGGTGGCAGTCACGGGCCAATTCTGTTACACTAAATTTTAATATATTGATATATATAAATGGTTTGGTTACATTGTAAAATCAAACAAGAGGAAGCCAGGCTTGCAAAACCATATCAAATCTTACATAGGACGAATATAATTTTTAGGACATTTGGTTGTAGAAATGTTTTCCAAGGCTTTAAATAAGTATAGTTTGAAATCAAGGACTTCATTTTACGTTAAAAAGGGGTAACATGACAAACTTGATATTCACCCAATATAGCCCTCACGTTAAGGTTTTCATCGAGATTGATAAGGACTTCATATTTCCTTATTGACGTAGATTCATCCATGTGAGATATTAAAGCTCCAACCCTACACTTTGATTCACGACTAGTAAAACTGTAATAGGGAGTGAAAGATCATAACTCTGCCTTTATTATTAATAGTCAGTAAATTCTGGTCCTCGGTGTACACCCTAAAGTCTTAATAAACATAGTAGTACTGTTCTCACAGTAACTTCAATTAATTACAACCAGACAACCACAGGGATTATTATTCATGGTTTCAAAAATATGTTGATCAATCTCAATTGTTATTTGCGCTTGGTTATACACGTAACAGTTATTAAGTGTAAATAATTCAAGCTGCTGAAACCATATTGCTGTGACAGAGCTAACTTTGTTGAGTTATGATCCTAGATATTACAAGGAGCATCTAAGCTTGCAAGATGTAAACGACATTCCATATTATAGACAACCAATGTCCATCTAAGCCAAATAAATGGCTCAAAGTTCAAATTACTCAACAAACCAACATGCGTCTCGCTTATGCACAGGAACTATGAAAACTATCTTAGATTATCATATAGTACCTGGAGTTTGCCGTTGCTAGTTCCAACAGCAAGATGTGTTCCACGCTGAGCCCAACCAACTGAGCAGACACTGTCATCCATCCCCAAGTCACACAATTTTGTCACCTGCATATGTTGTGCCACAAAGAAGTTCATGATATCCAATCACAAGCACATAAACAGTGAGAAAGAGATCATTCAGGAAGTAAATTCAAAGCCACCAAAACAGATTTTAACATCACTATGTCTGTGTATGTGTGTGTATTGTATGGCATATCATATGGTTGCTCACAATTACAAACAGAGAAAAAAAATTAGGCAAAGGTAGAACTCACCTTGCTACTGCAAGCATTCCATAAATAAACACAGTTGCCCAGCCCCACAGCCAACACATTATGGGAAGACCAGTCAACAAGGTTCAGATAAAAATCATCTTGCAATGCAGGTGCATCCAAAACCTAAGGGGAAAAAAGCAATTCAATGCAATACCCATAAATTTAAATCATCCCAAGCAAAAACAACAAACCAAACCAAGAAATTCACCTTATAAGGAGACCTTGGAACCTTCCTCGGAGCTTTAACGGGGCTATGACTAACCCCGGGCAACTGATCATCGAACCCCAGAGGTGCTAAAGAGTGCATAGGCAGCCGAGTCTCAGTCTTGTACCGGAAAATATTCCGAGTGGGCGATCCAATCGGCAAAGTCCTCCCATTAAATCCCACCCCCTTGTCGGGTGTCGCTGGAGGAGCAATACCCGAGTCGGGACCGAACAATGCGGTCCGCAATAACGAGGCATACGCACCGGACGAGTCCTCACGACCGTCGGAAGACGAATTCGAGGGCTGTGGGATGTCGAAGAGGGCAAAATTTGATCCGGATCGGCTCGGAATGAAGCGATCGCTGTAGATGGTGCGCGAAGGGGATGGGTGGTAACCTAGACCCACCATTCGATCTATGTGGCTAGATGGGGTTGAGGGTTCTACATAGAGAGAGGTTCGTGACGTCGTTGAAGGAAGATTGAGCTGCGAAGAAGAAGACGATAATGACAATGGCGATGACAATGAAGACGACGTCCTGAGTGCTGCTGATTGGTTTTCTAGTGATGGTGTCGTGGGATTGTCCATATATAATTACAGAGAGATTTAGGTGGAGATGGGGAGAAGGGTTAGAGAGAGAAACCCTAGAGAGAGAACTGAGAAGTTCGTCGTGTATTGGGGATTAGGTGGAAAATTGCGAGTGCTCTATGGTGCTGAGAGATTTCACAGTCACGGTTAATTTTCCCGGGAAAATTAATTATAGAAACGTGTATGGGAAGTCCATTGGGAAGCGGATTTGCGCGAAAATTATACAGTCGGTGGGAATTTCGTTGTCTGGTTATTTCTATTTTCAGGTTTAGTGCAAAACCAAACCGACCACAGCTAGGAAAAGAAACCCTACATCAAACGTTTGGTTAATTCAAAAAAACATAAATAACAAAAGAGACACTTACCGAAAAAAGAAAAAAAGAGACGTTATAAAATCAAGATTTATTTTTTAACTTATAATGGCATGCCTTTTAATTATATTAAATATTAGATTCTTGTTATCAAATATTTTAAAGTAACAAGTATTTTTTGAATAAATGAACAAAATGGTTTAATTTATATGATCATTTTTTTTTTTAGATAAGGTCACTATTACCGTTCATTTTTTGTTTTTTTTAGATAAGGTCACTATTACCGTTCAGCAAAAAGAAAGTGTTGTTGTTGTTGTTGTTTTTTATTTTTATTTTTTTATGTTCTCTCTGACTCTCTGTCTCCCCTTTGAATCAGATTATGGTAACTGCCATCTCTCACTCCAGCACCATTTCTACGTGACCAGATATGAAATACCTATGTCTAAATCCTTTAATTGAATTTTATTGTGTCGTGACTTGTGTGGACCTTAGCCATTATCCTTTTGCTTTTTCTTTTTTTATTTGTTTTATTTTATTTTTATTTCACTGATGTCTGACTTCTTGGAGCATATTCTAATCTCAAACACAGTTTTTCCGTCCCACATTCACTAGACAAATTGAGAAATTTATTGAAAGTGGCCTCAAGTAGTATTGAGGTTGTGGAATTTGATAAGTAGTTTGGGAAAAGTTCAATCTGTTGCACTTTTGCGGACTAATCGCACTTTTGCGAACCGATTCAACTTTTTCAATCTTGAAGTTCTACAGGTACGATCAGTTGCACTTTTGGGTTGCAGTTGTCCAGAATTTGTTTCCTTGCCTGTTATTCTTTTTTCAAAAGGCTTAAACTTGCGGGGGCAAGGTTTTGTACCAACCCTTTTTGTGCACAAATTTGTGTGAGATTTTATTATGTAGGCCACAACTTGCATTTGGGTGTGAAGTTTGCCTAACTAGTGGAGAAGGAGAAATTATTATATGGTTTTCAGCCAATTATATAATAACACGCAAGCAAATGAGTTAATTTTGTGTCAACTTTATTATATTTTTGCTAATGTGTCATTTTATGATTAGTTGAGATCAATTATTACCATACAATAATATCTTTTTTTCATGGGCCTGGAGGGGCAAATTGTTGGGATTTATTACTTTGGGCTATCAAGCCTATCGTGTTGGGCTAGCCCAGTTACGTCCATTTAAGCTTGAGCCTTTCTTAAAGGCATATATTGGAAGGAAATTTGTCTAAAACAGAAACGGAGTTCTCTTCACTACTCTTTAATGGGAATTTTATGTATGTGCTGGATTTAAGCTCGAGGTTCTCTAATTTGTCACGGGAAGTCTTTTTTATTCGGATACAGTGCAAAAAATAAAAATAAAATAAAATATTCTCCTGGAAAATTTATTCAATTTTCAAATTGAGCAATGACATTTTGTCATGAAATACTTAAAATTCTCTTAACAAAAAATATATTAATTTCATAAAACACTTATTAAGGATATTTTGGAGTTTTAATTTTTTTTTTTAAATGGTTACAATTTATAGTCAAGGGACAATGTGCACATATTTTCAAATATTAGGGATTTATATGCACATACTTTAAAAGGTGTATATTTGCACATTTTTTATATGAGACAAGTGCAGAAAATACTCATAAAATATATTTTGCATAACACTTTTATCCATATTTGAAAAAGTGTACTCCTAATATTTTCACATTGTACAAAAATATCCTTCAATCAGGAATTTGACATAAATTAGTGTTGTAATACACGTTTTGCCCTTCTACTTTTTCAAAAATGCCCAATAGGGTATATATGCTACTAATGTCATAGTATAGGGGTGTTATGTGCACATTACCTTTTTTTAAAGAAAAATTAAAAATTAAAAATTCTCCGTATATATCTCTAAACCATTTTTTTTTTTTTTTTGAAACTTTTAAAATTTGAATTTTTTTTTATATTTCAGTTCACTGTTTTCTACTTTTTAAAAAAAAAAAAAAATTTCGTACAGAATCCCAATATCAATGTGTAATGGTTTTCGGAGTTTGGAGTAGATTTGTGTTTTTTAATTTGTATTTTTTTATTTTTTATTTTCTATTTTTATCTTAATTTTTTATTTTACTTTTATTTTTATTTTTATCTTTACGTGTCCATTACCGATGTCCTCCAATAATATCCTTCAAGCATTTTACAAAATTATTTATTTTTATATATTTTATAAAATATTTGAGCAAGAGTAATTTATTCAATTTAAGATTTAAATTTGTTTTAATTTTTTTTGGAATAGAAAAAGACTAAACTAGTAGGGGGCGAGCAAGCATATACTTGCAAGAGGAAAGTAAGAAAATGCCCGGTATGGAGGCGAAGCCAATACTGCCTTAATAAGAACTTCTCCTTTTCGATTGCTACAGCATAAAGACAAGGTAAACTCTTCAATCGAATGGATCTTTGATCCTATCACGCGGCTAATTAGGAAAAACGGAAAGAGTTTTCTGTACTTGATCCTTTTTATACAGCTGAGAATTTTTTTTGAACTTTATCCTTTTTGTTATTAGCTTCTTTCTTCTTCTTCTTCTTCTTCTTCTTCTTCTTCTTCTTTTTCTCTTCTTTTTTATTTAAAAAAAAAAAGGTTTAAGCAAACTCTCATACTTACGCACAAGGCCACAATATTGGGATCAAAATTCTCTCCGGTGCGACAGTGTAGCCGGTGAGTTTTGTTTAGGATACATATTATCAAAATGTGTGATGTTGGCCTTACATCCCAACACTTTTCTAACGTACATCCCAACCAACACTTAACGTGTGTTTAAATTTTTTCCTGACGTGTGTTCCAATAAAACCTGATGCGACAGTTATACTGTTGCGCCGGAGAGAATTTTGTTCCACAATGTTGTCCCTAATGGAGATCCAACCATCATTCCTCTCCAAAGAGATCAGTCTATTTGGGTTAATCACCATTGGTTTTGTTATGAGATGTTGGTTTACAAACTTTGGCATGTTTCTTCACTTCGAGTTTGAGCTCTGACACTCTTATGGCATAGTTTGGAGTTGTAGATTGAGAAAATCTAACACTAGTGTTTCTACCTACTTTATTTATGTATCTAATTTCTCCAATGTGTCTGATTTTTCCCGTCTTACAAAGGTATTTGTGTAAAAGTTTGTCTCGATTGTGATTTTTGGTTGGTAGTAATTTCATCTTTTTGTTCTTGGTGTTTGGTTGAATAAACCTCATTGGCTACTTAGAATGAAAAGAAGTTGCTTTGCAAAAAACATATATTAATCTGGGAATATCAAAATAATGCTTAAGTTGAGTTTGGAAGCACTGAATAGATGCTTTAATCTTGGAATCGGATGAAATTTAGTTCAAAATTAAATTTCTTTAGAGTCCAAATTCAAGTTGCAATTGGGTAATCCTCAACATAGCACCAAAATTAAGTAGAAGAAGACTAGTGTGTAATATTCTTTCTCCTTTCTTTTGGGTTTTTAGGTCACCAAACACATTGAAATTATTCTCAGTTCTAAGGAAGAAAGTTCTTCTATCTGTCATTACATTTGGGTTCATTAAAGTTGTAATCCTCTCTCCAAATGTTCCTTTCATGACACTCACAGCCTCACCCCATTGACATGCTTTATGCATTCCTAAAATTGTCCACCATTTTTTTTTATTAAACTTGAGCATGTGTTTTCCTTGCCCAAACATTTTCCAGATTGAATCTCTTATAATTTTAATTCTGAGCTTTGTTTTTCCGGCCTCTCTCTCAAATTTTATCGTTAGAGTTGCAGAAATTTAGCCATATTAAGATAATATTGTAATTGAAATATTCTGTAGTTATATATCCATTTTGACTCTTTAATTTTGGCACTGTAGAACATATAGTTTGTGACTTTAAATGACAACCAAAAAAACCATTAAAACCTCTTATCACAATCCTTCTAAATTTTCAAGAACAAGAAAAGAAAATTTTAACTGGAACTAATAAAACAATTTTCAGCGTGTCTAAATCCTCTTCAATGTCATTCTATTAAAAAAGCAGGAATTTTGTATTTTCAGCTAATCTTACAAAAAGAATAACACATGAACAAAAATCAAGAATTGATCAAGGAGGAGGAGGTCTGTACTCGTGCTCAATCGCGGGTAATGTCCGAGTACCAGTAGCCGTAGGAGCCCTCACATGCCCTACCATTGACACCTGCAGAGCTTCTTCTTCATAAGCCCTCCTCTCCATCTCCTCCATCCTTGCTTTCTTCTTCACCTTCACAAACAAAGCAATCAAAAGCAAGCCCAAGAGAAAAGCACCCAATGCAGCTCCAATGGAGCTTCCAACGGCTATTCTCCACCGGCTCGCCTTCTTCTTCATTGGCATCAATGGTGATTCAATCACCAACCCAAAATGTCCATGCCCTGTTGCAGCACAAACATTGGGCATCACTTGGTTAGCTAGTGTCACCTTACCATCGCGCTCAAACCTAGCACATAATGGTATAAGCCCCATTGTGTTGTTGCTCCTTGGGGTGTTGCTAAAATCTATAGTAATGGGATTTTTCCCAGCTTGAATTCCTACTTCAAATGGGTTGCTGATGAAATCTATGTTATCACCTGCATTGTATGCTAGGAGGCCTAATACAGGTGAAACAAGTTGATAACCAGACAATTCATAATTGTCATAATATATAGATGACCAGTTATATCCAAGGTTTTGTCTTACAACCATAACTCTTTCCACACAAGGCTTGACAGTAACACCAATCCCCAAATGGAATTCCTTAATCCGAGCACCGTATCTGCTGAGACTCCCACACCGAAACCTCACTGTATTGACTCCTATGCCGGAAAGGTTCACCGGTAAATTTACAGTGTGCAGCAATCCTGTCCTGAAGTACTTGTTGTATGACCGGAATGTCAAGTCTCGAATGATAAGATCGAGAAGACGAGCTGATTTGATGCTTTGGCCTTCACTTTCTGTTGATCCAGTTGATGCTAATGAAAGAATTATCAATACTGCAAGAGAAAAAAGAGAGCCCATTTGATCGAGAAAGTGTGAGCTTGATGTACAAGAATTTAGTTACAATAAGCACTATTGATATTAGAGTTTCTATTCTTTTGGGACTCGTAAGAAGAGGTTGGTTTCTATATATGAAAGCTATATGTGAATCAGCTTTTTCTTTCCTGAAGATTCAAGCTAGGCTGGACTTGGAGAGAGTAAAGTTTGGACTGTTTGGGAGAGTTCACAATTTAGAGAGGATGTGGGGATGAGTTGGCTGGAGTGGGGCTTTTCTATGCCTGTACTTTAAGTTCCTACAGGCTAAAAGACTCCAACATAATGTATGATCCGATTTTAATGCTTGCCCCCATATGATTAATTTATCTAGGAACCCGCTAGCTAGTGTTTGCTTTTGGACCAACGCTCTATTGTGATCTAGAGGTCACAATTCAAAATGGAAAATAGTTTTTTCACATGTGAAGGTAAAATTGTATACTTCTGATTTTATCAGACCTCTCTTTGATGAGAGTCTCGAGCACTAGACTAGTGTTAAAAGGTTCTTATCTCACATTAGATCTGGACCAGAAGGAGAATGAGTATATATATATATATATATAGACTTTTGGAGCAGCAGTACCCAAAACTTTTGGGTCATTTGCAAGTACGGTTGGTATTAGAATCAGACACGGTTCTTGATCCGGTGTAGACAAGATATCCGACTGCAATGAGAGCATTGTGAAATCGTCCAACCTGTTACAATTAAGCTTCTTTTACAGTAATAATAATAATAATAATAATAATTTATGCTCCATCTATATGCCTGTGTTGGTCTGAAAGTATGAGTTGGGAAGGGTTAAGGGTCAGGTGACAAGGTTGGGAGGAATGATTTTGGCGCGTGGTGGATGATGATGACATTTCATGTCAAAAGCAAATGAAAAAGGGAGTTGGCGTGCAGAGGAAATGGAATGAGAACATGGTCCCTATTTGGGGGCTCATTACCACTTAATTGCTTTGATAACATGTCTTCCACTCCAACTACTTTGTGGGTCTCATGTTTACTAGTTGCATGCCATCCCAATTGTTTTAATTTTGGAAGGGCCCCATAGTTTCACATGGTATATATATATATATAAAAATAAATTATGATTAGGAAGCACTGCTAGGGTGTGTGATTATATACACATATTCTAATGCCAATTGCTAGTGAAGGATAGAAAATATTTTCTGCCCTCCTCACACAAATTTGAGTTCTTTGTATGGTGGTTAGGTAATTGTGTTACAAATTAATGATAGATTGTCACTGTGAAGTAATAGTAGAAGATATTTAGTTTCTTTTAAATAATAAAAATAAATACTAAAAATAAATACTGGCAGACAGCAAAATGCTGGTATATGTAAAATTATTGGGAAATTTTCAAATTATTATTCCAACTGGAAGATCAAAGTCAATGATTTATTGGTCTTTGAGAGTTACATTCTTTTTATTTCATGCAGATGCCTCGATAGTCCAGTGGTTAGTGCCTTCGGTGGATGTTGAGAGTGCGGCTTCGACTCTTTGTACTTACTAATCTAACTTCTAATTTTTTTTACTTTGTGAAAAAAAATAATAAATAAGAATAATAAATAAAAAATTTCTTTTGATTTCATCATTTGCATCGACTTACGACATGCTATACATTGGATGTGCCAATTGAAAAGTTGTTTGTTCTCTTGATGGGGTTAACAACACAATTAGCTAGTTAAATGATATTGGTTTTGACACTTCTTTTTAATTTTATTATTATGATCTTCCTTCCTTTCAACAAGTCAATCAGTTGCTAAAGAAGCACTCTGTAAAGAGAAAAAGAAAATAGTATATTTACTTTGTTCCTAAAATAAATAATAAATAAAAATAAAAAAACCATGTCATTAAGAATTTAAGTTTACTCTAGACATGAACACGTAGGAATTCATATATTTTACACATATATATTTCCCGGGCAAAACAATTGGAATTCATTTCCATTGCTCAAGAGAAGAAAATGAAATACACATGAGAGGAAAATCTCCAAAAAGGAAAAGCAATAGTGATACCCCAAAAGCCGTAATTTAAGTCATAGAAAAAGCAAAAGATTGAGAGTGGATTCCATATACATCCACATATGCGTGTGTGTGTATATATATATATATCAATGGAAGTTGACATTTGTTTTGTATGTCAACCCTACATTCCAGTTATAAGGAGCAACATTATATGCTATAACAGTCTCTTTGGTAGTGTAAGAAGTAAGTTTGAAAGAGAGAGGTTGGCCACCCAGAGTTGCAAATGCCTGGTATGAAGCTCCCCAGTTATGGCTCATGCTTATCCATCCTGTTTTGCTTCCCTTCACCCACATGTTGGCTATGTCGCCGCCTCCGCCCACGTTCATCACGTACACCAACAACCAGTATCCATTTCCCTGGAAAGAGAATCGAAGTCCGCCTGACCTAATGCAGGGTACCCTGCAGCAACAACACACATGCATTCAGAAGCATTTCACTAAATTTGCATTAATTTTATAAATTTATTATATTTTTTTTGAAAGGAAATATACTTTAGCAATTTTGTTTGTTAAAGCAAGTTTTGAAAGAAGTTGGCATTGTGTGCTTCTTTTGAAAGGGGGAGTAGCACTAAATTTAAATTTGAAATTAGAGAAAATTTAATATAACAAATAAAAAATTCGGTTTTAAATGGAAAAAAAGAATACAATAATTGGAATGACAGATTTTGGTGGTTGAGTTTAAAGGCTACCTACAAAGTGAAACAATTGGGACATTTCAGATGATGTGAAAAATATTCAAAAATCACTACCAATGTCTAAAAATCTACCTCCCATTTTGCAATGAATTTCTCTAGAATCCTAATTGGCGATCTGTTTTGTTATTGACAAAAAGCCGTATAAAATAATTAAGAAACAAAACTAACAAGTCAAGTTGGTATGATCTCTCTTTTCTAAACAAGCGATGTGTCGCGGGTATGTGAGCTTGACTCGGGTTCAATAAATGAGCGGTAAGGTCTAAATGTCGTAACTAAGTTCTCATATTTTATTTGAATAAAATATGTTCCTTGAGAGTTCAATTTTTATGTAAGAAAGTAAGATTACCTGCGGTACATGACAGGGACAATGCCAGCCTTCCACTCTGCAATTTTCATGAAAGCAGGCTTGGACATGTCGAAGTGTGTCCGAGGTGGGTTGCACCAGCCACCGTTGTTGGAGTCCTCCGCCCAATTGGGTGGGCAAATGTTTGTGGCCGTGATGGTGGCGAATGGAGAACCTCTGTAGCACCATGGTGACTCAGCACACTTGATCTGGTAACAAGTTCCGCAAGCATATCCATCGTTAAACAAAGTCGAGCTTAACGCCGCCGTGTCAGTTCCGTAACCATTATTGAACAAGTTTCCATACCCACAAGCTCCTCCTGCAAATCCACGGAGACATGGACAATCAGCTAATGTCTTAGCATATCATGAAGTTGCGTTTCATGGATTGACTGTATAACATGACATTCTCCGCATTGTGGTCCGTGCAAATATGCATTTTTATATATTTACTTAATCAATATATATATGGTTTAACTTCACCGGCTTTCAAGTCATGTAGTGAACAATTTGTGAAATCGTGCGAGTATTTACCTAATTAAAAAATTATTATTATTTTTCTTTCATTTCATTTTATTTAAGTAGTATGAGTTCCTAAAACTATATATCTATTGTCCTCATTCCTAATAGTTAGCTTTTTCAGAAAACGAAAAATAAAACAAATTTATTCAAAATGCTATTTGTCCGACTCTATGCTTGATGCATCATGTGATGACTTGTGACTGTCTTAATTTTATATTTTTAGTACGTAAAATAACTGAAGAGAGTAACAAATATAGAAGCTTCAATTCACCTCCTTCTATATATTTAAGTGACTCATTTGCGTTCCACCTAAGTACATCAAGGATCATTATTCTACTTCTACTGATTTTAATTGAGCAGGACGAGTCATTCTTTGAGCCGATTTTGGGACTTTAAAAGTGACAATATGAGAGTTACGCTATTTGGACCGATTTAAGTAGATTCAATTTTGACCCTAACATTTAATGAAGTTGAATCAAAATTTTGGCCAAAATTTAAAATATAAAAATTAAAGAGTAAAGATTACGAGAATTATAACGAACCCATGGTGGCGGTGGCTGACTCGTCTCCATAAAATGTGGCGTGGGCGATGGCCCACGGACTAGGTCGGAAAATTGGTGCATAAGCACCTGCTGATCTGCCAACTATTGTCAATATGCAGCCCATCATGAGGAAGCTAAAGCTCCATGAATGGCGGAGGAAAGAAGCCATTGCTATTGAACCTTGAAGCTTTTGTGAACCAAGTACAATGCAAATTGACTTGATACATAATAGGCTTTATATACTGTTCTATTATAGGTAAACGAAGTGACTTCGTGACCCTCACGAATATGTAGTCTTTTTGTTAAGTCAAAGGTGTGGGGATTATTGATTGAGAGTGGGCCCATTAAATTAAGAAGTCAAAGTTTTAGGAATTATCTATCATGTGAGGGGTAGGGTGCATGGAGGACGATGAATCTTTGGTCCATGAGATAAATACTTGAAATATTAATGAGCAACGTGCGAGCAGGTTTTATTAATTTATAGAAGGTGAAAATAATATATAAACCAATGTTGGTGATAAGCTGATCACAAATACATGTCTATATACATTCAGATACCGATCAAATTGTCTTTCTCATCATAAAATGTTTGGTGATAATGAATTTGGTTGGTGAAAGTTTGAAGGTTGAACTACACAAATATATTATACACATATATGCTTAATTAAAATTGTCCAAATGCATAAGAATATAGAAGAAAACAATAAACAAGGGTGCTAAAATATTTGATGCTCTGTATACCAAGTAAAGTATTACACTTATTAGGAATATTAATTTAACCTGTTCAGATAAAAACGAGTTACGAATTTGACGAAGGTGAAACAGCTTTTGGACCTCATTTTTAAACATGTGAATACACAAAGAGTGAACATGACACGGGTTGGCGCCAATTTGCTTGTGGACTGTGTTTCTATTTTCACACCATCAAAAGATCAGAAGAAATTATTGAAATTAAAACTAACTTTCTGATAATTAAAAGTGATGATGCGGTTAATTAAAGCGAATTGCAACAAGTGACGAGAAACTTTTACGATATTAGAAAGCATTTTTTAAACTCCCATTTTTTTAATTTTATAAAAAAGATGGTTTGTTTGATTAAAAAGTTAATTTATTGATGTTTGAGAGTTGGAAAACGCACATTGATGCTGCAACTGTGTGATAAATGGCACCCTAAACGGCATAAGCAAAACTTCGGATCTGTGCATACTTAATTCCTATAGAAATTAAACCCTGTATGTGTAATATTAGTGGGATTTGATCTAATATTATTCTCGTTTCAATCAAATTCTTCAAGATCCTCGTCTGAAAGCAAAGTGTTACAAAAAAATGTACCTGTTACAGATGGTTGAATTTTTAAATTAATTTCTAGGGTAAGGGTGGGCAAAAGATGAAATATTGTTGTCACATTCCCCACTCTTCATGTGTGTTTGGACTTATCAAATCTCAATTTTTATTTTTATTTTATTTTTATTGTTTTTTTATTTTTTATTTTTACCCCCACAAAATTCAGGTATGTGGAGTCTCCATAGATTACCCTCTAAATTCATTAATTATCGTGGAGAGTATATTATATATAAATGAAATCAACATAAAAGTTAACTAGTTAGTTCTTGATGGTAGGTGTAACGGGTAGGTGCTTGCCCATTTACCCAAAAGCTCGAACTATTGGGTAGTACTGCATACCCACCCATTTATACACACTTCAACCCCCATCCAAATCCGATGTGGGACAAGTTTCACTTGTAACATTCTCCCCCACCCGAACCCACGCAACGCCCTCGTTACGGTCGGACCACCCTGCCTACCCGGAGGTAGACCCGGACGCTTGGCGTGACATAGGATTAAGGATTGGGTCTGGCTCTGATACCAACTGTAACGGGTGGGTGCTTACCCATTTACCCAAAAGCTCGAACTATTGGGTAGTGCTGCATACCCACCCATTTATACACACTTCAACCCCCATCCAAATCCAATGTGGGACAAGTTTCACTTGTAACAGTAGGCTTGTGGATTAGATCTTCGATTCAATGGTTCACTTTCCAGCCCAAAGGAATTTTTTTTTTTTTGAATTCCACTATTATGACATAGCACAAAAAAAATTCAAATTGTTAAGTAATACTGCATACCCATTCATTTGTACTCATGTCACTTCCCATCCGGATCCGATGTGGAATAAGTCTCTCCTTGTAACATTTTCCCCCACCCGAACTGCAACGCCCTCGTTGGAGTCAGGTCACCTTGCCTACCCGAGTGGCTTACCCAGACGCCTTTCAGACTAGGCACTTGGCGTGGTACTGGATCAAGGACTGAATCTAACTCTGATATAAATTGTAACGAGTGGGCGCTTACCCATTTACTCAAAAGCTCAAGCTGTTGGGTAGTACTGCATACCCACCTATTTATACCTATGTCACTTCCCATCCGAATCCGATGTGGGACAAGTGTCACGACAGAGTTCTGACGGCGCTTAGAGTAAGGAAGACACGCATGCTGGTTGATGAAGGGCAAAGTTTAACTAAAATGGTTCCAGGGAAGGGGCATGCAGGACAAGACGATGGTACTTCTTCAGAGTTCAGGCAGGTCAACTCGGTTCAGTTCGAGGAGCTTGTCGCTAATCGTAGACTTGACTATGAAGAAGGGAGTTGGCCATCCCTGCACAAACTAGTCAGGAGTTGGCCATCCCTACACAAACTAGTCAGGAGCTAGAGCCATTCCCCTAATGAGGCCAAGGCAGGCCGAAACCAGTTAACATGTGTCCTTGAGATGGCAAGTCGTGGTAGCCGACTAGGGTGCTTGTGAGAGTAGAAACAACGCCTTGGTACCGCACGGGCCGTGCCCTATGCCAAATCTCTAGGCCCGTGACAGATGATATCAGAGTAGGACTTGGGGTAAACACAGAGGTGTGTCGAGAATGAAGGTGGTGCATTGTTGCATCGACGTAGATGGAATAAATGCAGTTTGAGGGGGGCCTCCATTTCCCCAAGAAGAAGCGTCATTTGAAGTTGCGCACTGAAAGGTCGGAGGGCCGCGCGCACCAAAGTTCTTGTGAGTTTAAGGGTGATGCAAACCGATGAAGAGCCTTTAATTACTCGGGATGTCACGGAGGCGGCATAATGCGGAGTTGTGTCTCAAAGAAGGGGGACGTCCTTTTGGCCCGAGACCCTATCCATTGGGCGAGTGCAGTGCAGAGGGCTGCACAAGGAAGCGATGGTGGGCATGAGAGCATACCGCTTAGAGCAAGGCAGACTTTGGAAGGTAAGACGTAGTGGAGTTAGCGCCACGACAAGGGTGTCGCAAATTTAGGTGGGGGAGAGTGTCATAGACGGAAACCTGACGACGCTTAGAGTAAGGAAGACACGCATGTTGGTTGGTGAAGGGCAAAATTTGACTGGAATGGTTCCAAGGAAGGGGCGTGCAGGACCACAAGATGGTACCTCTTCAAAGTTCAGGCAGGTCGACTCGGTTTAGTTCGAGGAGTTTGTCGCTAATCGGGACTTGACTATGAAGCAGGGAGTTGGCCATCCCTGCACAAATTGGTCGAGAGTTAGAGTTGTTCCCCTGATAAGGCAAAGGTAGGCCAAAACCAGTCAGCATGTATCCTCGAGATGGCAAGTCATGGTGGCTGACCAGGTCGGTGCTTGTGCGAGTAGAAGCAACGCCTTGGTGCCGCAAGGGTCGTGCCACTGCGCCAAATTTCTGGGCCTGTGACACAAGTCGCTACTTGTAATAGCAAGTCTCTAGAATTCCACATTTTCCTCTCAAACATTGATGCAATTATATAACTATGAAAGCATTAATAGAAATGGTAGGTTGAACTTCACTCAAAAAGTATAATATTGACATGAAATCACAGAATTTTGAGACAACAATTCAAATACCGAACGATTTTGTTCTTACCAAAACACGTTGTATCATGGAGAGTATCTATCCTACATATATAGCATTTTACCTTTCTACGTCGAACCAATATAGGCTCATGTACTCGTAGCATACCCACAAGGTCGCCACAACAGAAGAAAGAACTCCAACTACAAAAGGGCCTCTATAACTTAATGGTATGATCTCCCTTTCTCAAAGAGAGGGATTGAGAGTTCGAGTTTTATTCTGGACAATTTGAACAATGAGTAGGGATTTATTTTAACTTTAAATAAATAAATAAACTTTAGAATGATAATCGCACTTAAATGCATCAGTGATACAACAATTGCTCAAAAAGCATCAGCTAAAATTGAACAAGTCTACATCTTCATAATACAATACTCTACCTTTTGTGATTTCGTAGGGAACTGTGTAGGAATATAAAAGTCCATTAAACAAATCTAATGCGTAGTGAGGTGACACAGAGATTATATAATTTGATACACTAAAAAGCTCTACTTATGTGCCACCATTGTTCCATTAATCATCTCCATCTTGGATGATGTGTGAATGGCCCTTGGCAGCTTCCTTTCGTGTTAATTTAAGCAATTATTTATTAATCTAAACAAAACTTCATCTCTTTTTTATTTTAATATCATATCATATCTTTCATTTAATTTAATTCGCAGTCACAAATAATTCGAGGTCCCATTTTGGTTATATGATTTCAGTGCCAACTGCAATATTCAGCCAACAACTTGCATGTCCTTTCTATAACTACCAATACAGATAATTCATTCAAGGATCAGACCCTCGCATATTCCATGGTATAATACAACATTATATATTTATATTTATCTGCATTTTATCATTAAACACTAAATTTATTTTATAAATTTATGTTGCTAACCAAGGTTTCATTGGTTCCAAAAAGAAGGGATACAGTCTTAGAGAACATGCATATCTTTAATTTGTCTGAGAGCATTCACGTGTATACAATACAAAAACTATATATACATATAACCAAATCATTCAAAGAAAGGGGACGGTATATGAATTAATCGTATTGGCCTTATCCACATTCTTGGTGGTCTAGAGGGAATCATTTAGGATAGGTTTTCCCTTCCCAAATAGAGGACAACAGACTCGACTATTTGCCGCTATATATATATGTGTGTGCGTGTGTGTGTGTGTGTGAGAGAGAGAGAGAGAGAGAAATGAGAATGCACACATAAATACACACTTGTATTATTATCTTGAAGGTAAAAAAAATCTGTTAACAATATACATATATAACATAGACTATTATCTTACATATCTAGATCAGAATCCATGACCAGATTTTGTCCTTGGTTTCTAGCTCATAAATGTTGGAAACGCCAAACTCATTCTAATATCACAACAAAAGTAAGTACAAAGAGAAGCACAATCAAAGAAATAGAATTGTTATGTCACTAACATAAGCCGTTAAACATACTCGCGGGCACCCCTTGGTTTTTTTGTTTTTTTAACTTTCTGGTCTATTTTCTAGACCGCGCGCTTGCACCACCTTTGGTAGTACAAGAAAGTTTGTCGATGGACACGACAATGTGGATTGATAGCATATGGTAATGATAGTGGGATGGAGGAGGATGTTTTTATAGCAGCAATGCTGTAGAGGACATCGGGCTGCAGGCATTGGTGTGGTGAATTTACCTAGATCCAGTGCTCATAAATGAATATTAGGCCAGGAGATGTTGATGAAGACACTTTTCAGAAAGGTGATTTCTTCCACTGATAAAAACTCAAACAGATAACATGAAAAACCAAGACTATCCCATGCCAGTGAGTACGAAGGTTTCGTATTAGTAATCTATTAAGTTCATATATTTTGGCTTGGAGAGGGAAAAAGGGTAATTAAATTAAGCTAGCTAGGAATCAAAACAGAAATGGAAGAGGCATATTATTGATGATGCCATTTGAGGAAAATGAAATAAAATTTGTAGCTGTTGAAATAGTTTACTCAGTTAACTGCCAAAAAAAAAGTTCAATATGATTTATATTACATGAACAGAAGGTGAGCAAATTAAATATCAATAGCTCCTATCTGTACAGCATTAAGGAATAAGGATAATAAGATAGAGCCAAATCAAAATTTTAATGGAATATATGTTTTAACTAAAAGAGTCTACAGCTGTACTATGTTGAAGTTAAATCAAACAGACATAACACTGGAGAAATAGAAAAACACATGAAAGACAGAATTAATGCATCTTGTCTCAGTCAATAATCCTAACATGAAATAATTTTCCCATGTACAAGAACAGTCACTACACTATCTTAATTACTATCTGGAATGCAAGTAAGGAAGACTTACACAAATATAGACAACAAGCTTCCCAAGAGTAGAAAGTAGTCCCCACAAGCACCACAAGTTCACACTTCAAAATCCAACTCAAAGCCCCATTCTAGTTTGAAAACAAAAACATCAGAGAAACAAAAATTAAAAAGGGGATCTAACTTGAAGTCCGGATGATTAAGTCGGTCAACTTCTGTTGCAGCTCAGATGGATCGATGCTTCTCCCATCATTCACCTGTGCACAAAATTATGAATAACATAGTGTTGTTGCAAGAAAACGTGCAATTAGAGAAGAAGAAAAAAACACCATGTAAAAGCCACAAAACTGATGTTCAAAATAAGGCTTAATGATTAGCAGTACCTCAGATTCAACTGTGTGGAGTAATCTTTCATTTACTTTAGTAGAAATGCAGCTAACAACAGTCAGCCCTTCTTGGATTAGAACGTCAAGCACTTCGGAAAGAGGTAGCCCTTTTCTCAAGGCAGTGCATACAACAACCTCCATCCCTGCCCTACAAGTATTAACTTCTACACTATCTTGGGGACGAGCACTTTGTGAACATTCTGATGCAACATTTAGATTCTCTGCTGGATTGGGCAATCTTCTAAGCTCATCTCTCTTGTCATTCAACTCTTCGATTCTCTTCTGCAGATGTTTTATATAATTCACAGTCTCATGCATATGATCAGATATAGACCTTGCGCGCTTTCCCTGAAGTTAACCCATCAACGCATTAAGTCCTAATGATAAAGCAGGACAAAATCCATTAGAAACTATAAAAAAGAAGTCACTTAACCTTTAGATACTCGGGAGGGACTCGTGATCTTAGAGACCTGTAAAGGGTAGCCATTTCTTGCCTCCTTTGTCTTTCGACGTTTCTATGTATGATCTTCTTCTTCTTATAGTGATCATTAGAAAGTTCATTGATGTCACCAAAAGTCATGACTGAGGACTTTCTCCGCCGGCTACAATCTGGCTTGTTGGCTAGGTCACCATCATATAGAGAAGGGGTCACCAGGACATCTTGTTGGATTGTGTGTTGCTGGCAGGGAATAGCAGAGAAATGCAACAGCTCATCAATTTGGTCAAATGGAAACACTGGAGGAATATAATCCATACTATAACCTAAAACCACTCTTTTGCTTTCCTTCTTTTTCTCTTCCTCGCTCTTCTTCATAAGGTAGAAGTAGATATATAGCTAAGGTCTGTTTATTTGAGCATGAAATGTTTGATGAGCCCTGTGTTTCAAATTTATTTTATTTTTAGACCTAATGACAAGAGTCCTTCCAAGCTTGTTTTAAGGCACTGTACATTTTGAGGCAATAAATTAATGTCTTACATTCACATATAACTATCATAAGCTGAGATGGACCTGGAGCTACTCATAGAGTGGTCCTAAATTATGTAAGGTCCCATAATGAATATTATTACAAAGAAACCTTTCGCAAAAAGGACAAGTTTCTTACCATTTGATCTGCCGAGGTCAAGATCACCACAATCTCAAATATGTGGTCATTACTCTTACCTTGATAGCAATCACTGATCAAATCAAATGGGCTGGAAATATAAGACGACTATCGTCATCATCATAATCATAGTGGTATGGTATTTTTTTGCCTTACATTTTGTAGTATTATTGGTGGAGGATATATATATATATATATATATATATATATATATATATATATATATATATTATACAGAGTAATCTCAAGAATATCATACAGGGAATATATAGCACTTATTTAAGAAACCTTCCACAAATTGCATTTACTGAGAAAAAAAAATAACCATCCTTAAATTAGAAATTTAGTCTCCTGCAGGTACAATTCAAACAATAAAAGACAAATAACCATTTCTTAAAAGTTTCTTGCATATGAAGAGATAAACTGTCTGATTGTTTCCTAATATTAATCGTTATTGTGAAGAAAAATATTAGGTGTAACAAATTGATCATGCAGATATGGGCCCCAGATCTATAATTATTGAATGTGAACCTAGAGAGAAGTGTGACCTTATTGAAAAAAATCATTGATTCAATTACTTAGATGATGAGTTGAGCACAATATGTTCTTAATTTTGGATTTCTTAGTGGCTGATATAGATGTTAAAGGCGCGCCTAGACTTCAAAAAAGTCCAAGGCTCTTCAAGGCTCAGTTAGAGCGTTTCAACCGTATACAGGTCGGGCCCCTTCAATCAGACTCACATAAAAACCTTAGGCTCACAATTTTTAGTAGGCTCCAGGCTCAAAAAAGGCAAGTCTTGTATTTTCTAATCATTTATTCGTATCAATTTCCTTTTTCACTTAATGACTACTAAATTAAAAGGTTCTATAGCATAAATCATATTGTTTAACCTTGTGAAATATTTGACAAAATTCATAAATTTATTGTTCACTACTAACATTAATTACAATTATTGCTTGATTATGAATATATATAATAATAATATAATGTTAAATATGCATTATTAGATACACGCGCCTTACTTCAATCAGGCTTGCACCTTATACTGCGCCTTGCGCTTAGACTCCAAAAGGCCTTTGGCGCCTTAGTGTGCCTCGAGCCTTTAAAAAATATGGGCAAACTCCAACGTATTATGTTTTTCAAATATAACCAACACCGTATTTGTTTCCAACCATGAGTGCTTTAAACAAGCATTCTTTTCACTAAGAAATCAAAATTAGATACAACCGGCATATCAGTCACAATATATTTTCCCTTTTGTTTATGGTTTGTGTAATCGTTTCACACTAAGCTGACAAGGATTGAACTAGCAAGAAACTAGTAAGGATCAAATGCAATACATGACTGTGAATCTGCTCCATGTAATCAATATGTGATTGATGCAAAATAATAACAAACGTTAGGTGTTTCCGAAACCTTTTGTTTAGTTTTGTTTTCTTGGTCAACCATATGAGTACTAGCAAGTTGCAAAAATTTATATTAGGAATTTAGGAATGATATCTCACTAAAGATTAACGTGCATGTATTGATCTTAAGTTATACTGGCTTTATAAATTAGCTCATTAAAAATTGATTACTTCAAGATTAACAAGTAAATAAATTAATAGAGATAGGCTATCTTTTAGCTATGGTTGATTGTTTGTTCTTGATTAAGACACTAAACTGACATAACAACAGTGTCCATGTGTTCCAAAAAAAAAAAAAAAAGGCTGTACAAATGAGAGTGCACAAAGGTTAAATGAAGAATCAACAAATAAATTTAACGCCTTGGCTTTTAATTTACCAAGATGCATGCAACTACATGTAGTATTATTTACCGGGGGGAAAAAATACAGGTGGTATACATTATCACTATTGTCATTATATGCTGTCAGAGAGTCCATATAGACTTTACTCCAAATAATAATAAAGGAAATAGTAGAACATATGCATATTTAACTGAACTATAAATTTGAAAAATCTGCTACAGCTCTCGCACATCTGCTGTTATAGTAGGGGAAGTTTTTGTGTACATTTATGAAATTTCGAAATCAAGAGAGAAAGTGTTCACAATGAAATCCTCTATAGAGTAAACAGAAACCTATGTAGATTTCCACTTTAATTTCATTTTTAATCCATAAAACATCACTTTCCTTGTGTTTCAAGACTTATTTTGTAACATCAAGTTCAATATATTCAACATGGGAGGGATTGGCTCAAAGAATATCATCATGTGCACTAAACATCTCGTCAATTGGGTTGATTGGTCTAGTAATTAATTTGATTCGAATCCCAATTTTTAGACTGCAAGAAATCTTTGAATATATAATTGAAAGGCATGGTTCAAGCTCATCCTGTCTAACTGATTCTTGAACAGAGTATTGCAAAAAGACCTAATTCATAGTGTGAATACTAGAATTATTAAGTGCACATTGATACACAGACCAGTCAGGGACTAAAGAGCCAATTCCTTCCATTTATTTTTTTATTTTTTTATTTTCTATGTTCTTTTTTACTTCTCGTCCTCTTCGGTTGATTGATTTACTGAAGACAAGAGGGAAGATCAAAGCATGCACATGTATGCCATCTTGGCTGCAATTGCATGATAAAATTATACTTCTTTAGGTGTACATTTTTGGCATAATTAATAATCTTTAGGTGTATGTTTTAAATTAGAATCTTTACAATCTCAAAGCGCAGTCATTAGAAAAAGACAAGTGTTCAATGTTTTGGTTTGGATGATTTTTGTAAAAGTTTATACTCTGCTAGCCAATGAGAGGTCGACAAGCAATTAGAGTGAGAGGTGGGGTTGATGTTGAATCCTGTAACAATGCCTGTGGAGTGTTCTTTTATAATAGTATGTAGGGTATATTGCTAGCGAATGATTATCAATTTCTTATTAAAGATGTTAATCAACAACAATGAGATGGGTTCCCCACGTGTGGAGAGCATATTTCTAATAAAAACATGCTAAGATACACCAAATCTTTTGTGTTCCGTTGACGAAGTCATGTTTTAATATAGTTTCATGCACTCGTGGGCAAAATAATTCTCCTGTGACTGATTAGAAGTACTCCATCCTTCATTCAAAAACCAATGTATGGATTTGGATTAGCAAATCATGCCAAAAGTTTTCTTTCTTTATTTTTTTTTTAATTTTTAGATATGAACAATTCTACAAAGATTAAGAGGTGAATGCCCCCTATATACAATCAACATCAAAATCAAAGGGGAGAAAAAAAAAAAAAAAAAAAAAAAAAAAATTGAGGACCAAAGAGCAGCAAACTATATATTTGAATATAGCATTAGATAGAAAACTTACAATGTTAAGAAACAGTTTGCATAATATCCTTTTGAAAAGAGACCACATCCTTAAAAGGGTTAGAATATATAGAATCTGGAGTTCCTCTCCACCCAAATGTAATAAGTAACCAGCAGCCAGCAGAGTCTTGTAATGTTCAGTTGACATTTGAGAGAGTTGATTGTTGTTGAGGATAACAGTTGCCCAAGCAATCAAACATTGATCCACCCAAAGAGTCCCAAATTCTGCAAGTAACGGGACAATTGAAGAAAATTAGGTACTAAATTAAGAGTTTCAATTTGTCTTAATGCTACTCAAAACACACACACACACAAGCAGCTTTTTGAATAAATATCCATGTTTATCATAATTTCCAAAGTCCATAAATAAATCCTTTGAACCTAATTATGTGGTGTGAATCAATCTTGCTGCTGGAAGGTCTAGAGGTGTTGATGCTTTCTTGATGGGGAAGGGTTTTATGGAAGGGAAATGATCTAGAGTCCAACAATGTGAAAGATCCAAAGGACCACTATGGAGTGGGGGCATGGCCCACCTTCAATACTTTCTCCATATGATTAGTCAGAGTTTTTTTTTTTTTTTTTTTTTTTTTTCGCTAAAGATGATTAGTCAGAGTTGTATCATCTTCTGTGGTTATTTTGTTAATAGCACTCCAAGAAAAAATTAGCGTTGAACGTAAACCCGTTCGGGGTAGGGTAGGGGTAGGGGTACTGGGGTAGGGGTGTATTGGGTGTAATTGATTGCTTGCCTCCCCCAAACGCAGCCTTCTGACCCAAAAGCATTTTTGGGCCAAAATCCATAGTGTCTGATCCAGTTAATCTCACCTATTTCACCCGGCGTCACTTCAAGGGTCACGGTCTTCACTAACTAAACAGGGTACTGATCACAACATAGCGTTGTGAGTTCGAATAAAAAAAACATGGAAGAACTCCATCCTACGTGGACATAGAAATTGAAATTAACGGATTATAGATGAGGATGTACCACCATCCAAACATTTTAAGCGATCGAAAAACAAATACCCAATCGTTACACTAATTCTCAAATTACTAATAATAAATAGTGTTATTATAAATAGTAATTTCAATGACAAACTATAACTTTGTAATATATATATACACACACACATTTTCATATATTAACACAAATCACTTATGGATGAGTATGTAGCTCAACATTTTAAGTCATCAAAAAACACACACCCAAATGTTGCACTAATTCTCAAAATATTAACAATAAATAGTGTTTTGTCATAAATAGTAATTTCAATGGCAAACTATAACTTCATAATTATATATATATATATATATATACACACACACACACACACATTTTCATATATTAACACAAACCACTTATTTTGGGTAAAAGTTGAAATTATTAACAATTCTAAGGCATAATTTTCTTTTCAAGAACTAGTAAATTATAAATTCTTATTTTTTTTTCTTTAATCATAAATAAAGTTCGGTCGAATTCTTTTATCCTATATGACAAATGATAATAAGAATGGCTAGAGTGAGTTTGACAAACCCCAGGGTCACAGCGGTAGAGATTCGGAAAATAAGTTCTTGAGGTCTCGTTTTCAAATCGCACTCCTGATTTAAATAATGCATGTGTTATGGGCCGATACACGTATTCTGAGGGGAAAAAAAAAAAAAAAAATGGGTTTGACAAAATGGAGACAATTTAAATTTATTCTATGGGACAAACAAATATTAAATAATTTGAAAGAAATTTTTTATAAGATAGTTATCTCTAGCTGTATTACGTGCAAGGGCGGATTCAGAAATTGTTAATGGGATGGACTAATACTAGTAATATATATATATATATATATATATATATATATATATATATATATATATTTGGCTGGGTTAAAATTGTCTATAGTAGTTTGTTTGTCTGTAGTAATTTTTTAGTTTATTTTATTTTATTTAACTTTACGAGTAGGTTTGAGCCCACCAAAACAAACACTTAGATCCGTCCTTGATTCCTCCAAACTAAATATTGGAGGTTAAAACGGAAACAAGTACAGTGCATTATGAGAAGAATGTTATGATAGACATAGAAGGGGGTAATATTAAAAAAACCAAGAGTGATGCCTATTATTAATAAAAGAAGATCACTTTTTTTTTTTTTTTTAATTTTATAATATAGACTTGTAGATGCACTAAGTAAGAAATGGAATATTTGTTGGCATAGAATGTATTATACAAAAAGGCTAATGATTTATTTGGGAGTTTATTAGTGAAAACACTGGTTAACTAATATTTTTGCTAATTGCTTTCTTAAATGAAAAATTATAAGCTAAAGGTTACTACTTTACAGGGAAATATCTATATCCACAGATAATTTCTAACCAATTGTTTATTCATAAAATAGTGGAACTAAAAATTTGTTAAACTTCATTGTAAAAAAAAAAAAAAAAAAGGGGGGGCTTCATTCTTGTGTTACTTGAGAGATACATAGAGGCTATTGACAACAACGTCGAGTGGTCGCTATTTTTGAATTCATTATTAACTGATGGTCTTATTAGTTAATTGTTTAAACAGTATTAACGACAAATTTTTTGTGGTCGTTATGCAGTGTATTATAATTAAACATTCAACATTGTAGTCTTCTCATTACTACTAATGGTTTAAAACTAAACAAAAAAATTAAATCAATTGGGCGCACCCAAGCACATCAATTCCGACAATCTATTGCCATCACAACAAAATTAAAAGCAAACTAAAAAGGTATTAGACACCTTTCAAATCTAATTTTAATCTGTCCAAAACACCAAATCCCACAATCCTTAATAATTGCAATTTATAAATGAAACCCAAATTTTGAGCAAACTAAATTAAACTTGAGCATTTTCATACCTAATTATTGAAATGAGATAGTATCTTTAAATTTCATATTTTAATGTAAGGATGTATTCAGTTGTATGGAATTAGAGTTTTGGAATTGAAATTGGTGAAATTTATGAAAATTTTGATTCAATTTTTTTTTAATTATTTTTCTCAAATTACACAAATTGTAATTCCAAAACTTTAATTCTATGTAACCAAACACACTCTCAAAGAAAAATAAAATGATAATATAAGGTGTATGTTCCTCGGACCAAAAAAGAAAAAGAAAAAGAAAAGGGAGATAATGTTATTTTATAACTGAAAGAATATAAAAATTTAGGGGAAAGTGCTAAAAACCCCCCCTTAAACTATTGGCCATTTAGTAGAAAACCCCTCTGATCTAATAATTTGGCATGTAACCCCCTGAACTAACCATTTTGTTGCAATTAACCCAATCTGATGATCAGTCGATTGAATTTGACCGTAAAGAAGCACATGACGGGTCACGTGACAATCCAAATTTCTTTAAATGACCATACAACCCTTCATGATGCTAAAAGACCACAATGCTCCTTTTAGTACATTAAAGCTCAAATAGGTCAGAACCCTAAACTCATTCTTCAATCATCTTCCTCGATCAAATCTCTCTCCATAAATTCCTCATTCGTGGCAAAGTGGAAACTGAATTCCGTGACGCTATCTTCCTCGATCAAATCCCAAATAGGTCAAAACCCAAAAAGTCGGTGAGCTCGGCTGGATTAAATCGGCGGTCGGCGAACAAGGGAGGGCTAGGTTGTGGAAAAATCGGCCAGTGAAGACAATGGCAGAGAGCTCGGATGGTGGAGCTTTGACCGGTGAGGTTGGCATAGATGTATGGAGGGCAAGAATTAGCTGGTTATGGAGAGCTTGGTTGTTGGCTCGGCCGTGGAAAGCTTGGGGAGGTGAGCAGCGGGCTGTGATGGTGAACTCGTGGCAAGTTCATGCTTCATCACCAATTTCACAACTCCAAGTGCTTGCTTCATTGAGTAGTTTGGGGAATTTCACTCCCTCTGTATCAATTTTTGCATCGACACATCTTCTGGTGCTCAACCATGACAGCACGCTTATCGCTGCCACTGCCACCGCCAATTCAACCACTATCTTCTCTATCGTCTTTGAAACCCAAATAATTCATAGCGTAAAATAATTTTATCGCCGGAATATAACGTTGTTGCTGGGTCATGGAGCGGCAATGGTGGTGGCGACACCGATCTGGTTATGATGGGTTTTGTTGTGTAGATGTGATTGTAACGACCCTAAAATGATACCAGTCATAAAGAAATAAATAAATAATTCTGCATGACCTTTGCTAAAAGGGTCCTATCACAACCTATTAAAATGCATAAAAAAAAAATGTAATGGCCTCACTTAGTCATAAACTAATCTATCATGTCCCAACGCAAATGCAAATAATATAAAATATTCTCAAAAAAATAATATACATATAAAAAAGAGTCCCGTTCCTCCAATTCCTTCAAAAAAAAAATGGAAGCGCCAGTCCACTACCTAATCCCATACTCCTTTACAAGGAACATACTCTAATTACGTTAATTTACATTCCATGAAATACAGCTGAAATCAAAAGCCCATAATTTACAACATTATACAAATTATACTAAAGTTTTATAGAACAAAAATATTAAAGTTTTAAAACAAAAATAACAAAATATAAATCTCCAATCCCGTCTAATCTTGTGGTGGATGATCGTCCACCGCCTCCTTTCCGTGTTCTGAAAAATATTAATAATAAAGGGGTGAGCACAATAGGTCAGTAGGAGGTGCTTAAGACACACCTCTTATGACCCCGTGAATCCAAACAAGGAATAGGAAAAGAATCGGGATCTTGTCATTTTCGGAAAAAAAATATAATCACAACATCAACAACAATAATCCAAATCATAAACGAACTATGCCATGCTATGGAATACAATGTCATGCAATGTCGCTCCTCATTTTCAAAACCTTTTCTGTCATCATTTCCAAACCGTTAGTTTAACCCATCCAATGGCAACTCCATGGCGGCACGAGAGAATGATTGGCTTACTGTCCCTGACCCATGGCAACTCCATGGCGTCATTTAAGGCCCAGGTAACTCAACAACGCTAGGGAAATCTCCCAAATTCCCTCTAGGCCACACTAACGTCGCGGTCCCTAGGCAACTCCTAGACGACTGGGTTTTCGTAAACCCTTTCAAAACTTCTTCCTAAAACTTTTTTCATTCCATTTCAAAATAACTTTCCCACTTTCCTTGCCTAGTGGTTATGCATGAAATGCATCATGCCTTTTCATACCATGCCAATACTCATTTTTATACAATTAATTGAACTTAAATCACATAACATGCTTTACAAGTAAATAATAAAATATATATATATATATACATGCTTTCATTCAACAATAATTTAGCATGGTAAGCTTATAAAACATGAATTTTAATCCATACAGGTATGCTCAATCGCAACACATCATTCAACACATAATTAAACATTCCATACACAACATTTAAGCAATTTATTATAAGAATTTATACAAATTAAACATGCTAGGTAACAATTTATACGAGATAATTCACAAAAGCACAAGAAGATTATGGATTAGAGACTCCTACCTCTTAAGATGCAAAAACCCCCAAAATGGGTCCTAAATTCGAAATTCCTAGGATGCACCAAATGATGAATTGCTTACATCAATGAGTAGATCTCGTTGTACTCTCCGTTTTGCCGCAAATGGCCCCCAAAAACTCTAAAAGATGAGAGGATAATTAAAGCTTGAAACTGTGAAATGAAAAAAGAAAAATAAAAATCGAAGGAAGAGAGAAGGCAGCCGCGTGGAGAAAGAAAGAAAGTTAGGTTTGGTTATTACAATGACTAAAGCCCCTGTGGGGCCCACGACAACAAATAATACATTTAACATTTATATATATATATAAACAATTCATTTTACAACCACAATAAGCATTTAAATAATTAACTTATGCACAAAATAACAATGCATGAAATGTAATGGACCCGTGAAACAACTCTCGTGCACAACGACCCCAGTAACGGGTCCCACCTGGAAACTCCCGGCCCGAAAAATAAAAAAATTTCAAAATGGCAACTAATACATTTCCAAGAGTCCTAAACTCAAGGAAATGCCCCAATCTACATTTTGACACACTCGCCACACCCCCACGGTGTTCGGCACGCAAAACGAGATAAAACGAAAATAAACACGAAAAAAAAATCAAAAAATCCTAGAAAATGGCAAAAATCGAAAATATTACAATCTACCCTTCTTAAAAGATTTCGTCCTCGAAATCTACATTCCTTAAAGAAGGAGGCCCACAACCACACACTTTTCCGAGAAACACCTCATCAAACCACAGGATTAAGAGTTTTATAACATTATTGCCTTTGACACCAGACGCCAATAGGCAATCACACACTACCGCCACTAAAACTCAATGTTCACCACCCTATAAGGGTACTCATCACTCACAAAATCATAACACAAAACCCATTGGATTTTACACCAGACTCAAAACGGACATTGGTCTACTCTGCATTACCACGCAAAGCATTCGAAGCCTGAAAGAAGAACGGTCACAAGACCCCTGAACAAGACAACATCCGATCTCAACTCATCCTTTAAAGGATACACAAAATCCTAGACAAAGAACCCTGTCCATCTCACAACCAAGCTCAACTCAAATCTACATATTCCTGTCAGACCAAACACTCACTATCTAACACATAGCTATACTATCGCATTACGGTACAAGCGACCACCAACCGCACCAATCGACAATCATTACACTTAATAACTTCAGGATGACTAAATAATGAATCTTGCAACGACCACATAAGCATGAGTCCCAAATCAGTAAAACGTATTACCCTGTACCCAAAACACAAATCCTCAAAACAAGATCTTTAATAATCAAACGAATTGAACACTTGGTCCCACCTAACACACCTCGTCACCCGAAAAAACTTCCTGAATCCACCACCATACTGACATAACGCCCAATACCATACTCTCACTATTCATGATAACTCGAAACAATCATTGACCTTTGACCTAACATTGTGCTAAAGAAGGATTGATTCAGGAGTAATAGTTGGCTAGGCCAATCTCAACCTCGATCCGGTCTAAGCACAGACGTCGTTCTTGTCCTCAGGTCCAAACTTTAAACACAGTCTCACATAGTCCACAAAACAATCATGAAATTCCACTCACTATCCATCCATCATTCTACATAACCTCAACAATTATACAATCACATACCAGTTTTAAGAATCTCAATTATACTTTAATCACACAACCCTTAATAAGCTAGAAACGGCACAGCACCAAACGTCATAATCATCAACCAGCATGAAAGAACTCTAATCTCCTCATAACATCCACACCAAGTAGACAACTCCATAACACCACTTGGTTCAATTCTTACTTCTTCAAAACACACAATACGACCGTCTCATGCCTGAAACCTCAAAACCAAAGTCAATCATTCTTATTATTCTCCAACGAAATCCCATAATCACTCTCTAGCTACTTAACACTCAAGCAATACCAACACTTGTCCTCAAGACACTGCTCAAATTAGACATCAATAAAAACACCCGAATACATGACCCACATCACATCACCTAACCATCCTCAATCTTACAATTCACGACACACCCCTATCCCTCACCGATAGTACCAGACACCGGAAACACAATCCTTATTTGGCAACTCGTGTCGTCAAAATCACTCTCAAAACAAGCACCACTAAAAACCAATGACTTTATCTCCCTCTGTGGGAGTGAGTCGACCAAATTAACCAAACCTTTACGATGAACTCTAACAACATGACAAACCACACACAGGTCCATTCACCCACGGATGCACACAACTTCTAAATGGAGAACAAGGCTTACGACAGACAACGTCTTTGCCAGGACTAGAATAAACGGAAAGGGTAATGAACCCCGCTCTCACAAGAGACTAACGACTCGTACCTGAATATGTCCGACACCCTATCACACGTTACATACTAATCGTCCAACAATGGACACCCAATCTCACTTGAGATGAAATGAACTCCTTACCCATGGTCGTCGTCCTACCATAAGCTTAAGAGTGTGTATTAAGGCAAGGGCCAAGAGTTTTACATTTATAGAAGCCACTACTACCTTTCACTATAAATATAGTTAGGGCGAGTAGGGATCGTCCCAAGGGATTATACGTGTTGGAATTTAACTTCGACTCTAATGTACCAAATGATTGCAAAGAGAGATTGATTGTTTGATTACACTAAAATTTAATTAATTAAAATGAAAGTGAGATAAAACTAATGAGAGATAGGGATTTAAGAGATGAGAAGAGAGGACTTAGGTTGTTGGAATCATCACTAAGCTCGTGTAATTAACCACTTGCTTTCCATTAATGGGGAATACATTGTTGTGAACAAAATGCGACTACCAATTGCAATATTAAGCATGGACCATCTAATTTAAGCATCGAAAGACGTCTCCCCCAAATTTGGAATCAACAACCTATTTGAATAATCCACACTAGCAAACTCACATCAAATATCAAATGGGATAAGAATAATCAAGCATTCTAAGGCAATATAGTATAAGATGCAAGAGAGATATGAGATCAAGCCTTAATTAAAGCATGAATACACACAAGGGCACAATGGTGAAATTTTTTTTTTTTTTAATTTTTTCATTTAATGAAAACAATTATATACAAAATGCAAGAAAAACAAAGAATAAAATGCATGAACAAAATATAAAAAGAAAAATAAATAAGGTAAAATGTAATGAAATAATATGTACAATGCAAGAAATGAAAAATTAATATGTACAATACAAGTATATACAAAATTTTCTTACTTTTTGTTTTTCATATTTTTATTTTTTTTTTATTTTTTTTTATGAAAGAATGTACAATGAAACAAAATACAAGAAAAATAAAGAAATAAAAATAAAAATGAACATGTATGATACAAGAGATAAATGACACAATGTGTCATATGGGTGCTAAGTTTAACGTCTCTAGCAAGACGGAATGCTACATTGAAAAACTGTTTTTTTTTTTAGACAAAACAAATATGTACACAAACAAAAATAAAAAGGCAAGAAATAAAAATGCAAGAAAATAAAGAATGCAAAGAAAAAATTTTATTTTTTTATTTTTTTTCGAAATTAAAAATTAAAATTAAGAAAAATTAAAAATTAAAGTTAAACAAAATATTTTTGGAATTTTTTTTTAATGAAAAATAAAATAAAATAAACTAAATAAAATAAAAGAAATATTTTTGGGATTTTTGAAATATAAACAAAAATAAAAATAAAAGTAAAAGTAAAAATAAATTTTCAAAACCTGCAGAGATGTTCGATTGATCTCACAAAATGAAAAATAAATTTTCAAAACCTGCAGAGATGTTCGATTGATCTCACAAAATGATCAATCGATCTGACAGAGAGGTGAACTATGCAGGTTTTCTGGGTTCAGAAATTTTCTAAGTGCTGGAACTTGAGATCGATCCAATGATGTAGTTGGATCGATCGAAGAACTTCAGATCGATCTAGGAATATTTTCGATTGATCGAACATGTGAAAACATGCTCAAATGGAGATCCCGAGAGTTGACATTTTTGGATTGAAAGAAGGCTCAAAATTTTTCTAAGTGTCAAAACTCAAAATCGATCGAATTTTGAAATTGGATCAATCGAAGGCTTCAGATCGATTTAGAAATATTTTCGATCGATCGAACATGTGAAAACATGCTCAAATGGAGATCCCGAGAGTTGACATTTTTGGATTGAAAGAAGGCTCAAATTTTTTTTTAAGTGTCAAAACTCAAGATTGATCGAATTTTGAAATTGGATCGATCGAAGAGTTCAGATCGATCTAGGAATGAATTTCGATCGATTGGACAGAGAGGTGATTTGGATGCAGGTGGATGCAGGTCGAAAATTTTTCTAAGTGTTGAGTGCAATCCACAGCTCGATCGATCGAACTCCAATTTGAGATCGATCGAACTTATGCAAAATGCTCAATTATGACATGAAAGTGCATTCAATCCTTATCACAGTTCTTTGAAATGCATATGAACCCAAAGCCAATATCTAGACTTCGCAAGAAATGAAAAACAAAAAGAAATGAGGGAGGAATAGAGTTGACAAAAAGAAATGAGGGAGGAATAGAGTTACTAATGTTTAACGTCTCTAGCAAGACGTTGGACTAACTCACTAATCAAAAGAATCAAAAACTGGATATGAAACATCCTTATTGATCCTCTTTTCACTTTTCTCATTTAATGTCCCACTTACAACAATAAAATCATCCTCCAAAAGAATGACTTGAAAAGAAATAAAAGAGATGATATTGTTCCTTTCATCCACGGTCTTGAAAACAAAATAAATCATGGTTATGCTTGCCTCATTTTTGTGCTCTTGAAGTGTATTCAAAGAATCACTTCCTATGTGAATTGGCAAGTCAATGTCTTTCAAAGACTCATTTGGAATATCAAGAAACACCTTCTCTTCATCCTTCTTCTCTTCCTCAAAAATAACAATCTTCTCACCTTCCAAGTTAGCTAAGGAGTCCATTAGAGAGTTTATTTCATTTTTGGAGCTTTCATAGTCAAGACCACAATTTTTATACATTTCAAAAAGACAAGTCTCAAGAGGGTCATTAGAGATAATAGAAGGAAGGCCCTCTTCAACAAGTTCCTCCCTCTTCTCTCCTACCTCAAGTGTGGTCAACATCTCATCACTCTCTAAAGTAGCCATGTCAAAGATAAAATCATAATCAATGTAAGGAAAGTCCTCATTAATCATGTTATGCTTTATTGGATTGACTACTAACTCACTTGCCACTTCCTCCTCTATACAAGATAGAGTGCTAGGCATTAGCTCACTTGCTACTTCTTCCTCTTCACTCTCATCATCCTCATCTATATACATTGAAGTTCTTGCCATTTTTTCATTTGCTTCTTCCTCCTCCTCTTGACGAGAAAGAGTACTTGCAATCTGCTCAACTTGAGCTATAAGCTTGGCTAAAGTTTGAGAATGAGAATTAATAAGTAGAGCTTGTGAAATATGCACATCAAGTAAAGCTAACACTTTTTCTTCAAATCCGGGTGAGTACCTAGAAGATGGTGAAATTGGTTCATCATACAATGGTGGTGGAGGGCAATAGTTATAAGAAGGATTAAATGAGTGATCAAGTCCATGATAAGATGATGCATGTTGAAATGAATTGGACTCAACCTCATAAGGATCAAAATATGGTGGAGGGACATAAGGTGAAGGGATATAATTTCCCCCCAAACTTGAATCAAATAATTCATCCATTCATAATTAAAACCTAAATGCAACAAATAATGGCCTCAACAAGGGCCTATGCTTGGACAAAAATTTAAGCAATAAAATGAGCCTCAACAAGGGCTATCACAAGCATGCAAAGAAGTGAAACAATTAAAATACAAGAGTTCCAAGAATTGCTCACAACGGTCCTTTAGCACTTCAACTCCAAATTTAGCTTTAACCTCTAATGATTGCTTCAAGTTCCAAAGTTCGCCTTCCTTGTAGTCAAGTACTTAATTGAACAAATAATAATGAGAGCAAGAAAAAAGAATATACAATGGAAAATAAAATAAAAATAGAAGCAATCAAATGAATACTATTGTCTAGTTTAATTCCAACAAAACCGTTAATCCCCGGCAACGGCGCCAAAAACTATGATGCGACCCGAGCGTGTGCACAAAATAATGCACAACACTTTGAGTTTGGAAATTAGTGTCAAGTGGGCATCATACTTTAAATTTATAAACCGCTTAACACCTATACTATGTAGTTTGAGTGAGAAAGGATCATCACAAGAGATTATACGTATTGGAATTTAACTTCAACTATAGCGTATCACAAGATTGCAAAGAGAGATTGATTGTTTGATTAAACTAGAAATCAATTAAATAAAATGTAATTAAAGTAAACTAGTGAGAGATAGGGATTTAAGGGATGAGAAGAGAGGACTTAGGGTGTTGGAATCACCACTAAGCTTGTGTAATTAACCACTTGCTTTTCATTAATGGGGAATACATTGTTGTGAACAAAATGCGACTACCAATTGCAATATTAAGTATGGACCATCTAATTGAAGCATTAATTGTCTTACCTAAACTAATTGTAGCACAATCCATCTAGTTTAAGCATGACCCATCTAAGTAGCAATAATTGTAGCACACATCAATTTAGAGAATCATGGAATTTGCAATAATAAGCCATGAAATATCTAAGCAATCATAGATTGTCTACTTACCTACAAGCATGAATTAAATTGTAAAACAACCCATCAAGCATAAATATAAACCATCTAATTAATTAACAAACCCATTCAATGAAAACCCATGCTTAGCCATCACTAAATCCTTAATTAATCACATATAGACATGCAACCAACATAGAGAATCTAGTGTAGAAATCAATTCCCCAAATAATCACACATAAGACAACATGTAATTAAAATAGAGAATCAATAGAAAGAATTGATCCATATGAATCATGTAAGAAATAATTCCTAATTTAATCACACATAGACATGTAAATAAACTAGAGAATTAATAGGAAGAATTAAACCATAGAAATCATAGAAATATACCAAGATTCATGAAATTCATAAGGCTAGAACACTAATCACAACAATATATATAAATCCCCAAAAATAGAAATACAAGGGTTTAGATTACACAAGACTTAGGGCTCATCCAAGCCCTAAGTGTAGATCTAGCCAATCATGGAGGAGGAAGATGTGGTCATGGAATCAAGCTCCAAACATAGCTCCATCTTCTTCTTCCTCCTTTTCTTCTTCTTCTTTGAAGCTCTAGAGATGGAGAGAGAGTGGGTCTAGAGATGTGTTCTTAAGATGAGCCTCCACTTCCTTCTATTCTTCTAACCATAATCTCTAACTTTGCTAGAGAGAGAAATAAAAAATACAATGTAAAAAAAAATAAAATGATAAAAAACTTATTTACAAATGGGTCTCTTCCCTTTATATAGATGGTCCTTTTCTTAGTCATTAAGTCAGGAATATAGCCCCGAAAATATCTAATCCCGTACTATGTGATTGGTGGACTTTTGGGCGCACACGGGAATAAGACAACTCGCTGCCAGCAATGTTCGATCGATCAGAGAAAAAGTTGGATCGATCAGAGAAGTTGGATCGATTAGAGAAAAAGTTGGATCGATCAAAGAAGAAGTTGGATCGATCAGAGAAGTTGGATCGATCAAAGAAAAAATTGGATCGATCAGACTTGGCAGCTTTTCAGGATCAGCCTCTTTTTGCTCCAAATCAGCCTTATTTTGCTCCGGATCCTCACTAAGACTTAGTTTGACTCCAAAAAGGCCTTAAGAAACCATTTTTAGCCCATTTTAACATTATTGACCTGAAATAGACAAAAACACAAATAAGTACTAAAACGGGTAAATAAGATAGATAAAGGTCCTATAATACTCAAGCTTAAGGGGTTTAAAAGTGTACTTTTCAGCGCTCATCACACCCCCAAACTTAAATATTGCTAGTCCCTAGCAATGAATTATGAAGTAAAGAAATGAATTGAACAACTAAACAACTATAACTAGAAAGCAATAAATGGATAGCGCCACTTTCGTAGGGAACACGATTGCATTTAGCATATGCAACAAGTCTTTTAAACCCCTAGGTTACCCCTAGTGGACGAGTGAAGTCTCGTGAGGGTTTCCAGAAATGATACCCCCAAACATTAAGCTTATTCTTTCAAAAGAGGTACCAATATTGCAAACAAGCATTGGGAGAAAACTACCTCAAGTATGCAATTTTTCAACTATTTCCAAGCAATCTCCTAAAATCTCAACATCAAACAAGCAAGTATGGTCCTCCACACATCAAGAAAATGATCATGCAAATCAAAACAACTCTAGAATCCTTTTTGAGTGATCCAGCATCAACGTGTTGCTATCCTAGCCAACTAAAGAATTAATCACATCCTTACCCTCAAACTAGCACACAAATCTAGTACCGATCATCAAGACAAAAAGTGGACCTTTTATAAAAGCTTTATTGTTCTAGGTGCGCTTATTCTTTTCACTAATCATTTTTTTTTTTTTTTTAGAGGATCAAACATGGAAGCATAGTGCAATGTATTGATCTATTAAGGTTTTTAGCGATTCATGAGGTTGAGCGTTAGGTCAATGACTTCAAACCAGACGGCTTTAGGGCATTAGGCGTTCAAACACCCCTACGGACTTACAAGCTCAAATCAATTAGGCTACAAATCAAGACAACCTCTATCTAATCATTTCCCACTTCTTACCTTTTGGGAGAAGTTCTCACTTTTTTTTTTTTTTTTTTTTTTTTTTTTTTTATTGCTTTTGCAACTTCTTCTTCTTATTTATTTATTTATTTTTTAAAGCAAGTTCAATTATTAACCTAGAGTTTGGGCTCTCTACCTTTCGGCGCGAGAAGTTCAATGTTTGATGAGGTTAGAATCCCGGCTACTTAGTGAAAAGGAGTTGTTATCCACCTTTATCAAGAATGAAAGCTTTCAATGCACTACTAGCTCAATTGGGATATAACCAATTCAATAATCAACAAAGCATGTACCCCACAAATGAATGCTAGTGTGCGCCTGTGCTAGTGTAGAATTCTAGAATGAATCTCAAAACAATCAAAAAATCAGAATGATGTGGACCACAAGTGTAAGCAATATATCAATTTTTCAAAAAAATTTACTTCTAAATGGCATCCACAAGGCATACAAGGAGTATTGGACTCTCAAGTCAAGCAATTTTTAAATTTTAAGCAATATAGTCCTCAAAAGATCAAAATCATAGCTAACATGGATCTCCAATCTCAATCATGTATTTAAAGTTCAACTTTAAGTAGAATGCAACAAAGACACCTTACCCCCAAACTTAAACCACACATTGTCCTCAATGTGCAATGAGAACAATGGAAAAGATGTAAAGAGTATACCATGGTGGTGAAAACATGAAGCCCGACAATGATCCAATTTGAAAGACGTCTCCCCCAAACTTGAAATCAACAACCTACTTTAATAACCACACTAACAAACTCACATCAAATATCAAATAGGATAAGAATAATCAAACATTCTAAGGCAATATATCACAAGATGAAAGAGAGATATGAGATCAAGCCCAATATAAATCATAAGGTATGCATGACTACTCATAAGGGCACAATGGTGAATCTTTTTATATATATATTTTTTATGAAAACAAATATATACAAAATGCAAGAAAAATAAAGAATAAAATGCATGAACAAAATGCAAAAGTAAAAATAAAGAAGTATGTACAATGCAATGAAAGAATATGTATAATGTAAGAAATAAAAAATAATATATACAATACAAGTATATACAAAATTTTCTTACTTTTTCTTTCTTCATTTTTTTTTTTTTTTTAAAGACATAACAAGTATGTACACACACACAAAAATAAAACAAATAAACATGCAAGAAATGAAAATGCAAGGAAATAAAGGATGCAAATTTTTTTTTTATTTTATATTTTTATATTTATTTTTTTTATATGTGAAAACATGCAAAGAGAAATGAAAAATACAAGAAATATGCAAAATGGGTGCTAAGTTTAACGTCTCTAGCAAGACGAAATGCTTCTTTGAAAAACCGTCTCTTTTTTTTATTTTTAGAAAAAGCAAATATGTACACAAACAAAAATAAAAAGGCAAGAAATAAAAATGCAAGAAAATAAAGAATACAAAGAAAAAATTTTATTTTTTTATTTTATTTTTTGAAATTAAAAATTATAAATTAAGAAAAATTAGAAATTAAAGTTAAACAAAATATTTTTGGAATTTTTTTTTAATGAAAAATAAAATAAAATAAACTAAATAAAATAAAAGAAATATTTTTGGAATTTTTGAAATATAAACAAAAATAAAAATAAATTTTCAAAACCTGCAGAGATGTTCGATCGATCTCACAAAATGCTCGATCGATCTGACAAAAAGGTGAAATATGCAGGTTTTCTGGGTTCAGAAATTTTCTAAGTGCTGGAACTTGAAATCGATCCAATGATGTAGTTGGATCGATCAAGGAACTTCAGATCAATCTAGGAATATTTTTGATTGATCGAACATGTGAAAACATGCTCAAATGGAGATCCCGAGAGTTGACATTTTTGGATTAAAAGAAGGCTCAAAATTTTTCGAAGTGTCAAAACTCAAGATCGATCGAATTTTGAAATTAGATCAATCGAAGAGTTCAGATCGATCTAGGAATGAATTTCGATCGATTGGACAGAGAGGTGATTTGGATGCAGGTGGATGCAGGGCGAAATTTTTTCTAAGTGTTGAGTGCAATCCACAGTTCGATCAATCGAACTCCAATTTGAGATCGATCGAACTTGTGCCAAATGCTCAATTATGACATGAAAGTGCATGCAATCCTTATCATAGTTCCTTGAAATGCATATGAACCCAAAGCCAATATCTAGACTTTGCAAGAAATGAAAAACAAAAAGAAATGAGGGAGAAATAGAGTTGTGAAACTCTACAAATACTAGTGTTTAACGTCTCTAGTAAGACGTTGGGCCAACTCACTAATCAAAAGAATCAAAAACTGGATATGAAACATCCTTATTGATTCTCTTTTCACTTTTCTCATTTAATGTCCCACTTACAACAATAAAATCATCCTCCAAAAGAATGACTTGAAAAGAAATAAAATAGACGATATTGTTCCTTTCATCCACGGTCTTGAAAACAAAATCAATCATGGTTATGCTTGCCTCATTTTATGCTCTTGAAGTGTATTCAAAGAATCACTTCCTATGTGAATTGGCAAGTCAATGTCTTTCAAAGACTCATTTGGAATATCAAGAAACACCTTCTCTTCATCCTTCTTCTCTTCCTCAAAAATAACCATCTCCTCACCTTCCAAATTAGCTAAGGAGTTCATTAGAGAGTTTATTTCATTTTTGGAGCTTTCAAAGTCAAGACCACAATTTTTATACATTTCAAAAAGACAAGTCTCAAGAGGGTCATTAGAGATAATAGAAGGAAGGCCCTCTTCAACGAGTTCCCCATCCTCCTCTCCTACCTCAAATGTGGTCAACATCTTCTCACTCTCTAAAGTAGTAAGGTCATAGATAAAATCATAATCAAAACAAGAAAAGTCCTCATTAATCATGTTATGCTCTATTGGATTAGTCACTAACGCACGTGCCACTTCTTCCTTTATACAAGATAGAGTGCTAGGCATTATGTAATACCCCTAATTTAACAAGGATAATTCTGAAATTTATTTAATTATTTAAATTATGTTTTATTGATTTAGTTGTGAATTTGTTGATTTAATTGTGAATTATTTAAATGACTTGTTTTGTTTGGTTGTTTTATTTTAATTGTTTTTATGTAATTGTTTATTTAATTGGGTTTTAATTATTGGACGTAATTGTTTTTCTTTAAATAGAGTTAATTATTTTTCTTGATATTGAATTAGTTGTGAAATGATTTAATTTAGTATAAATAGAGTTTTATGTTAGTAGGATTAATTAGGGTTTTGGTTTTAGACGTCACGTATGTAGCCGACATAATTAAACATTAATTTGGTTTCATATGGGCCGACTAAGGATTTAGTGTAGGTTTTAAATTAAATTAGGGTTTTGTGTAAACTTATAAACCTATAAATATATCTGTATAAGGCTGTCAAGGGTTTAGAACCCTAACCACGTTGTGGAGACAGAACAGAGAGAAGGAAAACCAAAGGGGCGCCGGGAAAACTTAGAAGAAAGACGCTGAGATTTCTGAATCGAGTCTCACAGACAAGTTTTATGACTAGCTCTACCTCTTTGACCTGTGTTCTTTACATCCCTAACACAATCTCAGGATGAAATAAGGATTAAAATAAACCTGGTTCGCTTGTTTGCATTGTTTAATAAGCATATGCTTATAAACTGTTAAATTGTTCGTTTTACAGTGTTGTTTGTTTTACTGTTTTGTTACTTAATTCATGATTTTAATGATGTCAATTGATGGATTAAGAATTTTAATAGTTCTAAAACATGGTGGGAAATCTTAAGATTATTCTGGGTCGCAGGGCTAGATACCTGAAACAGTATGTGTTCTTGTATGGGTTTTAATCCACTTAGAAACTGTTTTGCGTAATTATTTTTCCATAGGGTTTTGATTCATAAGTAATGGATTTAATCAACTTTAGAACACCCTATGACTTAGTTTTAATCAGTAATAAACTTGGTTTGGAGGATCCACATAGCCGGACACCGCCGGAGCTGGAAAAGATGTCGCACAGGGGAGGAGCCTACTCTTTTTCAAGAAGAGCAGGCTCATTAAAAGGTAGAGCAGGCTCTACCTTGAGTAGAGCCGGCTCTTGTGGCTGAAGAGGCGCCTCCACTTTGTGTGGAGGCGGCTCTACTAAAAGGTGGAGGCGGCTCCACCTTGTGTAGAGCTTGCTCCTCCAAGTTTTTTTGATTTTTCGTTTTTCAGTGCTAGTTTTGGCTACGGGACTCAGAATTGGGTATTTTCAGAAGCCATTGGGAGTTACACATGGATGTTTTAGTAGCATCTAAGTCTTATTAAAAGTTCTGAGGGCGTGATATTACATAATAAATCACAAAGAAATTTGTAGATTCAACCGTTATTGTTTGAAGTAAACTTGTTGACTGTTTTTTTAAAGTACAGGATTTAAAGTTCATAACCTTACGGGTTGCTAATTATCTGGGAATGAAGATATTGTTTGATCATGTTTCTGTAATTCAAATGTAAGCATATTAGATTACAGAATGATTATATATTTATAATGGACAAATTGACATGTACATATGTTAAAATGTATGTTCAATTTTTGGATACTTAAGTAGTGAAATTTTTAACGCTCCAGATGGAAAAAGGAGCTGTTCTAGGGGTACTCAAGAATGTATAAACCCTTGTTAAATTTTCAAAGGGCCTGGTAATTCATAATCTACCATAAGAAACTATGGTAGGAACGGTCGGGAGCACATAAGGAAATTTGTGTGACGATTTTAATACAGACTATTCAAGTTGCTTATTTTTTTTCATTTAGCAATTGAATTAGGAATTTCATGTTTAAATCATGTAATAGTGGTATGAGAGTTAACATGTCAACTAACGTAAATTCAGATAATGCTTAATTAGAAGCTAATAAGTGTTTACAAAGAATTGTTTTGTAACAACTTAGGGGATGTTTTGGAGTAGTTACAAGTAACTATTTAATTCTAATAATATTATTATTATGCTTATTGTAGGCTACAGAATGGTTATGTCTATTCTCTGCATTTTAAATTTGTTAGAGAATTAAATACTGGATGGAATGAACAAGCATACTAATTATAGATTCTGGTTATGCTTATATTGGATGTGTTGATATTTAATGTCAATGATATTATCAACAATTGGATGGATGGCGTTATACTTGTTATGGATTGGTTGATATTGAAATGTTTACTGTCTTTTATATTATCAACACTAGATGGATGGATCGTATGCACCGGTATGGGACGGTGTCATACTAGGGGGATTAGCTCAAAAACGTTAAGTCCTACCTACTCTGGATTAAGGGATGGATTAACTACAAAAGTTACGTCCTACCTGAATTTTGTGTCAGATCACTAAATAGTTGAGTGACACTTTTGGTTTGGAACGGATTTTAAATATATTTTTATGGTGCCACGATATGAGCCTGAGTCTCAGAGTCGTTGGTTAGGGAGCATATATGCATTGGGATGCATAGCTGGCTATAATGGTTGGATGTATACCCTGCTAGGTCTAGGTAGTCATGCCCACCTCAGGTGCGTTTTGCATGGTGCCTACTAATTAGGTTGAGACGGGCCTGTAGTCCAGTGAGAGTCCTGTAGTGTGATTATATATATATTTATCTACGGACTATTTAGTTATTGTTGGATTGGTTATGATGTACATGCGTATCGGGTCTCTGCTTGGGTAGTAGTAATATAGAACTTGCTAGTGAGCCTGACCCACTTATTATTTTTCAGGTATTGGATGTTTGAGGGCTTAGAGCTTGTTCGAGCTGAGCAGAGATGATCTTTCATTCTACCGACGATGTATGACTTCTTTCCAGATATTCGATTTGGGCTTTTATCTTCAGTTATTTATTTTCGTTCGGTTTGGATTTTTATTAGGGGTCCACTAGAGATGGATTCCCGAGTTGTAAACTTATGAAGTTTGGATTGTCAGAGTTTAAATATTTATATTTGAGGATTTTTAATTTAGTATTCCTTCAGCTTATTATTATTTTTTAAATTCATTTTGTATTCTGTGTTCGCTATAACATATTAATTGTCTGATATCCCTCGGGCTCGGGCCGGACCTGATCAACCCGTGTCTCGGATTCGAGGGGTACCATAGTTGGTATCAGAGCACTCTAGGTTCAAGTGTCTCTAGGATTCTATTGAATAAGTCTTCCGCGTAGCGATCTCTCTTGTTTAGAGCTTTAAGATTAGGATTCGTTGAATTCCTTTACGGTCTGTTTACAATCGTATTGATGTCTGTTTTTCTATGTTAACAGTATGGTTACGCTAGTAGAGGACAGAACATGAACAGTCGACTAAGGAGACTGGCACGTAGGCAGCAAGAATGCCTGCGACATCGGCAAATGGGGAAAGAGCAGCAAGTGCCTAGGTTACAGGAGGAAGATTGTGATACCCCTCGGATCCGAGACACGGGTTGATCAGGCCCAGGCCCAAACCCGAGGGATGTCAAACAATTAATATGTAATCGAACACAGAATACAAGATACAATAAGAATTAAAAATAATAAGCTGAAAGAATGCTAATTGAAAATCCTTAAAATAATATAATTATTTAAAATCCGTTAAATCCAAACCCCATAGGTTTACAACTTGGAAATCCATCCATTGGACCCCTTATTAAAGATTCTCAAACCGGAACTGAAAATAATAGAAATAAAGACCAAAGCTAACATAAAGGAGATTCCTACATTGTTAGAGGAATGAATATCTGTATCTGCTCTGCACGTCCAAGCTCTAACCCTGGAACTAACGAACACCTGAAAAATAAAGAAGTGGGTCAGGCCCACATGCAAGTCCTGATCTACTACAATCCAAACAGTAATCCGATACGCAGATACATCCTAGGAAGACTCAACAATAACTAGAGTACTCCATATAAGTATATAATACACACTATAGGACGCTCGCTAATCCAATAGGTTTGTCTCAGCCTGAATAGAAGGCAACATGCAAATACGCACCCTAAGGTAGGCATGAGTACCTAGACCTACCAGGGAACAACACCTATGTCCAGTTATCCATCCTAGGCGATATACGCGCCCTAACCATGGTCATGAGACTCAAGCTCATACCACGACACCATATAATATATATATATATAGTCCGTACTCCTCCTAATACATAATACCATCCATCTGTGTAGTGGTATGATATATGTATAACAAATCCATCCTGAAACCATAGTAGATCATTCAATTCACAATTGATATGACATATGTTGGTGATGGACTTAATCTTTATGATTAATCCATACCTTAATCCAAATTTAGGTAAGGCTTAGTGCCTGAACTAATCCGTACCTAGTATGACACCGTCCCATATCGGCGCATACCATCCTCCAGTTTTCGTAGTTAATAACACCGTAAAATTTCTTATTAACCACATCCCAGAATAAACATAAATATAGTTTAGCATGTACACAACCAATTTATGCATCCCATATAAGATTTAGATATCCCATTACAGTTCTTGATATAAATGAAAAGACTGTACATTTAGCTCATCCAGTTAACACAATTGATGGAAACAGTATCAGATACTAATCAACCATACTCCAAAATTTGCATAATTACAGTTTAACATGTGTATAACTAAATTATGCATCCAATAACAATTTTAGAATCTCAATTCCAGTCATTTAAATACATGAAATAAAACTGCACATTTAATTCCTCCAAACGAAGCATAATTAATGCAATCAACGGAAAAAGGTAATCATCAATTAATTCTAGCTAAATAGATTTATGTTTCCGGATAAATAACTATATACTTGTACATAGTTAAGACATGTTTAATGTCTTTAATTTAGACAAAGAACCCCAATTGTTTCAGAAAATAGTAAGAACAATATACTAGTTTCAATCCTTTCATCCACTGTTTCCCAAACAAGTTTAATGTTGAACCTTATCTTTGTGCATACCTCAACATAATATCATCAACATGCTTCCCAACAGTTTATACATCTCTGGAATAATTATACAGATCATCCACATTCCCTGAACCAACCTAGAAACCTTCCTACAGGCCAAACCGGACCCAGAACCACGCAAAACCTCAAGAAAAGGGGTTGGAGCCGGCTCCCCCCTTAGTGGAGCCGCCTCCACTTCATGTGGAGCCGGCTCTACCCCATGAAGAGCCGGCTCTACAAGTCCTAGAGCTGGCTCTACCCTTTTAGTGAGCCGGCTCTCCTCTTTTAAGAGTCGCATCCCCTAACCCGTTCGTCTTCTTCGCCTCCGGCGAAGTCCAGAGCCTCTGTAGTATTTTAAACTCCTATTCTGGTGTTTATTTAATGTCCCAGATTTATTTGAAAGCCCCCGACATACAACAATAATCCCAATTAAACCAAGCTTAAACTCAAGAACGGCATGCAACAAATCACAGAAACTTTAAGAACTTACACCAGTTTGGTTCACGAGATTTATTACAGTTTAAACATGCATTCAAGATAAATTTAAACATTTATTTAATCCATTTTAATGTTGGTTTAATCCCTGGAGTCTTTCTAAGCATGTACAGAACACAGATTAAAGAGATAGAGTGGAACAGAGACTTGCCTTGAGTTTCAGACTTTGAAACTCTAAACCTCCGTCTCTGAATTGTCTGTCAACATCATCGACTACTGTCTTACTCCTTCGACGCTCTTGGTTCAACCCAAAAAACACCCCGTCCAACCTTCCTTGAACCTCTCTGTATAATACTCAAGTTCCCTCTCTGTTTCTCTGCTCTCACAACTCTTTGTATCACTGTATACGGGAATAGAGGTTTATGTATTTTTCCTCAAACTCTAAACCCACATAAGGTCATATATATAGGCATAGTAGTCCAACCCTAATCCTTGTATAATTTGAGCCCTAATGCAACACTTAGTCGGCCCAAGAATAACCTAAGTTATAACCTATGTCGGCTAATACGTGAATATACAGAAAACACAATCCTAATTTAAACCAATTTAATTAAATAAACCCAATTATCAATTAAGTCAAATACAACATCATAAAACAATTTAATTTAAAACAATTTAATAAAAGAAAACAAAATAATTTAATCAATTAATTCAACTAATCACACATAATCAAATAAAATGCAGTTAAATAATAAAATTAAAAACCCACAACTAATCACACATAATCAAATAAAATGCAGTTAAATAATAAAATTAAAACCCAGAACTAATCACACATAATCAAATAAAATGCAGTTAAATAATAAAATTAAAAACCCAGGAATATCCTTTTTAAACTAGGGGTATTACAAAGATGGTCAGTTGCAGATAGAGCATGAGGAAGTTCAGTATACTCAAGAGGCTCAGCATCAGGCCTACAATCAGGGCAGGAATCCAGAGTATTCTCCTCAGTTAGTGTACATCATTGCTCAGGCTGTAGCTGCAGGCGTAGCAGCGGCACTTCAGAGTCAGTTAGATGTGCAACAAACACTTGAAGTAGTACCAGTGGTGCAGAATGTGGTTAAAGTTCATTGTTCTGGCTGCAGAGAAGATGGGCATACATCCAACCAATGTCCTGAGTTAGCCCAGAGACAACAGAATGGGGTACCACAGGCAGAGCGGGATCAATTACGGTCTAACCAGCAGAGGAGGCCGTTTGGTACTTTTAGGGGTACTTGCTATACTTGTGGAGAGTACGGTCACACTGCTAGGCAGTGTCCTAGACGATGAGGTATCGAGACGTCCCAGCAGGAGGGTATCAAACCACAAGGAGGATGGCTCTTTTAAGAATGTTTTTTTTGGTTGTTAGAAATAGAGGAGTTTTTATTAAAGGTGTGGTATGGATTTAAACACGTACACTAGATGTATGCTAAAGATTATCTTACGATTTATGGTTGACAATTATGGTTTGGAAAAGTTTTTAATAAAGTGAACTAGCGGTTTTAGCTATTTTTAAAATGTGTTGTGTGATAGTATTTTTGTGGTATTTATGATTTTTATTAAACTATATTGGGATGATTTTGTGGTATTAATAGATGATTATCCGAGTGGAGTGGTTGGGGTTTGTAGAACAGGCAAGCAAATAGTTGCTTGTAAATACATTATGTTGAGACATGACGATTACCAAGAAGTTTATAAACGAACTTGTGTAAGTCGATGTGGTAGGTTTGGTTTAGAAGGAGGAATTCCCAGGATAGAATAAAAATCTAAAATGGGACGATTGTGAAGTATTTCGTTTTACCTTATGTGTTTTGCACTACGGAGTATTACGAGACATAGGATTCTCACGGATTGGTTGGTGGTACACATATGCAGTAGACCTCAGGATATTTCTATATTGTTGGATAATATTGCCATTTTTTTTCATGGGAGTGATGTGCCTGTGACACTAGATATTGGCAGACTCAGATTTCTAGTCAATCTTTTGTCCTGGACATGCACACTTATGACGGAATACTTGGGATGGATTGGTTATCACTACCATGCTCAAGTTATTTGTTTTTGGATGGGTCTATTGTGGTTACCATACCTAGTCCGGATGTTTACGTCGTTGTTATACCACATTTTAACGGGGATATTAGCACCTATTTGTTTGGATAGAGTAGGAAACGGTGGTGGGGACTATTGTATCATTGGATAGCAGGACCACTCACTCATCTGACTAAGAAGGGTAAACGGTTCGTGTGGGATGAACATTGTCAGAAAACTTTTGAGGAGCTAAAGACTAAGTTGACTTCTGCACCGGTTTTGTCTACTCCACAGAGTGGAATAGAGTATCTGGTTTACATGGATGCTTCTTTGCAGTGTCTTGGATATGTTTTGATGCAGGAGGAGCGACCGATTTCGTCTGGATCTCGGAAGCTTAAGCCTCACGAGCTTAATTATTCAACACATAATATAGAGTTGGCAGCTGTGGTCTTTGCCTTACGTATTTGGAGGCATTATCTGTTGGGTGAGTCCTTCAGATTATTTAGCGATCACAAGAGTTTGTAATATTTGTTCACTCAGCGGGAGTTGATTATGAGACAGCGCAGATGGTTAGAGTTTGTGAAAGGCTATCACTTCTCTATACAGCATCATCCAGAAAAAACTCATTTCTTGCCTATTCGCACTAATTACACTTCGGAGTAGTTGGCAAGACTGTACATTTTTGAGATTGTGAAGTTGCATGGCATACCTTTGTCTATTATATCGGACAGGGAATCAAGCTTTGTGTCAGGGTTCTAGAAGAGTGTTCAGCAGGCTTTGGGAACAGAATTACAACTTAGTACTGCTTATCATCCTCAGACTAATGGACAGACTAAGCGAGTGAATTAGATCATGGAAGATATGCCTCGGTTGTATGTTCTTGATTTCAAGGGCCACTGGGAGGATTACTTATCGCTTGTGGAGTTTCTTATAACAATAGTTTTCAGAAGACTATTGGAATGGCACCATTTGAGGCATTATACGGCCGACTATGTCGATCGCCTGTTTGTTGGATGGAGGTTGGTGAGAGCAGATTCTTGGGTCCTGAATTCATCTAGGATACTTCTGAGAAGATAGCTCTTATTAGGGATCGCATGTGTACTGCTCAGAGTAGGCAGAAGAGTTATGCGGATCGTCGCACTCGTGCTTTGGAGTTTCAGGTTGGGATCAGGTTCTACTCAAAGTGTCTCCTCTGAAAGGTGTAATGCGCTTTGGGAAAAAAGGGAAGTTGTCTCCGCGATTTGTCGGTCCATTCATGATTACGGATTGAGTTGGAGCTATATTTTATAGGTTGGCATTGCCGGATAATTTGGATCGCATACATAATGTGTTCCATGTTTCAATGTTGCGGAAATTTCTGCGAGATGAAGATCGGTATCAGCATATCGATGTTGGGGAGTTTGAGTTGCAGCCAGATGCAACTTATTTGGAGCCACCGGGTCGTATTGTCGACCGTTGGGATCAAATCCTTCGTAATAAGGTTATTTCTTTGAGTTCATATCCAGTGGAGTCATCACACTGAGGCTGAGTCTACTTGGGAACGGGAGGATATCATTCGCTCGCAGTTTCCTGAATTACGGGAAGAAGGTAAGAGCGAATTCCGAGGACGAAATTCCTGTTGTTAGGGGGGAAGAATGTAATACCCCTAATTTAACAAGGATAATTCTGGAATTTATTTAATTATTTAAATTATGTTTTATTGATTTAGTTGTGAATTTGTTGATTTAATTGTGAATTATTTAAATGACTTGTTTTGTTTGGTTGTTTTATTTTAATTGTTTTTATGTAATTGTTTATTTAATTGGGTTTTAATTATTGGACGTAATTGTTTTTCTTTAAATAGAGTTAATTATTTTTCTAGATATTGAATTAGTTGTTAAATGTTTTAATTTAGTATAAATGGATTTTCTATAAATAGAGTTTTATGTTAGTAGGATTAATTAGGGTTTTGGTTTTAGACGTCACGTATGTAGCCGACATAATTAAACATTAATTTGGTTTCATATGGGCCGACTAAGGATTTAGTGTAGGGTTTAAATTAAACTAGGGTTTTGTGTAAACTTATAAACCTATAAATATATCTGTATAAGGCTGTCAAGGGTTTAGAACCCTAACCACGTTGTGGAGACAGAAGAAACAGAGAGAAGGAAAACCAAAGGGGCGCCGGGAAAACTTAGAAGAAATACGCTGAGATTTCTGAACCGAGTCTCACAGGCAAGTTTTATAACTAGCTCTACCTCTTTGACCTGTGTTCTTTGCATCCCTAACACAATCTCAGGATGAAATAAGGATTAAAATAAACCTGGTTCGCATGCTTGCATTGTTTAATAAACATATGCTTATGAACTGTTAAATTGTTCGTTTTACAGTGTTGTTTGTTTTACTGTTTTGTTTTACTTAATTCATGATTTTAATGATGTCAATTGATGGATTAAGAATTTTAATAGTTCTAAAACATGGTGGGAAATCTTAAGATTATTCTTGGTCGCAGGGCTAGATACCTGAAACAGTATGTGTTCTTGTATGGGTTTTAATCCACTTAGAAACTGTTTTGCGTAATTATTTTTCCATAGGGTTTTGATTCATAAGTAATGGATTTAATCAACTTTAGAACACCCTATGACTTAGTTTTAATCAGTAATAAACTTGGTTTGGAGGATCCACATAGCCGGACACCGCCGGAGCTGGAAAAGATGTCGCACAGGGGAGGAGCCTGCTCTTTTTCAAGAAGAGCAGGCTCATTAAAAGGTAGAGCAAAGTAGAGCCGGCTCTTGTGGCTGAAAAGGCGCCTTCACTTTGTGTGGAGGCGGCTCTACTAAAAGGTGGAGGCGGCTCCACCTTGTGTGGAGCCTGCTCCTCCAAGTTTTTTTGATTTTTCGTTTTTCAGTGCTAGTTTTGGCTACGGGACTCAGAATTGGGTATTTTCAGAAGCCATTGGGAGTTACACATGGATGTTTTAGTAGCATCTAAGTCTTATTAAAAGTTCTGAGGGTGTGATATTACATAATAAATCACAAAGAAATCAGTAGATTAAACTGTTATTGTTTGAAGTAAACTTGTTGACTGTTTTTTTAAAGTAGAGGATTTAAAGTGCATAACCTTACGGGTTGCTAATTATCTGGGAATGAAGATATTGTTTGATCATGTTTCTGTAATTCAAATGTAAGCATATTAGATTACAGAATGATTATATATTTATAATGGACAAATTGACGTATACATATGTTAAAATGTATGTTCAATTTTTGGATACTTAAGTAGTGAAATTTTTAACGCTCCAGATGGAAAAAAGAGCTGTTCTAGGGGTACTCAAGAATGTATAAACCCTTGTTAAATTTTCATAGGGCCTAGTAATTCATAATCTACCATAAGAAACTATGGTAGGAACGGTCGGGAGCACATAAGGAAATTTGTGTGACGATTTTAATACAGACTATTCAAATTGCTTATTTTTTTTAATTTAGCAATTGAATTAGGAATTTCATGTTTAAATCATGTAATAGTGGTATGAGAGTTAACATGTCAACTAACGTAAATTCAGATAATGCTTAATTAGAAGCTAATGAGTGTTTACAAAGAATTGTTTTGTAACAACTTAGGGGATGTTTTGGAGTAATTACAAGTAAGTATTTAATTCTAATAATATTATTATTATGCTTATTGTAGGCTACAGAATGGTTATGTCTATTCTCTTTTATATTATCAACACTAGATGGATGGATCTTATGCACCGGTATGGGACGGTGTCATACTAGGGGGATTAGCTCAAAAACGCTTAGTCCTACCTACTCTGGATTAAAGGATGGATTAACTACAAAAGTTAAGTCCTACCTGTATTTTGTGTCAGATCACTAAATAGTTGAGTGACACTTTTGGTTTGGAACGGATTTTAAATATATTTTTATGGTGCCACGATATGAGCCTGAGTCTCAGAGTCGTTGGCTAGGGAGCATATATGCATTGGGATGCATAGCTGGCTATGATGGTTGGATGTGTACCCTGTTAGGTTTAGGTAGTCATGCCCACCTCAGGTGCGTTTTGCGCGGTACCTACTAGTCAGGTTGAGACGGGCCTGTAGTCCAGTGAGAGTCCTGTAGTGTGATTATATATATATATATATATGTATCTACGGATTATTTAGTTATTATTGGATTGGTTAGGATGTACATGTGTATCGGGTCTCTGCTTGGGTAGTAGTAGTATAGAACTTGCTAGTGGGCCTGACCCACTTATTATTTTTCAGGTATTGGATGTTTGAGGTCTTAGAGCTTGTTTGAGCTGAGCAGAGACGATCTTTTATTCTACCGACGATGTAGGACTTCTTTCCAGATATTCGATTTGGGCTTTTATCTTCAGTTATTTATTTTCGTTTGGTTTGGATTTTTATTAGGGGTCCACTGGAGATGGATTCCCGAATTGTAAACTTATGAAGTTTGGATTGTCAAAGTTTAAATATTTATATTTGAGGATTTTTAATTTAGTATTCCTTCAGCTTATTATTATTTCTTAAATTCATTTTGTATTCTGTGTTCGCTATAACATATTAATTGTCTGATATCCCTCGGGCTCGTGCTGGACCTGATCTCAAGGGGTATCACACATTAGCTCACTTGTTTCATCCTCTTCACTCTCATCATCCTCATCTATATACATTGAAGTTCTTGCCATTTTTTCTTTGGCCTATTCCTTCTCCTTTTGACGAGAAAGAGTACTTGCAATTTACTCAACTTGAGTTTCAAGCTTGGCTAAAGTTTGAGAATGAGAATTAATAAGTGGAGTTTGTGAAATATGCACATCAAGTGAAACTAACACTTTTTCTTCAAATCCGGGTGAGTACCTAGAAGGTGGTTGAGTTGGTTCATCATAAAATGGTGGTGGAGGGCAATAGTCAAAAGAAGGATTAAATGATTGATCAAGTTCGTAATAAGATGATGCATGAAATGAATTGGATTCAATCTCATAAGGATTAAAACATGATGGAGGAGCATAAGGTGGAGGGATATAATTTCCCCCCAAAACAATTCCTCCATTCACAATTAAAACCCAAATACAACAAATAATGGCCTCAACAAGGGCCTATGCTTGGACAAAAATTTAAGCAATAAAATGAGCCTCAACAAGGGCTATCACAAGCATGCAAAGAAGTGAAACAATTAAAATACAAGAGTTCCAAGAATTGCTCACAACGGTCCTTTAGCACTTCAACTCCAAATTTAGCTTTAACCTCTAATGATTGCTTCAAGTTCCAAAGTTCGCCTTCCTTGTAGTCAAGTACTTAATTGAACAAATAATAATGAGAGCAAGAAAAAAGAATATGCAACGGAAAATAAAATAAAAATAGAAGCAATCAAATGAACACTATTGTCTAGTTTAATTCCAACAAAACCGTTAATCCCGGGCAACGGCGCCAAAAATTATGGTCGTCGTCCTACCATAAGCTTAAGAGTGTGTATTAAGGCGAGGGACAAGAGTTTTACATTTATAGAAGCCACTACTATCTTTCACTATAAATATAGTTAGGGCGAGTAGGGATCGTCCTAAGGGATTATACGTGTTGGAATTTAATTTCGACTCTAATGTACCAAATGATTGCAAAGAGAGATTGATTGTTTGATTACACTAAAATTCAATTAATTAAAATGAAAGTGAGATAAAACTAATGAGAGATAGGGATTTAAGAGATGAGAAGAGAGGACTTAGGGTGTTGGAATCACCACTAAGTTCGTGTAATTAACCACTTGCTTTCCATTAATGGGGAATACATTGTTGTGAACAAAATGCGACTACCAATTGCAATATTAAGCATGGACCATCTAATTTAAGCATGAATTGTCTTGCCTAAACTAATTGTAGCACAGCCTATCTAGTTTAAGCATGACCCATCTAAGTAGTAATAATTGTAGCACGCATCAATCTAGAGAATCATGGAATTTGCAATAATAAGCCATAGAATATCTAAGCAATCATAGATTGTCTACCTACCTATAAGTATGAATTAAATTGTAGAGCAACCCATCAAGCATAAGTATAAACCATCTAATTAATTGACAAACCCATTCAATGAAAACCCATGCTTAGCCATCACTAAATCCTTAATTAATCACACATAGACATGCAACCAACATAGATAATCTAGTGTAGAGATTAATTCCCAAATAATCACATATAAGACAACATGTAATCAAATAGAGAATCAATAGAAAGAATTAATCCATATGAATCATGTAAGAAATAATTCATAATTTAATCACACATAGACATGCAAATAAACTAGAGAATTAATAGGAAGAATTAAACCATAGAAATCATAGAAATATACCAAGATTCATGAAATTCACAAGGCTAGAACACTAATTACAACAATATATATAAATCCCCAAAAATAGAAATACAAGGGTTTAGATTACACAAAACTTAGGGCTCATCCAAGCCCTAAGTGTAGATCTAGCCAATCATGGAGGAGGAAGATGTGGTCATGGAATCAAGCTCCAAACATAACTCCATCATCTTCTTCCTCTTCTTCTTCTTTGAAGCTCTAGAGATGGAGAGAGAGTGGGTCTAAAGATGTGTTCTTGAGATGAGCCTCCACTTCCCTCTATTCTTCTAACCCTAATCTCTAACTTTGGCAGAGAGAGAAATAAAAAATACAATGTAAAAAAAAATAAAATGATAAAAAGCTTATTTACAAATGGGTCTCTTCCTTTTATATAGAAGGTCCTTTTCTTAGTCACTAAGTCAGAAATATAGTCCCAAAAATATCTAATCCCGTACTATGTGGTTGGTGGACTTTTGGGCGCGCACGGAAATAAGACAGCTCGCTGCCAGCAATGTTGGATCGATCAGAGAAGAAGTTGGATCGATCAGAGAAGTTGGATCGATCAGAAAAAATGTTGGATCGATCAAACTTGGCAGCTTTTCAGGATCAGCTTCTTTTTGCTCCAAATCAGCCTCCTTTTGCTCCGGATCCTCACTAAGACTTAATTTGACTCCAAAAAGGGCTTAAGAAACCATTTTTAGCCTATTTAAACATTATTGACCTGAAATAGACAAAAACACAAATAAGTACTAAAACGGGTAAATAAGATAGATAAAGGTCCTAGAATACTCAAGCTTAAGGGGTTTAAAAGTGTACTTTTCAGTGCTCATCAACCCACAAGGAGAAAATCAACTGGAAACACATACGGAACTACGAACTCAATTCCAGGCGACCTCGCCACTAACGGACCGTCATACACTATCCATACAGAAACTTCGCATACGATACACCGCGATACCCATGCTAACCAAAACCAATCAGGTAAGAGCACCAAGTGCTCACAACGTACTAACATTAGGAACGATCACAGTACGTTGGACATCACGTCCCGTTCCATCTGGAACCTATAACTCCCAAATGACAAACTCTATGCTATACAATGACATTAGATTACCCATTCCATCTTTACCTTTTCAAGCGACACTGCTTTAATCACCGTGCGCACAAGACCCGTGACCTCAGTCACAATAACCCACTGACTTTCCAAAAGAAAAAGATGCCTATATGGCAACACTGCTCTCATTGGCTTTAAAGACTAACCTGTTCACCATCACCTCGACTGATGTACAACCCCCATCACCTACCTGATAACATAAGGTAAATAACACATACTCTCCAATCCACCATCTGATCATACCCTAAACCATTCTGCTCATCCATACAAAGACATCACGTCACAATGCCTCAACTACCACCATCCTCGAATAATAACTCAAACTCACGTCTCACCAAACGATCTCCCTTCAAGCATCCCTAGGATGACACCATCACAACAAGAGAGTATACCCCTTTCTCTATACTCCCCACAGTAACCACTACTTGCTGCCAGAAAAGAACCTCCATACAGTAATGCCATGCCGACAAATCCCCAAAGGAAAAATGAACACAAAAACTAAAATGCTCAACACCCAACAGTCACCTTAAAACCATCAATGATGACATCAATCATTAACGCTTAACCGGCTACTCAAACCACCTTTTCTAAACAATCTACGCATCTAAATAAGAAAACCTCATACCCTAGGTTCAACATCACTACCTCCCCTCTTCACCGTTCCTCAAAACACCCTTGGCCCAACAAAAGTCGAATGGGGTTACCAACTAGACCTACGAGATCACCCTCGTCCCAATCTTCTAATTATTAGTCTACTTCTTCGGATCCTCAAACAACCAACACTTCAGTGACCCCATACTACCAGCTTTATCGCGCAACCCTGCACTACATAGTTAAAACTAACCACTAAACACCACCTCGAGACTCTCTCGACAACCGTGACAACCCAGAAACCCACTCATCGACCGAGCCATGCAATCAACTTACCATGAGTCGATTACCAGCGACACATTCCTGTAGTTTCCTGGAATGAGAATTACCTCTCAACCAACCATAACCAACACACTTCCTTAAACCGTACCAGAACAACCGCAATACACATCTACAACCCATAGACTACATTCGTGACTCAAACAACCTCTGTTACACCTACCACGACCGATTCGAAAAGAACCTCCGCACCAAACCGTGACCTAAGTCACAAACACTAACCTCCCAAGGTCATATCTTTCTCCCTCGAAACCTTCATTCGCACATCTGACCTCCACGATCATAGTAAACCATCCACCGGTGCATGGAACTCACACACAACAAAGACACCATGCCATGAAATATGAACCCGTTCTAAAGTCGTGCTTTAAGCACCGCACAAAATGCAAAAAAAAGATTAAAATGACTATACATGTAATACCTCGTATTTTATTAAAGAGTTTAGTTTATTTGAATTAATTAATGTGTAGATTTCTTTACCATTCTTATATTGAGTTCATTTAATGGTGCATATATTATTAATAATAATTTTATTTGTTGATTATGTTTAATTAAGCATTATTAGTTAATTAAAGTATTATATTTGTGTTATAAAGTATTATGATGATATAATGTATTCTTATTTAATAATAATAATTATAATAGTTTATTATTATTAATAATAATAATAATATAATAATAATATAATAATAATATAATAATAATAATAATATAATAATAATAATTATAATAATAAGAATAATAATAATAATAATAGTATTAAATCATAAGTCATGATGAAATTAGAGATTAGGATAGGATTTCATTAATGTTTATGGGTAAGACTTGAAGTCATATGGTTGGGAATGTGGTTAGTTAAATGCAAAATTAAATATTTGTAATATTTATATTATATAAATTGTATATAAATTAGCTAGCCTACCTTAGAAGGAATGGAAGGGAGTTAGAAAAAGTTATAACTTTTAGTGAGCCATTGTAAAAGTGTGGAAAGGAAGAGAGAGAAAGAAAGGAGCTTGGACCGGTGTAGGAGAAATTTACCTGACTACGCGCAACCGGCGGATTTATTTTAAATCCAAAAAGGCAAGTTATTATCTACTTTTCCCCTTTGAATTAATAAATTAATTGCTTAGTTTATTTTTATGCATAGAGACCAGGTTAGGAGGTTAATAAATTATTAATTTTAGTTTATTAAATTAATGAAATTTTAATTATATAGGACGGTATATATTTATTTAATATCCTATGAAATTAATAATGGCTGAAAATAATTAAATAAGGCTTTAGGGATTTTTCTAGAATTTTCTAGATTTTTCCGGGGCTTTTCTGCAATTTCCGGCGACCTTTCGGCGAGTTTTCCGGTCGCCAGCAATGGGGGAGATGACCGGAGTGATCCGGTGTGATGCGGCGCACCATAGGAGGGTATGCGCGCGCATCTGGGCCATTAACAGGAGCGATTGATCCGGTGCACTGCGGTCCATGTTACCGCGGTACACCCGGATCTGTAAGCGTTGGATGGAGGGAAGATAGGGTGAGATAATCCGGTGTGACGCGCCTATAGGAAGCGGATGCAGGAGCGAACCAGGAGTCGCCGCGTCAGCAAGTGACTATTACGCGCGCGTGGCTGATGCCAGACGCGCGTAGAGGCGCGTGTGCGCACGTGAGAGAGTGGAAAACATAGGGCTGCGCGTGGGGAAGCTTAGGGCGGCGCGTGGGGGCGCGTGAAGGGCCCTGTCAGCTGCTGGAAATTACCAGAATACCCCTAGGTCCTGTTTTGTAAATTCCAGAACCTTAAACTTGGATTTTTAGGTACTGGGTTGGTATTTACGGGTTTAGCGGGCCACGAAATTATTATTTTAATACCCGTTAATTATTCTTATGGCCGATTAGTCTTTTCTAAGCATTTATTGGCTCGTTTACAGTACGGATATTAATGTGATTTATTTAACGACATTGTTAAATATAGATGGTGTTATTATTTTATTAAATGGTATTAATCATTGCTTTGAAATTAAATAATGCCATGGTTTTAGTCATATAAATTATCCATGTTATATTATGGGATGTTTATACTGTTAATCATATATAAACCATGATTATTATGCTGTGTGCATTTCAGAGAATAAATGGACTGTTTTAATTATGTCGCATTTATTTTATATGGATGTGTTGCCCTATAGAACCATGTGAGCTGGCTAATAAGTTTCGACTCATTTATACCTTATGCATTCGTTGCTATAGACAGATGTGTGGCTGTCGGGGTATGTGGTTTAATATTATTGGCATGTGTTGCCTAATTGACATGCTCAGTATATTTAGTAATATTATTGGCATGTGTTGCCTAATTTATATACTCAGTATATTCATCAGTACTTTGAGAGGTGTTATCACTGTGTAGTTCGTTATAGTCTGTGTTGTCAGTACCGTGCACCATGTATAATAGCTGATTTCCCGGGTAGGGAAAGGCGACACTTAACCACCTAGTGTGAGTCTAAGTGATCACCGTCTATTCTAGTTGAGGTCATGTTATACATTGGATAGTTCCCTTAGGATGTATACAGATATAATACTCATCCGATTCATAATGATTAATTTATTTGATTCTCTGATTTGGGTCATAGTAGAAAGGACTTGCTCGTGGGGTTGACCCACCATTGTTGTTGTTTCAGGATATGGTCAGTACCCGTTCCAAGGTTGAGGTTAGCAGTGAGGGACCACCATCCGAACTCATCTACTCTTACGATCCAGTTCAGGGTAGAAGTTTTATGTATTACTTCAGTTTCAGTTTTTATTTACTTTTGACGTTGAACTCTCAGGTTTATATTTAGGGATCTTTGACATAGGATTTCCAAGTTGTAATGGAGTACTGTATTAAATAAAGGATGGATGGATGTTGTATTATTTAGTATTCCTTTCCTGTCTAAATTCTTTTATTATCATCATTTTGTATTCCATGCTTGTATATTGCCAATTATTTTTTATATCCCTCGTTTTTCGTGTATAAGCCTGATCAACTTATGCGTGAAAAATGTGGGGGTGTTACAATACACCAAATAGCTCAATCCATGAGCTAGAAACCCACGCCATTAGTTCGACAACAACTGGCACCCAAACAACCCTGGAGCAACTAAGCTCCTTGCCTACTCAAGTCAAAACTTACACAACTATCTATATCGCAACAAGTATTCTACCGTACTAGCAACCATCCCATACTCAACCATATACACGCACATAAACATAAATATATAATAAATGCACCCCATACCATGATACAATCGTGTCTCTTTATTTAAAATTTAAACACCCCGTCTTTCCTTTTAAAAAAAAATACTTGCATACACCTTGCTTAAATAACCGTCACAATATCATACGAAACATGCTTTCAATTATTATCACATAATTATTACGTATACATAGCCATGGCATTTAAACAAATAAACATGCGAACACTTAACAGGTAAGCATGCTTTTTAAAATCGTAAACACATAAACAATTAAGCAAATAAGCATACTTCTCAAATAACAAACACTTTAACACATAGGCACATAAACAATACAATTGACTTCCCACACAATCCTAGGTAGGCCTCTACCCATCATCCTAATGGTTTTCGAACCATCGCTTTGATACCAAATTTATAACGATCCTAAAATGATACCAGTCATAAAAAAAATAATAATAATAAATAAATAAAATAATTAAAAAAAAAAAAATTCGGCATGACGTCTGCTAAAAAAGGTCCTACCACAACATGTTGAAATGCATAAAAAAAAGTGTAATGGCCTCACTTGGCTATAAACTAATCCTTCATGTCCCAACGTACAATGCAAATAATATAAAACATTCTCAAAACAACAATATACATATAAAAAGAGTCTCGTTCCTCCAATTCATTCGAAAAAAAACATAGAAGCGCCAGTCCACTACCTAGTCCCATACTTCTTTACAAGAAACATATTCTAATTACGTCAATTTACAGTCCATGAAATACAGCTGAAATCAAAAGTCCATAATTTACAACATTATACAAATTATACTAAAGTTTTACAGAATAGTCGAGATTTACATTTACAAAATATTAAAGTTCTAAAAAAAAAATAGCAAAATATAAATCTCTAATCCCGTCTAATCTTATGGTGGATGATCGTCCACCAGCTCCTTTCCGTGTTCTGAAAAATATTAATAATAAAGGGGTGAGCACAATGGCTCAGTAGGAGGTGCCTAAGACATACCTCTTGTGACCCCGTAAATCTAAACAAGGAATAGGAAAAAGAACCAGGATCATGCCATTTTCGGAAAAAAAAAATATAACCACAACATCAATAACAATAATCCAAATTATAAACGAACCATGCCATGCTATGGAATGCAATGTCATGTAATATCGCTCCCCATTTTCAAAACTTTTTCCGTCATCATTTCCAAACCGTTAGTGTAACCCGTCCCTTAGCAACTCCATGGCGGCACGCAAGAAGGATTGGTTAACTGTCCCTGACCCATGATAACTCCATGGCATCATTTGGGGCCTAGGTAACTTAACCACGTTAGGAAAATCTCCTCAATTCCCTCTAGGCCTCACTAACTCCGCGGTCCCTAGGCAACTCCTAGGCGGCCGGATTTTCGCAAACCCTTTCAAAACTTTTTCCCAAAACTTTTTTCATTCCATTTCAAAATAACTTTTCCATTTTCCTTGCCCAATGGTTATGCATGAAATGCATTATGCCTTTTCATACCATGCCAATACTCATTTTCATACAATTAATTCAACTTAAACCGCATAGCATGCTTTACAAGTAAATAATAAAAAAATATATGTACATGCTTTCATTCAACAATAATCTAGCATGATAAGCTTATAAAACATGAATTGTAGTCCATACAAGAATGCTCAATCACAACACAATATTCAACACATAATTAAACATTCCATATACAACATTTAAGTAATTTTTTGCAAGAATTTATACAAATTAAACATGCTAGGTAACAATTTATGCAAGATAATTCACAAAAGTACAAGAAGATTATGGATTAGAGACTTCCACCTCTTAAGATGCAAAAACCCCCAAAATGGGTCCTAAATTCAAAATTCATAGGATGCACCAAATGATAAATTGCTTACATCAATGAGTAGATCTCGCCGTGCTCTCCGTTTTGCCGCAAACGGCACCAAAAAAACTCTAAAAGATGAGAGAATAATTGAAGCTTGAAATTGTGAAATGAAAAAAGAAAAATAAAAAGCGGAGGAAGAGAGAAGGCAACCGCGTGGAGAGAGAAAGAAAGTCAAGTTTGTAATGACCCATTACAATGACTAAAGCCCCTGTGGGGCCCACGGCAACAAATAATACATTTAACATATATATATATATAACAATTCATTTTACAATCACAATAAGCATTTAAATAATTAACTTATGCACAAAAGAACAATACATGAAATGCAATGGACCCGTGACACAACCCCCTTGCATAACGACCCCAGTAATGGGTCCCACTTGGAACTTCTCGGCCCGAAAAAAAAAAAAAAAAGTCGAAATGGCAACCAATACATTTCCAAGAGTCCTTAATTTAAGAAAATGCCCTAATCAACACTCTGACACACTCGGCACAGCCCACGGTTTTTGGCACGCAAAACGAGACAAAACGAAAGTAAACCCGAAAAAAAAAATCAGAAAATTTCAGAAAATGAAAAATGGCAAAAAAAAAAAAATATTACAATGATGACGACGCCGATTTGGCTGTGTTTGGTTTTGCTGTGCAAATGTGGTGGCGACGCCAATTTGACTGTGGTGGTTTTGTTGTGTAGATGTGGTGGTCATTTACCTAAACGATTTGTAGCGACCGCCACGATGGTGGTCTAATGTAGTGGTTGTGGGTGAGGATGGCAGTGGTGACGACACAAGTTGTGGTGGTGGTTAATTTGCCGAAATATGGTATTTGTTATTGGTGGTTGGGGAGCGAAATGGTGGTGGTGAGCAATTTGGCTGCCGGTGGGTTTTGTTGCATATATTTACGGCCGCCGCTGCCGATGACTTGTAACGGTCGATAGTTGCAATAGAGGTGGAGATGGAGATCGATATATAGATATAACGTCTTCTTTATCAACGACCGAAGATGTCTAATAGGAGCTGTTCAGCAAATGACGGTTGTTGAAATTTTTAGTGAAACGACGTAGTTTTATATAGGGGTAAAATTGTCTTTCACTATTTTCGTTATAATCAATTGGCCAGAGATGTCACATTGGGGGTTAATTGCAAAAATTTAATAGTTCAAGGGGGTAAATTGTAGTTCAGGAGGGTTGCAAATGACCAATACTTCAAGGGGGTTTCCTAAAAATTTATAATTAAAAAAATAAGACAAAGGAGTATCACTAGGCTACTTTTCATAGTCTCTACACATCATCCTAATTTAAACACATGCAACAAGGGCGAATCGGGGTGGGCTAATATTTTTTTGGGTGGGTTAATAGTAGTAATAATTTTTTTTTTTTTTTTTTACTGGGCTAAAATTTGGTATAATAAATATTTTTTTTTTTGGGGGTGGGCTTGAGCCCACCCCTGGATCCGTATGACAATGTGAGAGGAGACTCGCATCACCTCGGTCGATGCATCCAAAGTTCTAAATACTTCATGTGATATTTTGGACTGCCACTCGGCCACGTTGGACACTTCAAAATTCGGGACTGCCCATCATAGCTAAATTTCAAAACACATTTTCAAAACCTTTGAATAATTTTCGAGCCAAGTCAAGTCTGGCCCAAACAATATTGGATTGGGTCTGGAGTAATCGTGGGCCTTTGTCTTCTTGTCTTCATTATTTCTCACTATGTAATATAGTAATGGGAAACGGTGGTGGGTTAAGTACGACTTACAAGATCAGTGGACACAGACTAATTGTGTATATCGAAGCTAAAGGATGATGGCGATTTTTATAGGCTTTGCTTCGCCTCAACATCAAGCTCAAGGTAAACTTAAGCGCCCTGTTATTATAATTATTATTATTTTCAGTTTTTTCCCATTTTGTAACTTTTCTAGAATCTTACCCGGAAAATTTTAAACTGAAAATGAGACTACAATTCTTCCTACTCTGGGATTAAAGCTTTTGTTTAATTGGTTACTTTTCTTTCTGATGCATTGGATTTGGATTTGGTAGCTTTATGGTAATTGTTATGCATCTTACATTTTTTTGTTCTTAGCATATCATTATTAGAAATTGAAAAAAATTAAATTATATATATATATATATATATATATAAACAGGAATTTTTTAGCATGACCGATAATTTGAGTTTCTGTGAGCTTTCCGGACGATTATCTGAGATTAGATTGCTAAAATCATTGCAAGTCATAGGATTAGGTACCTTGCTTCAAATTCCAATGAATGAGCTTTCTCTATACTCTGTTCAAGTAAAGACACATGGATCAAAGTTTTGGGCTCAATTGATGCTAAAAGGACCAATTTTGGGTTAATAATGTGATAATCTGAGCTGCGCATGGTTTCTTTCACACCCAAAATTAGGCCGAGTGAATGACAGAGCTTGTTCGAAGATAAGGGCGCCCTTATACTTATTGTAATTGAGCGATTTGAATACTGAAGGGGATGATCACATTGAATTTGGATTTTCTGTTGACGTTGTGTTTGCTATTATCACCCTTCGAATGCTTATTGTAGCAAACATCCTTAAGTTTTAGATAAATACATTGCCTTCTAACTACTAGAATTCAAATTTAGGAGTAACTTTTCAGAATTCAATCATACCATCAAAACTCTTACAATTCAATCATGCCATCAATAAGACTTTTTGGGGTAAAACTCAAGAACAAACCGTGTGGGCTCGGCCCGAAGCGGGCAATATCATATCATGTGGTGGAGTGAATTGTTACAAGTGGTATTCAAGCCGGAACTCAGCTGGAAGTGTGGCCAACAGGAACGTTTGGCCCCTCGGGGTTGCTTGTGGCGACCTTGGGGGCGGGTGTGCGTGGGCGGGTGTGAGGCACTGGCAGACTATCACACTGGGTAAGCTATAGGTTGCACAATCCTACATCACCTGGTTAAGGCGAAGGTGAAGGTGAATTGCTTATATATGCTAGTGCGCGCTATCTCCAAATGGCATGAAGCCTTTTGAGGTGAAACTCAAGAATAAAATCGTGTGAGCTCGGGTCCAAAGTGAACAATATCATATCATGTGGTTAGGAGTCAAGACCTTAAGTCACATTCTTTTTGCTCTAAATAAGACATTGTTAGTTCTTGAAGTAAGTGGTTAAAATTTGATTTCATTTTTTAGTAGAGAAATCTTGAAACAAATAAGACATTGTTAGTTCTTGAAGTGAGTGGTTAAAATTTGATTTCAGTAGAAATCTTGAAACAGAACTTATCCAACCAAATAAGCAAACGAAGTTTGGTGCTTCGAAGCGTAAATGGTGATTTCTATGGTTTTAGCTAGTTTACAAACACATGTTGTTTGATATGTACTTAAATGGTGTGGATATTTTCAGTTACGAAGTTAGTATGAAAGTTTGGGAAAGAGTTTAAGTTCCTAGCTGAACTCTCACACACACGAAACAAAAAACAAAAAGAAGAAGAAGAAGAAGACATATGAACAAATTCACTTGCATTGCCTTAAACCATGTCGTACCTCATTCTAATTCATGGTTGTGGTATATCTCTTCTCAAAGAATACAATTCTTAGACTTGAAACTTGAATTGCATAATAGAACCCTTTACTCTCTCTCTCTCTCCCCTAATTGAACCCAAGGCTCTGATATGTCAAAGTGCACTGTGTCCCAAGTAAACCTAGAAGGGAGGGGTGAATAGGTCTTATGGAATCCTATCTGTCAATAACAACTTTTTGAATTTTAATTTGTCTTCTAGGCTTGGTTATTTGAATACAAACATAGAGAGCTTTAGAACAAATCATGATGAGTTAAGTCAAGGTAAAAAGTGAAAGTAAAAAATTGTCATCATATACCTTTTTGATATTTGAAGCCGTGAAATGACAAAAAATTGTTATACAATGCAACATATATATTTTTTGTTCTAACTAGTGTGGACATCCCCTTTAAAGTAGAATTTAATCTATCAAAGTTCCCAAACGTCCATGTGATCAATTCACATAATTTTTCTGTTGTTTTCATTCATTCAAGACTTCAATTCAGACAAATAGTTATACAAGACAAGGCTTGCACTTCAGACAGTTCACATTACACAATCACGATGTCAATGTATTTTTTTTTGGTTTGCCACTTTGCCAGAACCTCTGCCACCTTTTCTTTACTCCAACTAAGCACAGATTGGGCTTCTTTTTTGGTTTAGGAAATTTATGTTTACTTCTTTTCCAGAACCTCTGGCATCTTTTCATTATGCCAGCTTAACAGAGATTGGGCTTCTAACAACGTTCTTAGAAGACACCCATTTTAGAAAACCTTGAGTAAAGGGGGTCTTTCTACTAGCATTTGATTTGCTAAATGTCACTTGATATGTCATCTGCTGGTTCACCTTGGAGAAGTCAAGTTTATCGGGCTTGACACTCACATCAACGCCAGGTGGTGGGATAATCTCAACAGTGTAGGATGAAGTAGCCTCACCAACATTTGTCACAGTCCTCGTGTATGTCTGATCACTAGGTCCAAGTGCAATAGAAAATGAAGGATAATTTAGCTGTGCTTCAGGTATGCTCGACTCTTTGGCACACTCCACTAAACGGCTCGCGATTATCCCCACCTCTCGGTCTGTGTAACCCAAACCACATAAGTAAGATATGTAATCATCAGGTTTGATGTCATATACAAGTCCTGGATTATTTGCTTTTGATGGGTTTACATGACCTGCACCAGTGGCTAAGATGTCAGCTGGAAGCAAAGTTTGATCAACAATGGGTTTGTTATCAAGGTTTAGCTGATCCGCAGTGGTCATGATCGCAGACTTGATGGCAGCTGGCGACCAATGACGGTGTGCACTTTTGAGCAATGCTGCAATGCCACTGAGATGAGGACATGACATTGAGGTGCCAGAAATTACATTAAATGTTGATTCTGTATTGGTATTGTTTAAAAGAGGGAATGGCCATGCAGCTAGAATGCTCACACCAGGACCAATGATGTCCGGTTTCAAAATGCCTGGGCTTGCCAAGCTGGGACCTCTCGACGAGAAGGAAGAAACCATGGGAGCATAATCTACTCCAATGGCAGTTCCTTTAAACAAGATTGTAGCTGTAGGCATTGAAGTTGAATTTATATAGGCTTTGATCTTCAGTCCTGCAGCATAACTCACATGTGCAGCAGGAAGAACATGGGCATCGGCTAACGTACTAAAGCCATCAGGCTCCTCATTCATGAGAATCATGGCGGCACCACCAGCGTCCTTCACTGTTTGGCCTTTGTCAATTCTTGCTATTCCCCCACCTCTCTCGCACAAGACTACCTTTCCTTTTACATCATTACTATCAAGCGATCCAGGGCTGCACGATGCAGCATATGAATCGCCATTCATGCCAGCATAAACCAGAGCCAATAATGTTGGTGGGAAATCGCTCGGCTGGAACAAGGACTCGCCATCAAATTCTTCCCTGTTTCCTAACTTTGCTGTTGCTCCGATGACTCTATCAAGAGTGCTTGCTCCTACGGTTAGAATCCACGGTGCCTCATTTGATAGACTGCTATTGACAGGGCCCGAGTTTCCTGCTGAACAGCTTACAAATATTCCATTTTGAATTGCTGCAAATGCACCTATTGCAATGTTGTCATCAGAAAACATAATTGAACCTCCACCGAGAGAGAGCGAGAGTACATCAACACCATCATCAATAGCAGCGTCAAGCCCTGCTAAAATATCGATATCTGCACAATCTGGTCCAAAGCACACTTTGTAAATTGCCAAATGAGCATAAGGCGCCATCCCAACTGCTGTGCCATTGGCATTTCCTAGTACATCAGCATTCTTGACAAAGCCTCCCGCAGCTGTGCTTGCTGTATGGGTCCCATGTCCATCATCATCAAGTGGTGGCTCAGCATACACTCGCATGTTGCCCTTGGCTGCAATGTTGAATGACCTTGCACCAATGAGTTTATTGTTACAGTAGGATGCCTTGAACTCACACTTCCCCTTCCATTTAGCAGGAGGTGGCGGCATTCCATCACCACTAAAAGAGGGATGGCTAGGCAGTACCCCAGTATCCAGCACTCCAATAATTACACCCTTCCCAAAATTTGATTCTTTCCAGAACCCCATTTCCTGATGCAATCCCAAGAAGTGGGGTGTATGTGTTGTCTGCAACTGGACCATCCTCCCAGGACTTGCTGAAAGAAACCCATCCTTCTTTTTCATTGCTTCCACTTCCTCCTCATTCAGTCTTGCTGCAAAACCGCTGATCACATGTCGGTATGAATAAATCAACCGTTGTTGATTCTCTGAGGCTGCAGCGCCAAAAGGCAGAAATGACTGATGGTAGCTCTTTAGCTCCTCAGATTGAGCGGAAACTTTTCCGTCTGGCTGCTTTACATGGATGATGTAAGTTTGTAACTTGCTATTATCTGTTATTTCAACTGCAGATGGAAATTCACTTCCCTTGGCAGACTGAGGAGACAAGTTAAACATAAAGACGAGAGTGAGGAGTGGGATGATAGCCATGTTTGGTAATGATTTACACTTCATCAAGAAGCAGGAGGGAAGCTATGTGGAGTTCTTTGTGCTTTTGTAATTGGTAGTTGCACCAAGATATATATGAAGGGGGGTTATGTTGGAAAGATGGCCGGCGTCTCCATGTCATTTTATGCAAGTGTTTTGATTGAAGTGTAGCTAAAAAAAGCATAATGGTATGGTCCATCAGGATTTGTTTAAATTGAAGCCACACTCTTCAGACGGCAATGGCCATATTCTAATGGATTGTTTAAAGGATGATGTATTGTTAATTGTCCTCCTGTTCTTGTCTGAGAGTCTATATAATAAAATGATCAATTTGACTGATGATATCATGTGCAATAATCTTCATTTGGCCATCCTTTTTGTGGATTTTGTGTTTGTATTGAGATGTAACATGTTGTGATTGGTAATAAAGTGGCAATATCAGCAGTCATTGTTTTTGTGTTTGTATTGAGATGTAGCATTTTGTGATTGGTAATAAAGTGGCAATATCAGCAGTCATTGTTACTAATAGCAGTAAACTTACCATGTTAAGTTTTGAATACAGACCACATCCTTAAAAGGTTTAAAATATATGGAGTCTGGTATTCCTCTCCACCCAAATGTAGTGACTTATAAGCACTAGTAGTAGTAATTAACCAGTAGCCAGCAGAGTCCTGTAATGTTCACTTGGCATTTTAGAGTTTTGCTCTTGAGGTTTGATTGCTTGGATAGAACTATTAGGGCATTGATCCACCCAAAGAGTCTCAAATTCTGCAAGTAACAGGACAATTCAAGAAGATTGGGTACTAAATTAAGAGTTTCAATTTGTGTTAATTCTACAAAAAAAAAAAAAAAAGAAAGAAAAAGAAAAAAAAAAGGCAGCTTTCTAAATAAACATCCTTGTATATCCTTTGAACCTAATTATGTGGTGCGAATCAATGTTGCTCCTTGAAGGTCTAATGGTGTTGATGCTTCCTTGACGGAGAAGGGTTTTATGAAAGGAAAATGATTTAGAGTCCAGGTAATGGAATAGATTCAAAAGGATCACAATGAGTGGGGACGTGACCCTTATCAGTTCGACTTTCTAACTCCCTATCAACACCGTTCATAGAATTTTAACACTGTTCATGGGATCCTTTCTTGAAACAAAGAGGAATTCCGTCCGAATGTATCTCCATCATAGAAGGGAGAGAACTAACAGGCCATTTCAAGTGGCCATTTTACAAAGAAGACCAATAGGCAACCAACAATCAGACCATAATTAGTGTTTTGATAAAAAATAATTAAAATTTGTTTTTCCATATATTAATTAACACATAGACCACTTAATTTGGGAAGAAGTTGAAATTATTAGCAATCATAACTCATAAGGCATAATTTTTTTTTTTTTTTTTTTTTTTAATGATGCTCACACACACATACCTTTATTGAGACTTGAACCCCTGACTTCCCTTTAGAAAGTAAAGATCTAATACTGCTAGGCATAATTTCCTTGTCAAAAAGTAATAAATTATAAAGTCTTAAATTTTAATCATAAACAACAAAATTTGTCAAACCCTTTTATCCCACAAATAATCTAATAAGTAAAATTTGAGTGGATTAAACAAAATGTAGACAAGTTAGCCAAATATTAAGTAAGTTAAAAGCAAAATTTTATAAGATGGTTATTTCTTACAATGTGGAGCAGAATATTGATGATTAACAAAGAAACAAGAATAATGAGACATTGAGAATGAGGAGATGAATGAGTTGGAAACTAGGAAGTCTTGGAGTGTATTTTGGAAGTAGAATTAAGAGTTAGGGTCATGTACAATGTAGACTTGTTGATGTACCAGCAATAAATAAAATATTTGTCTACACGTTTAGTAAGAAACAAAGAGAATAAAAAATTGGAGACATAGACTTGTAAAAAAAAGTAATACAAAATAGAATTTATGTGTCCAATACCATTAAATGGAATAAACTTGAGGGTGAATATGATTTAGTGATGACACTTGTTAGTTAATATTGTTGCTAATTGCTTTCTAAAATGAAAAATTATAAATTAAAGGTTAGTTAATTGGGGAAAATAAATTGTTGCGAATTGTTTATTCATAAGATAATGGAATTAAAAATTGTAAACTTTTTACTGTAGACTGAGATGGACCTAGAACTTTAGGTAAGGAGGGAGAAAGGTTGAAATTTTGTAATAATTTAAGGAAGTTAACAATATTTTAGGAGTATATATTAAAAAAAAAAAAGAAAAAATAGCATGGTATATTAATAAAAAGTTAAAAATTCAGAGGGGGAGGGGGAATTGTCCCCCTCACTTGCTGTAGACAAAAATGGCTTAATTCTTGTGTTACTTGAGAGAAAAATGCTGACGACATTTGTTATTGACTAATAATTTAATAAAAGTTAACTATTTAAACAGTATTAAGGACAACTTTTCCTAAACTTTCAACAAAAATTTAATCATAATTGATTACACCTAAGCACATCATTTCTGACGAATTATTTTCTTCACAACAAAATTGTCTTCTTATTATAATGGTTAATTAAGCAAAAAAACAATCATAATTTGGTACAGCCAAGCACATCAATTCCGACAATTTATTGCCATCACAACAAAATCTAAATTATAAGCAAACTAAAATGATATTAAACACGTTTCATATCTAATTTCATTCTATCCAAAAAACACCAAATTCCTTGATCTTTAAAATTGCAATTTAGAAATGATACACAAATTATGAGTGAACTATACATATATATTTTTTACCTGACAAGGAGGGAGAGGGGAGGATGGGGTGAGTCGAATATGAATTTTCACACGACTTAAGGGAATGCCTTTACCCAATTGCACTTCTCAACTCACCCTATAAGCAAACTAAATTAAATTCGAATATTTTCACACCCAATTGGACCACATTTAAATCAAATTTTTACCTATGTCCAAACCATCAAATTCCCCGGCCCGACAGATTGCAATAAGATTACACCTTTAAACTCCATACTTAAATCTCAAAGGAAGATAAAAGGATCATGAAATTAAAAGCCTTAACGCAATGATAAAGTTGCTTTATTGTGACCTTAAAATTACGGTACCAAACTCGCAATGGTTAATTGAATAAAAGCAACACAAGGCTTCAAAAGAAATACGAGTAATATTAAGAAGGAAAAGTAATAAAAATAAAATGCTATTTTGTTGCGGGAAGAATATGAAATTTTACAGCAAAATTCACTTTCTCAATAAGAGAAATTTTTTGAGTTGTCTACATCAAACCAACCCCCAAGTCACCACATTTGCAAAATCCAACTTGAACCATGGGTGTAGAATGGTAATTTCAATCAAGGGGTGACTTTCAAATAAAAAGTTGATGTTCAAGGTTTCAAGCTAAGTCTGGCCCAAACAACATTGGATTGGGTCCCAGTTATCAAAATAAAAACATTGGACAATGGCTCATTCTCTTCTAAACCCAACTCAAGCCCGTCCTGTTGGGCCTGTTCAAAGTCTTCTTCTATAATTCCGCGTGTGCGACATATATATATATATGCACACACATATATTAGTAGTAATTTGGTACAGTAATGGAAAAACGGTGGTGGGGTTTCTTATAAGATAAGTGGCACTGCAGACTAACGAATATCGAAGCTAGAGGATCATCCGCAAGCCCAAGGAAAACGTAAGTGCCCTGGTATTATAATTATTCTTACTTTTATTTTGGGAAAATTTACCCAGAAAGTTTTTAACTGAAAATGAGACTATAATTCTTCCTTCTCTGGGATTAAAACTTTAATTTATTTGGGTAGTTTTCTTTCTGATGCATTGGATTTAGATTTTGTAGCTTTATGTAAACTGTTATGCATCTCACATGGTAACCATTAGCATATTCTTATTAGAAATTGAGAAAAAATAAATAATAAAAAAGTAAAAAAAGAGGAATTTTTTTTTAGCATGACCCACAAATACAAATTACAATGTGAACTTCTGTGAGCTTTCCGGTCGATTATGTGAGATTAGATTCCTAAAGTCGTTGCAAGTCATAGGATTAGGTACTTTGCTCCAAATTCCAATGAATAAGCTTTTTTTAACGTGGAATTAGAGTCTTGGAATTGAAATTGGTGAATTGGCGTTTTTAAATTGAAATGAGTGAAATTGAAGAAAAATTTAGTTTAAAATTACATCAAAAATTTCTTCAATTCTACAAATTCCAATTCCAATGCTGCAATTCCATGTAGCCGTAACGACACTTGATCAAAGTTATGAGCTCAATTTATGCTAGAAGGACCAATTTTGGTAATAATGTGATAATCTGGGGTGTGCATGGTTTCCTTTCCCACCCAAAATTATGCCAAGTGAATGGGAGAGCTTGTTAGAAGATAAGGGCACCCTCATTGTAATCAAGCGATTTGAATACTATGGGGATGACCACATTGAATTTGGATTTGCTGTTCGCGTTGTTTTTGCTTTTATCATCCTTCAAATGCCTTCTTCAAATTTTAGATAAATATTTCTAACTACTAGAATTTGAAATTAGGAGTTGCTTTCCAGGATTCATCATGCCAATAAAACTCTTATGACCTTAACTAACATTCTTTTTGCCCTAAATAAGACATTGTTATTTCTTGAAGTGAGTGGTAAACATTGGATTTCAATAAAGAAATCTTGGAACAGAACTTATCCAATCATTAACAGACAAGTTTGGTGCTTTGAAGCGAAGGTGGTGGTTTCTATTGTTTTAGCTAGTTTACAAAGATATGTTTTCTATATGTGCTTAAATGTTGTGAATATTTTCAGTTATGCAGTTAGTATGAAAGTTTGGGAAGGAGTTTAAGTTCCTAGCTGAACACGCAAAAAAGAGAGAGACATATACAAAAATTCATTCGCATTGCCTTAGACCATGTCCTACCTCATTCTAATTCATGGTTGTTGATATATATTTCCTAAAAGTATACAACTCTTGGACTTGAAAATTGAATTGCATAATAGAAACCTCTCTCTCTCTCTCTCTCTCTCTCTCTCTCTCTCTCAATAGAATCCCTGGCTCTGATACGTTAAATTGCACTGTGTGACTGTGTCCCAAGTACACCAAGAGGGGAGGGCTGAATAGGTCTTTCGGAACCCTATTTTTCAATAACAAAATTTAATTTGTTTTCTATGCTTGGGTATTTGAATCCAAACATGGAGAGCTTTACAACAAATCATGACAAGTTAAGTCAAGGTAAAAAGTGAAAGTAAAAATTTGTCTATCATTTACCTTTTTTGATATTTGCAGCCATGAAATGACAAAAAATTGATACATAATGCAACATAGATAATTTTTTGTTCTAAATATTGTGAACATCCCTTTTTCAATTGATTTTCATTTATCAAAGTTAGCAAACGTCCATGTGATCTATTTGCGCAATTTTTTGTTGTTTTCATTCATTCAAGGCTCCAATTCAGACAATTAGTTATTCAAGACAGTGTATGCAATTCAGACAACAGTTCGCATTACACAATCATGATGTCAAAGTAAATATTTTTGGTCTCGGAAATTTAAAAACTACTTGTTTGCCAGAATCTCTGCCACCTTTTCTTTACTCCAACTAAGCACAGATTGGGCTTCTTTTTTGGTTTAGGAAACTTAAGTTTACTTCTTTCCCAGAACCTCTGGCACCTTTTCATTATGCCAGCTTAACAGAGATTGGGCTTCTAACAAAGTGCTTAGCAGACACCCATTTTAGAAATCCTTGAGTAAAGGGGGTCTTTATTCTAGCATTTGATTTGCTAAATGTCACTTGATATGTCATCTTCTGGTTCACCTCGTTGAAGTCGAGTTTATCGGGCTTGACACTCACATCAACGCCAGGTGGTGGAATAATCTCAACAGTGTAGGATGATGTAGCCTCGCCAACATTTGTCACTGTCCTCATGTATGTCTGATCACTAGGTCCAAGTGCAATAGAAAATGAAGGATAATTTAGCTGTGCTTCGGGTATGCTTGACTCTTTGGCACACTTCACTGTACGGTGTGCGATTACCCCCACCTCTTGGTCTGTGTAACCCAAACCACATAAGTAAGGTATGTAATCATCAGGTTTGATGTCATATATGAGCCCTGGATTATTGGCTCTTGATGGGTTTACATGACCTGCACCAGTGGCTAAGACGTCAGCTGGAAGCATAGTTTGATCGACAATGGCTTTGTTGTCAAGGTTTAGCAGATCAGTAGTGGTCATGATCGCAGACTTAATGGCTGCTGGCGACCAATATGGGTGTGCACTTTTGAGCAATGCCGCAATGCCACTGAGATGAGGACATGACATTGAGGTGCCCGAAATTACGTTAAATGTTGATTTTGTATTGGTATTGTTTTCAAGAGGGAATGGCCATGCAGCTAGAATGCTCACACCAGGACCGATAATGTCCGGTTTCAAAATGCCTGGGCTTGCCAAGCTAGGACCTCTTGACGAGAAGGAAGTAACACTAGGAGCATAATCTACTCCAATGACAGTTCCTTTAAACAAGATTGTAGCTGTAGGCATTGAAGTTGAGTTTATATAGGCTTTGATCTTCAGTCCTGCAGCAAAACTCAGATGCGTCGCAGGAAGAACATGGGCGTCGGCTTCCGTACTAAAGCCATCAGGCTCCTCATTCATGAGAATCATGGCGGCACCACCGGCGTCCTTCACTGTTTGGCCTTTGGCAATTCTTGCTATCCCGCCACCTCTCTCACACAAGACTACCTTTCCTTTCACATCAGTGTTATTAAACGATCCAGGACCGCACAATGCAGCATCTGAATTGCCATTCATGCCAGCATAAACCAGAGGCAATAATGTTGGTGGGAAATCGCTTGGTTGGAACAAGGACTCACCATCAAATTCTTCCCCGTTTCCTAACATTGTTGTGGTTCTGATGACTCTATCAAGAGTGCTCGCTCCAACAGTTAGAATCCATGGTGCCTCATTTGATAGACTGCTATTGAAAGGGCCAAAGTTTCCTGCTGCACAGCTTACAAATATTCCTTTTTGAATTGCTGCAAATCCACCTACTGCAATGTTGTCCTCAAAAAATGGAACTGAATCTCCACCGAGAGAGATCGAGAGCACATCAACACCATCATCAATAGCAGCATCAAGCCCTGCTAAAATATCGACATCCGCACAATCTGGTCCAAAGCACACTTTGTAAATTGCCAAATGAGCATAAGGCGCCATCCCGACTGCTGTGCCATTGGCATTTCCTAGTGCATCAGCATTCTTGACAAAGCCTCCTGCAGCTGTGCTTGCTGTATGGGTCCCATGCCCATCATCATCAAGTGGTGGCTCAGCTTGCACTCGCGTGTTGGCCTTGGCTGCAATATCAAATGACTTTGCACCAATAAGTTTATTGTTGCAATATGATGCATTGAACTCACACTTCCCCTTCCATTTAGCAGGAGGTGATGGCATTCCATCACCACTAAAAGAGGGGTGGCTAGGCAGTACCCCAGTGTCCAGCACTCCAATTATTACACCCTTCCCAAAATTTGATTCTTTCCAGAACCCCATTTCCTGGTGCAATCCCAAGAAGGCGGGTGTATGTGTTGTCTGCAACCGTACCATCCTCCCAGGACTTGCTGAAACAAATCCATCCTTCTTTTTCATTGCTTCCACTTCCTCCTCATTCAGTCTTGCAGCGAAACCGCTGATCACATGTCGGTATGAATAAATCAACCGTTGTTGATTGTCTGAGGCTGCAGTACCAAAAGGCAGAAATGACTGATGGTAGCTCTTTAGCTCGTCAGATAGGGTGGAAACTTTTCCCTCTTGTTGCTTTACGTGGATGATGTAAGTTTGTAATTTGCTAACCTCATTTATTTCAACTGTAGATGGAAATTCACTTCCCTTGGCAGACTGAGGAGATAAATTAAACATAAAAATGAGAGTGAGGAGTGGGATGATAGCCATGTTTGGTAATGATTTACACTTCATCAAGAAAAAGGCGGGAAGCTATGTGGAGTTCCTTTTGCTTTTGTATTTGGTAGTTGCACCAAGATATATAAAGGGGGGTTATGTTGGAAAGATGGCCGGCATCTCCATGTGATTTTATGCAAAGTGTTAATTGAAGTGTTGTTAAAAAAGCATAATGGTATGGCCTTGAGGATTTGTTTAAATTGATGCCGTATACTCTTAAGACGGCAATGGCCATATGTTAATGGATATTTTAAAGGATGATGTATTTTAAATTGTTCTTCTGTTCTTGTCTGTTTCTATATAATAAGATGACCAATTTGACTGATGATATGACCAAAACCAGGAGCATTTTGCCGATCGTTTTTGTGGATTTTGTGCTTGTACTGAGATGTAGCATGCTGTGATTGGTAATAAAGTGGCAATATCAGCAGTGATTGTTACTGGTAGAGGTAAAAGATCAAAATGGTTAAATACCCTTTTTGAGTTTCTTTCATCTTTTGAACTGTCATCAATTTTCCCCTGGATTCGACATCTGGTATGGAGACAACCACTACTCCACACAGTAGGACCCTAATATTACATGCTACATCAGGAAAGGTCAGGATTATATACCCAGCCGAGCAACAGGAATTGACTTAGTCCTGCACCTGTAATTAGGAAACTATGTTGAGTTATTTAGAGAACTTTTGACTAATATCCAATATACCATATTTTTCTGATTTTTCTTTCGAATAGTGATTTTCTTCTAATTGAAATTCCTTATCCATATGTCGATGACATGATTTTTACTTGGAGATGTTTGGTTGCATGCCATTTAACGTTCACATGGAAGATTTTAACGGTTGCATCAAATAGCTCAGGCAACAATGTTTTGCTGGCGTGTTCCTTTCTGGTAACAGTTGCATAGATGGAAAATTTTCCAGAACTTGAAGTGAATTTTGTCATTGGCATGGTTTTATGGACTCACACCATCCCCTCAAGTGCTTCACCAAGATGACATAAGAGTCAAAAGTTCATCTTTGGATGTCCAATTTTGTGCACTGTTTGTAGATTTAGACATAAAAATTAATATATAGGTTCATCTTTGGATGTCCAATTTTGAGGGTTTTGAGTTGTGGAGTGCATAAGGAACAACTTGTATTGGGGGCTCTCATTCTGGACGCTTGGAGGGCTACGGCTCTTTGTATTTGGTGATGCATTTGGCTCGAGAGAAATCGGCGTTATTTCAATGGAATGGAGAAGCTTATTTCTATGCTTAAGTTATCCATTATTTTCACTCTTTTTTGTTGGGTTTCACAGAGATTATAGATTTGTTGAGGAGATTATTGTTTTTTTGGCCCTCTTTGAAGGCTTGAGGCGCTCCTTAGCCTTTTGTTTTGTTTTTGGGTTTCGCTCCCCTTTTAAGCGCATTCTTAATAAAATTTTACTTATCAAAACAAAAACAAAAAGAAAAGGGGCAACTTGTATTGGGAAGTTCTACCAATCCGTACAAGCTTGTTTGGGTTTGGAGTTAATTTGTACTTCAATCCTTTGAACAGGACTCGAGGTCTGGTAACTTATTTGGCGAAGAAAGTATTGGAAGCTCTTTTGGCTAGTGTGAACTTTCAGTCAAGATGGTCCCTATTAACTGCTTGTAATTTTTCTCTTTGAAGGAAATGGTTCTATGAATTTCAACCTAAAACGGACAGTTGAACTATTGTTGCTGCCATGTGAATTATGGAAGTTCTTTGTGAAATTTGCTTCTAGGACTGTTGCAGGCGCGATTGTTTAATTGGATTTTAACAAATTTTCAGGTTAAGATGCTTGTGAAAGACTTTAATCTCTCCGTTGCAGAACAATGTTATTCTTGGATGGAAAAAAATGGTTCTTCCCACAAGACGGCACTACCCTGTAAATAGAAGAGGTCTTATTGGAAGTTTTGAAGGACGGCTTGTTTTCTTATTTTTAAATTAACACTTGGAAATGTCTGCTAGCTTAATCTATTCAGTAAATAACACAATTAATTGTAAACAAAATATTACTCTCATACTGGTGTAGGTGTCTTTTGAGACTAGAAGAATGTCTGCTGTCATATTTTAAACATAGCTTAAAAGAATTAATCAATTTTGTAATCCTCTGTAGCCAAGTGGCTTGTCCTTGCCCCCTCAAAGGTCTTAATGCTATGTTTGGCGGCACCAAATCTGCATCTTGGATTTGGGATTGGAGAAAATTTGATATAAATTTTGAACTAATCTTCTTCCAATCCCAAATTCAAGGCGCTGATTCAGTGCTTTCACACATAGTATTAGGGATTTTATGGTGTTTTGGATTTCATAGCAGCTTAAGGAGTTAGGGTGAGAATTTAACACTAATACAAAAATGAAAAAAAAAAAAAATGAATGGTAAATTGGAGGGAGAAGGAAAGGATATATTGCCTTTCCTATTATGTTCTATTCAATCTCATAAGATTTTAACTTTTTTATTTTGTCCTAGTCCTTCCTTCTAGAATGACAGTTGGAGCTAGATCAGCTCTTCTCAAGTTAAAACTACTCTCTCTTAATTATCAAAAAAAATACTCTCCTCATTTCCCCCCCTTCATTTAGATGAATACTCATGCAACCACTTCAACGAATTTAACATCAGACACACTTGGGTTCAAAGGTCACCCAACTAGCTATACCTTCTCAGCTTTCAGTTTAAATATTGAGGACAATCCTTTTATATAGAATTTCATAAATCAATCAAAGTTCGCAAAGTTCAAATGATCAATTTGAATTATTTTCTCGTCGTTCTCAATCGTTTAAGACAATTGAATGCAGATAATCAGTTATTCAATACAATATATGTAATTCACATTTCACATCACAAAATCACAATACTGAAACAAATTGTTACTCTTAAAAATATCTTGGCCCTACTTGTTTTCTGGAACCACTTCTACCTTCTCACTCAAACATAACGTTGATTGGACTTTTAACAACACGCTTAGCAGAAACCCATTGCAGAAATCCTTGAATAATAGAGGGGCTACCTTGCACAGTTGATAGGCTAAATGTCACACTATATGTCATCTGCTAGTTGACCTCGGTGAAGTCAAGCCTATTAGGCTTCACAGTCACATAAACACCTGGAGGTGGAATAATTTCAACACTGTAGGATGAACTAGCCTCACCCACATTTGTCACTGTCCTTGTGTATGTACTCTCATTAGGCCCGAGCACAACTGAAAATGAAGGATAATTGAGGATGCAGCAAGTGGCATGGGCCGGATATAGTTCGCTGGAACGGGATCGGGTCAAACGATTAAAGTAGGATCCATGCCAAAGCGCCCTGGAATGGGCCGAACCTGGGGGATCCACCGAGAAAGGTCAAGCCCATTGGAAGATCAAGCCCAGAAGGAAGAAAACTTTTGAATATAGGCCCAATGTAATCAGTTAACAGCAATAATAGACCAAGACAGGTGGAAAAGGGGGGAGAAAAAATTCTAGAGAGAGAGAGAGATAGGAAAAGAGAGAAGAAGTGAAATCTTGTATCTTCAATTGGCGCCGTCTGTGGGAATCGAGGACGAAGATCAATTCGAGCCCGATCAGTACCATATTAGTTCAATCGAGTTTGTGAGTACGCAGTGTGGTTTCTGGAAGTTGAATCCAGATCAGTGAGATTGTAGTTTGTTCAGAGAGAATTCTTGCTTATTGTGGATTCTGAGGCATTTGCTTCGGAATGACGCAATTGTGATTTGCTCAATTGCAGTCAGATCCGATGAGTTTGAAGCTAGAAAAGTTCAGATCTAGCAAACAGTGATCACGATTCGGTGAAGTTAAGCCCAGATCTAACGGAGTTTGCATCGGTAACGCCTAGATCTGTTTCGGAGTTCGTAATTCATGCCTTTGCTTCGATCCGGAATCATGATAGGGGGTGACAACTCTAATACGGTTGAGAACGTCCAGCAAGTGAAACTTGATGAGTTGATGAACATGATCGAAGCTCTCTGGAGAGAAAATGCAGATATAAGGACTGAAATGCAGCGTCAAGAAGCTCCAGTAATTCCACGACCACTCCCGGTAGGAGAAGAAGGTGCACGTACTGATGCAGCACATCACGGTGAGGAGGTTGGAAACAATCTAGTAGATCCTCATCGCGAGGAAATCCGGCGAGACGGTTTGCCACCAAATCTTCGTCGTATTGATGATCGTGAAGGATCAACTCACGTAGATCCACGGCGCGAGCAGATCAGGCGAAATGAAGCAATGACTTTTGATCCACATCAAGAAACGCTCAGCCGAGGTGAAGCAACAGAGTTGATTCGTCAGAAAGCTATGCCTCCATGGCGCAAAGACTTTGTTGAGGACAGATCATTCGATCCGACCTATCGGCCTTCCATGACAACGTTCGACTATCACAGCTCAGAGAGGAGATCAGTAGACCAGAGAGCAGCCACAGGGTTCCAGAGGGAAAATGAAGCACTCCGTTCAGCAGCTCGAACGGTTGATTCACCGTTCACCGATGAGATTCTGAATGCTCCGAGTCCGAGGAAATTTTCCATGCCCGTTTTCATTCTGTTCGACGGAACGACTGATCCGATCGATCACGTGTATCACATCCAGCTGAAAATGGCTCTAAACACTGAGAATGACTCTTTGATGTGCAAGTGCTTTCCTACGAGTCTGGCCGGACCAGCTCTGAATTGGTTCAAGAACCTGCCGAGGGGTTCAGTGGATAGTTTTCGAAGCTTGTGTGATTGGTTCATAAGCCAATACTATGGAAACAAGCGTCCAACGAAAGATATTTCGAGCCTATTCACAATGAAGCAACATGCTGAAGAGCGTCTCCAGGCTTTCCTAACCAGGTTTAACCTTACCAAGAGCATGGTCATTGAATGTCACCCTTCAACGGCAGTTCAAGCATTCATACTGGCCATGAACCGTGGCACCCCATTCCACACAAGCTTGGTGGTGAACACGCCGAGGACTATGGATGAACTTAACGAAAGAGCCGATGGATTTGTGCGCTTGGAAGAAGAAGAGGCGGCAAACGCTCGGAAGACATCCGTTATATCCACGGAAGAAAAAACCAAAGCAAAGATCAGGCAAAAACAGGTTCAGCCGCAACGCTCCTCGTGGAAATCTGAGAAGAGGCCCAGAGAGGAAGAGTTGGTTACTCCATTGAAAGTTACCCTAGCGAGACTATACCAAGAAAATAAAGATAAGTTCCGACCTCCTTTAACAATCAGACAACCTCTCGAACAGAGGGATCAGTCTAAGCACTGTGCATTTCATTCTGATTTTGGCCACCAGACTAACGAATGCAGGAACCTAAGGAGACAGGTAGAGATGCTGATAGCCAGAGGGGAGTTCGCAAGTTATATTCAAGGACCAGCAGTGGAGCAGAACCGACCAATGGAGCATATGAAGAGGAATCAGAAGTCGAATTCTCACAACACGCAACCAGTTCGCGTAATTAATGTAATTCACGGTCGGCCAGAACCTGCCGAGGAATCAGATGAACTGCTTCGAACAAGCCTTCGCCAGGCACGGATGAAGAGAAGGATAGGCAGTGTAAACACTCTGCACCAACAGAGCGCATCAACGCAGATAAAGTTTGACGTAACAGACTTGTTGCGTGTTCAGATCCCTCATGAGGACCCGCTGGTCGTAAGTTTGACAGTGGCCAAATGCTTGGTGCGCAGAGTTCTAATTGACCCTGGAAGTAGTGCGAACATCATGCCAAGAGATACATTTGATCGGCTCGAGATTAAACAGGATCGGCTGAAATCCACCGAGAATCCACTATTAGGGTTTGATGGAAAGCAAGTGGAGCCCGTCGGCACGGTGGAGGTAGCGGTACATGCTGCTGAGAGGGTTTTGACGGAAACCTTTGTGGTTGTTGAAATTCATCCCTCTTACAATCTTCTGATGGGCAGAGGGTGGATCCACAGAGTTCAAGGTGTTCCTTCCACTCTGCATCAGGTAATGAGATGCCTGGGGCCAGACGGAACCAAAGTGATTGACATTCATGGAGACTAAGTTGCAGCTAAAGAATGTTACTCTGTAACGCTGAAACATGCCGGAAAGGGGAAAGCTCCCATTTGTTCAATAAGTCCGAGATAGCAATTACAGGAGCCTCCCTCCAAGCAGAATGGGGAGGAGGAACCAGTAGGCTTGACTGAAGAACCCCTGTTTGATGTGCAGATCGATCAGTTCCGACCGGAACGGACAACCAGAGTAGGGGAACGACTCGTTGAGGAGGAAAAGCAGGAATTAGTTGATTTTTTGTCTCAAAACGCAGATGTGTTTGCATGGAGTCACCTAAACATGCTAGGGATCGATCCTTTGGTATCTTGTCACTCCTTGAACGTTAACCCCAATGCAAAACCTGTAAAGCAGAAGCAGCGACGGTTTGCCCCCGAGCGCAACCGAATTATTGCCGAGGAGGTTGACAAGCTACTTGATGTGGGGTTTGTGAGAGAAGTGTACTACCCCGACTGGCTATCGAATGTGGTCGTTGTGCAGAAGAAAAATGGGAAATGGCGCGTCTGCATTGATTTTACCAATTTAAACAAAGCCTGTCCGAAGGATAGCTTCCCGCTGCCAAAGATTGATCAAATGGTGGATGCAACTACTGGATATGAACGCTTGACTTTTTTAGATGCTTATTCAGGTTATAATCAGATCCCCATGGACCCCGCTGATGAAGAAAAAACTTCTTTCGTTACCGAACGCGGGACGTATTGCTACAAAGTTATGCCATTCGGACTGAAGAACGCCAGAGCAACTTATCAAAGACTTATTAGCAAGACTTTTAAGGAACAAATAGGGAAGACAGTGGAGGCTTACATTGATGATATGGTGGTCAAAAGTAAGAAGAAAGCTGATCATGTGCAGCATCTTCGAGACGTGTTTGATGTGTTGAGGCGATATGGAATGAAGCTCAATCCGACCAAGTGCTCGTTCGGTGTAAGTTTAGGCCAATTCCTAGGGCACGTGGTTAATCTCAGAGGCATCGAGGCAAGCCCTGCCCAAGCAGATGCTCTGACTAAGAATGCCGAGCCGACGACAATTAAAGAAGTGCAAACACTTACGGGACGGATTGCTGCACTGAGCCGTTTCATTTCCAAATTGTCAGATCGATGCAAACCATTTTTTGACACAATACGGAACCACGGCAGGCAGGTTTGGGGGGATGAACAGCGCTTAGCGTTAACTGTTCTGAAAAAATATATGCAGAACCTTCCGGTACTGTCATCTCCGGAATCGGGCGAAAAGCTGTTTTTATATCTCGGAGTATCCAGCATCGCGACAAGTGGCGTTCTGATCCGCTACGCAGAAGGGAGGCAATATCCAGTGTTCTATGTTAGCAAGACAATGACTGAGGCCGAAAGACGTTATTCAAAGGCAGAGCGGGTGATACCCTCGCTAGTGCATGCGAAAAGAAAGCTCAGGCATTATTTTGAATCCCATCCTATCATCGTTCTAACCACTTTCCCTATCAGAATAATCCTGCACAAACCAGATCTCTCTGGAAGAATGACGAAGTGGGCCATAGAGTTAAGCTCATTTGATATCGCATACGAACCTAGAACAGCAGTCAAAGGGCAAGCGGTGGCAGATTTTTTACTAGAATGTGATTCAGAGGACGTGGAGGAGGATCTTGGTAGTTGCTTATGGAAACTCTTCGTCGATGGATCCTCGAATCAGATGGGTGCAGGTATTTGGATCAAACTACAGACGCCAGAAGGTACAGCCTTAAGCCAAGCGCTTCGGCTTGAATTCGCAGCCACGAACAATGAGGCAGAGTATGAAGCGTTGCTGGCAGGAATAAAGCTTGCCAAGGAACTTAAGGTCAGGAATTTGAATGTTTTTAGTGACTCACAGTTAATCGTTCGGCAGGTGAGGGGTGAGTATGAAACCAAGGGTGAAACGATGGAAGCATATCGTTCTGCTGTTATGCGGGATGCGAAGAACTTTGAAAAAATTGAATTCATTCAAATTCCGAGGGAGTATAACGAAGATGCCGACAGGCTAACATGTAGTGCCTCGGGTTCTGGAGAAACATTGGCAAGGGTGATTCCAGTTGGAATATTAAACCAGCCATCCATTTTCGAAGAACCTTCAGGCTCGGATCCTTGGCAAGTGAATGTTGTTCCATATGAGCCAAGTTGGATTGATCCGATCATAACTTACATCCGAGATGGTACTCTGCCTGAACAAAGAGATGAGGCTAGGAAAATCAAAGCGAATGCTGCGAAGTACGCCGTAGTGCATAACCAGTTATACAGAAGATCTTTTTCCGGACCGTACTTAAAGTGTGTTACCCCCACAGAGGCTCGGCAAATATTACGAGCTATTCATGAAGGCGTATGTGGAAACCACTCAGGGGGGAGATCATTAGCACACAAAGCAATGGCTCAAGGGTACTTCTGGCCTAACATGTCGCGAGATTCGGAAGAATTGTCCAGAAGGTGCGATAAGTGCCAAAGGTTCGGACCACTGATTCACCAACCACCTGAAGACTTGCATGTAATGGCCACACCATGGCCTTTCGCACAATAGGGGATGGATGTAATTGGTCCTCTACCAACTGCCAGAGCTCAGAACAAGTACGTGCTACTGGCTACAGACTACTTTACTAAGTGGGTGGAAGCAAAGCCATATCCGAGCGTTACTCAAACTCATGTGAGACGATTCATTTGGAGTAATATTATTTGCCGGTTTGGTGTTCCGAGGTCAATCGTCATAGATAATGGTACCAACCTTGACAGTAAGCAAGTAAAAGAGCTGTTGGAGGAATATGGAATTAATTAAAAGCTGGCGGCAGTAAGTCACCCACAGGCCAATGGATAGGCGGAAATTACAAATAGAACAATCTTTACTTGTATCAAGAAGAAACTAGAGGAAAGGAAAGGAAGGTGGTTAGATGAACTGCCGAACGTCCTATGGGCCTACAGAACGACCCCTAGACGACCGACCGGAGAAAGCCCATTCACCATGGCGTATGGAACCGAGGCAGTTATACCAGTCGAACACTTAGTTCCGACTGTTCGAAGCTTGGCATGGAACCGTGAGCATAATGACAGTATGTTAAGGTTTAACCTCGATTTGCTGGAAGAAAAAAGAGACGCAGCGGCGGTAAGGCTCGCATCTTACCAGCAGACGCTTACGAACAGCCATAACAGGAAAGTAAAGCACAGAGACTTTAGGCCAGGTGATCTGGTTCTGAAAAAGGTGGGGATAGTCAAAAAGATGATGCCACCATGGGAAGGCCCATACAGAATTGCAGAGGCCATAGGAAAAGGGGCATATACCTTAGAAACCATGGCCGGAAGGCTGGTTAACAAGCCTTGGAATGCTACTTCTCTGAAGAGGTATTATCAATAAAAAGTTGAGATTCAATACTGAATTTTGTTCATTTTAAATTGAAAACAGTCGAATGTATAAGTTTCTGAGATTTATAAAGATTACACTCCTCTTTAAAAGGCTAAGCAAAGTAAGTGGCAGCTGGCACTATGAGCCGAACGCCAAACACTTGCTAAGAAAAATAAAAGGCCAAGTGGCAAGTGGCATTCCAGCCGAGCGCCAGGCACCTAAGCAAAGTAAGTGGCAGCTGGCACTATGAGCCGAATGCCAAATACTTGTTAAGAAAAATAAAAGGCCAAGTGGCAAGTGGCATTCCAGCCGAGCGCCAGGCACCTAAACAAAGTAAGTGCCAGCTAGCACTATGAGCTGAACGCCAAATACTTGCTAAGAAAAATAAAAGGTTAAGTGGCAAGTGGCATTCCAGCCGAGCGCCAGGCACCTAAGCAAAGTAAGTGGCAGCTGGCACTATGAGCCGAACGCCAAACACTTGCTAAGAAAAATTAAAGGCTAAGTGGCAAGTGGCATTCTAGCCGAACGCTAGGCGTCTGGGCAAAGTAAGTGGCAGCTGGCACTATGAGCCGAACGCCAAATACTTGCTAAGAAAAATAGAGGGCCAAGTGGCAAGTGGCATTCTAGCCGAACGCCAGGCGTCTGAGCAAAGTAAGTGGCAGCTGGCACTATGGGCCGAACGCCAAACACTTGCCAAAAAAAAAAAAAAAGGGAGTTTACATAAAAAGTTTGATCAAAAGTCGGCCATCTCATTAATAAAGTTCAGAGAGTTACAAAAAAATGAGGTGTAAAGATGGCGGATATACCAAAGTCAGTACATTTAAAAAAAAAAAAAAAAAAAAAAGGAGTTCTAACTAAGAGGCGTTTGCCTCGTCAGCCTCTTGATGATGTTGGGCTGTCTCCTCATTATTGGTGGTGTCGCCATCCTCACGAGGTGGAGAGTTGAGATGAATGACAGAATCGTTCTGTTGAGTCCTACCCTCAACAGCGTTGGAAGAATCATTCTGCTGAGGGTTATCTTCAGCAATAACAGCAGATGGAGTCAAGGTGGACAGAAGAAGAATGTCCAAAGTCAGAGCAGCAGGAGGAGTAGGAGTGATCCGAGAAGACGCAATCTCCTGACATTCATCAAATATGCCCTCGGCAGCGGTGGAGTCTGGATCGGTATAAACACCGGGAGGGTCAATATCCAGTTCTTTATCAACATTATCAGGGGTAGAACCAGTCTGACCCTCATTCGGAACGCGATCGGCGTAACCCTCTCGGAACCCTTGAGCATATCTGAGGGCTCCAACTCTAGAAAACCGAGCATGCAGAGCTAGCATACCGCCGTTTACCCTACTGATGGTATCAAGTAAAGCGTTGCGCTCGTCCAAGGCCCTTTTCTCAAAGGCCATCCGAGCAGATTGCTCATCACTCAGAAGGCGTAGCAGTTCTTCCTTCTCAGCCTTAAGGGATTCCCGCTCGGTGTGCCAGACGCTCTTTTCAAGCTGCAGAGCATTCCTCTCATCCTAAAGAGAGTCAGTCTCCTTCCTCAGCGAATCCCTCTCTTTTTTAATCTTACCAAGCTGAACCATCAACCCGGTCTTCTGAGCAGCCAAATCATCGTTCTCCTTGTTCGCTGCATTAAGGCTGTCAGAAAGCGCGCGGACCTTGGCATTCACATGCTCAACTTGTTTCTGCATAGCCATCATCCCGTACAAGGTCTGTAGAGATATACAGGACAACTGGTTAAGCTGAGCAGATGGTTAGAAGAAAAAAAGTGTAAAGAGTGTGTAAAGATTTATTGACTAAGGGGCATAAGTTACCTCCATGGAGGATAAGGGAAATCGGCTGAACACCTCCCTCTGAGACAGACCTTTGGCTACCTCGATGTCCTTGGGAGTCCACATACTCCTGTAGTAAGCCATTGCGGTCTGACCATCTTTGAACATGGTCTCGGTTGGTTTTACAGACGATCTGTTTGTTCGAATGAAGCGAGGGCTCCATGGCGCCGTTCCTGAACCAGAGGCATGCCCAGAAGGGGTAGGGGGCCTAGTTTGAGGAGGTCTCGCCAGGGGTATCACATTCGGCCCAGAGGGCCTAACCCTCTGAGACAAGGGAACGTCGTCTATGCTGAGGGCACTGTCAGGTTGATGCCTTTTTCCTCTGACCTTTTCCCGTGCGGCAGCAGTAGTAGAACCAGGAGGATTGTTGACAGAAGGGATAACGTTCGGACTGGTAGTCGCTGTGTTAGCGACCGGGTCAGCAGCCGTCACGGATGGATCGGTGGAAGGAGTGGTATCAGAAAGGGTAGCGGAGGAAGATGCTGAAGCCGGTGAGGAATTTGATGCAGGGGTGATAGCAGGCCTGGGAGCAGTTTTCTTCCTGCCGAAGGAAGGGATCTGAAGTTGGCTCATTGTCTTACCGAGGACTGAGATATCGAGGAGATTGTCTGAGGTGAGGAGGTCCGAATAGGAGGGAACGTTGGTAAGAACGTACCGCTTCAGGTAGTTATCCCTATCCCTGCACACACTGTAGCTCAAATCATCACAAGGAATGCCTAAGGAATGGCACAAGAAAGTACAAAAACGAGGAATGCAAATCTTGCAAGGACAGTCACTTTTATGGTTTTTATATTTCTTGTAAAAAGAGACAGAGCACTCTCCAAAAGCTCTCGGGATAGGGGAATCCTCCGCAGCTGGAGAGAACCAGGCTCCCCTAACCCCAATAATATTTTTCCTCCAGCCTTTCTCGGATTTGATTTTATCCGTGCAGATGGACCTCTTCTCAAATGGGAAAAAGTGGTAAAACGGTTCATCAGTTCTGATCTTGCTGACCTTGTAACAGAGGAGAAGATCTACGAGGTCCAGATCCAGACCTCTGTCACGAATCAGGAGTAGCATAACAGATAAAATCCTAAGGAAATTGGGGTTTACTTGCAAAGGGGAAAGATTTAGCTTGTTGAAAACATAGCAAAAGAAAGGATGCAAAGGAAACCTAAGGAGATTAAGATGGAGGAGTGAAAATAGGACCTCGCCGGGAAGAAGGCCAGCACCGGTTTTAATATTCACTTCTCGGGGGCAGTTTCTAATTTCTACATCGTCAGGGAGGTGAAGTTTCATGCGAAGAACATCTAGATCTACTGTCATGGTGAGAGTGAATGAAGATTCCGGGGAGGAGAAAGAAGTCTTCCAAAAGAAAAATGCAAATGAAACTAACCTTAGAGAGTGAAAATGGCAGAAAGTATTGCAAAGCCACTGGAAAGAGGATCTTTCGCAAGAGATCGCCGGAGAGGATTCAAACAGCAGAAGGTGAGATGGAGATGGTAAAGAGGATCGATGGAGAATCAAGGAAGCTTATAAAGACAAGGTGAGCCCAAGGGCCGAGGAGTCAGGAAAGCGATAAGTTGTCTTTTTTGAATCTCGAAACGCCGACCCCTAAATCTAACCGTCCATTCTCCCACGCGATCTTCTCGAGCCGTCAGGTTATCATTAGCAGCCTCTAATAATTACCCCCTAATCAATAAGGGGTAATTATGGGGGCAGTTGAGGATGCAGCAAGTGGCATGGGCCGGATATAGTTCGCTGGAACGGGATTGGGTCAAACGATTAAAGTAGGATCCATGCCAAAGCGCCCCGGAATGGGCCGAACCTGGGGGATCCACCGAGGAAGGTCAAGCCCATTGGAAGATCAAGCCCAAAAGGAAGAAAACTTTTGAATATAGGCCCAATGTAATCAGTTAACAGCAATAAGGGTGATGGCCTATAAATAGACCAAGCCAGGTGGAAAAGGGGGGAGAAAAAATTCTAGAGAGAGAGAGAGATAGGAAAAGAGAGAAGAAGTGAAATCTTGCATCTTCAATAATTTAGCTGTGCTTCTGGTATACTCGACTCTTCAGAGCAGTTCAGTGGGCGTTGTGCGATGATTCCCACCTCTTTGTCTGTATAACCCGAACCACGTAAGTATGGTATGTAATCATCTGGTTTGAGGTCATAAACAAGCCCCGGATCACCCGCTTTTGATGGGTTCACAGGGCCTGCCCCGGTAGCGAACATGTCAGCTGGAAGCACTCTCTCACCCATAATGGGCTTGTTTTCAAGGTTATACTCATCAGCAGTAGTCATGATGGCTGACTTAATAGCTGCTGGTGACCAATCTGGGTGCGCGCTTTTGAGCAACGCAGCGATGCCACTAAGACGAGGGCATGACATTGAGGTGCCAGAGATGACATTAAATGTTGATATTGTTTTGGTATTGTTTTCAACTGAGAATGGCCATGCAGCTAGAATGCTCACACCAGGACCAATAATGTCTGCTTTCAAAATGCCGGGAATTTCCAAGCTGGGACCTCTGGACGAAAATGAAGTAACCATAGGAGCATTTTTTACTCCAATGACAGTTCCTTTGAAAAAGATAGTAGCAATAGGTGACGGGGATGAGTTTATTTAGGCTTTGATCTTCATTCCTGCATCGTAACTCACGTGTTGCCGGAAGAACATGTGTATCGGCTAAGGTACTATAGCCGTCTGGCTGCTGATTCATTAGTATCATGGTGGCGCCCCAGCATCCTTCACTGTTTGGCCTTTGGCAATTCTTCCTATGCCACCACCTCTCTCACACAACACTACTTTTCCTGTCACATTAGTGTTGTTCAGTGATTCGGGACTGCACCACGCAGTGTCCACATTGCCATTCATGCCGGGGTAAACAAGGGGCAATAATTCTGGTGGGAAATTGCTTGGCTGGAATAGGGACTCACCGTTGAATGCCTCCTCGCTTCCAAGTACTGCTGTTGCTTTTATGATTCTGTCAATAGTACTTGCTCCAATTGTTAGAATCCATGGTGCTTCATTTGATAATGTAGCATGAAGCGGGCCAGAGTTATTGGCGGAGCAGCTGACAAAAATCCCCTTCTGCATTGCACCAAATGCTCCTAGTGCAATGCTGTCTGCGTAGAAAGGAGTAGACCCTCCCCCGATGGAGAGAGAAAACACGTCCACTCCGTCTGCAACGGCAGTGTCCATTGCTGCCAATATGGCACGTTCAGGACAAAGCCCAGTGCATGCTTTGTAGATGGCTAAATGAGCGAGAGGCGCCATGCCAACCGCAGCGCCATTGACCCGGCCGAACACATAGACACCTTCCACGAAGTTTTCGGTAGCTGTGCTTGCAGTGTGTGTGCCGTGACCTTCATCGTCTAGTGGTGGCTTAGCCGTGGATCCACCGAGGAAATTCTTGGCACCAATGAGCTTGTTATTACATGATATCCCAGTTTCACACTTGCCTTTCTATTTAGAAGGCGGAGGAGCCATTCCTTCGTCGCTAAATGAGGGATGGTTCGGGGTAATTCCGATGTCCAAAACCCCAACTATGACACCCTTCCCATAATTTGAGCCATTCCAAAACCCTAAATTTTGGTGCAAACCCAAGAAATTAGGGCTATGAGTTGTGTGTAGAGGCAATACTTTCTGGGGCCAAGCCGATACAAACCCATCCTTTCTTTTCTATGGCTTTCACTTCGTCCAGTGACAGTCTTACGAAACCAGTGACCACGTTATGATATGAGTGAACCATCCGTGAATAGGGCTCGTTCGAGCTTGCGGTGCTAGCGGGCAAGAATGACTAATACCTGCTTTCTAAGTCTTCTGATTCAGAAAAAACTCGCCCTTCTGGCTGCTTTAGGAGAACAATGTATGTTTCTAGATTGCTTTGCTCATTTGCATTGCTTTTCGGCACACTTCCATTCTCTACATTCATTACCGATGAGAAATATCCCATCCCATGAGCCATGGTGGGATAGAAATTAAACATGCAAATGAGGGTGAGTGCGAGAATGATGGCCATGTTTGGCAACAATCCACACCTCTTGTTTCCCATGATAGTAAAAGAAATAGAGAATGCTAGTGCTCTCTATAACTACACCAACAACAACACAAGTATACATAGAGAGAGTACTGTTTGTGTTGGTTTTCACGATTGCCGGCGTTTGCAAAGTTTCATAGTTATGGTTGCAGAGATGATTGAAGGGTCATCTTGATGTATACATAAAATAAGAAGTGGACGGTTGACAAGAGTTAAAGGAATGAGATTTTTGAATTAGGACTTGGTAATACCCGCTAATCTGTTCTGTTAAGAACAAAAAAGCGGTTAATCTTAAGCTATTTGAAATGTTGTTTTGGGACTTTGGAGACTCCTCTATTAAGTATTAGCTCTGGTGCTACACTGTTTTATTATGTTGAGTTTACAAAATAGATATATACTAATGTTTTTTCAGAGAGGGTCATTCTTTAATAATATTTCATTCACGTCAAGCATTTTTTTTGACATATAAGATGACTTTCATAAAAAAAATCAGATATGTAACATACTATTAAGATCTTCTGTGTAATGTGTTCTATGTTTGTGAACAATAACAAAATTGTTCTCTTTTTGATATTTTTCATCTTTTGATCTACTTTACAATCTAATCATATTCTTAGTTTTGTAAAACTTACTGTGATGTCTGTGTATTTATTGTGTGTGTGTAGTGTAATATAAAAGTAAAAGAAAAATAATTTAATGGTGGGGTCCACAAGGCACTTTAGAAAAGGGTCAAGACCATAAAGTTGGTCTCATTTTCCTGATTTCCTTTCTCTCTCTTCGTGCATCTCTCTCTCAACCCGTAAGCTCATTTTTCTCTTATTTTTGGTTTCAACTTTGAGGTTAGATTTCTCACTCATTTCTTGTTGGAATTAGGTTCCGTTTGAGGCAAAACGAAGCTCGTGTCAAGCTCTATACATCCATACCATCAATTTTCGGTTTTGAGTCTTCCTTGGAGCTCGAATTTGAGGACCCATTTTCTAGGGTTTTGGTGCAATCCTGAGGTAGGGGCTCTTAATTCATGAAATCTTGTACCTTAGTGAGTTAATTGCCTCTAATTGTTGTTTAATTTGATTAGTTGTTTAAAATCTAGAGAATTGTTGATATGTATGCATATATGTTAGTTGTGTGACTATATTTGTTGATTGTTCTATGTGAAGCATGTTTAGGACTTGATTATATATGTTCATTGTGCTAGAACTTGTTATGTATAAGCATGTTATGACTTTCTTGATTATTCTTGCGAATTATGCCATGTTGCTTAAATTGGATAAAGTATGGAATGATGAACTTGTGTATGTCATTGAGGTATTCATGCATTAACATTGGGCAGGAAAAGGGAAAGAATTGATTTACTTCAAAAACGGGAAATTTCAGGAAAGTGTTTTTGATGAAATGATTTTATGCGAAACCCGGTCGCTGCGGGGCTACCAACGGGCCGGAGGTTAATATAGCCTAGAGGGGACTAGGGAGTCGCCCTAGTGTGGTTGAGCTAGCTAGGCCCCATAATAATGCCGCGGGGTTACCAAGGGTCAGGGACACTAGCCAATCCTCCTCTCGTGTCGCGGCGGGGTTACCAAAGGGCGGGTTGTATTAACGTTTGAAAGTGATGGTTTTGAGAATGAAAACGGGGAGTGACATTAGCATGCATTGCATCTCACTCCATTTGCATTTGTGTGTGATTGAATTTGACTTGTACTTGTAATTGTTTTTCCCCTTCAATGCATGTCCCCAATCTCCCATTGGCCTATGCTTTATTTGGATTCACTAGGACAAGAATTGTGTCTTAAGTGTCACCTACTGAGCATATAGCTCACCCTACTATTTATACATTTTTTTCAGGTCTTGGAAAAGAACCGGTGGACGACAATCCACCCCAACTTTGAAAGTTGCTAGAGGAGCATTTTCCTTGTTATTTTGTAATAGACTACTCCTTTGTTCATCCCTCATTTTTGTAAAATTCCAAAGGTGTAATGATGTAAATTTCTTTTGAAGAACCATGATCATGTAATACACTTATGATACTTGATGACATATGGGATGCGAACTTGATGATATGTAACTTGTTGATGAATGGAAGGATAATCCTAGCTTGAAGCATTGTCTAGATTAGTAGGTTGTATCATTATCTTTTGTTGCCGTGAATTCGGAATTTGAGCCATGACAAGTTAAAAATGCAATTAAACAGGTTGTGATAGGCCTATTTTTAGGGGAGGTTATGCCGAATTTTTTTTTTTTTTTGTTTAAAAAGTATTAGTTTTGAGTCGTTACAAATTTGGTATCAGAGCAAAGGTTCGAAAACCTTTAGGACGACGGGTAGAGGCCTACATAGAGTCGCATGGGATGTTGTTTGTATTGTTTACTTGACTACTTGCTACGTGGTATCTTACTAAATGAGCATGCTTAACTGCCTATGTGCTTACTGCTTACTTATTTATGTTAAAATGTTTCTTGCATAGTCTTGCATGCTAAGTGTTGTACGGTATCAATTCTTGTTGAGTCGTCCACAGTCTTAGTGTCATATTTCTGAATCGTTTTCTCGTTTTATAGCACGATGTCACGGCGTGAGGAACCTAGAGAAGTTGGCCCTAGGCCAACAAGGGGCGATGTTGGCGAGAGCTCTAGCTTCAATCCGGCGGAGCCAGTTGATGAGAACATGCTTCTTAGGGACTTGATTCCCCCAAGAGCTGTTCCCCCAAGAAGAGAGAATGTTGAAACACCCGTACCCGTAGAAGTGGGTGAAGGTTCTGTGGCACTGGAGTTTAATCGTTTGTTGCAAAATGCCGTGAGAGCAACTATTGTTGCTCAGCCGCAGTTGGTACCACAACCTACAGTTCAAGTTGAGGAGACTCCAGCTCAGAAGCGTCTCAAGATCATTAAGGGGTTTTCTCAGCTGATGCCGGTTATGTTTGAGGGCGGTGCGGACCCAATGGTAGCCGACAACTACATGGATCAAGTCGAAACTCAGTTGACCTCAATGGATGTGACAGAGGATCACTTGAAGATCATCCTAGCAACTTATAAGTTTGCTATGGATGCCAAGGTTTGGTGGAAGTCGATCACCAACCAGTACAAGATTGAAGAGATGAGTTGGGACAGGTTCAAGGAGCTGTTTTATGAGAAGTATTTTTCGCTTTCCAAAAGATGGGAGTTACAAGACCAGTTTCATAATCTTATTCAAGGGAACATGTCAGTGGCGGAGTATGAGAACAAGTTCACCTCACTCTCCCGTTTTGCTCCAGAAGTGGTGAGAGATGAAGCTAACAAGACTCGGAAGTTTGTCTCGGGTCTTAATGATCGAATGAGGCCGTTGATCACGGCACAGTTTATTAAGGTTTACTCCGAAGCAGTGGAAAGGGCTTTGATGCTGGAGGCTGACAATAGAGAGAAGGATGCAAGAAGAGAGCAATTGAAGCAAAAGAGGGGTGCAGGGCCATCCTCAGAGGGATCTTCTTGGAAAAGGAACAGGGGCAGTCCATCTCAGTTTCACGGGCAACAGTCTACAAGTTCTGCTCCTACCACTCCTATGCCAACTGGATCTGACAGGAGTGCAGTTGTTTGTTATCAGTGTCAGCAGCCCGGACATTACAAGTCCAGTTGTCCGATGAGATCGTCTTCAGTTTCGTCAGCTCCGAAGGCTTGTTATGGGTGTGGCCAGCAGGGTCACTTGATTCGTGATTGTCCGAGTCAGAGAGCAGGCACCACTAGTGGCAGAGGGTCACAGCAGAGGCCGTCACAATCGGCTACAGTTCAGTCAGGTTTCAGACGACCACCACCACAGCCTACTATGTCTTCACAGGGTTCACGGTCAGTTAGGAGGGATACTCCTACTATGTCAGTGCAGCAGTCAGGTTTTCAGGTTGGCAGTCCTCAGGCACAGGTACCACAGGGACGTGTTTTTGCACTTGCACAGACCGATGCATCTTCTGGACCATCAGTTCTTCGAGGTATATTTCCAGTGTTTGGTTGTTGGGCCCGTGTTTTGTTTGACTCTGGTGCATCTCATTCTTCCATTTCATCATCATTTGCACTTGCATCGGGGTTGGAAGTTAGTTTCTTGGAACGGGCGTTGAGTGTTGATACGCCAGTTGGGGTTTCAGTGTCTTTGAGCCGAATTGTGCGGGAGTGTCCTATTGTGATAGTCGGGCGGACTTTCGTGTTTGACCTTATCCTCCTGGAGATGACTAGCTTTGATGTCATTCTCGGGATGGATTGGTTGGCTTCATTTCATGCCACGATCAACTGTTACAGAGGAAGGGTTACAGTTTGCACTCCCGAGGGAGACTGTTTCTTTTTCGTGGGAGATCGGAGTGATTCCCACATTTCATTGTTTTATGGAGTTCGTGGACGAAGTCATGGTGATTACTTCTTGGCTAGCCTTATAGCCGAAGAAGATGATGTTGGGAAAGAGGATTATCCTGCGGTCGTTTGTGATTTTCTGGACGTGTTTTCGGAAGATTTGACAGAGTTGCCTCCACACCGAGAAGTGGAGTTCTCTATTGATTTGATGCCAGGTACCGCGCCGATTTCTATGGCACCATATCGAATGGCCCCAGTTGAATTGGAAGAATTGAAGAGGCAGCTTGATGATTTGAGGATGAAAGGTTTCATCCGACCGAGTGTGTCACCGTGGGGCGCACCGGTCTTATTTGCTAAGAAGAAAGATGGATTTTTGAGGTTGTGCATTGATTATCGGAAGTTGAATCATGCCACCATCAAGAACAAGTATCCTTTGCCAAGGATAGATGATTTATTTGATCAGTTGAGGGGAGCCAGTTGTTTCTCGAAGATTGACTTGAGGTCTGGCTATTATCAGTTGCGGGTTAGGGATGAGGATATCCCGAAGACAGCATTCCGTACACGGTATGGACACTATGAGTTCCTTGTTATGATTTTTGGCTTGACTAATGCGCCAGCGGCATTCATGGACTTGATGAACCGCGTCTTTCACGATTACTTGAACCAGTTTGTGGTAGTTTTCGTGGATGACATTCTTGTGTACTCACGGACTCGGGAAGATCACGAGGTCCATTTGAGTATTGTTTTACAGATTTTGCGGGAGCACCGATTGTATGCCAAATACGAGAAATGTGAGTTTTGGCTACAGGAGGTGAAGTTTTTGGGGCATGTTGTTTCAGAAGGTGGAGTATCAGTTGATCCATCAAAGGTTGAAGCAGTTTTGACTTGGAAGCGACCCAAGAATGTGTTTGAGATCCGCAGTTTCCTTGGTTTAGCGGGTTACTATCGGAGATTTGTGAAGGATTTCTTCCGTTTGGCAGCTCCTATGACCCGTTTGACCCGGAAAGGGGTCAAGTTTGTCTGGAATGAGGCCTGTGATTCATCTTTTCAGGAGTTGAAGACGAGATTGACTACAGCTCCAGTGTTGGTGATACCTGAGCGTGGCTTGGGTTATGTGATCTATTGTGATGCTTCACGTGACGGGTTGGGATATGTGTTGATGCAGGATGGTAGAGTAGTGGCTTATGGGTCTCGACAGTTGAAGACTCACGAGCTTAACTACCTTACTCATGATCTGGAGTTAGCGGCAGTTGTGTTTGCCTTGAAGTGTTGGAGACACTATTTGTATGGTGAGAGATTCGAGGTATTTTCAGATCACAAAAGTCTCAAGTACCTTTTCTCCCAAAAGGACTTGAACAACAGGCAGAGGCGATGGGTCGAATTCTTGGAGGACTACAATTTTGACTTGCAGTATCATCCGGGCAAGGCAAATGTTGTAGCTGATGCCTTAAGCCGAAAATCTCGTGGAACTTTGGCCAGTTTAGCTATTCGGAAGTGGAAGATGCTTGAAGATCTGGCAGAGATGGGATTACAGTGTTTTGATGATGATGGTTACAGTGAGTCGGCATTCTTATTTAGTCTTGTAGCTCAGCCTACTCTTGTTGTACGAGTGATTGAGTCACAGAGACAGGACCCGGACTTAGATGCCATCCACGCTTTGATCTCTAGTGGTGGGACAGTGAAAGATTGGGCCTTGCATGCAGATGGGGGTCTACGGTTCAGGGGTTTGTTGGTGGTTCCCACAGTTTGTCGTGAGGATGTCCTACGGGAGTTTCACACTTCCCGTTTTGCAGTTCATCTAGGTGGTACTAAAATGTATCACAATTTGAGACGTCAGTATTGGTGGAGCGGGATGAAGAATGATGTTGCACAGTTTATGGCTAGATGCCTTACCTGTCAGCAGGTGAAGGCCGAGCATCAGAGGCCAGCAGGTTTGTTGCAACCATTACCTGTAGCGCAATGGAAATGGGAGCATATTGTTATGGATTTTGTGACAGGTTTTCCAAGGTCAAGAAGGGGCAATGAGGCCGTATGGGTCATCATTGACAGATTGACCAAGACGGCTCACTTTATGCCTATTAAGGCAACAGATGATGCAGAGAAGCTTGGTGTTCTTTATGTGAAGGAGATTGTAAGGTTGCATGGAGTTCCTGTAACCATTGTGTCAGATAGGGATGCTAAGTTCACTTCGAAGTTCTGGGAAGGACTTCAAGCAGCGTTTGGTTCAGCGTTGCATCTTAGTACGTCATTCCATCCACAGACGGACGGTCAGTCGGAGCGTACTATCCAGATTTTGGAGGATATGCTTCGGGCATGTGTACTTGATTTGGGAGGTAGTTGGGAGGATCACCTTCCACTTATTGAGTTTGCCTACAACAACAGTTATCAAGCGAGTATCCAGATGGCTCCATTTGAGGAGTTGTATGGTAGACCTTGTAGGTCTCTTGTTTGTTGGATTGAGGTAGGTGAGACAGCCGCCTTAGGACCCGACATTGTACTCGAGACTACTGAAAAGATTAAGTTGATAAGACAGAGGTTACTTACAGCTCAGAGCCGACAGAAGAGCTATGCGGATAAGCGGAGACGACCGTTATCCTTTGAGGTGGGAGACCACGTTTTTCTACGGGTTTCTCCACGGAAGGGGTTGATGAGATTTGGGAAGAGTGGCAAGTTATCGCCACGATTTATTGGACCATTCGAGATTTTGGATCGGGTAGGAGAGGTTGCCTACAGACTTGTTTTACCACCGCAGATGGACAGAGTTCACAATGTCTTTTATGTATCGATGTTACGAAAGTACGAGCCGGATCCATCTCACATTTTGAGTTGGGTTGATGTGGATATTGATGAGGATGTTTCCTACGAGGAAGGACCAGTTCAGATTCTTGACACACAGCAGAAGGTGTTGAGGAACAAGACGATACCAATGGTGAAAGTCCTTTGGAGACACCACGGAGTCGAGGAGGCTACTTGGGAGCTTGAACAGGAGGTTCGGTCCAAGTACCCAGCGTTGTTTTCTTCCTCAGGTATGTCTTGATTTCGGGGACAAAATCCTTATAAGTTGGGGAGAATGTGATGTCTGTGTATTTATTGTGTGTGTGTAGTGTAATATAAAAGTAAAAGAAAAATAATTTAATGGTGGGGCCCACAAGACACTTTAGAAAAGGGTCAAGACCATAAAGTTGGTCTCATTTTCCTGATTTCCTTTCTCTCTCTTCGTGCATCTCTCTCTCAACCCGTAAGCTCATTTTTCTCTTATTTTTGGTTTCAACTTTGAGGTTAGATTTCTCACTCATTTCTTGTTGGAATTAGGTTCCGTTTGAGGCAAAACGAAGCTCGTGTCAAGCTCTATACATCCATACCATCAATTTCCGGTTTTGAGTCTTCCTTGGAGCTCGAATTTGAGGACCCATTTTCTAGGGTTTTGGTGCAATCCTGAGGTAGGGGCTCTTAATTCATGAAATCTTGTACCTTAGTGAGTTAATTGCCTCTAATTGTTGTTTAATTTGATTAGTTGTTTAAAATCTAGAGAATTGTTGATATGTATGCATATATGTTAGTTGTGTGACTATATTTGTTGATTGTTCTATGTGAAGCATGTTTAGGACTTGATTATATATGTTCATTGTGCTAGAACTTGTTATGTATAAGCATGTTATGACTTTCTTGATTATTCTTGCGAATTATGCCATGTTGCTTAAATTGGATAAAGTATGGAATGATGAACTTGTGTATGTCATTGAGGTATTCATGCATTAACATTGGGCAGGAAAAGGGAAAGAATTGATTTACTTCAAAAACGGGAAATTTCGGGAAAGTGTTTTTGATGAAATGATTTTATGCGAAACCCGGTCGCTGCGGGGCTACCAACGGGCCGGAGGTTAATATAGCCTAGAGGGGACTAGGGAGTCGCCCTAGTGTGGTTGAGCTAGCTGGGCCCCATAATGACGCCGCAGGGTTACCAAGGGTCAGGGACACTAGCCAATCCTCCTCTCGTGTCGCGGCGGGGTTACCAAAGGGCGGGCTGTATTAACGTTTGAAAGTGATGGTTTTGAGAATGAAAACGGGGAGTGACATTAGCATGCATTGCATCTCACTCCATTTGCATTTGTGTGTGATTGAATTTGACTTGTACTTGTAATTGTTTTTCCCCTTCAATGCATGTCCCCAATCTCCCATTGGCCTATGCTTTATTTGGATTCACTAGGACACAAGAATTGTGTCTTAAGTGTCACCTACTGAGCATATAGCTCACCCTACTATTTATACATTTTTTTCAGGTCTTGGAAAAGAACCGGTGGACGACAATCCACCCCAACTTTGAAAGTTGCTAGAGGAGCATTTTCCTTGTTATTTTGTAATAGACTACTCCTTTGTTCATCCCTCATTTTTGTAAAATTCCAAAGGTGTAATGATGTAAATTTCTTTTGAAGAACCATGATCATGTAATACACTTATGATACTTGATGACATATGGGATGCGAACTTGATGATATGTAACTTGTTAATGAATGGAAGGATAATCCTAACTTGAAGCATTGTCTAGATTAGTAGGTTGTATCATTATCTTTTGTTGCCGTGAATTCGGAATTTGAGCCATGACAGGTTAAAAATGCAATTAAACAGGTTGTGATAGGCCTATTTTTAGGGGAGGTCGTGCCGAATTTTTTTTTTTTTTTTTAAAAGTATTAGTTTTGAGTCGTTACACTTACATTCTAAGTTCAATGAGTCTCTAATTCATGTGTACCCTGCACCATCTCATATCATCCACAATTTTTAAAGGTGGCTGGAAGTTTTTAATTAGGGATTAAGTACTAGGATGAAGATATTGTTCATCCATATTTGGTAATCTTAACCTAGGAAAAGGTCTATGAGAGAAGGAAGGTACTCTAGCCCCAATCTTGTAGTTTTCTACACCAGTTGCAGTATAAGTTGAATTATATTGAGATTCATATGGAATTTAGAAGAGGTACTTTAATCTGCAAATGTATCCGACTTGAATTGTTATCAATTAATCCACTGCTATATGTTGATGCAAGAAGTTGTTTCACTTAATTCTGTAATAGGAATGATATTAGGTAGGGCATGCATGACTACCAACAGTAGTTTCTATGTTTTTTAGATAAAATTTTAAAATTAATCAATTTTGTAATCCTCTCTAAACAAGTGGCATGTCCAAAACTCGCAATGGAACTTGAATTCTCAGCTCTCCTTCGGAGAGGGGAATAATGGCCGCTTGTTTTCTCATATCCTATTTCAATTTCAACCTCATGTCCTACCTAGCACTTAAAATGACTGCTGCAGCTGGATCAGCTTACTTCAAGCAAAAAACTACTGTGTGTGTGTGTGTTATATTGGTGATAACACTGTACTTCTCACATACATAGAAAGCTTTGCAACTATAGGTATTTCTCAGCTTGCCACACTTCCGCCGGCTCTGCATCCATCCCTCCATGATTTGTTAATTCTCCCATTGTTAGTTTTGTATTGGTTAGGAGTCTTGACGATAGAAACATAGAGAGCTTTTCAACAAACCCAATCACTTTGCACTGAGAGCTAAAAAGTACAAAAAGAAAGTGTAACACTTCCTGTGATATTTCCTGTCATGAACTTATCAAAAATGTAAACACAATGCAACATAAATTCATTAAATTGTTTCCACTGACCTACCGGAGGAAGAAAAAAAAATTCTTTGCTCTAAATATTGCGGAATACTTTTATATTGAATGTCATAAATCATACAAAGTTCCTAAATGTTCATATGATCAATTTGAACTATTTCTTCCTGTCCTCAATCGTTCAAAACAATTGAATGCAGATAAAGACAATTGAATGCGGATAATTAGTCATCCGACACAATATATGTTATTCAGGCAGTTCACTTCACAAAATCACAATGCTGAAACAAATTGTTAGGCTTTAGAAAATCTTGAGCCTACTTATTTGCAGAAACCACTTCCACCTTCTCACTCAAACTTGACTGTGATTGGACTTCTAACAACACGAGTAACAGAAACCCATTGTAGAAATCCTTGAAGAACAGTGGGGCTATCTTGCACAGTTGATTGGCTAAATGTCACGCTATATGTCATTTGCTGGTTGACCTCAGTGAAGTCGAGCTTATGAGGCTTGACAGTCACATAAACACCAGGAGGTGGAAGAATTTCAACACTGTAGGATGAACTAGCCTCACCCACATTTGTCACTGTCCTCGTGTATGTCCTCTCATTAGGCCCGAGTACAACTGAAAATGAAGGGTAATTTAGCTGCGCTTCTGGTATACTCGATTCTTCAGAGCAGTTCAGTGGGCGTTGTGCGATGATTCCAACCTCTTTGTCTGTGTAACCCAAACCACATAAGTAAGGTATGTAATCATCCGGTTTGAGGTCATACACAAGCCCCGGATCACCCGCTTTTGATGGGTTCACATGGCCTGCCCCGGTTGCGAAGATGTCAGCTACAAGCATTCTCTCATCCACAATGAGCTTGTTTTCGAGGTTATACTGATCAGCAGTAGTCATGATGGCTGACTTAATGGCAGCAGGTGACCAATCTGGGTGCACACTTTTGACCAACGCAGCAATGCCACTGAGATGAGGACAAGACATTGAGGTGCCAGAGATGACGTTAAATGTTGATATTGCGTTGGTATTGTTTTCAACAGAGAATGCCCATGCAGCTAGAATGCTCACACCAGGACCGATAATGTCCGGTTTCAAAATGCCTGGACTTTCCAAGCTGGGACCTCTGGATGAAAATGAAGTAACCATGGGAGCCTTTTTTATTCCAATGATAGTTCCTTTGAAAAAGATACTGGCAATAGGTGATGGGGACGAGTTTATATAGGCTTTGATCTTCATTCCTGCATCATAACTCACATGTGTTGCCGGAAGAACATGTGCATCAGCTAAGGTACTGTAGCCATCTGGCTGCTGGTTCATGAGTATCATGGCGGCGCCACCAGCATCCTTCACTGTTTGGCCTTTGTCAATTCTTGCTATCCCGCCACCTCTCTCACACAACACTACTTTTCCTGTCACGTCAGTGTTGTTTAGTGATCCGGGACTGCATGATGCAGCGTCCATATCACCATTCATGCCAGGGTAAACAAGGGGAAATAACTCCGGTGGTAAAGTGCTTGGCTGGAATAGGGATTCACCATCGAATGCCTCTTGGTTTCCAAGTACTGCTGTTGCTTTTATGATTCTGTCAATAGTACTTGCTCCAACTGTTAGGATCCATGGTGCCTCATTTGACAATGAAGCATTGACTGGACCAGAGTTGCCGGCGGAGCAGCTGACAAAAATTCCCTTTTGCATTGCACCAAATGCTCCTAGGGCAATGCCGTCAGCGTAGAAAGGAGAAGATCCTCCTCCAAGGGAGAGAGAAAGCACGTCCACTTCGTCCTCAACAGCAGTGTCCATTGCTGCCAATATTGCACTCTCGGAACAACCCGCGCCGCACACTTTGTAGATGGCTAAATGAGCGCGAGGTGCCATGCCAACTGCAGTGCCATTGGCCTGGCCGAACACATTGGCACCTTCCACGAAGTTCCCGGCAGCCGTGCTCGCAGTGTGTGTGCCGTGACCTTCATCGTCGAGTGGCGGCTCGGGTGTCGATCTGCTGACGAAATTCCTGGCACCGATGAGCTTGTTATTACATGATATCCCATTTTCACACTTGCCTTTCCATTTAGAAGGTGGAGGAGCCATTCCTTCATCGCTAAATGAGGGATGGTTTGGGGTAATTCCGGTGTCCAAAACTCCAACTATGACACCCTTCCCATAATTTGAGCCATTCCAGAACCCTAAGTTTTGGTGCAAACCCAAGAAATTAGGGCTATGAGTTGTGTGTAGAGGCAATACTTTCTGGGGCCAAGCTGATACAAACCCATCCTTCTTTTCCATGGTTTTCACTTCGTCCAGTGACAGTCTTGCAGCAAAACCAGTGACCACGTTACGATACAAGTGAACCATCCGTGACGAGGGCTCATTCGAGCTTGCCGTGCTAGCTGGCAAGAATGACTGATACCAGCTTTCTAAGTCTTCTGATTCAGAAAAAACTCGGCCATCTGGCTGCTTTAGCAGAACAATGTATGTTTCTAGATTGCTTTGCTCATTTGCATTGCTTTTCGGCTCACTTTCACTCTCTACATTCATTACCGATGAGAAATATCCTATTCCATGAGCCATGGTGGGATAGAAATTAAACATGCAAATGAGGGTGAGTGTGAGAATGATGGCCATGTTTGGCAACAATCCACACCTCTTGTTCGCCATGATAGTAAAAGAAATAGAGAATGCTACCGCTCTCTATAACTACACCAACTATAACACACACACACATATATATAGAGCGACTACTGTTTGTGTTGGTTTTCGCAATGGCCGGTGTCTGCAAAGTTTCATAGTATGGTTGGAGACATGAGTGACGCGTCCTCGTGATCTATTGCATAAAATAACAACTGGACAGTTGACAAGAGAGAAAGAAACTCTGACATAGTAGTACCCGATAATCTATGCTGTTAGGAACAAAATGGCGGTTAATCTTAAGCTATTTGAAAATTTGTTTAACTTTGGAGACTCCCCTAGTAGCTCTGGTGCCACCCTGTTCTATTATGCTTGGTTACAAAAAGAGTTTGCTGTTTAGGAACAAACAGATATATACCAACAAAATTTTAGGGAGCGTCAATACATAAGAGGACTATCGTTAAAAATAAGATATATATATAACATAGTATTAAGATCTTTAGCGTAATGTTTAATATGTTTGTGAACAATAACGAATTTGTTCTCTTTTTGATATTTTTCAGCTTTTGATCTACTTTACAATCTAATCATCATATTCTTAGTTTTGTAAAACTTACGTTCTAATTTCAATCAGTCTCAAATTCATATTTGGTAATCTTAAACTAGGAAAAGGTCTATATGAGAGAGAGAAGGTACTCTGGACCCGATCTTCTTCTTTTCTAAACCAGTTGCGGTACAAGTTCAATCATATTGGGATTTATATGGAACTGAGAATTGTTATCAATTAATCTACTGCTATATGTTGATGCAAGAAGTTGTTTCAATTAATTATTTAATAGGAATGATATTAGCTAGTGCAAGCTGTTTCTATTTTTTCAGTTACAATTTTTAAAAAGAAAGTGTTTTTTAACAATTAAGCTTTTTGGGTCATGTTTGGTTGGCGTTTTTGTTTCTGTGCTTTTGTTGCGGGCTGGTTACTGTAGCAGTGTTTTAGGGGGCAACAAGTTTGGTAAATAATACTGTATTTTGTTTTGTACGGTGTCAAAACGCTTCGTGAATAGTGACCCAAAGTCGAAAGACCAGTTCGGTTATTTACATATTTCTATAACGTAACAACAAATACGGTAGCGATGAACAGTATCAAATTTTATTTTATTTTTGTGAAAAGTTCTAAAATGACATTTTTATACTTGCCATTATATTTTTCAAACTTATAACATTTTTTTTACCAAACATATTTTCATATTTTTGCTTTCAAAGATCTTGCAACAAATAAACGTTATCAAACAGGATTCTAATTACTATTCAAAATACTCTACAATAAAAATGTTATTTTTATTTTGGGTTAAAATAAAAACGCAAACGTTTTTTGGTGACTAAAAATCCCCTTGGTAAATGGTATTTAACATGCCATAGCTATGTCTATTTGATTGGTTTACGCCCCCCAGCCTGTACGGTTACTAACATGTTTTGTATGATTTTATGACACAAATCTAAGGATAATTTTAGTTGACATAAAACTTCTGAACATTTGTATTCATTTCTCATGTAAGTTGAATGGAGAACCATTGATCGAATTGGGCTCCACCAATTTTATATGAATTTAAATCATTTGACCATTTAACTCATTCACTTTTTCTTATTTTTTATTTTTTATTTTTAAAGTAAGGATAATTTTATAAAAACAAAACCATGTATAATCGCCTATTCGGGGGCATACCCAAAGAACAAAAACTGGAAAAGGTATATAAAATGTAATGAAGCATTGCATGCTTTACATCAGGAGGCAAATAACATAGACAACTCAAATTATATGCACCAACATAATAATATTAGTATTAAATGAGAGGAAAGTTAATCCGATCTGTCCGGTGGCCAAGGAGGTCGGTGTATGACACACGGCAGCTCCACCAAATGTTGTAGACAGTAGTAGCTGAGTCCCAGCGTTTACTGTGAGCACAATAACTGGTACACCAGAGGTGCGTCCTTCCCGGTCCTCTCGTACTAGGGAAAGGTCCTCTCAATGCTCCAACGTTTGCAGATTGAAGCTCTGTAATTGCTGACTCGGTTCTTCCAGTGTTGAGCTGCCCAAGCAACCAACACAGTCCAAGAGGAGGGAAGGATGTAAAAGGGCACAACGTGTTTGAATAAATGACCAAATGGGCCCAAACAAAAGAACATTTGAAGAAAAGATAGTCGTGGGATTCAATGACATGCGAACAGAAGGGGCAAAGATTATCCAATTGCCTGTTCCTCATAGGTCAACGATCCATGGGAGTTTTTGTGAATAGACACCCACAAAATGAAATTATTGCTAGGATTGAACCAGATGAGGTGAAGTGTGAGTCAGTGACCACGGGACAGTAGTTTGTGAAGGTGGGTTGCTTTGATTGTGTGGCTGATGGTGAAGTCTCCAGTAGGAGAAGGTACCCATCTGTACTTGTCATTCCTGCTGGGACATGGAGAAGGGAGAGATGATGGTATATCAAGCTGAGAGATGGTATTTTCTGTGAGTAATGTACACAAAAAACTCATGGAATCAATCAGATCATATTTCTCAAGTTTATCCTGAGTATTCAGTCTCCCTTCCAAAGCCAGCCTCCATATAAAGGAAGAAGTGCCTATGAATAGAGCTTTTAAACAATAAAATATTATGCAAAGAAACAGGGGACCTTGAGGCCTACTGTGTTGCCACATTAATGAAGCTATATTATATTGAATTGGTTTCAAGTTTTGAGGGATGTTAGAAAGCAGTGCGGTTCCTGGAGGCTGGACCAATGCCTCCATCCAGCAATTCTGTCAACCCTAGCATCTTTCCCAAGACCCGAGTCAACAATGATACTTTCTAGAAGCCAAAAGTCCCAAAGAGGTATGTAATGCAGCCCATTTCTAGTGTTGATTTTTTTTTTTTATTTCTAATTTGCTACTAAATCTCTAGTTGGAGATAAATTATAGAACTTAGTCTGTTCAAGTCAAATGAAAGCTTGCCTGATCATCCAATTAATAATAAAATCCATTTGCATTGACAATTCAAGTGATGAAATTGCTTGTTCCTTAATTATTATATAGCTTTGAAAAACACAATGATCTAATTATAAAAAGACCATACACCTTCAACTCTCTTTCATAATTATGACCTGAATGCCCTTTAGTGTAACAGTTTAATTTTCCAAATGTTGGGTTTTCCCTAATCAGCTTGATTGCCCTGGAAACTTCAGACAGACAGTTCACATCACAAAATAATGTGGGAAAATAAGATTTATTAGTTGTGTACAGACTGTTAATAGCTAGGGATTTATTGGTTGTGTACAGGCTGTTGGTAATAGCTAGAGATTTACAGGCTACAGGCTGTTAATAGTTAGAGATTTATTAGTTATTGCAATCCCTGATTTCTAGGGATCAGTTTTTATTAGTTTCCTAGAATAGCATTATTCTGATGTATATATAATAGTGTATTCCCAATTCTTTAATCAATTGATTTGATTACCAATTTCAGTAATTTTGTCATGGTATCAGAGCTCTAGGCTCGTTTTCTGGGTAATCATATTCTCTTGGCCTTCTTTGCTAATTCTTTTTTCCTAGTGTTTTTGTTCTGTGAAAATCCAGTGTTATCAAACATGTGGATTCCATCTCTCTCTCTAAATCATGTCAGCAACTACTGAAACCAGCAACACTTCAGAGATTCCTGTAACTGGAAGCAACGGCTTTCTCCCAACAAGAGAATTGCAGAATATTCAGGCAGCGTATAGGTTGAACGGGAAAAATTATCTGAAATGGTCTCAAATGGTCCGCACGTTCTTGAAAGGAAGAGGGAAACTAAGCCACTTGCTTGGTAATGGTCCAGAGAAGGAGGATCCTAAGTTTGATGCTTGGGATGAACAAGAATTTATGGTTATGTCATGGTTATGGAACTCTATGTTACCAGAAATCAGCGACACTTGTATGTTTTTGAGCACGGCCAAAGAGATATGGGAAGCAGTTAAGCAGACCTATTCCAAAGTACGTGATGCTGCACAGATCTATGAGATCAAGACCAAAATCTCTGCTACCAAACAGGGTAATCGGTCAGTCACCGAATATTCCAACCTCTTGAAGGGTCTATGGCAGGAGATGGATCATTATCATTGCATTCAGATGAAGTGCAGTGAAGATGCAGCCATCATCAAGAGGTTTGTTGAAAAGGACATAATTTATGATTTTCTTGCAGGTTTAAACATTGAATTTGATGCTGTAAGAGTACAAATACTTGGAAAAGAAGATCTGCTAACCTTAAATGAGGCAATTGCAATTGTTCTTGCTGAGGAAGGAAGAATGGGTGTTATGATTGAAACTCACACAGTAGAGAGTTCGGCCTTGGTGTCAAAAAACACGGCTATGAAGAATTATGGCTCCGAACAGCGTTTTGGATAAGGCAATGGGCGAATTGATATGTCAAAACCATTCAACAAGGATTCTCTGTGGTGTACATACTGTAAAAAATCCCGCCATACTAAGGAGAAGTGTTGGAAGCTCCATGGCAAGCGTCAAATTGTGAACAAAGCTTGGTCAGAAAAGAGTGGACAGCCAAGAGGACAGGGACAGGCACGTGTGGCAACCACACAATCCAACAGTGAAGACAATCTTTCAATCCCATCTGCTGAATTCAATAAAGAAGAGATAGAGAAATTAAGGAGCCTATTGGGAACGTTGGAGAAACCGTCTACAGCAGGTACTTGTTCTTTGGTGTTCTCAGGTATTTCCTCTCCTTCCCCCTCTTTTCATGTTTTTAGTGCTTCGGATATAGTCTCCTCAAGCTCCTGGGTCATTGACGCAGGAGTTACAGATCACATGACCCATTCCTCAAAAAAATTTATTTCATATACCCCTTGTCCTAGCAATAGGAAAATAATAATAGCTGATGGTTCAGTGACAACCGTGGCTGGTCAAGGAGATATTTTTTTGAATGATCACCTTACACTTAAGAATGTCCTCTATGTCCCAAAACTATGCACCAATCTTGTGTCAATCTAGAAACTCACTACATATTCTAATTGCAGTGTGACATTTTATCCTCTCCATTGTATATTTCAGGAACAGGGCACGAATAGGATGATTGGACATGTTAGGGAGAGGGATGGTCTATACTACCTTGAAGAATCAAATGGACAAAATAGAGTTGAGCGTTTGTCACCATTATCATTTCTTTCCGAGTCATTCAAATCCAATAAAGATAAGATATAGCTTCAACACCTTCGTCTTGGTCACCCATCATTTAGTGTTCTCAAAATAATGTTTCCTTCATTGTTCAAAAGTTTATCCATTGAAAATTTTCATTGCGACGTATGTGAACTTGCAAAGCACAAACGTACTTCTTTTCAAATCAGCAATAAAAGAACTTCTGTTCCATTTACCTTGATTCACAGTGACATTTGGGGACCTTCCACTGTTACTAATATTTCTGGGGCAAGGTGGTTTGTCTCATTTATTGATGATTGCACTCGTTTGTCTTGGATTTTTCTGTTAAAAAATAAATCGGATGTGAGTTCTGTGTTTCCAATTTTTTTCAATATGGTCAAAACTCAGTTTGGTGTGGTGATAAAGAGATTCCGATTTAACAATGCTAAGGACTACTTTAATCAAATTCTCTCTCCGTATTTCCAAAAATAGGGCATAATACATGAATCCTCTTGTGTTAGCACACCTCAACAAAATGGGGTGGCCGAACGAAAGAATGGCCACCTTCTTGATATTACAAGAGCTTTCTTGTTCCAAAACAACACTGGGGGGGAGGTTGTTTTAACCGCTGCTCATCTCATCAATCGGCTTCCTACAAGAGTCCTTGGTTTTAAAAGTCCAATGCAGGTCCTTACACAGTTCTTTCCCAATTTTAACGCATCTAATAATCTTGTTCCAAAGATATTTGGTTGTGTTGCCTTTGTTCATGTGCATTCTCAAAACAGGGGAAAACTTGATCCTCGAGCTCTCAAATGTGTCTTTCTTGGTTATTCCTCCACCCAAAAGGGCTACAAATGCTATCATCCTCCGACAAGGAGATTTTATGTGTCTGCTGATGTTACTTTTGTCGAACAAGACCAGTACTTTAACGGTCCTTATCTTCAAGGGAAGATATCCTTCATAGAAGATAAGGATAAGGATTTTTTTCTCCTTGAGTTTCCAGCCCTTATCTCTCATCAATCCGAGTCAAACATACTCCCAAACATACAGTCCGAGCCAAACACACGATTAGAAGCCGAGCCTCATACACCCAAATCACAAGGAGTGTTACATGGGAATCAAACTCGAGACTCTACTCATCCATTGCAGATTTACTCAAGGAAAAGAGTACCAATCTCTCAACCTGTGCAAGTTCAATCACCAAAATCTGTTACTGACAATGTCGAGGTAATTACTCAACCCAATGATAACACTAATGAAACCTCTGAACAAAATGATTATGATGTCCTTATTGCAAATAGAAAAGGAACTCGAACTTGTACCAAACACCCTCTTTATCTATTCATGTCATATAAGAATCTTTCTCATAACCATAGGGCCTTTCTTACTAGCTTAAATACAGTCCCTATTCCCAAAACTTTATCTGATGCATTAGGAAATGAGAATTGGGAAAATGCTATGAAGGTTGAAATAGAACCACTTGAGAAAAACAAGACTTGAGACTTGGTGAGACTGCCTAGAGGGAAGAAGCCGGTTAGGTGTAAATGGGTGTTCACAACCAAATACAACTCAGATGGCTCTTTGGAAAGGTATAAGGTAAGATTAGTTACCAAAGGGTATACACAAACCTACGGTATAGATTATCTTGAGACTTTTGCTCCAGTTGCTAAGATGAATACTGTGAGAATTCTGTTATCAGTGGCTGCAAATTTTGGCTGGAGATTACAGCAATTTGATGTCAAGAACGCCTTCTTACATGGCGATCTTAAGGAGGAGATATATATGGAGATTCCGCCTGGGTTTGGCTCAAATGAAAAGGAATGAATGGTATGCAAGCTTTAAAAAGCTTTGTATGGATTGAAACAATCCCCAAGAGCTTGGTTTGGGAGATTTACCAAAGTGATGGTGAGTATGGGATATAAGCAAAGTCAAGGTGATCATACATTGTTTGTAAAACACTCAGCATCAGGGGGAGTGACAGTATTGTTGGTCTATGTGGATGACATCATAGTAACAGGAGATGACTTGGAAGGAATTGAGAGTTTGAAGAAATAGTTAGTGAAGGAATTCGAGATCAAAGAGCTAGGAAAACTAAAGTACTTTCTTGGTATTGAAGTAGCCCACTCTCGGCAAGGGATTTTTATATCACAACAAAAATATGTGTTAGACTTATTTACTGATACAGGCAAGCTGGGATGTAAGCCAGTTGAGACACTTATGGAGTCAAACCACAAACTTTGTGATGCTCCAGAAGACATGGCCGTGGATGAAGGCTCTTTTCAGAGACTTGTGGGGAAGTTAATTTATTTGTCACATACCAGGCCAGATATAGCTTATGCTGTGAGTGTTGTGAGTCAATTCATGCACAATCCTAAAGAATCACATCTCAAAGCTGTGTATAGAATTCTGCAGTACTTGAAGAGTACGCCAAGAAGAGGAATTCTGTTTAAGAAAAGGAAAGGACTGACTCTTGAAGCCTACACAGATGCAGATTATGCAGGATCCGTGATTGACAGAAGATCAACCTCGGGCTATTGCACCTTCCTTGGTGGTAATCTCGTTACTTGGAGAAGCAAAAAACAGAATGTGGTTGCAAGGTCCAGCGAAGAAGCTGAATTTAAAACGATGGCACTCGGGATATGTGAACTACTATGGCTAAGGATAATCCTAGAAGATTTGAGAGTCAGATGGGAAGGTCCAATGAAGCTTTAATGTGATAATAAATCAGCCATCAATATTGCACACAATCCTGTGCAACATGACCGCACAAAACACATTGAAGTGGATAGGCATTTTATTAAAGAGAAGTTGGATAGTGGCCTCATTTGTACTCCTTTTGTTTATATTGGAGAACAGCTAGCAGACGTAATTACCAAAGGATTGCCTTGTACCATTTTTCAGAGAATAACCAGCAAGCTTGGAATGGATGACATCCATTCACCAGCTTGAGGGGGAGTGTGGGAAAATAAGATTTATTAGTTGTGTACAGGCTGTTAATAGCTAGGGATTTATTGGTTGTGTACAGGCTGCTGTTAATAGCTAGAGATTTACAGGCTACAGGCTGTTAATAGCTAGAGATTTATTAGTTATTGCAATCCCTGATTTCTAGGGATCAGTTTTTATTAGCTTCCTAGAATAGCATTATTCGGATGTATATATAAGAGTGTATTTCCAATTCTTTAGTCAATTGATTTGATTACCAATTTCAGTAATTTTGTCAAATAACAATGCTCAAACAAATTGTTAAGCTTTAGAAAATCTTGAGCCTTCTTGTTTGCCGGAACCACTTCCACCTTCTCACTCAAACTTAACCGTGATTGGACTTCTAACAACATGCTTAGCAGAAACCCATTGCAGAAATCCTTGAATTATATTAGGGCTATCACCGTAGCCAGATGCTCGGCCAAATGTGTAACGACCCTAAACTGATACCATTTTTAAAATTTTTTTTGGCATGACCTCTCCTAAAAAGGGGACTACAACCACGTGCTCAAATAATTAAAAAAACGCAATGGCCCTTCCTGGCCTTTCAAAACACCTCTAACCTATCCCAACACATAATACAATTAACATACTCCAACATCCCATCCATTCGTTCATTATACCTCAACATGGCTCATCTCATGGTGGAACATCTACATACCATTTAATCCAAATTATCATAACTACAGTCCCAAAATATAGTTACAATAACAAGAGTTTACAAATCTCTATACCATATATAACAAACTAAGATTTTACAAAAATATGGGACTTAATACAAAAATAGCAAAAAGAAGTCTTCTAATCCAAATTAGGCCTGTGGTGGAAAGTCATCCGCCACTTCTTTCCCGTTTCCCTAAAAAAATTATTAAATAATAGGGTGAGCATAAAGCTCAGTAGGTAGCACTTAAGACACGCATCTTGTGTCCTTGTGAATCCATACAAAGAATAGATCAATAGGAATGGGGATCATATAATGTCGGGATAATACAACATTTCAACCAAACTCAATTGCAAACAATGCAATGACATGGAATGCAAATGCATGCCGATGTCACTCCCCATTTTCACATTCAAAACCATCACTTTTAAACTGTTAATACAACCCACCCTTTGGTGACCCCGCAGCGGCACGAGAGGAGGATTGGCTAGTGTCCCTGACCCTTGGTATCCCCGCGGCGTCATTATGGGCCCAGCTAGCTCAACCACGCTAGGGCGACTCCCTAGTCCCCTCTAGGCTATATTAACACTCCGATCCTTTGGTACCCTCGCGGCGACCGGGTTTTCATAAAACCATTTCGTAAAAACTCTTTTCCCAAAATTTCCCTTTTTCTTTCAAGTAAATTCTCCCATTTCATGCAAACCCAATGGTATGTACATGTATATATGTCCCATGCTTTCAATATTATGGCATTTAGAATTTTATACCACACAATTAAGCATACATCATATTCAACATCTCCAAATGAATTATCAACACATTAAACACAACAAGACAACACAGAATTTTACACCACAAAATTAAGTATACATCATGTTCAACATCTCCAAATGAATTATTAACACATTAAACACAACAAGACAACCTCTAAGCATGCTTTTCAACTCATATTCATAATCATGAATTTTCCTAAACATCATTTATATAATTATTGAAATAATTAACTTCCAAATTAAACATGCTTGTCACAACAAGAGAGATATAATTCACAATGGAGCAAGAAAAACATGGATTAAGTGCCCCTACCTCTAAATTGAACAAAACCCTTGAAAGTGGGTCTTTAAACTCGAATGCACAAATGAGCACCAAAACTAAAATTGTTGGTACAACCACGTAGAGCTCATCGTGGGCTTCGAGCTCGTCGTGGGCTTCGTTTTGCCTCAAATGGCACTTAAAAACACTAAGAGATGAGGGACTAATCAAAAGTTGAAGGTTGTAAAAGAAAAAAAGAAAACAAGCAGCGGGAGAGAGAACTGCCGAGAGAGAAAACTGGTTGAGGAAAAAAAGATGGGTCTGTAAATGCCTTTTTGTCACATGTGATAGTAATTGACAAGAGTGGGTCCACTAACTTTTACAATTTACAAAATGTATAATTTAATCAACATTATATATATATATATATATATATATATATATATATATATATATATATATATATAACATGCCATAAATGTTACATTCTCCCCAACTTTAAAAGATTTCGTCCCCGAAATCAAGACATACCCGAGGAAGAAAACAACTCTGGATACTTGGAGCGAACCTCCTGTTCAAGCTCCCAAGTAGATTCCTCGACTCCGTGGTGTCTCCAAAGTACTTTTACCATTAGTATCGTCTTGTTCCTCAACACCTTCTGTTGTGTGTCAAGAATCTGAACTCCTTCCTCGTAGGAAACATTCTCATCAATGTCCACATCAACCCAACTCAAAATGTGAGATGGATCCGACTCGTACTTCCATAACATCGATACATGGAAAACATTGTGAACTTTGTCCACCTGTGGTGGCAAAGCAAGTCTATAGGCAACCTCTCCTACACGGTCCAAAATTTCAAACAGTCCAATGAATCGTGGCGACAACTTGCCACTTTTCCCGAATCTCATCAATCTTTTCCGTGGAGAAACCAGCAGAAAAACATGGTCTCCTACCTTAAAAGATAGCGGTCATCTTCGCCTATCCGCATAGCTCTTCTGTCGACTCTGAGCTGTGAGCAACCTTTGTCTTATTAGCTTAATTTTCTCGGTAGTCTCAAGTACTATGTCGGGTCCTAAGGCGCCTGTCTCCCCCACCTCAGTCCAACATACAGGAGACCTACAAGGTCTACTATACAACGCCTTAAATGGAGCCATCTGAATGCTCGCCTGATAACTATTGTTGTAGGCAAACTCAATAAGTGGAAGGTGATCCTCCCAACTACCACCCAAGTCAAACACACATGCCCGAAGCATATCATCCAAGATCTGGATAATACGCTCCGACTGGCCGTCTGTCTGTGGATGGAATGCCGTACTAAGATGCAATGCTGAACCAAACCCTGCTTGAAGTTCTTCACAGAACTTCGAAGTGAACTTGACATCCCTATCTGAGACAATGGTTACTGGAACTCCATGTAACCTTACAATCTCCTTCATATAGAGTACACCAAGCTTCTCTGCATCATCTGTTACCTTAATAGGCAAAAAGTGAGCCGTTTTGGTCAATCTATCAACGATGACCCATACGGCTTCATTGCCTCTCCATGACCTTGGAAGACATGTCACAAAATCCATAGCAATATGCTCCCATTTCCATTGCGCTACAGGTAATGGTTACAACAAACTAGCTGGTCTCTGATGCTCGGCCTTTACCTGTTGACAGGTAAGGCATCTAGCCACAAACTGTGCAACATCTTTCTTCATCCCGTTCCACCAATATTGACGTCTCAAATTGTGATACGTTTTGGTACCACCTGGATGAACTGCAAAACGGGAAGTATGAAACTCCCGTAAGATGTCCTCACGACAACCTGTGGAAACTACCAACAAGCCCCTGAACCGTAGACCCCCATCTACATGCAAGGCCCAATCTTTCACTATCTTACCACTGGAGATCAAAGCGTGATTAACATCCAAATCCGGATCCTATCTCTGCGACTCAATCAGTACTCGTCTGATAAGAGTGGGCTGAGCCATAAGAATAAATAAGAATGCCGACTCATTGTAAACATCACCATCAAAACACTGTAATCCCATCTCTGCTAAATCTTCAAACATCTTCCACTTCCGAATGGCCAGACTAGCCAAAGTTCCATGAGATTTCCGGCTTAAGGCATCTGCTACCACATTTGCCTTGCCCCGGATGATACTGCAAGTCAAAATTGTAATCTTCCAAAAATTTAACCAATCGCCTCTGTCTGTTGTTCAAGTCTTTTTGGGAGAAAAGGTACTTGAGACTTTTATGATCCGAGTACACCTCGAATCTCTCACCATACAAGTAATGTCTCCAACACTTCAAGGCAAATACAATTGCCGCTAACTCCACATCATGAGTAGGGTAGTTAAGCTTGTGACTCTTCAACTGTCGAGACCCATAAGTTACTACTCTACCATCCTGCATCAACACACATCCCAAACCATCACGTGAAGTATCACAATAAATCACATAACCCAAGCCACGCTCAGGTATCACCAACACTGGAGCTGTAGTCAATCTTGTCTTCAACTCTTGAAAAGATAACTCACAAGCTTCATTCTAGACAAACTTGATCCCTTTTTGGGTCAAATGGGTCATAGGAGGTGCCAAACGGGAGAAATCCTTCACAAATCTCCGATAGTAACCCGCTAAACCAAGAAAACTGCAGATCTCAAACACATTCTTGGGTTGCTCCAAATTCAAAACTGCTTCAACTTTTGATGGATCCACTGACACTCCACCTTCTGAAACAACATGCCCCAAAAATTTAACCTCCTGTAACCAAAACTCACATTTTTCATATTTGGCATACAATCGGTGCTCCCGCAAAATCTGTAAAACAATACTTAAATGGACCTCGTGCTCCTCTCGAGTCCGTGAGTACACAAGAATGTCATCCACGAAAACTACCACAAACTGGTCCAAGTAATCGTGAAAGACGCGGTTCATTAAGTCCATGAATACCGCTGACGCATTAGTCAAGCTAAAAGGCATAACAAGGAACTCATAGTGTCCATACCGTGTAGGGAATGCTGTCTTCGAGATATCCTCATCCCTAACCCGCAACTGATAATAGGCAGACCTCAATTCAATCTTCGAGAAACAACTGGCTCCCCTCAACTGATCAAATAAATCATCTATCCTTGGCAAAGGATACTTGCTCTTGATGGTGGCATGATTCAACTTCTGGTAATCAATGCACAACCTCAAAGAACCATCTTTCTTCTTAGCAAACAAGACCGGTCGCCCCACGGCGACACACTTGGTCTGATAAAACCTTTCATCCTCAAATCATCAAGCTGCTTCTTCAATTCTTCCAATTTAACTGGTGCCATACGATATGGTGCCATAGAAATCGGCGCGGTACCGGGCATCAAATCAGTAGTAAACTCTACTTCTCGGTATGGAGGCAAATCTGTCAAATCATCTAGAAACACATCCAGAAAATTGCGAACAACTATAGGGTAACTCTCTTTCACAATATCATCTTCTTCGGTTAGAAGACTAGCCAAGAAATAATCATAACGACTCCGTCCACGAACTCCATAAAATGATGAAATGTGGGAATCACTTCGATCTCCCACGAAAAAGAAACAATCTCCCTCAGAAGTGCAAACTGTAACTCTACCTCTAAAACAGTCGATCGTGGCACGAAATGAAGCTAACCAATCCATCCCGAGAATGACATCAAAGCTGGTCATCTTCAGGAGGATAAGGTCAAACACAAAAGTTCGTCCAGCTATCACAATGGAACAATCCCTCATAACTCGGCTCAAAGACACTGAAACCCCAACTGGCGTATCAACATACAATGCCCGATCGATGAAACTGACCTCTAACCCCGATGCAAGTGTAAATGATGATGATATAAAGGAATGAGATGCACCATAGTTAAACAAAACACGGGCCCAACAACCAAACACTAGAAATATACCTCGAAGAACTGATGGACCAGAAGATGCATCGGCCTGAGTAAATGCAAAAACACGTCCCTGTGGTGCCTGAGCCTGAGGACTGCTAACCTGAACGCCTGACTGCTGCACTGACATAGTAGAAGTATCCCTTCTAACTGGCCGTAAACCCTGAGAAGACATGGCAGGCTGTGGTAGTGGCGGTCTGAAACCTGACTGAACTGTAGCCGATTATGACGGCCTCTGCTGTGACCCCCTGCCACTACCGGTGCCTGCTCCTCAAGTAGGACAATCCCGGATCAGATGGCCCTGCTGGCCACACCCATAACAAGCTCTTGATGGCGCAGAAACTGTGGTCGAGTTCATAGGACATCTGGACTTATAATGTCCAGGCTGCTGTCACTGAAAACAAATAACTCCACTCCTATCAGACCCAGCTGGCAAAGGAGTGGTAGGAGCGGATCGTGCAGACTGCTGCCCCTGAAACTGAGATGGACCGCCCCTGTTCCTTTTCCAAGAAGATCCTTTTGAAGATGGCCCTGCACCCCTTTTTTGCTTCCACTGTTCTCTTCTCGCATCCTTATCTTTAATGTCAGCCTCCAGCATTAAAGCCCTTTCCACTGCTTCAGAATAAACCTTAATGAACTGTGTTGTGATCAACAGTCTCTTTCGATCATTAAAACTGGAAACAAACTTCCGAGTGTTGTCAACTTCATCTCTCACCATTTCTGGAGCAAAGCGAAAAAGTGAAGTAAACTTGTTCTCATATTCCGCCACCAACATATTGCCCTGGATAAGGTTATGAAACTAGTCCTTTAGCTCCCATCTTTTAGAAATCGGAAAATACTTTTCATAAAACAATTCCTTGAACTTATCCCAACTCATCTCCTCCACCTTGTATTGGCTCGTAACCGACTTCCACCATAGTTTGGCATCCTTAGCAAACTTAGAAGTAGCTAGGATGATCTTCAAATGATCCTCCGTCACATCCATTGAAATTAGTTGAGTCTCAACTTGATCCAGGTAGTCATCTGCTACCATTGGATCCGCACCGCCTTCAAACATAACTGGCATTAACTGGGAAAACCCCTTAATGATCTTGAGACGCTTCTGAGCTGGCGTCTCCTCTATCTGGACTACATGTTGTGGTACCGACTGCGGCTGAGCAGCAATCGTTGCCCTCACGGCATTTTGCAACAAACGATTCAACTTCAGCGCCACAAAACCTTCACCCACTTCTACGGGTGCTTCAACATTATCCCTCCTTATGGGGACAACTCTTGGGGGAATCAAATCTCTAAGAAGTGTGTCCTCATCATTTAGCTCCTCTGGATTGGAGCTGGAGCTCTTGCCAACATCACCCCTAGTCGGTCTAGGGCCAACTTCCCTGGTTTCCTCACTCCGTGACATCGTTCTATAAAACAAAGAAAATAATTCAATAACGATAACACTAAGGTCCAACCGTGAACAACTCAACATAAAAGGATGTTATACTAACACTTAGCATGCAAGACTAGGCAATGAACACATTAATATAAACAAATAAGCACATAAACACGTAAGCATGTAAACAGTTAAGCATGTTTTTGCACATAGCAAAACACTTTAACAATTAATCACATAAACTATGCGAATGACTTCCTATGCAACCTCTATGTAGGCTTCTACCCGTCGTCCTAATGGTTTTCGAACCAAGGTTCTGATACCAAATTTGTAACGACCCTAAACTGATACCATTTTTTTTAAAAAAAAATTTGGCATGACCTCCCCTAAAAAGGGGACTACAACCACCTGCTCAAATAATATAAAAAAAAAACGCGATGGCCCTTCCTGGCCTTTCAAAACACCTCCAACCTGTCCCAACACATAATACAATTAACATACTCCAACATCCCATCCATCTGTTCATTATATCTCAACATGGCTCATCTCATGATGGAACATCTACATACCGTTTAATCTAAATTATCATAATTACAGTCCCAAAATATAGTTACAATAACAAAAGTTCACAAATCTCTATACCAAATATAACAAGCTAAGATTTTACAAAAATATGGGACTTAATACAAAAATAGCAAAAAGAAGTCTTTTAATCTAAATTAGGTCTGTGGTGGAAAGTCATCCGCCACTTCTTTCCCGTTTCCTAAAAAAAATTATTAAATAATAGGGTGAGCATAAAGCTCAGTAGGTAGCACTTAAGATACGTATCTTGTGTCCTTGTGAATCCATACAAAGAATAAATCAATAGGAATAGGGATCATACAATGTCGGGATAATACAACATTTCAACCAAACTCAATTGCAAACAATGCAATGACATAGAATGCAAATGCATGCCGATGTCGCTCCCCATTTTCACATTTCAAAACCATCACTTTCAAACTGTTAATACAACCCGCCCTTTGGTGACCCCGCAGCGGCACGAGAGGAGGATTGGCTAGTGTCCCTGACCCTTGGTACCCCCGCGGCGTCATTATGGGGCCCAGCTAGCTCAACCACGCTAGGGCGACTCCCTAGTCCCCTCTAAGCTATATTAACACTTTGGCCCTTTGGTACCCTCGCGGCGACCGCGTTTTCATAAAACCATTTCGTGAAAACTCTTTTCCCAAAATTTCCCTTTTTCTTTCAAGTAAATTCTCCTATTTCATGCAAACCCAATGGTATGTACATGTATATATGTCCCATGCTTTCAATATTATGGCATTTAGAATTTTACACCACACAATTAAGCATACATCATATTTAACATCTCCAAATGAATTATCAACACATTAAACACAACAAGACAACATAGAATTTTACACCATAAAATTAAGCATACATCATGTTCAACATCTCCAAATAAATTATCAACACATTAAACACAACAAGACAACCTCTAAGCATGCTTTTCAACTCATATTCATAATGAATTTTCCTAAACATCATTTATATAATCATTGAAACAATTAACTTCCAAATTAAACATGTTTGTCACACCAAGAGAGATATAATTCACAATGGAGCAAGAAAAACATGGATTAAGAGCCCTTACCTCTAAATTGAACAAAACCCTTGAAAGTGTGTTTCTAAACTCGAATGCACAAATGAGCACCAAAACTAAAATTATTGGTACAACCGCGTAGAGCTCGTCGTAGGCTTCGTTTTGCCTCAAATGGCACTTAAAAACACTAAGAGATGAAGGACTAATCAAAAGTTGAAGGTTGCAAAAGAAAAAAAGAAAACAAGCAGCGGGAGAGAGAACTGGCGAGACAGAAAACTGGTTGAGGAAAAAAAGATGGGTCTGTAAATGCCTTTTTGTCACATGTGATAGTAATTGACAAGAGTGGGTCCACCAACTTTTACAATTTACAAAATGTATAATTTAATCAACATTATATATATATATATATATATATATATATATATATATATATATATATATATAACATGCCATAAATGTTACAAAATGACACACTATTTGTCATCTGTTGGTTGACCTCAGTGAAGTCGAGCCTAGAGGGACTGCCACTCACATAAACACTAGGAGGTGGAACAATATCAACAGTTTAGGATGAACTAGCCTCTCCCACATTTGTCACTGTCCTCGTGTATAACTTAGCATAAGACTCGAGCACAACTGAAAATGAAGGATAATTTAGCTGTGCTTCTGGTATACTCGACTCTTTAGAGCAGTTTAGTGGGCATTATGTGATGATTCCAACCTCTTTATATGTGTAACCCAAACCACACAAGTAAGGTATGTAATCGTCCGGTTTGAGGTCATACACGAGCCCCGGATCACTCGCTCTTGATGGGTTGACATGGCCTGCCCCGGTTGCAAAGATGTCAGTTAGAAGCATTCTCTCATCGACAATGGGATTGTTTTCGAGGTTATACTGATCAACAGTAGTCATTATTGCGGACTCAATGGCAGCCGGTGACCAATCTGGGTATATGCTTTTCAGCAATGTCGCGATGCCACTAAGATGAGGACAAGACATTGATGTGCCAGAGATGATGTTAAATGTGGATATTGTGTTGGTTTGTTTTCAACAGAACGACCATGCAGCTAGAATTCTCACACCGGGTCCAATAATGTCCGGTTTCAAAATTCCGAGGCTTGCCAAGCTTGGACCTCTGGATGAGAATGAAGTAACCATAGGAGCAGACTTTACTCCAATTACAGTTCCTTTGAATAAGATAGTAGCAGTAGGCGTTGGGGACGAATTTATATAGGCTTTGATCTTCATTCCTATATCGTGACTCACATGTGTTGCTGGAAGAACATGTGCATTGGCAAAGGTACTATAACCATCTGGCTGCTCATTCATGAGTATCATAGCGACGCCACCGACATCCTTCACTGTTTGGCCTTTGGCAATTCTTCCAATGCCACCACCTGTCTCACACAACACTATTTTTCCTGTCATGTCAGTGTCGTTCAGTAATCCGGGATGGCATGAGGCAGTATCCACATTGCCATTCATGCCAGGGTAAACAAGGGGCAATAACTCCGGTGGGAAATTGTTTGGCTAGAATAGGGACTCATCGTCGAATGCTTCATCGTTTCCAAGTACTGCTGTTGCGATTATGCTTCTGTTAATAGTACTTGCTCCAACCGTTAGAATCCATTGTGCCTCATTTGATAATGAAGGATTATCTTGGCCAAAGTTACCAGCGGAGCAGCTAACAAAAATGCCCTTTTGCATTGCACCAAATGCTCCTAGGGCAATGCTGTCATCGTAGAAATGAAGAGACAATCCCCCAGGGGAAAGAGAAAACACATCCACTTCATCCTCAATAGCAGTGTCCATTGCTGCCAATATTGCACTGTCCAGGCAACCCTCGCTGCAGACTTTGTAGATGGCCATATGAGCAAGAGGTGTCATGCCAATCGCAGTGCCATTGGCCTGTTTGAACACATTGGCACCTTCCACGAAGTTCCCAGCAGCCGTGCTCGCGGTATGCGTGCCGTGACCTGCATAGTTGAGTGGCGGCTGGGGTGTCAATCCACTGAGGAAATTCCTCGCACCAATGAGCTTGTTATTACATGATTTCCCATTTTCACACTTGCCTTTCCATTTAGAAGGCGGTGGAGCCATTCCTTCGTCGCTAAATGACGGATGGTTCGGGGTAATTCCGGTGTCCAAAACACCAATAACGACACCCTTCCCATAATTTGAGCCATTCCAAACCCCTAAATTTCAGTGCAAACCCAAGAAGTTAGGGTTATGAGCTGTGTGTAGAGGCAGTACTTTATGGGGTCGAGCCAATACAAACCCATCCTTCTTTTCCATGGCTTTCTCCTCCTCTCGTGATAGTCTTGCTGTGAAACCAGTGATCACGTGACGATATGAATGAACCATCCTTGATTTGGGCTCATTCGAGCTTACTGTGCTAGCTGGCAAGAATGAGTGATACTAGCTCCCTAAATCTTCTGACTCGGAGAAAACTCAGCCATCGGGCAGCTTTACGTGAATAATGTATGTTTTTAGATTGCTTTGTTCATTTGCATCGCTTTTTGGCTCACTTTCTTTCTTTATCGTCATTACTGATGAGAAATATCCAATTTCAAAAGCTATGGTGGGAAAAAAATTAGACATACAAATGAGGGTGAGGGTGAAAATGATGGCCATGTTTGGCAACATTCCACACCTCTTGTTTTTCATGATAGTAAAAGAAATAGAGAATGCTAATGCTCTCTATACCACCACTAACATATATATATATATATATATATATACACACACACACACACACAAATATAGAGAGTGCTGTTTGTGTTGGTTTTCACGACGGCCGGCTTCTGCAAAGTTTCATAGTTATGGTTGGAGACATGAGTGGATGGTAGTTGTAATTTATACATAAAATAACAACTGGACAGTTGACAAGAAAGATAGAAACGAGATTTTTGGATTAGGATATAGTAGTTCCCGCTAATCGATGTTGTTAAGAACAAAATGGTGGTCATTCTTAAGCTCTTTGAAAATTTGATTTGGGACTTTGGAGAATCCTCTATTAGCTCCGGTGCCACTCTGTTCTATTGTGTTGACTTAACAAAAAGAGTATCTTGTTTAGGAACAAACAGATATATACCAACAAAATTTTAGAGGGGTCTGTTGGCACCAAAACTTGGCAGCCATCTCAGCGATGATGTGGACCAATGACAAGGTGACAAATATTTTCGACATGGCACCATGAGGATTGGCTATATGGAAATTATTGGAGAAAAAGGAGGTGACCCATGGAATTATATTTGATATATTGTTTGGTTGCCAAGCTAAATGGAAGGTTGCTGAATTTTAGCAATAGATAGTTGACTACTTCATAGCATATTTGCAGACTTAAGGCAAATAAGGAATATGGGTTTTGACTAATTCAAAGGGAAAGCCATGATGGAGATGAATTCGTATATTATAGCTGGAGAGGGGAAGTTCATTTGAAGAAAGAGACCTAGTCAACATCAAACCCAATTTGAATTACAAAGGAGAGAAAATCAAGGAAGGAGATATTTTAGCAAGAAATTAGGAAAATAAGTTGAGAGAAAAATTCTATAAATAGGAAAGTTGTAATCCTATTCCAATTTGTCCTGCACCACTCACAAAATATGAACTTCTTATTCAGTTGACTCTACGTCATTTTATCAATTTCTTTATGGCAATTTTCATTCAAAGAATTTAAGTTCCAGTAGCTTACTCTTCTTTTGCAATGCTTTAATTACGCTATTTCAATTCAAAATGTTTTCAATTCAATGGCAATCAATTAAATTCTTGCCACTGCATTTTGCTTTCATTCCTTCACTTTCCATGCAATTTCCATTCTGCCAGTTTTAATTATGCTATTTTAATTCAAAATGTTTTCAATCCAATGGCAATTGATTAAACTCTTGTCATTGTATTTTGTTGGCAATTGATTAAATTCTTGCCATTGTATTTTGTTTTACTGCATTTCTTTCAGTCAATTTCCATTCTGTCAGTTTTAATTATGCATATTTCAATTCAAAGTGTTTTCAATTCAATGGCAATCGATTAAATTCTTGTCATTCATTTTCATTCAGCCATTTTCTTTACAGTCTATTTTAATTCAGCCCTTTTCATTCAAATTTTCTTCAGTCATTGCATTTTTATTTCTTTTAGCACCTAGATAAAAATTCCTTGCATCAAGGCATAAAAGAACTTTGCTAGGAGTTCTTAATAATCTCTCTCCCACACATTCGTCTGAAAGTCAGCCATCGGAAAAAGGGATAGGCTGGTGTTCATTTCATAATTTTGGGTGTTTTATACAAATACTTTGGCGCGCCCGCAAGAGTCCATCGACCGGCGTAAAAACCGCGCGAATAGGGTCATTCTTTAATAATTTTTCATTTTCGTCAAGTGTTTTTATGACATATAAGAGGACTTTCATAAAAAGTCAGATTATAATATACTATTAAGATCTTCAGTGTAATGTTTTCTATGTTTGTGAACAATAATGAAATTGTTCTCTTTTTTATATTTTTCAAATTGTTCTCTTTTTTATATTTTTCAACTTTTGTTATACAATACAATCTAATCATATTCTTAGTTTTGTAAAACTTACATTCTAATTTCAATCAGCCTCAAATTCATGTCTACGATGCACCATCTCATAATCATGCACAATTTTTAATCGTATTGAGATTCATATGGAACCGAGAATAGGTACTTTATTCTGTAAATGTGTCTCACTTGAATTGTGATTTATTAACTCACTGCAATATGTTGAGGCAAGAAGATGTTTCAATTATTTCTTTAATAGTAATGATCTTATGATTAACTAATAGGTGTGAGGGATCCCACAACTAACCAGTCCTTTTGTTGGGTGTGGCACTGAGTAGTCCTTTTAGGTTAGCCTATTGTAACATTAAGCTTTTAAACACGGTATTTAACATGTCATATGTCTGTTTGATTGGTTTATGGACAACCATTTAGCAGTTATCAACTTTATTGTATTACTTAGTTGATTTTTTTATTTTTATTTATGGAACCGTTTTTATGATTTTGACACTAATCTGTGGATATGAAGCTAGTATTTGTATTCATGTCCTGTGAATTGAATGGAGAACTATTGAACTCACGAGTGAGAAAGTGGTTTAAGCCAAAAATACGTGGTTTGCTGAGCTTTGAGACCTTTTTTTTTTAATTTTTTTTTTTAACATTTTTTAAAATTCCTAGTGAACATAGAAGATACCTGTTGAGCTCCAAAACTTCTGTTTGAATTGACTAAATGTCTCTGTAGTTATTGTACTGCAGCCTATTATTCCTCTCCCTCCACATAGAATAAGTGACTGCAAGTCTCTAACTGAGAAATTTTGGTAATAGCTTTAGTTTGTTATTTACCCCTAAAATTATATGCACCCATCTTAATAATATTATTCAAGCTTAGGTAGGTAATTGTAGGGTATATTATTTAGTAGCTATAAAACATCAGTTCTACTGTTCTAGTGTAAGTGAAAGAGCGGTGGGAAAAAAAGAAAAGAAAAGATGCTTGTGGTCCTAAATTTTGTGTGTATAATACCCAACTCATGAAATCAATCAGATCATATTTCAGACGTTTATATTTGAGTTTTCAGCCTCCCTTCCAAAGCCAGCCACAATATAAAGGAGGAGTGCCAAGGAATAAATGAAGCCTTTAAACTACCAAATATTATTCCAAAAATCACAAGGAGGTATGTGTGATGACCCTGTGGGCGGGTGTGCCGTGGGCGGGTGCGAGAGACACTGTCAGGCTACCACACTGGCAAGCTACGGGTGCACAGTCCCACATCGCCTGGGTAGAGGAAAGGTGAAGTACTTATATGTAAGTGTGTCACCTCCAATTGGTATGAGGCCTTTTGGGGTAAAGCCGAAAAGCAAAACCGTGCGGGCTCAGGCCCAAAGCGGACAATATCATACCATGTGGTAGAGTGGGTTGTTACAAATGGTATCAGAGCCTGACCCAGCCGGAAGTGTGGCCAACGAGGACGTTGGGCCCCAAAGGGGGGGTGATTGTGATGACCCTGTGGGCGGGTGTGCCGTGGGCGGGTGCGAGAGACACTGTCAGGCTACCACACTGGCAAGCTACGGGTGCACAGTCCCACATCGCCTGGGTAGAGGAAAGGTGAAGTACTTATATGTAAGTGTGTCACCTCCAATTGGTATGAGGCCTTTTGGGGTAAAGCCGAAAAGCAAAACCGTGCGGGCTCAGGCCCAAAGCGGACAATATCATACCATGTGGTAGAGTGGGTTGTTACAGTATGCAACCCATTACCAATAACATTCCTTATATGCAACCTCCCTAAGTTTTAATGATTGTTTATATTGCGAAAATGAAAAGAAAAATAGATCAAACACATCAAAATACAGATTTACGTGGCTCACCCAAAAATTAGAATAAGACCCACGAGTTAATAGGAATTTCACTATGTTCGAAAAACTGCCCACAATACAAGGGATTTAGAATGAATATATTCCATGCCCTCGTGCACTAGAATAACATAATAAGTATGAAAAATAACTAAATACCCAATATAACAAGTTGTATTCATGAAGTTGGACTAAATTGTAGAGTATTTATCAGATTCCACACTACCATGAGTCTTAACATATAAAACTTGTAATTAATCATGTCTAACATATTATTGATTATCTAATCAATGTGGTGATTGACTCATGAATACATAAATGTCTAATTGGAGACAAATTATAGAACTCAGGGTCTTCAAGTCAAATGAAAGCTTGCTAGACCATTCGATTAATCAAGTAAACAAAGAAAAATAGTACGTTATTTTGATAAAGTCCATTTGAATTGACAATTTAAGTGATGAGGTTGCTTGTTCCTTAATTAATATATGTATAACAATACTTTAATTTTCTAAATGTTGGTTTTCCCTAATGAGAATGATTGGCCAGGAAACTTCAGACAGTTCACATCACAAAATCACAATGCTCAAACAAATGGTTACGCTTTAGAAAATTTTGGGCCTACGTAATTGTTTGCCAGAACCACTTTCACTTTCTCACTCCAACTTAACCGTGATCGAACTTCTAACAACATGCTTAGCAGAAACCCATTGTAGAAATGCTTGAATAATTTTGGGGCTATCATCTCGGACAGTTGATTGGGTAAATGTCACACTATATGCCATCTGCTGGTTGACCTCACTGAAGTCGAGCCTAGTAGGGTTGATAGTTATATATACACCAGGAGGTGAAACAATGTCTATAAGTGTAGGATGAACTAGCGTTTCCCACATTTATCACTATCCTTGTGTATGTCCTAGCATTAGACCCGAGCACAACTGAAAATGAAGGATAATTTAGCTGCGCTTCCGGTATACTTGACTCTTCAGAGCAGTTCTGTAATGTTTCCGATTTTTGCCATTTTTCATTTTTTGGAATTTTTAGATTTTTCGAGGGTCTTTTCGTCTTTTCTCGTTTTACGTGTCGGATATCGTGGGGTGTGTCAGGTGTATCCGAGAGTTTATTGGGGCATTTTATTGAGTTCAGGACTCTTTGAAATGCAAGGGTTGCTATTTTGACATTTTTTAGTTTTTCGGACCGAAAAGTCCCGTGTGGGACCCGCTACCGAAATTGTTGCGTATGGGAGTTTTGTTTGGGTCCAGTTGCACCTCATTTATTTTATTTTATTTTTTATGTTTTGTGTGGTTGCGAATTATTATGTATATATATATATACATATGTATGTATATATATATATTGTTGGTAGAAAAAAAAAAAAAAAAAAAGGAAAAAGAAAAGATATTTTAAATTGAGTGGGACCCACCTTATTACATTTTATGTAATAAACCAAAGAGGTCGTTACCAGACCTTAGCTTCTTTCTCTCTCCCCGCGGTTGCTTCCCTTTTTCCTCTCTGTTTTTCTATTTTTCTTTTTCATTTCATAACTTCAATCTTTGATTACTTCTCAATCATTTGGAGATTTTTGGTACTGTTTGCGGCAAAACTGAGAGTACATCAAGATCTACACATTGATGTAAGCAATTCATCATTTGGCCAACCATAGGATTTTCAAAATTCTAGGGCTCAATTTGGGGGTTTTCTCATTTTTAGAGGTAGGGGTCTCTAATTCCCACTTTCTTGCACCTTTGTGAGTTTTTCTATTAAAATTGTTGTTATGCATGCTTAATTTGAGTTAGTTGTCTCTTAAATGATTTAATTGTGTATATAAAGCATGCAACGATGTATATTTGTTGATTTACATAGAAAACATGCCTAAGTGTTGATTCCTTATGTGTATTGGGTATTAACTTACTAGAAATATGTATTTGAAACATACAATTATGTGTATTACTTTGTGTATATGAAACATATAATTATGTGTATTACTTTATTTGGGTGGAAAGTATGTTTAAGTGTTAATTTTTCCATACTCATTATGTCGTTAATTTGCTAGAAATGTTATGTGAGAGCATGTGAAATTTTTGTGTGTAGTTTAAGTTAAAATTGTTGAAGAATGATGAATACACATGTATGGCATAACACATCCATGCATGAGCATTGGGAGGAAAATGGGAATAATTTGTTTGAAATGAAAAAAGGAAAACTTTGGGAAGAAGTTTTGATTAAATGATTTTGAGAAAACCCGGTCGCTGCGGAGTCACCAAAAGGCCGGTGTGTTAATTAACCTAGAGAGAACTAGGGGAAAATACCTTAATGTGGTTGAGCTAGCTGGGCCCAAATGATGCCGCAGAGGTACCAAGGGTCAGGGACAGTAGCCAATCCTTCTCTCGTGTTGCTGTGGAGTCACCAACGGACGGGTTATATTAACAGTTTGAAAAGTGATGAATGATTTTGAAAATGGGGAGTGACATACATGGCATTGCATCCATGGCATGGCATTTGCTTGTTTTAAACTTGAAAAAAAATAATAATAATAAAATTAGATTTTGTCCTATTCATTGTTTGGATTCACGGGGTTACAAGAGGTGTGTCTTAGGCACCACTTACTGAGTAAATTGCTCACTTCATTTTATTTAACATTTTTCAGGGCCAGAAAAGAAAATAGTGGATGCCGATCCATCTCAACCATGAAGAGGACTAGAGATCTATTTTGGCACCTTTTGCGTATTAGTTAATCTTTTGTAAAGTCACAAACTATGGAAAAATGTATTCATTTTTGCAAATCATGGCCATGTAACTTAACTAAGATACTTGATTACTTTCGATGTAAATTAAGACTATGTAAATGCTTATGTTGAATGAGAGGATGATGTTATATCTTTGAGAAATTAGTAATGGTTATATATGTGTAATGTGGTACATTTTGCCGTGAATTCGGAAATGTTAAATAAATTTTGAAGGTCCAAGAGAGGCCATTGCATTTTTTTTATGCATTTAAGCAGGTTAGCGTAGGCCCCTTTTTAGCAAAGGTCATACTAATTTTTTTATTTTTTATTTTTTTTATTTTTTTATTTTTTAAATTGGCATCAGTTTACGGTCGTTACAAATTTAGTATTAGAGTTTTAGGTTCGAATACCTTTCGGATGACGGGTAGTGGCTTACCTTGAAGGGGTAGAGAGTTGACTTGCATCGTTTATGTGCATGTGTTAAAGTGCTTAACTGTTTAAGAAGCATGCTTACTTGTTACCTATTTAAATGTTTATTGTTTTGAAAGGCATGCCTATTTGCTAAGTGCAGACATGTTTAAATTGTGATACATGTAAATAAAGTATTTATGTTAATTGTAAGCATGCCATATATGATGGGGCGGAAAGTATGAGATATACGATAGTGGCGAGAAGTAGGCACGGTCCGTGCAATTTTCTTTTATGTTAATGTGACAAGTAATGAGCATGGTATTGTGGTTTCGTCCATTTTGTATACGTGTATATCTATATTTTTATGTGTTTATGCGGTCGAGTATGGGATGGTTGTGTGAGTTTTGACCTGAGTTAGCGAGGAGCTCGGTTGCTCCAGGGTAGTTGGGTGTCAGTTCTTATCGAACGGATGGCTTGGTGTTTTAGCTCATGGATTGAGCTATTTGGTTTGTAGCTATTTTTTATCCTCTTGTTGCATTTTGTGTGGTGCTTAGAGCACGACTTCGAACGGGTTGCATTTCAAGGCATCGTAATTGCGTTGTGTGAGAGTTTCATGCTTTGGTGTATGGGTTCTAGTGACTGTGGAGGTCAGGTGTGCGAGTGAGGGTTTTGGTATGACTATAGAAAGTTAGTGTTAGTGACTTGGGTCACAGTTTAGTGCGGAGGTTCTTAACGAACCAGACGTGGTAGGTGTGATAGAGATTGTTTAAGTCACAAATGTAGTTTGTGAGTTGTAGATATGAATCATTTGGTATGGTCTAGGAAACATGTTGGTTCAGGCTGTCACGGAGACTGGTTTATTGAGGGGTGATCCTTGTATTGGAGAACTACAAGAGTGTGCTATGGGTAATTGACTCTCGGTGAGTCGATTGCATGGCTCGGTCGATGAGCGGAGTTCTGGGTTAGTACGGTTGTCTAGAGAGTCTCGAGGTGATGTATAGTGGTTAGTTTTAGTTCTGTATAGTAGGATTGCACTATAAGGCAGGTAGTATGGAGTCATTGGAGTGCTTGGTTGTTTATGGATGAAGTGATAGCTGGTGAGTATGGTGTTATCAAATGAATTATGTTTTAGAATTTGAAAGATGTGGATTCAAGTTGTATTTCAATTGTGTCTGATGTATCAAGAGATAGTACTTGGTGTTTGAGGATCCGGAAAGGTAGACTGATAATAAAAATGAGTGGAATGAGGTTGATCTTGTAGGTTTAGTTGGTAGGCCATTTGATTTTGTCGAGGTCAATAGTGTTCTAAGGAACATTGATGAAGGGAGGTAGTGACGTTGAACCTAAAGTATGAGGTTTTCTCATTTAGGCATGTAGACAGCCTTAGAACGAGTAGATTAAGTTGTCGGTTAAGCGTTAATGATTAATGACATCATTGATGGTATTGAGGTAATAATTGGGTGTTGAGCATTATGGGCCTTATGCTCATTTTTGTTTTGAGGATTTATCGGTATGGTATTGTCGTATTGAGGTTCTTTTCTAGTAGTATGCAGTGATCGTTGTGGGGAGTATCGAGAGTAATGCTTGTTCTTTTGTTACGATGATGTTATCACAAGGATATTCGAGGAAAAATCCTTTAGTAGTGGCTTGATGGTACGGTGGGATGGTAGGATAGAATTGTGGTTGGAATGAGTGGCAGTAGAAGTGTTATGGTGTTGTAGTGTGATGCTTAGTGCTGATGATCAGAGTGGTTTAAGGTATGATCCAAATGCGGTTTAGAAATTACGAGTTGTTTATTGTGTGTTGTCAGGTAGGTGATGGATTGTACGCCAGTTGAGGCGATTGTGGACGGTTTGGTCATTAGAGCCAATAAGGACGACGTTGCCAGATAAGCACCCTTTTCTTTTGACAAGTCAGTGGGTCGTTGTGATTAAGGTCACGGGTTTTGTGTACACAGTGATTGAGCCAACGTTGCCTTCAAAGGGTAGAGGTGGAACAAATGATTATGTGTCGTTGTATTTCATAGAGTTTCTCATTGAGAGATTATTGGGTAGGATGGGACGCGGTGTCCAACGTACAGTGATGGTTACTAGTGTTAGTATGTTGAGGGCGTTAGTGCTTTTATCTGATTGGTTTCAGTTAGCATAGTATTGCGGAGAAGTGTGGCTAGGTTTCTGTGTTGATTGTGTCGGACAGTCTGTTAATGGCGAGGTCGCTTAGATTGGTGTTCGTGGTCTCATATGTGCTTCCAAGTTAGTTCTTCTCCTTGTGTATAAGGAGTTCATTTCATCTCAGGAGAGATTGGGTGTCTATGGTTGGATGAACGATGAGTAGCGTGTGACAGGTTGTCGGGTGCATTTAGGTGTGAGTCATCAGACTCTTGTGAGAGTGGGGTTTGTTACCCTTTTCCGTTGTTCTAGTCTTGGCAAGGCCGTCGTTTGTCATGAGTCTTGTTCTCCGTTTAAGAGTTGTGCGCGCCAGTGGGTGGACGGGCCTGTGTGTAGTTAGTTATGTTGTTAGAGTTCACCGGTAAGGTTTGGTTGTATAGGTCGACTCATTCCCACGGAGGGAGGTGGAGTCTTGAGTTTTTGTAGTGTTTATTTTGAGAGTGGTTTGGCTGGTAGGATGTGAGGCATGGGTTGTTGAATAGGGGTTGTGTTTTCGATGTTTAGTACTAGCGGTGATGGCTAGGAAATATGCCGTGAATCGTAGCTTGAGGATAATTAGGTGATGTGATGTGACTCATGTATTTGTAGAAGTGATTGATTCCAACATTTGTCTTGAGGACAAATGTTGGTATTGTTTGAATGTTTTGCAACTAGAGCGTGATTATGGGATTCTGTTGAAGAACTGTAGGAATGATTGACCTTGGTTTTGAGGTTTCAGACATGAGACAGTCGTATTGTGTGTTATGAGGAAGTAGGAATTGAACCGAATGATGTTATGGAGTCGTCTACCATGGATCGGTGTTTAGAATAGATTAAAGATCCTTATACTGGTTGATTATGACGTTTGGTGTCGTGTCGCTTTTAGTTTGTTATGATTGTGTGATTAAGGCATGATTGGGATTTTTAGAGTTGTTATGTAATTGCATAGTTGTTGAGGTTCCGTATAGCGATGGATGGATAGTGAGTGGATCTCGTGGTTACTTTGAGAACTATGTGGGGTTGTGTTTGAGGTTTAGAATTGAGGACAGGAACGATGTCTATGTTGAGATCAAATCGATGATGAGAATGTCCTGGCTAACCATTTCTCCCGAGTCAGTCCATCTTTAGCACAATGTCGGGTCAAAGTTCAAGGATTATTCTGACTTGTTAGTGACGGTGAGAGCATGGTTTTGCGCGTTGTGTCGGTATAATAGTGTGAATTCAGGTGGTCGATCTCGGGTGATGAGGTGTGTTAGGTAGCACCAAGTATCCGATAAAAGGTTTGTGGTATGATCATTGATTATTGAAGATCTTGTTTTAAGGATTTGTGTCCTGGGTACAGGATGGTGCGTTTTACTAATTTGGTGACTAATGTTTATGCAGTTATTGGAATAATTGTTGTTTGGTCATCTTGAGGTTGATAAGTATAGTGATCATCGTAAAGTGCGATTAGTAGTCGTTGGTGTGATTATGTAATGGTGTAGTTACGTGTTAGATAACGAGTACTTGGTCTAACAGAGATGTATAAAATTGGGATTTAGTGTGTCCTTTGAAGGATGAGCTGAGGTTGGATGTTGTCTTATTCGGTGATCTGGTGACCGTTCTTCTATCGGGCTTTGGAGCCTTTTGTGGCAGTGTAGAGTGGACCGATGTCCTTTTTGAGTCGTGGTATAGCGTAGGGCATACTAGCTAGTCTTGTGTTCTAATGTTATGAGTGATGAGTACCCTCATAGGGCGGTGAACATTGTGTTTTAGTGGTAGTGGTATGTGATTACCCATTGATGTCCACTGTCAGAGACAATAAGGATGGCGAGTTCGTAGTCTTGTGATCTTATGAAGTGTTTCTCGGGAAGGTGTGGCTGTGGGTCTCCTTCTTTAAGGAGGGTAGATTTCGAGGACGAAATCTTTTAAGGAGGGTAGAATGTAATGTTTTCGATTTTTGCCAATTTTCATTTTTTGGAATTTTTAGATTTTTCGAGGGTATTTCTGTCTTTTCTTGTTTTACGTGCCGGACACCATGGGGTGTGTCAGGTGTATCCGGGAATTGATTGGGGCATTTCATTGAGTTCAGGACTCTTTGAAATGTAAGGGTTGCTATTTCGGCATTTTTTAGTTTTTCCATTCGAAAAGTCCCGTGTGGGACCCGCTACCGGAATTGTTGCGTACGGGAGTTTTGTTTGGGTCCAGTTGCACCTCATTTATTTTATTTTATATGTTTTGTGTGGTTGTGAATTATTATGTATATATGTATGTATATATTGGTGGTAGAAAAAAAAAAAAAAAAAGGAAAAAGAAAAGATATTTTAAATTGAGTAGGACCCACCTTATTACATTTTATGTAATAAGCCAAAGAGGTCATTACCAGACCTCAGCTTCTTTCTCTTTCCCCGCGGTTGCTTCCCTTTTTCCTCTCTGTTTTTCTATTTTTCTTTTTCATTTCAAAACTTCAATCTTTGATTACTTCTCAATCATTTTGGAGATTTTTGGTGCCGTTTGGGCAAAACGGAAAACACATCAATATCTACACATTGATGTAAGCAATTCATCATTTGGCCAACCATAGGATTTTCGAAATTCTACGGCTCAATTCGGGGGTTTTTATCATTTTTGGAGGTAGGAGTCTCTAATTCCCACTTTCTTGCACCTTTGTGAGTTTTTCTATTAAAATTGTTGTTATGCATGCTTAATTTGAGTTAGTTGTCTCTTAAATGATTTAATTGTGTATATAAAGCATGCAACGATGTGTATCTGTTGATTTACATAGAAAACATGCCTAAGTGTTGATTCTTTATGTCTATTGGGTGTTAACTTGCTAGAAATGTGTATATGAAATATGTAATTATGTGTATTACTTTGTGTATATGAAGCATGTAATTATGTGTATACTTTATTTGGATGGAAAACATGTTTAAGTATTAATTTTTCCATGCTCATTATGTTGTTAATTTGCTAGAAATGTTATGTGAGAGCATGTGAAATTTTCTTGTGTAGTTTAAGTTAAAATTGTTGAAGAATGATGAATACACATGTATGGCATGACACATCCATGCATAAGCATTGGGAGGAAAATGGGAATAATTTGTTTGAAATGAAAAAAAGGAAAACTTTGGGAAGAAGTTTTGATTAAATAATTTTGAGAAAACCCGGTCGTTGCGGAGTCACCAAAGAGCCGATGTGTTAATGTAACCTAGAGAGAATTAAAGGAAAATACCTTAGCGTGGTTGAGTTAGCTAGGCCCAAATGACGCCGCAGAGGTACCAAGGGTTAGAGACAGTAACCAATCCTTCTCTTGTGTCGCTGCAGAGTCACCAACGGACGGGTTATATTAATAATTTGAAAAGTGATGAATGATTTTGAAAATGGGGAGTGACATACATGGCATTGCATCCATGGCACGGCATTTGCTTGTTTTGAACTTTAAAAAATAAAATAAAATAAAATTAGATTTTGTGACTTCCCTCAACTTAGTATGATCCCGTTCCCTATTGTCCTATTCATTGTTTGGATTCATGGGGTTATAAGAGATGTGTCTTAGGCACCACCTACTGAGCAAATTGCTCACCTCCTTTTATTTGACATTTTTCAGGGCCGAAAAAGGAAATAGTGGATGTCGATCCTTCTCAACCATGAAGAGGACTAGAGATCTATTTTGGCACCTTTTGCGTATTAGTTAATCTTTTGTGAAGTCACAAACTGTGGAAAAAGGTATTCATTTTTGCAAATCATGGCTATGTAACTTAACTAAGATACTTGATTACTTTTGATATAAATTGAGACTCTGTAAATGCTTATGTTGAATGGGAGGATGATGTTATATCTTTGAGAAATTAGTAATGGTTATATCTGTGTAATGTGGTACATTTTGCCGTGAATTCGGAAAGGTTAGATAAATTTTGAAGGTTCAAGAGAGGCCATTGTATTTTTTTATGCATTTAAGCAGGTTGGCGTAGGCCCTTTTTTAGCAAAGGTCATGCTGAATTTTTTTTAAATTGGCATCAGTTTAGGGTTGTTACAAGTTCAATGCGCGTTGTGCGATGATTCTAACCTCTTTGTTTGTGTAGCCCAAACCACACAAGTAAGGTATGTAATCATTCGGTTTGAGGGTCATACACAAGCTCCGTATCACTTGCTTTTGATGAGTTCACATAGCCTGCCCCGGTCGCGAAGATGTCAGCTGATAGCATTCTCTCATCCACAATGGGCTTGTCTTTGAGGTTATAGTGATCAGCAGTAGTCATGATAGCTGATTTAATGGCAGCCAGTGACCAATCTGGGAGAGTGATTTTCAGTAATGCCGCGACGCCACTGAGATGAAGACAAGCCATTGATGTGCCAGATATGATGTTAAAGTGTGGATATTGTGTTGGTAGTGTATTCAACAGAGAACGGCCATGCAGCTAAAATACTTACCCAGGACCAATAATGTCAGGTTTCAAAATTCCAGGGCTTGCCAAGCTAGGACTTCTGGATGAGAATAAAGTAACCATAGGGGCAGACTTTACTCCAATTACAGTTTCTTTGAACACGATAGTAGCAGCAGACGTTTAAGATGAGTATATATAGGCTTCAATCTTCATTCCCGCATTGTACGTAACTCACATGCATTGCTGGAAGAACATGAACATTGGGAAAGGTACTATAGCCATCTGGCTGCTCGTTCATGAGTATCATGACGGCGCCACCTGCATCTTTCACTGCTTGGCCTTTGGCAATTTTTTCTATGCCACCACCTTCCTCACACAAAACTATTTTTCCTGTCACGTTGTTCAGTGATCCGCGACTGCACCATGCATTGCCCATATGCCAATCATGCCGGGTAAACAAGGGGCAATAACTTCGGTGGGAAATTGCTTGGCTGTAATAGGGACTCACCATCGAATGCCTCCTCGTTTCCAAGTACTGCTGTTGCTTTTATGATTATGTCAATAGTACTTGCTCAACAGTTAGAATCCATGGTGCTTCATTTGATAATGAAGCATTCACCGGGCCAGAGTTACCGGGAAACAGCTTACAAAAATGCCCTTTTGGATTGCACCAAATGCTTATAGGGCAATACTGTCAGAATAGAAAGGAGAAGATGCTCTGTTGAAGGAGAGAGAAAGCACATTCACTCCATCCTCAACAACTGAGTCCATTACTGCCAATATTGCGCTTTCGGAACATGCCAGGTGCATACCTTGTAGATGGCTAAATGAGCGAGAGGCACCATGCCAACCGCAGTGCCACTGGCCTGGCCGAACACATTGGCACCTTCCATAAAGTTCTCGGCAGCTGTGCTTGCGGCGTTTGTGCTGTGACCCCCATTGTCAAGCGGCGACGGTCCACTGAAGAAGGTCCTGGCACCGATGAGTTTGTTATTACATGATATCCCATTTTCACACTTACCTTTCTATTTAGGAAGAGGTGTCATTCCTTCGTCGTTGAATGAGGGATGGTTCAGGGTAATTCCAGTGTCCAAAACTCCAATTAGGATACCCTTCCCATAATTTGAGCCATTCCAAAACCCTAAATTATTTTTTTTACTTATTGGTACTCACACACACACGTCTCTTTTGAGACTTAAACCCTTGATTTTCCTTTGGGAAGTAAGAGGTTGATACTGCTAGACCACTAGCCGTTGGTCAAAATCCTAAATTTTGGTGCAAACCCAAGAAGTTAGGGCTGTGAGTTGTGTGTAAAGGCAATACTTTCTGGGCTAAGCCGATGCAAATACATCAGTGACGAGGGTTCATTTGAGCTTGTGGTGCTAGCTGGCAAGAATGACTGATACCAGCTCCCCCAGTCTTCTGATTGAGAAAAAAACTCGGCTTTCGGGCAGTTTTAGGTGAACAATGTATGTTTCTAATTTACTTTGCTCATTCACATTGCTTTTTGGCTCACTTTCATTCTCCACAGTCGTTACTGATGGGAAATATCCTACTCCATGAGCCATGGTGGGGTGGAAATTAAACATGCAAGTGAGAGTGATTGTGTAAATGAAAGCCATGTTTGGCAACATTTCACCCCTCTTGTTTTCCATGATAGTAAAAGAATAGAGAATGCTGGTGCTCTCTGTAACTACACCACCAACAACACATATATAAAGAGAGTAATGTTTGTGTTGGTTTTCACGATGGCCGACATCTGCAAAGTTTCTTACTTATGGTTGGAGATGTGAGTGAAGGGTCACTGTGTAGTACCCGCTAATCTATGCTGTTTAGAACAAAATGACGGTTACTCTTAAGCTATTTGAAAATTTGTTTTCGGACTTTGAAGCCGACTCTATTAGCTCTGGTGCCACTCTGTTCTATCATGTTATGTTTACAAAATGAGTTTGTTTTTTTTTTTTTTTTTTTGATAACCTAGAACTCCCTAAGACACGACCTTTACGGACCCCACCCTGAAGCACCAAACTGGGGATACGACAGCCTGCCCCACAGCTGCAATACCGGGTAAGTCGACGAAACTAGAGGCTTGGTAGAGGACTCGAACCCTGGCATCCTGTGTGGCAGTCCCAAGCCCCATCATCACTGCTAGCCCGCCGGGGGCCCAAAATTTGTTTGTTGTTTAGGAACAAACAGATATATACCTATAAATTTTTTGAGAGGACCATTCTTTAATAATATTTCGTTTTCGTCAACCATTTTTTTGTGACATATGGCGAGTACTACTTTAAAAATCAGATATATACATACTATTGACATATAATAAGGACTTTCATAAAAATAATAAGATGTATAACATACTATTTTAAGTTATTTCAGTTATAAGCTTTTAAACCATTTGTCCTTCTAGTCCATTCACTTAAATTTCACGGGTAAACTTTCTTTTTTTTTATTATTATTTTTTTTTTATATGAAAATGTAAAAAAGAAAAAAAAGAAAAAAAAGGAGTCCCAAAACCTGAAAACAGAGATCCATTCCACTAGCTGAAGACGTCCAATCCAATCCACGGATAGAAGATATCCGTTGAGCTCCAAAACTTCTTTTTTGAATCGACTAATCCACAGATAGAATAAGTGACTGCAACAAGAGAAAATTTTATAATAGCTTTAGTTTGTTATTTACCCCTCAAATTATATGCACCTAACTTAATAATATTATACAAGCTTGGGAAGGTAATTTTAGGGTACATTATTTGGTAGCTATTAAACATCAGTATTAGTGTAGGTGAAAGAGCAGTGGGAAAAATAATAATAATAATAAAAAAAGATGCTTGTTGGTTCTAAGAGCACAAGTCCTTGATACCAACACCTCCTTAGTTCTCAGTAAGCAAATCTCATATTGAAGACAAACACCTACCCATGCATAAAATGAAATTTGTAATTAATGATGTCTAACCAAGGGATAAATTATAGAACTCGGATCCTCAAGTCGAATGAAAGCTTGCCCGATTATTCCATTATTCAAGCCAAAAAGAAAAATAGTACGTAATTTTGCTGAAGTCCACTTGTATTGACAATTCAAGTGACGAGGTTGCTTGTTCCTTCATTAATATATGTATAACAGTTTGATTGGCCAGGAAACTTCAGACAGTTCACATCACAAAGTCACCGTGCTCAAACAAATTGTTACCCATGTGTTTGCCGGAACCACTTCAACTTTCTCACTCCAACTTAACCGTGATCGGACTTCTAACAACATGCGTAGTAGAGACCCATTGCAGAAATGGTTGAACAATTTTGGGGGTATCATTGACAGTTGATCGAGTAAATGTCACACTATATGTCATCTGCTGGTTGACCTGAGTGAAGTCGAGCCTAATGGGGTTGACAGTCACATAAACGCCAGGAGGTGAGACAATGTCAACAGTGTAGGATGAACTAGCCTCACCCACATTTGTCACTGTCCTCGTGTATGTACTAGCATTAAACCCGAGCACAACTGAAAATGAAGGATAATTTAGCTGAGCTTCCGGTATACTTGACTCTTCAGAGCAGTTTACTGTGCGTTGTAAGATGATTCCAACCTGTTTGTCTGTGTAACCCAGACCACATAAGTAAGGTATGTAATCATCCGGTTTGAGGTCATACACAAGTCCTGGATCACTCGCTTTTGATGGGTTCACATGGCCCGCCCCAGTCGCGAAGACGTCAGCTGGAAGCATTCTCTCGTCCACAATGGGCTTGTCATCAAGGTTATAGTGATCAGCAGTGGTCATGATCGCTGACTTAATGGCAGCCGGTGACCAATCCGGGTGTGCGCTTTTGAGCAATGCTGCAATGCCACTCAAATGAGGACAAGACATTGATGTGCCAGAGATGATGTTAAATGTTGATGTTGTGTTGGTATTGTTTTCAATAGAGAACGGCCATGCAGCTAAAATGTTCACACCGGGACCAATAATGTCTGGTTTCAAAATTCCAGGGCTTGCAAAGCTAGGACCTCTGGATGAAAAAAAGGAAACCATAGGAGCAGACTTTACTCCAATTACAGTTCCTTTGAACAAGATAGTAGCAGTAGGCGTTGAGGATGAGTTTATATAGGCTTTGATCTTCATTCCTGCATCATAACTCACCTGCGTTGCTGGAAGAACATACATTCTAGGAAAGGTTATATAGCCGGATGTCTGCTGGTTCATGAGTATCATGGCAGCACCGCCCGCATCCTTCACTGTTTGGCCACTACCTCTCTCACACAACACTATTTTTCCTGTTACGTCACTGTTGTTCAGTGCTTCGCTACTGCACGATGCAGTGCCATTGATGCTAGGGTAAACAAGAGGCAATAACTCTGGTGGGAAATTGCTTGGCTGGAATAGGGACTGACCGTCGAATGTCTCCTCGTTTCCAAGTACTGCAGTTGCCACTATGCTTCTATCAATAGTACTTGCTCCAACCGTTAGAATCCATGGTGCCTCATTTGATAATGAAGTATTAAACGGGCCTGAGTTACCAGCGGCGCAACTGACAAAAATGCCCTTTTGGATTGCACCAAATGCTCCTAGGGCAATTATGTCAGAATAGAAAGGTAAAGATGGCCCCCCGAGGGAGAGAGAAAGCACGTCCACTCCATCCTCAACAGCAGTGTCCATTCCTGCCAATATTGCGCTCTCGGGACAACCCCCTGCGCATACTTTGTAGATGGCTAAATGAGCGAGAGGCGCCATGCCAACTGCTGTGCCATTGGCCTGGCCGAACAGATTGGCACCTTCCACGAAGTTCCCGGCAGCTGTGCTCGCGGTGTGTGTGCCGTGACCACCTTTGTCGAGTGGCGGCTCGGGTGTCTGTCCACTGAGGAAGTTCCTGGCACCGATGAGCTTGTTATTACATGATATCCCACTTTCACACTTGCCTTTCCATTTAGGAGGAGGAGGACCCATTCCTTGGTCGCTAAATGAGGGATGGTTAGGGGTGATTCCAGTGTCCAAAAGTCCAATTATGACACCCTTCCCATAATTTGAGCTATTCCAAAACCCTAAATTCCGGTTCAAACCCAAGAAGTTTGGGCTATGAGTTGTGTGTAGAGGCAGTACTTTCTGGGGCCGAGCTGATACAAACCCATCCTTCTTTTCCATGGCTTTCACTTCATCTAGTGACAGTCTTGCAGCAAATCCAGTGATCACGTTACGATATGAGTGAACCATCCGCGACGAGGGTTCATTCGAGCTTGTCGTGGTAGCTGGCAAGAAGGACTGATACCAGCTCTCCAAGTCTTCTGATTGAGAAAAATCTCGGCCTTCGGGCAGCTTTAGGTGAACAATGTATATTTCTAAATTGCTTTGCTCATTTGCATCATTCTCTACCGTCATTAATGATGAGAAATATCCCACTCCATGACCCATGGTGGGATATAAATTATACATGCAAATGAAAGTGAGTGTGAAAATGAAAGCCATGTTTGGCAACAATTTGTTTTCCATAATAGATAATGCTAGTGCTCTCTATAATTGCATCAACACCACACATATATATAGAGAGAGAGTACTGTTTGTGTTGGTTTTCACGATTGTCTGGCCTATGCAATGTTTCATGGTTATGGTTGGAGACATGATTGAAGGGTAGTTGTGATGTATATATATAATAACAATTGGACAGTTGAGAAGAGATAAAGGATTGGTATTTTTTTTGGTATATACCTGTTTTTTTTTAGGACTTAGTAGTGCTCGCTAATTTGTTGTGTTAAGAACAAAGCAGCGGTTAATCTTAAGCTATTAGGAATTTTGTTTTGGGACTTTGCAGACTCCTCCTCTATAGCTCTGGTGCCAACTGTTCTATCTTGTTATGTTTACAATATGAGTTTGTTGTTTATGCTTCACTACTGTAGTGGAAATAGAAGAACCAGCCTTAAAAATGTCATTCTTTTAATAATATTTCATTCTCGTCAAGCGTTTTTGTGACATATAAAAGGACTTCCATAAAAAGTCAGATATATAACATACTATTAAGATCTGCTTTGTAATGTTTTCTATGTTTGTGAACAATAAATTGTTCTCTTTTTTATATTTTTCAACTTTTGATATACTACTTTACAATCTAATCATATTCTTAGTTTAGTAAAACTTACATTCTAATTTCAATCAGCCTCAAATTCATGTCAACCATGCACAATGTCATAATTAGAGATTGATTATTAGGATGAAGATATTATTCAACTATATTTAATTAAAGGCAAAGTGAGAAAAACACCTTTATGATTACATTTTGGAGAAATAACACCCTTATTCTTTATTTTGGGTATATAAGTCTGTTAAGTTCGTAGAATATGGCAAAAAATGACTTAATGTCTATATTATATTATGTCAGAAAATGACTTTAAGAAGTCATATGCTTGACTATTTTAAGTTATAAAATTTCTAAAACACCCTTTTGCTCTCTTCAAAATGCCCCTCATACCATTTTATATACTTATAAATTACATTTCCCTCTCTATTTATAAACCCATCTCCCTCTTTCTTTGGCTTCTCTCTCTCTCTCTACTCCTAAATTCTCTCTTTTTTCATGGTCTCTCGGTGCTCCAAAACCTTATTGATTTCAAGGGCAAAGTGAGAAAAATACCCTTAATGTTTACGTTTTGGGTATATCACACCTCTATCTTTTATACTTAGGGTTAGATATTTTAGTCATTTTATATTTACTTTGTTGTTCACATTTTTTTAGTTATATAAAGGCACTGTAATCTTTTAATCGCGCTCCAACGTCCTAAGAAGATGTTTCAATTGATACTTTAATAATAATGATCTTGTGATTAACAAATAGATGTGAGGAATCCCACAAGTGACCAGTCCTTTTATTGGGTGTGGTACTGAGTAGTCCTTTTAGGTTAGCCCATTGTTAAAAGTAAGCTTTTAAACATATGGTATTTAACATGTTATATCATCTGTGCCTGTTTGACTGGTTTATGGACAACCGTTTACCTGTTATCAACTTTATTGTGTTGAATATTTTAAGATCTGTTTTGTATCATTTTGTGACACGATTCCAAGGATTATGGTGGGTAGTATTCTGAATTGAATGGTGAACTATTAAATTAGGTTACTATGTACGGGCTAATTCTAATGATTTAGGAGCTGAACATAAGAGTTTCACACATAAGAGAAGGTATTGTATTCGACTCTCACTAAGAGAGTGAATTCGGATTTAACCGATAAATGTACCTTATGGGCAATTACGAGAGTTTACCTGACAACTATAAGTTCAGAGAGCCAATGATTGTGAGGGTTCTTGCATCATAAAAAAAAAAATAAAAAAAAAAAAACAAAACTATTGAACTAAGTTCTTATCAATTTTATATGATTTTCAACCATTTGACCTTTTAGTCCACTCACTTAAATTCCAATGTTAAATTTTATTTTATTTTAATTTTTTTCATTTTTTGAAACCTTCTAGTAAACATAGAAGATACTTGGTGAGCTCTAAAACTTCTTTTTGTGATGAATATATATGTCTATCTATTGAGTAATCAGTAATATAGAAATGTAAATTAACTTGTGCAATGAGAGAAAGAGAGATCATTTCTTATTACCCCTTCAGTTCATACACATGATGCCTATTTATAGGCATTCAATTCGTGGGTTAGCTTCCAGTATAAGCCAATGCAATAAACTTGCTCACTACTCCAAGAGATGATGTAAGCAATGATGCAAGGTGTGGAGCCCACGTTCACAACACTCTCCCTTGGGATCCACTATACTACACTAAGAATATGCCTCGTTAAAATCTTGCTAGGAAAAACCCAGTGGGATAAAAACCCAGCGAAGGAAAAATAGTATAATATCCTTGTGTCATTGAAAATGGTATTGCATAGGTTAAAACTACCTCATTAAAACCTTGCCAGGAAAACCCAGTGGGATAAAACCTGGACGAAGGAAAAAGAGTACAGTATGCCAACACCTCTTCGATCAATTGCTCCCCCTCATTAGTTCAACCCTGAAGATCCTTTAGTTGACGCATTCCAATGTTGTGCACTAGCTTCTTGAATGTTGTAGTTGGAAGCGCTTTAGTGAATAAATCTGCTAGATTATCACTCGAGCGTATCTGCCTAACATCAATATCACGGCTCTTCTGGAGCTCGTGTGTGGAAAAGAATTTTGGTGAAATGTGCTTGATTCTGTCACTTTTTATGTATCCTCCTCTTACCTGTGCAATACATGCTGTATTATCTTCATATAATATTGTTGGACTATCTTTGATTGAGGAGAGTCCACATGATTCTCGAATATGTTGTATAACAGATCTCAACCAAACACACTCTCTACCTGCTTCATGAATTACGAGTATCTCAGAGTGATTTGAGGAAGTTGTAGTCATGGTCTGTTTCATAGATTGCCATGATATAGCAGTACCACCACAAGTAAACAAGTACCCTGTTTGTGATCGGGCTGTATGTGGGTCAGAAAGATAACCTGCATCTGCATATTCGATCAATTGGGGCTTTAATTGTCTTGAATAAAACAATCCCATATCAGTCGTTCCCCGAAGGTAACGTATAATGTGTTTGACCCCATTCCAATGTCTTCGAGTTGGTGCAGAACTATACCGTGCTAGTAAGTTGACTGCAAATGCTATATCAGGTCTGGTACAATTTGCAAGGTACATTAAAGCACCGATTGCACTAAGATATGGTACTTCAGAACCAAGAACTTCTTCGCCTTCTTCCAGAGGACGAAAATGATCTTTCTTAACATCAAGTGATCGGACAATCATTGGAGAACTCAAGGGGTGAGCTTTATCTATATAAAAGCGCTTCAGAACTTTTTCAGTGTATGTTGACTGATAGACAAGAATTCCACTTGGTAAATGTTCGATCTGCAGGCCGAAACAAAATTTTGTTCTACCAAGATCTTTCATTTCAAATTCTTTCTTTAAATAATTAGCAGTTGTGGTAAGCTCTTCAGGAGTTCCCACAAGATTTAGATCATCAACATATACAGCTATAATGGCAAATCCAGATTTTGATTTCTTGATGAAAATGCATAGACAAACTTGATTATTCACATATCCTTCTTTGAGTAAATATTCGCTGAGTCGATTGTACCACATGCGTCCGGATTGTTTCAATCCGTACAAGGATCGTTGTAACTTGATGGAATACATGGTACGTGGTTTCAAGCTATTTGCTTCAGGCATTTTAAATCCTTCAGGGATTTTCATATATATATATCACTATCTAGTGATCTATATAAATAAGCTGTAACCATGTCCATCAGACGCATATCCAGTCCTTCTGAGACTGTCAAACTGATCAAGAAGCGAAATGTGATTGCATCCATCACAAGAGAGTATGTCTCTTCATAATCAATACCAGGTCTCTGCGAGAAACCTTGGGCTACAAGTCAGGCTTTGTATCTTACAATTTCATTTTTCTCATTATATTTCCTTACAAATACCCATTTGTACCTTACAGGCATGACATCTTCAGGTGTCTGGACTATAGGTCCAAATACTTCACGTTTTGCCAATGAGTTTAGCTCTACCTGTATTGCTTCTTTCCATTTTCGTCAATCATTTCTACATCGACACTCTTCGATGTTTTGAGATTCAGGATCTTCATTATCACCTACAATATCAAGAGCAACTGCAAAGGAGAATATATCGTTAATAATAACTGTATTTCTATCCCACAATTCTCTATAGTTTATTGAGATCTCATTATTTTCAGGTACCAGTGCCTCTTCAGGGGCTTGTGCCACTTCCGGGGCATATGCCATTTCCGGGGCATACATATCTTCTGGGGCTAGCTTATAAAATTTAGATTGATTAATCATTTTCGTTGTTCCTTTTGCAAGTGTGACCTCTTCAAGAGCGCCAATTTCTTTTGCAAGTGTGACCTTTCCAGGAGCGCCAATTTCTTTATTTAATTTCTCTTGCACTTTCACTACAAGAATTTTAGTTATTAGGGACAAAAAAAATCGTCCCTAAAAGTACTAAAATTGTCCCTATTACCTTTTAGGGACAGTTAATGTGACCGTCTCAATTAATTGCGTCCCAAAAGGGTTTTAGGGACGGACTAATTGGGACAGAATAAAAATCCGTCCCAAATACTTATTTGGGACGGAAGCGAATCTTCCGTCCCAAATAAGTATTTGGGACGGATGTTTTTCTGTCCCAATTAAGTATTTGGGACGGATGTTTTTCTGTCCCAACTAAATATTTGGGACGGTTGTTTTTCTGTCCCAATTAAGTATTTGGGACGGATGTTTTTCTGTCCCAATTAAGTATTTGGGAATTTCATTTTATTATTATTATTATTATTCCATTTTATTATTATTATTTTAATGGTAGTGGTATGCCGGCTAGTATTTCAGTAGTCCAAATCTTTTTTTGCCTGCTTGTTATATCTTATATATTCATTAAAACTATAAAGACAGTAAATGTAAAGTAAAAATGAATACAAAAAAGTTAAATTTAATAACCATTAATTTTTTTAAAAAAAAAGTGATATCAATTATGGTCATATCAGTACCTAATAGCATAATATGTAAATATCAATAACATAGTTGGAATCATTCATCATTCAGACCAAATGGGCCAAACATTGGTGGCTGCGAATTATTTAATAGGCTACCAAAAGGTCCATAAGTAGGCTGCTGCTGCTGCGGGCTGCCAAGTGCAGGACGATATCCGCCGAATGGTGTGAACATGAATTGAGGAGAAGACACCCTTTGATTCTCCAACATACCTTTCACAGTTGCCTTCAATTCATTTACGGACTCCATCAATTCATCATATTTTTGTTCTGCTCTATTAGAGTTCCTCCTTTCAGCCTCCAACTCTGCCTCCCACTCTGCATTTGTCTTCCTCTTACGACTTGAGGATGCTGAAGCCTTCTTTCCATAACCGAAGCCACGAAAATATGTACCCTTTCCTGTTCCAAGACAGTTCACTAAAATCTGCTCATCCACCGGGACTGAACTATTACCATCCACATAAACAGATGGATCTAAGGATTGGGCCACCATTTTCTCCTGCATTTTGCAAAATCAATGAAGTAAATTAAATGAAGAACAATTATTAGCCATCTCCATACACATCATGCTATTGAAATTCAGTAGTACGCATATAAAACAAAGAGAAACACGCAACTCTTATAGGAAATTTACATACAATCAGTGCAGCATATATACAAATTTGAGGAAGCTTCCAAAACTAATCATATGCAACCATCTGCTTCAACTACGACTGCTAACAATGACCAACAGCTGGATGAACCAACCCAAACAAATCTAATTTACTCTAGAAACAACTAACATCATAACCAAATTACTCCAGAAAAAAAACAGACTCATCATGAAAAATAAAAGATGATTGCATCAAAATCCCATAAAGGCGAACCATTAATTTCCATAAAGTGTCCAAACACTTGGACCACTAAAATATCACAACAAATTTGCACATATTCATACTAGATTTTGCTAGCTAAAGACCAACAATTATAGATGACGGGTTAAACATGCTTTTGTTGTTCTAGTTTCATCCCCACTTCTTGTCCTAGAAAAGTTCTTTTTTGGTAAATTTGTTATTGCCTTTTTTCTAATTCTCTAATTAAACCTTTCCCTTTTTTTTCTAATTCTCTAATGTATAGGTTTCTCTTCTCTCCAGCACTCTAGGACTGATCATCTTGCTGCAACAGAACTCCTATCATCCTCTTTCAGTTATGCAGACAAAAGCTCCATTTACGTACGTAGGAATTACCAACATCAAGATTCCATAGAGAACCCATTCAAGCAAAAATAAATAAATAAATAATTACTTTTGGCCATTAAAACATCACAAAAAGAGAATTCCAGTGAAATGGCACACAAATTAGCAAACAATCTAATGTACACGCAGCATACCAGGCTGTCTCATAGCTCAACCATGTCATTCAGTCTGGAGTACGTAAACAGAATCAATCACATACCTCCCAAACCCAGAAGACGAAAACAATTATAAAAGAAAAGCAAAACCAACAGCGCATATAAAAGCAAGAGTTAAAGGAGCTTAGTAACATGGATAATCACCGTTCTAGCTAGATGATCCGAGCAACTAAGTAACAGCCATTTAACAACTCCAACCAAATATTCTTTCACAAAAAATAGGACATTTGACAAGAAACAGCCAATATTACAGAAATAAAATTGTGTTCCAGAATATTTCCATTTGGAATGCCACATTAACTGTTCGATATTCTGAAACTTTATCACAATCACATGCTTTAGAGGGGGAAATTTTGTTTGCTTATCTCCAAGTAGCAAGATATAGCAAATCAACCAACTAGCAACAATAATTTATAATCCTTACAAACCCTTAAAACTGGAACATTGGGTACAACATATATATATATATATATATATATATATAATCCTACAGAGGCATAAAGAAAAATAGGTAAGATTAGTAAAAAATAAGTTCAAAGGTTAGGTTTAGAGTACAACCTTTGTGTTTATCTTGTCAAAACGCGAGAAGATTATATTTTCACTCTACTACATATTTTTCTCAATGACAGCTCTATATTCAAGATCTATTATTCATGCATTATCCCCAAAGTTCATGATTAATTTGGAAAGACATCAATAATAATTTGTTTAGTGTGCTCCATACAAAAAGTTGGGGACAGTAGCATGAAATGTTGCAACTATAATTATACAAGTGTTAAAAGTCTTCATCGGGCAATTACCTAATAAAATCAAAATCTTATAAGGTAATCTCAACAAACTCACTTCCTTTAAAATGAAACAAACAACAAAAGAAACATAACACATATAAGCAAATTAAGCACACCAGCACATGAAAAAGATGATTTTCACATAATGAGACCGGACTCCAGAAATAAATACTGTAGGCATTATATGAAAAAATGATGTTATTTGTGTTCTTAGTCACATAATTGCAAGCTTACCATTTGGGGTAAATATATATATATATATATATATATATATATATATATATATATTGAATCCCCTAAAGTTATTGGATGGATGGAAAAAGAGTAGAAAGAAAAATAGAATTAACTACATAAAGTAAACTCAGATACATTAAAGTTCTTTGCTTTTGAAACATATACATTAAAGTGTTCTTAAAACCCGACAATTATTTCTATGGGGTAAAAAAATCATAACTTACATATGTTTTGCGAGCATCATCATGAATCCATCCACCATCTTCCTTGTAATGTGTTTTCTTGTACATTTTGATGGCAGGTCCTTCGAGATGATGTTCATTGTCTTCATCGCTATGTTCATCATCTTCATCAGCTTCTTTCTGTAATTTTTTTATTTTTTTAATACATTACAAGGTATGGTTGTAGAATGAGAACAAAATACACAAATAAAAATAAAGTATTGTGTTATATATTACCAACTCATAATGAATTTTGGCAAAAGACTTTGACCCAGCAGAATGTAACATTTCTACATTTCCCCTGTTTTCTTTGTTTCTAGCACTAATTTCCTACAATGTAATTTAAAAAATAAAAAAATGAGGAAAAGAAAGAAACATTTAAAAAAAAAACAAGTAACTAGGTAGTCTATATTAACCTGAAATTTGTCTGTCATCCACCTATCGCACATGATTTGCCAGTCCTCGTAAAGTACACGAGGATGTGGGTTGCGGCGTGCACTCTCTTCTGTCTCGTACTTGTTAAAATGATCTTTCAAACGATTCCTGAACTTTCTATGAGCAGTGGCCAATGAGAGATCTGCACCCTCCTTTGCTTTTTCATCAATATTGCAGTCAATTCCGAATTCCCCCTTTATTTTTCACATGAATAAGCCAAAAACAAATGTCATTTAGAAGAAGTATAATTAGCAGCAATCCTACTGACTGACTTTGAAATTATACGTGAAATTGAGCTACTTTTGTACACTTATCATATTAATGAAACATCCAGCTTTGTAACCCGCTAAAAGGTGACATAGGTGCCTACATCTGAAGAATGTTCTGGGGCCATGGCCATCAAAGCAACTACATATCTGTATTTACTACTACAACTAAAATAACATCAGATTCCTATTTAATGTAACATAACTGACCAAATAGATGCATAAAAGTAAATTTCAGACTCTTTTGTTAGAGTTTTAGATTTTCATAACATATAGTAGTGTCATTAGATATGCATGTGTACACGCGCGCGCACGTCTATCCATCCATTTATCTATAAGCTATCTATCTCAATGTTGTAAGTTGGAGTGGGATAGCCAATTGGAAATGTAAAGCTTGCCATGGATTATACTGAATGAGCAATAGAGGATATGACTTGAATGGATCCACCACATGTTGAGAATTTTACTTTTTCAATGTAATCCTGGAAGAAGACAGACATTGATATTTATAACCTTCTGTAGCTGTTTGACATCCTAAAATTTCTAGAGATTGTTTTCCTACATCTTAATCACTCTTTCTTGAAGTAGACGTGGGTTTCTTTGAAATCAATATGCTTACCTTAAAATGTCCATATGACAGGCAACGAGATGTTGAAGTCCTTCGGATTAAGTGGTCTCGGATTCAGCAGGAAGTTTTCAATTGTCAATGAGTGAGTCATGGTAAATTTGAACTATCTTTTTCCATATTTTGGCACTTTGCATTACTAAGTGATTCAGGTAAGATCTTGTGATTGATGGAAGGTGAGAATTTTCTCCTCATTTTAAGATTTAAGACAGCAGACTTCATACTGTCCCCCCAACCAACCCCTTTCGGTTGGAACAAAGTTTTAGGTAGCGAAGTTGTTCGCAATCAAGATCAGAGGATGAGGGACAAAATGGTTACCTCGTGTAGTGCTGAAGCTTGTGGTCTTCAGGATATTTTATATTTTTTGTTCTGGAAAGTTAAATGACTGATCTATCTTATCAGGTCTTGTGTGGCTTTGTATAATTGGGATTGTTATTCTCAAGATTCAGCAAGTGTTCCAGTAATTTGATTTGGATTTTTCAAAATTTTGGGCATTATTTCTTCAGTAATTAAGAAAATGTGCGTGGTTCCTTTGTGTTTGTGTGCGAACTTATACTGATGTCTTGGTGTACTATTAACGAATATAATAGATTTGATACTAGAGATGTAGTTGCATATCCATTACATCCTATTAAGCATGTATACTTTTGAAAGGGAGTCATATTAATATATTATATGTCTCGTACGCGGATGCTCCTGGGTAGGCTTATTTGTGTTCAATACTTCTTAAAGAAATCCATTACTTGAAATAAATGTTTTAATTTCACCCCACATACCGATTACTTCTCAGATACTCTTGGACATGTGTACAACATATATTTAACATTTTAAACCAGCATTTTTGTAGTATAATATCATGATATAATTGTTAGGAAAATAAAACAACTAGAACAGATCCATTTGAGATGGTTGGGCCTGTACTTAAGACGATTATAACAGGTGGCTGCCTACCATGGTGTTGGGGGTCCAAATCCCTCCTCGCCAACAACCGGACCAAAAGGGAAGGACCTTTCCCTCTGAGGGTAGGGAAATCATGATGATAGCGGACCAAAAGCTATGGAACTTCAAATAACTGATTATTTTTTAGAATGGAAGGTTGATATTATACTAAGGAAAATCATGATGAATTTTGTTTACTTGATCATGTTGATGCAACATAACCATTTTTTTCTCTTATGAATTGTAATATTATTAGTTAGAAGTATATAATAATTTAATTGTTTAGCAAAAAAAATGGTTATGTTGCATCAGTATAAAACTGAATCTGAAATGAATACTGGAACTGAAATAACATAAAACTACAAAAGTAGCTCAATTTCACAATACAACTCCAATATGATAAGTGTACAAAAGTAGGAATGAACAGCACTTAATCCTGCTGACTGACTTTGAAAGACAGTCATTAAAAATACTATAAACTAAAAATTTACAAAAAAAATTATACGTTATAGTAGCAAAAAGGAATTAAGATATGGGTTAAGCAAGACATACCATTATTTTAGTGTAACAAAACTTTTTATGATAGTCTGGGACATCTGGCCAAGTCTCATAGCATAGTGGTATATGTTCTCGAGCAATCATCCCAAGCTCTCTCTCCCAAACATCTGAATTTTCCTCCACCGGTTTCAAATAACCGTCTGTAAACTTAATCGGAACAATCCCCCCATTGCGCTTTTTAATGTCAATTTTTTTTTTGTTTACAGCTTTGCCACGCCTCTTGACATTTCTTGATGAACCTGAAAAATGAATTCATGAGAGTAACACGTAGGAGTATTTTGGGACCAAGTTCAAATGTAAAGACAAGTTTAGCAAATGTAAAGATCATAAAAAAATCACCTTCCACTGCTGGTTGTGGCTGTGGCTGGGAAGATGCATTAATGTTTTGGGCAAGGTCATTGTTGGATCTCAAGGACCGACGATTGGACGCCATAGTAGATTATAGCAATAAGAGAATCAAATCTTTTATAACATGTTTTGAAACAAATAAATTAGAAAATAAAAATTAAGTGGCAAAGGAAAGTATCAAAATAGCCAAACAATAGATAATTAAAAGAACGAAAAAGAGATTAATAATAACTCAAAAAAATAAAACACATTCTAAAAGTCAAAGCTAAGTACTGAAGACAAATTTAACCAATTTCAACATTTCAATTTGCATGTGTTCAATTTTTAAACAGAAAAAAAAAAATATATTTCACATTTAATCCAAATCACTATCATCTTCTTCTTCATCATCTGAATTGTCTTCAATCAAGATTTCATCATCATTGTCAAAACAGTCAATTTCATGATGAGATTCTTCATTACTTTGTAGAATTATTTCAGCATCAAGACTTTCAACCTCCAAGCCATCCCTATTCAAAGTTGGTGGATCTATGTCAAAGTTGGTCGCCTCAACAACCTTATCCACAATGCATGGTTCATCCTCTTGATATGCTGTAGCATACATTCCATCCTCAACTCTACTGTTATCCTCCACTTCGGGAACGTCATATGAGCTTCTATGTGTTATATCTTGAATGACCTCCCACGTGCCTCGTAATTTGGTGTCTTTGACAAAAAAGGCTTGTTTTGCTTGATTTGCCAACACAAAAGGCTCATCTTTGTACCATTTACGGGCTACATTTACACTCTTGAAATAAGTATCCCTCTTAATACCTGTCCTTGTGTTGAACCAATCACATTTGAATAGGATTACCCGTCTCTTAAGAGGTTATTGTAACTCAATGACATCTGTCAAGACACCATAGTAATCAACATCCTCTGTTTTGACTAACACACCACTATTCTGAGTTTTTCGATTTTTCTCCCTTTCCTTTGTATGAAACCTGACCCCATTTACAATGCAACCAGAATATCGATTTATCCGAAAATCAGGTCCACAAGCTAATAAATACAGGTCATCACTAATTTCTAACTCTTGATAATGACGCTCTTCCTTTATCTATTAAAAAAAATTAGAACATTAAATAAATGCATACAGATACCACATTTAAAACAAATAATAGGGATATGAAGTACATTAAGGACTTACTCGTGTTCCCAACCATCTCGAAAATTCTTTTACGTGTCTTAATGGTACATTATCCTTGTTTTCATTCTCGAGTTCAGCCTTGTGTGCACTAAACAATTAAGTGATATTATGATACATTTCAAAATTTATAAATAAAGTATTAAAAACATAGAGAATATATAACTTACACTGCATATGAAGCAATTTCTGCGCAGTTATTTAACACGTAAAATTTAGCCTTTTGCATGCTTTCAATATCCAGTATCTCTAAACTTCCAGCCCCTAAAGGACGAACCACTTGCCTGAGCTCTGAAAAAGTGGACCAATTGGTGCAATAGTCGCCCTCGTAATTTCTTTCTTCTCGATTGAATCGTGTCTCAATCCCTTGAAGAAACCTTGAGCAAAATGTGACGCATTCATTGTCCACATAAGCTTCAGCGATGGACCCTTCAGGACGTGCTTTATTACGCACGTAAGACTTGAGAGTACGTAAAAATCTACATAAAAATTAAAATATTACGAAATCATGATGTCTAGTTTAATGTTTCCAAAATATTTTTTTGTATTACAAATGTATAGTACCTTTCAATAGGGTACATCCATCGATATTGTGCAGGTCCTGCAATGATGGCCTCGCGTGGCAAATGCAGAGCTAAGTGCACCATTATGTCAAAAAATGATGGAGGAAATATCATTTCTAACTTGCATAATATGATAGCAATATCCCTTTCCAATACCTCTAAGACATCTAGTTTAAGGGTCCGACAACACAACTCCTTAAAAAATAAACCAAGCTCTGTTATCGCATTACAAACATCATCGGGCAACAATCCTCGTATAGCTAGAGGGAGGAGACGCTGTAAGAGTACATGCGAATCATGACTTTTCAATCCAGATATCTTACCTTCATTGACATTCACACATCGACTTATGTTTGATGCATAGCCATCTGGGAACTTCACTAACTTCAACCAATCACACAATTGCCTTTTTTCATCCTTTGACAATGTGTAATGCGCAAGTGGCATCTCAAATTTCTCACCATTACGCCTAAGATGAAGTTCTTTTCTAATTCCCATTGCTTCTAAATCCAACCGACTTTTGAATGAGTCCTTCGTCTTTCCTTCGATGTTCATTAATGTCCCTAACACATTATCACATATGTTTTTCTCTATGTGCATAACATCTAAGTTGTGTCGCAACAAAAGTGTTCTCCAATAAGGCAATTCAAAGAATATACTTTTCTTTGTCCAATTAAGTTCCTTCTTCTCACGAGTCCGCTTCTTATTGTTTGGTCCCTTTCCGAATCTAACCTCGGGTAGGAGATTAAATTGTTCCAGAATATCATCACCTGTCAACTGTTTTGGTGGCTCTCTGTCTTCTTTCTTGCCATTAAATTGTTTGAAACGCTTCCTGTAAGCATGATTGGACGACAAAAATATACGAGCTCCCAAATAACATATCTTCTGCCCGTGACTCAAATAACAAGAACATGTGTCTTTATTACAATTTGGACACGCCAAAAAACCCTTTGTCATCCATCCGGATGCCATTGCATAAGCGGGAAAGTCATGTATAGTCCAAATCAACCCTGCATGCAGCTTAAAGTTTGATTTATTGTAGGCATCATATGTCATCACACCATCTATCCATAATTCTTTTAACTCATCAATTAACGGTCGCAGATACACATCAATGTCATTACCAGGTGATTTAGGACCAGGAATAAGTAATGACATAAACATATATGGTTCCTTCATACACATCCAAGGTGGCAAATTGTAGGGCACAATAATTACAGGCCACACACTATAAGCATTACTCATGTTACCAAATGGATTGAATCCATCACATGCTAACCCAAGACGAACATTACGAGGATCCGCAGCAAACCAACTATTCTTATTGTCAAATTCCTCCCAAGCTTTTGAATCGGCTGGATGTCTCAACAAATTTGTCTCTTTGACATGTTTCTCCTTGTGCCAACGCATGTCTATAGCTGTATCCCTATGCATAAACAACCATTGAAGCCTTTGTTTTAAAGGAAAGTACCGAAGAACTTTTTGAGGAATCTTTTTTCCTTTACCTTCTCGAGACTTATACCTCGACTCACCACATTGTGGACAACATTCTTTACCTTCATTCTCCTTCCAGAATAAAGTACAATCATTTTTACATGCATGGATCGGTTCATATCCAAGACCTAAATCACGCAACAAGGTTTTAGTCTCATAATAGGACTTTGGCAACGTGTTGTCATCGGGAAGCAATTCCTTTAGCACCTTAAGCAACATGTCAAAACATTTGTTGGTCATTCGGCTTGTAACTTTCACATGGAACAACTTCAAAATTGCTGACAACTTAGATTGTTTTTTACAACCTGGCCACAATTCGCATTGTGCGTCATTTAGCAATCTATCAAAACTTCCTCCTATATCAACTTCAGGCGAATCTTCTTGTTGTTCTACATTGGTGAACATACCCATCCGTACATTATCCAACAAATCAAATACATTGTCTTCATTTCTACCTTCATCATTAGCATTATCCCCATGTTCGGCATTAACATTAGCTTCTGCATTAACATTAGCAGTGGTGTTAACATTAGCCTCCCCATGCCATATCCAATTAGTATACTCCTTGTACATCCCACACTTATATAGATGAGTCTCAACCTCCTCAATTGCAATATAGTCACCATTTTTACAGCGACGACACGGACATTTGATCCTACCTAGCCCATCTGTATGTCTTTTAGCAAACTTAATGAAGTCTCTTATGCCTTTATGATACTCTTTACTACCCCTGGTGTGATGATGAATCCAAGCCTTATCCATGTAACTGGTAAAATAAATAAATTCAAGTATAGATATAATATAATTAATGCAAGTTGAATATAAACACAAATTAAATACATAAATAAAATAAAAAAGAAAGGAGAGAGAGAGAGACCTCATTGAGAACACTGAAACAATAAAGAGAGAGTAAAACAAGTCTCTAAGAATATACATGCATACATTGCATAATTATGAATGTCAAAGGGAATTTGGGGGGAAAACAATAATCCTTACAGAAGCTTTATCACATGTGCTGAATCCTACACCAATGGCAATAACTGGAAGGCCTGTCAGAAAATATAGTCACTACATGTTAGTAAGAATACATGAGAAAACATCACAGTTCAATCGGTTTCATTTTTATAAACAACTTTAATTACCAAGATATACAGACAAGAAACATAAATGCTGGAAATGAGATTAATCTAGATCAAGAATAAGCACCTCTCTGATGTACAAATCAATAAGAACAATGGGGGGAATTTGGTTTCTAGAAACATAAAAGTAAAAATTACTTTGACAGAAAATCAGGACTTCTCTTGTTTTGAATATTGACCAAGACCACAGTAGATTATATAACCACCTACATATTCTCTCAGTACATTTTATTTTATATATTTTTTAGTATTAATACAAGACTTGATGATTTTAGGTGGGAAAGGGCTTGTCCAAGGATGAGAAGGCTCAAAAACTAGCAGTCAGACATTAAATTAAAGCTGTAAGCAGAATACCCATTCTATATTTTTGTTATTTCTGTTCCAACACATTAAGAGTCAAAACACTTCATTTTTCCATGAATTATCAGGGTCCAACAAAAATTTATTTGACACATTGTTCATGATTTGAAAACTTACGCTAACCTTTTAAGAAATTAGGTAGTTTAAGCCAAGTTCCTAAGGCTACACTTGCCCGGTATCGTTCCTAACTGGTAACGGTTAATTATGAGAAATCTGAGTCTTTATTTTAGCCCATGATCAGATATTCAATAGAAAGATCAGATTCACAGGAAGAAATAATAATAGTGATAATAATAATAATAATAATAATAATAATAATAATAATAATAATAATTGTGGGTTGGAAGCTTTATATTCTTGGGAAATCTTAAACTAATTCTTCAAAAATTAAAAATTATCATCCAAAATGAAGACTCTCTAGGAACCACTAAATCAGAACCACCTTTAAAAATTACCAATCAACAGCTTACCTCTAAACCAACCAGTCCAGCCATATCAAGCTCGCCTAATGATGATTCTAGCAAACAACCAGACAACTAGAGTAGATCATATAACTATGTTTATATAAATTTCTTACTCTATATCATAATTAATCAGAGCACCAATGTTGACACAAGTACTGCATACAAACATATATAATACAAATATAGGCATAAAAGTTTGTGTGCCCCAAATCCCAATAAGATCTAAATCCACCAGTGTAGAATTCTCAAAAACACACATATGATTCATGATTTGAAAATTAGGGAAAATTTATCAAAAGTGTGGACGCCATTAAAGAAATTACGCACACAATAACCATACGATTGATTGCAAAAACTTACGGATAATTGTCGATTTCAATCACCGATCGAGAGATAGAGAGAGTGAGCTCTGATTGACACGAGAGAGATTAGAAGCAGCAAAAAAGCAGACCTTCCAAATTCAATCGATCCTCCGATCACTATGCTTCTTAGCTCCGATTGACACGAGAGAGGTTTTTCGTATGTGTATCGCTTCACGCCGAGAAGAGTGTGGCAAGCCGAACCCGCATGAAGTAGCTGCAACTGGTGCGGCGTCGTCGGTTGTACAGAGAAAGTATATGAGGGAGAGAGATGAGAAGCCGAACTGGCCAACGTGAGATAATTGCAACTGGCCGGTGCGGCGTCTGCTGTACAGAGAGTAGATAGATGATAAATGTTTAGGTTAAGTTATATAGTGATAGAAATGAGAATGACAGAGACAAAGAGTGGGTTTACAACTTTACAAATACCCAAAACGGTGTAGTATGGAAATTTTTTAATATTTTGCACATGGGAAAATTGGAATTAGGGAGGGAGGAAATCAAGCGCCAAAATTTCCCAGCAGCCAAAATTTCCCACCAAAATAATTCCCGGTTATTTTTTAGCTCATTTGGGACAGTAAGTATGTTGGCGTCCCAAAAAAGCAGGATCATTTGAGACAATTATTAAGCTGTCCCAAATGATCTGTCCCAAGAGCCTCATTTTCCCACCAAAAATATTCCCGGTCATTTTTTTTTCTCATTTGGGACGGTAGATATTTCATTTGGGACGGTAGATATATTATTGTCCCAAAAACTAGGGTCATTTGAGACAATTTTTGAACCGTCCCAAATAATCCGTCCCAAAAGCCTCCTTTTCTTGTAGTGTTTCCTCTTCCGGGGAACAGTGTCTTTTGCACCGACTGGTCTACCACGCTTCTGGTGTGTCTTAGATGCATTTGCAACAGTACTGACAGACTATCCTACAGGGACATCAATTCTTGCTGGAATGTTTACAGCTGGTATATGTGATTTCATCACTTTCTTTGTGTCAGTGAATGCATCGGGTAATTGATTTGCAATACTTTGCAAATGAATGATCCTTTGAACTTCTAGTTCACATTGGTTTGTGCGAGAATCGAAATGAGATAAAGTCGAGACATTCCAATTAATAAATCGATGCTCTTCTGGCTTTTTCTTTCGAAATGACAGTCAGCAAACCGTGCCTTAAACACATCACCTGTCATAGGTTCAAGATATCTAATAATACATGGAGAATCAAAACCTACATAAATACTAAGTCGTCGTTAAAGACCCATTTTGGTGCGTTGTGGGGGTGCAATGGGAACATATACAGCGCAACCAAAAACTCGTAAGTGAGAAATACTTGGTTGTTGACCCATCACAAGTTGTAGTGGTGAAAAACTATGATATGCAGTTGGTCTAATGCGAACTAGTGATGCTGCATGTAATATCGCATGTCCCCAAGCAGAAACAGGTAGTTTAGTTCTCATGAGTAATGGTCTAGCTATTAACTGAAGACGTTTAATAAAAGATTCTGCAAGACCATTTTGAGTGTGAGTGTGTGCAATAGGATGTTCAATAAAAATGCCAATTGACATGCAATAGTCATCAAATGATTAAGATGTGAATTCCCCGGCATTATCAAGACGGATAGTCTGGATTGGATAATCCGGAAATTGTGCTCGTAATCGGATTATTTGAGCAAGGAGTCGAGCAAATGCAACATTATGAGTAGAAAGTAAACTTACGTGTGACCACCGTGTTGATGCATCAATTAAGACCATAAAATAACGAAATGATCCACACGCTGGATGAATTGGTCCACATATATCCCCTTGAATTCGTTGTAAAAATGGTGGGCATTCAACAACGACCTTGGAAGGTGATTGTCTGACTATTAATTTACCCTGTGAACAAGCGGTACAAGGATAATCATTTGCTAAAAGAATCTTCTGGTTCTTTAGTAGATGACCATGTGAATTTTCAATGATTCGGCGCATCATTGCTGACCCAGGATGACCAAGGCGATCATGCCAGAGTATAAAAATATTTGGGTCGGAGCACTTCTGGTGTTTCACTGCATGTGACTCAATTACTCTTATATTGGTATAATATAACCCAGAAGATAAAGCAGGGAGTTTTTCTAATACATGTTTCTGGCATGTAATACGTAGATATTCAATGCCCCCTTCATTTATAGTCTCAATATGATAACCGTTGAGACGTATATCTTTAAAGCTTAATAAATTTTTTTTGGATTTTGTAGAGTATAGAGCATCATTAATATTCAATTGTGTTCCACATGGTAACACAATGATAGCTCTTCCGGAGCCTTCAATTTGGTCTGCTGGACCTGATATTGTATTGACACGAGCTTCAACTAATGTTATACTTGAAAAATATTTTCTATCTCGGAGTATAGTGTGTGTTGTTGCATTGTCTGCCAGACATATATCTTCACCATTTATCTTGGGTACAGTCAATGCCTTAGTCAGATCCATGTTTCTTCATACACACAAAATATATATTTCATTACTTCAAACTTGAAATACAAACTAGATTTACATGCAAGATAGCCAAAATAAAAACATACTAGTACAACCTAGATAGAGACATATTGATATAGGTAAGCTAAAACACACAAGGGATAACATGCTAGAGAATGACACATTAATTGGTATGGATATTTCCATCACCAATCAAATGATCACTATTACCACTAGTATCAGCAAAGAAGTCAGAAACATCAAAGTGAGTAATATCAGTTGTTAAGTCGTCATCCACAAAATTCATTTCAATTTCCTTTCCTTTTCCCTTATCATTCATTGAGGCACGGTAAAGATCAACTAGATGTTTGGGCGTACGACAGGTACGTGACCAATGACCTTTCATTCCACATCTATAGCAAGGCTTGTCATCATATATCTCAGGAGCTTTGTTCTGCAAAGCTTTTTCTTTTGCCTGCTTGGTCGCATTTGAATTCCACTTCTGGTGGGACGGTGTGGAGTTCCTTCTGATAACCAATAAGGAATTATAACCACCATGATTATTATAATTATTTCTATTGCGACCACCACGACGTCCGCGTCCACGTCTACGTCCATGACCGTGAAATGATGACACATTCGCTTCTGGGAATGGTACAGATCCAGTGGGACGGGACTGGTGGTTTTACATCAAAAGCTCATTATTCTGTTCAGCCACCAACAAACAAGAAATCAGCTCAGAATATTTGGTAAATCTGCGCTCTCTATATTGTTGTTGCAGGAGCACATTTGAGGCATGAAATGTGGAGTATGTTTTTTCCAACATATCATCATCAGTAATTTTTTCTTCACATAATTTCAATTGTGAGCTGATTTTAAACAAGGCTGAATTATACTCACTTACACTTTTAAAATCCTGCAATCGCAGGTGGATCCAGTCATAGCGAGCTTTCGGAAGGATCACAGTTTTCTGATGCTCAAATCATTCTTTCAATTTTTCCACAGTGTAAGTGGATCCTTAACCGTGAGGTACTTTGTTTTTAGTTCCTCATGGAGGTGATGGCGAAGAAAGATCATGGATTTTGCACGGTCCTGCAGGGACGCATTATTGTTTTCCTTAATTGTTTCTCCGAGATTCATGGCCTCCAAGTGAATCTCGGCATCAAGGGTCCATGACAAGTAGTTTTTGCCCGAGATGTCAAGTGCCACAAATTCAAACTTGGTAAGATTTGACATTGTGAACTATAAATGATAAAATAACATAGTTAGGATTATTTCACAAAAAGAATAATCAATTTGAGATTATAAAAATACTGCAGTCACTATAATGTGATTTGTCAGTAAATATATAATGTCAAAAGTTAGTCATGTGCTTTCAGTAAACAAAACAATAACAAAAAGACAAAATATGTTTACACTAAATGGCACATAAAATTTATATTTCTACATTTTACAAAACTTCAGGTTTGTAAGGGTACTCCGTGTAAATGACTTCAGGTCAAAGAATTTCAGATTCATTTGGACTTTAGGCCAATAAATTTTGCGAAACTTCGGGTTTGCAAAGAGTACCAAATATTTGTGAAACTACAGGCTCACAAATTTTGCAGAACTTCGGGTTCGCAAAGACTATTTGTGAAACTTCTGGCTCACAAACAGTAGATTAATATATGCAAAACTTCGAGTTTGCACATTAAATAATTTAGTATTTGCGAGACTTCGGGTTCAGCAATTTAATTTTCTATAAGGAATAGACAAAAATACTCTAATATAAATAAATAAATAAATAATTGCGAGACTGCAGGCTCAACAATGTTAATTATATGTGAGACTTGAATAATAACAGTATAATATAAATAATTATTTTTCTTACCCTTTGAAGTGAGAAAGAAAAATAGAATTTTTTTTCTCAGTTGATAGAGCCGAGTGCTGATAACGTGTGATGAATATATATGTCTATCTATTGAGTAATCTTTAATATAGAAATGTAAATTAACTTGTGCAGGGAGAGAGAGAGATACAGAGACAGAACGAGAGAGAGAGATCATTTCTTATTACCCCTTCAGTTCATACACATGATGCCTATTTATAGACATTCAATCCGTGGGTTAGCTTCAAGTATAAGCCAATGCAATAAACTTGCTCACTACTCCAAGAGATGATGTAAGCAATGATGCAAGGTGTGGAGCCCACGTTCACAACACTTTTTGATTAATTGACTAAATGTCTCTTTGGTTATTGTACTGCAGCCTATTATAATTAAAAAAAAAAGATGCAATAGCTTTAGATTGTTATTTACCCCTCAAATTATATGCACCCAACTTAATAATAATATATAATACTAGTAACAATAAAAAAGATGATTGTGGTCCTAAATTTTGGTCACAAGGACCCATTACTAATAAAATTCCTAATTTGCACCCTCCCTAATCTATTTCAGGGCTTTTAGTACACCAAAAAAAAATTCTTTGGTGAAAAAAATTAAATCAAATGAAATTTGTAATTAATGATGTCTAACATTTAATTAATTATATGATCAATGTGTTGATTCACACACACAGAAATTATTGAACACAAGATCCTTATGGAATACGGGATCATCCGATTATTCTCAAGTCAAAAACAAAAATAGTACGTTATTTTGATAAAATCCACTTGCGTTGATAATTCAAGTGACGAGTGACTAAGTTGCTTGTTCCTTGATTAATATATGTATAACAATACTTTTTTTCCCTGGTAAATCAAAGCTTTATTCAAAGAAATGAGAACACTATACAAGAAACAGAGAAGCAGCCCAAACAGAGGGCTTGAAACAAGCCCACAAGGAGCAAACAGTACTTTGATTTTCCAAATGTTGGGTTTTTCCTAATCAGTTTGATTGGCTCGGAAACTTGAGCAGACAGACAATCCACATCACAAAATCACAATGCTAAACTGCTTGTTTGCCACACTTCCACCTTCTCACTCCAACTTAACCATGATCGGACTTCTAACAACACAGTTAGCAGAAACCCATTGCAGAAATGGTTGAATAATATTGGGGGTATCACCTTGGGTAGTTGATTGGGTAAATGTCACACTATATGTCAGCCGTTGGTTGACCTCAGTGAAGTCGAGCCTAGTTGGGTTGACAGTCACAATAACACCAGGAGGAGAAAGGATGTCAACAGTGTAGGAAGAACTAGCTTCACCCACATTTGTCACTGTCCTCGTGTATGTACTAGCATTAGACCCGAGCACAACTGAAAATGAAGGATAATTTAGCTGAGCTTCCGGTATACTTAATTCTTCAGAGCAGTTCACTTTGCGTTGTAAAATGATTCCAACTTCTCTATTTGTGTAACCCAAACCAAATAAATAAGGTATGTAATCATTCGGTTTGAGGTCATACACAAGCCCCGGATCACTTGCTTTTGATGGGTTCACATGGCCTGCCCCAGTCGCGAAAATGTCAGCTGGAAGCATTCTCTCATCCACAATGGGCTTGTCATCGAGGTTATAATGATCAGCAGTAGTCATGATCGCCGACTTAATGGCAGCCGGTGACCAGTCTGGATGTGCACTTTTCAACAATGTGGCGATGCCACTGAGATGAGGACAAGACATTGATGTGCCAGAAAGCATGTCAAATGTGGATATTGTGTTGCTATTGTTTTCAACAGGGAACGGCCATACAGCTAGAATGTTCACACCGGGACCAATAATGTCCGGTTTCAAAATTCCCAGGCTTGCCAAGTTAGGACCCCTGGATGAAAAAAAAAAAGTAACCATAGGAGCGGATTTTACTCCAATTACAGTTCCTTTGAACACGATCGTAGCAGTAGGTGTTGAGGATGAGTTTATATAGGCTTTGATCTTCATTCCCTCATCATAACTCACCTGCGTTGCTGGAAGAACATGCATTCTAGGAAAGGTTATATAGCCGTATGTCTGCTGGTTCATGAGTATCATGGCAGCACCGCCCGCATCCTTCACTGTTTGGTCACTACCTCTCTCACACAACACTGCTTTTCCTGTTACGTCGGTGTTGTTCAGTGCTTCGCGACTGCATGATGCAGTGTCATTGATGCTGGGGTAAACAAGGGGCAATAACTCCGGTGGGAAATCTCTTGGCTGGAATAGGGACTGACCGTTGAATGCCTCTTCGTTTCCAAGTAATGCTGTTGCCATTATGCTTCTTGTTGGAAATCTTATCTATAAGTTGACTCAACGTTTATGGCAGATTTATTGGGTCTTCAATATAGGCTAAGATTTTATTTTTATTCTAATTTGATTTGATTTGATTTTATTCTCTTTATTTTGATTTTATTTTATTCTCTTTTCCATATTTGTAATTTTTCGCTTGTATATAATGATAGTCAGGCTCTTAAATTGAGTACGCCAATTTTACCAAGTTACTTTTTGGTATCAGAGCCTCAAACCTACGCCTCCCCCATCTCTCTCTCTTTCACCGCCTCTTTTAATATCTCTCTCTATCTCGTTACAGCCCCTTCCTTATTTTTTTTTCACAGACCTTCTCTCTTTTTCAGGTTGTTGTTGCGACAGTCCTAGGGGGAGTCAATCTCCTCTAGGTTCGACCCTTGTAGGGGTATTCCCTTAGTCTTTTTCATGCACTAAGGGTCAGAAGACGTGTTTGTAATTTTTTGGGGCTGCCGGGATATTCAGCAGCATTTTCGGACTTCTTGGTTTGATCAAAATCAGGTCTATTCCTCATTTATTTGAAATTATTGATAATCTGTTGAATTGATCTATTTAATATTATGGCTGAATCAAGTAATAATAAAGAAACTCTCTTTTCGGCGCAACACACACCGGCTCAACGAGTTACTAGTGTGCTGTTGAATGGTCGTAATTTTGCATTCTAGGCTCGTTCCCTCTGCCTCTATGTTGGTGGAAAAGGCAAATTAGGGTGGATTTTGGGTACTGAAAATAAGCCAGATATTAAAGATCCTAATATGCTCAGTGGGATATGGACAATTGCACCATTTTAGGATGGATGTTTAATTCTATGGAGGAACGCATTTATAATATATTCATATTTTATGACTCTGTTAATGACTTGTGGACTGCTTTGAATCAAATGTATGCTCATTCTAGGAATGATGCTCGTATTTTTGAATTATATCAAGATATTACTAAGGCCTCGCAGGAAGGCCTGAATTTGTCTGTAACTGATTATTTTGGGTATTTGAGATCTCGTTGGGAGGAACTAGCTTAATATGAGCCTCTCAGTGAATTTCCTTCTGAGACAGCCTCTCTTCTTGTCAAACGTCTTGATCGTCAGCATACCTATCAGTTTTTTATGGGATTACACTCAGAATTTGAACCACTAAAGTCTCAGATCTTGAATGCATCACCAATGCCATCCCTGTTGGAAGCCTTTGCTACTGTTGATGGTGAAGCACGTAGGCACCGTTTAATTCAGCCCTCAATTGTTCCTGCACCAGTGTCTGAGCCTGCTGGGGATAGTATAGCTTTTGCAGCCAACTTTGGATCACGAGCTTCTGGAGGTCAGATTATTTGTCACCATTGTGGAGGGGTTGGACATGTTAAGGCTCGTTGCTTCAAACTTCATCCTGAACTGAAGCAAAAAATTTCTAGGAACTGTTTATCTGGAACTGGTTTTTCTCGTACTGCGGCTGTTGCAAAAACTCCTGTTACTACTGGTGGATCTACTATATTTCCTGGACTGAGCTAGCTTCAGTCTTAGATTGGGCATATCCAAGACTAGCTTAGCTCCCTTGCTTCTAGAGTTAGTGCTCCTTCAACTGCTCCCACTGCAACTATTGCTACAGGTACTCCTACTGCATTTCATGTTAAGGCCAAGCAGCCTACTTGGGTTCTGGATTCTGGGGCCAGTGATCACATGACTGGTGAGTTATCAGTTTTTTCTTCTAATGTCATACCTGTTACCCAATCTGTGTATCTTGCGGATGGCTCTACATCTTACATTCACAGTAAGGGTGATGTTTGTCTGTCTCCTGATATTACTCTTTCATCTGTCCTTCATGTACCTAAATTTGCCTTTAACCTTTTATCTGTTAGTCGGCTTGCAAAAAACCTCCAATGTGCAGTTATATTCTTACCAGATCACTGTTTGTTGCAGGACCTTTGTTCGAAGAGGATTTTTGGTAGGGGTTATGAGCGTGATGGGCTTTATTACTTTGGGGAACCACCAGGAACGAATCTTCAAGCTTCTGTCCTACCTACTTCTAGTGTTTATGATGTTTCTTTTCGCACTTTTAGTTTGTGGCATGCATGTTTGGGGCATGTAAACTTTCAATATCTATGTCCATTGTTTCCTTCGTTAAATAAAGCATGTAAGGACCATAAGTTTCAATGTGAAGTTTGTGAGCTTTCTAAACATACCAGAACTAGCTATATTTCTCATATGAGTCGTGCTCCTAGTATGTTTGATCTTATTCATTCTGATGTCTGGGGCCCTTCCCCAGTTACTGTTTTATCTGGACATCAATATTATGTGACATTTATTGATGATTATTCTCGTTGTACTTGGGTTTATTTATTGAAAAAAAAATCTGATGTGTTTCTTTTATTTACCTAGTTTCTTCGAATGATCAAAACCCAATATAACACTATTGTCCGTAATATTCGTTCTGATAATGGACGAGAATATGTTTCGAATGAGTTCCGGTCTGAACTTAATAAAAAGGGGATCTTACATCAACTCACTTGCCCCTATACTCCGGAGCAAAATGGCGTAGCTGAACGCAAAAACCGTCATCTTATGTCTGTGGTCCGATGTCTTCTGAGTGGTATGCATGTGCCTAAATTCTATTGGCACATGGCTGTTCTTACAGCTGCTTTTCTGATTAATCGTACTCCCAGTCGAGTTTTGGGTGGTAAGGCACCACTTTAGATTCTCCAGCCTGATTATACATTGTTTCACCTTCTGCCTCATGTTTTTGGCTGTACTTCTTTTTTTCATAACCGTAGTCCTTCTCGTCATAAACTTGATAAATCTATTAGGTGTATTTTCTTGGGGTATTCTGCTATGTCAAAAGGCTATCGTTGTTATGATCCTGTGACCAAACATATGTATCATTCTCTTAATGTGACATTTCATGAAACTGTTCCTTTTTATAGTACTAATTATGTGGTACAGGATTCTCTCTCTTGTGATCTGGAGAAGGAGATTTCTCCTATTGCCCGTCATGTTCCTCTCTTTAAAAATCACACTGTCTTGGAATCTCCTTCTCCATCCATGTAGGGTTCCCCTCCACCTTTGCAGGTCTACTCTCGTTGCCATCGCACTCAACCTCCCCTGCTAGAATCATCTTCCGAACCAGGTCCAGGTAACTCTCCTTCTACTATTGCTCTTACAATTCCTGAGCGTACCTCCCGTTATCCTACCCGTGATCGTCATCCTCCTAATTGGTATGGTTTTTCTAGTAGCACTAACCACCCTATTTCCCAGTATGTCTCCTATGATGATTTTTCAGGTGCATATAAATCCTTCCTGGGCAAGATTGGGACCGTTTCTATTCCTCGATCTATGTCAAAAGCCCTCCAGGATCCCAATTGGGTGTCTGCCATGACAACAAAAATGGATGCTTTACACTATAATAATACATGGGAACTTGTTGCTTTACCTTCTAAGGAGAAAACGGTTGGCTGCAAGTGGGTCTTTAATGTGAAGTACTTAGCCGATGGTTCTATTGATCGGTATAAGGCTCGGTTGGTGGCAAAAGGCTTTACTCAGATTCCGGGCAAAGATTTTAGTGCTACCTTTGCTCCTGTGGCTAAGTTGACGTCCGTGCGACTGCTTGTCTCCTTGTCTGCTGCCCATTCTTGGCCTCTGCATCAGTTAGATGTCAAGAATGCATTTCTTAATGGAGACTTACTTGAGACTATATATATGGATCCACCCCCTGGATTTCAGGCTGAGGGGGAGTGTGCTGGGAAAGTCTGTAGGCTACGGAAGTCTCTTTATGGTCTGAAACAATCTCCTAGAGCTTGGTTTAGTCGTTTCAGCAATGTTGTTTTATCCATTGGCTTTGTGTGCTGCCACTCAGACCATACTTGTTTTATTCGACGTCGCTCTGATAGTCGTTGCATTATGTTATTGGTATATGTGGATGATGTCATTATCATAGGTGATGATGTTTCAGGGATTGCTCAGGTGAAACTTCATCTTCAAAAGTCCTTTGATGTGAATGACTTAGGTCCTCTTCGATATTTTCTTGGAATTGAGGTTGCTAGATCCCGTCGTGGAATTTCTTTATCTCAAAGAAAATATGTTTTGGATCTTCTTCAAGATACTGGCATGCTTGGGTGTCGACCCGCTTCCACTCCTATGGACCCCAATCTTAAACTCTCTGTTGAGTCAGGGGAATTACTTCCAGATCCATCCGTGTATCAACGTTTAGTAGGTCGTCTTATCTACTTGACTAACACAAGGCCCGATTTGACATTTGCTGTCAGTGTGATTAGTCAATTCATGCATGCCCCTCGCTCAGCTCATATGGATGCAGTCTACCATATTTTGAGGTACCTTAAGTCGTGCCCTGGTCTTGGTCTATTCTATGCCTCAGGAAATCAGTCTGGACTCTCATGCTTTACTGATGCAGACTATGCTGGATGTAAGACAGATAGACGTTCTACCTCTGGCTTCTGTACTTTCTATGGTAATTATCTCATATCATGGAAGAGTAAGAAGCAGGCTGTTATTTCTAGATCCTCTGCTGAAGCTGAATACCGAGCTATGGCTCAAGATACTTGTGAGCTCCTTTGACTTCAATTAATTTTGGGAGAGTTGGGTCTTGTACAGAAAGGTTCTTCAAGGCTATTTTGTGACAATAAATCAGCCATTATGCTTGCTTCTAATTCTATTTTACATGAAAGGTCAAAATATATTGAGGTAGACATTCACTTTATTCGAGAGAAGGTTCGATCGGGTATCATTAATCCTATTTTTGTTCCTTCTTCAAAACAGACTGCAGATGTGTTCACAAAGTCTGTTAGGCTTTCTCTTCTCCAGTCTTCCATCGTTAAGCTGGGCTTAGTCAACATATTTGCTCCAATTTGAGGGGGAGTGTTGGAAATCTTATCTATAAGTTAACTCAACGATTATGGCAGATTTATTGGGTCTTCAATATAGGCTAATTTTTAGGGATTTTATTTTTATTCTGATTTGATTTGATTTGATTTTATTCTCTTTATTTTGATTTGATTTTATTCTCTTTTCCATATTTGTAACTTTCCGCTTGTATATAATGATAGTCAGGCTTTCAAATTGAGTACGCCAATTTTACCAAGTTACTTTTCTTCTGTCAATAGTACTTGGTCCAACTGTTAGAATCCATGGTGCCTCATTTGATAATGAAACATTCTCCGAGCCAGAGTTACCTGCGGAACAGCTGACAAAAATGCCCTTTTGCATTGCACCAAATGCTCCTAGGGCAATGTTGTCAGAATAGAAAGGTAAAGATAGCCCCTCGAGGGGAGAGAAAGCACGTCCACTCCATCCTCAACAGCAGTTTCCATTGCTGCCAATAGACATCCCCCGCTGCATACTCTGTAGATGGCTAAATGAGCTAGAGGCGCCATGTCAACCGCTGTGCCATTGACCTGGCCGAACAAATTGGCACCTTCCACGAAGTTCCCAGCAGCTGTGCTTGCAGTGTGTGTGCCGTGACCATCTATGTCGAGCGGTGGCTGGCGTGTCGGTTCACTGAGGAAGTTCATAGCACCGATGTGCTTGTTATTACATGATATACCACTTTCACACTTGCCTTTCCATTTAGGAGGAAGAGGACCCATTCCTTCATCACTGAATGAGGGATGGTTAGGGGTGATTCCGGTGTCCAAAACTCCAATTATGACACCCTTCCCATAGTTTGAGCCATTCCAAAACCCTAAATTCCGGTGCAAACCCAAGAAGTTTGAGCTATGAGTTGTGTGTAGAGGCAGTATTTTCTGGGGCCGAGCTGATATCCCATCCTTCTTTTCCATGGCTTTCACTTCGTCTAGTGATAGTCTTGCCGCAAAACCAGTGATCACGTTTCGATACGAATGAATCATCCGTGACGAGGGCTCATTTGAGCTTGCTGTGCTAGCTGGCAAGAATGACTAGTACCAGCTCTCTAAGTCTTCTGATTAACAAAAATCTAGGCCTTCGAGCCGCTTTACGTGAACAATGTATATTTCTAAATTGCTTTGCTCGTTTGCATCATTCTCTACCGTCATTACTGATGTGAAATATCCCACTCCTTGAGCTATGGTGGTGGGATAGAAATTAAGTATGCAAACGAGAGTCAGTGCGAAAATGAAAGCCATGTTTGGTGACATTTCACCCCTCTTGTTGGCCATGATAGTAAAAGAAATAGATAATGCTAGTGTTCTCTGTAACTGCACCTACAACACACACATATAGAGAGAGAGAGTACTGTTTGTGTTGGTTTTCACGATGGCCGGCCTATGCAAAGTTTCTTAATTATGGTTGGAGATAGGAGTGAAGGGTAGTTGTTATGTATATATAAAAAAACAATTGGACAGTCAAGAATAGATAAAGAAATGTTTTTTTGTTTTGGTATATACCTATTTTTTGGGCTTTGGACTTAGTTGTACTCGCTAATATGTTTTGTATGAACATAAACGGCGGTAAATCGTAAGTTGTTTGAATATTTGTTTTGGGACTTTGCAGACTCCTCTATTTTTTGACACAACAATCATTATTTTTCAACTACCGTTGCCAACTACAATTTTCAACAACCCCCTTTTTTTTTTTTTTTGTGAGTATTTGTATTTTATTTAGCTTATTTGCCTTATTAAAAATAAATAAATAAAAACACTGACATCTATATATATATACAAGCACAACAGACATAGATCTATATATATATATACACACAACAGACATATACATATATATACACACAACACTGACACACATATATAAATATATATAAACACAACTGACATATATATATATATACACACACAAGCACAATACCAAATTTGTAGCCCAACACCAAATTGGTAGCCCATGAGAGAGAGAAAAGAGAAGGAAGATAGCAATATCAGATTTGACAATAGCTATATGTTGTGTTATATTTGGCAGCCTATTTGGTAAAGTTATATTTCGGTAGCTCATTTGGCATGCCATTGGAAAGTCTGTTTTAAACCCACATGCTATATTTTGAAAATAGCAGCCCATTGAAATTGCTTTCATAAAAATTCAGAAATATAACATACTATTAAGATCTTCGGTGTAATATTTTCTATGTTTGTGAACAATAATGAAATTGTTCTCTTTTTTATATTTTTCAACTTTTGTTACTTTGCAATCTAATGATATTCTTAGTTTTGTAAAACTTACATTCTAATTTCAATCAGTCTCATGAACAATTTTTAAAGGTGGATGGAAGTTCTTAATTACAGATTAATTACTAGGATAAAGCTATTGAATTAGGTTCCATCAATTTTATATGATTTTAAGCCGTTTGACCTTGTAGTCCATTCACTTAAATTTCTGTGGCAAATTTTATTTATTTTTTCATTTTTTGAAAGCCCGTAAACATAGAAGATACTTCTTGAGCTCCAAAACTTTTTTTGATTAATTTACTAAATGTCTCTGTAGATATTGTACTGCAGCCTACTATAATAAAAAAGATGTTATAGCTTTAGATTGTTATTTACCCCTCAAATTATATGCCCCCAACTTAATAATAGTATCCAAGCTTCGGAATGTAGGGTACATTATTTAGTAGCTATAAAACATCATTTCTGGTGTAAGTGAAATAGTATTGGAAAAAAAAAATACTAGTACTAATAAAAAAGATGTGCGTGGTCTTAAATTTTAGTCACAAGGAGGAGGGTACGTGACTATGTGCAACCCATTACTAATTAATGGTGTCTAACATTTAATTTGATTATGGAACACAGATTTTTATGGAACACAGGATCCTCAAATCATTAGATTATTCAAGTCAAAAAGAAAAATAGTACTTTATTTTGATAAAGTTCACTTGCGTTGACCAATCAAGTGACGACGCTGCTTGTTCCTTAATTAATCTATGAATAACCGTATTTTTTTTTTTTCCGGTAAATCAACACTTTATTCAAAGAAGAGAGAACGCTATAGAAGAAACAGAGAAGCAGCCCAAACAGAGGGCCTGAAACAAGCCCACAAGGAGCAAACAGTACTATGATTTTCCAAACGTTGGGTTTTTCCTAATCAGTTGATTGGCCAGGAAACTTGAGCAGACAGACAATTCACATCACGAAATCACAACGCTGAAACAAATTGTCACGGCTTCAGAAGATTTTGAACCTGCTTATTTGCCCCACTTCCACCTTCTCACTCCAACTTAACCATGATCGGACTTCGAACAACATGGTTGGCAGAAACCCACTGCAGATATGGTTGAATGATATTGGGAGTATCACCTTGGACAGTTGATTGAGCAAATGTCACACTATATGTCATCTGTTGGTTGACTTCAGTGAAGTCGAGCTTAGTGGGGTTGACAGTCACAATAACACCAGGAGGAGAAACAATGTCAACAGTGTAGGATGAACTAGCCTCGCCTACATTTGTCACGGTCCTTGTGTATGTACTAGCATTAGACCCAAGCACAACTGAAAATGAAGGATAATTTAGCTGAGCTTCCGGTATACTTGACTCTTCTGAGCAGTTCACTGGGCGTTGAAAGATAATTCCAACTTGTCTTTTTGTGTAACCCAAACCACATAAGTAAGGTATGTAATCATCCGGTTTGAGGTCATACACAAGCCCCGGATCACTTGCTTTTGATGGGTTCACATGGCCTGCCCCGGTAGCAAAGATGTCAGCTGGAAGCATTCTCTCATCCACAATGGGCTTGTCATCCAGGTTATAGTGATCAGCAGTAGTCATGATTGCTGACTTAATGGCAGCCGGTGACCAGTCTGGGTGTGCGCTTTTTAGCAACGCCGCGATGCCACTGAGATGAGGACAAGACATTGATGTGCCAGAGATGATATTAAATGTGGATATTGTGTTGCTATTGTTTTCAACAGAGTAGGGCCATGCAGCTAGAATGTTCACACCGGGACCAATAATGTCCGGTTTCAAAATTCCTGGGCTTGCTCTGCTAGGACCTCTGGATGAAAAATAAGCAACCATGGGAGCAGACTTTACTCCAATTACAGTTCCTTTGAACACGATAGTAGCAGTAGGTGTTGATGACGAGTTTATATAGGCTTTGATCTTCATTCCCTCATCATAACTCACCTGCGTTGCTGGAAGAACATACATTCTAGGAAAGGTTATATAGCCTAATGTCTGCGGGTTCATGAGTATCATGGCAGCACCGCCCGCATCCTTCACTGTTTGGTCACTACCTCCCTCACACAACACTATTTTTCCTGTTACGTCACTGTTGTTCAGTGCTAGGGGACTGCACGATGCAGTGCCATTGATGCTGGGGTAAACAAGGGGCAATAACTCCGGTGGGAAATCGCTTGGCTGGAATAGGGACTGACCATCGAATGACTCCCCGTTTCCAAGTACTGCGGTTGCCATTATGCTTCTATCAATAGTACTTGCTCCCACCGTTAGAATCCATGGTGCCTCATTTGATAATGAAGCATTACGCGGGCCAGAGTTACCCGCGGCACAGCTGACAAAAATGCCCTTTTGCATTGCACCAAATGCTCCTAGGGCAATGACGTCAGAATAGAAAGGTAAAGATGGGCCCCCGAGGGAGAGAGAAAGCACGTCCACTCCATCCTCAACCGCAGTGTCCATTGCTGCCAATATTGCGCTCTCGGGACAACCCCCGGTGCACACTTTGTACATGGCTAAATGAGCGCGAGGCGCCATGCCAACCGCTGTGCCATTGGCCTGGCCGAACAAATTGGCACCTTCCACGAAGTTCCCGGCAGCCGTGCTCGAGGTGTGTGTGCCATGACCACCCTTGTCGAGCGGTGGCTCGGGTGTCGGTCCACTGAGGAAGTTCCTCGCACCGATGAGCTTGTTATTACATGATATACCGCTTTCACACTTGCCTTTCCACTTTGGAGGAGGAGGGTCCATTCCTTCGTCGCTAAATGAGGGATGGTTCGGGGTTATTCCGGTGTCCAAAACTCCAATTATGACACCCTTCCCATAATTTGAGGCATTCCAAAACCCTAAATTCTGGTGTAAACCCAAGAAGTTAGGGCTATGAGTTGTATGTAGAGGCAGTACTTTCTGGGGCCAAGCCGATACAAACCCATCCTTCTTTTCCATGGCTTTCACCTCCTCTGGTGACAGTCTTGCCGCGAAACCAGTGATCACGTTATGATACGAGTGAACCATTCGTGACGAGGGTTCATTCGAGCTTGTCGTGCTAGCTGGCAAGAATGACTGATACCAGCTCTCCAAGTCTTCTGATTGAGAAAAAACTAGGCCTTCGGGCAGGTTTAGGAGAACAATGTATGTTTCTAAATTGCTTTGCTCATTTGCATCAAGTGGGGTCATTGGAGATGGAGATCCCTTCAAAAACAATGACGTATGGGCCATGATAGGATAGAAATTAAACATGCAAATGAGAGTGAGTGTGAAAATGAAAGCCATGTTTGGCAATATTTCACACCTCTTGTTCGCCATGATAGTAAAAGAAATAGATAATGCTAGTGCTCTGTATACCTACACCAACACCTCACACACATATATATATATGTAGAGAGAGTATTGTTTGTGTTGGTTTTTACGATGGCCGGCCTATGCAAAGTTTCATAGTTATGGTTGGAGACATGAGTGAAGTGTGGTCGTGATGTATATATAAAAAAAATAACAAGCGGACGATTTTTTTTGGGTATATACTTAGTTGTACTCCCTAATCTGTTCTGTTAAAAACAAAAATGGCGGTTAATCTTGAGCTATTTGAAATTTTGTTTTGGGATTTTGCAGACTCCTCGGTCCATTAGCTGTGGTGCCAACTGTTCTATCTTGTTATGTTTACAAAATGAGTTTGTCGTTTATGCTTCACAACTGTCATTGGAAATAGAAGAACAGCTTATTCAAACAAAATTTTAGATAAATAGTTAATCTTAACCTAGGAAAAGGTCTACCAGAGAAGGAAGGTACTCTGGACCCAATCTTGTAGTTTTCTAAACCAGTATTTTTATCTGTAAATGTGTCTGACTTGAATTAATCCACTGCAACATGTGTTAGGAATCCCACAAGTGACCAGTCCTGAGTACTACGTTTAGGTTAGCCCAATGTAACATTAAGCTTTTAAACGCATGGTATGTCATGCGGCATTTTAGGAAGTGATAAATGAAATTAATGTAAAATAATATAAAAATTAAGATGAAATAAATAATCTTATATATCATTAAAGATAAATATTCCTCAACAATGTTTTAACTTTTCAAAATTAAAGACAAACAATTGACAGGAATATTATGTTTATCATATAACCATAAACTCTCATTTAAATCATAATTTTAAAATTTCAAGACAAGACTTCTAAGACTCTTGTGCAATAAGCAAAACCCTGTCAAGTGAGTTCCGGAAAATCTTTGTTCTTTTAGACTACTTAAAAATATTGGAGTGAGCACAACCGTCCAATAAAAAATATGCTATAGATTCATAAATACAGTAAGATAGAATATTGGATGCGTCTTTATAATTTTAAGAGCATTTGTTATTGACATAAAAAAAGTACCAATTATAATAAAAATTAGGGTAAAGTACAGCCATAACCCCTTAGGTTTGGCAAAAGAACATTCAGAGAAAACTTATCTGTTTTTTTAGACAAAGACACCACCTGAAGGTTCAAAAATGAACAAAGACACTCTTTTACATAAAAAATTGACCAAATTACCCTTTAACCATTTATGAGACTTTTTTAACTTTACAATTTAATAAATTGGACCAATCTACCCTCATGAATAATTTATGCATAAAAAAAAAAACTTTATATTGTTCACTTTTTTTTTTTTTTTTTAAATGTTCCAATTTCTTAAAAATGTAGACGTCTAAAATGATTTTTTGATTCAATACATATATTTCAAATGAATTATATTTTGTTATTACTTCTTTTCTTTTTCTTTTTTATTTTTAAATTAAGATACTTAATTCTTTCATCTAAAAAAATTAAACCAATCTCTTTTCCTTAAAAATAAAAAATATGGTACCAGTATAACTTTATGCATCTTAAATAATATATCAAATATTATGCATTTTCCAATATAAAAGAAAATAGGTACCATCTTAACTTTATGCATGCCTTTGTTTTTTTGTTTGTTTTTTTTTTTTTTTTTTCCCTTTGTTTTATTATTATTATTTCTTTTATATTGGAAAATGCATAATATTTGATATATAATATAAGATGCATAAAGTTATACTGGTACCATATTTTTATTTTTAAGGAAAAGAGATTGGTTTAATTTTTTTAGATGAAAGAATTAAGAATCTGAATTTAAAAATAAAAAAGAAAAAGAAAAGAAGTAATAACAAAAATATAATTTATTTGAAATATATGTATTAGATCAAAAAATCATTTTAGATATTTACATTTTTAAGAAGTTGGGTGGGACATTTATAAAGTAAATAACAAAAAAAAAAAAGTCTACATTTTTTTTTTTCTTTTATGCATAAATTGTTCATGGGAGTAGATTGGTACAATTTATTAAATTGTAAAGTTAAAAAAGTCTCATAAACGGTCAAAGGGTAATTTGGTCAATTTTTCATGTAAAGGGGTGTCTTTGTCCATTTTTGAACCTTCAGGAGGTGTCTTTGTTCAAAAACTAGATAAATTTCCTCTGAGTGTCCTTTTGCCAAATCTTAGGGGGTGTGACTGCACTTTACTCTAAAAATTATTAATTGAGTGATAATATAAACACCCAACACAATCAAAATCCAAACAACAACCTCTAAACTCAAAACTCAAAGTAAATAAATTAATCATCGACATGTATACGATACACACCAACGAATTTTCGATCATTCTTCGGCAGACCGCTAACCCTGACCCCCAACTAATTTTCAAAATAATTTCTTTCAACTGACATCCACTTCTTCATATTTTCATTCGATTATATGTTGAGCGCACACAATCCTTTTATAAATATTCCATCATTAAAACAACTTTCACAAAATAAAAATTTGTACCATAATATAACCAACCATGAGAGAATACACATTGTCAACTAAAATTTTCATCCCATAGCACACGAATATTAATCTTAATCAAATACTACTAAAGTACTCTTTTTTGTCTACACATTACCTCTTCTATGTAACAATAGTAAACAATTGCATTAGAAAACCCAATTGCATGAGATTTGGAGTTCAACGATGCAATACATAGATAAACTACGATTTAGGAAAGAAAAACAAAAGTAAAAATACAAACAAATAAATAACCATCATATATGTATACCAGGAAAGCTCTCATATGGTCCAAAATAATGAATTTTTCAACGTACCAAAACTCAATTAGTTAATTATACTTTATTACTTTATCAAACTTAATCATAATTAATAATGTTAACTTTAATAGTCAATTTACCATAGTTAGCCAATACTTTTATTCAATCTCTCTCTTCCTTAATTTCTTTCATCTTCCTTACAATCTCAACCACTACCGTCATATCCACACCATCACAGATATCATCTTCACCACTATAACCACAACACAACTACCATTTTCATTCTACAACATATGAGAATTAAAAAACAAAAAATATATAAATTTAAAAATTAATATAAATCAAAAATATTATTTTTTATACATATAAAATAAATAAGTGATTTTATGATGTCTAAAGGTCTTCCTGATGTTATATTGTAATTATAAAATTAATGGGAGGGTAAAGTAAAGAATTTTTTTAAAAAAAAAAAAAAAAAAGAAAGAAAAAGAAGCAAAAGTTGAACAAGTTCCATACTATTTGAGTCTCATGATTATGTTTCCCGTGTGTAACCTTGTTGTGGGGAAAACAAAAGAAATGAGATGAAGAAGGGTTCTTATTAAATATATATTCAGATTCAGGATACATTGTTGTCTCTACCCTATATATTTGTTTTTTCTCACTCCTTTCTTCCTTTTCACTAGTGTAGAAAATGGCAGATGCCGTAAAAATTGATTCATGTGTCGATATCAAAACTATAAAAAAATCATCTTGAATAGGCAACGAATCTGACTTGTGTTATACAATAAATTGCGTATTAAAGTTAGCATTATTAACTATGGTTAAGTCTAATAAAATAATAAAGTGTAATTGAATAATTGAATTTTGGTCCGTTGAAAATTCTATTATTTTAAACCGCATGACATATAGAAATACTTGTGTTCAATAGTTGATCCGATTTTAGAGAATAAATATGGTAGTTGTGTTGTTGCTGTAGTGGTGAAGATGGTGGTTGTGATGGTGTGGATATGGTGGTACTGGTTGAGATTGCAAGGATGATGGAAGAGATTATGGAGAGAGAGATTGAATAAATGTATTAACTAATTATAGTAAATTAACTATAGTTAGGTCTGATAAAATAATAAAGTGTAATTTTTCTAATTGTGGATATGGTGGTACTGGTTAAGATTGCAAGGATGATGGAAGAGATTATGGAGAGAGAGATTGAATAAATGTATTGACTAATTATGGTAAATTAACTATCGTTAGGTCTGATAAAATAATAAAGTGTAATTTTTCTAATTGTGGATATGGCGGTACTGGTTAAGATTGTAAGGACCATGGAAGAGATTATGGAGAGAGAGATTGAATAAAGATATTGACTAATTATGGTAAATTAATTATAGTTAGGTCTGATAAAATAATAAAGTGTAATTTTCCTAATTGACTTTCGGTCCATTGAAAAGTCCGTTATTATGAACCGTATGAGAGTCCTGTATATATATATACTTTAATCAATTCAGAACACTTCTTTCTTTCTTTTTATTTTTATTTTTTTAATTACCCAAAAAACAATAGAGATGAACATCACTTGAATAATCCATTAACCGAAAAGGAGGAGCTATACAACCCATTACTAGTGGAAGACTGAACTTGGCATGACCATTACTAGCTTTAGAAGTTTTCTCCATTGCTAGCTACTATTTCAGGGCTTTAGTACACAATATATATATATATATATATATATATATATCGTTCTTTGATGAAAACATAAAATTAATTAATTAATTAATCCATCGAACAAAAAAGTGGAAGACTGAATTTGGGCATAAATTCCAAGTCACAATAGTTTGTTGGTTACAATGGCATGAGTCCATACCAACAGCTCCTTAGATCTCAGTAAGCAAACCTCATATTGAAGACAAACACCTCCCAATTGATTCAGATATGACATTTTATGCAACCAATTTGGTGATGTCTAACATATAATTGATTATCTAACCAACGTGCTGATTGATACGAGAAGATATGAATTATAGAACTCAGGATCCTCAAGTCAAAAAGAGAATTAGTACATTATTTCGAGGAAGTCCACTTGCATTAACAATTCAAGTGACGATGTTGTTGTTCCTTAATTAATATACGTATAACAGCAAGTTAATTATTCAAATGTTGCGGTTTCCTAATCAGATTGATTGGCCAGAAAACTTCAGAGAGACGTTTCACATCACAAATTCACAATGCTCAAACAAATTATTATGCTGCTTGTGTTTGCCAGAACCACTTCTACCTTTTCACTCCAATTTAACCGTCATCGGACTTCTAACAACACGCGTAGCAGAAACCCATTGCAAAAATGGTTGAACAATTTTGGGGGTGTCACCTCGGACAGTTGATCGAGTAAATGTCACACTGTATGTCATCTGCTGGTTGACTTCAGTGAATTCGAGCTTAGTGGGGTTGACAGTCACATAAACACCCGGAGGTGAAACAATGTCAACAGTGTAGAATGAATTAGCCTCACCCACATTTGTCACTGTCCTCGTGTATGTATTAGCATTAGAACCGAGCACAACTGAAAATGAAGGATAATTGAGCTGTGCTTCCGGTATACTTGGCTCATCAGAGCAGTTCACTGTGCGTTGTAAGATGATTCCAACCTGTTTGTCTGTGTAACCCAAACCACATAAGTAAGGTATGTAATCATCCGGTTTGAGATCATACACAAGTCCTGGATCAGTCGCTTTTGATGGGTTCACATGGCCTGCCCCGGTTGCGAAGACGTCAGCTGGAAGCATTCTTTCATCCACAATGGGCTTGTTATCGAGGTTATAGTGATCAGCAGTAGTCATGATCGCGGACTTAATGGCAGCCGGTGACCAATCTGGGTGTGCACTTTTCAGCAACGCCGCGATGCCAGTGAGATGAGGACAAGCCATTGATGTGCCAGAGATGATGTTAAATGTGGATGTTGTGTTGGTATTGTCAACAGAGTATGGCCATGCAGCTAGAATGCTCACACCGGGACCAATAATGTCCGGTTTCAAAATTCCAGGGCTTGCCAAGCTAGGACCTCTGGATGAAAAATATACGACCATAGGAGCAGACTTTACTCCAATTACAGTTCCTTTGAACAAGATGGTAGCAGTAGGGTTTGCCGATGAGTTTATATAAGCTTTGATCTTCATTCCCGCGTCGTAACTCACATATGTTGCTGGAAGAACAAACTTAGCGGGAAACGTACTATAGCCAATCATCTGGTCGTTCATGACTATCATGGCAGCACCGCCCGCATCCTTCACTGTTTGGTCACTTCCTCTCTCACACAACACTATTTTTCCTGTTACATCAGTGTTGTTCAGTGCTAGGGGACTGCACGATGCAGTGCCATTGATGCTGGGGTAAACAAGGGGCAATAACTCCGATGTGAAATTGCTTGGCTGTAATAGTGACTCGCCGTCGAATGTCTCATTGTTTCCAAGTACTGCTGTTGCCATTATGCTTCTGTCAATAGTACTTGCTCCGACTGTTAGAATCCATGGTGCCTCATTTGATAATGAAGCATTAAACGGACCAGAATTACCGGCGGCACAGCTGACAAAAATGCCCTTTTTCATTGCACCAAATGCTCCTAGGGCAATGTTGTCAGAATAGAAAGGTAAAGATTCTCCCCCGAGGGAGAGAGAAAGCACGTCCACTCCATCCTCGACAGCAGTGTCCATTGCTGCCAATATTGCACCGTCGGGACAACCGAAGCCGGTGCATACTTTGTAGATGGCTAAATGAGCAAGAGGCGCCATGCCAACCGCAGTGCCATTGTCCTGGCCGAACAGATTGGCACCTTCCACGATGTTCCCTGCAGCGGTGCTCGTGGTGTGTGTGCCGTGACCATCGTTGTCGCGCGGCGGCTCAGGTGTCGTTCGATTAAGGAAATTCCTGGCACCGATGAGCTTGTTATTACATGATATCCCAGTTTCACACCTGCCTTTCCATTTAGGAGGAGGAGGAGCCATTCCCTTGTCGCTAAATGAGGGATGGTTCGGGGTGATTCCGGTGTCCAAAACTCCGATTATGACACCCTTCCCATAATTGGAGTCATTCCAAAATCCTAAATTCTGGTGCAGACCCAAGAAGTTTGGGCTATGAGTTGTGTGTAGTGGCAGTACTTTCTGGGGCCAAGCCGATACAAACCCATCCTTCTTTTCCATGGCTTTCACCTCCTCTGGTGACAATCTAGCCGCGAAACCAATGATCACGTTACGATATGTGTGAACCATCCGTGACGAGGGCTCATTCGAGCTAGCTGGCAAGAAGGACTGATACCAGCTCTCCAAGTCTTCTGATCGAGAAAAATCTACGCCTTCGGGCAGCTTTAGGTGAACAATGTATGTTTCTAAATTGCTTTGCTCATTGGCATCATTCTCTTCCGAAGAGAAATATCCTGCTTCATTAGCCATGGTGGGATAGAAATTAAAAATGCAAATGAGAGTGAGTGTGACAATGAAAACCATGTTTGGCAACAATTCACTCCTCTTGTTCGCCATTATTGTAAAAGAAATAGAAAATGCTAATGCCTTCTATAACTACACCAACAACACACACTTATACACAGAGAGAGTACTCTTTGAGTTGGTTTTCACGATGGGCCGGCCTCTGCAAGGTTTTTTAGATATGGCTGGAGACATAAGTGTAGCATCGTCGTGATGTACATATAAAATGACAAGTGGACACTTGAGAAGAGATAAAGAAATGGTTTTTTTGGGTGTGTACCTGTTTTTTGGGTCTTGGGACATAGTAGTAATCGCTAATCTGTTGTGTTATGAACAAAACGGCGGTTTATATTAAGCTAGCCATTAGCTGTGTTGCCAACTGTCCTATTTTGTTACGTTTACAAAGTGATCGAGTTTGTTATATTGTGTCATTCTTTAATAATGTTTCATTCTTGTAAAGTGTGTTTTTTTGTGACATAAAATGACGATCTTCATTAAAAATATATTATAGGAAAAATTACATATAAATGGAGTCAAAGTTCCATATTTACTTAGAGGCTGAGTCAAAGTTCCATATTTCTCTAAAATGGATTGCTGAGGTGGCACATGGTTTTTTACTGTTTAGAAATTGTGGTGCCTAAAATACCCTTCCGCGAAGGTATTACTTTTTCTTCGAAGGTACTACTTTTTTGAACTGAAGGTACTACTTTTTGGTGTCCAGGTACCATGTTTTTTAAACACCCGCGAAGGTACTACTTTTTCTTCGAAAGTATTACTTTTTTGAACTGAAGGTACTACTTTTTTGTTAGGGAAGGGCATTTTAGGCACCACAATTTTCTAAACAGTAAAAAATCATGTGCCACCTCAGCAATCCATTTTAGAGAAATATGGAACTTTGACTCAGTCTCTAAGTAAATATGAAACTTTAACTCCATTTATATGTAATTTTCCCTATATTATATATATATAGCTCCATTGCTTCGATGTACGTAAAATATATATACTTTTTTTTTATTTTTATATTTTGGTGTTTGCAAAGGACTGGGTCAAGGTTGAGATTGAGTCCTTCGGGCGGAACGTATAAAATAACTTGTCGAATGAGTAAGTTTTTTAGTCAATTTTTTTTATTTTTATTTTTTATTTATTTATTTTTTTTTTTTGTAAATATATTACGACAACCAAATATCAGAAAATAAAAAAATATTTTACATCCAAATAAACTGAGCTAAGTAGTGTAATGTTTTCTATGCTTTGTGAATGTAATGGGTATGAATATATATATATATTAAAGTTATAAAGTTTTTTTTTATAAAAAAAAAAAGCAAGTGGGCCCCACTAATGTATTAAGAACACTACAAAGGGCATAAAGCCATTTCACAGACCAATCTCTCTCTCTCTGTGTCTCTGTCCAGAAGCTTCCCTTCCCTTTCTTTTCTTTTTCTTTTCCAATTTCAAGCTTTGATTCCTCTTCCTATACTTGGAATTTTTGGGTGCTATTTGTAGCAAATCAAAGAGCACGGCGAGCTCTACGTGTGAGTACCAACAATTTCAGTTTTGGTGCACTCTAGGGAGTTCGAAATTCTAGGGCTTTTGAGCTCAAATTGGGAGTTTTCATCAATTTGAGGTAGGGGTGTTCTAATCTACAATTTCTTGGCATTTGGTGAATTTTTCCCTTTAAATTTGATCCTAAGCATGCTAAATTTTAATTACTTAGCTTGTTGTTATTATAGTTATGTGTAATTACAATGATAATTGTATTCTATGTGTTATTTAAGTTCATATACATGTCTATTTTCATTACGGTAAATGAGCATGCTTAGTGTTTGATGTGTTGTATGTTTCATGATTATTTATTTATTTATTGTCTTGAAGAAAAATGGGTGCTATGGTTATAAATAAATAAATAAAAGAAATGAATGTTTAGAAATTTTCATTAAATTGTGATGATGATGTAAACGGAAATGTGTGAAAACATATAGTTAAATTAATGATTTGAAGCATGAAGCATTCATGCATCCATTGGGAAAGAGAAAGGGGGAAAAATAATTGTTAGAACAAATAAAATTGTTTTGGGGAAAATATTTTCTAAAAGTGTTGCGAAAACCGGACGCCTAGGAGGCGCCTAGTGGTCCGTGATGTTGGTATAGTCTAGAAGGGAATGTAGTTGAGTTAACTAGGCCGGATGCGACGCCTTGGAGGTGCCCTGTGGTAGTGGATAGTTAACCAACCTTCCTTTCGTAACGCCATGGAGGTGCCTTAGGTCGGACTACACTAACGGTTTGGTTGTTGAAACGGAATTGTTTCGAAAATGGGGAGTGACATTTGTATAACATTGCACTTCATCACATCGTGGTAAATTTGTGATTGGTTGATATTTGTTATATACTTGTTATTGTAGTTGAGAATGTGTGTTTTCCGATGGCATGATCCCGTTCACTTTTTATCTATTCATTGTATGGATTCACGGGGACATAAGAAGTGTGTCTTAGACACTTCCTACTGAGCTTGTGCTCACCCCCTTATTTTTAACATTTTTTCAGGATATGGAAAAGAGGTGGCGGACGACGGTCCACCACAGGTTTAGATGAGCTTGAAGACCCATTCTATTTTGTTATCTTTTGTATTAGACTCTAGTATTATGTAAATGTAATATTAACTACCTTGTGATACTTTAGTTTAATTAGTATAATGTTGTAAGCTATGGACTTTTAATTCTAGCTACATTTTATGGACTGTAATTTGATATAACTTAAGTGGGTTCCATGTTTGGATGAGATGGAGGAACGGGACTTTTGTATGTAGGTAACCATTTTGGAAATGTAATATAATATCTGAATTGTGCATTGGGACATGATAAGTTAGATTTAAGGCCCAGTGAGGCCAATGCAATTATTTTTTGTATTTCAACAGGTTGTTGAGGGACATTTTCTGCGAAGGTCATGCCAAAATTTTTATTGATTTTTATTATTATTTTGGTATCTTTTCGGGTCGTTACAAATTTGGTATCAGAGCGATAGTTCGAATACCATTAGAACGACGGGTAGAAGCCTACCTAGGATTGCATGAGGAGTTGAGTTATTTGCTTACTTGTTTATTTGTTTACGTGATTGCATGCTTATATGTTTATGTGTTAAGGTGTTTAATTATTTGAAAGGCATGCTTAATTGTTTAAATGCTTATATCATTATGTGTTAAGTGGTTAATGTTGTTGTATATTATTATGATTATGTTTATCCTTAGTTGGGTATTTTGGAAGTATGGAAGGTGTTTATGTGTTTCCATTCTTGTCAACTTATTCGTGTGTGGACTCCGTTCTCGTGCGTATTTTAGTGTCATCGTAATTGATCCGTTTCCTTTTCTTATAGCTTCATGGCAACACGAAGGGATCCCGGGGAAAGTTCTAGTTCCAATCCCGTGGAAAGGGATCAGGAGCAAGTTGAGGAAGATATCTTATTACGTGATTTGGTCCCACCAAGAGAGGGACAAGCGAGGGGGACCGTTGATCCACTCTTTCAGATAAATAGGGAGCAGTTGAGGTTAGCCGTTCAGGAGGCTATTTTTGATGCATATCGACTGACAGGTGCGTCATCGTCACAGTTTGTGCCACCACCGGCACCACCACCACCACCTCCAAAGAAAAATGAGTTAGAAGATACTCTTTACCACATTGCAAAGTTTGTGAAATTGATGCCAACTTTGTTTAAGGGCGGTCTAGATCCGCTTGTTGCGGATAGTTTCATGGATAGGGTGGAGAAGCATATTAATGCCATGAATTTGGCAACGAACAAGTTAAAGATTGCATTGGCTACTTACAATTTTGTGGGCGATGCTGAGATTTGGTAGAAGACCGTTTCTCACACCCATAATCTGGATACTATGACATATGCTTGTAACGACCCTAGCTGATGCCAAAATTTAAAAAAAAAATCGGCATAACCTCCCCTAAAAATGGGCCTTCAACAACCTGTCCCAATACACAAAACACATAAAATCATCTAGCATCCCATTCATCCGTTCATTATACATTAACATAGTTCCTTTCATGGTGGAACATCCACACACTAATTAATCTAAATTATCATAATTACAGTCCCAAAATACAAGATTAATATTTAAAGTCCCTGTCTTACAACGTTACATGATACAATTGTATGGAAACATATACCATAATTCCACTAGTTTCATTTACATCAAACAAAAGATAAGTTCGTTCTTAAGTTACAAGACCATGAATACTAACTTAGTTACATTTCCACAACTACGAATATACATAGAACGGCCAAAATACAAAATAGCAAATAACCTTCTAACAATTTTCAAGCTTGAGGTGGATTGTCGTCCACTAGTTCATTTCCAAGACCTGAAAAAAATAATATAAATAGTAGGGTGAGCATAAATCTCAGCAGGTGACACTTAAGACACACATCTTGTGTCCTTGTGAATCCAAACAAAGCATAGGCCAATGGGAAATGGGGATCATACAATGTCGGAGAATAATACAGCATAACGATTCAATGTCAAGTATATCCAATGTAATGGTATGAGATGCAATGCATGCTAGTGTCGCTCCCCATTTTTATAATCCAAAACATCATTTCCAAACTGTTAATACAGCCCACCCTTTGGTAGCCCCGCCGCGACACGAGAGGAGGATTGACTAGTGTCTCTGACCCTTGGTAACCCCGCGGTGTCATTATAGGGCCCAGCTAGCTCAACCACGCTAGGGCGACTCCCTAGTCCCCTCTAGGCTATATTAACCTCTGGCCCGTTGGTAACCCCGCAGCGACCGGGTTTCGCATAAAACCATTTCATCAAAAACACTTCCCTGAAATTCCCCATATTTATTTCAAGAACAATTTCTCCCATTTCATGCAAACCCAATGGTATGTGCATGTATATATGTTCCATACATTCAATGTCATGACATTTAAAATTCTACACCATAAAATTAAACATTCAACATGTTCAACATCTCCCAAGTAATTATTAACACATTAAGATATAACAAAATACATTTAAACATGCTTTACACATAAAACAACTCACATTCAAATACATGAATTTCTCTAGACAACATTTAAAATAATCATTGATACAATTAACTTCTAATAAAGCATGTTTGGCACAACAAATGATTATAACTCACAATGGAACAAGAAGGTAGTGGATTAAGGTGCCCCTACCTCAAATTTGCACAAAATCCTTAAAATGGGTCTTGAATTTTGAACTCCAAGAAGGGCACCAAATCTGGAATTGTTCGTATGGATGCGTAGAGCTCGTCGTGGGCTTCGTTTTGCCTCAAACGGCACCTAAATCTGCCAAGAGATGAGAGAGAAATTAAGCCTTGAAGCTTGAAACCATAAAAAGAAAAAAAAAAAAGCCCAGAGAGCTTCTGGAATGAGAGAGAAACTGATACGCAGAGAAGAAGAAATAAGTCATTATATTGGCTTATAAATCATGTGAGGCCCCACAGGTGAATAACATTTTATTTAACTTTAACATAAATATATATATATATATATATATATATATATATATATATATATATAAAGTTAAAAACATTACATTCTCCCTAACTTTAAAAGATTTCGTCCCCGAAATCAAGACATACCTAGAGAAGAAAACAACTCTGGATACTTAGAGTGAACCTCCTGTTCGAGCTCCCAAGTAGCCTCCTCGACTCCGTGGTGTCTCCAAAGGACTTTCACCATTGGTATCGTTTTGTTCCTCAACACCTTCTGTTGTGTGTCAAGGATCTGAATTGGTCCTTCCTCGTAGGAAACATCCTCATCAATGTCTACATCAACCCAACTCAAAATGTGAGATGGATCTGCCTCGTACTTCTGTAAGATTGATACATGGAAAACATTGTGGACCCTATCCAACTGTGGTGGCAAAACAAGTCTGTAGGCAACCTCTCCTACACGGTCCAAAATCTCAAATGGTCCAATGAATCGTGGAGACAACTTGCCACTTTTCCCGAATCTCATCAATCCCTTCCGTGGAGAAACCCGAAGAAAAACGTGGTCTCCCACCTCAAAGGATAACGACCATCTCCGCTTATCCGCATAACTCTTCTGTCGGCTCTGGGCTGTAAGTAACCTCTGTCTTATCAACTTAATCTTCTCAGTAGTCTCGAGTACAATGTCAGGTCCTAAGGCGGCTGTCTCGCCTACCTCAGTCCAACAAACAGGAGATCTACAAGGTCTACCATACAACGCCTCAAATGGAGCCATCTGAATGCTCGCCTGATAACTGTTGTTGTAGGCAAATTCAATAAGTTGAAGGTGATCCTCCCAACTACCACCCAAGTCAAGCACATATGCCCGAAGCATATCCTCCAAAATCTGGATAGTACGCTCCGACTGACCGTCAATCTGTGGATGGAATGCCGTACTCAGGTGCAACGCTGAGCCAAACGCTGTTTGAAGTCCTTCCCAAAACTTTGAAGTGAACTTAGCATCCCTATCTGAAACAATGGTTACTGGAACTCCATGCAACCTTACAATCTCCTTCACATAAAGAACACCAAGCTTCTCTGCATCATCTGTTGCCTTAATAGGCAAAAAGTGAGCTGTCTTGGTCAATCTTTCAATGATGACCCATATGGACTCATTGCCCCTTCGTGACCTTGGAAGACCTGTCGCAAAATCCATAGCAATATGCTCCCATTTCCATTGCGCTACAGGTAATGGTTACAACAAACTGGCTGGTCTCTGATGCTCGGCCTTCACCTGCTGATAGGTAAGGCATCTAGCCACAAACTGTGCAACATCTTTTTTCATCCCGTTCTACCAATACTGACGTCTCAAATTGTGATACATCTTGGTACCACCTGGATGAACTGCAAAACGGGAAGTGTGAAACTCCCGTAAGACATCCTCACGACAAACAGTAGGAACCACTAACAAACCCCTGAATCTGTATACAAAGCCCAATTTTTCACTATCTCACCACTGGAGATCAAAGCGTGAATGGCATCTAAATCCGGGTCCTGTCTCTGTAACTCAATCACTCGTACAACAAGAGTAGGCTGAGCCATAAGACTAAACAAGAATGTCGGCTCGCTGTCAACATCATCATCAAAACAATACAATCCCATCTCTGCCAAATCCTTAAGCATCTTCCACTTCCGAATAACCAGATAGGCCAAAGTTCCACGAGATTTTCGGCTTAAGGCATCTGCTACCACATTTGCCTTGCCCGGATGATACTGCAAGTCAAAATTATAATCTTCCAAGAATTCAACCCATCTTCTCTGTCTATTGTTTAAGTCCTTTTGGGAGAAAAGGTACTTGAGACTAGTATGATCCGAGTACACCTCGAATCTTTCACCATACAAGTAGTGTCTCCAACACTTCAAAGCAAACACAACTGCCGCCAACTCCAAATCATGAGTAGGGTAGTTGTACTCGTGAGTCTTCAACTGTCGAGACCCATAAGCCACTACTCTACCATCCTGCATCAACACACACCCTAAACCATCACGTGAAGCATCATAATAGATCACATAACCCAAGCCACGCTCATGTATCACCAACACTGGAGCCGTAGTCAATCTTGTCTTCAATTCCTGGAAAGATGACTCACAGGCTTCATTCCATGCAAACTTAATCCCTTTCTGGGTTAAACGGGTCATAGACGCTGCCAAACGGGAGAAATCTTTCACAAATCTCCGGTAGTAACCCGCTAGACCAAGAAAACTACGGATCTCAAACACATTCTTGGGTTGCTCTCAATTCAAAACAGCTTCAATCTTTGATGGATCAACTGACACTCCGCCTTCTGAAACAACATGTCCCAAAAACTTCACCTCTTGTAGCCAAAACTCACATTTCTCATAGTTGGCATACAACCGGTGCTCCCGCAAAATCTGTAAAACAATACTTAAATGGATCTCGTGTTCCTCCCGAGATCGTGAATACACAAGAATGTCATCCACGAAAATTACCACAAACTAGTCCAAGTAATCGTGAAAGACGCGGTTCATTAAGTCCATGAATGCCGCTGGAGCATTAGTCAAGCCAAAAGGCATAACAAGGAACTCATAGTGTCCATACCGTGTACGAAATGCTATCTTCGGGATATCCTCATCCCTAACCCGCAACTGATAATAGCCAGACCTCAAGTCAATCTTGGAGAAACAACTGGCTCCCCTCAACTGATCAAATAAATCATCTATCCTTGGCAAAGGATACTTGTTCTTAATGGTGGCGCGATTCAACTTCCGATAAACAATGCACAACCTCAAAGAACCATCTTTCTTCTTAGCAAACAAGACCGGTGTGCCCCATAGTGACACACTCGGTCGGATGAAACCTTTCATCCTCAAATCATCAAGCTGTCTTTTTAATTCCTCCAATTCAACTGGTGCCATACGATACGGTGCCATAGAAATCGGCGCGGTACCTGGCATTAACTCAATAGAGAACTCCACTTCTCGGTGTGGAGGCAACTCTGTCAAATCCTCCGGAAACACATCCAGAAAATCACGAACAACTGCCGGATAATATTCTTCCACAACATCATCCTCTTCGGCTATAAGGGTAGCCAAAAAGTAATCACCACGACTCCGTCCACGAATTCCATAAAACGATGAAATGTGGGAATCACTCCGATCTCCCACGAAAAAGAAACAGTCTCCCTCGGGAGTACAAACTGTAACCCTTCCTCTGAAACAGTCGATCGTGGCATGAAAGGAAGCTAACCAATCCATCCCGAGAATGACATCAAAGCTAGTCATTTCTAGGAGGATAAGGTCAAACACAAAAGTCCTCCCGGCTATCACAATGGAACAGTCCCTCACGACTCGGCTCAAAGACACTGAAACTCCAACTGGCGTATCAACACACAACACTCGATCCATAAAACTGACCTCTAACCCAGATGCAAGTGCAAATGATGATGAAATGAAAGAATGAAATGCACCAAAATCAAACAAAACATGGGCCCAATAACCAAACACTGGAAATATACCTCGGAGAACTGAAGATCCAGGAGATGCATCAGTTGGTGCAAGGGCAAAGACACGCCCCTGCGGTGCCTGTGCCTGTGCCTGTGAACTACTAATCTGAACACCAGACTGTTGTGCCGACACAGTAGGAGTATCCCTCATAGCTGGTCGTGAACCCTGAGAAGACAAGGCAGGCTGTGGTGGTGGCGGCAGTGTGATAAGCGCCGAATATTATATATTCAAGCGCCCTAAATTGCATTAGTAAAGTCCGTTGTATGTTAATTTATGTAGATTATCTTCATTTTTATGTTTTTATGCATTTTCAGGTCCATTTGCCAAAAAAGGAGCAAAATCAAGGCTTTGTGGAGTTTTGGCCATCAAAAGGCACAATTCTGAATTTCTGGCAACAGTGGAGTCAGGAGTTTGCTCACCATTTTGACGTTGTAAACTCGAGAACTGGACTTCCATTATAAAATGGCATATTTAGAGCTCTGAATCAGCTTTCCAAATCTTCAAGAAGTTCGTCATTCGGAGCTTGGACCAGAGAGTTATGGCCTTGTTACCAGAGGTACGCAGAACTGCCTGGCAGCAATGAAATTCTGCCTTGATCTTCATTTTCGACCAATCATCCTTGAGAATTGGATCTCCACCAAAACATGAAGTTTTTAGAGCTCTGAATTAGCTTTCCAAATCTTCAAACGGTTCATCATTTGGAGTTTAGAGCACAAAGTTATGGCCGTTTTACCAAAGTAGGTCCGGGATGAGCAAACCAAGCATAGGGCATTCTGGCCAATTTTCGAGTGCTCGAGGCCTAATTTCGAGTGCTCGAAATTAGGGCAGATTGCTTCACGAGATCAGCAGTGGAGTTAGGACTTTGCTAGCCATTTTGACCCAGAAAGCTCGAGAACTGGACTTCCATCATAACATGAAAGATTTAGAGCTCTGAATTAGCTTTCTAAATCTTCAAACGGTTCATCATTCGGAGCTCGGAGCAGAGAGTCATGGCCTTGTTACCAGAGGTGCGCAGAACTGCCTGGCAGCACTGAAGTACTGCCTTTCTCCCCATTTTCGACCAACCAGACTTGAGATTTGGGTCTTCATCAAAACTTGAAGTTTTTAAAGCTCTGAATCATCTCTCCAAATCTTTAAACGGTTTGTCATTCGGAGTTCGGAGCGCAAAGTTATGGCTGTTTAACCAAAGTAGGTCTGGGCGGAGCAAGTGAAGCATGGGCATTTTTACACTAAATTCGAGCGCTCGAGGCCTTGCTTAGAGTGCTCGAATTTGGGGCAAAATTGCCTTCGGGAATTCTCATTTTGGCAGCCACTTGTGCATTGGTTTCCTCATTTTCTACTTACTTCTTTATGAGGTGGTTGGGGATGTTTTTTTTGGAGGAGAGAGAGAGCTTTGTTGAAGGAGATAAGGCAAGGAAGGCCACACATATCATTATCCTATATTCTACAAGATAGAAGAGAGAGAAGAGAGCAAGAAGAAGAGGGTTCTTGGAGCAAAAGGAAGGGAGCTCGAAAATGGAGGAAAAGGGCAAGCTTCTTCCTTCTTCTAGCTCACTCATGGGTAACTAAACCTCATCTAGGGAGGTGATGAAGCCTCCCCTTTTGTTCATGTTCTAGATTAGGTTCTATTTTGGGGATTATAATGTATAAACTTTGGTCTTTTCATAGTTTAAGAGCTTATTACTTCTTGTAATGAATATTCATGTTTAAATGATTGATGTGAGTTATTTAGCTTGTCTTGATGATTCTTACATTAGTCTTATTGCTTTTATTTTCATAGTGACAATGAAGATATTAACTATGAATGGTTTTCAAGGCATGTTGATTTTGAAACTTGATATTCCATTGCTTAGGTACCTCCTTTGATGGATTATGCTTGATTCTTACCTTCATGTGCTTCATCATTTGATTGAATGCTTGATGGTCTTTTGCTTAAGTTAATGTATTTGATACTACACCCTAGTCTAGGTAGTCCAAATGTGTTGTCTTTTGATAGACCATTCTTGTTTTGATTAAGTGAACTTCTTGATGATTATTAAGCAACGGAGTTGCTTCATATTTCTTGACCATTGCATATATGCTATTTATCCCCAAATTTAGACCTAATCTAGCATGTATTTAGGGCGTAGGTGGATTCACTTCTCTAGTTTCCCCTTTTATTATCTCTAACTCTCATTTACTAACACTATTATTTTATGCACTTTGAATTCCTAGTTTAGTGACCATAAAACAAACCCTCTATGAACACCCCTTATCACTCTAAAATGACTTTAGACACTTAGGTTGCCTTAAGACTAGCGCAGTCCCAGTGGTTCGACTTACCCGACCAATAGCCCTATTTTACAATGATTCGTGCTATTGCGAAGGTTGATGTATAGTTGATCAACCGATCAATTTTTGGCGCCGTTGCCGGGGACTGCAAACGGTTTAGCGACCAAAGTTCTAGGGTTAATTTTAGTTTGAGTGTGAATATTGTGTCTTGTGAATACTCCTTGTGTATTTTTGATCATCTTCGTGTTTGTGAGATTCTAGGGACTCGAAACTCGCCGTGGGAACGCTAGCAAATTGTAAGTCTAGAGGCCCCCAGGTAAGTCTCGTGACTTCTAGTTTCGAATTGTGGATATTGTGCATGTGTTAAGCTTAGAAGTAGTTAAATTGCAAGCCCTTGTCGAGGCTATTTCAATTGTTTTATATTTTGTGTTCAAGCATCGGTCCTTGTCGTGGCCATTTACATTTTCTGTCTTGATAATTGAGGAGAAAGGGAACATCGTATGTGGAGTTGTGGTTGATGAATTGCTTTGTTGAGTATATGCTTTGTTGTTGATGTTCGGTCGTAGGTCACTTTCCTTACCCACAATCGATTCTCCCATTGATATTAACTCTCTTGAAAGAACTCTTAGACAGAACCTTAGGGAACCCACTCTTATAAGGGACCTTGGAACTGAATTCAATATAATGGGGGATAACGTAGGAAATCCGGGGAATGAAAGGGCTGAAATTCCTAATATCGAGCCAATGACTCTTAGAGATCATTTCATCCCTACCACCTATGCTTCTCCATCTTGCATAGTGATGCCAAACATCGATGCAGCTCAATATGAGATCAAGTCTAGTACCATTCAAATGCTTCCATCATTTCATGGCTTTGATAATGAAGATCCATATAAGCATCTTGATGAGTTCCTTGAAATCTGTTCGACCATCCGGTTGAGAGGTTTTCCGGACAATGCACTTCATCTCCATCTTTTCCCATTCTCCCTAAAGGATAGGGCAAAATATTGGTTGAACTCCCTCGCTCCCAACTCTATTACTTCTTGGGCTCAATTGCAACAAGAATTTCTTAAGAAGTATTATCCGGTGAGTAAAACCAACCAAATGAGGCGTTCCATTCTAAGCTTTTCTCAAGTTGATGGAGAACAACTCCACGAGACTTGGGAAAGGTTACAAGATCTTCTTCGGAAGTGTCCTCATCATTTGATCCCAAAATGGCAATTAGTGCAAGCTTTCTATGCCGGCTTGACCGACACCCATAGATTCATGGTTGACTCTTCTTGTGGTGGGATGTTCATGTCCAAGAATGCGGATGAGGCTTGGACCTTACTTGAGAATTTGAGTGAAAATTCACTTCAACACAATTCTTGTAGGGCCCCGACCTCAACCACTCCAAAGAACACCAATCCTTGTCAACAAAAATCAATAAGGGAGGAATCATCTCAAGTGGATGCCATTGCTCATAAATTCTACCAATTGATGGCACCACATCTTCCCCCTTCATTGTCTCAAAATTTGGCAAGTTCGGTTTGTGCCTCATGTAATAGTCCATTTCATCTCTCGGAAGATTGCCCCACACCGGAGCAATTTCCTAGTCCCAACCAAGAGCAAGCTAATGCCATGTTCTCGCGGCCCGGGAACAATCCATATTCCAACACCTACAATCCGGGTTGGCGAGACCATCCGAATTTTTCATGGAGGCAACAAGCCCCACAAAATTCCCAACTTCAAAATCAAGGGCCTCAAAATCAGCCCTCTTCTCAATATCAAGGTAGGCCTTTCCAAGCCTCTTCAAGCTACCAACCTCCATACAATCCAAATGTCTCTACTCAACCTCCTGTGAATCCAATTGATGAGATAGTGGCTGCAAACAAGCAAATGATGGAATCATTAAATGTGCAAATGATGGAATCATTAAACAAGCAAATCATAGATTCCAACAAGCATCTCTTGACATCCTTGCAACCTACTCTCCAAATGGTTCACTCCCATACTCAATCCATAGCTAGGCTCGAAAATCAAATGGGACAAATAGCTAACCAAGTGAACCAACTTCTTCAAAAAGACAAGGGTAAGCTTCTCGCTCAACCATTTGAAAATCCTAGAGGAATGCATGTGATTGATGAAACCCCTCCTCCGAGTGGGCCGACTCATGAACAAGTTCAAGCTATCACCACCCTTCGGAGTGGTAGAGTGGTTGACAACAAGGTTGATGGAGACACAAGTGAGAAAAACCCTCTGTTGAAAAATCCAAATTCAAGCTCTTCAAATCCAAATCCAAGTTCTTCTTGTCCAAATACCATTCACGGAAGTCCCACGCATGTCACCCCAAATGTGGAAACTACTTATGAGCCAAAAGCTCCGTTCCCTCAACGTCTTCAAGAGTCGACACATTTTGGGAATAAGAATTGCAAAATTCAAGACATGTGGGAGGTCTTTAGGCAAGTAAAGATCAATCTTCCTCTCTTGGATGCTATCAAGCAAATTCCTCCCTATGCAAAATTCCTTAAGGATTTGTGCACTCAAAAGCGCACTTCCAGAAGTCATTTACCAAAGAAAGTGAGGTTAACCGAAAATGTTAGTGCGATCATTCAGCACAGCACTCCTCCGAAGTATAAGGATCCGGGTGCCCCCACAATCTCTTGTGTCATTGGTGACAACAAAATCGAGAGGGCCCTCCTTGACTTAGGAGCTAGTGTGAATTTGATTCCATATTCGGTTTACCTACAACTTGGTTTGGGAGATCTAAAGCCAACTCCGATAGTGTTGCAATTTGCTGATCGATCTATTAAGCAACCACGGGGAATTATTGAAGATGTGATCATAAAAGTGGACAAATTCTACTTCCCGGTAGACTTCGTGGTTCTTGATACGGAACCAGTCCATGATCCAAGAAAACACATTCCCATAATTCTCGGACGTCCTTTTCTAGCTACAGCTAATGCTTCCATTAACTGTAGATCCGGATTGATGGATATCTCTTTTGGGAATATGAATGTTAAGCTCAATATCTTCAATGCTGTGCAACTTCCTTCAGATGACAATGAGTGTTTTGAAATCACTATTGCTGATGAACACATTCAAAATCCAATCCCACCTCCTTCAACGGAGGATCCCCTACATGCTTGCTTGGTCCCTTTTGATTTTGAGGATTTTGGTGTGGACAAATCCATTCGGGAAGTCAACTCCTTGCTTGATATTCCATCACCATTTTCCTCTCCTTTATGGGAAGCACCAAATCCATCTCTATCGTGGGATTGTCCATCTCCTTCCATTTCTTCACCGGAGTTACCTCAACATTTTGAGGGTGAACCACCGGACAAAGGTAAGGAGAATGTTGACAAGTTGCTGAAAATTCTTCCAATCATTCCAGCCCAATCTAGAATCATTGTCCATGATACTCAACCTGTGAACAAACCATTTGAGTACAATGAGGTATATGACTTGGAGATTGCAAATATGGAAGGTCATGATCCTACCATTGTTAGTCAAAACAATGACATTCAACGAGCCTCCATAATCTCGAACAAGCAACACCTTTGCTTAAATCTGAAAATAAAAGAAGTGAGATTAAAAGCGATGCTCAAATCCTCTAAGGCCAAACTTGTTTCTCTTCGGAAGGATCAATATCCCTCACCATTCATTGATCTAAGTTTGAGACCATATGAAGGAGGCAAGTTGCATATGGAGCGTTAAGGATCCATCTCTCCAATGGATCCTGATCCTGGTTCGTCTAGCTATCGACATTAAATTTAGCAAAGCAAGGGAAGAAATTCTTTCGATGTTCCAAGCTTCCCTACCTTCTCAAATTGCTCGTGCCTTGAAATTTTCTGGGAAATGGTTTAGAAAAGCCAAAAATTTGATTTTTCTGAAATGATCTTCAGTTGTGTTCCGCAATTTTAGACTGGCCTCTTAGACCTTCTCAGCTCTAATTTTCATTCCCGGAAATTTCCATCGCTTTCGAGCAAGTTCATAGGATCTTTGGCATGCAACTCATGTGCACAACCTCTCATTTTCAACGCATTGTTGGATCATGGTTCCCCAAAATTTTCCATGCATTGGAGATGAAATGCAAAGTTTGAAAATTTTTCATCTAGGCATTAGAAATGTTGAGCAATTCGACAATTTTTCCAAAAATTTTCCATCCATGCAGTGGAATGGACTGAATTTGCAAATTTTAAAATTTTTTCCATGCTTTAGAGATAAAGTGCTAAGTTTCAAAAATTTTGCATCCATGCATTGGATTGGAATTCTCTTGCAAGGCTTCAAAAATTTTCCCTACATTAAAATTCATTGCATGCATTCTTTCATTGCATGCATTCTTTCATCTCCAAGCCACTGAATTTCCATGCATGGACTCCATTTTGAACAACTTCCATTTCCATGTTGCTCACATTCCATATTCCATTGCAACAAATTCAACTTCTATGGTGCTCACTGTCTTGCATGTTTTCCCTTTCACTCATTGCTTCAGTCCTCACAGCCGAGCTCACCCCCTAGCCTACTGAGCCAATTTCGTGCCCTCCAAATCCCATTCAGATTACTCCAAATTACCACACCAATTTTGCATGCTCACTGCCCAAGTTTGGATTGCTCCAAACTTCTCCACCATCATTCCGAGGTTGCTGCTTGTATTTAGAGCACTCTAATTCCATTTTAGAGTGCTCTAAATGTGAACCAATCTCATCCCAAGCTACTGCCTTCATTTAGAGCACTCTAGCTCCCATTTGGAGTGCTCTAAATGTGAACCACCATCCCTCTCGGCCTCACACCATTCAACCACCATCAACCTCACTTCACCACCCTCATCTTATCCCACCATGCATGCAACCCATAACTCACCACCATCAACCCCCCAACCTTCCTCATCTCCTCTCCTCGGCTGCCAACCCCTCTCCTCCACCAACTTCACAACCCAACCACCCTCAACCTCACCACCCCATGCAAACCCACCTTCACCTCCTCCACCTTTTTCCCCACTCTCCTCTAACCCAAGCACCATCATCAACCTCTCATCCACATCTTCCATTAACCACAAATAATGGGCCTTGTGTTCTCCATTGTTGGGTAAGTGTCTACCCTCTTTTTCTTTCAATTTTTGATCAATGGAGGATGGGATTGCTTGTGTGAAGGATTTGTGATTGTTTGGGAGTTGTGTATTGCATTTGCAGGGCCAAATTTTTGGATTTTCTCATCTCTAATCAACCTTTGGCCCTCTTCCTTTTTGTCTTGCACACCACGTGTTTGACGAATTGCCTAAGCCAACTTTATCTCTCTAAATGCACGGCTTTTGGCATTGTTTTGTTTTCCATTTTACACTTATGACTCATGTGTGCCAATTTGTATTTTGTATGGATTTTTACCTTACAATCACATTCGTCTTAGTGTTTTCATTTCTGTTTTGATTTTTTTTCTTAAGAGACCTATGCTTTCACCTGTGTACATTAGTTCTGTCTTGATAGGTCTTCATGTCCAAGTTTGGGGGACGCCGTTGCGCACTCACATGGCTGAACATCTACGTCGTCGTCACTCCACTTGGTATTATTGTTCTTTTACCCTCTTTGCGCTTATTTTGATTTACTTGTCTTCTCACATTGAGGACAATGTGACATTCAAGTTTGGGGGTGCATTTATGTATTTTTGGTTTTACATTTTTGCTAAGCAATGATAATGGAATTTGAAACCTGTTGGAGATGAAAGCATATGTTTAAAACTTTGTGTATAGAAGCAGCTGATATTTTTGAAAATAAAGAAAATTTGAGTTGAAATGATCATGTAGATTCAAATTAGTCTGTATAAATGTCTCAATTAAATTCTCGCTGGATTTGACACTCTTTTAAGCTTCACAATGCACAGATGCACATTGGAAACTTAACTGTGAGGCATGCAACTTGATTGACCTTGACCTTGCCCTAGTTAATCTGATTTGATGAACCTAATGGATGAATACTTTTGGCATGAATCTAAAAAAAAAAAAAAAAAAAAAAAAAAAAAAAACTTAGAAAGAAAGAAAATAATGATCAGTTGACGTTCGTAGCCTTTCCAACTCGAGTTATTAAGCCCTAGGAGTGTCTCTACACTTAGCACCCTAAAACCGTCTGGTTTGGGAGTTGTTGGCCTAACGCTTGCTACAGGGGTTGGTTAGAAAGCTTAAGGGACTTAAACATTGCACGGTCATTCAAAAAAATAAACTGGTAATAAACATGGTTCGTTGGAGTTCGTAGCCTTTCCAACTTGAGCTATTAAGCCCTATGAAGTGTCTCTACACTTAACACCCTAAAGCCATCTGGTTTGGGAGTTGTTGGCCTAACGCTTGCTACAAGGGTTGGTTAGAAAGCTTAAGGGACTTCAGCATTGCACAACCATTCTATGTTTCGCTTGAGTTACAATAAATTGTCAACAAGCAACAAAAGTTGTCTTGTAAATAAAATCATGCCTTAGGGACCTCATTTAAAGGGGAATTCAATGATTTGAAAACTTGCGCTTTGGAATTGGAAAAGAAAGTAAAAGCCGCATGTTGAGAATCTAATTCACTTTCACTGAAGCTAGAGTTGATTTCCATTCAAGAGATGATAATTGAGTTATTTATATAGACTTTGATGTTGATGCATGTATGTGGAAATGTATTTAGCCAATTTTTGTATCAACGCTTCATATATGCAAGGTAGTCTTCCCAATGACCCCATCTCCAGCTCTTTTTCTATTTCAAGTTATTTTTTGAGCAATGTATATATCTTATTTTACCATGGATGATATTTTTGCAGTAGCAAGCCCATGGTTGTCTTTTCATTAAATTTTTCATTGTAGTTCTGCTAAGGGACTAGCAAAATGTAAGTTTGGGGGTGTGATAAGCGCCGAATATTATATATTCAAGCGCCCTAAATTGCATTAGTAAAGTCCGTTGTATGTTAATTTATGTAGATTATCTTCATTTCTATGTTTTTATGCATTTTCAGGTCCATTTGCCAAAAAAGGAGCAAAATCAAGGCTTTGTGGAGTTTTGGCCATCAAAAGGCACAATTCTGAATTTCTGGCAGCAGTGGAGTCAGGAGTTTGCTCACCATTTTGACCTTGTAAACTCGAGAACTGGACTTCCATTATAAAATGGCATATTTAGAGCTCTAAATCAGCTTTCCAAATCTTCAAGAAGTTCGTCATTCGGAGCTTGGACCAGAGAGTTATGGCCTTGTTACCAGAGGTGAGCAGAACTGCCTGGCAGCAATGAAATTCTGCCTTGATCTTCATTTTCGACCAATCATCCTTGAGAATTGGATCTCCACCAAAACATGAAGTTTTTAGAACTCTGAATTAGCTTTCCAAATCTTCAAACGGTTCATCATTTGGAGTTTAGAGCACAAAGTTATGGTCGTTTTACCAAAGTAGGTCCGGGATGAGCAAACCAAGCATAGGGCATTCTGGCCAATTTTCGAGTGCTCGAGGCCTAATTTCGAGTGCTCGAAATTAGGGCAGATTGCTTCACGAGATCAGCAGTGGAGTTAGGACTTTGCTAGCCATTTTGACCCAGAAAGCTCGAGAACTGGACTTCCATCATAACATGAAAGATTTAGAGCTCTGAATTAGCTTTCTAAATCTTCAAACGGTTCATCATTCGGAGCTCGGAGCAGAGAGTTATGGCCTTGTTACCAGAGGTGCGCAGAACTGCCTGGCAGCACTGAAGTACTGCCTTTCTCCCCATTTTCGACCAACCAGACTTGAGATTTGGGTCTTCATCAAAACTTGAAGTTTTTAAAGCTCTGAATCAGCTCTCCAAATCTTTAAACGGTTTGTCATTCGGAGTTCGGAGCGCAAAGTTATGGCTGTTTAACCAAAGTAGGTCTGGGCGGAGCAAGTGAAGCATGGGCATTTTTACACTAAATTCGAGCGCTCGAGGCCTTGCTTAGAGTGCTCGAATTTGGGGCAGAATTGCCTTCGGGAATTCTCATTTTGGCAGCCACTTGTGCATTGGTTTCCTCATTTTCTACTTACTTCTTTATGAGGTGGTTGGGGATGTTTTTTTTGGAGGAGAGAGAGAGCTTTGTTGAAGGAGATAAGGCAAGGAAGGCCACACATATCATTATCCTATATTCTACAAGATAGAGGAGAGAGAAGAGAGCAAGAAGAAGAGGGTTCTTGGAGCAAAAGGAAGGGAGCTCGAAAATGGAGGAAAAGGGCAAGCTTCTTCCTTCTTCTAGCTCACTCATGGGTAACTAAACCTCATCTAGGGAGGTGATGAAGCCTCCCCTTTTGTTCATGTTCTAGATTAGGTTCTATTTTGGGGATTATAATGTATAAACTTTGGTCTTTTCATAGTTTAAGAGCTTATTACTTCTTGTAATGAATATTCATGTTTAAATGATTGATGTGAGTTATTTAGCTTGTCTTGATGATTCTTACATTAGTCTTATTGCTTTTATTTTCATAGTGACAATGAAGATATTAACTATGAATGGTTTTCAAGGCATGTTGATTTTGAAACTTGATATTCCATTGCTTAGGTACCTCCTTTGATGGATTATGCTTGATTCTTACCTTCATGTGCTTCATCATTTGATTGAATGCTTGATGGTCTTTTGCTTAAGTTAATGTATTTGATACTACACCCTAGTCTAGGTAGTCCAAATGTGTTGTCTTTTGATAGACCATTCTTGTTTTGATTAAGTGAACTTCTTGATGATTATTAAGCAACGGAGTTGCTTCATATTTCTTGACCATTGCATATATGCTATTTATCCCCAAATTTAGACCTAATCTAGCATGTATTTAGGGCGTAGGTGGATTCACTTCTCTAGTTTCCCCTTTTATTATCTCTAACTCTCATTTACTAACACTATTATTTTATGCACTTTGAATTCCTAGTTTAGTGACCATAAAACAAACCCTCTATGAACACCCCTTATCACTCTAAAATGACTTTAGACACTTAGGTTGCCTTAAGACTAGCGCAGTCCCAGTGGTTCGACTTACCCGACCAATAGCCCTATTTTACAATGATTCGTGCTATTGCGAAGGTTGATGTATAGTTGATCAACCGATCACAGTGGTCTGAAACCTGATTGAACCGTAGCCGACTGTAATGGCCTCTGCCGTGACCCTCTACCACTAGTGGTGCCTGCTCCCTGACTAGGACAGTCCCGAATCAAATGGCCCTACTGGCCACACCCATAACAAGCCTTCGGAGCTGAAGAAACTGAAGTCAATCTCATAGGACAACTGGACTTGTAATGCCTAGGCTGCTGACATTGAAAGCAAACAACTGCACTCCTATTAGACCCAGCTGGCAACGGAATGGTAGGAGCAGATCGTGCAGACTGCTGTCCCTGAAACTGAGATGGACCGCCCCTGTTCCTTTTCCAAGAAGATCCTTCTGAAGATGGCCCTGCACCCCTCTTTTGCTTCAACTGCTCTCTTCTTGCATCCTTCTCTTTATTATCAGCTTCCAGCATCAAAACCCTTTCCACTGCTTCAGAGTAAACCTTAATGAACTGTGCCGTGATCAACTGCCTCATCTGATCATTAAGAGCAGAAACAAACTTCCGAGTCTTGTTAACTTCATCTCTCACCATTTTTGGAGTAAAGCGAGAAAGTGAAGTGAACTTGTTTTCATATTCTGCCACTGACATGCTCCCTTGGATAAGGTTATGAAACTGGTCTTGTAACTCCCATCTTTTGGAAAGCGGAAAGTACTTTTCATAAAACAATTCCTTGAACTTGTCCCAACTCATCTCTTCTACCTTGTATCGGCTCGTAACCGACTTCCACCATAATTTAGCATCCTTAGCAAACTTATAAGTAGCTAGGATGATCTTCAAATGATCCTCTGTCACATCCATAGAAGTCAATTGAGTTTCAACTTGCTCCATGTAGTCATCTGCTATCATTGGATCCGCACCGCCCTCAAACATAACCTGCATCAGTTAAGAAAACCCTTTAATAATCTTGAGACACTTCTGAGCTGGCGTCTCCTCAACTTGAACTGTAGGTTGTGGTGCCGACTGCGACTGAGCAGCAATCGTTGCCCTCACGACATTTTGCAACAAACGATTAAACTCCAGTGCCACAGAACCTTCACCCACTTCTACGAGTGCTTCAACATTATCCCTCCTTGTGGGGACAGCTCTCAGGGGAATCAAGTCCCTAAGAAGTGTGTCCTCATCATTTAGCTCATCCGGATTGGAGCTGGAGCTCTCGCCAACATCACCCCTAGTCGGTCTAGGGCCAACTTCCCTGATTTCCTCACGCTGTGACATCGTTCTATAAAACAAAGGAAACAATTCAATAACGATAACACTAAGATCCAACCGTGAACAACCCAACGCAAAAACATACTGTACAAACATTTAGCATGTAATACTATGCAATGAACACATTAATGTAAGCATATAAACACATAAGCACGTAAGCAAGTAAACAGTTAAGCATGCTTTTTCACATAGCAAAACACTTTTCCAAACAAGGAAATAACAATGCAAATGACTTCCCAGACAACCCTAGGTAAGCCTCTACCCGTCGTCCTAATGGTATTCGAACCATCGCTCTGATACCAAATTTGTAACGACCCTAGCTGATGCCAAAATTTAAAAAAAAATCAGCATAACCTCCCCTAAAAATGGGCCTTCAACAACCTATCCCAATACACAAAACACATAAAATCATCTAGCATCCCATTCATCCGTTCATTATACCTTAACATAGTTCCTTTCATGGTGGAACATCCACACACCAATTAATCTAAATTATCATAATTACAGTCCCAAAATACAAGATTAATATTTAAAGTCCCTGTCTTACAACGTTATATGATACAATTGCATGAAAACATATACCATAATTCCACTAGTTTCATTTACATCAAACAAAAGATAAGTTCGTTCTTAAGTTACAAGACCATGAATACTAACTTAGTTACATTTCCACAACTACGAATATACATAGAACGGTCAAAATACAAAATAGCAAACAACCTTCTAACAATTTTCAAGCTTGAGGTAGATTGTCGTCCACTAGTTCATTTCCAAGACCTGAAAAAAATAATATAAATAGTAGGGTGAGCATAAAGCTCAGCAGGTGACACTTAAGACATACATCTTGTGTCCTTGTGAATCCAAACAAAGCATAGGCCAATGGGAAATGGGGATCATACAATGTCGGGGAATAATACAGCATAACGATTCAATGTCAAGTATATCCAATGCAATGGTATGAGATGCAATGCATACTAGTGTCGCTCCCCATTTTCATAATCCAAAACATCATTTCCAAACTGTTAATACAGCCCAGCCTTTGGTAGCCCCGCTTCGACACGAGAGGAGGATTGGCTAGGGTCCCTGACCCTTGGTAACCCCGCGGCATCATTATGGGGCCCAGCTAGCTCAACCACGCTAGGGCGACTCCCTAGTCCCCTCTAGGCTATATTAACCTCCGGCCCGTTGGTAACCCCGCAGCGACCGGGTTTCGCATAAAACCATTTCATCAAAAACACTTCCCTGAAATTCCCCATATTTATTTCAAGAACAATTTATCCCATTTCATGCAAACCCAATGGTATGTGCATGTATATATGTTCCATACATTCAATGTCATGGCATTTAAAATTCTACACCATAAAATTAAACATTCAACATGTTCAACATCTCCCAAGCAATTATTAACACATTAAGATATAACAAAATACATTTAAGCATGCTTTACACATAAAACAACTCACATTCAAATACATGAATTTCTCTAGACAACATTAAAAATAATCATTGATACAATTAACTTCTAATTAAGCATGCTTGGCACAACAAATGATTATAACTCACAATGGAACAAGAAGGTAGTGGATTAAGGTGCCCCTACCTCAAATTTGCACAAAATCCTTAAAATGGGTCTTGAATTTCGAACTCTAAAAAGGGCACCAAATCTGGAATTGTTCGTATGGATGCGTAGAGCTTGTCATGGGCTTCGTTTTGCCTCAAACGGCACCTAAATCCGCCAAGAGATGAGAGAGAATTTAAGCCTTGAAGCTTGAAACCGTAAAAAGGGAAAAAAAAAAAAAAAAAAAAAAAAGCCCAGAGAGCTTCTGGAATGAGAGAGAAACTAATACGCAGAGAAGAAGAAATAAGTCATTATATTGGCTTATAAATCATGTGGGCCCCATAGGTGAATAACATTTTATTTAACTTTAACATATATATATATAAAGTTAAAAACATTACAATGCTACTTTCAAGAAGTTGTACTCTGAGAAGTATTTTTCGGCGCCTAAGCGAAGGGAACTAAAGAATGAGTTTGATGGGTTGAAGCAAGGAAACATGACAGTTACAGAGTATGAAAACAAGCTTACATCACTTTTGAGGTTTGCACCAGGAATTGCTAATGATGAAGAAGGAAAGATAGAGAAATTTGTTGATGGCCTTGATCTTACCATTAGGCCAATTGTAGTTGCTTCAGAACCGACAGAGTATGCAAAAACAGTGTGAAAGGCTTTAGTGGTTGAGGCTGAGAGCAAGGACAACAAGGCTATCAGGGAGTCTTACAAGCACAACAGGGGTATGAGTACTTTCTCCGAGGGTCAATCAAGTAAGAAGCAGAAGCATGAGCAGTCAGGGTTCAGGGGACAGCAGCCAGTCAGATTTGCACCCATAGCTTCAGTGTCCATGGGGTCTTCTAGACCAAATGTTACTTGTTTCAGATGCGGGCAGTTGGGATATTACAAGTCCCAATGCACTCAGACTCAGGTAGCTCAGGTGATTTGTTTCAAGTATGGGCAGCCAGGGCATCACAAGTCCCAGTGTACTCAGATTCAGGTGGCGTCTGGTAGATGTTTCGGGTGTGGCCAGCAGGGGCATAGGGTGAAAGATTGTCCACAGCGGGGCAGTGGTTTGGGCAGAGGTGGAGGTTCACAGCAGAGGCAGATGTAGTCTGCCACAGTTCAGTCAGGGTTTCGACCACCACCACCACCTCAGCCGTCTCAGCCAGCTATGTCAGCCCAGAGTTCTCGACCTGGTAGGGGAGCTTCTTCGAGTGCACCTACTCAGCAGTCTGGCTATCAGGCAGGTAGTTCTCAGGGGCAGAGGACCTAGGGTCGCGTGTTTGCACTCACTCCAGCCGAGTCACCATCCAGTCCTTCAGTTGTCAGGGGTATGTTTCTTGTGTCCCATTCTTGGGCTCGTGTATTGTTTGATTCTGGTGCTTCTTATTCATTCATTGCTTCATCATTTGCACGGGTATTGGGTTTGGAAGTCAATCAGTTAAACAGACCGCTTTGTGTTGACACGCCTATCGGGGGTTCAGTTGCTCTTAGTAGAGTTTGCAGGAGTTGTTCCATCACAATTGCTGGACGTGTTCTTGAGTTTGATCTCATCCTTCTCGAGATAACAGGATTTGACATCATTCTTGGGATGGACTGGTTGTCATCCTTCAGAGCTGTCATTGATTCTTTCAGGAGCAGAGTTTCAGTGTGTACCCCGGATGGGGATTGTTTCTGTTTTGTGGGAGATCGGTGTGATCCTCTCACTCATTCATTTTATGGTGTTAGGGGTCAAGATTGGCAGACGTTCTTCTTGGCTAGTCTTCTCGCCGATGATGACGTTGAGTTTTACGGGGTTGATTATCCAGCGATTGTGCGTGACTTTCTAGATGTGTTTCCAGAGGACTTGACTGAGTTGCCTCCACACCGAGAGGTGGAATTTACTATTGATTTGATGCCTGGTACCGCGCCAATCTCTATGGCACCGTATTGTATGGCACTGATTGAATTAGAAGAATTGAAGAAGCAACTTGATGATTTGAGAGTGAAAGGCTTTATACGACCGAGTGTGTCACTGTAGGGTGCACCGGTCTTATTCGCTAAGAAGAAAAATGGTTCTTTGAGGTTGTGCATTGATTACCGAAAGTTGAATCATGCCACCATCAAGAACAAGTATCCTTTATCAAGGATAGATGATTTATTTGATCAGTTGAGGGGAGCCAGTTGTTTTTCAAAGATTGACTTGAGGTCAGGCTATTATCAGTTACGGGTTAGAGAGAAGGATATTCCAAAGACCGCGTTCCATACACGGTATGGACATTACGAGTTTCTTGTTATGCCTTTTGGTTTAACCAATGCGCCGGCGGCATTCATGGATTTAATGAACCGTGTCTTCCACAATTACTTGGATCAGTTTGTGGTAGTTTTCGTGGATGATATTCTTGTGTATTCATGGACTCGGGAGGAGCACGAGGTCCATTTGGGTATAGTGTTATAGATTCTACGGGAGCACCGTTTGTACGCCAAGTATGAAAAGTGTGAGTTTTGGCTACAAGAGGTGAAATTTTTGGGACATGTTGTCTTGGAAGGTGGGGTTTCAGTTGATCCTTCAAAAATAGAGGCAATTTTGAGTTGGGATCAACCCAAAAATGTCTTTGAGATTCGGAGTTTCCTTGGCCTAGAAGGATTTTTCCCGTTTGGCAGTTCCTATGACCAGATTGACCAGGAAAGGGATCAAGTTTGCATGGAATGAGGCCTGTGAGTCATCCTTTCAAGAGTTGAAAACAAGGTTGACTACGGCTCCGGTGTTGGTGATACTTGAGCGTGGTTTGGGTTATGTGATCTATTATGACGCCTCACGTGATGGTTTGGGTTGTGTACTGATGCAAGATGATAGAGTAGTGGCTTATGGGTCTTGACAGTTGAAGACTCACGAGCTTAACTACCCTACTCATGACTTAGAGTTAGCGGCAGTTGTATTTGCTTTAAAGTGTTGGAGACACTATTTGTATGGTGAGAGATTTGAGGTGTTCTCGGACCACAAGAGTCTCAAGTACCTTTTCTCCCAAAAGGACTTGAACAACAGACAGAGGCGATGGGTTGAATTCTTAGAAGACTACAACTTTGGTTTGCAGTATCATTCTAGCAAGGCAAATGTGGTAGCTGATGCTTTAAGCCAGAAATCTCATGGGACTTTGGCTAGTTTAGCCATTCAAAAATGGAAGATGCCGGAAGATTTGGCTGAAATGGGATTGTATTGCTTTGAGGATGATGATGGCAGTGAGTCAGCATTCTTGTTTAGTCTCGTAGCTCAACCCACTCTTGTTAGACTGGTGATTGAGTCACAGAGACATGATTCAGATTTGGATGCCATTTACACTTTGATCTCCAGTGGTGAGACCGTGAAGGATTGGACCTTACATACAGATGGAGGTCTACAGTTTAAGGGTTTGTTGGTTGTTCCTACAGTTTGTCGTAAGGACGTCTTACGGGAGTTTCATACTTCTCGCTTTGCAGTTCATCCGGGTGGTACCAAAATGTATCATAATCTGAGACGTCAGTATTGGTGGAATGGAATGAAGAAGGATGTTGCATAGTTTGTAACTAAGTGCTTTACCTGTCAGCAGGTGAAAGCCGAGCACCAGAGACCAGCTGGTTTATTGCAGCCGTTGCCGGTAGCACAGTGGAAATGGGAGGAGATTGCAATTGATTTTGTGACAAGTCTTCCTAGGTTACGGAGGGCAAATGAAGCCGTATGGGTCATTATCGATAGATTGACCAAGACGGCTCACTTCTTGCCTATTAAGGCAACAGATGACGTAGAGGCACTTTGTGTACTTTATGTGAAAGAGATTGTGAGATTACACGGAGTTCCAGTGGCTATTGTGTCGGATAGGGATGCTAAGTTCACCTCGAAGTTCTGGAAAGGACTTCAAGCAGTGTTTGGCTCAGCGTTGCACCTTAGTACTGCATTTCATCCATAGACGGACGGCCAGTCGGAGCGTACCATCTAGATCTTGGAGGATATGCTTCGAGCCTGTGTACTTGACTTGGGTGGTAGTTGGGAGGATCACCTTCCACTTTTTGAGTTTGCCTACAACAACAGTTATCAGGCGAGTATTCAAATGGCACCATTTGAGGCATTGTATGGTAGACCTTGTAGGTCTCCTGTCTGTTGGACTGAGGTGGGCGAGACAGCCGCCGTAGGACCCGACATTGTACTCGAGACTACCGAGAAGATTAAGCTGATCAGATAGAGATTGCTTACAGCTCAGAGTCGACATAAGAGTTATGCAGATAGGCTGAGACGACCGCTATCCTTTGAGGTGGGAGACCATGTTTTTCTTCGGGTTTCTCCAAGGAAAGGGTTGATGAGGTTCGGGAAGAGTGGCAAGTTGTCGCAACGATTTATTGGACCTTTTGAGATTTTGGACCGCGTAGGAGAGGTTGCCTATAAACTAGCATTGCCACCACAAATGGACAGGGTTCATAATGTCTTTCATGTGTCGATGCTACGGAAGTACGAGCCAGATCCGTCTCACATTTTAAGTTGGGTTGATGTGGACATTGATGAGGATGTTTCCTACGAGGAGGGACCAATTCAGATCCTTGACACACAACAGAAGGTGTTGAGGAAAAAGACGATACCGTTGGTAGAGGTTCTTTGGAGGTATCATGGAGTTGAGGAAGCTATTTGGGAGCTCGAACAGGAGGTTCACTCCAAGTATCCAGAGTTGTTTTCTCCCTCAGGTATGGCTTGATTTCGGGGATGAAATCTTTTAAAGTTAGAGAGAATGTAATGGGTATGAATATATATATATATATTAAAGTTATAAAGTTTTTTTTTTAAAAAAAAAAAAAGAGCAAGTGGGCCCCACTAATGTATTAAAAACACCACAAAGGGCATAAAGCCATTTCACAGACCAATTTCTCTCTCTCTCTGCGTCTCTGTCCAGAAGCTTCCCTTTCTTTTCTTTTCTTTTTCTTTTCCAATTTCAAGCTTTGATTCCTCCTCCCATACTTGGAATTTTTGGGTGCTATTTGTAGCAAATCGAAGAGCACGGCGAGCTCTACGTGTAAGTACCAACAATTTCAATTTTGGTGCACTCTAGGGAGTTCGAAATTCTAAGGCTTTTGGGCTCAAATTGGGGGTTTTCATCAATTTGAGGTAGGAGTGTTCTAATTTACAATTTCTTGGCCTTTGGTGAATTTTTCCCCTTAAATTTGATCCTAAGCATGCTAAATTTTAATTACTTAGCTTGTTGTTGTTATAGTTATGTGTAATTACAATGATAATTGTATTCTATGTGTTATTTAAGTTCATATACATGTCTATTTTCATTACGGTAAATGAGCATACTTAGTGTTGTATGTCCATGATTATTTATTTATTTATTGTCTTGAAGAAAAATGGGTGCTATGGTTATAAATAAATAAATAAAAGAAATGAATGTTTAGAAATTTTCATTAAATTGTGATGATGATGTAAACGGAAATGTGTGAAAACATATAGTTAAATTAATGATTTGAAGCATGAAGTATTCATGCATCCATTGGGAAAGAGAAAGGGGGAAAAATAATTGTTAGAACAAATAAAATTATTTTGGGGAAAATATTTTCTAAAAGTGTTACGAAAACCGGACGCCTAGGAGGCGCCTAGTGGTCCGTGATGTTGGTATAGTCTAGAAGGGAATGTAGTTGAGTTAACTAGGCCGAATGCGACGCCTTAGAGGTGCCTTGTGGTCGTGGATAGTTAACCAACCTTCCTTTCGTGACGCCATGGAGGTGCCTTGGGTCGGACTACACTAACGGTTTGGTTGTTGAAACGGAATTGTTTTGGAAATGGGAAGTGACATTTGCATAACATTGCACTTCAAGACATCGTGGTAAATTTGTGATTAGTTGATATTTGTTATATACTTGTTACTGTGGTTGAGAATGTGTGTTTTCCGATGGCATGATCCCGTTCACTTTTTATCTATTCATTGTATGAATTCACGGGGACATAAGAAGTGTGTCTTAGACACTTCCTACTGAGCTTATGCTTACCCCCTTATTTTTAACATTTTTTCAGGATATGGAAAAGAGGTGGCGGACAACGGTCCACCACAGATTTAGATGAGCTTGAAGACCCATTCTATTTTGTTATCTTTTGTATTAGACTCTAGTATTATGTAAATGTAATATTAACTACCTTGTGATACTTTAGTTTAATTAGTATAATGTTGTAAGTTATGGACTTTTAATTCTAGCTACATTTTATGGACTGTAATTTGATGTAACTTAAGTGGGTTCCATGTTTGGATGAGATGGAGGAATGGGACTTTTGTATGAATGTAACTATTTTGGGAATGTAATATAATATCTGAATTGTGCGTTGGGACATGATAAGTTAGATTTAAGGCCCAGTGAGGCCATTGCAATTTTTTTTTGTATTTCAACAGGTTGTTGAGGGACATTTTCTGCGGAGGTCATGCCAAAATTTTTATAGATTTTTATTATTATTTTGGTATCTTTTCGGGTCATTACAGTGAACAATAACAAAATTGTTCTCTTTCTAATATTTTCAACTTTTGATCAACTTTACAATCTAATCATATTCTTAGATTTGTAAAACTTGCATTCCATTTTCAATCGGTCTCAATTTCATGTCCATGATAACCATATCATACCATGCAAAATTTTTAAAGGTGACTGGAAGTTCTTAATTAGAGTATACTAAGAAGAAGATGTTTGTCCCTATTTTTGTGATTTTATTCTGGGAAAAGATTTAGATCATATTTTAGAAAATGTTTGTCCGATGCATGTGGAACAAGGACTGCATGCACTCAGCGGTGAATTATGAAATGTTTTAAGAGACTCAATACCACCTTCATTGACAAAAAAAACAGAGTGCCAAAGAATAAAGAAATCCTTTAAAACATAATATTATTCTAAAAGTCACAAGGTGGTATGCAACCCATTACCAAAAACATTCCAAATTCCTTTATGTAGCCTCCCTTAACTTTAGGATTTTCCTCCATATTGTTGGCTACTATTTCAGGGCTTTAGTACACCAAAAATAAAATTATTTTGTTTGGTAAAAAAATTCTCATTGAACCCAAAAGAAGAAGATTGAATTCAGCATAAACGTATTCCACACATTCCTAGCCATAATAGCTTGGTTCTGAGAGCGCAAGTCCCAATACCTCCTTTATATATCGGAAAAAAATACATTTATGTTATATTTGGTAGTATCGAATCGAAGTCATGAATTTGGAATTGAAATAAATTTAATTCAAAATTTATACTAAACATTTATGTTATGTTTGGTAGTATCGAATCTGAAGTATGAATTTGGTACCGCCAAACATGACATTTATGATATCAAATGAATCTTATAATGATACACAAATTATCTAATATTGTTAATCTAGTCCTCTTTTCTAGTGTTGAATTAATCTCTGGTTGGATTTATTATAGAACTCAGGATTTCAATTCAAACGAAAACTAATCTAGTGAGATATTAAGTGTGCCACTCATAGGTATTTATCTCACCTATTTGTAGAAGAAAGGTAACAAATTGATTTGAGGTATTTTATTGGATGAACATAACAATAAGGTGGTATAGCACTCAATATTCATCATTCAACTAATTGATAATGTCAACAAGATGAAATAAATAATCTTATATATCATTAAAGATAAATCTTCCTCAACAATGTTTCAACTTTTCAAAATTAAAGACAAACAATTGACAAGAATATTATGTTTATCATATAACCATAAATACTCTCTTAAATCATAATTTTAAAATTTCAAGACAGGTCTTCTAAGACTCCTTGTGCCAGCAGATTACCAATGGACTTGTCAAGCTTCCCGGAGAAAAGGAGAAACCTGGTGGGGACCAAGAGAAAGAAAGGACGGGGGCCGCTTGTGGGATTCACACATGAAAGATAAGCAAAACCCCCTATCAGGTAAGTTCAGAGAAATCTTCATTCTTTTTAGACTTAAAAAAAATAAAAATAAAAATAATAAAATAAAATGGGGTGATCACAATTGCCAGTAAAAAAAAACTGTTATAGATTTACAAATACAGTAAAATAGAATATTACATACGTCTTAATAATTGTAAGAACATTTGTTATGTACATAAATAAAGTACCAATTATAATAAAAAATTATTATTAGAGCAACAATATAAACACACAACACAATCAAAATCCAAACAACATCTAAATGCAATACTCAAAGTAAATAAATTAATCATGGACATGTATACCGCACACACCAACGGATTTTCGATCATTCTCCGACAGATCGCTGACCTCCAACTAATTTTCAAAATAATTTCTTTCAACCACATCCACTTCTTCATATTTTCATCCGATTATATATGTCGAGCACACACAATCTTTTATAAATATTCCACAATTAAAACAACTTTCACAAAATAAAAATTTGGACCATAATATAACCAAGCATGAGAGAATATACATTGTCAACTAAAATTTTCATCACACAGCACGTGGGTATTTATCTTAATCAAATACTACTAAAGTGGGTTAGAGATACTATCGATCTCTCTATAACTCAACTCAAGTACTCTTTTTTGTCTAAAAATTACCTCTTCTATATAACAATAGTAAACACGTGCATTAGAAAACTCAATTGCATGAGATTTGGAGATTAACAATACACTACATAGATAAATTACGATTATAGGTAAAAAAAACAAAAGTAAAAATACATACAAATAAATAATCATCATATATATATATATATGTGTGTGTGTGTGTATGTATGTATGTATATACACACTTAAATCAATTCAGAACACTAATGTTGATGATGGATTCTGCGCAACCCGGATTTGATCTAACTTCCTGGACAGAGAGAAGAAAAGGTGATCCTACAAGCACCGGTGTGTTATCGGTGGAGTAGGCTCCGACGAATAAGTCAGTGTGTGAACTAATCTCTTAAGAGAAATCAAGAACTTGAGTTAGGGTTTTTTGCGTACCTCCAAACGTTGATTACCCTGCCTTTTTTATAGGGCTTAGGTTAAGATGTCACGTAGAATTACCTTATTGTAATCTGTAGACTTAATCTTCGTCGTAATCTTTAATCCTTATCACAATCTTTAATCCTTATCGTAATCTGTAAAGCCTATCTCAATCTGTAATCCTTATCGTAATCTGCAGAGCCTATCTCAATAGTGCGTTAATTTAGCAATCTTCCCTTAATTATGGATATTTAAAGTATACATCCATCAGTTGCCCCCCGTTTCGGAGGATTGCTTGTTAAACCACCGGAACGTTAATTCCAAAATATCACACAATAATATATAGTTAGAATTGCAGAGCCTTGTCCATTAGCCTGACTTATATTGTCATTTCACGAATACAGTCGGGGGTCATAGTATCACATTGGCAGCTCGTATATGTGGCAAGCTCGTATATTTGTCGTATATTGGCAAGCTTGTATATTTGTCGTAGTGCCACATTGGCAGCTCGTATATGTGGCAAGCTGCCATGCTGGTAATCTACCGTTATGTGGCAAGTTGCCATGCCATGCTGCCGTGGCAAGCTGTCCTGCTGGCATGCTGCCGTTATTTGGCAGGTTGCCCTGCTGGCATGCTGCCTTTATTTGGCAAGCTGTTATGCTAGCATGCTGCCATTATTTGGCAAGCTACCCTACCAGCATACTGCCGTTATTTGGCAAGCTGCCCTGCTGACATGCTGCCTTTATTTAGCAAGCTGTCATGTTGGCATGTTGTCGTTGTTTGGCAAGCTGCCCTGCTGGCATGCTGCCTTTATTTGGCAGGCATGCTGCTTTTATTTGGCAAGCTGCCCTGCTGGCATGCTGTCTTTATTTGGCAAGCTGCCCTGCTGGCATGCTACCGTTATTTTATACTTGATTTTATTGACATCTTTAGTCGGCTCGTCCCTTTAATAAGGAAAGTAGATTAAGACGAGTTTCACGTAGCTCGTAATAAGATGAGTAGATGAATACGAGCTTCACTCAGCTCACCCCTTAACAGGGGAAGTAGATTACTATGAGCTTCACCCAGCTCACCTTTTAACGAGGGAAGTAGATTACTATGAGCTTCACTCATCGGGGAAGTAGATTACTATGAGCTTCACTCAGCTCACCTTTTAACGAGGGAAGTAGATTACTATGAGCTTCACCCATCTCACCCTTTAACAGGGGAAGTAGATTAATACGAGCTTCACCCAGGTCACCCTTTAACAGGGGAAGTAGATTAATACGAGCTTCACCCAGGTCACCCTTTAACAGGGGAAGTAGATTACTATGAGCTTCACTCAGCTCACCCTTTAACAAGGGAAGTAGTTAACCCCTCATCTTTTTACGAGGGAAGTAGATGAAGCTGGCCCTTCATTCTTTTAAGGGGGAAAGAGGTGTGGTCTTGACATGGGAGTCATCTCCTCTGATGGTTATCTCGGGATGTTGGCAAATCGTTGACACTTGTCGTACTTTTTAATGAAGTCAAGTGCATCTTTCTGCATGGTGGGCCAATAGTATCCTAGTCGGATGGCCTTGTTAGCAAGTGACCTACCCCTAGTATGGTTTCCACAAACTCCTAGGTGGATCTCCCTTAAAATGTAGTTAGCTTCCTTGCTAGAAACGCATCGTAAATACGGCATGGAGAAACTTCTCTTGTAGAGCACCCCTTTGATAAGCGTATACCTAGCTGCCCGCATCTTGACCTTTCGAGCTTCTGCTCGGTCTGTTGGTAGCACCCCATCCTTGATATATCTGATGATAGGATCTGCCCATTCCACACTCAATATCGCTTGTTGCACTTCAATTTGTCTCTCCTGAGATATAGATGGTTCTTCCAAATATTCCAGTGGTATATTCTTATTGATCTCAGGTTTAATGCAGTAGCTAGCCGGGCTAAAGTGTCTGCTTTCCCATTCTCTTCTCGTGGTATTTGATGAATTAAGAATCTTTGGAAGTGATTCTTTAATTCATTCACCTTTTGTAGGTAACTCTTCATCTTCTCGTCTCGTGCCTCATATTCCGCTTGAACTTGTCCAGCGACCAGCTCGGAGTCGGTGTACATATTTAATTGCTCAACCCCTAGGGCATTTGCCACTTTTAATCCTGCTATCAAGGCTTCGTACTCTGCTTTGTTGTTGGTTACTTTGAAACCAAAACGAAGTGCGTACTGTATACTTTCTGCCTCTGGGGAGACAAGAATAAGCCCGGCTCCGCTAACCTGAACATTAGATGACCCATCCACGAACAAGTCCCAGACTACTTCTGGGCCCATCTGCTCACTTAAACCTGGTTCTGTCAAAAATTGGGATTGTTTCTCCTCTTTTGGAGGGGTAAACTCAGCTAAGAAATCAGCCAACATCTGAGCCTTTACTGCTGTTCTTGGCTTATACTGAATGTCGAACTCTTCTAACTCTATTGACCACTTCATCAGTCGACCAGAGCTTTCTGGCTTGTGTAGGACCTGTCGAAGGGGTTGATCTGTTAGGACCACTATCGTATGCGCTTGAAAGTATGGTCTCAATTTCCTGGCGGACACAATTAAAGCAAAGGCCAACTGTTCCATCCTTGGATATCTTTCCTCTGCACCCCTAAGTGCTCTGCTCATGAAGTATACTGGCCTTTGGACCACTTCTTCTTCTCGTATCAGAGCTGAACTGACAGCTGTCGTGGAGACTGCAAGGTATATGTATAGTTCCTCTCCCGGTATGGTTCGAGACACTAGTGGGGGAGAACTAAGGTATTGCTTTAGTTCTTTGAATGCCTGCTTACACTCTGGGGTCCATTCCAACGCCTTCCTTAGCACACGAAAGAAAGGTAGACACCTGTCAGTTGACCGAGAGATTAGCCTACTCAAGGCAACAATCTTCCCTGTTAGTCATTGTAGATCCTTGGTTGATCTTGGCGATCTCATGTCAATGACTGCTCGGATCTTCTCTGGATTGGCCTCAATTCCTCTTCTGCTTACCATATATCCTAAGAACTTTCCTGAGGAAACCCCAAAGGCACACTTGCTGGGGTTGAGTTTCATCTTATGCCTCCTAAGTACCTCGAAGGTCTCCTGCAGGTCAGTCAAATGGTCTTCAGCTTTTAAGCTTTTCACCAACATGTCATCAACATATACCTCCATGTTTCTACCAATTTGAAGCTTAAACATTGCATTCACTAGCCTTTGGTATGTTGCACTAGCGTTCTTGAGCCCAAACGGCATTACTTTACAACAGTACAAACCTCTATCAATGATGAAGGCCATTTTTTCTCTATCTGAGGTGTACATAGATATCTGGTTGTATCCAAAATATGCATCCATGAAACTTAATAGTTCGTGTCTAGCCGTTCGCTCAATGAGCATATCGATTCTTGGGAGAGGAAAGCTGTCATTCGGGCAAGCTTTGTTAAGGTCGGTGAAATCCACACATAGCCTCCACTTTCCATTTGCCTTCTTCACTAAGACCACATTTTCCAGCCAGTCGGGGTAGTACACCTCGTGAATAAAGTCGACTTTTAAGAGCTTTTTCACCTCTTCTGATATAGCCTGATTCCTTTCTGGAACGAAAGTCCTCCTCTTTTGTCTGACAGGTTTAAAGTCAGGATTTACATTTAAGCGGTGCTCCATGATAGTGGGGTCTATACCCGGCATGTCTTCATGCAAATACGTCTCGATTCTTCTTGAGGAATTGAGTAAGTTCATCTTTGATACCTGGGGGGAGTAAAGACCCTATACTCACTTTTTTCTTGGGCTTACCATCACCAAGGATGACCTCTTCTAGCTCTTCTGTAGGTTCCGCTCTATGAAAGTCTGGTCTATCTTTCCCTTCCAGCCCTTCAATCGTAAATGCCTCTTGCGATTTTGTTTTCTGAGAGAGGCGACATAACATTCGCGAGCTATTGTTTGGTCCCCTCTTAGCTTTCCCATACCATATTCAGTTGGGAAACGCATCAGGAGATAGTAAGTGGACGTGATTGCTTTCATGGCATTCAATGTTGTCCTCCCCAGGATAAAATTAAATGATGATGGGCAGTCCACCACTACAAAGTCCACCATTACAGTGACCTGCTTTGGATTGGCTCCTGCAATAACTGGAAGGGTAACTGCCCCCAGTGGATATACTTTGTCGCCTGAAAATCCCACCAGTGGTGACTTCATGGGTCGGAGCTTCTCTCGGCCAATTTTCAATTTCTCGTACGCCCAGAGGGTCATCATAGGGCTGGTGAATTCCCTTGTCATCTTCTTCAGAAAAGGTTATGACCGGCTCCTCAACTCGAGGTAATTTTGTTGGAGGACTTGTCATTCCAACTTCATTCACCTCTGAAAAACTCCGAATTCTCCAAGCATGAGCCCTCCGAGCCGAACTTGTCTCACCACCACCAGCGAAGCCACCCGATATACCTTTGACCTCACCCATTGGTTGGTGTTGAGGAGGGTGATCATCTCGGCCCTCCCGGGCTGGGTTGGAGCCTCCTTTTCCATTTCTAGTTGTGAATTTGCATAAATGACCTTTACGAATAAGGTTCTCGATCTAGTTTTTGAGGTCGAAACAATCTTCTGTGTTATGTCCATGGTCCCGGTGAAACCTACAGTATTTACCTAGAGACCTCTTTGTTGGATCAGCTTTTAGCTTTGGCGACCATTTCAATGATGCGTCATCTTGAATCTGCAGAAAGACTGGCTCTACAGATGTATTTAGGGGGTATAATTATTATACCTGCCTAGGCTCACTGGGCGGCGAGACGATCTGTCAGCCTGGTTGTTTGAGTATTTCTTGTACTTCGATTCCTTTTCCTCCCTAGTGTTAGGTGCTGGCCTCTTCTTCTCCGACTTCTTATCTTCACCATCTTTGTTTTTTCGTGCATTCATAGCATCCTCAGCGTTCATGTGCTTCCACGCTTTAACCATCAACTCTGTCATGCTTGTAGGGGCTTCCTTTGATAAGGAAAATAGGAACTTAGAAGTCTGTAGTCCTCCTATAAAGGCTGTAAGGTCAACCTTGTCGTCCACCTCTTCTACCTGCAGCATATCAGCGTTAAAACGACTTATGTAACCACGGAGAGGCTTTCCCTTCTGTTGTTTCACATTCAATAAGTGTGTTGCTGTCTCCTATGCCTCTGCCCAGCGATGAAGTGTCCAATGAATTGTTTGCTCAACTCATTAAAGATTTCAATGGAGCTTGGCTTTAATTTATTGAACCAAAGACGAGCCCAACCCTTTAGTGTGGTAGGGAAAACCCTGCACATAATCTCATCCGGTACGACTTGCAAATACATAAGAGCTTTGTAGGTCTCTAAATGATCGAGAGGGTCCCGCGTCCCATCGAAGCTCTCAAGAGTTGGCATCTTAAATTTGCTAGGTAGAGGACAACTCATAATATAACAGCGAGGCTAAATGCTAGGTTGGTCTTCTGTACCAGATCGTTCACTGTGGCCTGGCCCTTCCCTTTCATTGCTTGCATGACGTCTTTGACCCTAGTTCTCAGATCTTGCATCTACAGATTGAAATAAGTGACGTCTTCAGTCTTATTACCAACACAACCAGAGGTACCTGCACGGAGCCTGGTATTATTCCGTTCAAGAGACCGATGGTGATGGCGTCTCTGTTGACCCCCTATTTGACTAAGCTCAGCGTCGTTGTCAATCCTACGGGAGTCATTATTGGGTACTTCATTATTCTCCACCTCATTAAGGTCGGCTAAGCGTTGTAGAATCATTGAATTTTTCTGGACTAATTGGTTCATTCCCTTATTTAAGGTTTAAACCTATTGTTCCAACGCTGTGACGAGTTCTTGATCGTTTGGGACGGCGGGGGGTTGCCTCGTCGAGTCCCTTTGATCAGAAGTTTGCAACGCTTCGTATTCGCCAGCAACCAGACCAGATCACAATCGAACCATACTTTATTTAGAGAACTAAAATCGTTCCCACAAACGGCGCCAACTGTTGATGATGGATTCTGCGTAACCCGGATCTGATCTAACTTCCTGGACAGAGAGAAGTAAAGGTGATCCTACAAGCACCGGTGTGTTACCGGTGGAGTAGGCTCCGACGAATAAGTCAGTGTGCGAACTAATCTCTTAAGAGAAATCAAGAACTTGAGTTAGGGTTTTTTGCGTACCTCCAAACGTTGATTACCCCGCCTTTTTTATAGGGCTTAGGTTAAGATGTCACGTAGAATTACCTTATTGTAATCTGTAGACTTAATCCTCATCGTAATCTTTAATCCTTATCACAATCTTTAATCCTTATCGTAATCTGTAAAGCCTATCTCAATCTGTAATCCTTATCGTAATCTGCAGAGCCTATCTCAATAGTGCATTAATTTAGCAATCTTCCCTTAATTATGGATATTTAAAGTATACATCCATCAACTAACACTTTAATATAAATGTGTGTTCATCTCTATTCTTTCTTTCTTTTTTTCTTTTTTTATTTTTTTTTATCTTTTTTAATTACCTAAAAAAAAAAGAGATGAACATTACTTAATTAATTCATTAACCAAAAAGGAGGAGGTATACAACCCATTACTAAGTGGAAGACTGAATTTGGCATAAACATTACTAACTTTAGATGTTTTCTCCATTGCTAGCTACTATTTCAGGGCTTTAGTACACAATATATATATATTCTTTGATGAAAACATAAAAATAATTATGCGAGTATGTGATTGATGATAATAGTAACTTAGATCGAATGGATTTCAATGTGAGATGGAGGACCGATTGCACTCATTCCAAGTATTATAAACCAGAGATGCCAAACCCATTTTGGAAATTGAGTTACTATAGAATTCGGAGTTGCCTTTCCAGTGGGGAGAGGCCCATGTGATTAACTCAACCCAAGAAAATGGTTGAATATGAAACCCACATCGTGCTTGTAAAACATGACCATAAGGGCATAGTGAAGGAGCATTTGAAGATTAGGTGATCATGGGATTCCAATTCACTATTGCAGAGGATACAAATTGTGGAGTTGATGTGTGTCGTACACCTTCTATTTAAGGTTGGGAGCTTATGTTGGATGACTATACCGGTCATATATTGAGCAATTGAATGTTGTCTTTGGGCTGGGTGTACTTGGATTATTGGGCTTAGGGAACACTTGGGCTCTTTGTTGGTAGAAGTTAGTTTGGGCCATGGTGCCGGGCTTGTATAACTATTGATATTTATTTATAAATTGAAAATTTAACTTTCAAAAATAATAATAATAATAATAATAATAATAAATATATAAAATAAATAATTAGTTAATCCATTGAACGAAAAAGTGGAACACTGAATTTGGCATAAATTCCTAGTCACAATAGTTTGTTGGTTACAAGAGCACAAGTCCATACCAACAGCTCCTTAGATCTCAGTAAGCAAACCTCATATTGAAGACAAACACCTCCCAGTTGATACAGAGATGACATTTTACGTACGCAACCAAATGAAAGTTGTAATTGGTGATGTCTAACATATAATGGATTATCTAATCAATGTGCTGATTGATACGAGAAGATATGAATTATAGAACTCAGGATCCTCAAGTCAAAAAGAAAATTAGTACATTATTTCGAGGAAGTCTACTTGCTTTAACAATTCAAGTGACGAGGTTGTACGTTGTTCCTTAATTAATATACGTATAACAGTAAGTTAATTATTCAAATGTCGAGGTTTCCCTAATCAGATTGATTGGCCAGAAAACTTCAAAGAGACGGTTCACATCAGAAATTCACAATGCTCAAACAAATTATTATGCTGCTTGTATTTGCCAGAACCACTTCTACCTTCTCACTCCAATTTAACCGTCATCGGACTTCTAACCACACGAGTAGCAGAAACCCATTGTAAAAAAGGTTGAACAATATTGGGGGTGTCACCTCGAACAGTTGATCGAGTAAATGTCACACTGTATGTCATCTGCTGGTCGACTTCAGTGAATTCGAGCTTAGTGGGGTTGACAGTTACATAAACACCCGGAGGTGAAACAATGTCAACAGTGTAGGATGAATTAGCCTCGCCCACATTTGTCACTGCCCTCGTGTATGTATTAGCATTAGAACCGAGCACAACTGAAAATGAAGGATAGTTGAGCTGCGCTTCCGGTATACTTGGCTCATCAGAGCAGTTCACTGTGCGTTGTAAGATGATTCCAACCTGTTTGTCTGTGTAACCCAAACCACATAAGTAAGGTATGTAATCATCCGGTTTGAGATCATACACAAGTCCTGGATCAGTCGCTTTTGATGGGTTCACAAGGCCTGCCCCGGTCGCGAAGACGTCAGCTGGAAGCATTCTTTCATCCACAATGAGCTTGTTATCGAGGTTATAGTGATCAGCAGTAGTCATGATCGCGGACTTAATGGCAGCCGGTGACCAATCTGGGTGTGCACTTTTCAGCAACGCCGCGATGCCAGTGAGATGAGGACAAGCCATTGATGTGCCAGAGATGATGTTAAATGTGGATGTTGTGTTGGTGTTGTCAACAGAGTATGGCCATGCAGCTAGAATGCTCATACCAGGACCAATAATGTCCGGTTTCAAAATTCCAGGGCTTGCCAAGCTAGGACCTCTGGATGAAAAATATACAACCACAGGAGCAGACTTTACTCCAATTACAGTTCCTTTGAACAAGATTGTAGCAGTAGGGGTTGCCGACGAGTTTATATAAGCTTTGATCTTCATTCCCGCGTCGTAACTAACATGTGTTGCTGGAAGAACTGGCTTAATGGGAAAGGTATTATAGCCTCTCATCTGGTTGTTCATGAGTATCATGGCAGCACCGCCGGCATCCTTCACTGTTTGGCCACTACCTCTCTCACACAACACTATTTTTCCTGTTACATCAGTGTTGTTCAGTGCTAGGGGACTGCACGATGCAGTGCCATTGATGCTGGGGTAAACAAGGGGCAATAACTCCGATGTGAAATTGCTTGGCTGTAATAGTGACTCGCCGTCGAATGTCTCATTGTTTCCAAGTACTGCTGTTGCCATTATGCTTCTGTCAATAGTACTTGCTCCGACTGTTAGAATCCATGGTGCCTCATTTGATAATGAAGCATTAAACGGACCAGAGTTACCGGCGGCACAGCTGACAAAAATGCCCTTTTTCATTGCCCCAAATGCTCCTAGGGCAATGTTGTCAGAATAGAAAGGTAAAGATTCTCCCCCGAGGGAGAGAGAAAGCACGTCCACTCCATCCTCGACAGCAGTGTCCATTGCTGCCAATATTGCACCGTCGGGACAACCAAAGCCGGTGCATACTTTGTAGATGGCTAAATGAGCAAGAGGCGCCATGCCAACCGCAGTGCCATTGTCCTGGCCGAACAGATTGGCACCTTCCACGAAGTTCCCGGCAGCGGTGCTCGTGGTGTGTGTGCCGTGACCATCGTTGTCGCGCGGCGGCTCAGGTGTCGTTCGATTAAGGAAGTTCCTAGCACCGATGAGCTTGTTATTACATGATATCCCAGTTTCACACCTGCCTTTCCATTTAGGAGGAGGAGCAGCCATTCCCTTGTCGCTAAATGAGGGATGGTTCGGGGTGATTCCGGTGTCCAAAACTCCAATTATGACACCCTTCCCATAATTGGAGTCATTCCAAAACCCTAAATTCTGGTGCAGACCCAAGAAGTTTGGGCTATGAGTTGTGTGTAGTGGCAGTACTTTCTGGGGCCAAGCCGATACAAACCCATCCTTCTTTTCCATGGCTTTCACCTCCTCTGGTGACAATCTTGCCGCGAAACCAATGATCACGTTACGATATGTGTGAACCATCCGTGACGAGGGCTCATTCGAGCTAGCTGGCAAGAAGGACTGATACCAGCTCTCCAAGTCTTCTGATCGAGAAAAATCTACGCCTTCGGGCAGCTTTAGGTGAACAATGTGTGTTTCTAAATTGCTTTGCTCATTGGCATCATTCTCTTCCGAAGAGAAATATCCTGCTTCATTAGCCATGGTGGGATAGAAATTAAAAATGCAAATGAGAGTGAGTGTGACAATGAATATCATGTTTGGCAACAATTCACTCCTCTTGTTCGCCATGATGGTAAAAGAAATAGAAAATGCTAATGCTTTCTATAACTACACAAACAACACACACTTTTATATAGAGAGAGTGCTGTTTGAGTTGGTTTTCACGATGGGCCGGCCTCTGCAAAGTATCTTAGTTACCTGACAAGTGGACACTTGAGAAGGGATAAAGAAACGGTTTTTTTTGGTGTATACCTGTTTTTTTGGGGCTTGAGACTTAGTAGTAGTCGCTAATCTGTTGTGTTATGAACAAAACGGCGGTCAATATTAAGCTAGCTGTTAGCTGTGGTGCCAACTGTTCTATTTTGTTACGTTTACAAAGTGATCGAGTTTATTGTTTATGCTACACTACTGTCAGTGGAAATAGAATAACCTACCTTAAAATAACGGATATGCCAACAAAATTTTAGATATATTGTGTCATTCTTTAATAATGTTTCATTCGTGTCAAGTGTTTTTTTGTGACATATAATGAGGACCTTCATTAAAAAAAAATAAAAAATAAGATAGATATATATATAGGGCTCCGTTGCTTCGATATACTAAAATATATATTTTTTTATTTCAATATTTTGGTGTTTCGCAAAGGACTGAATTGAGATTGAGATCGAGTTCTTCGAGTGGAGCGTATAAAATAACTGGTCAAAAATTAATGAGTAAGTTATTTTAGTCAAATTTTATTTTATTTTTTTCGTAATTATTAAACGACAACCAAACATCAGAAAATAAAAAATATATTTTACAACCAAACAAATGGAACTACTAGTGTAATGTTTTCTATGCTTTGTGAACAATAACAAAATTGTTCTCTTTCTTATATTTTCAACTCTTGATCTACTTTACAATCTAATCATATTCTTAGATTTGTAAAACTTTCATTCCATTTTCAATCGGTCTCAATTTCATGTCTATGATAACCATCTCATACCATGCAAAATTTTGAAGGTGACTGGAAGTTCTTAATTAGAGTATACTAGGAAGAAGATGTTTGTCCGTATTTTTGTGATTTTATTCTGGCAAAAAGTTTAGATCATATTTTAGAAAATGTTTGTCGGGGGCATGTGGGGCAGGGAAATGCATGCACTTAGCGATGAATTATGAGATGCTTTAAGAGACTCGACACCAACGTCGTCGATAAAAAAAATAGAGTGCCAAAGGATAAAGAAATCCTTTAAAACACAATATTATTCGAAAAGTCACAAGGTGGTATGCAACCCATTACAAATAACATATATTCCACATTCCTTTATGCAGCCTCCCTTAACTTTAGGATTTTCCTCCATATTGCTAGCTACTATTTCAGGGCTTTAGGTGTGCCACTCATAGGTATTTGTCTCACCTATTTGTAAAATAAAGGTAACAAATTGATATGAGGTATTTTATTGGATGAACATAACAATAAGGAGGTATAGCAGTCAATATTCATCATTCAACTAATTAATAATGTCAACAAGATGAAATAAATAATCTTATATATCATTAAAGATAAATCTTCCTCAAAAATGTTTCAACTTTTCAAAATTAAAGACAAACAATTGACAAGAATATTATGTTTATCATATAACCATAAATTCTCTCTTAAATCATAATTTTAAAATTTCAAGACAGGTCTTCTAAGACTCCTTGTGCAAGCAGATTACCAATGAACTTGTCAAGCTTCCTGGAGAAAAGGAGAAACCTGATGGCCGCTTGTAGGATTCACATATGAAAGATAAGCAAAACCCCCTATCAGGTAAGTTCAGATAAATCTTCATTCTTTTAGACTTAAAAAAAATATTGGAATGAGCACAACCATTCAGTAAAAAAAATATGTTATAGATCTATAAATACAATAAGATAGAATATTTGATACGTCTTTATAATTGTAAGAGCATTTGTTATATACATAAATAAAGTACCAATTATAACAAAAAATTATTAATAGAGCAAAGTAAATTAATTAATCATGGACATATAAAATGCAAAAAATATAAAAAATAAAAAAATTCGATCATTCTCCGGCAGATCGCCGACCTCCAACTAATTTTCAAAATAATTTATTTCAACCGACATCCACTTCTTCATATTTTCATCCGGTTATATATGTCTAGCACACACAATCCTTTTATAAATATTCCACAATTAAAACAACTTTCACAAAATAAAAATTTGTACCATAATATAACCAAGCATGAGAGAATATACATTGTCAACTAAAATTTTCATCATATAGCACGTGAGTATTTATCTTAATATATCAAATACTACTAAAGTGGGTTAGATATACTATCGATCTCTCTATAAGTCAACTCAAGTACTCTTTTTCGTCTAAAAATTACCTCTTCTATATAACAATAGTAAACACTTGCATAAGAAAATTCAATTGCATGAGATTTGGAGATGAACAATACACTACATAGATAAATTACGATTGTTGGTGAAAAACAAAAGTAAAAATACAAACAAATAAATAACTATCATATATATATATATATATGTATATATGTATATACACTTAAAATCAATTCAGAACACTAATATAAATGTGTGTTCATCTCTATTCTTTCTTTCTTCCTTTTTTTATTTTTTTTAATTACCCCAAAAAAAAAAAAAAAAAAAAAAATAGAGATGAACATTACTTAATTAATCCATTAACCAAAAAGGAGGAGGTATACAACCCATTACTAAGTGGAAGATTGAATTTGGCATGAACATTACTACCTTTAGAAGTTTTCTCCATTGCTAGCTACTATTTCAGGGCTTTAGTACACAATATATATATATATATATCGTTTTTTGATGAAAACATAAAAGTAATTATGCGAGTCCGTGATTGATGATAATAGTAGTGTTGATGGTAGTTCGTGATGATGTGAGGAGATCATTCCACGTTTGTCAGGGGTGCTAAGATCAGAAGCTGAGTGAAGCTCCAAGCTAGCACAAGGAATTCTCCGTAGAGGGGATTGAGAGAGAGAAGGCAGATTTGTTTAACACCCTATAGTAGCTCGAGCTCTAGAAGACCATTCTCTATGATTATGGTTGTGCCTTTGTATTTTCAACCTCTCTAAATGGTGAGAGTTAAGCCTTATTTATACTATTTTCATTTGGGTAAGGACCCTTAGTCATAAGAGCTAACTCCCTCTTTATCCAATGGTCGTTTTACTTAGGTAAGGACCATTGGTTACGATTGTTGCTCCTTCTTTATCCAATAGTAATTATGTGAGATATATAATTAGTGTATTATGTGGTCTCTTTTACTCGAGCTCAGCTATTGGGTATTAAACATTCTTTCCCCTTTGTGTAAACCTCAAAGTGAGGTGATTCCTTAAAACTCAGCCACCTAACCACTGATACTCAGATTCCCGCAACTGAAGATAGGGAAAGAGCCTTTCTCGGGATTCCGCCTTCTCGGCCCCGCGAGCTCTATTCTATCTCTGCGTCTCGAGGTCCTTACAGTTAAAGGGAGCTCAAGAGAAAAATGCCCGAGGTTACGCCTACATGAAGCAACCTCGGAAAAGAAGGAATGAGGGGGCCCATCCGACTGGAGCGGGGCGCGTCCACAGGAGAGGAAGGGTAGCGACCCCTTCCTCGGCCAGTGAGCTTAGTTATAGGACGAGTAGCTCGAGGATACTTGGTCCTTTCAGGAGCACGCCATATAAGTACTGGTCGGGTGTGCTTATTTTCAGAGATGGTGCAACTCAAGCAAACGTCGTGGCACGTATATCAACATTTTGCCCCCCTGCTCGAGGTGGCGAGGAAGGTGCTCGAGGCTGCGAGGAAGGTGCTCGAGGCTGCGAGGAGGGAGCTCGAGCAAAAGACTGAGGTAGAGAAGGGAATTCTTTAAAGATATAAGTGAGCTAATTGAGTTCCCTACGAAAGTATGAGAATGATCTCATTGAGGAAAGCTTATAAAATAGATGAGTTTACAAAGGTAAGCTAAATGAACTCTTTAAAGAAGTATGGAAATGAACTCATCGAGGAGGGTTCATAAGAGGGACAAGTTTTGTCTAACAGAAATGAATTTGCCAAGGAAGTCAAATTTGAGGAGATGAGCTTTCTCGAGGAGAGCTTATCAGAGATAGGCGTTTTACAAAAGCGAGTCATATAAAAGTGAGGAGATTTACACAAAGGGCGAGTTGATCAAAAGAAATGCTCTAAATTAACTTTATGAAAATGAGCTCATAAAGGGAAGCTCTCTAGAGGAAGGAGTCTTGTAGAGGGCGAGATGACTAAGAGGAATGCTCTTAATAAATTATCTTTATGAAGATGAGCTTGTTAGAGAACTCAACTTTGTGAAGAAATGAACTTATTGAGAGGAATTCGTAAAGAAGTCAGTTTTTGTAAATGAGGTAAAACGAATGGAACTCGATAGAGTGGTCAGCTTCATGAAGAATGGGTTAATCGAAGGGAGCTCCCCAGGGAGCTAGTTTTGTAAATGTGAGTTAACCGAGGGGAGCTCAGTGGAAAAATTGATCAGTTTATAAATGTGAGCTAAACGAGGGGAGTTCAATAGAAAAGTCAGTTTCATAAATGGAAGCTAGCCGAGGGGAGCTCGGTAAAAAGGTTAGCTTCATAAATGTGAGCTATCAGAGTGGAGCTCAGTAGAAAGATCAGCTTAATAAATGTGAGCTATCAGAGGGGAGCTCAGTAAAAAGATCAGTTTCATAGATGTAAGCTAACCAAGGGGAGCTCAATAGAAAAGTCAGTTTCATAAATGTGAGCTAACCTAACTTTGCGTTTCGAGGTCCTTATAGTTAAAGGGAGCTCGAGAGAAAAATGCCCGAGGTTACACCGTAGGAAGCAACCTCGGAAAAGAGGGGAGGAGGGGCCCATCCGACTGGAGCTGGGCGCGTCCACAGGAGAGGAAGGGTAGCGACCCCTTCCTCGGCCACTGAGTTCAGTTATAGGACGAGTAGCTCGAGGATACTTGGTCCTTTCAGGAGCACGTCAGATAAGTACTGGCCAAATGTGCTTATTTTCAGAGATTGTGCCCCTTGAGCAGACGTTGTAGCACTTATATCAACAATGATGAAACTTTCATGCTTAACAAACCAGGACTTGTGCATTGGAGTTCGGACACTACTATCACTACCACCATGGAATAGGCAATGGCAGAGCTCCTCCGCAACCCAAGCATCCTGGCTAAGGCCAAACATGAACTAGCTGAAACTATCGGATTGGAACGGACCGTCCAAGAGCAAGACCTCCCGCAACTTCCCTACCTCGAAGCCATTGTTAAAGAAACAATGCGGCTCCACCCAACAGCACCTCTTCTCCTCCCTCATCGTGCCGAGACAGACGTAGAGGTATGAGGCTATACCATTCCTAGACACACCCAAGTGCTGGTGAACTACTGGTCCATTGCACGGGACACTACTTATTGGGACGAGCCAACCCGGTTTGTGCCGGAGAGGTTCCTGGGCTCGGACATGGATTTTCAAGGGCGGGACTTCTCTTTCATACCGTTTGGCACAGGTCGCCGGATTCGCTCTGTTTTGGGTCTTGCTGTTAGGATGGTGAACTTGTTGTTGGCTTCACTTCTTCCCCAGTTTGATTGGAAGCTTCCTGGTGGGATGGTACCTGAGGAGATGGACATGAGGGACAAATTTGGAGTTGCTCTCCAGAAGGCTGATCCGCTGGTTGCCATTCCTGTTATCGTAGCTTGAAGCTTGAATGTATTTAGTTGTAATCTTGTGTCATCCTATCAGTCGCAATAAAACAGGTGTGCTTGCTGTGTGACAGTGAAGGGCATGATTTTGTTTTATTTAGTCTGTAATAATTTATAATAAAAAATGTTGTGAAAAATATATATATATATATATATATATATATATATGTATTATATATATATATATATATGTATTAGGGACATGAAGGATCCTTTGACCTTCAGAAAAAGAAAAGAAAAAGCATCCTTTGACTACATCTTTTTATTCTGCATTTTTTATTTTGTATAAACTATAAGGAAAATATACTTCGACCGATTAATTAAGCAGAATCAACTTACGTGGCTGTCCACGTGGCAATTTAGTTTGGCAACTTTCCTTCCCCCCTCTCTCTCTTTCTCTCTCTAATATCTCACTCACCCCACCCAAATTCGGCGAGAAGATGCGGGTGAAGTGATGAAGGCGGCGAGCATAAACCTCATCCTCGGCACCGATCCTTTAAAAATTGTTTGTTGACATCGCCGTGAAGAAAAGGGTGACGTGTGTTGGCTTCTTCATCATCAAATTTTTTTTTCTTTGATATCGGGAAATTAATTCATCGATCTTTTGTTCTTAGTCGGTGTTTTGCCGTGGTCTGTAGTTGTGAGTTGTCACTCTGTTGTTCTCCTCTTCGTCGCGAGTCACCGGCTTTGCTGCGATTGATGCTTGTAAATATCGTTTTCCCAAGAGCAGAGAAGACAACTTGGGCGAGGTTAGTAAACCCAAGTTGATCGGTGACTCCGTCTATGACCAGATCGGGAAGCGACATGATCGGCAACAAGCAAGTCTGAAAGAAAGACCATGAAGCATGTATGGTAATTATTTCGTTGCACATTATTTCATTAATATATATATATATATATATATATATATATATATATATATATATATATAGATTGAATTATTTTTTTTAAAAAATGGTATTTACTTACATTACATTATATTGGTTCTTTAAAAAAAAATGTTTATATGATGTCGAACAAACTACCTAATTGTATAAATTTCAATGGGATTATTCCAGAAAATTGGATCATCACATCAGGGACGCCGATATTTTAATCAAGTTCGGAGTCCTCCACGACGACGCCGTTCTGAGATCATCGTCGGGTTCGCCATTGCGGATTCTTCATTGATTGGTAGTGCGTGCACCTACGCACCACCACCGACGAGGAGGTTCTGTCTTTTGTCCCCGGTAAGCACAGACGATCTCGACGAGCTCTCTTTCTCTTTGCACTGTTATTGTTAGTATTCGTCTTTAGTTTCCCGACGATTGAAGTATCAGATTCCGGAAACAATCAAATAAACAAAACTCACTTAACTATTTTTGGGGTCTCAAAATCCTGTGGGTCAAATATTTTTAGAATTCAAGTTCGATCACCGCTCATTGGTTTCTTTATGCTGTTCATTTTCTCTAGATTTTCTTCTAGTGTTAGTTTTATCTATTATAACCGCAATTCATTCAATTGTCTATACATTTGTGGATTCAAAGTTGTCCTGCTTCGTCAGAATTTGAAGAAGAATAGTACGAAAGAAAAGAAAGAAAGAATAGAGCTTCTGTTATTTTCTCTTGATTCCAATCTGTGTCTATGTGTTTGTGAAACCGTTCTATGTTGGGCTTGTGCTGTGTCCACTGTGTGTGTTTTCTATTTACAAATATTGGGAAAAAATATATTGAGAGTATGTGTAATGCTACTTTTGCTTGTGATTGCTGATACCTTGATAGGCTTAAGGATCTCGATAGCGCAGCCATGGATGGGGTATGTGAATTTCATAAAGATTATGATATTAAATATGTTACTACTTTCCACTTATCAAAAAAAAAAAAAAAAATGTTACTACTTTCCTACTTTGTCATTACTATTGCTTTTTTGTTCTGTATACATGAAAAATGTCACTACATGCTTGATCCGTGGTGAGCATGAGTATAGTGTCAAATTTTCTTAAAAACAGAAGGTTTGATACTTTGAGATGTTGATAAAGTTTCCAAAGATTGTTTGTTGCAACTATTTTTAGATGGTTTATGTTTTATACTACTAAGCCAAAGAGGCCAGAAGTGAACAAGTATGGTTTATGTTATATACAAGACTTGTGTTATGCTGAGTATGTTGGTTATGTGTTGCGAATTGTTGGTTAACCTTTCAACATGTGTCAGCTAAGTGTTCAAAACTAATTATATTTGTTTTAAAATTTGGACATGTTCACAATATGTTTAACACGTTACCTTTGGAGAAGTGAACCGGTATGGTTTTTGGAGTGTACGCGAAGTGTTGGAGTCTGTCATAGACGTAACACGTTACCTTCTCAGAAGTGTCTGTGTTTATTAAATGCAAACTAATCTTCCTTTTCTTATTGGTGCATCATCACATTAGGTCTACATTGTATATGCTTATACCACCTAAGCCTACTTTCTCTTTTTTTATCATTTTTAAGTGTCATTCTGTATTTTATTACATCACTTTTCTCATTTTCAGCAACATGGATACGTTGTTTTTGTTTCTTTTGGCAGTACCTAATATTCTGCTATCTAATGATTGACGTATTGAGTTTTTTTTTTTCTAATGCTTGATATTCATTATTATGTAGTAGTATGCACTAGCATGTCTCCATTTTGTCCAACCTGCCCCATTCCTACTAGTTATATCATTGTCTCTCTCCCCATATTTTTGTGCTATAGATCCTAAATATCATGGAAGGTTATTTTGAGCAATCCTTTTATCCTAAATTTTTATAGCCATATTATTAGTTTCTAAGTCTGTTTAAAATTTACATTCTGTATATTCCGTCTTAATCTCACTAATTTTTAAGCCTTTAGCTTCTAATATCTTTCTCTATTTTCTAATTTTATTGCCGTGGCATCCTCAAGTATCCAATAATAATATATCATACTGTCATAGGTAAACTTGTACCATACGCCAGCAGGACAGCCAAGAATGATGTGATGATCAATATTTTGATTAATTCTGATTAGTGATTACATAACCCCAAAAGTCAACTCATTATAAATTAGTATAGGAAGATGAGGACATTCTTAATTTTAATAATAAGAATAACAAATCAAACTTCAGTGATAACTTCAAAATTGTTTAACAAGACCGAGTCTCCGAAGTCTCTTTAGTCATACAAATGCCTGCAGTTCACAGCCTAGAAATATTCTCACCCGCAGGACTGCCAAGAATGATGTGAGAATCATTATTTTACATAAACCAAAAGGTCAACTCTTGTAAATTAGTATAGCAAGATAAGGGCATTCATAAATTTAATAATAAAAATAATAACAAATCAAATTACAGTGATAACCTCAAAAAATTGTTTAAAAGACAATGGAGTCTCCCAAGTCGCTTTAGTCGCACACATACAAGCATGACACACAGCCTAGCACGCTAGGCAGTTGAGAGTAGAGTGATGGATTTCTTGAGCTTTCTACTGTGTTTTCTGTTCACCTGGACTCTGGTTCAAACCCTGCTATCAATTGGAAGGGGAAGTAAAACAAGTGCAAGAAGGCTACCACCGGGACCGGCATCATTGCCGATTATCGGAAACCTCCTCAAACTGGGAAATGAACCACACAAGTCCTTAGCAGAGCTCCCCAAAACTCACGGTCCTATCATGACTTTGAGACTAGGCCAAATAACCAGGGTTGTCATTTCTTCATCAACCATGGCAAGAGAAATCCTTCAAAAGCAAGACCTCTGCTTTTCCAATCGATTCATCCCAAACGCACTTCAAGCCCACAACCAGTGCCAGTTGTCAGTGATTTGGCTACCCGTTTCGACTCGCTGGCGGAATTTCCGTAACATCTTGAACTCGCATATATTTTCAGGTCAAAGACTGGACGCTAAGCAACAGCTATGGAATCAGAAAGTTGAAGAGCTCATCGCCTACATCAACAAGAGTTGCCAGGCAGGAGTTGCAGTAGATATAGGACGAGCGGCTTTCAGAACAACACTTAATCTTTTGTCAAATACCATGTTTTCTGAAGATTTGACTGACACAAGCTGTGACACGGCACAAGAATTTAAGGAACTAGTATGGAGTATCATGGAAGAGGCTGGTAAACCCAATCTGGTGGATTACTTCCCTATGCTTAGGAAGATTGATCCACAAGGTATAAGGCGTCGAATGACGATTCATTTTGGGAAGATGATTGGGCTTTTCAATCGTATGATCAACGAAAGATTGGAGTTGAGGAGACTGCAAGGTTGGATCACAAGAAATGATGTGTTAGATACTCTTCTCAATATCAGTGAATCTGACCCTGACGAGATTGATCGAGTTCACATTGAACGGATGTTGGTGGTATGTAAACTAAATCAGTCTGCAGTTGCTTTAATCTTGTTAGCTAATCTATATAAAGATTTGTTCTGTCATTGAATTTATATGTCCATTATAACTCTTAGGAGGGTGACCATGTCAATATATATGTAACGACTTCCTGACATATGTAGAAATGTTTCATTAGTAAGTAAAGTTTCCTGCTTACACAAACTATTTTACAGGATCTATTTATCGCAGGAACAGATACAACTTCAAGCACATTGGAATGGGCAATGGCAGAGATGCTACGCAACCCAGAGACACTGTTGAAAGCCAAAGCTGAGCTTGATCAGATCCTTGGAAAATGCAGCCTGGTAGAAGAATCAGACATTGCAAGTCTGCCATACTTGCAAGCTATCGTGAAAGAAACCCTCAGGCTACACCCACCAGCGCCGTTCTTAATCCCTCACAAAGTTGATGCCAATGTTGAAGTATGTGGTTACACAGTACCAAAGGATGCACAAGTGCTAGTAAATGCATGGGCTATCGGCCGCGATCCAAGCATATGGACAAACCCAAACTCACTTATGCCTGAGAGGTTCTTGGGGACAGAAATTGATGTCTGAGGCCATGATTTTGAACTAATTCCTTTTGGCGGTGGACGAAGAATATGTCCTGGATTGCCACTAGCGATAAGGATGGTTCACTTGATGTTGGGTTCACTCAAACTCATTTGACTGGAAGCTTGAAGATGGCATTTCTCCGGAGGACATGGAAATGGAGGAGAAGTTTGGCATCACCTTACGGAAGGCTCAACCTCTGCGTGCTGTCCCTGTTCATGTGTAAAAAATATTGCATGGATATTCAGGGGGAAGGAAAAAACAAAAAAAAAAAAAAAGAAAAAGAAGAAAGAAATTGCATGGGTCCCACACAGGAGGTATGGGTCCCATTTTCAAGGGCAAGTTTGGCTCGGTTGTGGTCTTAAATGTTCTCTCTATGGAATACGCAACTCATGAATCAATCAGATCATATTTCAGAAGTTTATCATGAGTTACTAGATGCACTATCTTAGGGCTTTTAGTACACCAAATACTTACTTTCTTTGATGAAAAAATTATTTGGCATAAACTTCACAATCCAAGTGGTAGTCACGATCGCTTGGTTCCATGTGCATAAGTTGATGATACCAAGACCTCCTTTAGATCTCAGGTTGCCAACCTCGTCAAATTATTGAACAGATAAAAAATGACTACACATTCGATTGTTAGATGACACCCTGCACTGTAAGTTTTGTCCACACGGAACCCCGCGTCATGGACTCCTATTTTTCTAAAAATGTATAAATATATTCCCTATGACTTTATGGTGAAATTTAGAATAAAATAATTTTGATATTTCAATTTTACCCTTTAATCCCTTCAATTTTGCCCTTCTCACATAACCACCACCACAATCACCCCTACAAACGCCACCACCTGGTGGCTGCCGAGTAGAATTTCATTATATTATCCCATTAGCTAAAACCCTAAAACATCAAAATCAGCTGGTAATTCGCATTACTGATGCAATCTAACAATTTACATAACATAATAACTCCGAAACTGAAACTAAACAATCTCTTAATATTCAATAAAATCTCTCCCTTAAGAAACTCAAACTGTAAATTCCATACGTTTCCAATAGCACAATTTTTGCCTAATTCAAACTCACAAAAGCAGCCTTACATTGAATCTATACATCTCTCAATTAAAACTTCAACATTCATGGTAGAAAGATTACTGATCCAATTTTTTTGGCTCATGAGCATTTGAGGGGGTATCACAAGGACTCTACACCAGCTAGATGTGCTATCAAGATTGATTTGAGGAAGGAATTTGATTCAGTTAAATGGGACTTCATCCTAAACTGCCTCAAACTTCTCAAATTTCCAGACAAATTCATCTCTCTCATCAATGCAAGTATCTCATCACCATCCTTCACCATTGCTCTTAATGGTGAATTCCAAGGCTTTTTCAGAGGCAATAGAGGCTCTCACCATTTCTCTTTGTTATAGTAATGGATGCATTGTCTCTAATTATCAAGAATTTTGTTGAGAAGGTACATATCTTCAAGTACCACTGGAGATGTGGTGCCCTAAAAATCACCCTTCTTTCTTATGCTGATGATTTAATGCTGTTTTGCCATGGAGACATCTCTTCTGTTTCAGTTCTCAAATGTGCTCTTGATCACTTTTGCTCAATGTCTGGTCTTGAGATCAATTTCTCCAAAAATTATGTTTTCCTCTCTGGAGTTGATCCACAAACTGAAGATGCTATTACATGTTTACTTGGTATTGGGTTGACAACTCTACCAGTAAAGTATCTTGGGGTCCCATTGATCTCCACCAACTTAAAATCCATACATTGCAACCTTTTGATTAAGAAGATAATTCAGAGTCTCACATTGGTCATCAAGGTCATTGTCTTATGCAGGGAGGCTTCAACTCATCAAAGCAATTCTTGTTTCAACCTAAATTTACTAGTCCAACATTTTCACACTGCCAAAATCAGTTATCAATGAGCTAAATGCCAATTTTAGATCCTTTCTTTGGTCTGGTCCGGAAATGAAGACTTCAGGAGCCAAAGTTGCTTGGAGCAAAGTTTGCAGGTCCAAAGAGTCAAGTGGTCTAGGTATGTATTCCTAACCTGGAATTAGCTAACAAAGCAGGAATTTTGAGATTCATATGGGAACTACAAACAAATAACTTAAGCAGACTATGGATCAGGTGGTGCAATACTCACCTGATTAAGTGCAGGAATTTGTGGACTTTGAGCATTCCTCATCAATGTTCTTGGAGCTGGAGAAAGATTCTTCAACTCAGGCACCCAGCTAGACTACTCATCAAGCACATCATTGGAGATGGCAATGGAACCTCATTTTGGTGGGACAATTGGGCTCCAGGTGGTCCTCTCTGCACTAGATTTCCAAATGCACTGCTTGATGAAGCAGGATGCAATTTTGACACCAGAGTCCAGTTTTTCATTGCAAACTCTATCTGGTTCTTTCCACCAGTTCTAACATCCTCAATCCCCTGAGCTGAGATTGCTGCCTCCTCCATACCCTGCTAGAAGTGACAAGAAGTTATGGACTGCATCACCCTCTGGTCTCTACAACTTAAAGCTCACAACCTCGCATCTTGCAGGTCATTCAACTCCATTAATACATTGGCATGATCTGGTATGGAACTCACCTACAATTCCATGCATGAAGTTTAATTTTTGGCTTGCAGTTTAATCCAGGCTTCCAACTTTGGATAGATGTCTCCATATGTAAACCTTTGTGCTCTTTGCCACTCCCATCAAGAATCACATGAGCATTTGTTCTTTAACTGTTGCTTTGTCTCCCCCATCTGGAATTTTATCAAAGATAAAGGTCACTTTTGCAACTCTATCACAAATTGGGGAAACCTAATCACATGGTCCAGCTTAAGATGGAAATCAAATTCTGTTTCCAACTTACTCCGCAAAGTCTGTCTTTCTTCAATGGTGTATCACACACGGGAAGAGAGAAACGACCGGATCTTCAAAGGGGAAGAAGTGTTCACAGAGGGCTGTGCTTAACCGAATCTGTTCCACCATTACTTCAATTCTGAAATTGAGTTTCCTCAAGGATTGCTCCACCTCAAGAAGAATCCTACACGAATGGAACCTGTCTCCTTCTTCTTGCCGTCCGCAGCCAACACCTCCAGACTAAGGAATCGCCGGTCTTCCACCGGAATCGCATCTTGTTCACCCGAATGGAGAACTAATAACCTAAATTAACGGCCAACCATTCGGTTGTTATGGTTATTTGTTCAATTCTAACGTGTTGGGCTCGGCCCTTGTTGCCTCTGGGCTTGTATTGTGACCAAATCGGGATGTTTGGCCAAAGGCCCACCTTTTGTAATTATCCGAGCCAAAAAAAAAACAAAAAAACTTCACATGCTAACTTGTTTGATCTGTTAGCAGAATGCTGTAAGGCAGATTTATGTTTCCACTTCTGGATATAGTTTGAGAGAAAGGCTGACACATTACTATCACATGCTAACTTGTTTGATCTGTTAGCACTTGCAGGTACTGTCCCCACTTCACACCCTCATTTTCTATGGTCCAAAATCCTCACATCTCAATTATTTCATTTCAATGTCAAGCTTATGCCTATTAATTGACTTTTTCCTGCTCTCTATCTCCTCTTATAAATACTATTTATTTTTTTATTTTTATTTTTTGATTAGGTAATTACTCACACATACATCATAAATTGTTTACTACAAAACTAGAATTGCTATCACGACGCAGAGGTTGGATATGTTACAAGACCTTCGTGACACAGTGATATAGTTTGTGGCATAATCCAAGCGAGTTAAACTATCCGGAAGGTTTGTATTCGGAACAAGTTCGAATTTGTTAGCGAATACAATGTTCTCTGTTGACATACTTGATCCGAAATTAAATTAAATTGAATAGCTTATATGGAAGATAATGGAGCTTGTCGGGAAGCCTAATGCGGCCGACTATTTGCCATTTATGAAAGCATTTGAGCCACAAGAAAATAACAAATTTGTTAGGAAACTGAAATAATAAGTTTAGAGCCTTACTAATTCTAAGAAGATAAAAAATTTAAAAAGTCCAATATATTAGGAAACAATAATTTTAGGAGCAATTTGGTTCAACTTTTGAAAAAAAGAAAAAATAATAATAATAATTTTAGGAACCTTCCAATAGAAATGTGCTTAGACAACCACTCTTATCTTATAATAATAATAATAATATCCTTCTATGCTTTTTTTTTTTTTTTTTTTTTTTGGGTCGGAGCCTAGAGAAATAAAGCAGTGTATGATTGATATTTTTCTTGCAACTTGAAAAAAAAATCTCAATGCTACAATCCACGGATGGTGAGATGTTTGGCCACAGTGGATTATTAAAGCTATGACCTTGATTGTACTGCGACGTTAATATGTTGCACTGTGATGTACCATGTGACAACACAATCTGTTTTAACTTTTAGTAAGTCACGAGACTCGGCACTGCAGAGCTCCTCATAGATATTTCTGCCACCGGCTACTGGTTCAAGCTCTTTAACTCTCTGCATTTGACAAAGTAATACAAGATATTCAACTCAAACATTCACACCCCACCACCAGCAGACAGCCAAGAATTATGTGATCATCACTATTTTAATCAATTGGTGATTTAAAGAATCAACTCATCATAATAAATTACTCCAGTATAGCAAGATGAGGACATTCATAATTCTAATAATAATAATAATAATAATAAAAAATTAAACAACGATAACTTCAAAAAATTGTTTAACAGACCGAATCTCCCAAATCTCTTTCTTTAGTCACACACATGGATGCACCACACACACAGCCTTGCAGACTAAAATATTCACGCATGACTGCCAAGAATGATGTGATAATCAATATTTTACACGAACCAAAAAGAGTCAACTCCTTACAAATAAGTATGGCAAGATGAGGGCACCGGCATTCATAAATTTAATAAAAATAATGACAAATCAAATTACAGCGATTAACTTTAAAACTGAATATCACAAGTCGCTTTAGTCACACACATACACGCACTACTCACCGCCTAGCACACTAGAGAGGAGATTGTAGAGAGATGGATTTCTTGAGCTTTCTACTGTGTTTTCTGTTCACCTTGACTCTGGTTCAAGTCCTTTCATCAATTGGAAGGGGAACCAAAAAAGGTGCAGGTAGGCTACCACCGGGACCCACACCATTGCCCATTATCGGAAACCTCCTCAAACTAGGAAATGAACCACACAAGTCCTTAGCAGTGCTCGCCAAAACTCACGGTCCTATCATGACTTTGAGACTAGGCCAAATAACCACAGTGGTCATTTCTTCATCAGCCATGGCAAGAGAAATCCTCCAAAAGCAAGACCTCCTCTTCTCCAACAGATCCATCCCGGATGCACTTCAAGCCCACAACCAAAGCCAGTTGTCAGTGGTTTGGCTACCCGTTTCGACTCGCTGGCGGAACCTTCGTAAAATCTTGAACTCACATATATTTTCAGGTCACAGACTAGACGCTAAGCAACAGTTACGGAGTCAGAAAGTTGAAGAGCTCATCGCCTACGTCCACAAGAGTTGCCAGGCAGGTGTTGCAGTAGATATAGGACGAGCGGCTTTCAGAACAACACTTAATCTTTTATCAAATACCATCTTTTCTGAAGATTTGACCGACACAAGCTCTGATACGGCACAAGAGTTTAAGGAACTAGTTTGGGGTATCATGGAAGAGGCTGGTAAACCCAATCTCGTGGATTACTTCCCTGTGCTTAGGAAGTTTGATCCACTAGGTATAAGGCATCGAATGACGATTCATTTTGGGAAGATGATTGAGCTTTTCAATCATATGATCAACGGAAGATTGAAGTTGAGGAGACTGCAAAGTTGTATCACAAACAATGATGTGCTAGATACCCTACTCAACATCAGCGAAACTAACCCTGATGAGATTGATCAAGTTCACATCGAACGGATGTTGTTGGTATGTAAACTAAACCATTCTGTAGTTGCTCTCATCTTAGCTAGTCCATATAAAGATTTGTTCAGTCCATTGAATTTTACAGTATGTAATGACTTCCTGACATATGTAGAAATGTTTCATTAGTAAGTAAAGTTTGCAGCTTACACAAACTATTTTACAGGATCTATTCGCAGCGGGAACCGAGACAACTTCAAGCACATTAGAATGGGCAATGGCGGAGATACTACACAACCCAGAGACTCTGTTGAAAGCCAAAGCTGAGCTTGATCAGATCCTTGGAAAAGGTAACCTGGTACAAGAATCAGACATTGCAAGTCTGCCATACTTGCAAGCTATCGTGAAAGAAACGTTCAGGCTACACCCACCAGTGCCATTCTTAATCCCTCGCAAAGTTGATGCCAATGTTGAAGTATGTGGTTACAAAGTACCAAAGGACGCACAGGTGCTTGTAAATGTGTGGGCTATTGGCCACGATCCAAGCACATGGATAAATCCAAACTCGTTTATGCCCGAGAGGTTCTTGGGGACAGAAATTGATGTCCGAGGCCATGACTTTGAGCTAATACCTTTCGGAGGTGGACGAAGAATATGTCCTGGGTTGCCACTAGCGATAAGGATGGTTCACTTGATGTTGGCTTCACTCATAAACTCGTTTGACTGGAAGCTTGAAGATGGCATTTTTCCAAAGGAAATGAATATGGAGGAGAAGTTTGGCATCACCTTACAGAGAGCTCAACCTCTGCGTGCTGTCCCTGTTCATGTGTAAAAATGTTGTTTCTTTTTAAGCATTGCCCACTGTCATTTAGAGACTTGGATGGTCTCACTTGTATATTTGAAGTACTACCAAGTGAATGTTGTGATTTTAAATGCTATCATATATCATAAGGATTTGAGGTGAAACCAATAAATAAAAGAAAATAAGGATTTTTACGTATAAATATATTTATTGGGTTATATTTACAGTATTATGTAGTCAAAGTACTATAGTTTCAAAAAAAATATATAGTTGACCAAATCAATGACATGGACATAAATTTTCACTATTTACGACAATTTTAATTTGTTGCCCAAAATGACCTTTTCACTTTTTGAATCAAATTACCCTACTGCTCCCTATTTCTTTTCCGGCACAAAATATACCCTAATTGCAGCCGCAAAAATACACATCAAATATAGCCAATTTACTCTAATACTCGATCACTAATTTCCACCGCCATTGGTAAGCTCTCCGCTCAGCAATCCAATCGCCACCCAGAATCTGTATCCGTAAACCACCGAATAGACCGAGCTCGTGACCAGAATCGCCAGAATTTGAAACGAGTGAGAGAATTCGAGCCAGAGAAAGGTCATGAATATCTGAATTGCTTGACTGAAGAGTTGGAAGGAGAGTTTTAGTCGCTGGAGGACGGTGAAGTAGGTCCGGAAAGTGTGGAGGAACCGAGAGAGGTAGAAGATGTAGGACCAAAAGAAGACCTGACCCGAGGAGCAGGTGCCGAGGGGGAAGCAGAGGAGCCACTAGAAGGGGGTCTTGGAGAGGCGCCAGAACCACCGGGTGTCGTAGATCTCGGCGGCGGCGGAGAGGAGGATGCGGCGAAGGTTGTGGCGGAGATGATGGCCATGGAGAGGCTATGGAGAGTCGGGACGGGTCCGAGGGGAACGGGTCGGGTGCGGCGGAGGATGAGGAGGAGGTGGAGGAGGGAGAGGATGATGTGGAGGGAGACGGAGGTGAAGAGGAAGGACCACGTGGAGCCCCATGATTGGGAGTGGCTCCAACGGAAGTTGACGATGGATGAGTGCTCCGATAAGAAATAGGTGAGGCTCTGTATCATCGTTGACCGTGTGGTGGTGGTGGTGTTCATTCCCATCACCGCCATGATGGGAATGAACAGACGGCGGAGATGTGTCCTCAGGTTATTTTTTTTTTTTCAAGAAATAGAAAATAGAGCAGCTTAAAAAAGACCCTATTATTTTTGGTGTTTATACGTCGACGGTGGTGGTTTAGTTTGTGTGTTCTCAGGAGAGAGAGATGGTGAACTGTGAAGGGTATTAGTGCCTGAAAAGAAACAGGGGCAGTAGGGTAATTTGGTTCAAAAAGTGAAAGGTCATTTTGGACAACAAAGTATAGTGAACAGTAAAAATTCATGTCCACATCATTAATTTGGTTAATTACATTTTTTTGAAACTATGGTATTTGACGACATGATACTATAAATACAACCCCATAAATATACCCCAATATATTAAGTCTTTACTACAATCTCCATCCTGTTAGGTGAATTTTGACTTCACCCTCAATTTTTTTCACTTCAAACACACGGGCTATAACAATTAGGGAATCATATTCCATCTCCTTCTCTAAATCTTGAGTAGCTCATCTTTCCTACTTGGCTAGCCCAGTGCGCTCCCACCATTATGGAGTCTCGGGAGGGTCAGATGTATCTCCGTATGGAGAGGTGATGTTTGGTTTCGAACCCGTGAATTCTGGGATCATCTTCCCTACTTCTAAGCATTAAACAGACCTGATGATGCCCCAGTAAACATCTTATTTGGTAGCCCCTGCATGCTTCCTTAAAAGTAAGCATTGTTCAATGTTCCTCAACCTCGTTGAGCCCAAATCTAATTGAGTTTCTATTTGGGAATCCACAAATCCTTATATAGAAAGGCTGTAAGGGAAGGATTTCAGTCAATGTTGCGGAAGAAAGGCAAGGGAAAGAGTGCAGTCAACGTAGACAGAGGATCCCAGGAAGAAACAGGAACACTTAAAGCCATGCACTGTAGGGGAAGACTGTTTCCACGGCTTTTAACTGCATTATAAAACCTCCTCATTTAGAAATCAAGCCTCTTGCCATCTTGCCACATTTTCAACCCTTTACTCTGCAGAAATCCTTAGTCGCCTTATGCCTCTTGGTCCAAATATAATAGAAACTCTCACAACCCCAACTTAATCCAGACTGCAAATGAAACATAGTTTGGTTTTGAAAGTTCCAAAATTTCTTTGATAGCAGACTTAATTCTTTCCAAAAGTATGAATTGACTGAACTAGAAAGAACCCATTCAATAAAGCAGTGTCATGAGACTGTTAAAACCGAAAAGGCGCATCTTCCTTGATCTAAATTTCAAACAAGAAATCCATAATTCTAGCAAAATGAACTTCCCTAGAAAAAAATACAGCATAACCGAATTTCTGCAAGAACATTGGGAATATGTTCTTGCAGTGATGAAGCGGAAGCGTTTACAATCGAAGAACTGTTTCACCCTAGAATCCACTAGGTCTGGGGGACAGAGAACTCGAACTATTATTAATGAATAGTTGTCCAACAATGGAGCATTACAACTATTATAACATTAAAAAACCTAAGCATTTAGCTACTAACAAACCACCTCTAAAAATAACAAAAAATTACAAATTAGTTCCAAAGCACAAAAGGAATCAAAATAAATTTAATGTGCAACAGCCCTAAACAAAAATCACGTGAAATTAGAAAACTGCCAAAAAATAAGAGCAACTAGAACTCTATTGAAACAGAACAATGCTCATACAGCTAAAAGTTTGACTTTGACTTTTCCTAAGACCAGTATAGCAAGTCAAAAACGCGTAAAATGGCATAAAAGACTAAGAGATGCCATAGATATCTTTTATCCTATTTCCCATTTAAAAAATACTTGGTTTTTGGTGAATTTTGATTCTTGTTCTATGTCAAGCCAATGCGATAACTACATTCTACAGCCAATGCCCCAAATTGGCATCTTAAACAATAAATCCCTGTTTCCCTTAAAATAGCATAGCCCATTGCTCGTAGGCCTAAATTACGCCCTAGTTTATCAAATTTCCAAGTGGGTAACCAGAAAGCCTTGTAAAAAAAATTGTTGTAAGGAAAAAAGTTCAGTCAACATTGCAGAAGAAAGGCATACAGGCAGAGGATCCCAGGAAGAACATATCCACTTCAAGCCAAATGTAATAAAATGCACAGTAAGAGAATACTGTTAAAAGGACTATCACCTGATATAGTAAGGTTCCGGTTTTGAAATCAAGCCTCTTGCTACAGTTCCGAATTTCAATATTTTCCCATTGAAAAATCCTTAATCGCCATATGCCAATTGACGGAGGTCTACTAGATGCTCTTAGTACTCCAACTTAAGCCATGACCTCAGCAAATGAAGCATAGTTTGGTTTTCAAGTCTCTAAAATACTAATATTCTCCAAAGATGAAACTACACAGAACCTGTTCAATCAATTACAGTATCATGAGACTCTTATAAAAAACTGCCACAAGGCCCATCTTCCTTGATCAATGTTTCAAACTGAGTACCCAGAATTTTAATCTAAACAATTAAAAATTAAAAAATATTCCTGATAGAAAGTACAGCATAACCAATCCCCAAGGACATTGGGAACATAACCCTTGAGTCAGCCAATTAAACATTGTTCTAATTCCAATGGTGTGTAGATCAATTGTAAGCAGAAATTTGCATTACTTGGATGCCAAGAGAACGAAAGAAAAAGCACCGAAAAGGTAAACAAAACTAACACTAGAATCAACCCACACATAGAAATGTGAGAGGGACCGTAACAGCAGATTCGGTGAGTACTGAAAAGGGTTCTCCTATGCTATTGCCCAGTAAAAAAATAACTACCCAAATGGTCAGGGTCTATGCACCAGAAAATGAAGCGTGATTTGCAAACTACAGAAAAGCCATAAACTTTGAAGTTCATTATACATATTAGACAAAGTTCCATTGAACATCAAGTTAGAGACGTGGACATTCGGCCATTTTGCACACCAACCAAGCAATATCACACATTCATTGATTTATTTTAGTTTCCAATAAAATACATAACAGATATACTTTGAATTTGCAGCAATTTCATCTTTACACATATCTCTTAGTATATCATGTATATAATGCACATGAATGTTTCGTCTTTAACATCAATCAATTTAAAAAAATGTGACATCTTCATATGTTTTAACCTAACAGCCAAATGAAGACCAACTGAACAAAGCTCAGATATAACAGATACACTGGTGCATGTATCTATGTATGTGTGGACTGTGGATATATATAAAATAAAAATTTACATATTTATTCTCTTTGTCTCAGTTTTCCCAGCAGCCAGACATGAGGTTACAGAAAATCCCTCTTCTTCCACAAACATATAAAATGGGCGTTCTTTATTTGTTGTGTATAAATCATTATTAAATAGGAGCAACGATAATGATATAAATAGAGAAGATAAAATTACACCAAAAACATTAAATAGCAGATACAAAGGGAAGCTTGATATATGATACTTCTCAGTGTCTCTTCTGTTAGAAAGATTGGAGAAGTTCTGGGTTGACCATTCGTAACAGCGTGATATTATAGGAAGCTTTGTATACAGTATAAATCACTTTGCTTCCGTCTTTCTATGATCTCAAGTAAATAGTCCCCAAAACAAAAAACAAAAAACAAAAAAATCAACCAAACACTCATGCAAAGTTCTGAAATAAAACCATTTTTTCTTCACAATTATATAGTGTAGTTGGTTATCGCATCAGTCTTTTACACTAAAGTTCTCCGGTTCGAGTCCAGGTGACTCAAGCATTTCTTTTAATGTCCTTCTAAGTTCAGGAAAATGCACATACAGTCACAATAATTACAATAATGAAGAGTATATACCATCTAAGCTAACGCCGAGTAGTGAATTCCACTTGCTGCCATTCCTGTCATACACTCACAATAATTACACTAATGAAGAGTTCATACGAGCTAATGCCGTGTTGTGAATTCCACTTGCTGCCATTCCTGTCATTGTAGCTTGAAGATTGAATATAATTAGTTGTCATTGTGTGATCCTATCTATTAAATTAAAACAGATATTGTCCTTCTGTAGTCTATTTTCTTTTAATTAGCTATAATCTTTTACAAATTACAATATTCTCTATATAATGATGTACAAAGACAGCAATTGCCAGGGTGTGAGATGTTTGGCCACAGATGACTGGGGGAAAAAAATTCTCTATTCTAATAAGGAGTAAATTGCTATGAAGACGGTAGCAATTTCTCAACTCACCGTTGATCCATTTTAATTCTTTGCAAATAGAGAGTTCATCTTCTATTACCGAATTAAAACATTTGATAACACGGTTTCATCCCTGATTCTTTAGGCCCGCATACGAACACCCATCATATACATGAATCAACAGGACACCTCAATCCATCTCATTAATTGATTAATATACATTATTTGCCATATACATGTAAAAGCATTTAACAACATATTATATAAAGATAAAATGTCAACTTCAATCCAATCAATTCCTACGTAGTGCATACAAATCCCAACAAATTCAACTCAGAGATTCGCAGCCAAGAATGATGTGATAATCAATATTTTAATCAATTCTGATTAGTGATTACATAAACCAAAAGAGTGAAACTCCTTATAAATTAGCGTAGCAAGATGATGACATTCATAATTTTAATAATAATAACACAAATCAAACTACAGTGGTAATTTTTAAAAATTGTTTAAACGAAGACCGTGTCTCCCAAGTCTCTCTCGTCACACACATGCACACATCACACACAGCCTAGCAAACTAGAGAGGTCTATAGTCACACGTATACATGATACATGCACTACACACAATCTAGCACACCAGAGAGTAGAGAGATGGATTTCTTAAGCTTACTACCGTGTTTTATGTTCTCCTGGACTCTGGTTCAAGCCCTGGTTTTAATTAAAAGGGGAAGCAGAACAAGTCCGGGAAGGCCGAGTCTCCTTATAAATTAGCATAGCAAGATGAAGACATTCATAACTTTAATAATAATAACACAAATCAAACTACAGTGCTAATTTTAAAAAATTGTTTAAACAGAGACCGAGTCTCCCAAGTCTCTCTCGTCACACACATGCACACACCACACACAGCCTAGCAAACTAGAGAGGTCTATAGTCACACGCATACATGAGACATGCACCATGTCACGCCTTGAAAATTCTAATAAAATTCTGGCTTTATACAAGTATATCAAAATACACTCAGGATCATAACAATAATGCCCTCTTTTTATACAAAGTCAATTTCCTCAAATATATAAAAAATTCTCCAAATAAAAAAATAAATCTTGCAACGCCTACTCTTCAGCCTAAGTCCGAATCAGCAATCCCCGTTCATCTTCAATACCTGAAACTGGGAAGGTGGTGAGACAAAAGTCCCAATAGGAAAAACCATAACAAGAATTTCATGGAGGTTTAATAAAACAGCTTCTCAAAATATACATACACAGGTAAATATATATAAACAAAATACATATGCATTTAATAAAAACAGTTAATAAAATCATTTGAAGCAAAATCACCCCAAGGCATTCAAGATATAGAGAACCCTACACTGAAAAAGATTAATTCCCCACTGATCATCAAAGCTTCAAGCTCCAAGACCTCTTCTGCAGACTCTCGGATCTGTCTGTTTCTCAAACTCTCGGCTCACTCTCTGCCTTCTTTCCCTGCCATCACCACTCTAATTTTTCTCTCTTCTTTGTCTCACCTTTATTCAGTGGCACAAACACACACTTAAATAAACAATTCCACCGACTTCACAAAGGAAAAAAATCCTCTCCATTCGCATCTCACTGGAAAGTGTCCAATGGTGGGCCCCTCGACTGATGTAGCAAAGGTGGTAAAATAGGTAAGTACTGTAGTTTTTCTTATACCATTTATGTACATACTTGTTTATAATACTCCGTAGCTTCCACCCTTTCTGTACATAAGTATTTGATTTTCAATTTCAAATTCCCCCCAAAACCAAAATTAAGATTGCCCCTAAAACTGATACTGATATATATATACAGATTCTGAAATTCTCTTTTCAAACATCCAAACTGAACTCCAAGGGAAAGGGAAACCAAGAAAGAAGGCAACCAAGACTTTAGACACATAAAGATAAAGATTTTTGAAGAGAAGGTCCCTATTCAGAAGTTCCGTTTGGAAAAATCACCATACATTCCGACGAGAAGCTGAAGTTCCGATCATCCCTTCCGACGAGAAGTTGAAGCTCCGATCATCAAATCCGGTGTAATTTATACATCTTCTTTATGCACTGTATTATTGCATCTTTCCAAAATTGTATTTGAGTTTCAGTTTTCAATTTCTCCCCAAAAGGAAAGTTGACCTTCCCCAAAACTCTGCTATATATACTATGTCTGAAATATCAAATAGGAAATCTCTCTCTGAAATTTGAAATCCGGTGAAGAAATTCTCCTCAAAACTTTGCTATTTATGTTTATGTGTAAAAAAATCTCTTGGTGAAGGTCAAAGAGGCATAGCAAACAAAAGGAGATCTAGTCAAAAAAATCACCATATATTCTAGTGATAAGCTAAAATTTACAAAAAGGAGGGATTCCCTAAAAATATTTCTAGCAGTCCGGCGAGAAGCTAAAGCTCCGATTATTATAAGTATTAGGTTATTATTTTGAATTTCTTGTAACTTTATTAATGATGATATATCAAAGTTTATTTTATATGGAGGCAATCTAATGGTGATTATTGGTAATCAAAAAATTTGAAGGCTACCTACTTTTTGTAACAGTATATTGATCAATTTATTATGGTCACAATTTATTTAAACATGTATCATGTATGAATTACATATTGCATTAACATATTTTCCTAACACGTTAAAAAAATTAATTTCCACAACTCAATTTCATAATTCCTATATTAATAATAAAAATCACTAATACTTTCAATTATATATGTAAGAAGATTTGCATATTTCATCACCTACTTTTTATAACAATATACAATACAAAAATTAGAGAGATCAAATTATTATTATCACAATTTTTTTTTTTAACTTGTATCATGTATGAATTGCATATAGGATCAACATATTTTTCTAACACGTTAAAAAAAATTAACTTCCACATCAAATTATTATTATCACAACTTTTTAAAATATGTATCATGTATGAATTGCATATAGCATCAACATATTTTCCTAACACGTTAAAAAAAAATAACTTCCACAACTCAATTTCACAATTCATAAATTAATAATAATAATCACAAATACTTTCAACATATATGTAGGAAGATTTGCATATTCCATCATTTACTTTTTGTAACAGTATACAATACAAAAGTTTGAGAGATCAAATTATTATTTTTACAATTTTTTTAAACATGTATCATGTATGAATTACATATAGCATCAACATATTTTCCTAAAACGTTAAAAAAATTAATTTCCACAACTCAATTCACTATTCCTAAATTATTAATAAGAATCACAAATACTTTCAACATATATGCACGAAGATTTGCATATTCCATCACCTACTTTTTGTAACAGCATACAATATAAAAGTTGGAGAGATCAAATTATTATTATCACAACTTTTTTAAACATGTATCACGTATGAATTTCATATAGCATCAACATAATTTCCTAACACATTAAAAAAATTAATTTCCACAACTCTAAAATCTATATAATTAGCCAATTATTTCAAAATCTTAAAATCTCAAATAAATTTATATTTAGATACTGAACTGTACCGATACATAATCATGTTTAAGATTTGTAATTTTACTGAAAAGGAATGGAATAAAATATTTTTGTATATAATAAATTGTTATACATATATTTGGATAGTGAACTGTAATTTGTATATATATTTTTGTATATATATAATGTATAATTATATGTTGTATGGAGATTTGTAATTTTACTGAAAATGAATGAAATAAAATATTTTTGTATATAATATATTGTTATACTTATATTTAGATAGTAAACTGTACCAATATATTTTTGTATATAAGATTTGTATATATATAATGTATAAATGTATGTTATATTGAGATTTGTAATTTTACTAGAAAGGAATTGAATAAAATATTTTTGTATATAATATATTTATATATATAAGATTTGTATAGATATTTTTGTATATATATAATGTATAAGTTCCATGAACTCCAACATCCCTTCATAGGCCACTTGCCATCTTTGCCACGTACACGTTCTCTTTACCATGTCGAAGGTGTGACCGCCATGGATGGACCAATGTGCGTGAAGGGTTTGAGAACAGGTTTAGATGTTTGATTTTAAAAAGATAAGTTTGAGAGAAAGAAAACGGAGGAGATAAATGGGTGGGAGAGGAATTGTATTGTACAAGTGTATTTATATATGGTATTTGTGTGTATAATATAAATTAACGTAGCTCAATAATTTTTTTACCTTCTGGCTGACTAGGCAATGACTAAATCATGGCGTGGCAAAACATGAATATGTGGCACCATTACAATCATTAGATTCGCACCGGATCAGTGAGATGTGCACGAGCAGATTCGCGTCCCTTCACAAAAGAAGAACCAGCCAATAAACCTAAGCAAAGTCCAAGTGGGTCTCAAATCATTACAACTTTTCCTCTCTCATCATTACATCCATCGAATTCTATGGAAAATGTATCTCAAGTAAGCCTAAGAAATTTTGGTCAAACAAATATTCAAAAAGTCAAGACTACCATCATAAGTGAACCCCGCCTGTCACCACCTCCATCACTTTTCTTTTCTCATCATTTCACCAACTGCTCCTTTATTTCTTTTCTTCACTCTTCCACCAGATCACACCCACGTGAACAACCTACCAATCCAAATGAAATTTGACCACAAACCTCTCAATGGACCCTACCAAAAATCATCACAATCCCAATCTTTTCTTCCTCTTTTCATGTCGGCACCGTATCATCACGCGCCTAGAGATTTGGCGCAGCGACAGGCCCGTGCAGCACCAAATCGTTGCTTCAGCTTGCGCAAGTGCCCTAATCAGCCACCACGACCTGCCCTTTCAAAGATACATACTGACTGGTTTCGGCCTCCCTTGGCCTCGTCAGGGGAACGGCTCCAGCTCCCGATCAGTTTGTGCAGGGATGGCCAACTTCCTTCTTCATAGTCAAATCCACGACCAGCAACAAGCTCCTCGCACTCAACCGAGTCGACCTGCCTGAACTCTGAAGAGGTTCCATCCTATGCTCCTGCACACCCCTTCCCTAGAACCCGTCAAACTCTACTCTTTGCCAACCAGCATGCATGTCTTCCATCCTCCAAGCGTCTTAAGAATCACTTCGTGACAATATACTCACTTCCCTTATAATATATATATATATATATATAAACATGTGATAAAAATCAAAACCCATGACAGATGAGACCCGCCAAAAACAACTTTTCCTTATTTCTTTCATTTCCAACTCGGCACTTGAATCCATCAGATCACACACACACACACACACACACATATATATATATATATATATATATAAACCATATAAAAAAAAAATTACAAATACACCTCCACGAACTCAAACTAAAATAATAATAATAAAAATAATAAAATAAAATCATAAATTAAAATCTAAAAAAATCCGGATTATCACACACTAGACACAATCTAGCACACCAGAGAGTAGAGAGATGGATTTCTTAAGCTTACTACTGTGTTTTATGTTCTCCTGGACTCTGGTTCAAGCCCTGGTTTTAATTAAAAGGGGAAGCAGAACAAGTCCGGGAAGGCTACCACCGGGACCGACACCATTGCCGATTATCGGAAACCTCCTCAAACTAGGAAATAAACCACACAAATCCTTAGCAGAGTTCGCCAAAACTCACGGTCCTATCATGACTTTGAGGCTCGGCCAAATAACCACAGTGGTTATTTCTTCTTCAACCATGGCCAGAGAGATCCTGCAAAAGCAAGACCTCTCCTTCTCCAACCGATCCATTCCAGACGCACTTCTTGCCCACAACCATGGCAACTTCTCAGTGGCTTGGATACCAGTTTCGACTCGCTGGCGGAACCTACGTAAAATCTTGAGCTCACATATATTTTCTGGTCAAAGACTGGATGCTAAGCAACAGCTACGGAGCCAGAAAGTTGAGGAGCTCATGGCCTACATCCACAACAGTTGCCGGGCAGGTGTTGCAGTAGATATTGGACGAGCAGCTTTCAGAACTTCGCTTAATCTATTATCAAATACCATTTTTTCTGAAGATTTGACTGAGGCAAGCGCTGATACAACCCAAGAGTTTAAGGAACTAGTTTGGGGTATCATGGAAGAGGCTGGTAAACCCAATATCGTGGATTACTTCCCTGTGCTTAGGAAGTTTGATCCACTAGGTATAAGGCGTCGATTGACGATTTATTTTGGGAAGATGATTGGGCTTTTCAATCGTATGATCAATGAAAGATTGGAGTTGAGGAGACTGCAAGGTTGTATCACAAGAAATGATGTGTTAGATACTCTTCTCAATATCAGTGAATCTAACCCTGATGAGATTGACCGAGTTCACATCGAACATATGTTTGTGGTATGTAAACTAAGCCAGTCTATTGTTGCTTTAATTTTATCCAATCTATATAAAGATTTGTTATGTCGTTGATCTTAGATGTCCATTGTAACTCTTAGGAGGGTGACCATGCCAATATGTAATGATTTCTTACTTCCTGACATATGTAGAAATGTTTCATTAGCCAGTAAAGTTTGAAACTTACACAAACTATTTTACAGGATGTATTTGCTGCGGGAACAGATACTACTTCAAGCACATTGGAATGGGCAATGGCAGAGATATTACGCAACCCAAAGACTGTTGAAAGCCAAAGCTGAGCTTGATCAGATCCTTGGAAAAGGCAGCCCAGTAGAAGAATCGGATGTTGCAAGACTGCCATACTTACAAGCTATTGTGAAAGAGACCTTCAGGTTACACCCAGCAGTGCCATTATTAATCCCTCGCAAAGTTGATGCCAACGTCGAAGTATGCGGTTACACAGTACCAAAGGATGCACAAGTGCTAGTAAATGCGTGGGCTATTGGCCGCGATCCAAAGCATATGGACCAACCCAAACTCGTTTATGCCCGAGAGGTTCTTGGGGACAGAAATTGATGTCCGGGGCCGTGACTTTGAACTAATTCCTTTTGGAAGTGGACGAAGAATATGCCCTGGGTTGCCACTAGCAATAAGGATGGTTCACTTGATGTTGGGTTCACTCATAAAATCATTTGACTGGGAGCTTGAAGATGGCATTGCTCCAGAGGACATGAACATGGAGGAGAAGTTTGGCATCACTTTACAGAAGGCTCAACCTCTGCTTGCTGTCCCGGTTCATGTATAATAATGTTGTTTCTTATAAGCAAAAATCACTATCATTTAGAGACTTGGGCTCTCTGTGGTAACTAGTGAGCACTGACCACTACCAAGTGAATGTTGTCATTTTAAATTCTATCGTGTAATAAAGATTTGAGGTTAAACCAATATATAAGAAATACTCCACAATAAAATGAAACAAATATATTCAGTCTTTATAGACCTATGATTAGTTCATCCTCCCTACTTCTGAGCATCATATAGACCTATGATGCCCCGGGTAAAAATCTTATTTGGTAACCCCTGCTTCTTTAATAGTAGCATTGTCTAATGTTCCTTGACCTCGTTCAGCCCAAATCTAATTAGATTTCCATTTGGTTTAGGAATCCAAAAATCCTTCTATAGAAAGGCAAGGGAAAGACTGCAGTTAATGTACGCAGCGGATCCCATAAAGAAACTGGAGCACTTCAAGCCAAGCACTGCGAAGAAGACTGTTTCCAGGGCTTTTAACTGAATTATAAAACCTCCTCATTTAGAATCAAGCCTCTTGCACAAGTTCAAAATGATTCCAGCCAACAAAATCAAATATAAATATATAAACAATTGTTTTATTATGTTTTTCTTTACAAAGATATGAACCAAAACATTAACCTACTCATTTTACACATGCCAATATTTTGTTCCACTACATTATGATTACTTTAGCCAATATCTCTACATTTTTCTGCCTAAAGTAATCATTTTACGTAGATGCTGATCCAAAAGTTTTTCCAAATAATGCTGATAGAGCTAAAAGTTTGATTTAGATTTTTCCTCAGACCAGTACAGCAAGTCAAAAGCACTTCAAATGACACAAAAGACATCTACCATTTCCCAGTAAAAAAATTCTATATTTTTGGTGAGTTTTGAATTTTATTCTCTATCAAGCCAATGTCCTTGTTAGAAATTGTCTCAAATTCCCAGTCTAGTTAAGACTAATCAAAATAAAATAAAATCCTAGTGTAGTTGGGTTTCCATTTCAGAGTTGTGTTTTGTAAAGGAATTTATTGTTAGACAAGTCTTGGACTCAGTGATCCTTGTCAAGAGGGAATTGATGGGTAGAGATAGTTGTGGATAAAGCAGCAAGAACAATGTTGGCGAGGGGACAGGCTTGTGGAGTGGTACATGGTGAAAAGATATGTACATAGTGTTGGTATTCTATCGTTGCAATATCTCATACACCTAATTAAATAAAGCCCTAGTTTATCAACTTTGGACATCCAGAAAGCCTTGTAAAAAAAGGTTGTATGGTAAAGAGCTTAGTCAACATCGGAAAAGAAGGCATACAATTAGAGTACCCCAGGAAGAAACATATCCACATCAAGCCAAATGTAATAAAATGCACAATAAGAGAATACTGTTAAAAGGATTATCACCTGATATAGTAAAGTTCCAGTTTTGAAATCAAGCCTCTTGCTACAGGTTCAAATTTCAACATTTTCCTATGTTTCAATCTTTAATCACCTTATGCCACTTGAAGGAGGTATACTAGATGCTCCTGGTACTCCAACTTAAGCCATGACCACAGCAAATGAAGCACAGTTTGGTTTACAAGTCTCTAAAATTTCTCTAGTGAAATACTAATATCCTCCAAACACCCCTGAAGCATACATTTCATAGCACTTTTACCCTTTATTTAAAAAGGTGTGCAAAAAACACCCCTATTCTTTTCAATTTGTGCGAAAACACCCTTCAATTAATATAATGCCTAGTTTACCCTTTTACTATTCCAAAAATGCCCCTACGCTCATTTTCTCTTTTCTCTTTTAACCCTTTTTCTTTCTCCAAAAGGACGGCGGAACTGGGGTTACCGTGGTGGAGGTGTCGGCACCGAAGGTGGAGGTGGTGATTATGATGCAGGATACAACATCATGCTCGGATTTCTGATGGCATTCACAACGACGATGTTGTCGTGGAGCGTGATTGACTTCGGTAAGGGCGTGGGTCTGCGATCTGAGGAAGAAGGCGACTGAGGACAGAGGTTAGCCCCGGCACTGACAGTGCCGACGAACAAGAAGGAACTCGACGATGATGTTTGGGCAGCGGTGGACCGGAGAAGGTTGAGGAGGTAGCAGAGGTGACCCACGTCGGCGGCGAGGACATTGGAGAGATTGAGCCCAGAGAGGTTCTTGTTAGATTCGGTGCTCTTCTGTGGACTTGGCGATTCGAGCTCACTAAAAAGGTTGTCGGTCAGAAATCTGATGTTTATGGGTTCGTTATGCTTGCACTTGAAATGGTTGCCGGTCTTGTTCGTCTTCATAGACTCGTTCTTCAATACTGGAAACCAGATCATAATCGGCCTTATTCGTCTTCAGAAAACCACAAGCACAACAAAAGTACTACATTCTGGTGCCATCACCACAACATGTGGCATCAATTTGTTAATGAATTTTCTGGGTTCTTGATTACAGTAGGCCAAATTGGTGAATTGGGTTGTCATATTCTCTTCTTCCGGTGAATTGGGCGTGGTGTATAGATTGTGGGTTTTTTTTGCTATCCTTTTTAGTCATTTCACAAAATATTAATTTTTTATATATATTATTAAATATGTAGCTAAGGGCATTTTAGTAATAAATGTGTGAGTAGGACCTATTTGTATAAATATCATAGTTTAGGAATTTTTTTACACGTGAGGGGTGTAACATGCATGTAAATATATTATAGAAGTGTTTTCTACACTTGACCTAAGATGAAACTCCAGTTACTCCACGGAACCTGTTCAATCAACTACGATATCATGTGACTCTTATAAATACTGCCATGAGACCTATCTTCCTTAACCCAAGTTTCAAACTAAGCACCCAGAATCCTAACCTAAAAAAAAAATTCTTGATAAAATACTGAAATACACCATAACCAATCCCCAAGAACATTGGGAACATAACCTTTGAGTCAACCAATTAATCATTTTTCTTATTCCAACGGTGTATAATCAGAAATTTTGTAATACTCGGATGCCAAAAGAATGAAAGAAAAGCACCGAAAAGGTCAAAATAACTATTATGGATAAGAAGTAAAGCTAACTCTAGAATTAACCCGCACATAAAAATGTGAGAGGGATCTTAAATTTAGATTCAGTGAGTACTGAAAAGGGTTTTCCCATGCTATTGCCCAATCAAAAAAAATTACTCAAATGGTCAGGTCTATGCAACAGAATTGTTGAATATGTGGCTCAAAACTGAGGTCATCCATTCCATCAGCATCTTGCATCGACAACTTGGGCTTCAAGTTTGAGTGCCCAGCAAGCCTAATTCATGATCATCAAGTCTTGTTTTTTTGTGTTGTCTCCAAGCAGCATTGTTTTGGTGACCATTATTGGCTATAAATAGCCATGTCTCTCATGTTTTATGATCATCCCAAAATCAATTGAGTGAATGTATCAGTATTATTTCAAAGTGAGAGAGTTTGGGTGTAACTGGGTTTTGGGTGTGAGCTACTTTGCCTTATATCTCTTTATTTTCGTAATAAAATATTGTTCTGTCTTCTTCCCGTGGATGTAGACATAGCCGAACCACGTAAATCCTTATCTCATTTGTATGTGCCATTTTATTTTTCTTGTCATTTATTTTTTCTCTTATTTTCATAATCCCCTATTCGTCCTTATTTCATAGCAAACTGGTATCAGAGCTCGGTTCGTGTATTGTGTACAAATACTGTTAACACATACGGTACTGTTCACAGATATTTTTCGGGTACTGTTCACAAATATAGTACTATTCACCGAGGAATTTGTGGGAGAGTTTTTTTGAGATGTCGACCAGATATGAAATTGAGAAATTTGATGGCAAAATTAGTTTCAGTCTTTGGCGCATTAAGATGTAGGCCATGTTGACGCAACAAGGTCTAAAGAAGATGTTGTTCGGGAAGGACAAGTTGCCAACAACTATGTCCGATAAAGACAAGGATGAGGTTGATGAAAAGGCGCGCAGTGCGATTATTTTGAATTTAGCTGATGAGGTGCTGCGTGAAGTGATTGATGAAGACACGGCGGCAAAGTTGTTGCTAAAATTGGAGAGTCTGTATATGACGAAGTCTCTCACCAACAAGCTTTACTTGAAACAGAGACTGTACACCATTCATATAAAGGAAGATATGCCTCTTAAGGAGCATATTGATAATTTCAATTCTATTATTATTGATTTGAAAAATACTGATATTAAAATTGACGACGAGGATCCCTTATTTTGTTGTGTTCTTTGCCTCCTTCCTATGAGCATTTTGTTACCAAATTACTCTATGGAAAAGACACTATTAGTATGGAGGATGTTAAATCCTCATTGAACTCTCATGAGTTGAGGAAAAAGGTGTCTGAGAATATTAGAGATGAACAGACCGAGGATCTATTTGTAAGAGGCAAAAGTGGGACAAAGGGTTCCGCTAGTAGAGGCAAATCTAGATCTCATAAAAATGTGGAATGTTACTACTGTCATGAGATAGGGCACATCATCAAGCACTGTCCCAAACTAAAGGCAAAGAATGGGAATGGCAAAGAAAAGGTTCAAGAAACAGTTTCTGTGGCAACTGCTACAACGAGTGATTCGGAAAGTGACGAATATGTTCTCATGACAGTTCAGGTATGTCATTTAATGACAGTTGGATTCTTGACAGTAGAGATTCTTTCTCTTCTTATAAAGAGGTGAAAGGTGGTTCAATTTTGACGGTGGACAGGAAAGTTTTCAAAATTTTAGGAATTGGAACAGTCAAGATCAAGACGTACAATGAGTTGGTGAGAACATTGTCAGATGTGCGACATGTACCGGATCTGAAGATGAATTTTATTTCAGTAGGTGTGCTAGACTCCAAAGGTTACATGGTTGTAACAGAAGGTGGAGTAATGATGGTCGTGATGGATTCTCTTGTGGTGCTACAGGGCACCAAGGTGAAAAATTTGTATCTTTTCTAAGGGAATACAGTAACAGGTGGAGCTTCTATAGGGTCTTCTACAGCTAACAGAAATCTGCGTTCAGGTCTTGGCAAAAGAAGAGTTAGAAAGATGAGTGACGATCCTAGTTTTCAAAAGGGTTGTGAGGGGACTACATAACATGGTGGGAGAATGAAATCCGTTTTTAGATGGCAACCAAAATTACAGCAGTCCTTACAGGGAGGCAGACCCATGAGGACAGATGTGATATTGACTTGCAATAATCTTGGTGGCAATGAGATAGTCCATTCGAGTGCCATTAAGATACATGGGAGGCAAGTAGTTAGTCACAACAGAGATGCGAGGAAAAGTCAAGGACGTCCTATTCTCTATAAGGGTGAGAAGATGACTTTTCGTTACTAGCTGGTGGTTTGTGGGCGGTTGGAGAAGGTTGCTGAAGGAGATGTCAAACTTGGAATTTTTAAGGTTGCTTTTGGAAAGCATTTAGAGTTTGACACAAATACTAGAGGTATGCTTGTGGCTGCGCAAGACATGCGTGGGTTGAAAAATGAGAGCCCGAGGGTTAAGTTTGAGGATGACTCAAACTTAACTAAAATTCTTAATTAAATTTGTTTTGTGGAGAAGACAGGTCGTTTGGCAGAGATATAGTGGCTCATTCGGAATTTTTCGCCAAGGTGGAGATTTGTTGAATATGTGGCTCAAAACTGAGGTCATCCATTCCATCAACATCTTGCATCAACAACTTGGGCTTCAAGTTTGAGTGCCCAGCAAGCCTAATTCATGATCATCAAGTCTTGTTTTTTGTGTTGTCTCCAAGCAGCATTGTTTTGGTGACCATTATTAGCTATAAATAGCCATGTCTCTCATGCTTGATGATCATCCTAGAATCAATTGAGTGAATGTATCAGTATTATTTCAAAGTGAGAGAGTTTGGGTGTAATTGGGTTTTGGGTGTGAGTCACTTTGCCTTGTATCTCTTTTTTTCCGTAGTGAAATACTGTTCTGTCTTCTCCCCGTGGATGTAAGTATAGCCGAACACGTAAATCCTTGTCTCATTTGTGTGTGCCGTTTTATTTTTCTTGTCATTTATTTTTTCTCTTGTTCTCATAAACTCCTATTCGTTCTTATTTCATAACAAGAATGAAGTGTGATTTGCGAACTACAGAAAAAAACTATAATCCTTGAAGTTCAATATAACAAAAAATGTTGCATTCAATGTCGTTCCATTGACCATAAAGTAAGCAAGATCACATATTCATTTCACTGATTTATTTTACCTATTTTTTTTCCTGGTTAGGAAACTCACACACACGGCCTCCACTGAGGTTTGAACCCCTAACCTTCCTTTGAAAAGGAAGAGTCTTGTACCGCTAGACCACAGGCCTGTTAGTAAGAGATACATAAGAAAACCTCTTTGAAATAAATAAGTAATTTATTTTACTTATTTATTATATACGTAAGAGATACACTTTGAATTTGCAGCAATTTCATGTTCACGCATTTATTTTAGTACATCGTATAGATAATGCACAAGAATATTTTATCTTTAACATCAAGCCATTTAAAAAACTGTGACATCTTCATATGGTTTAAACTAAATTAATATATCTAGTCGGTACCCAGTGCCCACTGTATCTATGTACGTGTGGACTGTGTATATAAAATAGTAAAAATTTACGTATTTATTCTCTCTGTCTCAGTTTTCCCAGCAACCAAACATAAGGTTACAGAAAATCCCTATTCTTCCACAAACATATAAAATAGGTGTTAAATTGAAAAGTATATATGTATATACGTATATTATTTATATATCATTATTAAATAGGAGCAATGAAAATGATATAAATAGAGAAGATAAAAGTACACCGAAAACATTAAAATAACAGAGATAAGGGTATATATATATAGTAACTCTTACAGTTTGAAAGATTGGGGAAGTTTCTGGGTTGACCATTCCTAACAGTCTGATATTATAGGAAGCTTTGTATAAATCACTTTGCTTCCGTATCTGGAGTGATTCGGACTCTCCCAAATAGTCCCCAAAACAAAAACAAAAACAAAAATTGACCAACCCTCCCGCCAGGTAAAAATAAAATAAAAATTCGAGTCCCAAAGCATAACTGGATGTGGATTTGTTTCCCGAAGCATAACTGGATGTGGATTTGTTTCCCGAAGCATGTATTATTTTGTTGTAATTGTAAAATTGGACTTCTGCTTATTTGTTCGTTGCTTTATATAATATTATCTATTAGGTAATACTGTTGCAAATTATTTTTATTCTTGTATTAAGAATGATTCTTAAAATAATGATGTGTAAAATTCAAAAATGCGACTGCCGTCCTTGACCATTTGTTGATCATATACATTTTGGCTAGAACTCGTGGACTTATTATTGTTAAGCATAACAGTCAAAATAAAGTTAGGGGGGGGCGGTATATTGTTTAGAAGATATATAAACTTTCAATTCATTTCTACCCATAATAATAATAATAATTGTCCCTCCATCATTTTTTCTATATTTTCTCATATACATTCCCATCTATCCTTCATTCATAATGGAATGTGTAATGGTGAATGTTTTTTCATTTTACTCAAAAATTTAGATGGTTGAGTAGTACTGCATATCTATTTATTTATACACATTTCAATTTTGATCCAAATTCGATGTGGGATAAGTCCCACTTGTAACAGATTGGATCCACATGACGGACCATCTTTGAAAATTCACCTTTTTTATTATTATTTTCTTTTTTATGTGTATCGAAAGAAATTTTAACAAAAGCGCACACATTCATAGTAACATCCCAACAAAATTAGTATTCCCTTCGTCCCAATTTAAATGTCCTTTATGAGGAGTAGTTATTTTTAAGGAAACATATATGACATGCATTGTCTTTCTGAAAAATTATTAACTTATCCCTTTAAGTTTTGAATATTCAAGTTTAAAATTTTAAACTTATATAAAAATATATTGTTTGAAAAAAAGAAAACGAATACTTATTTTGGAACAAATAAAAAACGAAAGTATGACACTTACGTTATAAGACAGAATACTTGTCGAAATTCATGGGAATTGAATATGTTTAGTTGTGATATCGCGTTATCACATCTATCTTTGGAATAAAACAGATATTGTCTTTCTGTAGTCTATTTTCTTTTTACCCGAATAATGGATACTGCTTATATTTAATTTGCTATAATTTTTTGTAATCTTATTATTATTATAAAATATTCAAGGATAGCAGTTGACTTGTGAGATGTTTGGCCACGGACACAGACACAGTGGATTATTAAAGCTATGTCCTTTGATTGTGGTGATTTGAATTCTAAATAAATTGATTTTGCCAGGCCAACAGAATATTCTCATATGGAGAAGTCAGAAGCTCAAACTTCAGTGAAAATATGTGTGTGAGTATTAACTAAAAAAAATAATAAAAAGGGATAACTCATATCATATTCCTCCAAAAATAAAAAGATAAAGAGGAAAATAATAATATTTAAGTAGTATTTTCATAATTTCGAAACTGCCCTCAACAATTAAAAGAAGGAAATTGTTATTCCACTCATATCAAATCTACTTAAAAAGATACGATAATATTTAATTATTATCATTTCTTTTTAAGTAGATTTAATTGTTATCATTTCTTTTCTTTTCACCTCCTTTTATCTTATTTAAACAATAATAATATATATATTTTTTTTCTCCAAAAAAATCTCAATGCTACAATCCCGGGATGGTGACATGCTTGGCCATAGTGGATTATTAAACCTAGATCCTTGATTGTAATGTAATATGTTGCTCTGATTTGATTTGTGAATTAATAATACTGGAACTTGGATATTGAAACTTCAAGTGGTTGATTTGGATAAAGATCCTCTTCAGGAAAGGAGAGGTTCTGTACACCCACCAATCATTAAGTTGGATTCCCTCATTAATAATAATGTCATATTAATGGTTGGTGGGTGTGTAGAACCTCTCATTTCCTGAAGAAAATCCTTGTTCAATTGATTTGATTGGTGATGTAGCATGTGATAACACAAGCTGTTTAAGTTTTAGTAAATCACGATACTCAATCTGGCACTGTTCCTCATAGACATTTCTGTCACCGGCAAATGGTTAAAGCTCTTTAACTCCCTCTCTCCGAGTCATGCAGATTGAAATTAATACTCAACTCTCTGCATTTAACAAATTTATCAAGTAATAATCATGGGCCAAAGCACAATATATTCAACTCAAACATTCACCCCACCCCGCCACCAGCAGACAGCCAAGAATGATATGATCATCACTATTTTAATAAATTGGTGATTACATAAACAACCAAAAGAGTCAACTCATCATAATAAATTACTCCAGTATAGCAAGAGGATATTTATAATTTTAATAAGAATAATGATGGGGATATCGATGAATTAACTCCAAATAAGTATTGAATCTGCTTTGTTTTTGTCCACCTTATCTACTTAAACAATTTTTAAAAATAATTATTTAGCATGTGATAAGAATGACCAATCACGTTTAATTCTATACTAATTCGGTGATTCCTTTTCGGTTATCCTATCATTACTCTTTTAATAATAATAATAACAAATTAAACTACGATGACTTCAAAAATTTGTTTAACAGACTGAATCTCCAAAATCTTTTTCTTTAGTCACACACATGGATGCATTACACATAAGTATAGCAAGATCGGAATTCATAAATTTAACTTGGATGCATTACACAAACCAAAAAGAGTTAACTCCTTACAAATAAGTATAGCAAGATCGGCATTCATAAATTTAATTAAAATAATGACAAATCAAATTACTGTGATAACTTCCTTGACCCATTTATACATTTTGTCTATAACTCATGGACTTATTATGGTTAAGTGTTAGCCCCTTGACGGTTGTCCAAGGGAAGACATGGGCATTTTAAGGCCATGCCATGTCTTGGGAATACTTTGGCTTTGGTTAAACAGCCATGAGGATTGCTCAAGGGGTTGTCAGCGTGCACAAGATGCTCAGCGTGCACACAAGATGCTTAAAAGGATGCTCGGCGTGCACTGGGGGTGCCCAGTGGCACTTTCGTAAATATGGCGAAAAGTGAAACATGGAGTTTTGACTCGGGATCTTTATGGGAGGTACCTTGAGTCCATAGAAGCTGGTTGGCGTAGACGGCACTCAATTTGGATGTCGGGAAAAGTCTGAAAGGCCATTATGACTCCTCAAGCATGGGTGATGTTTACTCCTGTCAGAGTGCTGGATTTCCTTAAGACTATATTAGGGGGGGTATGTTGAGCACATCGGTTGGGCTATGGCATGGCTTGCTTAGAGGGCTTAAACAACGTGCATGGGCACGTGTTGCACCACTCCAAGATGGTTGCACAAGTGGGGGAGCATCCAAGATATTGAAGGGCAAACAAGTGGGCACCGACACGCGCGCTGGTGTGCAGCGGCGCGCGTGCGGGCGTGCAGGTGGGCGCGCGGGCTGGCGTTCAACCTAGTGTGCGCAAGCATCTAGCTCGGCGTGCGCATGGGCATCCAGGTGGGCGTACAGCCACGGACGCATGAGGGTTCAAACATGGCGCGCGAAGAAGGGCACTAGTGTGTGCGCCGGCGTGCACTTTGGTGTGCACCCGAGCGTGCGCACGGGCGTGTATGGCTTGGTACGCCGTGCACTCAGAGACATATATATGTGGGTGCAGATTGGTGGACTTGGCTTGGGCTAGGTTCACAAGGTTGACTCAGATGTGACTAGAGCATGGACAACACAAAGTCATGGCTTGCGGTTACAAGAGGTGGTGGCTTAGTGGGCTCGGTCGGTTGGGGGAAGTTACTAGCACTTCCCACTCATCATGGGAAGTGGGGGAGTGCTGAGTAACCTCCCAAACATGTGGCACAATTCTGAGAGGACCAACACACAGGCGGTTCAGGGTGGTTTCCTCCACTATGCAGAATGTAACTTCTTGTGGTTATGTGGCATGAGCAGAACATGCCAACAAGTCTAGCAGTTGGGCTTGTCAACTGCATTATAGTGCTGGCTCATTTAGAGGGTGCCAGCACGACCCTAGGTGGATGGGGGTGTCATCCATCATCTTAGTGGGCACTTATGGACGGTTTTGAGAGTGGCCTATATAATGCTAAGGTGGGCTTTATAGAGGGAACAGAGAAGAGGGTGTGAGCCTTGGTTGTTCCTTGTACGAACTCATGTTCCTTTGTAATATGTTTAATATGAGCAAAGGTTGGGGCTTGTCCCAGTAACTGTGTGTGCCTTCTTTACATTTCTATACTGTGTGTATTGTGTTGTTGTGTTGGCTGAGACTTGGTGGCCCCAAGTGCCATTGTAGAGGCAAAAATTCGTGGTGTAATTTAGCCCTGTGACAATTGGTATCAGAGCCCCATTCTACGATGGCTGGAGGTAATACTCGTGAAAGAGTTTCCCGTTTGGAAGAGTTCGTGGGTTTTCCTACAGAAATAGAGGTACAAGATGGTGCAGAGAGCCTTGTTGTTCGAATTGAAAACTTGGCTTCTGAAGCGGAGATCTTGAAGACTGATCCTGATGGGTTTGGTGACTTCATGCAGGCCACCAATGAGCAATTGACCCGTATCTCTGAAGATGTTGAGTCGCTGACTGACGTCTTCAAGAAGAACCTGAAAGACCTTGAAGATGAAGTGTCCTTAGTGAAGAGGGCCATTCATGGGAGTTCCAGAGGCGGTGGTGATCATCTTTCGCAGAAGATCAAGGTGCCGGATCCCAAGTCTTTCAGTGGTACCCGAAATGCCAAAGAGTTGGAGAATTTCCTATGGGACATGGAGCAGTACTTCAAGGCTGCTCGGATCCCTGATGGCGAGAAGGTGACCATTACAAGCATGTATCTGTCTGGTGATGCAAAGCTATGGTGGCGCACACGGACAGAGGACGATGCTTCTGCGAGTAGGCCTCGGATTGAAGTTTGGGAGACCCTCAAGAAGGAATTGAAGGACCAGTTCTTGCCCCAGAACACTGCATGGATTGCAAGGGAATCTCTGAAGAAATTGAAGCACACAGGTACCGTTCGTGACTATGTGAAGGACTTTAGTTCCTTGATGCTGGACATTCGAAATATGTCAGAGGAGGACAAGCTGTTCAATTTCATGTCCGGATTGCAACCATGGGCTCAGGCAGAACTCCGTAGGCAAGGTGTGAGGGACCTTCCTACTGCCATGACAGCGGCAGATTGTCTTGTAGATTTCAAGATGACTGGGTCTACTACACAAGACAAGAAGAAGTCCAAGAAGGGGAAGAAAGACAAAGGCCAGTCCTTCAGGTTCAAGGACAAAAAGAAGGATAAAGGCGGTGGCTTTGTCAAGGCCAAGACAGATTACAATAACAAAGGGAGTAGTAGTGGGACTAAGCCCAACTACGGTTGTTTCATCTGTAATGGTCCCCATCGTGTTAGGGACTGTCCCAAGAGGGAGAAGCTGAGTGCTATCGTCGCTGATTCAAAAGGAGACTCAGACTCGGAATCTGGTCCAACCCGAGTTAATCCTCTGCAAATGTTGAATGCTCTTACTGAAGAACAGTCCATGGAGTTGAAAGGGCTCATGTTCATTCAGGTGACGCTGAACGGCAAGGAAGTTTTGGCAATGGTGGACACGGGGGCCACTCATAACTTCATTGCGCAGAGGGAAGTAAGTAACTTTAATTTAAAATTAATTCCACAAGCTAATAAGATGAAAGCTGTGAATTCTGAAGCCAAGCCTGTTTTAGGCATGGCCACCACTTCTATGAAAGTTGGTTATTGGGAGGGCGTAATTAGTTTTATGGCTGTTTCCTTAGATGATTTTGATCTAATTCTTGGAATTGAGTTTCTTACGAAAGCCAGAGTAGTAGTTGTGCCATATTTGGGAGGAATTTTTATTTGGGACAGGAGTTGTCCATGTTTTATTCCATCAGTGGCTCTTTATGGGCACCAAAAGAAGGAAGATCGTAAATATGGCTGTATCGAAATAATCTCTGCATTGCAAGTGAAAACAGGTTTGAAGAGGGGAGACTCTACCTTTCTTGCAGCAATGATAGAGATCAAACCGGACCAGTTTGTTGAAGTTCCGGATTCTGTTGCTGAAATTCTAGAGGAATTTGCAGAAGTTATGCCACCAGAACTACCCAAGCAATTGCCCCCTCGACGTGCTGTTGATCACAAGATAGAGTTGGAGCCGGGTGCAAGGGCTCCTGCTCAGGCCCCATACCGGATGGCGCCTTCAGAACTGGCTGAACTGCGTAGACAGTTGGATGAGTTGCTGGAGTCTGGCTATATTCAACCATCCAAGGCACCGTATAGCGCGCCAGTGTTGTTCCAAAGGAAGCAGGATGGCTCAATGCGGATGTGTGTGGACTATAGGGCTCTGAATAAAGTGACTGTGAAGAACAAGTATCCAGTGCCCAATGCCGCTGATTTATTTGACAGGTTGTCAAGGGCATCCTACTTTACTAAGCTGGATTTACGTGCAGGCTACTGGCAGGTGCGTATAGCAGAAGGAGATGAACCCAAAACTGCATGTGTAACTCGTTATGGGTCTTATGAATTTCTTGTAATGCCGTTTGGGCTAACTAATGCCCCGGCAACCTTCTGCAACTTAATGAATAATATGTTTTATGACTACATCGATCGCTTTGTTGTTGTTTATTTGGATGACATTGTAGTCTATAGTGAGTCATTGAGAGATCACTTAGAACACTTGAGATTGGTTTTCTCAAAACTTAAGGAGTTTCAGTTATTTGTCAAAAAGGAGAAGTGTGAGTTTTGTCGCCAAGAAGTGATGTTTTTGGGGCATTGGATCAGTAAGGGCCATGTCAGAATGGATGAGAGAAAGGTGAAAGCCATCCTTGATTGGTCTGCACCTACCAAAGTGACAGAGTTGAGATCTTTTCTAGGGTTGGCAAACTACTACAGAAAGTTTATAAAGGGGTATTCCAAGAAGGTTAGTCCTTTAACGAACTTGCTAAAGAAGGACAAACAGTGGGTTTGGTCTGAGGAGTGCCAGAATGCTTTTGAGATGCTTAAGCAGGCAGTGTCTACAGAACCGGTCTTGAGACTGCCTAACTTTGGTTTGCCATTTGAAGTGCATACTGATGCCTCTGATAGAGCAATTGGTGGGGTTCTAGTCCAAGAAGGACACCCATGTGCCTTTGAAAGCAGGAAGCTTAAGGATGCTGAACAGAGGTATACAACTCACGAGAAGGAGATGACTGCAGTGATATATTGTCTTGACGCATGGAAGCACTATCTGTTGGGTACCAATTTACAGTGGTGACTGATAATGTGGCCAATACCTACTTCAAGACACAGAAAAAGCTTACTCCAAAGCAAGCTCGTTGGCAAGAGTTTCTTGGGGAGTTCAATTTTGTGTGGGTTCACAGACCTGGAAAGCAGAATCAGGTTGCTGATGCCTTGAGTAGGAAAGAAGTGCAGGAGTATGTGGCGTCGTTGACAACGGTGTATACTGATTTCCTTGACATAATCAAAGAGCAATCTCAGTCCGACAATGCCTATCAAAAACTAAAGCAACAGGTTACTGATGGTGAAGTTAGAAAGTACTGGATTGAAGATAATCTACTCTACGCCAGAGGAAGTAGATTATATGTTCTTGTTGGAGGTTTGAGACGGGAACTAATGCGGGAAATGTATGATCCTCAGTGGGCTGGACATCCAGGGGTGGATAGAATGCTGGCGTTGATATCCAGATCATATTATTGCCCCAAGATGGAGGATGACATAGAGTTATATGTCAAGACTTGCTTGGTCTGTCAGAAAGACAAGCATGAGAGGAAGAAGTAGGCAAGGCTACTGCAACCCTTGCCTATACCAGAGCATCCATGGCAGTCAGTTTCAATGGACTTCATTTCTGGTTTTCCTAAGGTGGAAGGTATGAGATCTATTTTTGTGGTTGTAGATAGATTCTCTAAGTATGCAATTTTTATTGCTACACCACATGCATGCCCAGCGGAAGTTGCTGCTGGTTTATTTCATAAGTTTGTGGTGAAATATTTTGGCTTGCCCGAAGATATTGTTAGTGATCGTGACACTAGATTTACGGGAAGGTTCTGGACAGTGCTATTTGGCTTGATGGGCTCTGAATTGAAGTTCTCCACAGCAAACCATCCTCAGACTGACGGACAGACTGAAAGGATGAACCAGTTATTGGAAGAATATCTGAGGCACTATGTCACTGCAAGTCAGAAAAATTGGCTGGAGTTGCTAGACACTGCATAATTCTCTTATAATTTGCACAGGTCTTCAGCAACAGGAATGAGTCCCTTTGAGTTGGCAACGGGGCAACAACCTCGCACACCACAGGAGGTGGCAGTGCAGAGGACTGGTGGAAAATGCCCTGCAGCATACCGATATGCCCGTTCCATGCAAGAGATGGTGGAGGAGGCACATGACAGCCTTGCCAAGGCTGCGAGAAGGATGAAAAAGTATGCAGATAAAGGGAGAAGGCCATTAGAGTTCCAAGTGGGAGACAAGGTTTTGTTGAAGTTGACTCCACAGATTTGGAAGAAGATAAGCAGCAAGACTGTTCACAGAGGGTTGATTCAGAAGTATGATGGTCCATTTGAAGTTGTGAAGAAAGTGGGGAATGTTGCTTACAGATTACAGTTACCTGAGAGACTGAAGGTCCATCCTACTTTTCATATGAGTTTCCTCAAGCCTTTTCATGAGGACACTGGAGATACATCAAGACAGTAGGCTAAGAGAGCCCCACCTGTTATTCGGTTGCAGTTTAACAAGGAGGTGGAAAAGATTTTGTCTCACCGGACCCAGGGTCAGAGTAAGAAAAATCGCAGAACTGATTACTTGGTGCAATGGAAAGGATGCAGTGAAGCAGAGGCGAGTTGGGAAAGGGATGTGACATTATGGCAGTTTGAGAAATAGGTAAGGGAGTACTTGGACAGGTCGAGGAGGGCGTCGACTTCTTCTGGTGGGGGTGGTTTGTTAGCCCCTTGACGGTTGTCCAAGGGAAGACATGGGTATTTTAAGGCCATGCCATGTCTTGGGAATACTTTGGCTTTCGTTAGACAGCCATGAGGATTGCTCAGGGGGTTTTCAGCGTGCACAAGATGCTCAATATGCACACAAGATGCTTAAAAGGATGCTCGGCGTGCACTGGGGGTGCCCAGTGGCACTTTCGTAAATATGGCGAAAAGTGAAACTTGGAGTTTTGACTCAGGATCTTTATGGGAGGTACCTTGAGTCCATAGAAGCTGGTTGGCGCAGACAGCACTCAATTTGGATGTCGGGAAAGGTCTGAAAGGCCATTATGACTCCTCAAGCATGGGTGATGTTTACTCCTGTCAGAGTGCTGGATTTCCTTAAGACTATATTAGGGGGGTCTGTTGAGCACATCGGTTGGGCTATGGCATGGCTTGCTTAGAGGGCTTAGCCAACGTGCATGGGCACGTTTTGCACCACTCCAAGATGGTTGCACAAGTGGGGAGCATCCAAGATATTGAAGGGCAAATAAGTGGGCACCGACACACGCGCTGGTGTGCAGCAACGCGCGTGCGGGTGGGCGCGCGGGTTGGCGTCCAACCTAGTGTGCGCAAGCATCTAGCTCGGCGTGCGCATGGGCGTCCAGGTGGGCGTATAGCCACGGACGCATGAGGGTTCAAACATGGCATGCGAAGAAGGGAACTAGTTTGTGCGCCGGCGTGAACTTTGGTGTGCACCCGAGCGTACGCACGGGCGTGCATGGCTTGGCACGCCGTGCACTCAGAGACATATATATGTGGGTGCAGATTGGTGGACTTGGCTTGGGCTAGGTTCACAAGGTTGACTTAGATGTGGCTAGAGCATGGACAACACAAAGTCATGGCTTGCGGTTACAAGAGGTGGTGGCTTAGTGGGCTCGGTCGGTTGGGGGAAGTTACTAGCACTTCCCACTCATCATGGGAAGTGGGGGAGTGCCGAGTAACCTCCCAAACATGTGGCACAATTCTGAGAGGACCAACACACAAGCGGTTCAGGGTGGTTTCCTCCACTATGCAAAATGTAACTTCTTGTGGTTATGTGGCATGAGCAGAACATGCCAACAAGTCTAGCAGTTGGGCTTGTCAACTGCATTCTAGTGCTGGCTCATTTAGAGGGTGCCAGCACGACCCTAGGTGGATGGGGGTGTCATCCATCATCTTAGTGGGCAGTTATGGGCGGTTTTAAGAGTGGCCTATATAATGCTAAGGTGGGCTTTGTAGAGGGAACAGAGAAGAGGGTGTGAGCCTTGGTTGTTCCTTGTACGAACTCATGTTCCTTTGTAATATGTTTAATATGAGCAAAGGTTGGGGCTTGTCCCTGTAACTGTGTGTGCCTTCTTTACATTTCTATACTGTGTGTATTGTGTTGTTGTGTTGGCTGAGACTTGGTGGCCCCAAGTGCCATTGCAGAGGCAAAAATTCGTGGTGTAATTTAGTCCTGTGACATTAAGCATAGCCCAGTCAGAAAAATCAATGGGAGTATATTGGTAAAAGTATATAAAATCTCTCAATTTCTTTCAACACAGAAAAAAAAAAAAAAAAAAAAAAAAAAAAACAGTTCCTCCATCATTCTTTCTGTTATTTCATTTAATCAAACAAAAAGTGAATAAGATAGTTTTTCAAAAAACGTCATTGGTCCCTTCCCTTCTTGCATCCATTTTTTCATCCCTTCAACAAAGAAAACATAAGTTTTGCCCCCACCAAGGCTGATCCACCTTTGCAATTGGAAAGCTTCATAATGGAATGGTTCCACATGAGGGACAACTTTGGAAATTCACCTTTTTATTATTATTATTTTTATAGGGTAAAATGCATAAAATCCCCTAAACTATACTTTCTCTCCCTAAAAACTCCATTCTATTTTTACAATTAACCCCTGAACTATCTAAAATTTTGATTGATTTTTGCAGTTAAATAGGCGCGTGGTATCACATGCCAGGTCTTTAAATTTATAATGACGAAGCTACCCTTATTACCATTATAAGCTATTAAATGTATAAAATCAAAATTTCCAAATTGATACAATTCCTAAAAAGGAAAAAATAAAAATGAAAAAATCAAATTGAAACCACCAACAAATTCAACCTCAAATCGTGTATGTTGGAACCCAATATTCATTCTCTATCAAATCGCCATCTCTTTTATGTATCTTCATCGTTTGATTCTCTGCAAGCCACTCAACAATCACAAACCAAACCCTAAATTTCATTCACAAACCCTAATTTTTGTTCTATAGCTCAAATTTCTTCTATTTATGGCGAGAAATGAAAGTTTTGTTGAACACTGGCTGTCAAGGAAGTTGGGTTTCTACAAATCGAGAAGCCGATAGGATTTCGACAGTTTGATGTGAGAGACAAAACAATCTGATGGAAGCGTCAGCGTGGAAGTAGGTCGAGACGTTGAACAGCGAAACGAATATAAGATGAATTGGGGTATAGTGCGGCAAGGGATGGTGTTGAGGAGGAGGTGGTAGTTGTTCTCATCGCCGTTGATCTTCTGTGACCGTTACTGGAAGAATGCATTAAGGTACTAATTGGTCATCTCCTCCTCCTCCTGCAGTGTATTTCTTCTCACACAAACACAATCACTGCTCACCATCAATGGTGGAGTAATCGATGAACAAACCAATTAATGGCTTCACTCGCGCGGCGCTGCCGCATTGGTCGCGTTTGGTAAATGAGATGGGGAGAGGTGTTGCGTGGTAGAATTAGGTTTTGTTCTTTTTTTTTATTTTTTATTTTTTATTTTGGAAGGTGAGAAATAAGGTTAGTGATAAGGTGATGTGTTGTCTAATCCTTATTGGCATTTAAGTTTTTTTTTTTTTTTTTTTTTTTTTTTTTTTTTTTTTTTTTTTTTTTACACCTCAGCAACAGAAGTTAATAAAAAATCTAAACAGGCCTTTTAACTGAAGGGTAAATTAGTAACTTTCTTTTTCCGGTGCCGAAGACCCAACTGTTGTCCTTAAATGCAACTTTATCATAATTTAGGGAGGTATTTGTTAATTCAGAGAGATTTTGTGCAATTAAGTGAAAGCTCAGGGAGTTTTATGCACTTTATCCATTTTTATATATCTAAAGAAGTTTAAACAAAAGAACATACACCCACAATAACTTCCCAACAAAATTAGTATACTTAACCTCTCTCTTGAAAAGAAAAACTCATACCGACTAATGCTCAACGGTAAATTCCACTTGTCGACGTTCTTGGGGATTGAATATATTTAGTTGTGATATTGTGTTATCACATCTATGGAATAAAACAGATATTTGTGTTTCTGTAGTCTATTTTCTTTTTACCTGAATTGATACTGCTTATATAATTCCAAAAAAGTAAAAAAAAAAAAAAAAAAATCAAATTGAAACCACCACCAAATTCAACCCCAAATCGTGTCTGTTGGAACCCAATATTCATTCTCTACCAAATCGCCATCTCTTTTATGTATCTTCACCGTTTGATTCTCTGCAAGCCACTCAACAATCACAAACCAAACCCTAAATTTCATTCACAAACCCTAATTTTTGTTCTATAGCTCAAATTTCTTCTATTTATGGCGAGAAATGAAAGTTTTGTTGAACACTAGCTGTCAAGGAAGTTGGGTTTCTACAAATCGAGAAGCCGATAGGATTTCGACAGTTTGATGTGAGAGACGAAACAATCTGATGGAAGCGTCAGCGTGGAAGTAGGTCGAGACATTGAACAACGAGACGAATATAAGATGAATTGGGGTATAGTGCGGCAAGGGATGGTGTTGAGGAGGAGGTGGTAGTTGTTCTCATCGCCGTTGATCCTCTGTGACCGTTACTGGAAGAATGCATTGAGGTACTAATTGGTCATATCCTCCTCCTCCTGCAGTGTATTTCTTCTCACGCAAACACAATCACTGCTCACCATCAATGGTGGAGTAATCGATGAACAAACCAATTAATGGCTTCACTCGCGCGGCGCTGCCGCATTGGTCGCGTTTGGTAAATGAGATGGGGAGAGGTGTTGCGTGGTAGAATTAGGTTTTGTTCATTTTTTTTATTTTTTTATTTTTATTTTTTATTTTTATTTTTTTTTCGGAAGGTGAGAAATAAGGTTAGTGATAAGGTGATGTGTTGTCTAATCCTTATTGGCATTTAAGTTTTTTTTTTTTTTTTTTTTTTTTTTTTTTTTTTTTTACACCTCAACAACAGAAGTTAATAAAGAATCTAAACAGGCCTTTTAACTGAAGGGTAAATTAGTAACTTTCTTTTTCCGGTGCCGAAGACCCAACTGTTGTCCTTAAATGCAACTTTATCGTAATTTAGGGAGGTATTTGTTAATTCAGAGAGATTTTGTGCAATTAAGTGAAAGCTCAGGGAGTTTTATGCACTTTACCCATTTTTATATATCTAAAGAAGTTTAAACAAAAGCACATACACCCACAATAACTTCCCAACAAAATTAGTATACTTAACCTCTCTCTTGAAAAGAAAAACTCATACCGACTAATGCTCAACGGTAAATTCCACTTGTCGACGTTCCTGGGGATTGAATATATTTAGTTGTGATATTGTGTTATCACATCTATGGAATAAAACAGATATTTGTGTTTCTGTAGTCTATTTTCTTTTTACCTGAATTGATACTGCTTATATAATTCCAAAAAAGTAAAAAAAAAAAAAAAAAAATCAAATTGAAACCACCACCAAATTCAACCCCAAATCGTGTCTGTTGGAACCCAATATTCATTCTCTACCAAATCGCCATCTCTTTTATGTATCTTCACCGTTTGATTCTCTGCAAGCCACTCAACAATCACAAACCAAACCCTAAATTTCATTCACAAACCCTAATTTTTGTTCTATAGCTTAAATTTCTTTGATTTATGGCGAGAAATGAAAGTTTTGTTGAACACTGGTTGTCAAGGAAGTTGGGTTTCTACAAATCGAGAAGCTGATAGGATTTTGACAATTTGATGTGAGAGACGAAACAATCTGATGGAAGCGTCAGCGTGGAAGAGGTCGAGACGTTGTACAACGAGACGAATATAAGATGAATTGGGGTATAGTGCGGCAAGAGATGGTGTTGAGGAGGAGGTGGTCGTTGTTCTCATCGCCGTTGATCCTTTGTGACCATTACTGGAGGAACGCATTAAGGTACTAATTGGTCATCTCCTCCTCCTCATGCAGTGTATTTCTTCTCACACAAACACAATCACTGCTCACCATCAATGGCGGAGTAATCGACGAACAAATCAATTAATGGCTTCACTCGCGCGGCACTACCGCACTGGTCGCGTTTGGTAAATGAGATGGGGAGAGGTGTTGCGTGGTAGAATTAGGTTTAGTTCATTTTTTTTTTTTTTTTTGGGAAGGTGAGAAATTAAAATAAGGTTAGTGATAAGGTGATGTGTTGTCCAATCCTTATTGGCCTTTAAGTTTTTTTTTTTTTTTTTTTTTTTTTTTTTTTTTTTTTTTTTTTACACCTCAACAACAAAAGTTAATAAAGAATCCAAACAGACCCTTCAACTGAAGGGTAAATTAGTAACTTTCTTTTTTCGGTGCCGAAGACCCAACTGTTGTCCTTAAATGCAACTTTATCATAATTTAGGGAGGTATTTGTTAATTCAGAGAGATTTTGTGCAATTAAATGAAAGCTCAGGATGTTTTATGCACTTTACCCATTTTTATATATCTAAATTCTAAATAAATTGATTTTGCCAGGCCAACAGAATATTCTCTATTATAATAAACCAGATATATTCCAAATATAGTTAGCAATGCATTTGTGTGTGTGTGTGTGTGTGTGTGTGTGTGTGTGTGTGTGTGAAGATCTCCGTGATTTCTGGGATAGTGACTTGCTGCAGTAAACTTAATACAAAACTAGTTTTTGTTGCGCGTACATGAGAATTATCACATGTTATAAGATAACGGATCACCCAATTAAATAGTCAGATTACCACCGATCTTTCTGTGAAAATTTAAAATGAAAAAGAGTCACAGTGAACTTAATAGGAAACTTGTTTTTAGTGTGTGTCCATGAGATTTAACACGCGTTAGAATATAATGGTCACCGAACTAAATAGTAGTGAATAGAATATGTGAGTTAAACATAGCAAAAGAGTAATCAATAGAGCGCCTTCTAATTGTAAATTTGCATTCTCAACCATTGGAAGGAAAGCACAAGTTAGGTAACTGGATCAAATTGCCGAAGATGAGAGAGTCTTCTCACCATAAATTAATAGGAATTAGGACTCCTATGTCCATATATATATATATATATATATATTCATTATTTCACATACAAAAGTTCAAACAAATGTTATAAATCTACAAAGAATACAAAATTTGAATACTCAACCTCTTTTGTGAGAAGATATTATTATTATTATTATTATTATTATTATTATTTTCATGTGTCGTCTTATGCATTTAATTGGACAAGACTCCTATTACATAAATGTGTGAAAATTTTAATTTAATTGTGCTGCACCATTGTAATACAATTTAATATGATGGATGGGTACTGTATCATGTAAATGTGTTACATGTGTTGCAGATTTGATGTAACTTGTTTCAAATTTTAGCTTTCCTAAATTATTTTTAAATTTTTTAAAAAAGAATTGAATCAATAAAGGAGATTGTTGTTATAGTTGGATGAATAAGTTTGTAATTTTTTAAGGGGAACAATAAATTAAACCCATCTCTCCTTTACAAGTTAGATAATTTCACTTGAACAAAATCATTTGAAATCTTAAAAGGGAATCTTGTCCCACATTGAATTGAAACAAATGAAAAAGTGATTGAATACAATATGAATTGAGTAACTTTACATGATAACTTAAAATTTTGAATCGAGTTGAGAAACACACAGATTCATTACAGTTAATATCAAAACCAGACTCAATTCATGATATGATATGAGGCCAAGTGTCTTCGAGTAATCAAACTGACGTAACAGGTTGATTGTTTCCCTCTTGCATCTTCCAAAAGGCAAAAAGATCTCTGAGAGTTGTTTCTGGGATCCGAAAGAGAGCAATGCCACGTGGAGGTAGAAAGCCCAAGGGTCGCTTCACAATTTAGAATCAGGTTGATTTTTATTTTGTTTATGCAAAAAAAATTCAGTTGCTACAATGATATGATGGGGTTCGCGGTGGTGGAGGAACTGGATCGAAAAAAAGAGGGATTCTAGTTGGAAGATATCGGATCGTTACTCTTAAGATCCCTTATTCAGATAACTAGAATTCCGATAACTATAAAGAACTTTAAAAGCAGGTCCGATTACTTGAGAGCCTTGGTGGGGTTAGAGAAATGATGAGCCCAAAATGAGATAGAGGTTGTGGGGCCCACACCCTCCACAAGGTACATCCTTCTCGTTCTCCTGGGGTCTGCACATCCTTTTCCAAGTTGTTCCAATTACTCAGCTGTATTCTCCCACCTGTTTCTATAGTTGCCATACCTCCAATTCACAAAAATCGAATGAAGACTCTTAACTAAACAAGTCAAGCTAAGCTATCCAATTCAGTTATGACTCAGAAATTCCAAAAAGGCTGCTCATTGTTGGACCATCTAAAGAGGTTAAATTTGATTTTGTCACTTGGGAATTTAATGCAAGCAGACAGCTGTGTCCAGATGAGGCTTTTTACCAGAGATATTTTCATATGAGCTCTGACAATTAATAATCCTGCCAAAGGAGAAGATAATTCAAATCAAATATTCACAGCCAAGAATGATGTGATAATCAATATTTTTAATCAATTCTGATAGGAGATAACATAAAAACTTAAAAAAAAAAAAAAGTCAACTCCTTATGAATCAGTATAGCAAGATGTGGATATTCATAATTTTAAAAACAATAATAACAAATCAAAACTACAGTGATAGCTTCAAAATATTGTATAAACAAAAGACCGAACCTCCCGAGTCTATTTAGCCGCACACATACACGCACTACACACAGCCTTGCAAACTAGAGAGCTCTATTAGTAACACACATACACGCACTATACACAGTCTAGCAGACAAGAGGGTAGAGAGATGGATTTCTTGAGCTTGCTACTGTGTTTTCTGTTCTCCTGGACTCTGGTTCAAGCCCTGCTTTCAATTAAAAGGGGGAGCAGAACAAGTGCGGGAAGGCTACCACCAGGACCTACACCGTTGCCGATTATCGGAAACCTCCTCAAACTAGGAAATAAACCACACAAGTCCTTAGCAGAGCTCGCCAAAAATCACGGTCCTATCATGACTTTGAGACTAGGCCAAATAACCACAGTGGTCATTTCTTCATCAACCATGGCCAGAGAAATCCTCCAAAAGCAAGACCTCTCCTTCTCCAACCGATTCATCCCAGACGCACTTCTAGCCCACAACCATGGCCTGTTCTCAGTGGCTTGGATACCCGTTTCAACTCGCTGGCGGAACCTCCGTAAAATCATGAGCTCACATTTATTTTCAGGTCAAAGACTGGATGCTAAGCAACAGCTACGGAGTCAGAAAGTTAAGGAGCTAATGGCCTACATCCACAAGAGTTGCCAGGCCGGTGCTGCAGTAGATGTAGGACGAGCAGCTTTCAGAACAACGCTAAATCTAATATCAAATACCATCTTTTCTGCAGATTTGACTGACACAAGCTCTGATACGGCACAAGAGTTTAAAGAACTAGTTTGGGGTATCATGGAAGAGGCTGGTAAACCCAATCTGGCGGATTACTTCCCTGTGCTTAGGAAGTTTGATCCACTAGGTATAAGGTGCCGATTGACGATTCATTTTGAGAAGATGATTGGGATTTTCAATCATATGATCAACCAAAGATTGGAGTTGAGGAGACTGCAAGGTTGTATCACAAGAAATGATGTGTTAGACACTCTTCTCAATATCAGTGAATCTAACCCTAACGAGATTGATCAAGTCCACATCGACCATATGTTGGTGGTATGTAAACTAAACCAGTCTGGTTTGCTTTGATCTTATCTAATCGATAGAAATATTTGTTCTGTCGTTGAACTTAGATGTCCATTGTAACTCTTCAGAGGGTGACCATACCAATAGGTAATGATTTCTTACTTCTTGACTTATGTAGAAATGTTTCATTAGCCAGTAAAGTTTGCAACTTACACAAACTATTTTACAGGATCTATTTGCCGCGGGAACAGATACTACTTCAAGCACTTTGGAATGGGCAATGGCAGAGATACTACACAACCCAAAGACACTGTTGAAAGCCAAAGCTGAGCTAGATCAGATCCTTGGAAAAGGCAGCCCAGTAGAAGAATCAGACATTGCAAGACTGCCATACTTACAAGCTATCGTGAAAGAGACCTTCAGGCTACACCCAGCTGTGCCATTCTTAATCCCTCGCAAAGTTGATGCCAATGTTGAGGTATGTGGTTACACAGTACCAAAGGATGCACAAGTGCTAGTAAATGCGTGGGCTATTGGCCGCGATCCAAGCATATGGACCAATCCAAACTCGTTTATGCCCGAGAGGTTCTTGGGGACAGAAATTGATGTCCGGGGCCATGACTTTGAGATAATTCCTTTTGGAGGTGGACGAAGAATATGTCCTGGGTTGCCATTAGCAATAAGGATGGTTCACTTGATGATGGGTTCGCTCATAAACTCGTTTGACTGGAAGCTTGAAGACGGCGTTGCTCCAGAGGACATGAACATGGAGGAGAAGTTTGGTATTACTTTACAGAAGGCTCAACCTCTGCGTGCTGTCCCGGTTCATGTATAATAACATGTATAATAATGTTGTTTCTCATAAGCAAAAACCACTATCATTTGCAGACTTGGGTTCTCTGTGGTAACTTGTGATCACTAACAAGTGAATGTTGTGATTTTAAATTCTATCAAGTCATAAAGATTTGAGGTGAAACCAATAAATATAAGAAATACTCCACAATATAATGAAACCAATATATTATGTCTTTACTACAATCTCCATCCGGCTGGGTGAATTCTGACTTGACCCTGTGTTTTTTCACATTCAATGTGAAAATTATAACTATTAGGAAAAATCATATTCCATCATCTTCTCTAAATGCTGAGTAGCTCATCCTCCCTACTTCTGAGCATCATATAGACCTATGATGCCCCGGGTAATCATCTTATTTGGTAACCCCTGATTCCTTAAAAGTAGCATTGTCTAATGTTCCTTGACCTCCTTGAGCCCTGGTAATCTAAAAATCCTTATATAGAAAGGTTGTAAGGGAAAAATTTCAGTCAATGTTGCTCGAGAAAGGCAAGGGAAGGAGTGCAGTCAATGTGCGCAGCGGATCCCATTAAGAAACAGGAGCACTTCAAGCCATGCATTGCAGGGGAAGACTGTTTCAGGGATTTTAACTGAATTATAAAACCTCCTCGTTTAGAATCAGGCCTCTTGCCACATTTGCAATACTTTACTCTGCAGAAATCGTTAGTCCTCTGCAGAAATCAATGCTGCCGCGGCCCCCCCCCCCCCCCCCCCCCCCCGGCGCAAAAAATAAATAAATAAAAAAAAAAATTTCCATGATTGCAAACGAAGCATAGTTTGGTTTTGAAGTTTCTAAAATTTCAAAGTGTGTATTGATGAAACTAGAAAGAACCCATTCAATAATTTACAGTGTCATGCAACAGTTAGAACCATTACCAAAAGGGGCATTTTCTTTAACCCAAATTTCAAACAAAAAATCCATAATTCTAGCAATATGATCATCCCTAAAAGAAAATACAATTTAATAAAATTCCTACAAGAACATTGGAAATATGTTCTTCCAGTGACAAAACAGAAGTGTTCACAACAAATGAACTGTTAAACCCTAGAATCCACCAGGTTTGGGGGACAGAGAACTCGAATTACTATTAATGAATAGTTGTCCAACAATGGAGCATTACAACTATTTCTAGCATTAAAAAACACAAGAATTTAGCTACACTAGCAAACCACCTCTAAAATCACCACAAAAAATAAAAAATAAAAAAATAAAGTCCCTAAGCAAAAGAATAAAAAAATTAAAAATCAAAATCAAAATAAATTTAATCCATCCCGATCCTAATAAAAAATCACGTGAAATTAGAAAACTTCCAAAAACAACTAAAATAAATTAAAACTCTATTGAAACAGCCCAATCTTGGATTTCAAAATGGCTTGGTTGTGCGGTAGAACTCATCTTGCGCTTCTCGTGCATATCTAATAGTCCTGTAACTCCTTCTGGATTGAAAGTTAAGGCCGTTTGAAGTTTGAACTAATTTCCCATAGTTTTCAAAATGATTCCAACCAACAAAATCAAATATAAAGATATAAACAAGTGTTTTATCTTTCCTTTTTTTTGGGTAAGTTTTTTATCATGTTTTTCTTAACAAATATATGAACTAATTTCCTGTAGTTTTCAAAATGATTCCAACCAACAAAATCAAATATAAAGATAGAAACAAGTGTTTTACCATGTTTTTCATCACAAAGATATGAACCAAAACACTAACCTAGTCATTTTACACATGCCAATACTTTTTTCCACTACATAATGGTTACTTTTGCCAATTTCTCGACATTTTTCTGCCTAAAGTAATCATTCTACGTTTCAAGTTTGGACTAATTTCCTACTTATCAAAAAAAGAAAAAAAAAAAGGGTTTGGACTAATTTCCTACAGTTTTTTTACACATGCCAATACTATTTTTCACTACATTATGGTTACTTTTGCCAATTTTTCTACATTTTTCTGCCTAAAGTAATCATTCTATGTTTCAAGTTTGGACTAATTTCCCACAGTTTTCAAAATGATTCCAACCAACAAAATAAAATATAAATATAGAAACAGTTGTTTTATCACATTTTTCTTCAACACTTTTGATTGGACATGTACTGAAAAAACATATCCAATCATTCAATGATATTGTATTATTACTTTAAAATGAATTAAAGGCCTATATAACATCTTATTAGATAAAAACATTACTTTACTCTAGAAAATAAAATAAAATATTTAATAAAATGAATATTTAGCTATGTCCGTGTGTCCTTTGTTTGGAAATTTGACACATCCGACACACGTACCCGAGTCCATGTAACATAGCACATGCCGATACTTTTTCCACTACGTTATGGTTACTTTTGCCATTTTCTCTACATTTTTCTGCCTAAAGTAATCATCCTAGGTTAGATGCTGATCCAAAAGTTTTTCAAAGGACAAATCATGCTGATACAGCTAAAAGTTTGACACAGATTTTTCCTAAGACCAGTAAGCAAGTAAAAGACACTTCAAATGGCAAAAAAGACTTATTTTAGCCTATTTACCATTCAAAGAATTCTGGGTTTTGGTGAATTTTGACTTTTGTTCTCTACCATGCCAATACCCCCGTTAGAAATTGTCTCAAATTCCTAGTCTAGTTAGACTTATCAAAAAAAAATTCCTAGTCTAGTTAGGTTTCCATTTCAGAGTTGTGTTTTGTGAAGGAATTTCTTGTTAGACAAGTCTTGGACTTTGTAATCCTTGTCAAAAGGGAGTTGATGGGTAGAAGTGTTTATCGGTAGAGCAGCAAGAACATTGATGGCAAGGAGACATGCTCGTGAAGTGGTAAATGGTGAAAAAATATGTACAAGAACATTGATGGCAAGGAGACGCGTTCGTGAAGTGGTAAATGGTGAAAAAGTATGTACACAGTGTTGGTATTCTATCGTTGTAACATTTCTATAGAATCATAGCAAAATATATTCTCCTCTGTGGGGCGTTGATGTAGGCTGGTTTGTATCGAACCACGTTATATTTTGTGTTTGTGTGTGATGGTTTATTGTCTCACATTGGATCAATGCTCGTGAGCTAAGCCCAAGAGACCCAAATTGGCATCTTAAACTATAATCTCTGTTTCCCTTAAAGAAGCATTGTCCAATGTTCGTACATCTAAATTAAGCCCTAGTTTATCAAATTTCCATGTGGGTATCCACAAAGCCTTCTGAAAAAAGGTTGTAAGGAAAAGAGTTCAGTCAACATTGCAGAAGGAAGGCATACAATCAGAGTAAGAAACATATCCACTGCAAGCCAAATGTAATAAAATGCACAGTTAGACAATACTGTTAAAAAGATTATCACCTGATATAGTAAAGTTCCGGTTTTGAAATCAAACCTGTTGCTACAGTTTCAAATATTTTCCTATGCAAAAATCCTTAATCACCTTATGCCATTTGATGGGGGTATACTAAATGCTCTTTGTACTCCAATTGAAGCCATGACCACAGAAAATGAAGCACAGTTCAGCTTTGAAGTCTCTGAAATTATCCGGTAAAAATATTAATATTCTCCAAAGACGAAACTACACAGAACATGTTCAACCAAATATAAATAAGTATCACGAGACACTTATAAACACCGCACAAGGCCCATCTTCCTTAACCCAAGTTTCAAACTGAGTACCTCCTGATAAATACAGCATAAGCCAATTAATCATTTTTCTTATTCCAATAGTGTATAGATCAATTATAAGCAGAAATTTTGCATTACTCAGATGACAAGAGAATCAAAAGAAAAGCACCGAAAAGGTGAAAAGAACTACTCAGGAGAAGAAGAAAAGCTAACACTAGAATCAACCCGCACATAGAAATGTGAGAGGGATCTTAACAGCAGATTCAGTGAGTACTGAAAAGGGTTCTCCTATGCTATTGCCCAATCAAAATAAAATAATAAAAATTACCCAAATGGTCAGGGTCCATGCACCATAAAATGAAGTATGATTTGCAAACTACATAAAAAGCCACAAACTTTGAAGGTCTTATACATATCAGACAAATAATGTTACATTCAATGTCGCTTCATTGGACATCAAGTAAGCAAGATCACATATTGATTGATTTATTTTAGTTTTTTTTTATTAAATACATAACAGATACACTTTGAATTTGCAGCAAATTCCTCTTTACACATATTTTAGTATATCCTATAGATAATGCACAAGAATGTTTTTTCTTTAACATCAAGCCATTTTAAAAATTTTGACATCTTCACATATTTTAACCTAAATTAATACTATATCACGCCTGCACCTGCTTTAGCCCACGCCTCTCAGCCAAATTAAGAACTCAGAGCATGGAGTGCATCCACTACAGGACTGTCAGCAGAATTAATAAATAAACTGGGGACTGTGGATGTAACATAAAAATTTGCGCATTTATTCTGTCTCAATTTTCTCAGCAACCAAACATACGGTTACAGAAAATCCGTCTTCTTCCACAAACATATAAAATGGGTGTTCTTTATTTGTTGTGTAAATTGATACTTATATATATGTAGATATCACCGAAAACACTTAATTAGCAGATACAAGGGAAGCTAGATATATGGTACCTGTTAAAGATTGGGGAAGTTCTGGGTTGGCCATTCGTAACAGCATGATGTTATAGGAAGCTGTGTAGAGAGTATTTTAATCCCTATGCTTCCGTCTTTCTATGATAAAGATAAATATCCAAAACAGAATAATTGTAACCAAATTACTCAGCATAGACAACAAAGGTGTCGTGGTGTAGTTGGTTATCACGTCAGTCTAACACACTGAAGGTCTTCGGTTCAAGTCCGGGCGACGCCATTTTTGCCAATAAATCATCCCTTTTATTATTATTAATTTTTATTTTTATATGGACTTGTAGTTCTGGAATAAAAACAAAGTGCTCCTCCACCTTTAGTCACTTCAAAGCTCAAAATATGATTTATTTAAATAAAACCTGACCTTTTTATACCTTGTTATCAAGATTCAGGTTGTTATCTCTAGCTTCATTCATGGCTGTTTATAGCCATTTCAGAGATTATGCAACTTCTATAATGAACTTGGGTTCACATGGTTTGTCCAATGTACATTGAATGGCTACATGATATTTAATCATTTAAAGTAACATTTTGAAGTACATTTTCTTGGTCCAAAATGAGTCGCATTAAGGAACTCATGATAAACATTGACACAAAATTTTAACAATAATCTGTTATTGTGGCTGCCTTAATTTTAAGTGACCACCTTCTTGTTCAATAGGAATGACAGACTACACAACACATGCTTCCTCCTTTCATTTCCTTCTCAATCTCATAAAAAATAGGAATTTTTTATTTGTTTTATAACCTGTTTGGCAAATTAGGGAGAGTGGGGATTCGAACCCCGGCACATCCGATTGGTGAGTTGATGAATTTCATTTACTTCCTTTAAAATTTGTCAATATCCCACATAATCCTAACCCTTTACGTCTCATAATTTTATACTTACACTTCTATTGTAAAATTTACAATAATGATAATAACATCTTTATAAAAAGAAATGTTGAAATTGTCTTTAAAAAAAATAAAATAAAATTGTGTAAGGAAAAACTTACCTAAAATATAGACAGGTTCAGCTTTAAAAGTTAGAAATTAACTCTATTGAGGTAAAATTGGTTACTGTTTGAAGTGTTTTAAAATAAAAGCAGCAAAAGAAGGATTAAAATCTACCTCAAGGCTTGGGCTAAACAATTGGGCCAAATGGACCACTCAATATCAGAGCACCCATTTTCACAGCCCGTTGACTCAACTGATGGGCTACTCCGGGCCATCAGACTTTTACCACCCAAGAGACATTAATGGACTTTTACTGAAAAGTAAGTGAAACAAAAAAATACAATGGGGCATATTTAGATTTCATGTACATTCAAAGTGAACTTAGTAAATGTCTACGTATTGGCATTAGCAGGAATTCGGTAGGTAAATTTTTAAAGTATCGCTTTCAAATAGTATTCCTGACTTAATTAGTGCGTATATTATGGAACCGATACACGTGCGCAAAAAAAAAAAAAAAAAAAAAAAACACTTAGTAAATGTCCACAATAGTATAAGCATGTTTGGCCAAAAAAAAAAATTTCTTGGAATTTTGGTCTTACAAAAAAGACTTTAAAATGAAGGAATTGACAACAAAAAAAATGGATTTGCAAACTCCACATCTCGTTGATTACAAATTTGTACCATTTGTCACTCATTACATGTTCCTTTTCTTTAAATAAATAATAACCCACTCTTATATTTAATCATTTTTCATCTCATTTTATGTAATAGCCATTAAAGTCAGGTTATGTCATTGCCACTTGTCACTTAATCATGAATTATTTCGGTAGTAAACTCACTTATCTATTTTTACTTTTTTCGAAAAATTAAGATCTCACGATCTATTTTGAAAAATAGATGAGACACACCACTAAGCTATAAGACTTTTAGTGGTTGAAGGCTATGCTTGTGTGCAAATAATTATGACTAAAGAACGTAAATTGATATCAAGAAAATAGAAAAAGGTATAAGATTTCCATGTGCATATACAATTTTATGCGACTGGGTTTCAAAAGTAGAACCCAATAATTATGATTTGCATATGCTACACAAAAAAAATGTTGAAAAGCTTGTTTCTTGCTTTTCCTTTAATTTCTGAATCCGTAATTCACACAACTAAAAACTTATTAGTAATACCCACCCACATGGATTCAAACAAAAGTACAGACCAATAATCCATACTCCAAATTCAAACCAGAGCAATACTTATTAAAAATGCACAAAATTCAAAATTTTTAAAGTGTGAAAATCAAAAGAACCCCAAATGCCGCAGCCATCAACCCATAAGCAACCATTCCTTGTGTTGCAGAGTCCTTTTCAGGTACAGGCGTAGGTGCTGGAGCCATTGAATCATATACCATTATGGCAAGCTTCTGCTTCCCCACCTCACAGTGCTGCCCCATACCGCAAATGTACCATTTCAGTCCCCCAGCCTTGAGGGTGATGACATCATTTCCGCTGGTCAGAGCCTCGTTGGGCGGAGGCACAATGCATTGTTGGAAGCCAGTTCCGTTCACCTTGAACACGTTGTGGGATCCCTTCTCGTATTTGAAAACTACATTAAGAAAGTTAATTCGTATCAATGGTCAGGATTGAATAGTATTAAGCGAAAAAGCATAAATTAGTATACCATAGTATATTACGATGTACCTAGTGTGTCTCCGACCATAAACATTTTTCCTTTGGCCCAAGCTTGGTAATCGACGTCGGTTTTCCAACCGTCATTGTCTCCAACAATGAATTCCGTTGCAAGAATTGGAGCGATGAGTGCAAAGATGGTGATGATGATGATATGAGTAGAGGCCATTGCAACTTTTTAGGGTTTATTAATGGCTCCTACCTTTTATCAGTTGGTTTTCTCACGGTTGCTTATGGAAGTAACTGCCACAAAGGGATGTATTTATAGAATTGAAATACCAAGGAGACAGCATAGGACCGGCCACGGACTGCCCAAAGTTGTTTGTGACAATATTTTAAACTTCTGTAAAACCAAGGGAATGTACGGAATATTTTCATGAGGTCCTGAAAAATGTGGCTGATTTATCTATGTGTGTTTTTACAAATATATATTTATGGCTGTGAAATTAATGCATAGAGTTCTAGGTTTTTGGTTCTAGTTATGGAGTTTTAACATTAGTGAACCAATTGGCATTTGGTGATGATCACACTCACACCTACACTTTGGCCGAAATCGCTGGCGGCTAAAGTTTGGAGTATGTAACATTGTTGGAGATATTCTTTTGGCTGTTACTTTTGACTTCATGCGTCAATGAATAAAAAACTGAATTAGAAAATCTGTCCTCCTTGAATTGGTGCTTTACAATCATCGCGATTTCAATCGCTACTGATATTGTTTTTATGATCGAGTTTTTGAGGGTCTGTTTGGAAGTCACAGTTATTTTGTGTTATTCTTTTGACTTAAATCAGAAATAACATTTATGTTTTGGGGTGTGAAATCTTATTTGGTATCATATAATTGTTGTAATTTTTGAAAGTAAAAATATGAAAACATGTTCCGTAAAAAGATGTTACAAATATGAAAAATAAAATAGGAGTTAAAAAAGTCACTTCAGATTTTTATTTATTTATTTATTTTAAAGTATTATTCAATGATACTTTTGTCATAATGCGAAAGTATTTCTTTTTTAAAAACGTTTCGGTATTAATCAAATCACAACAAATATTATCAAACACACTATTTATTTTTGTTTCGCTACATTATACTGTCTGAAACAAAAAAAATACAAAGCAAAATTTTTAGTAAGGACATATTTTAATTATCTAAGAAAGTTGGTAACATAGAATCTAGTCCCCGATCAATGGTTAGTAAGTTATACCAAAAAGATTCAATTTCAGTTCGTAAGGTGATTTGATATATCCTTAATCTGAATCACTTTAATTTTATTTCGATTTAAGTGAGAAATAAAAAATGAGATGATTTTCTTATAATTATTGAGATGATGCAATGACAAAATCACAGGCAAAAAATTATTTAGTATCAGCCGAAATTTCAGAATTTAAGAGTTAGAAAAGAAAAAAAAAAAAAAAAATCAAAATTATTTGTAGAAAACTAAAGAAGTACGATAAAATGACTGCTGCTTAGGTAATAAACAGGATGCGAGCCTTAGAAAAAGCATCACAATCAAAGTCATTTTCTATTTTGAAAAAGTCTGATTTTATTCTTTAATTTTTTTAGAATAAAAAAAGGTTTTCCTTGGATGAATAATAATCTGGTTGAACAAAGCAATTTTAGAAATATTTTGAGAATATATTACGTGCGTATTGGTTGGGACCATGAATGAAGAGGTGGTGTCGAACTATATAATAATTTGTCATTTTGGAGTAACAAATTGGAGCACTTAAAATGAAAACGATGGCGTTTGAAGTGAGTTACGTCACTTACACCATTCAAGAGATGGCTTACACTGAAATAGACGGAACTTTGGGCTGTTACCAGTAGAGCATTGGTCATCTGTAAGGGCCTTTTAATTAAATATTTGGATGCTATTAGGCTTGGGCTTCTCTTGTTACTTTCATTTGATGTAAGTGTGGTTGGGTTGTCATAGATCCGTAATGGGTTTAGCAGTCCATTCGGCCCATATTAGGTCTGTACATACATTTTTTTTTTCTTTTTTGGGTTAAGTGCAAAAAAAAAAACCTTGATATATAAGATTTGTGCAAAATTAGTTTTTATTTTTTGAAAATGTGCATGTTAGTTCATAAAATTCAAAAAATGTGCAAATAAGTCATCTGACCACTTTTTGACAAAAACTAAATATGAAAACCCTATTTTACCCTTTTGATTCTCATTTTGCCCCTCACCCATATGGGCATATAAACCCCATACCACCAACGGGCCAGTGGCCTACCTGTATCAGCTTCTTACCTCCTAAAAAAAGGTTAGGGGTTCAAGTCTTAAAAGACACATGTGTGTGTGAGTATCAATTAAAAAAAAAAAAAAAACATATAAACTCCATACCCATTTCCTCCACTCAGCTTCGTTCCATTTGGGCATACCCATATCTAATGGGTTAACCCCGTTTTTATTTGGTATCCTCCACTCAGCTTTGTTCCATTTAGGAACCATGACCATTCCCATTCAAGCTTCGGACTAATCTACTTGTTGGAATGGAAAGTTTGTCTGTCGTTTGCCCAGACGAAAAGGCGTAGGTGATGGTCGGCTAACAGTTGACAACTATTTCCCTGCATAGAGGAAAGGCCCTTTTGATTGACTTTGACAAACTTGCTAACCCTAAAATCTCTCTGTCAACTACTATTCAAACAAAATAAAAACCTAATTCCAATACAAAAAATCAAGAATCCAATCCGATAATTTTGCGTTAAGATAGATAAAGTCAAAAACCTTCATTGTTTACTCCAATACAAACTTCATGAAAGGAAAAAAAAAAAAAAAATCAAATTTGGCATCCAAAAAAACCAATGGATGAATCACAGTTGAAGATCAGAGGAAAAAAAAAGGTCGGATCTAAGTGTTCGTCGTCATCTTTGGCATATGCATCGTTCTGGTTCACTTTGTGTTGAATGATATGTGGCTCTTTTTTCATGGATTTTTTGCCTTGTTCATTTATCTTCTTCACCAATTCCTATCATTGTTGGAGTTGGAGGTGGACCATGGAAAGGGAAAAAGAGAGAGGAAGCCAGATCAGAAAGGCCGTCGTGCTGTTGATCTTGCACCCTACGATAACTATCTTGCTCTGATTTATTCTAAATCTGGTCCATTCGTTGAAATATGGGTGATGATGGAAGAAGGGTGTTGGACAAAACATTTAACAGTTGAACTCCTTTTAAAGCACAAATCGCCTCTTGGGTTTTGGAAGAACGGTCAGCTTACTGTGGAAACTATTTGTGATGGTCATGTGGGCTTATATGATCCAGAGACTCGTGAAATTAAGATCTTGTTGGATCCCAGTTCTAGGTCAAGGTCTTGATTTACAAGGAGAGTCTAGTTGTAGTTAGGAGCAGAAATGGATTCTGGCGGAAGTGGTCTAGGGGGAGAAGGCGGTGGCCATGGTGAGGAAGAAGTGGGACTGTTTGGTTTCAGTTTTTGTTATATCCAGTTTTAGATTTCTTTAGTTTAGCTTATTCCGATTTTGTTCAAATTGAGGTTTATTTTATTCTTATCCTAAACAAATACAATTTTACACAAATTGGACAAAAGAGTCATTTTACATCGCCTGTATTTATAGTTATTAATTTATTCAACTGAAGTGAGGGTATTATCATCATTTTATACCACACAAGGACCTACTTGCGCCAAATTGATAGTATCGGAGGGCTTTATACTACACAAGGACCTTTCTGCACTATATCGATAGTAGATGGGAATTTTTTGCACTTAACCCTTTTTTTCTTTCTCATATATCAATATATATACTTTGCTTTTATCCTTTATCAAATGACCTTAATAAATAAATTTTTATTAAAAATCAATATTCATAACATTATTTTACATTGTAATATTTCACGTTATCTTGGCATTTTTCTTATTATTTAACTTTTGACAAAGTGCAAAAATAACCTTATTATATACATACAAAAGGTGCAAATACTCCTTGGTGTTAAAAAAAAAAATCTACATTTTTTCAAATTCAGTAAATAAAAATATTTTGCCAATTTGAAAATTGAAATACTTAAAATGCTCTTAAGATAAATTAAAAATAAAAAAATTAATTACATAAAACACGGGTATTTCGGAATTTTAATTATAAAAAAATGGGTCAAAAATGAAGGTAAAGGAGTAATTTACACATATTTACGAAAGGTATTTTATTATTATTTTTTTTCACTTTACCAACTTTTAAACGAACTCAGATGCTCCATAATAATGGAAGATGCTATTTTATTTTTTGGAAGTTAAAACAATTACGCACACATCATATCTCAACCAAGATTCGAACCCCGACCTCTCTGATGATACCGCTGGCCAATTAGTCCTCTGGTGATGCTAAGTTTTCTTGACCTTGTTATAATCCTTGAATACTTAGAATCAATGCCACAAATTATACATACCATTCATCTAAAATTAAACTTCATATCCATTTATATAAAATCTTGCAACCTTATCCAATATCACACAAAGCAGAAACTCCAATTTTACTAACAGAACAACAGTAAATCGATCATTCCACTTCAACAATACAAACCAACAATTAAACCTGACAAATCCAAGCCAAAACAACATAAAGTGACTTACAAAAAACTGAAAAGACTACTACAAAGCACAACAATCAAAAGAATGCCACACGTTTCAGTCATCCCTCCTTGACATTCACAGCAGCTAGTTTTAGCGAAGGCCGTGTGGCTGACATTGGAGATGTAGATTGAGGCAGAACAGTTATGACCAACTTTTGATTTCCTACTGCACAATGATTAGCAACACCACAAATGTACCATTTTCTCCCCGGAGTGGCAAGGGTGATCACATCACTTCCGGTGGTCAAAGCCTCACTGAGAGGTGGCTTTATGCACTCTTGGAAGCCAGTTCCATTGACTTTGAAGACATTATGCACTCCTACAGGATAGTTAAAAACTGCAACAGAAATATTTATGTTATCAAACAATATTTTCACAATCTATATTAATTTTGCAGTTTTCTTAATGAACAAAATCAAAATAGCAAGCAATGTTAGAGAATTACGAACTAGTAGAGATAGAGTATTGAAAAAGCTTAAGTACCTAGTTTGTCTCTGACCACAAACTTCTTTCCCTCGGCCCAAGCTTGATAATTGAAGTAAGGGGTCCAACCATTGTCATCCCCAACGACAAATTTCATTGCAGACTCATATGCTGGAGATGTAGATTGAGGCAGAACAGTTATGATGAGCTTCTGATTTCCAACCGCACAATGCTTGGCAACATCACAAATATACCATTTTCTCCCCGGGGTGGCAAGGGTGATCACATCACTTCCGGTGGTCAGAGCCTCACTAAGAGGTGGCTTGATGCACTCTTGGAAGCCAGCTCCATTGACTTTGAAGACATTGTGAGCTCCTACCGGATAGTTGAAAGCTGCATCCGAAAAATTTATGTCATCAAACAATATTTTCACAATCTAGAATTTTGCAGTTTCTTAACAAGCAAAATCAAAATAGCAAGCAATGTTATAGAGAATTACGAACTAGTAGAGATAGAGTATTGAAAGAGCTGAAGTACCTAGTTTGTCTCCGATCACAAACTCCTTTCCCTTAGCCCAGGCTTGGTAATTGAAGTAAGGGGTCCAACCATTGTCATCCCCAACAATAAATTCCTTTGCGAAAATAGAAGTGAAAAGTATTGCAAGGATGGTAATGACAATGATGTGGGCCATTACGACTTTTTTGACTCGATTTTAGTAGTTGAATTTCTTGAAGGTAGCTCACTGAAGTGCAGAATTAGCTAAAAAATGATGCCTATTTATAGAATTCTAATGCCAAGAAGAAAGAACATGCATGGCCGACTTATGGCATTGTAATGCCTCTACCGTGGCCAAAATGCTGACATCCAAATTAAATTATGCATGTATTTAGAGCTATTCGTTTTGGCAATATATATACTATGACTGGGTCATTGTATAACTAAAACTCTGAATTTAGAGAATCTGTCCTCCTTGATTGTGTCGTAGAATTATTGAGATAATGTTTATATATATTATCAACTTAAATAAATCAAGAATAGTGCTTGTAGTAAAGTTTTAAAATAATAATAATAACAATCGTACCTGATTAGTGATTCATGATTAAACATTACAGTACTTTTGAGAATTTCTAGAAGATCTATTGATAATCATGTTAAAATCTATTTTTACAAAATATAGTGCTTAATTAAGACCATAGAATAATTTTTATTTTAAAAAAATTCCAACGTACAAATGACACTGACATTGCTTTTCGAAATTAAGAATCAGATAAGTGTGAGTGTGGCAAATGTTAGTAACCCTTCCAGAGATTGAGACTTGGTCTAAGTTTATATTTTATTAATTGAAAGATTTGATCATAAATGGAACACATCACCCATAGCTTACCTATTCAACTCAAGCATGCTGTATATCAATAAGAAAATCTATTAAAAAAAAAAAAAATTGGAATGGATACTCTATGTTACATGCTCCCACTTCCACTGTAGAACTAGCAACGGCTACAACAACCTCGCTGGTTTCTGATGTTCAGCTTTCACTCGTTGACATATCAAACACTTTGCTACAAATTTTGCAATTTCACGCTTTATATTGTTCTACCAGTAGTATTCCTTCAAATCCCTGTACATTTTAGTACTCCCTAGATGCAAAGCATAATAAGAACTTTAGGTTTCATCTAAAATATCTTTTTTCAAAGAAACATCATTTGGAACACAGATTCGACTTTTAAAATATAAAGACGTCCCTGTGAGTCGTACGCAACGAAAATTACTTAGAAAGTTTTTGTTTGTTTTGTGAAACAGATCTGTGTCCTTAACGACTTTACTTATTTTATATTTTAGCAATTAAACAGTTAATCACATGCAGATAAAATAAAGTAAAGTATAAAGTTAGAGATGACACCAGGATTTTAGCAAGCAAACCCTGTTTGGTTTTAAATAAATAATTCACAGGTAGAAATCAAGAATATTACAATTAATTAAATAGAGAATTTAGGTTCGTACCTGATTGATGATTAAATCGCAAATACCTTTAGAATATCCATATAATCCTCTGTGAATTCCTGCAAAACATTAGAGCGTTTTACCCCCTTCTGAGAGTTGTCGATACGATAGGTCTGAATAAGGGTTTTAAAACCTTTATATATATAACAACAACAGGAGAGGGGGGGGGGGGGGGGGACGGCTTCTCTACAAATAAACATACCTAAGTCTCCCTTCATATCATGGAAACTTAGATATCAATGGTTAGAAATAAATCACACCAAATAAGTTGGAAAACCACACTCCAATGATATAAAACCATACTCCCAATTAGACCACCAAATTAGAAAGTATAACCCAATTCATCAAGTATCAATAATCACGTTGCAATCCTATTTTAGAAAACGTAGTACATAGGACCATAAAATAATTTTTATTATTTAAATATATATATATAAATTCCAACAATCTCCCACTTGGTCCATGCACTCTAAGTTTTATAAAATGACACTATGGATTGCAACATACTTTATAAAAGTCGAGTGGCCACTCATTTTTATTTAGAAAACACAATTATCGAAATTGATGGATTAAAACTTTAGAACACTCTCCTCCATAAATTTCCTCAATAGTAGATCATGAATGCGTAGACAAGTAATATATTAGTCTAAACAGTTCCATGGTCTCAAAACTGATTCCATCTAGGATTCAAGCAAATATAGTGGTTCTACTGTATTTCATGAGATGTGCAAACTGCATGGGGTCTAAACGTACACCTCACCATCCGTCCTACTTCATACCATCGCGGTATGTCACCTGAACATATTACAGCGAACCGCCAACCTTCTGTTCAGTGTGAGGGTTTACCGATATGGAGCCAATCCCATATCTAGCCCAAGCTATCCATCCTACTTCATACCATCGCGATATGTCACCTAAACATATTAAAGCAAACCGCTAACCTTCTGTTCAGTGTGAGGGTTTACCGATATGGAGTCAATCCCATATCTAGCCCAAGTTATCCTTATGGAGTGTGAAAAAACTCCCACATGCAAAATTTAATATTTATGTTTGGATTTACTAATGTGGTGTCAATCTCACATCTAATCCAAACAAGCTCATGAGTGAAATACCACTCCTAGACAAATCTTACATTTGGATTTATCGATATGGCGTCAATCTCATATCTAGCCTAAACAACTGTATGAGTGAATTATCACTCTCAGACAACCTTTAATAATTATTTTGGATTTATCGATGTGGTACCAATCTCACATCTAACCTAAACAACCTCATGAGTGAAATATCACTCTAGGCAAATATAATAGTACGTGCATAAACCATATATATCAAGATAATAATAATTATGCATCATAACTTTATTTTGGATGCAAATAACTGTCACCATAAGGCATAAACTGGAGTAAAAATAACTGTCACCACAAGTCGTAAAGAAACTAACTATAATGTAGCATATACAAAAGAAATACAAGCCATCATACCATAATGACTCTCGAACACCTATCCGAATCACGTGCTCTTTAAATACTTTATTATCTTCGGCTGAAGACTTTAGTAAAAGGATTTGCAACAATCTTTCTGTAACCATATAGGAAAATCTTAATGACACTTCAACCCTAACCTTCTCATGCTGGAAAATGTACTTTATGTCAATGGGCTTACTACGCTTAATTACCCTTAAATTGTTTCATATATTTAATTAATATAAGCCTTTAGAGAAAGTCTAAGTATTCCTGTAGCGTGTTCTCTATGGATCCTAATGCCAAGAACATACTTTGCATACTCATGTCAATTCTTTACATAAAATTCTTAATATCATGTATCACATGAATGTTATTGTTACCTTGCAAAATATCAACAAATAGGATAAGGAAAACAAAATGACTCCCACTGAACTTAAGGTATATGCATTCATCCATAACATTCTCTTTGAACTTACAATTAGTAACCACTGTATCAAAATTTTGGATACTACTGCTGTAAAACTTATTTAAGCCATAAATGAGTGATAATAAAAGAATCACTCTTAAAGAGTTCTTTAATGAAACCGGAAAATAATCTCAAAGAAAACAACACTTCACTTTTGCTTAAGCACTTGACCACCAATTTTGTCTTATATCCACCAGACACCTCAAAATCACCAACTACAGTATACTTCCAAGCTCTAGAAGATCTCCTAAGCTAAACTGGCTTAGGAACTAGATTAGAAACTAAAAGAAAAGCCTACAAAGAAGAAATAACTAAATGAGTGGGAATAATTGAAAGAGTGGGAATTAGAGCTTTAACTGAAACCACTATAGAAAGTGGAATAAAGTCTGAAATAAATAGAATAGATGCTGAAAATACTTTTCTGCAAAAGAAACTACAATATCTTAAACTCTCACTGGATTCGCCACTCTCATTAAATATTCATGACATATTCCAATAATCTCCATAGGTCTACAGGATAGTAAAATCTCAAATTCTTTAATCTTTTAAGATGTCTAATAAAATAATCATTGGTAATGTGAGTATTAAGCTCTTTAATATCTTCATTATATAACTCTATCTCTATAAGACATCCCCACACTTTCTTTTCTGTAACTTTATTTTGCCCAGGAGAACTAGGAATGGTGTACTGTGGCACAATGCCCTACTCTTTAAGTATGTACTGAAAGTACTACAATTTACACCCTCCTTACCATTCTCCCAATAAAACTTACCACCTTTGTCCGATTTTAAAACCATAATCTTTATACCAACTACTTTCAACTTTAGTCTAGAAGTTTTTACACACATCAAGTGTTTCGGACTTCTGGTGGATTAATTATACAATCATACATTGAGAACTTATCAATGAAGACAATGAAATACCTTTGTCGCTACAATAAAAATGGACCACAAATTTCGGTATAAATATAGTCCAAAAAACCAAATAATCGACTAACCTTAAAATTGCGTTTCTTAGCATCTATCCTTTGACACAACCAACGCATAAAATTTGTGGCAGCCCAATAATCGCATCCTTGACCAAGCGTTTAAGTCTCTTTGGAGAGACATTCCCCCATATCCTATGCATAGCACAGATGAATCCCCTCTAAGCAAATCACGATTTTATTCGGAAGATATCGAGTCTATAGAAAAATAAGAAACAAGTAGGATCACACCCGAATCCATCCACCATGTCTATATCTATACTTTTACCAGGTTATGCTCAACTATTGATATGGGAATTTTCTTTTCCTACTTTGGTTTTCTTTTCCACCACAATAATCTTTTCTTTTGATGTCCTTTTATTTCTACAGAACTAACATTTATCATTCTATGATCAATGTCTTTTCATGTATTGTTCTGCCTTTCTTTATTAGCCTTACACACTTTCTTGCTGCCTAGTTTCTTCTTAAAACTATTCTTACTATCACCGCAAGATACGCTGACTCAGTTTTAACACCATTGAGTCGTTTCCATTCAATAACACAAAATGCTAACAGCTGGTTAATGCCACATTTAACTTCTTGTGAATTATAATTCATCTTGAAAAGCTGGAAAAACCTAAGCAGAGAATAGATCATCATGCGGACTAATTAACTTATTAGCAAATATGATTCTCTACTACCTCAGATCATTAACCAGCTTGCACATCTTATAGATGTACTCCCTCACTGAACCATTACCATCATATCTCACTGACATAATCTATGTCAGATAATAGTATTGTAGTTACTTCTTAATACCCATTAACTCTTTCTTGATCAAATCAAGAAACTCCTTGGCAGTATCAAAACTAGAATACCACCCTGAATAGTATCACCAATAGAAGTATAAATTAATCTAATGGCATGGTAATACCTGTAGTTCACTTAAAAAATGCAACAACTTTTCTACCTAAGAAGATAATGCACTGGGCATATGGGTTTCTTTCTAAAACAACAGACACGTAGTCTAAGAAATCCAATATAATATCAAAACCTGTTTTCTAGGCAATATAATTTTAACCATTCAATGATTCAATCCCTATGAGATATCTTTAAATTGTGGAAGCGTCTGTAACCTGAATAAATGTTATATTAAATAACATCACATAAACAACATATAGTAATATATCTCAGCTTTAAGGATTATAACTTTAATTCGTGCTTGGGCTTTTAAGTCGAATTTATCAGGGTGTTGTACTATGTGCAAAACCATCCACCCCGCGGGAACAAATAAAATGTCATCTAAAAATCACATTTTGACAGAATTTTAGATTTTATTTTACCCCCAAACCTGCGATCAAATCGCACATAGACCTATTTGATTATACTTGAATTATTGCTAAACACTTCCACTACCTTTTGGCAAGAGGGTTATTTAGTTATAATCCAAGCACTCTCAAATATTCTACTCACTTATCCCACACTAAGACATTGATCATCTTTTGGCAGAACTAATACTTTCATGTAGGTAAATGCACTGTGAGACCTCAATAAGACCAATGTCTTAAAATTTTAAAATAATAACCTCCGTAAGCGTGTCACCTTTTGGCAGACATCACCCACTTTGGCTACCACATTTGAAACTGTCACTTTGCCGGTCTTCCTAAACCCCAAGGAAGAACCTAAACTGCAGAAGTTCCATTTATTTAAGTTCAAAAATTTCTTTATAATGCACACAAACTAAACCAAAATATTATGGAACATTTGATTTCACCGTAATATAAATGGCTTTAATACAAATAAAATAAAGCCCCTTCATACATCTTAAGAAATTATAGTGAACAATATAATAATAACATGCACATCAATTGAGATTTAAAATCTCAATTCTTTAAATACTTTAATTAAAATAAAATAATAATAAAAACTTTGATGATGTATATTATATATCCGATGAACATTTTAAAGTACTTAAATCTTTAAATCAATTGGATAAAAAATACTTGCCTATGGCACACAACTTGCAACCTAAATTAATTCTAATGCTTCCCAACATGTTATAGAACTAATTAGAATCCTTACTCATCAGATTACACGAATTAAACAGAAGTTACACAAGGAAGACAATTAAAACAACCAGTACACATATTACAACTACAATCAGTTTTAAAACAACAGAGGTACAAGAAATCCAGTTTAATTTTAATCCTTAACAGTTCCCTGGAGTTATGTTAGACATGCAAAGAACACGAATCAATGGGATAGAGTTAGGATTAGAACTTGCCTTACACCGACGTCGTCCTAAAGTCTCCCGCCAACCCTCTGTTTCTTCCCTCTCTGTTGCTTCCCAGACTTCTCTCAAATTACTTCTGCCTTTTCTATATCGTGAATGCAACCCTCAACCCTAGGTAGAACATCACTGGTATATTTATAGACCACCAATTCTAGGTTCCATTAAACCCTAAATGATTTATCCGGCCCATAGACCCACCTATATTATACCAACGTCGGCTGCATAATTGAAGGTGATAATAACACTAAAACCCTAACCTAATCCTACCATAGTGGAAATTAAATAGAACAAATACAAATTCACAATTTAATTAATTCAAATAATTCACATAAAATAATTAAATCCATTTAATTCAAATCGCAAATAATAAATGCAAATCAATAATTAATTATTGTAATTAAACTCATCAACACCTAGCCATGTAAGCACCTCAAACATAATTAAAATAAATACTGAAAATAATAAAATAAATAATAAAATTCTGATTATATTCTTTTTAAGTTTTAGGGGTATTACAATATATATATATATATATATATATATATATATTTAGATATGTGTATATATGATTTATTTAATTTATGAGTTGTATGGATAGTTGTACACATATATATATAATTATTGATATATATGTATATGTGATTTTAAATTATTAAGGAAGGATTATACACATATATATTATATAATATATGTGTATATATATGTAAATTAAGATCATTAGTGTTATTATTCTTACTTAATATATCTGGATGGACTGATTATTAAATTAATGATATGCGTATAATATGCATGAGATGATTATGTATGATTTAGCGTATTGTTAAGTTTAAAGTTAATTCATGGTTAAAGTGTAGGCATGGATGAATTGGCAAAGGATTAAATATATTACCTAAATATTTATATGAATAGAATACATATATGGAAAGCATAGATGAGTTGTTAATTAAATGTATAAATAAATATACCTGATGAGGCACGGTTGAATTGCCAATATATAAATAAAAATACTTAAGGAGGCATGGATGAGTTGCCAATATATAAATGAAAATATTTATAATGGTATGGTTGATTTGCCAAAGCGTAATTAGATTGCTATGTGTTAGATGATTAAAATATCATTTATGGTTGTTGTATGTATAGATTGGATTAGGATTAGATATTCTTAAATTAGAATAATCTAGTGCTTACTAGTTAGTATATTATTTTATATTAATAGAATAATATTGGTGGAGACATTGATGATTTGTCAAAGCTTAGATTTTGGATATGTGATTTAAATAATTAAAATTATTATCAGGTTTTGGGATTAAATAAAAGATTCCTTGTATTATAACTTATTGTTTAAATGATTAAGCTACTGACTAGGATAGGATTAAGGTTAAAAGAGTTTCTTTTTAAAAGAAATGGTGGATTAGTCTTGGTATGATTATTATTTTAATCATTGTTTAATAGGTTTGGAAATTTATTAAATCTATTAATTGATGTGATTAGCGTAGTATATATAATTATTTATATATATGTATATCATGCTATATTAAAGTTAAAACTTTATTAGGTTTGGTTTTGATCAGAGATGATCTACTTATTGGTTTTTAGAGGCCTGGTAGAGTGAACTTGCTCGTAGGGTTTAACCCACAATTTATTTTTCAAGTTATTAGAAGTTCAAGTCTCAAGGTTGAGGATCCACAACTGGAGGACTTATCTATTCTTTCTATTTTATTTCAAAATAGGATATTATTACTTCTGTAAGTATTAATGGATTAATAGATAGTGGATTTTGGTTAAGGGGTCCTTGAGTTACAGGATTCCCGAGTTGTAAATTTTGGAGAATTATTAATGAAACTTTTGTTTTAATAGATTCCCTTCAGCAAGTTATTTATTCTTTTTATTTCTTTTTGTACTCTGTGCTTGTTTAAATACTTTAATTGTTTTGATATCCCTTAATTTTGTGCGCGGATTTGATCAACCCGTGTTTCGAAATCTGGAGGTATCACACCAATAAATCTAAACTCTGGCTCTCTTGGTATCTGAAATACTTCTTCTTTCCAAAAATAATCTATTGAAGCATGATACGCAGATAGCTAATTTATACTAAAAATGATATCAAAGTCTGGTATACCCAATGATATCAAATTCACCTTTAAATGTTTATCTCCCAATTGTAATACACAATCCCGATATTCATTTGTAACCACTACCACTTCTCCCATTGGTGTAGAAATAAACAATTTACTATCTAGTGATGAAAGTGATCTACCAAATGCATAGCAATAGATGATGCAACAAATGAATGTGTTGATCCAGTATCAATAAGCACAATAACATTTCTATCCAAAATAGAAAGTGTACCTGAAAATTCTGGGGGTGTTGCCTTTATAAACCTTTCATGATTCGAGCCTTTCTTTCCTTCCTGATGCCTCTTCTGACTTGCAATAAACTTTTCATTTTGTTCTGCCAATCTTGTTATATCTCTCTCTATTTTCTATATGTCAGTTAGCTGCTCATGTTTTCTTCCCGTACCACCCTGAATAGGTTGTTCCACTTCAGCCTCAACAGGAACATAAGAGGCTTCTAACTCGGTTCCATGATAACCATTTCCTCCTTCCATCACTTATTATCTTCAATGAATCTCAAATGTAACAAAAATATAAATGATATATATTCGTTTCAACATATTTGTTAGTATTAAATCAAGTCAAATATATGACTCTACTACTGACTTCCTACTGCCACTGCTAAACTAGACTTTTTCTACCTCCAAAACCTAGAAAACCTAGACTCTGATACCAAAAGTTGACACACTCCAACTCAATTTACAATATTTAATAAATCGAACAATTGGAATGTATCTAACCATCTGCATTAACCTCATACATACGTGACGTCATCATATATCAGAGTGCCTGCTTAAAAGTTTACAATTAAAAATAAACTATAAATCCATCTTGCAAGTTCTAAGAAAACTAAACGGTTAATTACAAGTCACAATATTAAATTCTACTACAATATTTACATTTTATACAAAAGACGTTCCATTATTCTTTTCCCCATTCACACCCAAGACTCTAGACCTGGCAGTAGCAACCTAACCTAATACCTGAAAAATATAGCTATGGAAGGAGTGAGCTTAAAGCCCAGTGAACGCAACACTACTACATCAAAGTAATAAATAAATATTATTTGATAACTTTAATTAAACTTCATTAACATATAACTTCCAACTTTACATACATCTAAAATATAGTACTCTCCTTCTAGGCCAGAGTATGCACCTTATATATATAGTATTCTCCTTCTAGGCTAGAGTATGGACCTTATATATATATATAGTACTCTCCTTCCAAGCCAGAGTATGGACCTTATATAATATAGTACTCTCCTTCCAAGCCAGAGTATAGACCTTATATAATATATTACTCTCCTTCCAGGCCAGAGTATGAACTTTATATGATATTATTATATGATATTTATAAGCATTTCCACATCAAATAAACATCTTCGATACTTCGGCATACATATTCAAATATAAACTTTTAGTTAGTACACTCACCTTGACTACTTTTCAAATTATTTATTTGTCCTTCCGTATTGTCGTAACTTCTGTCTCCTTATCTTTGCCTTTATTGCTAGTGTACAAAAAGTCCAGCAATAATTCTTCCTTTCCCTTTTGCTCTTCTTTTCTTCCTCCTTCTCTAGCCATTTTTCCCCAATATATTTCACTGTTGTATTTAATTTAATTAGTACCAGTTTATGGTGAGGCGGTTCTCAAAGTTTCTTCCAGAAACTTTTCGGCTAAAATGATATACATATCTATATACCCACGTGTCTTGAAGATTTGTGCTGGCAGTAAGTTAGACATATATCTATCTACTTATATCATACTATTATATGTCTATATAGTCAGACACCAACCCACCAAGCTTATAAAGAAAAACTCAGAATAAGTATACTTTCATGTGTATATGAAAATCTCCAGCATATATAAACAAATAAATACAAATATACCAACACACCAATACTTATCTTCACACACCCACGTTCACCTGTGCATCCTTATTTTTTCTTTTCTGTGTATAACATATTAAATGTGACCATCATTAATGATTCATTTCCTTGCCCTTTTCCTTTAAGCACATTAGTTAATATATATACTTACAAAGTCAAAGTCCACAAGTTTCTTAAATAAAGTTTAACATAATACAATGTTTAATATATATATACATATCCACATATAAGTGATCCACCAGTAACTTAAACATTGCATATAAATTCAGTAATCAACTCCACATTTGCTCCATCAAAATGATAAATTATAGATCAATTTATCAATCAATTTAATTTATTAAACAAATTAACTTCTAAAATTCCTTTCATCTAATTGTTGCTATTTATCTACTAACTTTGACGCCAAACATGAACTTCACCACATAACCCACTCTAGGCATGTTATATATATCAAGTTCTCATATAAAATATTTATATGAAATTTATGATAAAATAAAAATTAAATCATGCTAATGAGAATGATTATGTATTGGGGTCTAACAAAAATGCTCTAATATCATACTGTTGTTATAAAATTGAAAGATATACAAAATTTTATTAATATATACAGGTATTATTTTTCTTTCAAAGATTTCTATATTTCTTTCAAAGAAACATCTAAAGAAAAACAAAATTTTAGTAATATATACGGGTATTATTTTTCTTTCAAAGGTTTCTATTTTTATTTTGGTTATTACATTTTATTGCTACAATAGGTGGTAATGATAAAATTCAATACAAAAATTAAAAATAGGGTGAGAGTAGTTTTGTGTTAAAAGGAAAGGATATAGGTGGGTTTAAAAAATTATCGTTAGATTTAATCAATATGTCCATATAAAAAGTGTGGATTAATTTTCTTGCTACACAAGGAGCAAGAGATCAGGACTACATTTATATATCCTTATCTATCCTATTAATGAAGTATGAATTATGCTGCGATCAGGAGCTACTTAACATCATTGAGGATTAAGGCATTGGTGTTGGGTTTAAATTAAATTAATCGATGTAAAAATCAAGAATACTTTAAAGAGTAATTTAGATATCGTACCTGATTGATAATTAAACCACATAGTACCTTTAGAATATCCATGTAATCCTCTGTAAGTTCCTGCAATAACAACAACAAGGGGGGACGGCTTTACCCCCTTCTGAGAGTTGTCGATATGATAGGACTGAATAAGGGTTTTAAAACCCTTATATATAACAACAACAAGGGGGGACGGCTTCTCTACAAACAAGCATATCTAAGTCTCCTTTCCTATCATGGAAACTTAGATATCAATAATTAGAATTAAATCACACCAAATAAGTTGGAAAACCACAATCCAACGGTATAAAACCATACTCCTAATTAGACCACCAAATTGGAAAGTACAACCCAATCCATCAAGTATCAATAATCACATTGCAATCCTATTTTAGAAAACGTAGTGCATAGGACCGTAAAATAATTTTTATTATTTAAATATATATATAAAAATTCCAACAATCTCCCACTTGGTCCATGCACTCTAAGTTTTATAAAATGACACTATGGATTGCAACACACTTTATAAAAGTCGAGTGGCCACTCATTTTTATTTAAAAAACACAATTATCGAAATTGATAGATTGAAACTTTAGAACACTCTCCTCCATAAATTTCCTTAATAGTGGATCATGAATGCGTAAACAAGTAATATATTAGTCTATACAGTTCCATGGTCTCAAAACTGATTCCATCTAGGATTCAAGCAAATATAATGGTTTTACTGTATTTCATGAGATGTGCAAACTGCATGGGGTCTAAACGCACACCTCACTATCCGTCCTGCTTCATACCATTGCGGTATGTCACCTAAACATATTACAGCAAACCGCCAACCTTCTGTTCAGTGTGAGGGTTTACCGATATGGAGCCAATCCCATATCTAGCCCAAGCTATCCATCCTACTTCATACCATCACGGTATGTCACCTGAACATATTACAGCAAACCGCCAACCTTCTATTCAGTATGAGGGTTTACCGATATGGAGCCAATCCCATATCTAGCCCAAGCTATCCTCATAAAATGTGAAAAAACTCCCACAGGCAAAATTTAATATTTATGTTTGGATTTACCAATGTGGTGTCAATCTCACATCTAATCCAAACAACCTCATGAGTGAAATACCACTCCCAGACACATCTTATATTTGGATTTACCGATATAGCGTCAATCTCATATCTAACCCAAACAACCGTATGAGTGAATTATCACTCTTAGACAACCTTTAATAATTATTTTGGATTATCGATGTAATGCCAATCTCACATCTAACCCAAACAACCTCATCAGTGAAATATCACTCTAGGCAAACATAATAGCACGTGCATTAACCATATATATCAAGATAATAATAATTATGCATCATAACTTTATTTTGGATGCAAATAACTGTCACCATAAGGCGTAAACTGGAGGAAAAATAACTGTCACCATAAGGCGTAAAGAAACTAACTGCAATGTAGCATATATAAAAGAAATACCGGACATCATAACACAATGACTCTCGAACACCTATCCGAATCACGTGCTTTATAAATACTTTATTATCTTTGGCTGAAAACCCTTAGTGAGAGGACATGTACCAATCTTTCTGTAACCATATGGGAAAATCTTAAAGGCACTTAAACCTTAACTTTCTCATGCTTGAAAATGAACTTTATGTCAATGGGCTTACTACGCTTGGTCACCGTTAAAAATTTTCATATACTTAATTAATATAAGTCTTATGAGAAAGTCCAAATATTTCAATAGCATGATCTATGTGGATTCTAAAGCCAAGGACATACTTTGCATACCCATGTCCTTCATGTCAAAACTTTACATAAAATTCTTAATATCATGTATCACATGAATGTCATTGCTACCTTGCAAAATATCATCAACATATAGGACAAGGACTCCCACTGAACTTGAGGTATATGCATTTATCCATAACATTCTCTTTGAACTTACAATTAGTAACCACTGTATCAAAATTTTGGATACTACTGCTTTAAAACTTACTTAATCTATAAATGAGTGATAATGAAATAATGACTCTTAAAAAAGTCCTTTAATTAAGCTGGAGAAAATCTCAAAGAAATCAACACTTAACTTTTGCTTAAGCACTTGGCCATCAATTTTTGTCTTATATCCATCAGACATCTCAAAATTACCAACTACAGCATACTTCCAAGCTCTAGAAAATCTCCAAAGCTAAACTGGCTTAGGAACTAGATTGGAAACTGAAAGAAAGGTCTGCAAAGGAGAAATAACTGAAAGAGTAGGAATATGAGCTTTAACTGAAACCACTAAAGAAAGTGGAATAAAGCCTGGAATAAATAGAATAGATGCTGAAAATACCTTTTTGCAAAAAGAAACTACAATATCTTAAACTCCCACTAGATTCACCACTCTTATTAAATATGCATGGCATATTCCAATAATATCCATAGGTCTACAAGACAGTAAAATCTTGAATTCTTTAATCTTCCAAGATGTCTAATAAAATAATCATTGGTAATGTGAGTATTAAGCTCCTTAATATCTACATTATATAATTATGTCTCTATAAGATATCCCTACACTTCCTATTTTCTGCAACTTTATTCTGTTCAGGAAAAACTAAGAATGGTGTATTGTGGCACAATACCCTACTCTTTAAGTATGTATTGAAAATACTACTATTTACACCCTCCTTATCATTCTCCTATTAAAACTCACCACCTTAGTCTGATCTTAAAACCATAATCTTTATACCAACTACTTTCAACTTTAGTCTAGTAGATTTTACACACATCAAGTGCTTCGGACTTCTGGTGGATTAAGTACACAATCATACCTTGAGAACCAATTAATGAAGACAATGAAATACCTTTGCTGCAAACGAGCTACAGTAAGAAATGGACCACAAATGTCGGTATAAATATAGTCTAAAACCAAATGACCGACTAGCCTCAAAATTGCGTTTCTTAGCATTTGTTCTTTGACACAACCAATGCATAAAATTTGTGGCCTAATAATCTCATCCTTGACCAAGCGTTCAAATCTCTTTTGAGAGACATTCCCCAATATCCTATGCATAACATAGATGAATCCTCTCTGACCAAAACACGATTTTATTCGGATGGTATTGAGTCAATTGAAAAACAAGAAGCAAGTAGGATCACACCCGAATCCATCCACCATGTTTATACCTATATTTTTACCAAGTTAGGCTCAAATATTAATATAGCAATTTTCTTTCTTGCTTTGTTTTTCTTTTCACCACAATAAACTTTTCTTTTGATGTCCTTTTATTTCTACAGGATCAACATTTATCATTCCATGATCAATGTTTTTATTCTATTTAGCCTTATTCACTTTCTTGCCGCCTAGTTTCTTCATGAAACTATTCACTCTATCACCGCAAGATAAGCTAACTCAATTTTAACACCCTTGAGTTGTTTCCATTCAATAACACAAAATGCTAACAGCTGGTTAATGCCACATTTAACTTTTTTGTGAATTATAATTCACCTTGAAAAACTGGAAAAACCTAAGCAGAGAATAGACCACCATGTGGACTAATTAACTTATTAGCAAATATGATTCTCTACTACCTCAAATCATTAACTAGCTTGCACATCTTATAGATGTACTCCCTCACTGAACCATTACCATCATATCTCACTAACATAATCCATGTCAGATAATAGTATTGTAGTTACTTTTTAATACTCATTAACTCTTTCTTGATCAAATCAAAAAGCTCATTGGCAGTATCAAAACTAGAATACCACCCTGAATAGTATCACCAATAAAAGTATAAATTAATGTAACGGAATAGTAGTACCTGTAGTTCACTTAAAAAATGCAACAACTTTTCTACCTAAGAAGACAATGCACTGGGCATATGGGTTTCTTTCTAAAACAACAGACACGTAATCCAGGAAATCCAATATAATATCAAAACTGGTCTTCTAGGCAGTATAATTCTAACCATTCAATGGTTCAATCCCTATAAGATATCTTTAAATTGCGAAAGCGTCTGTAACCTGAATAAATGTTATATTGAATAACATCACATAAACAACATATAGTAATATATCTCAGCTTGAGGGATTATAACTTGTGATACCCCTCGGATCTGAGACACGGGTTGATCAGGCCCAGGCCCAAACCCGAGGGAATATCAAACAATTAAAGTATTTTAAAACGAACACAGATGACAAAAAGAAACAATAAAGATAGAATAAAACTGAAAGAAAAAAATAATAATAATACCCTCCATGTAGAACTGAAAAATGAAACTCCAATCCTCCAAAACTTCACGGTTACAACTTGGGAATCCACTGGTGGACCCCTAACCAAAAGTTCAACTGAAACTGAAAACTGAAAATAGATAATGCTAGAAACATCGAGAGAAGTCCTACGTAATCAGATGAACGTGAGACTGTCCTCAACAAGCACGATCAAGCTCTAAGGCTGGAACCGTCCTGTACCTGAAAAAAATAATAAAGGAGTGGGTCAGACCTACGAGCAAGTTCTAATCTAACTGCAATCCATATAGTGACCCGATACGCAGATACACCGTAGACACCTCACAATATCTATCTAGTCCATACGTATAAATATATCCACACTAAGGGACATTCACTAGTCTATAATAGGGGTCTCAACCTGAATAGAAGGCAACATGCGAATACGCACCCAAAGGTGGGCATGAGTACCTAGACCTAACAGGGTACACCTCAACCTATTATAACCAGCTACGCATCCACCGCATATACGCACCCTAGCCAACAAGTCTGAGACTCAAACTCAGCTCGTGGTACCATAAACATATATATAAAATCCATCCAAATCCAGGGTATGTAGTTCAAATATTTAATGAACTGACATACAACAAACCAACTGGTTAGTCACTCAACTTATTCAATTGATGTGACTTAACCACCGTCCATTAATCCAGGAAGCCACTCAACTTAGTTGCAGTTGATATGTCTTAACCAAAATTAGGATTCAATATTTATAAATCCATTCCTTTAATCCGTTAGGTTAGGTTTAGGCATTTTGAGCTAAACCGTTCCTAGTATGTCACCGTCCCATACCGGTACATACCATCCTCCATATCCAGGTAAATTACAATGTATACATAATAAACAAGTAATCTACAGTCCAAAACCACTATCCAAATAATTGCAAAAAAGTATTTAAAGTTTCATCAATTTAAATCCAAAAATTTAACCATATAGTTGCAGGAAACGATTTAATAATTCAGCAACTAGCCTCCCGAGAATGCATAGATCAAAACTAATAATTAAATGACCTTATCATGCACTTGAATGTATTTTAAAACAAGTTTTATAAACACATTACATTCCATCAAATTGCTGAAATTTATTTCAACAATTAATTTAACTTCCATTTGTTAACAACATAGGAAGTGCCTTAATTTTTACACTGTTTGTCCCGACAATTTAGAATTAAACTTTAATCAATTTAGGGTCTTAATAACACTCAAAATTCATTCCTTAATCCCTCTGTAAAGTTCCAGATTCACTCAAATAGTCTCCATGCTCCAACAATGTTAAACAGTACGCAGAAAACTAAAAAAAATAACAAAAAAAAAACAAAAATTGAAGATGGAGCCTGCTCCAAATTTTGGGAGCAGGCTCTTTCAGTCTAGAGCCCTAATGTAAAACTCTAGTCAGTCGGCCCATATAGCAATCTAGGTTATAAGATACTCGGCTACATACGCGTAACCTCTTAGGGAACCCTACTGTTTAAAAATTAGACCAGTTAGTAATTTATTTTAATACAGAAACTGATACTAATTTAAACTATAATTTAATCTAATTAAAATATTTAAATAAACCAATTTACACATTAGAATGACCAACTAATCCAATTACAGAAAACACACATATAACTAAATACACAACCCAATTAAAGAAAATAAGAAACAATTAACGAAAATAAAATTCATAATTAAACAATTAAAACACTTAAACAATAAATGCCAACTAAATACATGTCACATAAAATTAATAAATAAAAATAATTAAACCAAATAATCACGCAAAAATACAATAAAAATAATAAATAAATGCCGAGACTATCCTTTTAAAATTAGGGGTATTACATTCTTCCCCCCTAACAAAAGGAATTCCGTCCTCGGAATTCACTCTAACCTTCTTCCAATATTTCAGGAAACTGCGAGCGAATGACATCCTCCCGTTCCCAAGTGGACTCAGCCTCATTGTGATGACTCCACTGCACACGAACCAAAGGGAGAACCTTATTGCGAAGGATTTGATCCCGACGGTCAACAATACAACATAGGGGCTCCAAATAAGTTGCATCCGGCTGCAACTCAATCTCCCCAACATCAATATGCTGATACCGATCCTCATCGCGTAGAAATTTTCGTAACATGGAAACATGAAACACGTTGTGAACGCGATCCAAGTTATCCGGAAGTGGCAACTGATAAGCCACAGCTCCCACTCGATCCGTAATCATGAATGGACCGACAAACCGCGGAGACAACTTCCCTTTATTCCTAAAGCGCATAACACCCTTCATAGGAGATACTTTGAGAAGAACCTGAACCCCAACCCGAAACTCTAAAGCACGAGTACGACGATCAGCATAGCTCTTCTGCCTACTTTGGGCAATACGCATGCGATCTCGTATAAGAGCAATCTTTTCAGAGGTTTCCTTGATGAACTCAGGACCTAAGAATCGATTCTCTCCAACCTCCATCCAACAAACAGGTGATCGACACGGTCGACCGTATAACGCCTCAAAAGGTGCCATCCCAATAGTCTTCTGGAAACTATTGTTATAAGCAAACTCTACAAGTGGCAAATATTCCTCCCAGTGGCCCTTGAAATCCAGAACACACGACCGAAGCATATTTTCCATAATCTGATTCACCCTCTCAGTCTGTCCGTTAGTCTGAGGATGATAAGCAGTACTAAGGTGTAACTCCGTACCTAAAGCTTACTGAAAACTCTTTCAAAATCCAGATACAAAGCTCGAATCCCTATCCGATATAATAGACAATGGAATGCCATGTAGCTTCACAATCTCTGAAATGTAAAGCCTCACCAACTACTCTGAAGTGTAGTCAGTGCAAATAGGCAAGAAATGAGCTGATTTGGTCAACCTATCCACAATGACCCATATGGAATTATGCCCCTTGAAAGAATTTGGCAACCCTTCCACAAAATCCATAGATATGCTTTCCCATTTCCACTCCAGAATTGGTAGTGGCTGTAGAGCTCCTGGCGGCCTCCGATGATCAATCTTAACCATCTGACAAGTACTACACTGAGAAACAAAAAGAGCAATGTCCCTCTTCATACCTGCCCACCAAAACTACCGCTTCATATCTTGATACATCTTATCGCCTCCTGGATGAACAGAGAACTCAGAGTGGTGAGTCTCAGTCATCACATCCTTCCTCAAACCATCAGCAGAAGGTATTACTATACGCCCCTTGTACCTCAAACCTCCGTCAGCCCCAACATAGTAAAATGGAACCTCTCCAAAAGCTATCTCTGCAACCTTGTCAATGCACTGCTGATCCGTGAGTTGTGCTTATAAAACCTTGCGAATGATGGAAGGTGTAACCACCATGCAGGCCATAAAAGCATCCGATAACTCATCCACACTCTTCAAAGCATTCCACTCAGTAATGAATAGAGCAGAAAGACTACCAACAGGTCGGCGACTGAGTTCATCTGCCACCACATTCGCTTTCCTTGGATGGTACTGTATAGAAAAATGATAATCTTTTACAAACCCCAACCACCTGCGCTGTCTCATATTCAGCTCCCACTGAGTGAACAAGTACTGCAGACTCTTGTGATCACTGAATAATCTGAAGAACTCACCCAACAGATAATGCTTCCAAATACGCAAGGCAAAGACCACTGCTGCCAACTCCAAATCATGTGTTGGATAATTAAGCTCATGAGGCTTAAGTTTCCGAGATCCATAAAAAATTGGTCGCTCTTCCTGCATCAATACACATCCAAGACCCTGCAACGAAGCATCCGTGTAAACAAGATACTCTATCCTGCTCTGCGGAATAGCCAGAACTGGTGCAGAAGTCAGTTTCCTTTTCAGCTCATCAAAAGCTCGCTGACAGTGTTCATCCCACACGAATTGTACACCCTTCTTGGTTAGATGAGTGAGTAGTCCTGCTAACTTGGAAAACCCCTAGATGAATCTCCTGTAATATCCTGCCAGACCGAGAAAACTCCGAATCTCAGTAGGTGATGTAGACTGTCCCCACTCAACCACCGCTGAAACCTTGGATGGATCCACTGCTATCCCCTTTTCTGACACCACGTGACCCAGAAATTTCACCTTCCGCTGCCAAAATTCACACTTCTCGAACTTGGCATATAACTGGTGCTCACGAAGCGTCTGCAAGACTATGCGAAGATGTCTAGCATGATCGTCCTCCGACCGAGAATAGATCAAGATGTCATCAATAAAGACAATAACAAACTGATCCAAACAAGCCCGGAAGACTCTATTCATTAAGTCCATGAATACTGCAGGTGCATTAGTCGTCCCAAACGGCATAACACGAAACTCATAAGAACCATATCTCGTGAGAAATGCTGTCTTAGGAACATCCTGCTCCCTAACCCTCAGCTGATGATACCCAGAACGCTAATCAATCTTGGAGAAGTATGTGGCTCCCCTTAACTGATCAAACAAGTCATCAATCCTGGGGAAAGGATACTTGTTACGAATCGTAACCTTGTTCAACTCCCTGTAATCTATACACAGACGAAGCGAACCATCCTTCTTATTCACAAGTGGAACCGGTGCTCCCCAAGGTGATGTACTCCTACGAATAAAACCCTAGCTGAGTAACTACTGAATCTGATCCCTCAGCTTTCTCATCTCTACCGGTGCCATCCTATAGGGTGCCCTAGCAATAGGCGCAGTGCCTGGAGCTAAGTCTATCATAAAATCGATCTCGCGACTAGGTGGCAACCCTGGAATCTCCTGAAATACATCCGGGAAATCCTGTACAATCGGTATGTTATCCAATGACACAGTAATCCCCTCCTTATTTTCCCCCTCCACATGGAACAAATAGGTACTACCGCCCCCTTTAGAACGTGGCATAGCTACTACATACATATCCTGACCAGGTATGGTAAAAATAATAGATCTATCAAAATAATCAACTTGGGCATGGTAATGAGACAACTAATCCATCCCAAGTATCACATCATAAGTGTGCATGTCCAGGACCAATAGGTTGGCTAGAAATCTGAGTCTGCCAATATCTAGTGTCACAGGCCCATCACTCTCATATATAATAGCTGTATCACCCAATGGTGTAGAAATATCCTGAGGTCTAGTGCATACCCTCGTCTTCATCCCAGATAAAGCAACAAAAGTCCTAGCTACAAATGAGTGTGTAGCACCTGTATCAAATAAAACACGTCAATGCAAACCATTAATAGGAAACTTACCCTCAATAGTCTGAGGTGCCTGAACATCCTGTGGCATGGGGTTATACACCCTACCATAGTGTAACTGCTGTGGTGCCTGTCCCTGAGTCTGCGGCGGTGCCGGTAAAGCCAGATGTGTCTGTCCCTGAATTCGTGGAACCTGTGGAGCTGGTAGAGGCACTGGCGCCCTCTGTCCCTGCTGCACAAACTGTCCCTGTCCCTATCCCTGTCTTGCTTTAGGACACTGCCTGGTGGTATGACCATACTCTCCACAAGTGTAACAACTACCCTGGAAAGTACCAAATGGCCTCCTCTGTCGGTTTGCCTGTGGCTGACCCTGTCCTACCTGTGGTCCCCCATTCTGTTGCCTCTGAATAGGTGCCCCATTCCGGTGAGCATCTGAACCACCCTTGTGCTTCTTCCAAGGCTGTTGTCCCTGGAACTTGCCTTTGTCATTCTGCCGGTGACCATTGCCATTCCCCTTTTCAGCTGACTGGTTAGTAGAGTCTTTATCACCCCGCTTCTCACCACGAGCCTGTCTGATGTCCACAGTCAACTGATACTGTTGTAGAGCGGCGTCTACCACCTGAGCATAGGTAGTATAGGCTGGACTACCTGTAATAGCTCTCTTGATAGACCACATCAGTCCCTTGACGAAACTGTTACGCTTCTTCTCATCTGTATCCACCTCCTCCGATGCAAAGAGAGACAAGCATGTGAACTATTGCTCATACTCTGCCACTGTCATGTTTCCCTGCTGCAGATTTAGAAACTCGGTCTTCATAGCTGCCCTGACTGCATAGGGAAAATATTTCTCGTCAAAGTGAGCACTGAACTCATCATAAGACAATGTCATCCTCTCCTCTGAGGTGGTAACTGACTCCCACCACCGTAGTGCATCCCCAACCAGCTTGAAGGTAGCAAGCATTTGCTTCTGCACCTCCGTGCACTGAACCAAACGAAGATGACGCTCAATGTCCTGTTTCCACTGGTGAGCTGCTCTCGCATCGGTGGAGCCTGAGAACACAGGTGGACTCCCCTTTGTGAAACAGCTCCTAGCCTTTCCCCAAGAATCCGTTTGAACCACTGGTGCTGGTACAGGTGCCTGCTGAACCTGTGGTTAGTTCCGGAGTACAGCTGTTACCCCAGCCTCTATAGCCCGAGCAACAAGGTCATTAAGGTGTGGAGGAATCTCTGGATCTCTGACCCGACCCTGAGCTTGTTGAACTTCCTCCTGCTCCTCCTGAAACCCTGGCATTTGCTGCTCTTCTTCCATTTGCCGACGTTGTAGACGTTCTTGCTGTTTACGTGCCGCTCTCCTCTGTCGACTGTTCATGTTATGTCCTCTTCCAGTGTTAACCATGCTGTTAACATAGAAAGACAGACATCAGTACGAGTTTAAACGAACCGTAAAAGAATTCAACGAATCCTAAACATGAGCTCTATATAAAAAAAAACGCTACGCGGAAGTCTTAATACGAAACATCCTAGAGACACTTGAACCTGGAGTGCTCTGATACCAACTGTGATACCCCTCGGATCCGAGACACGGGTTGATCAGGCCCAGGCCCAAACCCGAGGGAATATCAAAAAATTAAAGTATTTTAAAACGAACACAGATGACAAAAAGAAACAAAAATTGAAGATGGAGCCTGCTCCAAATTTTAGGAGCAGGCTCTTTCAGCCTAGAGCCCTAATGTAAAACTCTAGTCAGTCGGCCCATATAGCAATCTAGGTTATAAGATACTCGGCTACATACGCGTAACCTCTTAGGGAACCCTACTGTTTAAAAATTAGACCAGTTAGTAATTTATTTTAATACAGAAACTGATACTAATTTAAACTATAATTTAATCTAATTAAAATATTTAAATAAACCAATTTACACATTAGAATGACCAACTAATCCAATTACAGAAAACACACATATAACTAAATACACAACCCAATTAAAGAAAATAAGAAACAATTAACGAAAATAAAATTCATAATTAAACAAGTAAAACACTTAAACAATAAATGCCAACTAAATACATGTCATATAAAATTAATAAATAAAAATAATTAAACCAAATAATCACGCAAAAATACAATAAAAATAATAAATAAATGCCGAGACTATCCTTTTAAAATTAGGGGTATTACATAACTTTAATTCGTGCTTGGGGTTTTAAGCCGAATTTATCAAGGTGTTTTACTATGTGCAAAACCATCCACCCCGCGGGAACAAATAAAATGCCATCTAAAAATCACCTTTTGGCAGAATTTTAGATTTTATTTTACCCCCAAACCTGCGATCAAATCGCATATTATTTGATTATACTTGAATTATTGCTAAACACTTCCACTACCTTTTGGTAAGAGAGTTATTTAGTTATAATCCAAGCACTCTCAAATATTCTACTCACTTATCCCACACTAAGACATTGATCACCTTTTAGCAGAACTAATGCCTTCATGTAGGTAAATGCACTATGAGACCTCAATAATACCAATGTCTTAAAAAAAAATTAAAAAAAAATAAATAAATAACCTCCGTGAGCGTGTCACCTTTTGGCAAGCATCACCCACTTTAGCTATTACCTTTAAAACGGTCACTTTACCGGTCTTCCTAAACCCCAAGGAAAGACCTAAACTGTAGATGTTCCATTTTATTTATGTTCATATTTATTTAGTGCACATAAGCCAAACCCAAAATTATGGAACATTTAATTTCACTGTAATATAAATGGCTTTAATATAAATAAAATAAAGTTTCTTCATATATCTTAAGAAATTACAGTGAACTATATAATAATAATATGCACATTAATCAAGATTTAAAAATCTCAATTCTTTATATACTTTAATTAAAATAAATTAACAAAACTTGACTCATGTATATTATATATCTGATAAACAATTTAAAGTATTTGAATCTTTAAATCAGTCAGATCAATTATACTTGCTTATGGCATGCAAACTCCCATAATTTTTCAACTTAAAATTGAACAAGTATCATGAAATACTCAATAAAAGCATTGGGCATAAGGTGTGGTTACATAGCCATACAATCTCGTATTTAACTAAAAAGTTACTTGTACCGTACCTTTAGAAAAACTTTATAGAGAAAACATATAAGGTATATACAGTATTTAAGCTTGAACAAATTTGAATCTTCCAGCAACTTGATTCCAAAAGAATCATTGATTCATTACATTTTATAATCATACAAAATCAAATTCTTGAACAATTTGATAGTTGGTTAAATTTTCATATAAAATAGATTCTCAAGTTCCATATAGAATATATATGAAATCATTAAATATTGCACGATTATATTACATACACACAAGACAAAGTAATTGTTCTATTTCATTGTCATGCACGTGAAACAAGATAAATAATTTTAATCTTTAAGTAACTTGATTTCAAAAGAAACCAATACCTTGTACATGTAATATAATATTTAATCAATGTCTAATAAATGGAGAAACCAGCCAACCTATATATACATACAAGCCATGCAGGAAACTGAAGTAGTAAAACATGATCACAATTTTTTTTATTTATGAAATCATGATATCTATACTTTATGCATGGATCACGAAGTACTAATTTAACATGTGGGCTGGCCATCAAAACAAATTAATAGTTGCATGGTTAAAATAAACAGGCAACAACAAGATATATAGTTTTTGGCCATATTATGAATATGAAAGAGAAAATTTTCTGGAAGTGTTTGACGCATAAATTGTAATAGTTGATCCCTAGTAGCAAGACCCTTTGCCAACTAAGCAGGCTACTAAATCCCCACTTTTTTTTTAAAGGCCCGTTTGTCCAGATTGCAACAGGACAATTGCGGAAAACGGTAAGCATTAACACCACCCTGAATGTGGAACAAGGTTTCGTTTGGTTGTGTTTCACACAATTGGGAAACAAATTGATCAAACAAATGAACCAATTCATACCAATGGATACGAACTGATATATATATATATATATATAGCATAACAAATTTATTTGTTAACAAATTCTCGTTCGGCGTGCAATAAATTTATAATTTCTACATTAAAAAATTTAAACCCTAACATTGCTCTGAGACCAATTGTTGGGTATAAATTAAATTAATCGATGTAAAAATCAAGAATACTTTAAAGAGTAATTTAGATATCGTACATGATTGATAATTAAACCACATAGTACCTTTAGAATATTCATATAATCCTCTGTAAGTTCCTGCAAAATATTAGAGTATTTTACCCCCTTCTGAGAGTTGTCGATACGATAGGACTGAATAAGGGTTTTAAAACCCTTATATATAACAACAGCAGGGGGGGACAACTTCTCTACAAACAAGCATATCTAAGTCTCCCTTCCTATCATGGAAACTTAGATATCAATGGTTAGAATTAAATCACACCAAATAAGTTGGAAAATTACAATCTAACGGTATAAAACCATACTCCCAATTAGACCACCAAATTGGAAAGTACAACCCAATCCATCAAGTATCAATAATCACATTGCAATCCTATTTTAAAAAACGTAGTACATATGACCATAAAATAATTTTTATTACTTAAATATATATATATATAAATTCCAATAATTGGTTCCTGGTTACATTATATTCAAATTTTTATCTTTGATGCTTTAATGAGCTGTTTTATGTGGGAAAAAAAAAATTAAAAATGTTAAGAAATTTTTTACACTTTTAGAATAGTGTATATATATATATATATATATGGATAAAAAATTTAAAATTAAAAAATAATAAAACAAGGAGAAGATTTGGGTACCGTCATCTAATATTAAAGGATAAAAACTAATAGCTCGAAAAAATCGGCAAAAAAATAGGCCTTCCATAAAAATATGGGTTATATTTACTTTTACAAATTTATAAATTTGGATTTTCAAAACTAACACTTGAAAGATTTCAAATTGAGATTCGGCACCTATTAAATAGGAATGTGTTCGGGCTGGACGGCTGAACCGTTCAACCTTTTTTTTTTTTTTTTTTCTTATGAACAAATATGCAAATTACATTGTTCTTTTCCGATTTGAAACATCATTGTCACTAAAATATTCAATTATTAATTTTTATGTATTTTCAACTCTAATTTTATTTGCAAATCCGAAAGAGAAGGGGAGGAAAACAGCTACCACCTCACTGTTATTATCATTTATTATCTCTTCAACCACATGTATAGATATAAATATATATATATATATATATAGGAATGCTCTCATGTGGTCCAAAACAACGTACTTTTCAACGGACCAAAACTCAATTAGTTAATTGCACTTTATTCTTTATCAGATTTAACCATAATTAATAATGTTAACTTTAATAGTCAATTTATCATAGTTAGCCAATATCTTTATTCAATCTCTCTCCTTCTTAATCTCTTCCATCTTCCTTGCAATCTTAACCACTACCGTCATATCCACACCACACCATCTTCACCACTACAACCACAACGCAACTACCACATTCATTTTCCAACATATGAGAATTAAAAAATAAAAAATATATAAATTTGAAAATTAATATAAATTAAAAATATTATTTTTCTAAATATAAAATAAATACGTGATTTTATGATGTCTAAAGGTCAAATAATAAATAAATAAATAAAAGGGAAAGTTAAACAGGTTCCATATTATTTGAGTCTCGTGATTATGTTTCCCGTGTACAGCCTTGCTGTGGGGAAAACAAAAGAAATGGGATAAAGAAGGGCTTTTATTAAATATATTTTCAGATCCAGAATACATTGTTGCCTTTACTCTATATATTTGTTTTTTCTCACTCTTTTCCTTCCTTTTCACTGGTCTAGAAAATGGCAGATACTGTAAAAATCGATTCATGTGTCGATATCAAAACTATAAAAAATCGTCTTGAGTTGGCGACAAATTTGACCTATGTTATAGAACAAATGGACTATTAAAGTTAGCATTATTAACTATAGAGTAATAAATTATAATTAACTAATTAAGTTTTGGTCCGTTGAAAAATTTGTTATTTTGGACCACATGAGAGCCTTCTTGATATATATATATATATATATATATATATATGCTGTTTTTCACCCTTTACCAATTCTTATTTCAATCACACACACACACACACACATATATATATATATATGTGTGTCCAAAACCAATTATGATTTTCAGTAAAAGATATAGACACCACACACACATATATATATCAAGGATTTGGAAGGAAAGAAAAAAAAAAAAAAAAAATTGGAAGGTGAAAAACAAAAATGGTAATAGAGCAACACACACCATACATACATACATATATATATATATATCAAAGACAACCACACACCGTACATATATATATATATAAGATATGTATATTTCAAAGATTTGGAAGATATTTTCAAAAAATAAAAGAGGAAGCTTTTTAAATTTCGGGTTTTGGGTTGGGTTAAGGTCGAGCTCGAGCCCAACCCGAACATGGCTGGGCTTGGAGAAAACCCAACCCTAATTGGACCCGATTTGTGAATTAAAAAGCCCATGTTTCAAAATTTTCAGGTTGGGTTCGGGAACAAGTTGCACCCCTAATAACAGCATCATACAAAGTCAAATTAATTTTGCTGGTGACTGGAGATTGAGCAAGCAACATAAAGATGCATTATTGATGTGTAAGCAATTTTTAATGCAAATAAACTCATGGATCTAAATGCAAAAATTGATAGAAAAGACATACCAGATATAGAAACTCAATTTGAAGAAAACTACCGCAGAAACAATCTTCAACACCTTTCTTATGTCTGCAAAACTGGATGATGGTTTCCAGGTCTCTTACGCATATACATAGTAAGGGTTGGAACCGTTTCAGTTCATACGTGAAGAGAGTGTTGGTTCCATTAACCAACACAACTCTTTATATGTGACTATTCATTCTAAGGGTGCAACATCTCTTATATGCGTAGATAAGTAATATATTTAATTAATTATTGATAGACTACTATTTTGCTTATATTTTCCCACTTAGTTTAATAATAATTAGTTATGATCACCTCAAGAACAAAATGATCATGAGTGTTTTCCAGAAATTAATTCATTTATTTTACAATTAACACCTCTATAATTCAATTTTGGAATCCTTTCAAGTCTACTAATATGGGATCAAGGGCGTGTTTACTAATATGTGATCAATGACATCATTATTTCATTAATGATTTAAGACACCAATGGTCACTGATACTAATAAACTCGACTCCAAAGTCACATATATATTGCATGTGTATATATTTAATACAATATTCATGTCATATATCGGTCTTACCATGTCTCAAAACAGTCAGTCCTACCGTGTCTCAATAAGGACATACCGTGTCTCAAAATAGGACACTTATGTCACAAATTTTCCACACACGCATGCACTAATATGGAAAATCTAGTAAATGAGTATAATAAATGTGATTACAAAATAAAAGTGTTTTTGTGAACCAAATACAACCTCCCACTAACAAAGTAAATCAATGTTGTCAAAGAGAAAACATACATGTTACTGAGTAACATAAACGGCAAACCCTTAGTCGTGGGATCAACAATTTTTTGTTGTATGTCAATGTGCTCAACAGACACTTGCTAGTTTTGAATCCTCTATTTCACAACAAGGTATTAATGGTCATATTTTAGACAAACTTGAACTCTTATTGTTTCTTTAATATAAGACTGTAGCGAAATTATTGACTTGAAGTTCAAAATTGATATTTTAAAAGGTATGAAACGTAGCCTTTTTAACATGCAATACATTCCGCTTCCATCAACTATTATAAAAGTAAAATAAAACTTCAAGTGGATTTTGTACTGTCATGAAAAACTAGCATAATCAGTTTTCTACCACTCCAAACTTGTCGATCTTATTATAAAGCATATGGTTCTCAATCCTTTACAGATATCTTTTAAATTTCTTTGCCGCTCAGTATATATCCAAACCAAGATCACTGTGATATCTGTCTAGCATATGCTATATAATAGTTAACCATATACCAAACATGAGCATACATTAGGTTTCCAAAGGTATATGAAATGTCTTTTATCTAATCTTACTCTAGGTATATTTTTTTTCTTTCCTGAATGGTGTAATTTATAAAAGAAAAAATAAACATTACAAAATCATAAGGAGTGCTCTAAGTATTTCTCACCATTGGAATATCAAATTCTCACATTTACAATGAGTTCAATTTCACCTTTATAGTGTTATATGTCAATTACTTTCATAACTCTATCAAAGCAGGTTATTTGTGGCAGTCCAAAATTTCACGAAATTTATTTAGGTGAAATTTAATACCAATAAAAGGCTTCACCAACACCTTTATCTCAAATATTTGAGAAGTTAAATTGTTTAATCTCATGTACAATAATGTCACTGTCATCCATATTTAACACTAAAGATGAATTTTATTGTAACTTAGAAAATAATTAAAAGTTACACATTTACAGTTTAATTGGTGGGAAAATCAACTAAACTTTCCATAGTTGATTAAACAATGTCTCAAAACAATTAATTCTGAATGTGATCAAAATAACATATAATAATATTTTTTTTGGACCAAAATTATCATATGTTAGTCTCCCACCAGTGAAATAACTTTCACCTTTGAGACTAATTAATCATAGAAAACGCAATAACAACTTATACTCTTTCGAGCTTTGGGTGTAATACGCCATCAATTATGTATTACACATTAATTACCTTAATCCGCTTAGTTAATTTAATTTAGAGCTAATAAGTTTGCCTCATCTGCGTTTAAAATGAAAACGATGGTGTTTGAATAGAGTTACGCCACCTGCACCATTCAGGAGATGGATCATAGATGGCTTCCACCGAATGGGCTGAACTTTGGGCTGTACTACAAGTAAAGCCATTCTTTAATGGCCTTTTAAATTAAACTTTAGGATGCCTTTAGGCTTGGGCTTCTCTTGTTACTTTCATTTTAGGTAACTGTGCTTGGGTTGACATAGGCCCGTAGTGGGTTTAGCAGCCCCTTCGGCCCATATTAGGTCTGTACATATATATTTTTTCCTCAGATATCAATGTATATATACTTTGCTTTTAAACTTTATCGAATGACCTTAATAAATAAATTTTTATTAAAAATCAATATTCATAACATTATTTTACATTGTAATATTACACGTTGTCTTGGCCTTTTTCTTATTATTTAACTTTTCATAAAGTGCAAAAATAACCTTATTATATATATACAAAATGTGCAAATACTTGTTGGTGTTAAAAAAAAAAAAAAAAAAATTATATTTTTCCAAATTCAGTAAATAAAAATATTTTGTCAATTTGAAAAATGAAATACCTAAAATGCTCTTAAGATAAATAAAAAAAATAAAAAAAAATTAATTTCAAAAAACACTATTATTTCGGAGTTTTAATTAAAAAAAAATTAGTCAAAATTGACGATAAAAGAGTAATTTACACGTATTTACAAAAGGTTCATTTGTTTGTTTGTTTTTTTTTTTTTTTTTTTTTTTTTTCACTTTACCAACTTTTAAAAGCACTCAGATGCTCCATAATAATGGAAGATGTGCTTTGTAACTATGTTTTCTTGACCTTGTTATAATCCTTGAATACTTAGAACCAATGCCACAAATTATACATACTGAAATTAAACTTTATCCATTTCTATAAAATCTTGCAACCTTATCCAATATCACACAAAGCAGCAACTCCAATTTTAATAACAGAACAATAGTAAATCGATCATTCCACTTCAACCATACAAACCAACAATTAAACCTGACAAATCCAAGCCAAAACAGCATAAAGTGACTTACAAAAAACTGAAAACACTACTACAAAGCAAAACAATCAAAAGAATGCCACATGTTTCACCATCCTTCCTTGACATTCACAGCAGCTAGTTTTCGAGCAGGCCGTGTGGCTGACATTGGAGATGTAGATTGAGGCAGAACAGTTATGACCAACTTTTGATTTCCTACTGCACAATGCTTAGCAACACCACAAATGTACCATTTTCTCCCCGGAGTGGCAAGGGTGATCACATCACTTCCGGTGGTCAGAGCCTCACTGAGAGGTGGCTTTATGCACTCTTGGAAGCCAGTTCCATTGACTTTGAAGACATTATGCGCTCCTACAGGATAGTTGAAAACTGCAACGGAAATATTTATGTTGTCAAACAATATTTTCACAGTCTATATTAATTTTGCAGTTTTCTTAATGAACAAAATCAAAATGACAAGCAATGTTAGAGAATTACGAACTAGTAAAGATAGAGTAATGAAAAAGCTTAAGTACCTAGTTTGTCTCCGACCACAAACTTCTTTCCCTTGGCCCAAGCTTGATAATTGAAGTAAGGGGTCCAACCATTGTCATCCCCAACGACAAATTTCTTTGCAGACTCATATGCTGGAGATGTAGATTGAGGCAGAACAGTTATGACGAGCTTCTGATTTCCAACCGCACAATGCTTGGCAACACCACAAATATACCATTTTCTCCCCGGGGTGGCAAGGGTGATCACATCACTTCCGGTGGTCAGAGCCTCACTGAGAGGTGGCTTTATGCACTCTTGGAAGCCAGTTCCATTGACTTTGAAGACATTGTGCGCTCCTACCGGATAGTTGAAAACTGCATCCCAAATATTTATGTCATCAAACAATATTTTCACAATCTAGAATTTTGCGGTTTTCTTATTGAGCAAAATCAAAATAGCAAGCAATGTTATAGAGAATTACGAACTACTAAAGATGGAGTATTGAAAAAGCTGAAGTACCTAGTTTGTCTCCGACCACAAACTCCTTTCCCTTGGCCCAAGCTTGATAATTGAAGTAAGGGGTCCAACCATTGTCATCCCCAACAATAAATTCCTTTGCAGAAATAGAAGTGAAAAGTACTGCAAGGGTGGTAATGACAATGATCTGGGAAGATGCCATTACGACTTTTTTGACTCGATTTTAGTAGTTGAATTTCTTGAAGGTAGTTCACTGAAGTGCAGAATTAGCTGAAAAATGATGCCTATTTATAGAATTCTAATGCCAAGAAGAAAGAATATGCATGGCCGGCTTATGGCAGTGTAATGCCTCTACTGTGGCCAAAATGCTGACATCCAAATTAAATTATGCATGTATTTAGAGCTATTCGTTTTGGCAATATATATACTATGACTAGGTCATTGTATAATTAAAACTCTGAATTTAGAGAATCTGTCCTCCTTGATTGTGTCGTAGAATTATTGAGATAAGGTTTACATATATTATCAACTTAAAGAAATCAAGAATAATAACAATTGTACCTGATTTGTGATTCATGATTAAACATTACAGTACTTTTGAGAATTTCCAGAAGATCTATTGATAATCATGTTAAATTCTATTTTTTAAAAATATAGTCCTTAAGACCATAAAATAATTTTTATTTTTAAAAAATTCCAACGTACAAATTACACTGACATTGCTTTTCGAAATTAAGAATCAGGTAAGTATGAGTGGGGCAAAAGTTAGTAAACCTTCCAGAGATTGAGACTTGGTCTAAGTTTATATTTTATTGATTGAATGATTTGATCATAAATGGAACATAGCACCCATAGCTTACCTATTCAACTCAAGCATGCTGTATATCAATAAGAAAAGCTATTAAAAAAAATGGAATGGATTTTAGACAACGACAAACAAGAACAATTTCGTAACAATTGCATGAAGGAAAACAACCTTTTAGAAAGCACAGCAGCACTGTTGTCTGCTTGATTTTCAGCAGAAAGAGGAACTGCGCAGCCAAAGAGGCAAAACATAGGTATTTTGAACGATGACAGCATCATACAAAGTCAAATTAATTTTGCTGGTGACTATGGAGATTGAGCAAGAAACATAAAGATGCATGATTGATGTTTAAGCAAATTTTAACGCAAATAAACTCATCGATCTAAATGCATAAATTGATAGGAGAGACATATTAGATATAGAAACTCAATTCGGAGAGAACTACAGCGAAAACGATCTTCAACCCTCTTCCATGTATACAAAATTGGACGATGGACTCCAGGCCTCTTTAGCATATAAATAATATGGGTTGGGACCATTTCAATTCATATGTGAAGAGATGTGTTGATTCCATCAATTAACATAACTCTTATATGTAACTATTCATTCTAAGGGTGCAACATCTCTTATATACATAGATAAGTAATATATTTAATTAATTATTGATAGAATACTATTTTGCTTACACCTCTAGCTAGCTGTGAGTTTTTTGATGCAACAAAATCACTTTGGATTGTTCTTTTTAAAGTTTGAAAATCGTCCAATTACTAGCTTAGGGTCACATCCAAAAATAATTTCCAAGAACAGAGTTAATTTGGATTGAGTACGTCTTGACACAATAGTAAAGTTGCTCTGTTGGGATTTGGTGGTCACCATTCGAAGAAATAGAGTCTATTTATATGAAGATAAAACTTCATGCATTCGAATCCTACAATGATGAGAGCTCGTGTACTAGGATAAGGTTATTTTGGATTTGACATTTCTTGTAAAATCAATTATACATCTGGTACATTTAGTTATTTATTTATTTATTTATTTTTAACCAATGGGCACACTAGATGTAATTATCATGTCTTAAGAAAGTGTTCTTCCTATTTCTAATTATCTTTAATAATTCTTTTACCTTGTCTGATTTAGAGAGCAGTCTTATTATAATAAGAGGCACCACAAGAAACATATACCTTTTTATTGGGTATATAGGACAGCTTTATATTTTTCACAACCACTGGCATGACAAGTCTTACTTGTATATCTTTCATATATGATTCCATTGCTGTGTGTGCGTTTGTTCTGGTTTTGTTCTCTCCATCTCTATGTTCTCACTTCCCGTACTTTTGTTTAGATTTGTAAAGCTCTACTGCACTCAATTTTACCTTCTTTTTGTTTCTTTGTTTTAGGGGGAATGCCACCTTGTAGGCTTGTAGCCTTGGTTATGGTTTTTTTTTTTTCATTTATTTATTTTTAATTATTCTAAAATTACCAACCTTAAATAGAGAAATTTATAAATAATCAATATTGGTAACATTTTTTTTTTTTTTTATACTACAAATTATCTTGTCCTTTTTCAATTTATTAAACTTTTATATCCAAAAGTAAGATGTGCAGACTTCTGCAATTCAACATATATTTATAACTTTTTAAATATATAGTCTAGTTTGTACTTCATGTGATGAGAAAACATGTGAACTTTTTTCAACCAATATAACCACCATATCCTGAACTGGAACTGTTGGGATTTTGGCAGAATTTTATTGGTTGAATGATACAATTATGGTAGTCAACTGTTTGGTCGTGTGAATGACTTAATGCTTAAGTTAAGGGTTTGATAAGATAATAAACAAACTTTAAGGAAAACAAACTTTAAGAGAAGAAATTGATAAGGAATGAATTTCTTTATACCAGCAATAAGTCAGCTATTCAAAGGCAACAACTTTGTCCTATAAATTAGGCATAACACGGGTAAAAGAAATCATCACTACTGTGATCCTTCGATGATCCCTGTGAGATCCTTTAGAGAGATATTTTGATCAAGAGGGTAGAGTCAGAATAAATTATATTGGTTTTTTTTTGTGTGTACAATTTTCAAAAGAGATATTTAAAGTTTGTCTTTAGGTGGGTTTTCTTCTTTATGTAAACCATATAATTTTTGGAAATTTTTCTTAAAAGCGTTCAGTGAGCTTTTCTTCGTTTGGTGGGTGACATTTGATTGTGAGAAGAGTGATTATTTCCTGGAAGAACGAAAAAGTTCTTCAATTTGTAATTTTTTTCTATATAGTGATGCGTATTATATCACCTGTGGATGTAACCCTATTTGTGAGGGTGAACCACGTATAAATCTTGTCTTGTGGTGTGTATTCTTTTTCAGCTTTATTCATATCTTGTTGTTAATTATAGGATTTGCCATCATTGTGTGTATATTTGTTTGGATTTCTGTTTCTACCCAACATATTGGCATTAGGAGCTTCCGCTGTGCCCAACAAGCGGTATCAGAGCCTAGGTTGCAAACAAGGGTCTTTTGGGATGGTTTCCAGATCTATGAGATATGAGTTTAGAAATTTGATGAAAAGAACAAGTTTGGGATGTGGCAAGTTGAGGTGAAGGATATTCTTGTTAAGGAATGTTTGATAAAAACCTTGGATAATAATCCTAATCCAATGAAGAAAGACGAATGGGAAACGTTTTCTATACAAGCTTGTTCTACGATCCGATTGTGTTTGTCAAAGGAGATCAAGCATAACGTGATGACAGAGACATCAGCAAGGGAGATTTGGGAGAAGCTTAAAAAATATTATTTGGAAAAGTCGCTTAAAAATTGGATCAATCTCAAGAAAGAGTTCTACTGTTTCAGCATGAAGGAGGGTTCTACGATGCAAGACCATCTCTACGAGTTTAATAAGCTTCTCTTGGAACTATTAAACATGGAGGTAAAATTGGATAATGAAGACAAAGTCTCGATTCTCTTGGCTTTTTTTCCCATGAGGTATGATCACTTGGTAACTACTATGTCATATGGGAAGAAGACTGTAGTCCTGGATGAGGTCAAATCAACACTTCTTTCTCATGAGAATAGAAGGAAAGTGTTGGAGATTGATAGAGATGGAGAGGCCACAGTCTTAATTAGCTGCAAGGGGGAGGAAAGAAAATCGAGGCTCAAATTCAAATAGCTCTAAGTCCAAATCAAGGAATTACAAGGACAAAAAGTGTTAATACTGTCATGAGTTAGGGCACATCATTATGCAATGTCCCAAACTGAAGGTAAAGAATGGGAATAGCAAAAAGAAGGTCCAAGAGGCAGATTCTGTGGTAGTTGCTACAACAAGTGATTCGGAAAAGGATGATTATGTTCTCATGGCAACTTCGTGTTCAAGTATGTCATTTAATGACAATTGGATTCTTGATTCGGGTTGTTCTGTTCATATGTGTCCCACTAGGGATTTTTTCTCCTCTTACAAAGAAGTGAAAGGTGGTTCTATTTTGACGGCGGATGGAAAAGCCTTCAAAATTTTAGGAATTGGAACAGTCAAGATCAAGAAGCATGATGGGTTGGTGAGAATATTGTCAGGTGTGCGACATGTACCAGATTTGAAAAAAAGCCTTATTTCAGTAGGTCTGCTAGACTCCAAAGGTTACAAGGTTATAACAGAGGGCGGAGTTATGAGGGTCGTGATGGGTTCTCTCATGGTGTTACAGGGAATCAAGGTGGGTAACTTTTATATTCTCCAAGGGAATACAGTAACAGATGGAGCTATTATGTAGTCTTCTACAGTAAGCAGAAATTTGCATTCAAGTCTTGGAAAAGGAGGAGTTACAGAAAATAGTGATGATCTTAGTTCTCAAAAGGGTTGTGAGGGGGTTACACAACATTATGGGAGGATGAAATCCGTTTTCAGATGGCAACCGAAATTGCAGTAGTCCTTACAAGGAGGCAGACTTATGAGGACAGATGTGGTAGTGACTTGTAACAATCTTGGTGGACATAATATAGCCCGTTTGAGTGCCATTAAGATTCGTGGGAAATAAGTAATTGATCACATTAGAGATGCGAGGGAAAGTCAGGGACATCTTATTCTCCACAAGGGTGATAAGATGACTTTTCATTACCAACCGGCGGTTTGTGGGCGGTTGGCGAAGGTTACTAGAAGAGATGTCAAATTTAAAGCTTCCGATGGTGCTTTTGATAAGCATTTAGAGTTTGACAAAAATACTAGAGGCATACTTGTAGCTGCGCAAGACGTGTTTGGGTTGAAGAAGGAGATCCCAAGGGTTAGATTTGAGGAGGACTCAAACTTAACTAAAATTCTTCATTAATTTGGTTTTTTGATGGCGATGATGATGACAATAATGATGACGTTTTTATTATTATTATTATTACTCACATTCGGGTGGAGAGAGACTTTTTATGGTGGTGCCTTATTATTTGTGTCAAGGTGGAAAAGTATATAGAGTCAAAGAATCTTTATATTTATATTACTCACATTTGGGTGGAGAAAGACTCTTTATCGACGTCCTATTTCTAATTCTCTTTTCTGAATTCTTTTACCGTCTGATTTAGAGAGCAGTCTTATTGTAATGAGAGGCACCACAAGAAACATACACCTTTTTATTGGGTATATAAGACAGCTTTATATTTTTCACAACCACTGGCAAGATAAGTCGTACTTGTATATCTTTCATTTATGCTTCCATTGCTGTATGTGTGCTTGTTCTAGTTTTCTTTTCTTCATTGCTCTATGTTCTCATTTCCCGTACTTTTGTTTAGATTTGTAAAGCTCTACTACACCCAATTTTACCTTCTTTTTGTTTTTTTGTTGTAGGGGAATGCCACCTTGTAGGCTTGTAGCCTTGGTTATGGTTTTTTATTTATATATATATATATATATATTCTAAAATTACCGGCCTTAAATAAATAAAATTTTAAATAATCAATATTGGTAACATTTTTTTTTATATACTACAAATTATCTTGACCTTTTTCAATTTATTAAACTTTTATATCCAAAAGTAAGATGTGCTGACTTCTGCAATTCAACATATATTTGTAACTTTTTTAATATATAGTCTAGTTTGCACTTCCTGTGATGAGAAAACATGTGAATTTTTTTCAACCAATATAACCACCATATCTTGAACATTTGCCACAAATTATGCATACACTTCCCAAGTCACGTTTCATTAAATCAGGCCAAATAACAACAAAGGGAAAAATAGTCCTAAACAAGGGTTAAGTGTAAAAAAAATCCCCGTACTATTTATATAAAGCAAAAAAGTCTTTGTATGATATAAAATATCCATTTACCTTTAATTTGGTATGAATACCCACCGTTTACATAAAAAGACTATAATACTCTCTTGTCAATAAAATAAAATAATATTTAAAAGATAAAATATATAATACTCTCTTGTCAATAAAATAAAATAATATTTAAAAGATAAAATAAGGTAAAATTACCATTTTAGACGAGGACACAATTGTAATAAACTCCCTAAACTATAAAAGTTTCAAAAAATATCCTAAACAATAATTTTTATTACAGATATTTATGACCATAGTACCTTATGAAAGGGCAATAATAGCCTTCTTTGTTGATGTAGACCAACAAACCCAAACGCCACCTAAACCTAATTTCCCACAACCCAAACACAGCCTTATGCCCATCTGTCACTGTTCATCTTCTTCAACGCGCACAATGTCACAGCCCAAACAGGCAAACGCCCAACCCATCTACAGAAGTTAACCAAGAAACCTCCATTAACTTCTTTCTTTCATCTCCATACCAAATGGTTCTGGTACCGCCGCCAACAAGACGTGGTCGCCAACGGCCTCCCCACCCGATGTCGCCGTCGCCGCTTCGACTTTGCGCTCGGCCATGTAGAATCAACCGCCACTGCCGCCCTCGGTCGCGATCTCTATCCCTCAGTCCTCAAATCAATACCCATATTAGAATTCAATCCCAAATCATTCAAAGACAGATTGGAATGTGGTTTCAAAATCAATCCCATTCCACTTGCCTTCTCTGTCGAAACCCTGTTTCGACCCAAAATATCAACACTCCTGAATCATCACTGTTAGACTACAGAAGATAGCTCATCTGTTAATGGGTATTCAACAAAGTCCCCAAAATTTCCAGAAAATGTGTCGTTTTGGGGGAATCAGAATCAAGTTAGCACTTCGGCTTCTTGTTTGGAAGAAGATGATCGTCAATGTCCTGTTTTTTCTTCTTCTTCATTGTCGTTGTTCGCTACAACAATTGCTCGTTCCTTGCTTACGAATGTCATCGATTGGCATCGGACCCAACCCAGACTCTCCGTGCCATCGTTGATGCTATATTCTGAACATAGAGAGTCGGCATTCCCACCAATTGACGTCAGCGTTCACTTCCAACTCACACCCTTGTCTCTAGCGAATTCTATCTTCGGAAGCTAGGTCACACTCCTTTATCACATCTCTCACCGGTTACTCGTCATCGCTGGGAGCTTTCTCTGGCCGTCCTTCGGATTTTTGCTGTGGGTCTACTTATGTGGAGTTGGCTCACTTTGTTTTTGTTCACGCGGCAGCTTCACATTTTTTTTTTTCTTTTTTTAAGTTTATCTTCCATTTATGCTTCCATTGCTGCTCTATATTATTACTTCCCAGAATCCCCCGCTTTTTGTTTACTTTTCATGTAAAGTTTCACCGAATCCTTACCTTCTTTTTAGTTTCTTTGTTATAGTATTCGGAATACCCCCTTATAGCCTTGTTTATGTCTTTTATTTTTATTATTATTTAATTGGTTTGCGTGATAGTTTATAAATTACCTTAATAAAGAAAATTTTCAAAAAATTAATATTCATAACATTGTTTTACATTTTAATATTACACAGTATCTTGGGGCCTTGGTCTTTTTCTTATTATTATACTTTTAAGCCAAACTCAAGACTCCATTGTAATGGAAGATGTGCCTCTCCAATTCAACACTATATTTACAATTCTTTTTAATACATAGTATTGTTTACACTTGTATTTTCAATCAATATGGACCTATATATCTCATGGTGTTGACAATCTTTGCTCTTTGTGTTTTTTTTTTGGTAGCGACAATCTTTTTTGTTATATTCCTTGCATTCTTGAACACATGCCACAAATTACGCATACATTTCATCTAAGTTAAACTCCATATCCATTTATATAATATTGGAACCTTATTGAATTTCACACAATCTAGCAAGTCCAATTTTACAGATAGAACAACAGTACAATATTCGAATTCAATAATACAATCAAATAATTAAACCTGACAAATGCAAGCTAAAACAACATAAAGTTACTTATAAAAAACTGAAAATACTAGAAGCATGACAATCAAAAGAATGCCAAATGTTTAAGCCATCCCTCCATGACAGCTAGTTTCCGTGCAGGGCGTGTGGCTGACATTGGGGACGGGACAGGACCAAAAGTACTCCCAACAGGCTCAGATGCTGGAGATATAGATTCAGACAGAACAGTTATTGCGAGCTTCTGATTTCCTACCGCGCAATGCTTGGCAATACCACAAATGTACCATTTTCTCCCGGGAGTGGCAAGGGTGATCACATCACTTCCGGTGGTCAGAGCCTCACTCACTGGTGGCTTGCTGCACTCTTGGAAGACAGTTCCATTGACTCTGAAGACGTTGTGTGCTCCCACCGGATATTTGAAAACTGCATTGGATAAAATAAATAAAAAATTTAAAAATGATTTCAAGTAATATTTTCAAAATATGGAATTGTTTCATAATGGTTTTAGTTTAAGTGAGTTTTCTTGAAGATCGTGAAACTTTCCTTCTACAGTTTACAATGCAAAAATAAAAATAGCAAGCAATGTTATAAAGAACTAAGAACTAGGAGAGAGTATTACAGAGCTAAGATAAAATACCTAATTTGTCTCCGACCACGAACTCCTTTCCCTCGGCCCAGGCTTGGTAATTGAAGTAAGGGGTCCAACCATTGTCATCACCTACAATAAATTCCTTTGCAGAAATAGAAGTGAAAAGTAGTGCAAGGATGGCAATGAAAATGATCTGGGAAGAGGCCATTGCGACTTTTTTGGCTCGATTTTACTAGTTGAATTTCTTGAAGTGGCTTACTAGATTGCTTGCCACTGATGGTTGAAAATGAAAGTCTATTTATAGAATTCTAATGCCAAGAGGAAAGAATATGCATGGCCGGCTAATGGGCAGTGCAATGCCTCTACTGTGGCCAAAATGCTGACATCCAAATTAAATTATGCATGTAGCTAGAGCTATTCGTTTTGGCTATTACTAGCTATGACTGGGTCGACATTGTATAATAAAAACTAAAATTTTAGAAAATCAATCGTCCTTAATTGACTCTGTCGTACGCAGAAGCATTATGGAGATTACAAATGGTCACTGACGTTGAGTTTCGCAAATGAGAATCAAGTTGCTGTTGGGGGTGGTAAGTGCTAGTAATTACCAAACCCTCCCAGAGATTTAAGACTTGGTCTAAGTTATATATTGTATTAACAGAAAGACTTGATCATGATTGGAACATAGCTTACCTACACAGCTCAAGAATGCTGTACAAGTGGAACAATTTCGTAACAATTGTATAAAGGAGAGCAACCAAATTAATTTTATTGGTGACTATTATTGTGAAAATTAACAGAAAAGTACAGATTTACGTGATTTACCCAAATCCGGGCTATGTTTATGGAGGCGCCACAGAGTTAATAATAGTCACCAATAAAATTATTCTAGTCTACTTTTGGAACCTGACCATTTAGCTCATGCCAAGCTAATTTTGAAAATAAAATTACCATCAGGTGTTAACAGTTCGAAAAACATTGTATTCCTTGAAGTAACAAAATCACTATGGATTGTGTGTGTGTGTGTGTATATATATACATATATATATGTATATTTGCAATAACAGAGTTAATTTGAATCGGGTGTTGCTTGTAAAATCAATTATAGTTCTGGTACCATTTTTATAAGCAATGGGCCAATATGTGCTATCCATGCAAGTGAAGCATTCTCTGGATGCAATGATCTCTATCCATAATCCATGGTCAGATCAACCTTGCGTTGAAAATTCGAAGCTAGGTTGCAATCTCGGTTAGGGAAGGAAACAGCCGTTATGGCTCCCAACGGTTGTGTGTGTTTTGACGTTGGGCCGTATGGCTTTTGTTTCGGCCCAAATGTATTTGAGTAATTAATTATTCAATCTCGCACTACCTGTCAAGCAGTCTAACTATATTTTTTCGAACAATGATCATTATTTGACAAGAAAATGTCAAAAAATAATTAATTCAAAATACAAAATAACTTTATGAAATTTTATAGGCAACTTGTTTTCTTGAGTATTTAAGAAAATATTTTACAGAAATTTTTTTTTTGCTATTTTTAGGATAACCAAACACCATAAAATAAATATATATATATATAAAAATATTTTTTGATTTTTTCAAAAAATATTTTACGTGGAAATACGATGCCTACATCAAAACTTCTTATCCATTCATACAATCATAAACCCTACCAATTTTCCCACAATGCAACAACTCAAGCTAACATCAGTTGGGAATAAAGAATAGAGAGGAGGTTGTGCATTAGTCTTTTTCTCTCTCTAAATTTTTTTTTCCCCCCTAGAAATTCCTGAAAAAATTCTGTGCATAGAGTTTGTAGTTTGTACTGGATTTTGGGTTCTTGGGTTGTCTGATTGGACTTGTTTAGTGTTCGGCTTGTCCTATATGGAATGCCAATCCGTTTGGGCTTTTCTTTTGCCTTTGGGCCACACGGTACATTATTATACATACAATTTGCTTTACCGGTCAAAAAAATAATAATAATAAATAAATAAACCAGTAAGACATCAACGTACGACACTTTTATGTAACCAATGAAATACATTAATATTGAGAAAATTTCTCAATTCAACTGAAATAGTTTAAAAAACAAGAAAATTAATTATTCAAATTAAAAAGTATAACTCAATAAACTTGACAAATGCTAGTCAAATCAAATACAACATGACGGATACCAAATTAAAAATCTCAAACCATATGAAGAATCCCATATATCCCTACATTTGTAGAAATGGATCCATCCTTAGTTTCTAATTGCAGCTATTTTGCGGGCAGGGTACCATACGGCTGGCATTGGGGCCGGCACTGGAGATGAAATTGCACCAATTGGGAAAGGAAAAGATGGCGCGGGAGCTAAATTCTGTTGAGGTTGCACAGTAATGGCTAGTTTTTGTTCGCCATACGCACAATGCATGCCAACGCCACAAATGTACCATTTCTTCCCGGGAGTGGCTAGGGTGATCACATCATTTCCGGTAGTCATAGCTTCACTGGGAGGTGGCTTCATGCACGCTTTGAATGCAGTTCCATTTACTTTGAAAACGTTGTGATTTCCCACAGGATATTTGAAAACTGCACACACACACACACATATATATGAGAGATTAAATTGATTGAAATGATTGGCTTTTTAGAGTGACTATCAAGCTAGTCTCATTTCTAAAATTTCAAAAATTATAGAAATACTATAGATAAAGTACCTAGTTTGTCTCCGACCACAAACTCCTTTCCGTTGGCCCAATCTTGGTAATCAAAGTTTACGGTCCAACCGGCATCATCTCCGACAATGAATTCCTTAGCAGAAACTGAAATGGAGAGTGCAAGGATGGCAATGATGATGATATGGGTGGTGGCCGCCATTGTATTATCTCAACTTGTGTTTTCTTGGAATGAATTATCAGAAGTGGGTACTACGATTAGGAGATGAAATGGTGTCTATTTATAGATTTCTTATCCGAACAGGAATGCAATTATGCAATTGAACCGGCATGGCGGGTCCCAATTCATCACAAAGATCAATGATACAATACTTAAAATAATAATAAAAAGTACATGTCACACCCAAAAAACTGCAACAACAAATTTTTATTAGGACGGTAATGATACTGAGTTATTCCTGAATAAATAAATTTCACAGATGACACTTTTATAGTAAGTTTATAGTGTAATTTCAATTTGAAACAAATACGTCCTTATGATGCATTTAAGTTAGAATTTAACTAAATTATTTTTATACACACATTTTACATATTATTAAAAAATACATCATTTTATGAAATGAAGAAAATAATCATTTAGTACATGAGAGTGTCATACGCACTGTAAGCATATTATAAGGATGTCAAACATATTATAAGTATATTATATGGGTATTTTTTGTACTTTATAAACTATTGTTGTGTTGAATCTTTTGATCTCAACAGTTAGATTTAATTGAGAATGTAATTTCATAGCGATTTGAATAGCATGATAACAGTAGGGGATTGAACATCTATTTATTTATTTATTTATTCAATAAAGATTGAATTCCCATGTGTTGTTATGTAAATAATTATATATATATATATATATATATATATATATATATATGTAAAAATTTATTACAAATTCTAAAGTTTAAAAAATTAAATGTATATTGTTTATATATAATGAATAAGTATCTTTAATTTATTTTTTAATTATATATTTAATGAAAACGGATAACTATATTAAAATTTTATTGGAATTTTTTTTTCTTTTTTATAATTATAAAAGGAATTGAAATTTTCATTCCATATAATATACAATTGTGACAATATATATATATATATATATATATATATATATATATATAAAGAGAGAATACGTTGGTAGCAGAAATATATAGAGAAATTATTTTTCAAAAAGGTAAAAGAAAATGGTTAAAAGTGGGTTAAAGATAATTAATGTGCATATAATACCTTTATACTATAAGATTATTAACATACACATCTTCTTAGATATTTTTAAAAGGGTAAAAAGACAAAACGAATATTATATCATTACTTTATGTCATATTTCTTATTAGAGAGTGTTTTCGCACAAGTTTAGTATAAAAATATCTTTAGCACACTGTTTCAAATAAGAAATAAAAGCACTATACAAAGTATAGATTCGGATTTCTGCACTTTACTTTCTATCTATGCATGTTTGTCTGTATGCAAATGTAGGCGTAAAGTTACAAGTTACAGTTCAATTTATAGAGTTTTTAATTCTTTAACATTAGGGAACCAACCGGCCAAATTAACAATGAATGTTTAAAATATACATATGGGTTGAGCTGTTCATTTATCCTGTTACTATGACTGGGTCAATGAACAAGAAAAATTACAACGATTACAAAATCTCTCTGATTTGGTCTTTTAAAACATTGAAACTCTAATTGGCATTGCTTCATGGGAGTATTTAATCAGGCTGTCGAATTTGAATTAAATTAATTTTTTTTAATTTTTTAATTTGAAGGACTAATTCGATACTCTCAAACTTAATATATGTATTTTGTGATTGAGAATTATGGTTGTTAATTGAATACCAGCACAGAAGGTGCTGCTTCAATTTCTTTGGATTGATAACTTTAAAGGATTAGCTCTCTACTAGATATGGTTGTTAATTGAATAGCACCTTTTGTGCTGCTCAATTTCTTTGGATTGGTAACTTTAAAGGATTAGCTCTCTACTAGATATGGTTGTTACTTGAATACCAGCACCTTTTGTGCTGCTTCAATTTCTTTGGATTGGTAACTTTAAAGGATTAGCTCTCTACTAAAATCCACAATCCACTCTTTAATTATTATAGTTGTTTATGCTTTTTCTAGTTTAGTGATAAATTAATAATTGAACTACACAAGTTTTTCAACAATTTTTACTCTCATGAAGGACGTACACAGGTAGTGTTATACATAATTTATGTATATAATATGAAAATGATAGGTCTTTCAACGTTAATTGTCGACTCTTCTTATTAATACAACGTGGTTGGACCCCATTGAAACTCTTCAAAAAATTCCCGTAAACATTTTTTTATTTTTGACTCATTCCCAACCACGTTATATTCGGAGGAGTAGTCGGCAATTGAAGTCGGAAGATCTATCACTTCTTATATAATATATATAAACACATACAAATGGATACTTCAGTCATTTATCATAATAATTTGAAGACATTTTAGTAAATTATATAAATTCGTTAGTGTATTTGACGGACCGTGACTAAGACGAGAGGTCCGTATAAGTTAGGTTCATTTTTAGAAAAGATCCATTTTATTTTGCAAACTATAGTAGAGATTTCTAGAATTATGACAAACCATAGCAGAGGTCCATGTATTTGACGGATTTTCACAAGTTTTTCAACAGTTTTCATTTGATTTTAAAACTGATGAAACACCGAAGGGCCTGTTTGGTAAATATGTGGTTTTTATATTTGGGTGTGCTTTCATTTATGTAAAAATGATAAGTTTTAAAAAGTTGTGCAATTATTTCTGTCAAAAAGTAAATACCTTTGGTAACGTACACAATTTTTGAAAAGAGAAAATATTTTTGGTAATTTTTTTAAAAAAATTGACTCTTTTATTTACTATTTGAATATAATTGAAAATTAATAAAATAACACTTTAATTTTACTATTTGAGTATAATAAAATATTTTTAAAAATTTTATTTACTATTTGAGTATAATTGAAAATTAATAAAATAAAATTTTATTTACTATTTGAGTATAATTGAAAATTAATAAAATAATATTTTATTTACTATTTGAGTATAATTGAAAATTAATAAAATAATAAAATAACTTTTTAAATTTTATTATTCTAGTATAATAAAATATTTTTAAATTTTTATATATTGTCTGAGTATAATTGAAAATTAATAAAATGATAAAATAGCATTTTTAATTTTATATTCGAGCATAATTTTTTAAAAAAATTTATTTACTATTTGAGTATAACTGAAAAATAATAAAATATAATTTTAGTTACTATTTTAGTATAACTGAAAAATAATAAAATAATACAGTAAAATTTTATTTACTATTTGAGTATAATTAATAAAATAAAATATTTAATTTTACTATTTTGGTTTGATAAAATATATATTTTAAGTTTATTTACTATTTGATTATAATTGAAAAATAATAAAATAACATTTCTCTAATTATGAAAAATAATAAAATAATATTTCTCTAATTCTCATTTTGAAAAATAATAAAATAATAGTTTTTCAAAACCAAAACATAAAATCAAAGCTCACATTTGTAGAGTTTAGAATTGTGAAGTGAATATGAAAAGAGTATTCAAAAGTTTTGAAATATGAAGAGTCAAAAAAGAGTTATTAAACGCATTTTGTTTTCATTTAAAAAATAAAAAAAAACTAACAAAAACAAAAACGAAAATTGAAAACGTAGCTAAACAGGGCTTAATCACTTTAAGTTTCATTTATGTTGAACTGAGAAATCAAAACTATACTATGGTGATATAACGCAAAGGGCAATGCTTAAGTTCTCACTAGTCGCAAGAATAACACTTAGGTCATTACTAGTGAGGATCTACACCATCTTCACTAGTGATGTGAACCAATAATAAATATACATATCATTTTTAATTACTAAATTTAATATGGTGGGTAAATACTCACTTACCAAATCACAGAGATGGTGATTTATTATTGGTATATATCATTAGTGAGGATGGTGTAGATTATCACTAGTGAGGACCTAAATATTGTTCTAACGTACGAGTAATGCTTAGGTTCTCACTAGTAAAGATTTACACCATCCTCACTAATGATGTGAACCAATAATAAATATACATATCATTTTTAATTACTAAATTTAATATGGTGGGTAAATATCCACTTACCAAATCACAGATATGGTGATTTATTATTGGTCCACATCACTAATGAGGATGGTATAGATCCTCGTTAGTGAGGACCTAAGTATTATTTTAACGCAAGAGCAATGCTTAGGTCCTCATTAGTGAGGATCTACACTATTCTCACTAGTAATGTGAACCAAAATTATACAAAAGCATGAATTCCCCACATTCTGTACATGTTACATGAAAGAATTAGTTGAAAGTTGTTTCTAAGTACATGATGTACATTATTAAAAATACTGGGGAATGTTTATTAATTGACATTTGGGCTCTGTTTGTTTGAATGTAAAATATTTTTTTCAGATAAAATATGTTCTTTATTTTTAGTGTTCGGCAAAGGTTGAGATCTAATCGATCGGGTAACTCGTGTAAAATAACTTATCGAAAATTGATTAATAAGTTATTTTCACTACATTTTAATATTATTTTTCTTCGTAAATATTTTACAACAACTAAACACAAAAAATAAAAAATATTTTATATCCAAACAAACAAATGGGCATTCAAGGTCGAATTACAATACCAAAAAATCTTTAAAGTGATAGTTTGGCCAATATCAACATAATGAAAAGTAACTAATGTATATTAGTTTGGATGATATGATTTCTCCTCTTTAAAGGGGAAGATTCTCCTCTTTAAAAGGGAAGATTGAGGGTTGGAGTCTTATTAAGAATATTATTTGTGAGCGAACATGTGTATAGTGTATGATACTTTCAAAATTTCATTGACGCAGTGTTTAATGGCATAGAATCCACTGCTTAGAATTGAAACTAAGACTATATTAATCTAAATTTCAAAATAGTTTTCTTCTAATACCAATTTCAACACTATACTCCATGTCTCCATGGTACCACTTTATTATTATTATTATTATTATTTTTTTGCAATAACTGAGTTAATTTAAATTGGGTATTGCTTGTAAAATCAATTATAGTTCTGGCACCATTTTTTAAGCAATGGGCCAATGAGTACTTTGAATTGGGTCCTGCTGGCTGGACTCTCCGTGGTCCCGTCCATTTATTTCGTATGGTACATTATATATTTACTTGCTCAATTCAATTATCTGAACTTCCGGGAACCAAAAAAAAAAAGAAGAAGGAATTAATTTTTTTTCTCAGTAAGAAACCAAATTTGATTTCATACTAGATTTAATTTTATTTTAAAACATTTTCAAAAATCAAACACCAGAAAATTTTTCCCCAAAATAAAAACATTTGACATGTAATAAGTTTTATATGAAAAATATTTTTCACAAACATGCATGTAAATATATATATATTTTTTGAGTAAATAAGTATGCATAAAGGCGAAAACTTTACAAATGTACATGGCACATTCCCCAGGAGAAAAATATTGAGCCATAAGCCCATAGAAAAAACAAAACAACAAAAAAGGCAACAAGCCCAAAACAATAAAATTCATCCAGATTGTCCAAATAGTTGGCCCAATGTGAATATCAGAATCTCAAAACCTCAAACCCAGTCCATAAGCATGGGCGGGAATTCATCAAGAAGTTCTAAAGTGTCTCAGCAGAGGTTTGGGAATTGGTTATGGGCAGTTGTGGTGCTGGTTGTGGTTGTGGATGAGGATTGTGGAAATGAGTAGAAGAGGTTCGAGTGGCTTAGTTCGTAGAAAGAGCTGGGTAGGTTCCAATCCATTGCAATTTCTTCAGCGGGTATGAACATTTCTTGATGGAGAACAATTTGTATCTCACCAAATTCACAATTACATTGAGTGTTTTGGATGGATCACCACTCAGATTGCGGAAGATTTTGTTGTTGCGTTCTCTCCATATTTGGTAGACAAAGCTTGCCAGCATTAGCTTCCAAGTAAGTATTTTACAATCATTTGCTTTTTGCTTCCAATTTGAAGATGCTCAAATTAGGAAATTTTGCCAAGAATTAGGGTTTATAGTAAACCCACATTTCTATTGAATTCCATTCCAAACAAAATTTGAGTATGAACATTGGTGGAAAATGTGTTCATGACTTCCTGCATCACTTAAGCACAGTATATATACATTAGACTACATCGTACAATCCATTGAATGCTTGTCAAGAGTTGATAATTTTTCCTGGATTGCAACCCAGAAACAGAAGGAGTGCTTTGGGATTGGGATGTTTGAACCATACCAACTTGTGTCAATGTATAGTGGGGAGAGGGGGAGAGATGGCTGTGATGGTGTGTTTGAGAGAATACCTCTTTGTTGGTGCGGTCATTATTTCACTAACAAATTTGGTAAGGTGAGTGTAGTTAGGTCAAAGTGTGGGGATTTTTAGATAAGCTCGTAGGCCATGTCCATTGGTTATGAGTGGGGAGTTGAGACACTTTAATAAACCTGTTGATGAACCATCCCTATTTATGAAAAGAGTTTTGAGTTTAATACCTGATGAAGCCACAGGGCAATCAGTTATCAAAAAATACCATTGTACGTTGAAGAGCCATTATTAACTTTGTGCTTGATCAGAGGTTGTGCTAAGTGTCTGTTTTGCATCAATTTTCTCCAGAATCATGAGCACTGATTTGGAATATTGATATCACAGATGCTTTTCTGTTTGACAAGTGTTCTTCTGTCCAAGCCTTCCATATTGACTAGTCTTTTTACCGGGAGATAAAAAAAAAAAAATGGAATAAGTATTTTGCTTGAGGATTAAATGTGTGAGAAATAATTATATGGTTATGGCGCCATTGATCCCGGTGAATTATCATATGACATATTTACTTAGATGTCAAATATATTACTTTTTCCTTTTTTTGAAAAAATAAAAATAAATAAATAAATTTCAAGTGAGCCCCCTTATGTTGCTGTACTTAAAATTTATTTGTTGTAACTTAGGTAAGACATCAATGTATCCAATGTAAGACACTTTTATGTAATCAACCAAATGCATTAATATTGAGAAATTTGCTCAATTCAACTGAAAGAGTATACTAGAAAACAAGTAAATTAATTATTCAAATTGAAAAGTACGTCCCAATAAACCTGACAAATGCTAGCCAAATCAAAAATAACACTACAGATATCAAATTGATAATCTCGAACCATATAACCATCTGAAGAATCACTTCCCAACTTTTGCAGTCATGGATCCATCCTTAGTTTTTAATTGCAGCTATTTTTCGTGCAGGGTACCATACGGCTGGCATTGGGGCTGGCATTGGAGATGGAGACGAAATTGCACCACCAATTGGGAAAGTAAAAGATGGCGCGGGAGCTAAATTATTCGGTTGCACAGTAATGGCTAGCTTCTGTTCACCATACGCACAATGCATGCCAACGCCACAAATGTACCATTTCTTCCCGGGTGTGGCTAGGGTGATCACATCATTTCCGGTCGTCAGAGCCTCACTGGGAGGTGGCTTCATGCACGCTTTGAATGCAGTTCCATTCACTTTGAAGACATTGTGATCTCCCACAGGATATTTGAACACTGCACACACACACACATATATATCAGATATCAAATTGATTAAAATGGTTGGTTTTTTAGAGTGACTAGCTAGCTAGTCTCATTTCTAAAATTTAAGGTATCACAGAAGCACAAAATTTACAACTATTGAGCATATATATGATTCAAAGTTAAAAAATTAAAGTAGTAGTAGAGATAAAAGTACCTAGTGTGTCTCCGACCACAAATTCCTTTCCCTCGGCCCAGTCTTGGTAATCAGGGCCTACGTCCCAGCCGGCATCATCCCCAACAATGAATTCCTTAGCAGAAACTGAAATGGAGAGTGCAAGGATGGCAACGATGATGATATGGGTGGTGGCCATTGTATTATCTTACTTGTGTTTTCTTCAAATGAATTATAAGGAGTGAGTACTACAATAATTAGGAGATGAAATGGTGCCTATTTATAGATTTCTAATGCATATGGACCGGGATGGCGGGTCCCAATTCATCGCAAAGATCAATGATGCAACATTTAAAAAAACATGTTTGTCTTGAATATATACGCATTTTTTATATATGCAACAACGAATTTTATTAGTACCAGAATGATTTTGAGTTATTCTTGAATATATATGCGTGTTTGTCTGTTTGCAAATTTAGGCGTAGAGTTTGAAGTTCAATTTATAGAGTTTTTAAGTCCTTAATATTAAGGAACCAACCGGCTCAATGTTGTGAGCTAGATTAAATTATGCAACAATGAATGTTTAAAATATACATATGGGTTGAGCTGTTCATTTATCATGGTACTATGACTGGGTCAATGAACAAGAAAAATTACAAAGATTACAAAATCTCTCTGACTTGTTCTTTTAGAACATTGAAATTATAATTGGCATTGCTTTAAACCCATCTTAGAGAGTATCTAATCAGGCTGTGGAATTTGAATTAAAAGAAATTTGCTTTAAATTACTAATTTAGTACTCCCAAACACAGCATATATGTTTTGTGATTAAGAATCAACATTACGGATCTTATTTGAATATAGGCACCCTTTGGGCTTCTTCAGTTTCTTTGGATTGGTAACTTTAAAGGATTCACTCTGTAATTGATATATTTATTTATGCTTTTTCTAGTTTGGTGATAAATTAATAATTGAACTACAAGTTTTTCAACAATTTTTGCTCAAATGAAGGTACCGTTTTCATTTAATTTTACAGCTGATCAAGTAGCATATTGACGCGGTTGGATGAGAAGGAAGAAGAAAAATTATGAGACAATAAAACACAACTAAGAAAGGAGTTGGATAAACAAAGAGCTATGCTCTATAATTTCATTACAAAATATAAATTCTAGTTCTGTAACTTCTTCACTCCCAGCACATATAAATATAAGACTCCAACTTCAACACTACATTGATGAAGCTTCAACTCCCAACTCAAACCACAAGGCTTAAGATTGACAACCTTAAATTAAAAAAACCTTCCAATACCCAAAATACCAAGCAAATAAATACAAGTTGTTGAGGAGAACAAGTAATTTTCCAAGACATCTCATGATCTTCCAATTAGCCACTTAAGAATCCGCATGTTGTTGACAAGGCTACAAAGTAGGCACTACATCATCCTCCCCGTGTGAGAAAGAACTCGTCCACGAGTTTGCAACCAGCTCTCTATGATATCCTGACAAATCTCGAACATTGAAAGTAGGATGGGTATGAATATTGGGGGGAAGTTCAACCTTGTAAGCATTATCATTGATTTTCTTGAGAACCCGACATAGACCAACCTTCTTCTCCTTGAGCTTGTTGTAAGACCCGGCTGGACATCTTTCTTTTTTCAAGTAAACCCATACAAGATCTTATTCCTTGAAAATTTTAATTCACCGATGAACATTAGCAGCTTCCTTGTACTTCTCATTGCTTTCTTCAAGTTTCTTTCTCACTTCTTCATGAACTCTTACCATGGATGTAGCAAAATCCTCAATCCTCTTATTAGGCAAAGAGGGAATAGGAATTGGTGCAAGGTTAAGGTAGTGTCTTGGAGCTTACCCATAAACCACCTCAAATGGACTTTTTCCAGTAAAACGATTCACCGCATAATTATAGGTAAATTCAGCTTGAGGAAGAAACATGTCCCAATGCTTGGGTCTTTTTGCTGCCAGTCCTCTAAGCAAATTCCCCAAGGTTCTATTCACCACTTCAGTTTGTCCATCCGTTTGGGGATGATAGGCACTACTATAAAGCAAACTAGTACCAATCCTCTTCCACAAACACCTCCAAAAATGACTAAGGAATTTGGTATCCCTATCCGAAACAATGGACTTGGGAACACCACGAAGTTTAACCACTTCATTAAAATAAAGATTGGTAACATAAGAGGCGTCCATAGTCTTCTTGCAAGGAATAAAATGAGCTATTTTAGATAACCGATCAACAACCACAAAAATGGAGTAATTACCTCTTTGTGTTGTTGGTAAACCCACCATAAAATCCATACTAACATCTTCCCATGGAGCCTTAGGAAGAGGTAATGGAGTGTAAGCACCAATATTTTATGTTTGCCCTCTACAAGTTTGGCATACTTGGCATCTCTTCACATAATGGGTCACATCTCGATAAATGGTAGGCCAAAAATATTTTTCCTTCACAAGCAAGACGGTTTTGTCTCTCCCAAAGTGTCCTCCCAAGCCTCCCGAATGAAGTTCTATAATGATATACTCTCCAAGTGAGCATTTTGGAATGCACAAACGAGCTCCTTTAAAGAGAAAATTATCCTGGAGAAGATAGTTTTGGTGTCACCCTTCTTTACAAAGTTTCCAAATTTCACCAAAATCTTCATCTTTGGCATACATGTCTCTAATGGCATCAAACCCTTCAAGTTGAACACTCATGGAATTTAGAAGTGCCACTCTCCTACTAAGAGCGTTTGCCACTTTGTTACATTTGCCACTTTTATGTCTCAACATAAAAGTGTACTCTTATAAGAAAGAAACCCATTTTGCATGTCTTCGGTTCAAACTTCCTTGGTTGTTGATGTACTTGAGAGCTTCATGATTGGAATTCAAAGTGCTTGAACAATGGAATAAAATTCCACATCATAAGTAGAGTATTTCTTCCTAGCTTCATTGAATTTTTCAGTAAAGAAGGCAATCGGATGACCTTCTTGGCTAAGTACCCCACCAATGCCCACATGAGAGGCATCACAATCAACTTCAAAGATTTTTTCAAAGTTCGGCAAAGCAGGAACGGGTGCGCTGGACAATTTTTCTTTAACAAGCCGGCAAAGCAGGAAGATTTGGGAGTTTTTTCCTCTTTACTTAGTAAGAGAACAATTTCTAATTTACCCATTTTAAAGGAGTAGGTGTTCTTACGACCATTATGGGTAACACTTTTATCATATTGCCAAGGTCTTCCTAGGAGTATGTGACACACATCCATAGGAACAACATCACACCACACTTGATCATTATAATTTTTGCCCATAGAAAATGAAATAAGACACCTTTTGGAGAATTTTACCTCATTTCCTTTCTTGAACCATGCAATCCGATAAGGCTTTGGATGAGGCTCGGTTTTAAGCTTAAGCTTGTTCACCAATTCTTGTGAGACGATGTTTTCACAACTCCCACCATCAATAACAATTGTACACACTTTGCCTTGAGATTTGTAACGAGTTTTGAAGATATTAGACCGAAGCCAATCTTCATTGGATTCAACTCTAGGAGTGGCAAGTGCTCTTTGGATCACCAAGCTTTCGCCTTCTTCGGGTTCAATCTCCTCACGTTCGAATTCACATTCTTCATCATATATGGGCTGATTTGAATCATCAAAGACCCCGTCATCAATGTCTTAATTACCAAAAGCCACATGAGCATCAACTTGCCTCTTTGGACATTGGTTGTAACGATGCCCAACTTGGCCGCAATTGAAACAAGACATAGGATTGTTGTTGCGACTAGATTTAGCTCCAACATGGTTGGTAGGGGTTGATTTTCTAGAATTTTTACTCGCGTCTCCAAACTCGGAATTAGTTCCTCCACCACATGAAGATTCTCCTTTAGAAGAAGGATAAAGACAACGAACATCCACAAAATTTTAAGCACCACCACGAGCCAGTTTAGCCTCAACTTTCAAAGCTAATTAGTAAGCATCATTGACCCTCTATACTCGATAGATTTCTACTTTATGGCGAATTGGAATTTTTAACCCACCAACATATCTTGAAACAAGTTGTTCTTCAGTTTCTTAAATGTCATTCCAGGCCATGAGTTTGTAAAATTATTCGGTGTAATCTAACATACTCTTTGAATCTTGGCGAAGGTTGTTAAATTGAGAAAAATAACTTAATGCAAAATTCAAAGGTAGAAATTTCTCTTGAAGCCTAGATTTCATTTTCTCCCATGAAGTAATTTTAGGCTTTCCCTTGCGAAGCCTAATCTCTTGAACTTTGTCCCACCATGCTGAAGCATAACCTCGAAGCCTTGTTGCCACAAGCTTCACTTTTTGATTATCGGGTGTTTATTTGTAATCAAAGAGTTTCCCAATGGCACTAAGCCAATCAAGAAACTCTTTGGGCTGAAGACGACCATGGAACTCTGGTAAATCAATCTTCACATATTCAGAATCACGATAGAACCTTCCCAACCATAGCCCTACACAATTGGCAAAACGGTTCTTATCGGACTCGTCAGTAGAAGACCCACGACTTGATCTACCCTACTTGCAATAAGCTTCTTGGCGTTCCAGCCACAAGGTAAGTTGTTCAACTTGTCTTCGAAGTGCTTGAAGTTCAACATCTCTTTCATCCCTTAAATCTCCCATCATACGGTTGCCATTTCTTCCTCTACCTCTTCTAACTGCCATGAAACAAGAACACTAAAAGTCAGCCCGAGAGCGTAGCGCAAGCTCTGATACCAAATGATGCGGTTGGATGAGAAGGAAGAAAAAAATTATGAAACAATAAGACACAACTAAGAAAGGAGTTGGATAAACAAACAGTTATGCTCTATAATTTCATTACAAAATATAAATTCTAGTTTTGTAACTTCTGCACTCCCGGCACATATAAATATAAGACTCAAACTTCAACACTACATTGATGAGGCTTCAACTCCTAACTCAAAACACAAGGCTTAAGATTGACAACCTTAAATTAAACACACCTTCCAATACCCAAAATACCAAGAAATAAATATAAGTTGTTGAGGAGAACAAGTCATTTTCCAAGACATCTCATGATCTTCCAATTAGCCACTTTAGCATTTGTACGTATGTTGTTGACTAAGCTGCCAAGTAGGCACTGCATCACATATTTAGGCTCCGTTTGTTTGGACGTAAATTGTTTTCCTTGTAAAATATATATATATATATTTTTTTTCGGTGTTTGGCAACAATCAGTAAAATAATTTCTAGATCAATTTTTGTGCGCAGTTAACTCTTTCTTTATTCAATATTTCTCACCAACAGGGAATAGTACTCCTTAAACCATCCCCCTCTCTCTGCATTAAACCATACCTCCCTCTCCTTCTTGTTACTTTCTCCCTCCACTCTCTCTCTCTAGAACATGCTCTCGACCCAAATGTGTTCCTCTGCCAACCCAAATTTATGTCCCTCTTTCTCTTTCCTCTCTTTCTCACTCCTCTCACTCTATGTATACGTACATATAAAGAGAAGACTGAAAATTAAAATTTAGATTGGGAGGACTGAAAAAGATTAGTTGTTAGAGGCATATAGGTGTTCAATGAGAATACATATGATTAGATGACCCAAGGTAGCTTGTGGAAAATGACTTAAGAAAACTTTTTTGATAAATCATTTTCAGTCATTTGAAGGCAAAATGATTTACATGATAAATAATTTCTTAACCTTAGAGTCTTCCAAACACCAAAAAATGAGAAAAAAAAAAAAACTGTGCTATGGAGTATACATCATGAACTAAAAACTATACAATAGCATGAATGTCTTGAAAAATGTAGAATCGTGTTATATGTGTCACATGGAAGAAGTTGAAGGTTGCTTCTAAAGTACATGTACATCAATATTGTTGTGTGTGTTTGGGGGGGGGGGGGGGGGGGGAGGTTTACATCAGTAAAAACACAATTGAATGTTTATTAACTGCCAGTTCAAAGCGAGCTTCAATCTGTTGGGAAACGTGCTAGTTTTAAAAACTTTTCGAGGGATTTAAATTCATAGATCTTGATTCATTACATAGAGACAAGTTTCATGCAAAAATAAAACATGATGTATCATTCAATTAAAAGATTGAATACTTACCATCAAGGTTTGAGTAAACCTTAGATCTCTCCTCTAAAGTGAATGTTCTCACTTATTGTAGATCCCTTAGCAAGATGCATTCTCCTTGGATCTCCATCTTCTTGGTAATTGTTTTGCCTTTAGGAATCACTCATATGCCTCCATGAATGACCTTGGAAAACTAGGCTTGTGGGAGCCTCCATTAGATGAGAACATAAACCCTACTTTTCTAGAGAGAGAAAAGTTATTCTTTTTTTTCTTCTCATCAAAATCACCTCCTAAAATATACATAGACCATGTATATTTATAGGCAACATAAAAATAAAGAAAAGGAAACAACAAATCCTTCTCCATCTCTAATTCATATGTCTCAAATCTAATATGATTCCAATATCAAGTTAGGCTATGAGTGAGAATCCATTGGGCCTATTATTTTATTGGCTACAATGAATTAATAATTGGCCCGGTCCATGGACCCAATTCAATTAATTCATAAATTAATTTCTACTCCACTAAAAGAAATTAATTGAACTCCAATTAAATAATAAATAACCTCTAAGTCAATATTGCACTTTGACCCCTCTATGCATAATTAGTTATCGGATAAATATAGTCATCAATCCGACTACTTAATTAATATATTTATTTTGGTACCTTTGATTATTTCTAGCTCGATCACAATAAAACATTTGTTTGACAAAAATAATAATTTAAATAAATAAATATATAATAAATTATTTTGTCTAAAAACACACGAAGGCCTTCGAATTTACTTTGTGATTAACCATAATCAATACAAAATAAATACAAGTAGCAATGATACAAATATTGAAAATATAACCCTCTAACTATTAATTACATAACTACCCAAAGTGTCGGTCTAAGGATCCCGAAGAATCCGCCGAACAAATCAAAGTAATTATTAATTAATAAAAGAGTCTATACTTTTCTCATGCTTAAGAGTCAAATGCCATGACGGTGATAGGGAGTAATTGCATACGACGGCTCTCGCAATATATCTCAACCTAACGCGGATCCAGTTCAAGTCTTACTTAATTATGAGTCCATCCATAATTACCGACTATGAACAATTTATAATTACTATTTATATATCATGCATTGATTGTCATCACATACATATATATAAATGTTTCTTGTAATTACATGGACACTATCAATTTCATAGTGAATCGAAACATAATACATTGAATTCACCAATTGTATAAAATATAAATATTTCAGAAACGTCAGGAACATATGTCAATTAATCCAAACAGGAATTTGCTATGCCAGGGCATATAAATCCCAACAGCTCCCACTTGCCCTCATAGCCAATTCAAATTGTAACTAACTCCAATGTTATCCAGATGATGATCAAAATTATTGATCAATGACATCTTTGATAATGGATCAACAAAGTTGTGTTCCAATGCAATGTTCTAGCTACAAGTACATTTTCTTGCCGGATAATATCAAGTAGAACATGATACTTCCTATCAGTGTATTTTGTTCATCTATGGAACCTTGGGTCATTGATTTGGACTACTTCTGCACTATTGTCGCAATATAGCTCGATAGGCAGGCTAGTATGCTCCACAACCTCTAAATCAGTGAGATCAAACCAATAGGCTTATATTGCCACCTTTAAGGCTGCAATATATTCCACCTGCAGGTTTAAGTCAACAGTTGAAATCTGCTTAACAATCTACCAACTGATTTCCCTTCCATTAAGTGAACATACACTAAGTCATGAACCTCATAGTATCTACTTCTGATTGAAAATCAGAACTAGCATACCTGACTAGGATCATATCATCACATCCATAAATGAGTATGATATCATTGATTCTCCTTAGGTACTTAATGATATTTTTCACAATAGACCAGTTGTCAAGTCCAGTATTGGACTGATCTCTACTGACTATCCCTACTATGTAGCGGATGTCCTGTTTGGTATAGACCATGGCATATATGAGACTCTCATATGCCGAAACATATTGTTCCAGTCTCATTTGCTCAATCTCCTCTGCTAGTCTTGAAAAACTACTTACTAGAGAGGGCGATCCATATCAATAAAGCAAGAACTCATTCTTTGAGTTATGCATACCAAACCTGGTCAAAACTTTATCAATGTAGGATTATTAAGATAAGCCTATTTTCCTTTTAACCTGATCTTGCAAAAGCTTGATCCTAGGAATATAGCTTACATCTTGAAAATCCTTCATTTAAAAGTAATTGAACAACTACCTTTTAATTGATGACAAAACTTCCACGTCATTATAAATGAGTAGGATGTCATCAATATATAGAATTAAGAAAAATAATGACATTCCCTTGTACACTCACGATTTATTCACTAAGAAATCTTCTGGTATCTTTTTGTAGATTAACTTGCCTTCCATAGGAATCACCCTACTAGAAAGTTCTACAAGATCCCAGAATTTATTAGAATACATAGATTCCAACTCTGATTTCATAGTAACTCACCAAAACGATCTGTATCCACATCGGTTCACGCTTCCGTGTAGCTTACTGGGTCCAACTCATGTTTAACAGGGATATCCATAATGGTTTCACCTAAAAACATGATTCTGTCGAATTAGATGATAATCCTCCCACTACATCAATGTACCGATGCAAGAATCTGTGTAGTAGATGATGCTAACGCATCAATAGGGAATTCATATATTATTCTCAATCTCTATAATAAGTGTGTTCACTTGTGGTACATCTGGTACTCTTACCATATTCTCCAACACTATGCTACTAGGTATGTGATTCATAATATGATTCTCCTATAGATAAACAGTGAGTGTAAACAATCAACTTTTATCATTGAGATCATAAAATAATCAGTCCTAGTGACATTTTAGAGTAGCTATCAAATCTATCATGCATATGATCTGTTTCCAACTTACTTGTCCATATCAAGCGCACATGTGCAAGACTACCCCATATGTGCATGTGATTCAAACTAAGATTTAGTCAAAAACACAGCTCAACGGTATCCTTGAGACAGACTAAGATGGAATGCAGTTCATAATGCGCATCGATGTTATTAACGCTAAACTCTTAAATGAAAGAGATAATGTAGCATAGCTGATCATAGATCTAACCATGTTAAGTGGAATTCTGTTATTCCTATTTGACACCTAAATACATTTAGCGTCAATTGCGGAAAACTGGTACATAATACCCTCATTGACCATATAGTCTTTGCACTATCCCAAGAAATACTCATATCCTCGATCAGATCGAAGTGTCTTGATAAGTTTACCTAATATGTGTTCCACATCAGTCTTAACCTTCTCAGAAAATACTAAGAGTTTAAGACTTGTGTTGCATCAGATAAACTTATCCAAAACGTGAGTAATCTTGCTTGGATGTTCATAAGACCACACGTGTCAGTGTGTACCCTCCAATTGTCCTTTATGTCTATTTCATCTGGCTGATTAAGCCCTAAGAGTTATCTATCCTTCAAAACAGGGTTCACAAGTTTGGTTTAGGCTCCCCTGCCTCACTAGGTAATTAACCTTCTTTGACCAATCTTTGAATCTTATTTTGATTGATAACAACCCAAAAATAGACATTAAAAATACAATGAGTCAGGAATAACAATTTTTCTCTTAACATTCAATCTAGAAGATGCAACATTAGTTTCTACATCCTGCAAATCTTAAGAGTTTGTGATTATAGTATATTAACCATCTTTCAATGCACCAGAAGCAATCGCATATCTATTCAATTTTATAAAACCAGTTTTACAAAATAACAACACAGTTTTTATAAACCAAAAGTGAAATAAGAATGAGATTGCGTTTCACTTCTGTGCATAAAGATAGTTCTCTAATACTAATATCCTCATACTCTCTAATTTCAGATGTAATACTCCCACTGACTTAACTACAACCTTGGCATCAGGTCAAAAGATAAATATATATCCATATCATCAAGGCTTCTAGATTCCTGAAATCCTTATAATAAATTGCAAACATGTTTAGTGGCTCCAGAATCTATCCATCAGGAATTAATAGACGCACCCACATAATATGGCTCAATGATTAAATATATATTTTCCTATGCCACGTCATTGCTCAAACAGTTCGTCCTTTAGTGTTTTAGTTAGCGACAAAAGAAACAATTTTCTTCGCCCTCAACATACACTGCCTTATTCCCTTTAACCTTTTTGAATACCCATGTTTTGTGCTAGTCTAGTCCTATTATCATCCTTCTTCTTTGCTTTTCCCGTCCACTTGAGCCTAGAAGAAGATGGTATAGACTAGGTTAGATTGATAGGAACGCTCATACTCTTGATTATCCCTTCATCTGTTACCAATTCTATAAGAATATCAGCGAGTGAGAACTCAAACTGATTCCTTATTTAGTTCACTCTAACAGAGTCGAACGAGTTTGGTAACAAGGCAATAATCATGTCAACTTGAAACTTACCACCCAAGTTAACCTTATTAATCTCCAGCTAATTTTTAAATAATAAACAATCATTTTCCAAAATTCGATTTCATACTGGAGTTCCTTAGGCTATCTTAATGGTGTTCAAATCTGACATAGTACGTAAGCATACGCCCTATCTAATCTCACCAAAACATCATATTGACATTTAACATGATGCTTGAAGAAAATAAAATAATGTAAATGTTAGCTTTGGAGCGTATTCGAGGTAAACTCTAGAATATTGCACCAAGTCATCTCATTTGCCTTATTTCACTTATTCAAAGCATTAATGTTCTCTTGGGTATCTTAAAGTAAAAGGATTAGGTTTTAGAAGTAGTAAATACATTTGTACCACCACGTTGTGAATAAAATATCTAAATTCCTTTTCTAGTCATTATAAATGAAGTCCACATACATTGAAATTAGCAAGCAGATAAAAATGGATTAGACATAATTAGTCTGAATATAAATGTATTCATACAATATGCAAGGTGAATTATTAATACTGTCATGCATATTTAAAATTAAAATGAATTTGTTTACCATATAATATAATAAATCTCAATCGAACAAGAGATCATTATCATTATTGGTGAACAATCCCTTTTAATTAATGCGGGTCCCTCAACTCTGTAGCATAATAAATCAACCAATCAATATGTCAATAACTTATCCTGTTGGAGGAGTTCATTATTACTATTATTGAGATTCATTTGCTATTAGGTGAGCACTTCCATTAAAATAGTATGTGGGTCCCTTAACCACTGCATGAAAAATCGGATAACCAATACACCAATAACTTATTCGGTTGGCGAAGTTCATTATTGCTATTAGCGGGCAAATCCCATCATCTCCATATTTCTTAAGACAATGCCTTGTCTATATATATGAAATGATTCCCGATTATGTTTAGCCTTTCTAAAATCACCTAGTGTAGACCACTCCGTTGGGGAGCTAACACTATTGATTTTAGATTGAGTTTATAACGTTATTAATACTCTAACGAAAAATAAAACATTAAATATCTTGTCATTATAATCTAGACTCTTTAAATCATGCGTAGGGCCTTATTTTTAAAGATCTAATTACAATGAACATTTAATATTATTATTTTTATGAGATAACCATTCTTGTAATATTAAGACTCTTCAAATCATGCGTGGGGCCTTATTTTTGAAGACCTAATTACAATGGTGTTAATAACGAAGGCCATGGGGCAATGTATAAAAAACCCCGCTCCCACTCAATTTTTGATCATTCATAATTAGGGTTTTCATTTTATTCATTTACATGATATAATGCATGCAAAACGTCTTGATTTTAATCCAATTAAATTTAGAAAATATTTGGACTTTAAACGATTCACTAATATTTAATTTGAAGCACACTCTTTAAAAATAATTTACAAAAATAATTTTTCGTTTCCCAATAAGTGCCCTCAAATTAATTAGTAATCAAATCCAATTAATTTTCATAATTTAATTAATATAAATCAAGTCATTTAATTAAATATCATGGATCCAATGCATGAATAATAATAATAAACAATTAATTATTCCATGCATCAGTTAAATAAATAAATAACAGACAGAAGTAATTTAAATGGCCAATGGATTCAGCTTTTAACATTTAATTGCTCTAATAACTGCATGATGGTCTTTCATCAGCATGAAAACACCCGCAGGAGGTTGATACGCGCTAGGAGAAGCAAAACGAGGCTTGAAACGCACCTGGAAGGTCATTCACGCGCTCCCACGCGCCTCGGGAGAGTCCCAGCGCGTGCCACGCGCTCCCACGCGCTTACACGCGCTGGGAAGATGATTCAGTGCATGCCACGCGCTGCCACGCGCCGGCACGCGCGTGGGGAAGGTTCCTTTGTCTGGCGCGTGTTCCTCACGCGCCGGATGGTTGACTTTGTCTGGCGTGTGTACCTCACGCGCCAGAATGCTGACCTTGTCAGCGCGTGTACTTCACGCGCTTTTCCATTGGCTGTCCTCTTCAGTACACCATGGGTGCTGCTACACTGGATTATACGTCCATCTTCCGGCGCTGTCCCTCGCCGCCGGCATTGCTCCGGTCGCCGGAAAATCGCCGAAAATTCCAGAAAAATTAATAAAAATTTCCAGAAATTAAATTTAGGCCCTAAAAATTTCAGAAAAATTCTAAAAAATTTCTAAAAAATCCCAGAAAATTCCTGAAGCCTAATTTAACCCTTTTGGACCTTCTTGAAGCTTCATAGCATCCTTTGATGAATATTACATGGCTTTAAAAATATTTACAACTTGAAATACAGTGGGAAAAATAAATTACATCATTGAACTTTCAAACGGCTAAATCAAAGCCTTAATTACATTCATCCAAAGATAAAATTACATTCCAATAACCTATAAGCTTCATCCATGGCCCAAATATTCATCATCATTCATTCACAATTATACATACATCATGATCATATAATAATATAAACATATGCATATATATATTTGGATCCATGATGATGATTTTGATAAAAACATGATCTCTAGTAATGAATCAAACCATGCTCTGATACCACTATTGGGAAACGTACTAGTTTTAAAAACTTTTCGAGGGATTTAAATTCATAGATCTTGATTCATTACATAGAGACAAGTTTCATGCAAAAATAAAACATGATGTATCATTCAATTAAAAGATTGAATACTTACATCAAGGTTTGAGTAAACCTTAGATCTCTCCTCTAAAGTGAATGTTCTCACTTATTGTAGATCCCTTAGCAAGATGCATTCTCCTTGGATCTCCATCTTCTTAGTAATTGTTTTACCTTTAGGAATCACTCATATGCCTCCATGAATGACCTTGGAAAACTAGGCTTGTGGGAGCCTCCATTAGATGAGAACATAAACCCTAATTTTCTAGAGAGAGAAAAGTTATTCCTTTTTTTCTTCTCATCAAAATCACCCCCTAAAATATACATAGACCATGTATATTTATAGGCAACATAAAAATAAAGAATAGGAAACAACAAATCCTTCTCCATCTCTAATTCATATGTCTCAAATCTAATATGATTCCAATATCAAGTTAGGCTATGAGTGAGAATCCATTGGGCCTATTATTTTATTGGCTACAATGAATTAATAATTGGCCCGGTCCATGGACCCAATTCAATTAATTCATAAATTAATTTCTACTCCACTAAAAGAAATTAATTGAACTCCAATTAAATAATAAATAACCTCTAAGTCAATATTGCACTTTGACCCCTCTATGCATAATTAGTTATCGGATAAATATAGCCATCAATCCGACTACTTAATTAATATATTTATTTTGGTACCTTTGATTATTTCTAGCTCGATCACAATAAAACATTTGTTTGACAAAAATAATAATTTAAATAAATAAATATATAATAAATCATTTTGTCTAAAAACACACGAAGGCCTTTGAATTTACTTTGTGATCAACCATAATCAATACAAAATAAATACAAGTAGCAATGATGCAAATATTGAAATATAACCCTCTAACTGTTAATTACATAACTACCCAAAGTGTCGGTCTAAGGATCCCGAAGAATCCGCCGAACAAATCAAAGTAATTATTAATTAATAAAAGAGTCTATACTTTTCTCATGCTTAAGAGTCAAATGCCATGACGGTGATAGGGAGTAATTGCATACGACGGCTCTCGCAATATATCTCAACCTAACGCGGATCCAGTTCAAGTCTTACTTAATTATGAGTCCATCCATAATTACCGACTATGAACAATTTATAATTACTATTTATATATCATGCATTGATTGTCATCACATACATATATATAAATATTTCTTGTAATTACATGGACACTATCAATTTCATAGTGAATCGAAACATAATACATTGAATTCACCAATTGTATAAAATATAAATATTTCAGAAACGTCAGGAACATATGTCAATTAATCCAAGCAGGAATTTACTATGCCAGGGCATATAAATCCCAACACAATCATCATGTGGGCAGATTTGAGGTAGCTTTTATGCGCTCTCGCTCTGTTTCCTTGTCGCTTCTGAACATTTGGCTCCATTTTTTTTGGATATAAAATAATATTTTTCAAAAAATATTTTTTTAATTTATTGGTATTTAATTATCTTAAAATTTTTACGAAAAAAATAAAATAAAACCTACCTAAAATAAATTATCTATCAATTTTTGCAACCCAGAAACAGAAGGAGTGCTTTGGGATTAGGATGTTTGAACGATACCAACTTGTGTCAATGTATAATGGGGAGAGTGGGAGAGATGGCTGTGATGTTGTGTTTGAGAGAATAGCTCTTTGTTTGTGAGGGATCCCATTGGATGAGGTCATTCAATAACAAATTTGGTAAGGTGAGTGTGGTTAGGCGAGTGTGGTTAGGTCAAAGTGTGGGGATATTTAGATAAGCTCCTAGGCCATGTCCATTGGTTATGAGTGGGGAGTTGAGACACTTTAATAAACCTGTAGATGAACCATCCCTATTTATGAAAAGAGTTTGAGTTTAATACCTGATGAAGAAGTCCACAGGGCAACCAGTTATCAAAAAATACCATTGTTGAAGAGCCATTATTAACTTTGTGCTTGATCAGAGGTTGTGCTAAGTGTCTGTTTTGCATCAATTTCCTCCAGAATCATGAGCATTGATTTGGAATATTGATATCACAGATGCTTTTCTGTTTGACAAGTGTTCTTCTGTCCAAGTCTTCCATAAGCTATGTTCTTCACTTGAGCATAAGGTCCATAGGTGTCTCAATATGACAACATTATTCCACTCCTGAATATCATGTAGTTCCAATCCATCTGCTTTCTTTGGTGTGCACACATGTTCCCTGTCCACTTTTGCCTTGAATCTGTTCATGTTTAGTCCTGACCATAGAAATATTTGTAGAATTTGAGTAATGAGCTCACACACTTTGACAAGAAGTATCAAAATGTTTGACCAATAGATATTCATACTAAAGAGTGTTGCCTTGATGAGTAGTCTTTCTGTAAAGGAAAGTGCTCTAGCAGTCCAAATATTCACTTTAGATAGCATGCTATTTACGAGTGTTTGGCAATCATCAGTTGTAAGGTGTGCTTTCGGTTGGGCCCAAATGTGGGTCTTATTTGATTTCTTGCTTCTGCCTACGTGTCTTCTGCTCTCGAAGCCTGTTTGGTGGTCCGGGCCATTTATTCCATATAGACTAGTATTTTTACCGGGAGATAAATAAAATAAAAAAAACAAAAAAAAAAAAGGAATAAAGTATTTTGCTTGAGGCTTAAATGTGTGAGAAGTAATTATATTATATGGTTATGGCGCCATTGATCCCGGTCAATTATCATATGATATGACATATTTACTTAGATGTCAAATGTATTATTTTTTCCTTTTTTCAAAAAATAAAAATAAATAAATAAATTTCAACTGAGCCCCCTTATGTTGCTATGCGGAAAATTTATCTGTCATAACTTTAGGTAAGACATCAATGTATCCAATGTAAGACACTTCTATGTAATCAACCAAATACATTAATATTGAGAAATTTGCTCAATTCAACTGAAAGAGTATGCTAGAAAACAAGTAAATTAATTATTCAAATTGAAAAGTACATCCCAATAAACCTGACAAATGCTAGCCAAATCAAAAATAACACGACAGATATCAAATTGATAATCTCGAACCATATAACCATCTGCAGAATCCCTTCCCAACTTTTGCAGTCATGGATCCATCCTTAGTTTTTAATTGTATCTATTTTTCGTGCAGGGTACCATACGGCTGGCATTGGGGCTGGCATTGGAGATGGAGATGAAATTGCACCACCAATTGGGAAAGTAAAAGATGGCGCGGGAGCTAAATTATTCGGTTGCACAGTAATGGCTAGCTTCTGTTCACCATACGCACAATGCATGCCAACGCCACAAATGTACCATTTCTTCCCCGGCGTGGCTAGGGTGATCACATCATTTCCGGTCGTCAGAGCCTCACTGGGAGGTGGCTTCATGCACGCTTTGAATGCAGTTCCATTCACTTTGAAGACATTGTGATCTCCCACAGGATATTTGAACACTGCACACACACACACACACATATCAGATATCAAATTGATTGAAATGGTTGGTTTTTTAGAGTGACTAGCTAGCTAGTCTCATTTCTAAAATTCAAGGTATCACAGAAGCACAAAATTTACAACTTAATTGAGCATATATATGATTCAAAGTTAAAAAATTAAAGTAGTAGTAGAGATAAAAGTACCTAGTGTGTCTCCGACCACAAATTCCTTTCCCTCGGCCCAGTCTTGGTAATCAGGGCCTACGTCCCAGCCCGCATCATCCCCGACAATGAATTCCTTAGCAGAAACTGAAATGGAGAGTGCAAGGATGGCAACGATGATGATATGGGTGGTGGCCATTGTATTATCTTACTTGTGTTTTCTTCAAATGAATTATAAGGAGTGAGTACTACAATAATTAGGAGATGAAATGGTGCCTATTTATAGATTTCTAATGCATATGGACCGGGATGGCGGGTCCCAATTCATCGCAAAGATCAATGATGCAACATTTAAAAAAACATGTTTGTCTTGAATATATACGCATTTTTTATATATGCAACAACGAATTTTATTAGTACCAGAATGATTTTGAGTTATTCTTGAATATATATGCGTGTTTGTCTGTTTGCAAATTTAGGCGTAGAGTTTGAAGTTCAATTTATAGAGTTTTTAAGTCCTTAATATTAAGGAACCAACCGGCTCAATGTTGTGAGCTAGATTAAATTATGCAACAATGAATGTTTAAAATATACATATGGGTTGAACTGTTCATTTATCATGGTACTATGACTGGGTCAATGAACAAGAAAAATTACAAAGATTACAAAATCTCTCTGACTTGTTCTTTTAGAACATTGAAATTATAACTGGCATTGCTTTAAACCCATCTTAGAGAGTATCTAATCAGACTGTGGAATTTGAATTAAAAGAAATTTGCTTTAAATTACTAATTTAGTACTCCCAAACACAACATATATGTTTTGTGATTAAGAATCAACATTACGGTTCTTATTTGAATATAAGCACCCTTTGTGCTTCTTCAATTTCTTTGGATTGGTAACTTTAAAGGATTAGCTCTCTACTAAAATCAATGATTCACTCTGTAATTGATATATTTATTTATGCTTTTTCTAGTTTGGTGATAAATTAATAATTGAACTACAAGTTTTTCAGCAATTTTTTCTCAAATGAAGGTACCGTTTTCATTTAATTTTACAGCTGATCAAGTAGCATATTGACGCAGTTGGATGAGAAGGAAGAAGAAAAATTGTGAGACAATAAGACACAACTAAGAAAGGAGTTGGATAAACAAAGAGCTATGCTTTATAATTTCATTACAAAATATAAATTCTAGTTCTGTAACTTCTTCACTCCTAGCACAAATAAATATAAGACTCCAACTTCAACACTACATTGATGAGGCTTCAACTCCCAACTCAAAACACAAGGCTTAAGATTGACAACCTTAAATTAAAAAAACCTTCCAATACCCAAAATACCAAGAAAATAAATATAAGTTGTTGAGGAGAACAAGTAATTTTCCAAGACATCTCATGATCTTCCAATTAGCCACTTAAGAATCCGCATGTTGTTGACAAGGCTACAAAGTAGGCACTGCATCATCCTCCCCGTGTGAGAAAGAACTCGTCCACGAGTTTGCAACCAGCTCTCCATGATATTTTGACAAATCTCGAACATTGAAAGTAGGATGGGTATGAATATTGGGGGGAAGTTCAACCTTGTAAGCATTATCATTGATTTTCTTGAGAACCCGACATAGACCAACCTTCTTCTCCTTGAGCTTGTTGTAAGACCTAGCTGGACATCTTTCTTTTTTCAAGTAAACCCATACAAGATCTCATTCCTTGAAAATTTTAATTCACCGATGAACATTAGCAGCTTCCTTGTACTTCTCATTGCTTTCTTCAAGTTTCTTTCTCACTTCTTCATGACATCTTGCCATGGATGTAGCAAAATCCTCAATCCTCTTATTAGGCAAAGAGGGATTAGGAATTGGTGCAAGGTTAAGGTAGTGTCTTGGAGCTTGCCCATAAACCACCTCAAATGGACTCTTTCCGATAAAACGATTCACCACATAATTATAGGCAAATTCAGCTTGAGGAAGAAACATGTCCCATTGCTTGGGTCTCTTTGCTGCTAGTCCTCTAAGCAAATTCCCCAAGGTTCTATTCACCACTTCAGTTTGTCCATCCGTTTGCGGATGATAGGCACTACTATAAAGCAAACTAGTACCAATCCTCTTCCACAAATACCTCCAAAAATGACTAAGGAATTTGGTATCCCTATCCGAAACAATGGACTTGGGAACACCATGATGTTTAACCACTTCATTAAAATAAAGATTGGCAACATAAGAGGCGTCCATAGTCTTCTTGCAAAGAATAAAATGAGCTCTTTTAGAGAACCGATCAACTACCACAAAAATGGATTAATTACCTCTTTGTGTTGTTGGTAAACCCACCATAAAATCCATACTAACATCTTCCCATGGAGCCTTAGGAAGTGATAATGGAGTGTAAGCACAAATATTTTGCGTTTGCCCTCTACAAGTTTGGCATACTTGGCATCTCTTCACATAATGGGTCACATCTCGATAAATGGTAGGCCAAAAATATTTTTCCTTCACAAGCAAGACGGTTTTGTCTCTCCCAAAATGTCCTCCCAAGCCTCCCGAATGAAGTTCTTTAATGATATACTCTCCAAGTGAGCATTTTGGAATGCATAAGCGAGCTCCTTTAAAGAGAAAATCATCTTGGAGAAGATAGTTTTGGTGTCACCCTTCTTTACAAAGTTTCCAAATTTCACCAAAATCTTCATCTTTAGCATACATGTCTCTAATGGCCAGGGGCGGCTAGAGCCTTAGGCGAGTTAGGCGGTTGCCTAAGGCCCCATCCAATAAGAAGGCCCCATAATTTTTTATTTCTTTATATATTATAACTTTTCTAAAACAATTATAGTATTTTCTTTAATTATTAACCTATAACATATAGAGAAATTTGACAGTTGACCTAAAAGATTTCTATTCTTTATATTTTTTTTGAGGGGCCCAAATTTTTTTCTTTCTTTATGTATTATAACTTACCTAAATATTTTCTTTTCTTATATTATTAAACCTCAACAAATACAAAGTGTGCCCAAAATATTTCTATCCTTTTATTATTATTATTATTATTATTATTATTATATATATTTTGCTCTCTCTCACCCTCATTAAATCAACATATATACACACACTAAATATTAAATATATATTTACGTGAAAATTGGTGAAACTTTCTATATTTTTCTAAGACTCCTATTAACTTTTATTTTCTCTTTTTTTCTTACTCCGTATATATTTTTTCTCCTCTCTCATTATAAATTTTCTTTTTTTTCCATCTTCTCCACGGTTACAGTTTACAATCTCACAATCTCACTTTGTAAAAAGATTTTGAATACACTTATATTCTATTAAATAATTTATTGGAGTATTATACCAAATTATTCGAAATCTGTTTCTATTATTCTATAACTTAAATTAGTTTATAATTTTATTAATTTTTGTAATCATAAAATTATATATTTTGTTTATAATTTTTATTTATATTGTTAAATGTGACTATTAGAAATCACATGGCCAATTAATTAACAATGGAACTAGAGTTTGGAAAAAATTTAGTGATTGGTTTAAATATCACAAAATAAATAATTAGCATAATACTGACATAAATATATGGGTAGATTTAATTAAAAGACCACTTTATTTTTTTTGCCTAAGGCCTCAAATAACATTGAGCCGCCCCTGCTAATGGCATCAAACCCTTCAAGTTGAACACTCATGGAATTTAGAAGTGCCACTCTCCTACTAAGAGCGTTTGCCACTTTGTTACATTTGCCACTTTTATGTCTCAACACAAAAGTGTACTCTTGTAAGAAAGAAACCTATTTTGCATGTCTTCGGTTCAAACTTCCTTGGTTGTTGATGTACTTAAGAGCTTCATGATCGGAATTCAAAGTGCTTGAACAATGGAATAAAATTCCACATCATAAGTAGAGTATTTCTTCCTAGCTTCATTGAGTTTTTCAGTAAAGAAGGCAATCGGATGACCTTCTTGGCTAAGTACCCCACCAATGCCCACATGAGAGGCATCACAATCAACTTCAAATATTTTTTCAAAGTCCGGCAAAGCAAGAACGGGTGCGCTGGACAATTTTTCTTTAACAAGCTAGCCGGAAACTTTTTTCAACCTCGGTTGTCCACTTGAACACTCCTTTCTTTATGCAATCAGTCAAATAAGCTGAAACAGTGCTGAAATTCCTTATGAATCGGTGATAAAATGAAGCAAATCCATGGAAACTCCTCACTTCTTGTAAGCTTTTTGGTGTAGGCCAACTTTGGATAGCTTTGATCTTTTCTTCATCCACCTTTATCCCTATAGAAGTCAAAACAAAGCCTAGGAAAGCTAGGCTATTTGTCATGAAAGAACACTTTTTGAGGTTTACATACAGTTTTTCTCCCTCAAAGTGTTTAGAATAGCCCTCAAATGCTCTATATGCTTACTTTGATCATGACTATAAATAAGAATATCATCAAAGTAAACAACAACAAATTTACCAATGAAAGGTCGAAGCACTTGATTCATTACCCTCATGAAAGTGCTTGGAGCATTGGAAAGACCAAATGGCATGACAAGCCATTCATATAAGCCTTCACGAGTCTTAAAGGCGGTCTTCCATTCATCACCCGGCTTGATACGAATTTGATAGTAGCCACTTCTAAGATCAATCTTGGAGAACACCTTAGAACCGGCAAGCACGTTGAACATGTCATCAATTCTTGGGATGGGAAACCGATATTTGATGGTAATTCGATTAATAGCATGGCTATCCACACACATAAGCCACGTCCCATCTTTCTTTGGAGTTAACAAAGCCGGCACCACACAAGGACTCATGATTTCTCTAACATACCCCTTCTTTAACAACTCCGTGACTTGCCTTCTTAATTCTTCATGTTCTTTTGGGCTCATTAGGTAATGAGCCTTGTTAGGAAGACTAGAAACGGGAATAAGATCAATTTGGTGTTGAATGTCTCTAAGTGGAGGGAGACCATTAAGCAAATCATCAGGTGTGACATCTTGAAACTCTTCCAAAAGAGGTTGTAGCTCACTAGGCATATCAATGGGCTGCATTTCTTCTTTAGAAACCAACATATATACAATACCAGTTTCATCACTTTCTTTCATAAATTTTGACAGAGTTAGAAAATTATTACCCTCCTCTTGTGAAGATTTGGGAGTTTTTTCCTCTTTACTTAGTAAGAGAACAATTTCTAATTTACCCATTTTAAAGGAGTAGGTGTTCTTACGACCATTATGGGTAACATTTTTATCATATTGCCAAGGTCTTCCTAGGAGTATGTGACACACCTCCATAGGAACAACATCACACCACACTTGATCATTATAATTTTAGCCCACAGAAAATGAAATAAGACACCTTTTGGAGAATTTTACCTCATTTCCTTTCTTGAACCATGCAATCCGATAAGGCTTTGGATGAGGCTCGGTTTTGAGCTTAAGCTTGTTCACCATTTCTTGTGAGACGATGTTTTCACAACTCCCACCATCAATAACAATTGTGCACACTTTGCCTTGAGATTTGTAACGAGTCTTGAAGATATTAGACCAAAGCCAATCTTCATTGGATTCAACTCTAGGAGTGGAAAGTGCTCTTTAGATCACCAAGCTTTCGCCTTCTTCGGGTTCCATCTCCTCACATTCGAATTCACATTCTTCATCATATATGGGCTAATTTGAATCATCAAAGACCCCGTCATCAATGTCTTAATTACCAAAAACCACACGAGCATCAACTTGCCTATTTGGACATTGGTTGTAATGATGCCCAACTTGGCCGCATTTGAAACAAGACATAGGATTGTTGTTGCGACTAGATTAAGCTCCAACACGGTTGTTAGGGGCTGATTTTCTAGAATTTTTACTCGCGTCTCCAAACTCGGAATTAGTTCCTCCACTACGAGAAGATTCTCCTTTAGAAGAAGGATAAAGACTACAAACATCCACAAAATTTGTAGCACCACCACGAGCCAGTTTAGCCTCAACTTTCAAAGCTAATTAGAAAGCATCATTGACCCTCCATACTCGATAGATTTCTACTTCATCGCGAAGTGGAATTTTCAACCCACCAACATATCTTGAAACAAGTTGTTCTTCAGTTTCTTAAATGTCATTCCAGGCCATGAGTTTGTAAAATTCTTCGGTGTAATCTAACACACTCTTTGAATCTTGGCGAAGGTTGTTAAATTGAAAAAAATAACTTTGCGCAAAATTCAAAGGTAGAAATTTCTCTCGAAGCCTAGATTTCATTTTCTCTCATGAAGTAATTTTAGGCTTTCCCTTGCGAAGCCTAATCTCTTGAACTTTGTCCCACCATGCTGAAGCATAACCTCGAAGCCTTGTTGCCATAAGCTTCACTTTTTGATTATCGGGTGTTTATTTGTAATCAAAGAATTTCTCAATGGCACTAAGCCAATCAAGAAACTCTTCGGGCTGAAGACGACCATGGAACTCTGCTAAATCAATCTTCACATATTCAGAATCACGATAGAACCTTCCCAACCATAGCCTTGCACAATTGGCAAAAGTTCAACATCTCTTTCATCCCTTAAATCTCCCATCATACGGTTGCCATTTCTTCCTCTACATCTTCTAACTGCCATGAAACAAGAACAATAAAAGTCAGCCCGAGAGCGTAGCGCAAGCTCTGATACCAAATGATGCGGTTGGATAAGAAGGAAGAAAAAAATTATGAGACAATAAGACACAACTAAGAAAGGAGTTGGATAAACAAACAGTTATGCTCTATAATTTCATTACAAAATATAAATTCTAGTTCTGTAACTTCTGCACTCCCGGCACATATAAATATAAGACTCAAACTTCAACACTACATTGATGAGGCTTCAACTCCTAACTCAAAACACAAGACTCAAGATTGACAACCTTAAATTAAACACACCTTCCAATACCCAAAATACCAAGAAATAAATATAAGTTGTTGAGGAGAACAAGTCATTTTCCAAGACATCTCATGATCTTCCAATTAGCCACTTTAGCATTTGTACGTATGTTGTTGACTAAGCTGCCAAGTAGGCACTGCATCACATATTTAGGCTCCGTTTGTTTGGACGTAAATTGTTTTCCTTGTAATATATATATATATATATATATTTTTTTCGGTGTTTGGCAACAATCAGTAAATTAATTTCTAGATCGATTTTTGTGCGCAGTTAACTCTTTCTTTATTCAATATTTCTCACCAACAGGGAATAGTACTCCTTAAACCATCCCCCTCTCTCTGCATTAAACCATACCTCCCTCTCCTTCTTGTTACTTTCTCCCTCCACTCCCTCTCTCTAGAACATGCTCTCGACCCAAATGTGTTCCTCTGCCAACCCAAATTTATGTCCCTCTTTCTCTTTCCTCTTTTTCTCACTCCTCTCACTCTATGTATACGTACATATAAAGAGAAGACTGAAAATTAAAATTTAGATTGGGAGGACTGAAAAGGATTAGTTGTTAGAGGCATATAGGTGTTCAATGAGAATACATATGATTAGATGACCCAAGGTAGCTTGTGGAAAATGACTTAAGAAAACTTTTTTGATAAATCATTTTCAATCATTTGAAGGCAAAATGATTTACATGATAACTAATTTCTTAACCTTAGAGTCTTCCAAACACCAAAAAATGAGAAAAAAAAAAAACTGTGCTATGGAGTATACATCATGAACTAAAAACTATACAATAGCATGAATGTCTTGAAAAATGTAGAATCGTGCTATATGTGTCACATAGAAGAAGTTGAAGGTTGCTTCTAAAGTACATGTACATCAATTTTGTTGTGTGTGTTTTTTTTTGGGGAGGGGGGGGGGGGGGGGGGGTTTATTAACTGCCAGTTCAAAGCGAGCTTCAATCAGTTCAAAGTGTTGGGGTGGGGGGGGGGGGGTTCACATCAGTAAAAACACAAGAATGTTTATTAACTGCCAGTTCAAAGCGAGCTTCAATCATCATGTGGGCAGATTTGAGGTAGCTTTGATGCCCTCTCGCTCTGTTTCCTTGTCGCTTCTGAACATTTGGCTCCATTTTTTTGGATATAAAATAATATTTTTCAAAAAATATTTTTTTAATTTATTGGTATTTAATTATCTTAAAATTTTTCTGAAAAAAATAAATTAAAACCTACCTAAAATAAATTATCTATCAATTTTTGCAACCCAGAAACAGAAGGAGTGCTTTGGGATTAGGATGTTTGAACCATACCAACTTGTGTCAATGTATAATGGGGAGAGTGGGAGAGATGGCTGTGATGGTGTGTTTGAGAGAATAGCTCTTTGTTTGTGAGGGATCCCATTGGATGAGGTCATTCAATAACAAATTTGGTACCTTTTGTGCTTCTTCAATTTCTTTGGATTGGTAACTTTAAAGGATTAGCTCTCTACTAAAATCAATGATTCTCTCTTTAATTGTTATAGTTATTTATGCTCTTTCTAGTTTGGTGATAAATTAATAATTGAACTACAAGTTTTTCAACAATTTTTGCTCTAATGAAGGTACCATTTTCATTTGATTTTATAGCCGATCAAGTATCATACTTAGGCTCCGTTTGTTTGGACGTAAATTGTTTTTCTTGTAAAATATTTTTTATTTTTTATTTTTTGGTGTTTGGCAACAGTCCATAAAATAATTTCTAGAACAGTTTTTGTGCGCAATTAAGTCTTTCTTTCTTCAGTGTTCTTCACCAAGACGGAATAGTACCCCTAAACCATCCCCTCTCTTTTCTTGTTACTCTCTCTCTCTCTCTCTCTCTCTCTCTTTCTACATTAAACCATACCTCCCTCTCCTTCTGGTTACTTTTTCTCTCCACTCTCTCTCTAGAACATGCTCTCGACCCAAATGTGTTTCTCTACCGGCCCAAATTTATGTCCCTCTTTCTCTTTACTCTCTTTCTCACTCCTCTCACTCTATGTATACATATAAAGAGACGACTGAAAATTAAAATTTTAGATTGGGAGGACTGAAAAAGATTAATTGTTAGAGGGACATAGGTGTTCAATAAGAATACATATGATTAGATGACCCAAGGTAACTTATGGAAAATGACTTACGGAAACTTTTTTGGTAAATCATTTTCAGTCATTTGGAGGCAAAATGATTTACATGATAAATAATTTCTTAACCTTGAAGTCTTTCGAACACCAAAGAATGACGAAACTAATTTTTAAAAAATATTTTACGGTAAAACAAATGGAGCCTTAATCACTGTAAATTTCATTTGTATGGAAGTGAGAAATCAAAACTGTGCTATGATACATCATGAACTAAAAAACTATACAATAGCATGAATGTCCTTGAAAAATGTAGAATCGTGCTATATGTGTCACATGGAAGATGTTGAAGGTTGCTTCTAAAGTACATGTACATCAATATTCGCCCGCGGGGGTGTTTATTAATTGACAGTTCAAAGCGAGCTTCAATCATAAGTATGATGCTTCAAAAATTGCATGGACTTTGTGTTTGATAGCATACAATCCACTGCTTTGAATGGAAACCAATACCATATTAATCTAAACTTCATAATTGTTTTCTTCTTCTAATTTCAATTTCAAGACTTAAATTTCATACTACCGAATAAATATTATTCTATAAAAAGTAAAGTGCAACCGAGAAAAAAAAAAAAAAAAAAAAAAAAAAAACCCTTACATTTTTAAAATTAAGAATATAAGGACATTTTGTCAATTTCAAAACTGAAATACCTAAAATGTCCTTAAAAAAAAAAAAAAAAAAAAGATGATTTCATAAAACACCCTTTTTAATATTTAATATTAAAAAAAAAAAAAGATGATTTAATATTTTGGGGTTTTAATAAAAAATTTGGTTAAAACTGATACTAGAAAAGTCCAAATTAATTTAACTTAATCACTTTTTTTTTTTTTTTTTTTTTTTTTTTGGGTTAGAAAATAGACTCATAAACTAGTTATGGTTAGTTGTAACGGATGGGCGCTTGCCCATTTATCCAAAGCTCAAGTTATTGAATAGTGCTGCATGACCACCTATTTATACCCAATTACTTTTTCATTCGAATTCGATGTGAGACAAATGACCCCAATATTAAATTGGCACTTTCTGAAAATAGAGACAAACTAATTCTTGAGTTTATTGGAGTTTTAGCAAGGGACGCTTTGTCAGTTGGCATTATGGCCAAACCAAAGCTTGCTAAATTGCCGCATGGAATAGATATACTTAAATTCACAACTTAAGGGGGTTTGATTTAGGTTGCATTCAGTTGTATAAAATATTTAGAATTTGTAGAATTAGAAAAAAATAACTTACAAAATTAAACCAAAATTTTCTCCAATTTCACAAATTACAATTCCATATATCCGAACATGGCCTAAAACAAAATTATGTTATTTGGCAATGGTATCTTCCTTATTTCTAAAAAGATAATCTTCATTTCAACTGGTACAAGTATGGATCACCAGTAAATAATCCAACAAATCCAATAAATTCAAAGAATACAACCCAATAAATCAAAGAAAAACCAAAACCAAAAGAATACATAAAGTTGACATACGTCAAATTCAAATCATTAAACCATGACAATCAAAAGAATGCCAAAAGCTGCAGCCATTATCCACCCATAATACCTAGATGCAACCATTCCTTATGGCAAGCTTTTGGTTGCCCGACTCACAGTGATTGGAGACGCCACAAATGTACCATTTTTTCCCGGAAGTGCTAAGGTGGATCACATCATTTCTCGTGGACAGAGCTTCGTTGGCTGGCGGTTTAATGCATTGATCAAAGCCAGTTCCGTTCACTTCGAACACGTTGTGGGATCCCTCTGTTTATTTGAAAACTACATTAAGAAAGTTTCTATGTATTAGTTAAAATTTTCAAATTCAGGAATTATTTCTTAATAGTTGTATACATATTCTTTAATTTGCATTCTTTTTGGACATCATAATCACGAAACTTCTGTATAACAATGTAACCTCAAAAATAAATAGTACAGTGTTAGGGAGCTAGCTAGTATACCTAGTGTGTCTCCGACCACGAACTCCTTTCCCTTGGCCCAAGCTTGGTAATCGAAGTTAGCTTCCAACCCTGATTGTCTCCAACAACATATTCCTTGGCAAAAGTTGGAGCCAGAAATGCAAGGACGGTGATGATGATGATTTGGGTAGAGGCCGTTGCAACTTTTATTTGAGTTTTTGGCTCTGGTTTTATCAGTTGGTTCTCTCAAATTTGCTTATAGAAGTGTTTGCTACTAAGAGCTCAAAAGATGCCTATTTATAGATTTCGAATTTATAACAAAACATAGGACCGGCATGGACGGCCCTAATGACAATGGATCCCAAAGTTGTATGTGACAATTAATATTTTAAATTAATGTAAATATATATATATATGATCCCTGTGAATGTCTGCGCAATTAATTATTTATTGATTTTTATGTTTTTGGTTCTAAGTTACAGAGCTTTAACATTAGTGAACCAGTCGGTCATTGGTGGTGTGACTGGTGTCACACATACACTGCTTCCGGAAATGCGGGCATTGTAACAAGAGATATGCAGGTCCCACAGCACCACTGTGACGGTTTATGCCGAAATCGGCTTTAAAACAATTTTCCTTGCAACAAATGTAAGATTATGGATTCCAGATTGGATTTTATTTTGGTTATTACTTGATGTAGAACTGATTAGTGATTGCTGATGCTTTTAAGACCTGTTTGGATTATTAGGGGGCTAAACGGGCATATTGACATATTTTTTAGACTGATCCGGAAGTGTGCGTTTTTTTACCTGACGAGAGAGTTTTTTTTTACTGGAAATGGCCCTAAACAATGGTATTTCGTCAAAAAGTACGTTACGTCAAAAAGTATGTTACGTCACGGTGTAGCGGTGAATCTTGTTCGTGGGGCATTTCTAGTAAAAAATAATTTTACTGTCAGGTAAAAAACGCACACTTCAGCCCAGAAAATATGTCAGTATACTTGTTTTGCCCCTCAACGATTCAAACGGACCATAAAAACTTCACGAATCAATTCTGCATCATTACTTGTGACTCTCTGGCCGATCAATCAATAAAAACTGAAAATTCCCTCCTTCACATGGTGCTTTAGAAACATTGAAATTCCAATCTGCGTTAATGTTGTGTTTTTCATCTAGGCTTATGGGGAAACAAAGGTTTTTTTTTTTTTTTAATATCAAAACACGGTTTACTTAGAGTAATGATGCCAAAACTACGAATTTCTTGACAAACAACTTTTAATCGGTCATTTTTATTAAATATAAAGAATTAGAGAGTCCACTTTCTTTTATTTAGTTCACTTTAACTAGTCGGCTTAAAATTTATTTTCTTTTATAATATTATCACATTTAAATCAAACATACTAGTGGCATGCATTTAAGATTGATGCATCTTTTCTATCAAATTCTGGACGAGATGCAAGAACTAGTGAAAGCAGCTACAGTTTTCTTCTGCCATGTCTGAAAATTTCTACCGAGTCTGTGGCAACAAACTAGTTGCAACAATTAATAGTTACTTAAATAGCATTTTCACGGAACAACCCTCCACCCATAAGTAAAAATCCAAAGCTATTAACACATTATAACCACCCTCCAACTAAGAAGCACGGATATGGATACGGATACGGATACGACACGATATGAGTACGGTGATATGACAAATCTCAATGAGTATGGTGATATGACAAATCTCAAATAAAAATGATACAGATACAGATATGGATACGAATTGGATACGACAATAAAAATATATATTTTTATATATAAAAAATAATAATTTTTGTTCAATTTTTAAAATATTATGAATTTAAATACAATCATTAATATAAGGTAAGAGTTGTTTCACAAAACACAAAGCAAGCATCTCTCGTCATATATTTTAAATTTTTCTTAATAATTATACTTTAAAATTATTGCTGAAAAAGTTACATTTTAAGTTTAAAACTTGTTTTAAATGTGTTTTAAAGTAGTTGAGAGGTATTGGATACGTGATCGAAGTATCTTAGAAGCATTGGATACGTGTTAAAAATTAAAAAATATATATAATTTAAAATTGTGAATACATTTAAAAAGTATTGAGCACTTATCCAATGAGTATCGATATCAAATATGAATACGATACCAATATGCCAACCTTGTAAAAGTATTCGTGCTTCATATCCCTCCACCTTCAAAGGACCAAAGCTATTTAAAACATTCAAACCAAATAAAAAAGAAACAAAACTATTTTGAACTAAGGAAAAATTACATATACATGAAGTTAGGATCCTTTTTACAGTCACGTGAAGTCAAGCTTTTCAAATAAGTGAAAATTTCAAAATTATTGAGGTAGACATAAAAGAACAATGCATTGTTCATTTCATGTCTCTTCAATGGTGGGCACAGATGGAACCAAGTTAAATTCTGAACTTTGTGAAAACATAGACCAACTAATTCCAGGGTTTGTTAGACTTTTAGCAATGGACGCTTTAGCGTCATGGCTAAACCAAAGCCTTCTAAGAATAGATATCTGACCTTTAAAACACAATTTATGTAATTTGGGAATTGTATTTTCTTTTTATTAAAAGAGAATGCTCATTTCAACTGGTAAAAGTATGGATTGATTACCGCTAAATCGAACAAATTCTATAAATTCAATGATTACAAATTTACAACCCAATATCCAACAAACCGAAACGAAAAGAAAATAAAAAGTTAACCATACATCAGATTCAAAATATTAGACAATGACAACCAAAAGAATGACAAATGCTGTAGCCATCCACCCATAATATCTAAATGCAGCCATTCCTTGCGCGTCTCACTGAGACAGTGAGGATTGCTGAGAAAGCACAGTTATGGCAAGCTTCTGGTTGCCAACCTCGCAGTGGTTGGACACGCCACAAATGTACCATTTCCATCCGGAACTTGTAAGGGTGATAACATCATTTCCGGTGGTCAGAGCCCTCACGGCTGGTGGATTCGTGCACTGTCTAAAGACAGTTTGGTTTACTTTGAAGACGTTGTGGGATCCCTTTTTGTATTTGAAAACTACATTAAAAAATAATACTAATAAAAAATAAATAAATAAATAAATTATTTGCATTAACTAATTTTTTCCAATTTCAATTTCATGCCACCGAACATAAAAGACCGAAAGAAAGTTAGAATGCTAAAACTTATTATGCAATTTTTTTTTGAAGAGCATGAGGCATAAAACTTATGTTTTAGAATTTATAGTGTTAGAGAGGTAGCTACTATACCTAGTTTGTCTCCGATCACAAACTCCTTCCCCATGGCCCAAGCTTGGTAATCGAAGTTAGGCCTCCAACCCTGATCGCCTCCAACAACAAATTCCTTGCCAAATTCCCTGGCAAAAGTTGGAGCCAGAAGTGCGATGATGGTGACGATGATGATTTGGGTAGAGGCCATTACAACTTTTGTTCGAGTTTTTGGCTCTATTTTATGATCAATTGATTTTCTCACGCAAAAGCTTTGCCACAAGGAACTCAAAAAAATGTCTATTTATGGATTTCATATTTTAAGTAGACAGCATAGGAAATATCACTAGATTCAAAAGTTGTATGCGATAATATTTTAAATTAATGTAAAACTCGAGGAAATGAGCCAGAAAATTTTCATTAGGTTTATTTTTGGGAGTGTTGTGGAGTTATTTTTTTTGTTTTTTGGTTGAACTTTAGAGCTTTGGTAGTAGTGAAACCAACCAGTCGGCTATCGGTGGTGTCACACTTACACAGCTTCCGAAAATGGGAGGCATTGCAACAATGTTAGATTATTAATTATTCATACCAGATTGGAGCTATTTCATTTTTGCTGTTACTATTAAGTGGGTCAATTAATGAAAACTGAAAATTTTAAGAACCTGTCCTCCTCTACATGGTGCTTTAGAAGCATTGAGATTCCATTCGGCGTTGCTATAATGTTTTTGATAACTCAGCATAAAGGTTCTTAATTGAAAAAAAATAATAATAAATAAATAAAATCTTCTAGGGCAACTTTTCTTCCTATCACGAGTGCTATACAGTCTGATTTGGGTCACTATAGAGCTCTAAGCGACGAAGCCACACCAGCTGAGATGGGCCTCCTTGTGAGAGTATCCGACAGTCAGATTCAAAACTTTTTTCTTTTTCTTTTTTTTTTTTATTTATCTTTTTTCTGGCAAACTAGAGAGAGAGAGAGGGGGGACTCTAACATTGACACACTTGCTCGGAGAATTGGATTACTTGGATTACGCTCTCCCAACTAAACCACTAGATAAAGATTTTTCTTTGAAGTTAAATAAACAAAATCACAATGAATTGTTTTTAAAAGTTTGAAGCTCTTCTAATTAATAGCTGAGGGTCACGTCCAAAAACTATATGCAAAAACAGAGTTACTTTGGATTGGACATTGCTTGTAAAATCTGTGAGTTGTTCGTAGTGAAAAATACTTTAAAAGTTTTGATTATTTTAAAACAAATCTGTGACTTTATCAACTTTCTTTATTTTAGCAATTAATAAATCAATATCATGCAATATAAAATAAAACAAAGTAAATTTAGAGATGACACCAAGATTTTAGCGAGGAAACCCCAGTTGATTAAATACGTTAACTGTTTGTATGGGAAAAACTTCGTGGACTGTGCAATCCAAAGTAAACCAATCCACTATATGCTTGAAATAAAGTATACTGAACTTTGACTCAGGCTCACATCCTATCGTTCTACCAAACACCAACTGTTGACAATCATCTGGCTTTGCAACTCCCCGTTCAACAGCAACTTGACCTTAAGCTTATGATTGATCTTTGTAGAAGAGTAGCAGGTAGATCAAATAATACTCCTCGAATGCTTCAACCCTTTCAAAATGTGATCGCTTTTACTTCTATTATTCAATTGTCTGAATTCGATATAGAAATAGATCTGTTTTTGTCTTATCGATACAAATACAACTTTATGATCACGATCAGGATTCGAACAACACAACTCTAAAATCACTAAGGGTTTATATGTATATGTTCTAGAAAGACGAATAGAAAATTCTCTAAAAATTTCTGAGACAAAAAATCTTCCTAAGGCTTTTTTAAGAATAACAAACTGATAATGCAAAAGCCATAAATAAACCAATGTATATGACAAGGTTTATATAGAGTATAGAATGACCTAATCCCTCTGAAAATATGGAAAATTTCGTGCATAGGATTTGGTACACTTTTAGACCAACTGGGAAACAAATCAGGAAAGGAAACTGAAAGTTGTTCTATGAACAGTACTTCTTGAACCGGTTCAGAAGGGCTGAATCGGTTCAAGATTAGCAGAAGGAATTTCGAAGCTAATCTTGAGCCCTTGAACCGGTTCAGAGGGGCTGAACCGGTTCAAGTTGTCCAGAACTTGAATTTGGTTCTTTTCAGCCTAAAAGGCTGAACCGGTTCAAGATTGGCAGAAGGAATTTCGAAGCCAATCTTGAGCCCTTTAACCGCTTCAGATGGGTTGAACCAGTTCAAGTTGTCCAAAACTTGAATTTGGTTCTTTTCAGCCTAAAAACATTCTACTGGAACTTCTGAAAAATATGGAAAGTGTAGAATGTGTCCGAACCTGTTTAAAATCCTTCATAATGTGTTGTTCTTACCCTTTTATTCAAATGATCTTCAATCATGGTAAGTTTGAACAACTTTCCAATCCCGTAGTCGTTGTCGGTCTTGATAACTTGCAGTACAAGTAACTTTAATTACAACTCAACTTAGACTTGTTTTGTTTACGATAATTGCCAATAACAAAATAATATCTCATAATCTCCCCCTTTGGCAATTTCGTGACAAAACCCTAAAAATAATTTGATAATCTACCCAAAGCAAAAAAGTAAATTATAATTTTGTTTAAAGGCAAAAACATGGAATTAGTATTTGTTCTCTTCTTTAATCAGATATACTTGACCTAATTTCCCCCACAACATCAAGCAAAACTGCCAGTGAAGTTTAATAAAGAAAATTTCTTAAAAACTCCCCCTTAAATAAATATCCAAAAATCTGTAATTTCTCCCCCTTAAGATCATATTGTTTATATCTCCCCCTTTAGCACAAATTGACAAAGCATTAATTGCAAAGTAGAGAAAAATAGAGAAACAAATATATAGTTAAAAATGTCATGCAAAGCATATAAGAGAATAACAAAAATAAATGACAATGTTAACAATAACCAAACGAAACATGATGTCATGATGCATAAAAAATTAACACAAAAGTCAGCATTATTGTCTTCTCAACCATTATGTCAAAAAAACATCATCTTTAGTCTTCACCACTCTCCTCATCATCTTCCTCATCCTCATCTGAACACTCATCCCCTTCCTCATCATCTTCTTCATCTTCAGGTCTCAGAGATGGATCTAGAGGTGTAGGCCTGTAGACATCCTCATCCGGAACCCCTGACTATTGTCCTCTCATCTAATTCATTTGTAGTTTGAGATCCCTAACCTCAACCATCATCCTGTCAAACAATGAAGTCTGATGCTGTAGAAGATGAGAATACATAACGTTGGCATTCGCTCTTATGAAATTTCCTTTTGGAAGAAATAGCTAAGAAATCTCTGGAGCTTGTGACGACCCCTTATCAACACTTTTCCTAGCATTCTCCCTAGCAAATTTGGACTTATTCAAGGCACGAGGATCCAATTCAATCATGATAGGCTTATGATAAGCCCTTGGAGGAATCTAAACATTCTTCTTCTTGAAGATTTCTATGATAATCATTGGAAAATAGGAAGAATACTTACGCGAGTTCTTCTTGTAATGAGCTATCATTAGTTGCAAAATAGATGGTGTAAGTTGAATAGTCTCATTAGCAATAAGAAAATAGAGAACTTGTGCTCGCTCAAGATTAATCTCATCTTTCTTTCCAAAGTAGCCAAGATTCGCCATAACAAATAAATTGAAGAATGCCGCTTCGATCATCTGTCAGAAATTGATCTGGAATATTGTCTTGATTCAGAGAAGAGTTTAGAACACATATCTTTAGAACAATCCAGGAAAAATCAAGACCCGTGACTGTCAAAAGAAGTGTTTGTCCTGTCAACTGACGAGTGTCTGGAAGATCTAAGATAGCTTCAATATCCTTTTCATCCACCATGTAATCAACTCTGAAAAGAGATACGACGAAGTAATTATCTTTTATCTCTCGAATATTTACATAGAAATAGGTAACCATATTCAGACAGTAAAAGCTTTTGCAAAGCTCAGTGAAGAAAAGCCATTTATGCAACTTGATATATTTCACTAGCTTACGTCCAGCTGTGTCTTGAAGCTTTTGAAGATTAACATTCCTCTCTAACTTGATTGGACCATCCTGGTAAATAGAGAGATAAGCTTGTCATGCAAGGTTATTGTAGAAGTAAGACTCATCAAACTCAATCGTACCGGTGCTTGAAACAGTTGGATAATTCATTGGAACATCTCTTGAAACATGTGAACCAATTTGAGGTTCCTGAATGGTTATGCCTGTTCGGGCCCTTTTGGTAGGTCTAGGTTGTGCAACACTTTTTCCTTTAGCTTTCTTTGACAACTTTGGTGCTATGTTCTTCACAAGATTTGTCACTTTGAAGCTTTGAAACTCTTTCAGTAATTTTATTAAACACCTGGTGTGCAACCCCAAAGGTGTTCTTGAGAAAAGTTTGATTCAATCTTCAATCCTCCACAAAAGTCAGCAACAAATCAAGATTGTGATCTCAACAACAATATGAAGCTTCAATCTCTCTTCAACAACTTAGAAATTAACCAATCCTCCAAGTATTAATCCCAAACTCCATAACTTTCATTCAAACCCATTTTGCAATGTTCAATTTTCACAAATTCAAATTTTGTCTTCAATCTCATGATAATCATGTATTGATCAATTGTATTCCATGTATGAATGACAAAATATATATGATATGAATTATATATGATATATATATAAGTAGATATGGATGATGGAATGAAAAAGGAATAAGAAAGATAGAGAAAGTATGCAATAATGAGGCAAACAGCAAGTAAAATAGCCCCAAATCTGCAGCCTTGAACCAGTTCAACCCTCTTGAACCGGTTTAAGAAGGGCAGTGTGCAATAAGCACAACAGCTTAAACCAGTTCAAGATGGGCAGTCACTTTAAGCTTAGCCTGTTGACAAACTTGAACCGGTTCACTCCCATTGAACCGGTTTAAGACCCCGGCCCAGTCTTGAATCCATAGTAAAAAAACATATTTTTAAAAAAAAAAAAATTTCCAAAATTTCCTAAAAACTTCTAACACATTGGTGATTAAAAATAAATAATAAAAAAAAAAGAAAAAAAAAATTTAAAAACCTAAAAACAAATCAAAATCTTTTTGAATTTTTTTTAAAACTTTTCCATTTTTTTTCTTCTTTTTTTTCTTAGAAATAAAACACAAATCACCAATCATTACAATCATCCGGTCAACACATGATTCAAAACCCTTTCAAAGAATTTTAAAATATTTCAGATAACAAATATTTGACTCCACAGACTTTTCAAATAATTTCAAATCTCAGAAAATAATCACAACATGAAATCAAACTTGCAAAGTTATTGAAAAATTTATAAATTAATCTACCAAGTTCATGTGTGTGTGTGAAATCCAATCTAATCCATCTTCAGTTGAATTTCAACGGATCATTGTCTAAACCTTATTGATCGAAAAGTATCAAAATAAAATTGTTTTGAGCAATTTTTCTAAGCAAGGTGGCTTTCATTCCAAAGAGTAGTCAGCAATTCCCCAACTCAATTTGTCTCCATTTTAGCTTCAATTCATAGATTCATATAAGTTTTCGATCAAATCTCAATAGGTAGTTTTTTCCTTAGTAAAGTATTCAGCAACTTTCAAATTTTTCTTTCTTTTCAAGCTGAATATTTTTCAATTTTTTTTTAAGCTCCTATTTTTTTTAGATAATAACCTTTATAGCTTTTGTGAATAATAAACCATAGTCAACAGATCAAAATATTTTCAACCAAATTTGTCAGAGATAGAATATTGCACAAAAGTCTATGAACTTAAGAGATTTAAATCTAAAAATTCTCTAATCAATGCAAATCATCTTTCATTGTATAAATTACAGACCAAGAATCTATTTTTATCCAAATTATCATCTGTCTCAATTTGCATTCAAAGATAGATCATAAATTCCTTAAATGAATTTTCACATGTATAACAAGAAGATTATGATCAGAAATTCAAAACCCTAACCAAACCCTAACAAGTGATTCAATGGCAACAAATTTTCTTTTAAGCACAAGCTGTAATACCCCTAGTTTTCAAAAGGATAGAATGGGAATTTAATTTTGATAATTTTGAGTTTTATTGCATTTTTAATATGTGAGCTATGTGTTTTGGTTTGTTTAATTGTTTGAGTGTGTATTTATTTTTAAATAAATGATGTACTTAGATTTGTTTTAATTATTTACTTGAATAATTTGATTGAGTTAATTGTTTTATTTAATTATTTTAATTGGATTAATTTTGTGATAGTTGATTTAGTTGGTTCTCAACATGACTGTTATATAGCTTTTCATTGGGTTTATAATTTTCATAGGCAGCCGTCATTGATTTGTAACCTAGGTTTACATATGGGCCGAGTTATATTTGGATTAGGGTTTAATGTCTAAACCTATATATATGTATATTACAGTGGATTAGGGTTTAAAACAATACAAAACAAAATGTAGGTTTTCGGTAAAACAAAGATACAGTGAGATATTGAGAGACAGAGAGGAAGATAAAGAGAGGAGGTCTAGGTTTTGGTCTGGATTAAGTTTGGACCAAGAAGGAGGAAGGAGAGGTGTTTTTGGGTTGAACCAAGGCACTGGAGGAGCAAACTTGCGATTTAGGAACCAAACATATTACAGAGACGGTGATTTACAGTTTCAAACTCTGAAATTGCAGGCAAGTCTCTGTTCTATTCTTTCCCTTTAATTCGTGTTCTGTGCATGCCTGGTTAGACTTCAGGGTTTTAATAAAAGATAAAACGGATTGACACAAACATAATAACATGTTTTCCATGCAGATATGAATTTATTTGATCTCAGTGAGTTAACTGTTTTGCATACTGGTTGATTTTCTGCTATCTATGTCTTTTACGTTTAAGCCTGTTTTATTGAGATTAGTAATAAGATTAGATGCCTTACAATTATTCTAAGAATGAGTTTAATCCCTAGAACAAGATTCTAAAACAGTTTTGAGTTTTACTAAATAAATCTGTTTTAAGTTGTCTAAAGTTGCAATCAGAAGTTATGTAATCGTTGCCGTAAAACTTGTGTCTAGTTCAGATCGTGGTTGCATAACAGTGGGTTAAGAGTACCCTAGAACTAAGATTGAACCCTAGAACAACCATTAAGAACCTTACAGAGGTCTGGAAAACACCGCAGTCGAAGAAGAAGCAGCAGAACGGAAGACGGCACTAAGGGGAGAAGAGCAGGCTCCAAGAAGAGGAGGAGTCGGCTCTTTCTACCTTAGAGCCGGCTCCAAAGGAAGGTGGAGCCGGCTCTAGCATCTAGGAGCCGGCTCCTAGATTAGTTGAGCAGGCTCTTTTGGAAAAAATAGAGCAGGCTCTTTGTTTTGAATGAGCCTGCTCTCAATTGAACGCACCAAATTTTGTTTCTGTGCACTGTTTGGTCTGTATAGGTTCTTGGAACTTTGTTTAGGCTGTTTTAAATTGTTGTTGGGTCTGGAATAAATCTATTATACTATGGAAAACATTAATCCATGATTAAGCATAAGAATGGAGCAAAATAAGTCTAATGAAAGCGGTAGATTGCAAACTGATTGTCGTTGCATTACAAACTGATGTTTAATTAAATTCTTGTTTATATAACTCTATCTTGTGATTACTTTGGATGTGGATGGGATCTTAAAACCTGAAATAAAACTAAGTTCAATGACTGGAAACCACCGGAGTCGGAGAAGACAACAGAAGAAGAACAGACGTATACTTAAAGTGGAGAAGGCTCTACTTATTTGGAGAAGGCTCTACTTGAGTGGAGAAGGCTCTACTTATTTAGAGAAGGCTCTACTTGAGTGTAGAAGGCTCTACTTATTTGGAGAAGGCTCTTTGAAACACAGAGTCTTCTCTTTCTCTTAAATATCATGTATACTAAGTTTTAAATGGTCTGGTTGGTTAAATCTGAGTTTCTAAAACTATTTAAAGGCTATTGAATGATGTAATATACTGCTTAGGACTTATAAAATAATGGAGAAGCAAGCTTATATTCTAGAATAAAGGATAGAATTAACATAAGTTTAAACAAGGGCTGTATGTGAAAGATTAAACCACTGATTTGAAGTGCAGACTGTTTTAGAAATCTGATGCCTGTACACGACCCTAAGTTTTAAATTATGTTGTGTAGCTAAGGTTTAAGCATTCTGTTATTGAATTATAGGTATGCTTGGTTGGAATTAACGGACAATTAAATCTGTTGTATATCTCTGTTAGGACACTGTTTGGAGGAGATTTGATGCTTTTGCATGGTCTTAAGTTTTGGATTATGTTTTACAACTGTGTTTTAAGCATGTTTTTATTCAATAATGTGTATGCTTAGTTGGGTTAAACTGATGCTAAAATCTGTACATAAAGTGCATCAGTCAGGGTACTATTTGGATAAGCAAAATTGCATAAACCTGTTTTATCAATTTAATAGACTGAAACTTGGATTCTGAATTTTCAGTGGATACATGGTTTAGTGACACACATGTTAAACTATACTTATGATTGTTTTGGAATGCGTTGATAGTTAATTCTACTATTTCTGTCAACTGTGTTAACTGGAGGATTGTGTGTACCGGTATGGGACGGTGACATACTAGGTATGATTAGTTAAAACACTAATCCTACCTAATTTGGAATGAGTTGGATTAACCATAAAAAGGTTAAGTCCCACTTATATGGATGTATATGAACCGGTATGGGATGGTGTCATATTAGGGATGGCTTAGTTCAAAACACTAAGACCTACCTATGTTGGGAATGGATTAGTTCAAAACACTAAGTCCGACCCAATTTGGATTTAGGTATGGATTAACCATAAAGGTTAAGTCCATCACCTACATGTGTCATATCAATTGTGAATTGAATAATCTACTATGGTTTTAGAATGGATTTATTTTTTATACAGATATCAGACCACTACACAGATGAATGATATTCTGTATTAGGAGGAGTACGGACTTTATATATTTATTATATGTGCCATGGTATGAGCTTTAGTCTCAGGACCATGGTTAGGGCGTGTATATCGCCTAGGATGAATAACTGGACATAGGTGTTATCCCCTGGTAGGTCTAGGTATTCATGCCCAACTTAGGGTGCGTATTTGCATGTTACCTTCTATTCAGGCTGAGACAGACCTACTGGACTAGCGAGCGTCCTATAGTGTGTACTATATATACATATATAGACTACTCTAGATATTGTTGAGTCTTCCTAGGATGTATCTGCGTATCGGATTACTGTTTGGATCGTAATAGATCAGAACTTGCATGTGGGCCTGACCCACTCTATTATTTTTCAGGTGTTGGACAGTACCAGGCTTAGAGCTTGATCGTGTTGATGCAGATACAGACACTCACTCTTCCGGTTACATAGGATTTCCTTTCTACTTTAATTTTGGTTTTTAATTATGTAAATTTATTCAAGGTTTTGGGATAAGGGGTCCACTAGGTGGATTCCCGAGTTGTACGGTTTAAAATTATATTAATTTATTAATTCAAGTCTGAGGATTCTTATTTTAGTTTTCTTCCAGCGTATTATTATTAAGTTTTTTTTAACTCTGTTTTTATTTTCTGCTTGTTTACATATCAATTGTTTGGTATCCCTCGGATCTGTGCTCGGACTTGATTACCCGTGGCTCTAGAATTGAGGGGTATCACACAAGCCATGATCACTGAATTTTGTAGGACTCAGTTTGAGTGTGGAGTCCTTTTGGAATCTAGTTTCATGAACTCAACAGGCACAAAATTGACCAAATATGTCTTTTTTATTCAAACAGTCTTTACTCTTACTTTCTGAAATTCTCTCTCATTCTTTACCTCTTTCCTAGGCAAATTTACAGCTTTAGAAAACTTAGGTGGCACAAAATTCTTTTTCTTTTTAGGAAACACCTTTTTTCTTAGCTTGAATATTCTGAGAATGAATTTTTGAAGACTTTTTCTTTTTCCTTTGAAAACATGAGTGATACTTATGTCCAGTTTTACCCCAGAAAGTGCAATGCAATAAATTAGGCAAATAAGACATATCATAATGCAATGAATCAGACAAACATGGTTCAGAAATATCAACAGGTTTAACAAAAATTGTTTTACCTTGACCACTAGATGAACCTCTAACAAATCATAACCCAGTTTTATCATTTACATCATTTCCCATAGTGATTATCTTATTCAAACTATTTTGATTAATATTGAACCCTTTCAGTTTATCTTGTTCAGATTTCAATTCAATTTCAAGAAATTTTATCATTTACATCCTCTCCCGTGTTGATTATCTTATTCAAATTGTTTTAACTAATATTGAACCCTTTCAGTTTATCTTGTTCAGATTTCAATTCAATTTAAAGATAATCAATTTTCAAAGCAAGACATTCCTTGTAACGACCCAAATCCACTAGGTTCGGATCATTAAATGGGTCTTCACCCGACCCAAAATCATGTAAGGGTACTATGGTCCTTTCACGTTAAATTTAAAGTCCAACAAGGACAAGATGGTCATTTGCCACAACTCAATAATTTGATACTCAAAGGACATAATGGTCATTTACTCGTATTACATGATAAATGAGATCAAGTCCGGGTAATATAATTTTTTCTATGATTAAAATATATTTATTGTACTTTAATTGGGCCATATGGTAAATACTCACAACATCAATTGGGTGCCAAAGTGTAATTAGGAAAATTAAAAGAAGAATACTTATGGGACAAGAACCGGTCGACGTATATACATTATACGTCAGCTGGTTTGGGTTATGAACAGTGGAAAACCCACTGCCGAGATAACGGTCGATGTATGGGATATTCACGTCGACTGGTTTGAGACGTGCATAATGAAAAGCTTACTGTCAGGATACCGGTCGACGTGTGGGAAGCTACACGTCGACTGGTTCACGCAACTCGGTCGACGTATGCAATTTTACGTCGACTGGTTTGGGTCATCTTCACTCACTGTCCAAAGAAAATCCAGATACATCAACGTGGGTAACCAACCACCTACGCCATTACACTCACGTACATATCTAAATACATTTTAACATCTAATTACAATAACAACCACCACATTGTTAACATAAATTGCCACACGTTACTTAAAATGCACTAAAGAATTTAGTGTGATTAAAACTTAATTACATTTCCCCAATGGTCATATACAAAATGAACCTAAATGTAATACCCCTAATTTTTTAAAGAGGATAGTTCTGGAATTTATTTAATTTTTTAATTTATTTGATGAAATTGTTAGTTTATTTAATTGTTATTTAATTGAATTTTTGTTTTGCTTTAATTGTTTAATGGATTATTTGTTTTATTTTAAATTGGTTGCTTATTTTAGTTAATATTTATTTGAATTAAGTTAAATGTTTTATATATCTTAAATTAGGTTTTTTATCAGTTTTGGAAGTCACGTATTTAGCCGACTTGGTTTTCTGTCTAGTATTGGGATTAGGGTTTAACTACACCTAGGTTTAGTTGGCCTATATATATATCTGTAAAAGGCTGCCAAGGGTTTAAAACCCTAATCACACGTATTGGAGGCAGAAGAATCAGGGGAGTTAGGAGCAAAGGAGAATTACTGTAGCTCGCCGGAAAACTTAGAAGAAAGACGTTGAGATTTTTGAACCGAATCTCACAGGCAAGTTCTATAACTAACTCTATCTCTTTGACCTGTGTTCTTTGCATCCCTAATACAGTCTCAGAAAGATATAAAGATTAAATTAATTTGTTTTGCGCATAAACTGCTTCATAACAGTATGTTTTCCTGTATGTCTGTTTTATTCGTTTTTTAAACTGTTTGTGTTTAATTCTTGTTTCAAATTGAATTTAATTAATGAATAATGAATTTAAATTACTCTAGAGCATCTTGGGATTTAGTTTTAAACTGGAAAGGAGGTTGGTTTGAAAGATTAAACAAATTTGAACAGTATGTGTTCTTGTATGGGTTTTAATCCACTTAGAAACTGTTTTGCGTAATTCTTGTTCCATATGGTCTTGATTAATAAGTAATGGATGCAATCAACTTTAGAACACCCTATGAATTAGTTTTAATCAGTAATAAACTTGGTTTGGAGGATCAACATAGCCGGACACCCCCGGAGTTGGAAAGATAAAGCACAGGGGAAGAGCCTGCTCTAGTTTGAGTAGAGCAGGCTCCACCAAAGAGTAGAGCAGGCTCTACCTTAGGTAGAGCCAGCTCTTTGGAGTCTAGAGGCGGCTCCATCATGGGGGAGCCGGCTCTACCTTGTTGTGGAGGTGGCTCCACCTTGTGTGGAGCCGGCTCCTGTGATTTTTGCTTCGTGTTTTAATTTTCTGCAAGACCTGGGCTACGGGGATTGAATTCTTTACATTCTAGGCTAAAAATAGAGTGTTTTTAAAGGTATTCAGAGAGGTCTAAACCAGTATTCAATTTTCAGAAGGCCTAGTAATTCATAATCTTCTATAAGAAGCTAAAATAGGGAACAGCCGGAAACTCTTAGGAAAGAGATCAATATTACTGTGATCCGGATAATTCAAGTTGCTTGTTTTAAAATTAGCAATTGAATTAGGAATTTTATGTTTAAATCATATGACAGTGGTATAGGATTAAGCATCTCAATTTATATAATATCGGTTATGCTTAACAGGAAATTAGTTGATGTTTACGAGTTACTATGTATTATCAACTTACTGGATGATATGGAGTAGTTTAAACGAGCATGTTAATTCTGAGATTGATATTAGTATGCTGATAGGGGATTAAAGGGTGGATTACACTTATTATCTGTGTTCTTAAACTATTAAAGAATCATGTATTGTTCATATATGACAAGCATGCTATTTATACATTTTTGTTGTACTTGTTATGAATGTATGGATATTGATATTTATAATATCATCTGTATCATTAACAATTGGACGGATGGTGTTATACTTGCTATGGATTGGTTGATGTTGATTTTTATTTCATCATTTGTATTATCAACACTAGATGGATGGTTTGTATGCACCGGTATGGGACGGTGATATACTAGGGGGATTAGCTCAAAAACGCTAAGTCCTACCTACTCTGCATTAAGGGATGGATTAACTACAAAAGTTAAGTCCTACCTGTATTTTGTGTCAGATCACTAAATAGTTGAGTGACACTTTTGGTTTGGAACGGATTTTAAATATATTTTTATAGTGCCACGATATGAGCCTGAGTCTCAGAGTCGTTGGTTAGGGAGCATATATGCATTGGGATGCATAGCTGGCTATGATGGTTGGATGTGTACCCTGCTAGGTCTAGGTAGTCATACCCACCTCAGGTGCGTTTTGCATGGTGCCTACTAGTCAGGTTGAGATGGGTCTGTAGTCCAGTGAGAGTCCTGTAGTGTGATTATATATATATATATGTATCTACGGACTATTTAGTTATTGTTGGATTGGTTAGGATGTACATGCATATCGGGTCTCTGCTTGGATTGTAGTAGTATAGAACTTGCTAGTGGGCCTGACCCACTTATTATTTTTCAGGTATCGGACGATTCCAGTTTTAAGTATTGTTCGGGCTGAGCAGAGACGATCTTCTATTCTACCGACGACGTAGGACTTCTTTCTAGATATTAGATTTGGGTTTTTATCATCAGTTATTTACTTTCGTTCGGTTTGGGTTTTTAATAGGGGTCCATTAGAGATGGATTCCCGAGTTGTAAACGTATGGAGTTTGATTATATATATATATATATATATATATATATATATATATATATATGTATCTACGGACTATTTAGTTATTGTTGGATTGGTTAGGATGTACATGCATATCGGGTCTCTGCTTGGATTGTAGTAGTATAGAACTTGCTAGTGGGCCTGACCCACTTATTATTTTTCAGGTATCGGACGATTCCAGTTTTAAGGCTTGTTCGGGCTGAGCAGAGACGATCTTCTATTCTACCGACGACGTAGGACTTCTTTCTAGATATTAGATTTGGGTTTTTATCATCAGTTATTTACTTTCGTTCGGTTTGGGTTTTTAATAGGGGTCCATTAGAGATGGATTCCCGAGTTGTAAACGTATGGAGTTTGGATTATGTAAATATTTATATTTGAGGATTTTTAATTTAGTATTCCTTCAGCTTATTATTGTTATTTCTTAAATTCATTTTGTATTCTGTGTTCATTAAAGTATTAATAGTTTGGTATCCCTTGAATCTATGCTCAGACTTGATCACCCGTGGCTCTAGAATCAAGGGGTATCATAGTTGGTATCAGAGCACTCCAGGTTCAAGTGTCTCTAGGATTCTATTGTATAAATCTTCCGCGTAGCGTTCTCTCTTGTTTAGAGCTTTAAGATTAGGATTCGTTGAATTCCTTTATGGTCCGTTTACAATCGTACTGATGTCTGTCTTTCTATGTTAACAGTATAGTTAACGCTAGAAGAGGATAGAACATGAACAGTCAACTAAGGAGACTGGCACGTAGGCAGCAGGAACGCCTGCGGCGTCAGCAAATAGGGGAAGAGCAGCAAGTGCCTAGGTTTCAGGAGGAAGATGGTCAGTTGCAGATAGAGCATGAGGAAGTTCAGTATACTTAGGAGTCTCAGCATCAGGCCTACAATCAGGGCAGGTATCTAGAGTATTCTCCTCAGATAGTTTACATCATTGCTCAGGCTGTAGCTGTAGGCGTAGCAGCGGCACTTCAAAGTTAGCTACATGTGCAACAAATACTTGAAACAATACCAGTGGTGCAGAATGTGGTTAAAGTTCATTGTTTTGGCTGCGGAGAAGATGGGCATACATCCAACCAATGTCCTGAGTTAGCCCAGAGATAGCAGAATGGGGTACCACAGGCAGAACGGGATCAACTACGGTCTAACCAGCAGAGGAGGCCATTTGGTACTTTTAGGGGTACTTGCTATACTTGTGGAGAGTATGGTCACACTGCTAGGCAGTGTCCTAGACGAGAAGGTATCGGGCCGTCCCAGCAGGAGGGTACCAAACCACAAGGAGGATGGCTCTTTTGAGAATGATTCTTGGTTATTAGTAGTAAAGGAGATTTTAATAAAATTGTGGTATGGATTTAAACACGTACACTAGTTTTATGTTAAAGATTATCTTACGATTTACGTTTGACAGTTATGGTTTGGAAAAGTTCTTTATAAAGTGAACTAGCGGTTTTGGTTATCTTTATTATGTTTTGTGATGGCATTTTTGTGATATATACATATATGGTTTTATTAAACTATATTGGGATGAGTATGTTGCATTAATAGATGTTTATCCCAGTGGAGTGATTAGGGTTTGTGGAACAGGCAATCAAATAGTTGCTTGTAAATACATGGTGTGGAGACAGGTTGATTACTGTAATACCCTTAGTTTTCAAAAGGATAAAATGGGAATTTAATTTGGATTTTTATAGCATTTTTTTTGTTTATTTGTGTGACTTATGTGGTTTATTTGCTTAGTTGATTTAGTGTAAATTTATTTTAAATTAATTGGTTCATTGTAATTATTTAATTCGTTTTAGTTAATTGGTTAATTGAAGTTATTTATTGCTTTTAGTTAATTGTTTACTTGTACTTAAATTTCCTTATTGGTTTTAAATGACGTATTTTATTTGATAGTTTATTTGATTTAATTGTGTTATTTACGTAAGTGCTGAGGTGGATTAGTTTGTTAAATTGTGTGTGTCGTGTATATTAGGGTTTTATTCTTTATGTAACTTAGGGTCGCCGACTTGTGATTTAAAGGGTTTTAGAATTAGGGTTTAGTGGAAGCTATTATATATATACTGTATAATCCAACTTAGGGTTTAGCCTATTTTTTGTAAACGTTTTATCAGTTGGAATTATTAGGGGTCCACTAGATGGATTCCCGAGTTGTACGGATTTGAAGGATTTAAATGATATTATTTTATTATTTAAAGTTTGAGAATTTTTATTTTAGATTTCTTTCAGCGCATTATTATTTTATTCTTAATTCAGTTTTTATTCCTGCTTGTTTACATATTGATTGTTTGGTATCCCTCAGATTTGTGCTCGGACTTGATCACCCGTGGCTCTAGAATCAAGGGGTATCACAATTACCAAGAAGTTTATAAGAGAACTGATGTAAATCAATATGGTAAGTTTGGTTTAGAAGGAGGTATTCCCATAATAGAATAATAATCTAAAAAATGGGACGATTACGGAGCATTTCAGTTTACCTTATATGTTTTGCTCTATGAAGTATTTCGAAACATGGGATTCTCACGGATTGGTTGGTAACACACATATGCAGTAGACCTCAGGATATTTCTATATTGTTGGGCAATATTGCCATTTTTCATGAGAGTGATATGCCTGTGACACTAGATATTGGTAGACTCGGATTTCTAGCCAATCTTTTGTCCTAGACATGCACACTTATGACGGGATACTTGGGATGGATTGGTTATCACTACCATGCTTAAGTTATTTGTTTTGGATGGGTCTATTGTGGTTACCATACCTAGTCCAGATGTTTACATCGTTGTTATGCCACGTTTTAACAGAGACATTAGCACCTATTTGTTTTGGATAGAGTAGAAAACGGAGATGGGGACTACAGTATCATTAGATAGCATACCAGTTGTACAAGACTTCCCAAATGTATTTCATGAGATTCCAAGGATTGCCGCCTAGTCGCGAGATCGACTTTGTGATCGACTTAGCTCCAGACACTACGCCTATTGCTAGGGCACCGTATAGGATGCCACCAGTGGAGATGCGCGAGCTGAGGGATCAGATTTAGCAGCTACTCAGCCAAGGTTTTATTCACCGAAAAACTTCACCCTGGGGAGCACCAGTTCAATTTGTGAAGAAGAAGGATGGTTCGCTCCGCCTATGGATAGATTACAAGGAGTTGAACAAGGTTACTATTTGTAATAAGTATCATTTGCCCAGGATTGATGACTTATTTAATCAGTTGAAGGGAGCTACTTATTTCCCTAAGATTGATCTGCGGTCTGGATATCATCAACTTCGAGTTAGGAAGCAGGATGTTCCGAGGATAGCGTTTCTCACTAAATATAGATCTTATGAGTTTCAGGTGATGCCGTTCAGGTTGACTAATGTACCAACGGTCTTCATAGATTTGATGAACAGGGTCTTCAAAGCCTATTTGGGTCAGTTTGTCATTGTTTTCATCGATGATATCTTGATTTATTCTAGGTCTGAGGATGATCATGCTAGACATCTTCAGATAGTCTTGCAGACGCTTCGTAAGCACCAATTGTATGCCAAGTTCGAGAAGTGTGAATTTTGGCAACAGGAGGTGAAATTTCTGGGGCACGTGGTGTCAGAAAGGAGAAATAGCTGTGGATCCAGCCAAGGTTTCAGCGGTGGTTGAGTGGGGACAGCCTACTTCACCTACTGAGATTTGAAGTTTCCTCGGTTTGGCAGGATATTACAGGAGGTTCATCCAGGGGTTCTCAAAGATAGCAAGACCACTCACTCATTTGACTAAGAAGGGTGTACGGTTCGTGTAGGATGAACATTGTCATAAAGCTTTTGATGAGCTGAAGACTAGGTTAACTTCTGCACTAGTTTTGTCTATCCCACAGAGTGGTATAGAGTATCTGGTTTACACAGATGCTTTTTTGCAGGGTCTTGGATGTGTTTTGATGAAGGAAGAGCGACCGATTTCATATGGATCTCGAAAGCTTAAGCCTCGTGAGCTTAATTATTCAACACCTGATTTGGAGTTGGCAACTGTGGTCTTTGCCTTACGTATTTGGAGGCACTATCCGTTGGGTGAGTCCTTCAGGTTGTTTAGCGATCACAAGAGTCTGCCATACTTGTTCACTCAGCGGGAGCTGAATATGAGACAGCGCAGATGGTTGAAATTTGTGAAAGACTATCACTTCTCTATACAGTACCATCCAGGGAAGGCAAATGTGGTGGCGGATGCACTCAGTCGCCAACCTGTTGGTAGTCTTTCTGCTCTATTTGCTATTGAGTGGAATGCATTGAAAAGGGTGGATGAATTGTCAGATGCTTTCATGGCTTGTATGGTAGTTACCCCTTCTATCATTCACAAAGTCTTGAAGGCACAACTCACGGATCAGCAGGGCATTGATAAAGTTGCAACGATAGCTTCCGGAGAGGTTCCATTCTACTATGTTGGGGCTGATGGAGGTTTGAGGTACAAGGAATGGTTAGTGGTACCTTATGCTGATGAGTTAGGGAAGGATGTGATGACTGAGACTCACCATTCTGAGTTTTCTGTTCATCCAGGAGGCGACAAGATGTATCAGGATATGAAGCGGCAGTTTTGGTGGGCAGGTACGAAGAGGGACATTGCTTTTTTTGTCTCACGATGTAGTACTTGTCAAATGGTCAAGGTTGATCATCAGAGGCCGCCAGGAGCTCTACAGCCACTGCCAATACCGGAGTGGAAATGGGAGAGCATTTCTATGGATTTTGTAGAAGGGTTGCCAAATTCCATCAAGGATCACAATTCCATTTGGGTCATTATGGATAGACTGACTAAATCAGCTCACTTCTTGCCTATTCTCACTGATTACACTTCGGAGTAGTTGGCGAGATTGTACATTTCAGAGATTGTGAAGTTGTATGGCATTCCTTTGTCTATTATATCGGACAAGGATTCAAACTTTGTGTCTGGATTTTAAAAGAGCCTTTAGCAGGCTTGGGTACAGCATTGCATCTTAGCACTGCTTATCATCCTTAGACTGATGGACAGACTGAGAGGGTGAATCAAATTAGGGAAGATATGCTTCGGTCGAGTGTTCTTGATTTCCAGGGCCACTGGGAGAATTCCTTACCCCTTGTGGAGTTTGCTTCTAACAATTGTTTTCAGAAGACTATTGGGATGACACCATTTGAGGCATTATACGGCCGACCGTGTCAATCACCTGTTTGTTGGATGAAGGTTGGCGAGAGTAGATTCTTGGGTCCTGAGTTCATCGAGGATACTTTTAAGAAAATTGCTCTAATTCGGGATCGCATGCGAACTGCCAAAGTAGGCAGAAGAGTTATGGGCATCGTCGCACACGTGCTTTGGAGTTTTAGGGTTGGAGATCAAGTTCTACTCAAAGTGTCACTTATGAAAGGTGTTATGCGTTTTGGGAAGAAAAGGACGGTTTGTTAATCCATTTATGATCACAGATCGTGTTGAAGCTGTTGCTTATCAGTTAGTACTTCCGGATAATTTGGATCGTATACGCAACGTATTCCATGTTTCCATGTTGCAGACATTTCTGCGAGATGTGGATCGGTATCAGCATATCGATATTGAGGAGATTGAGTTGTAGCCAGATGCAACTTATTTGGAGCCACCGTGTCATATTATTGACCGTCGGGATCAAATCCTTCGTAACAAGGTTATCCCTTTGGTCCATATTCAGGGGAGTCATCATAATAAGGTTGAGTTTACGTGGGAACGGAAGGAGTTCATTCGCTCGCAATTTCCTACCTTATTAGAAGAAGGTAAGAGCGAATTTCAAGGACGGAATTCCTTTTGTTAGGGGGGAAGAATGTAATACCCCTAATTTTTTAGAAAGGATAGTTCCGGAATTTATTTAATTTTTTAATTTATTTGATGAAATTGTTGGTTTATTTAATTGTTATTTGATTGAATTTTTGTTTTGCTTTAATTGTTTAATGGATTATTTGTTTTATTTTAAATTGGTTGCTTATTTTAGTTAATATGTATTTGAATTAAGTTAAATGTTTTATATATCTTAAATTAGGTTTTTTATCAGTTTTGGAAGCCACGTATTTAGCCGACTTGTTTTTCTGTCTAGTATTAGGATTAGGGTTTAACTGCACTGAGGTTTAGTTGGCCTATATACATATCTGTATAAGGCTGCCAAGGGTTTAGAACCCTAATCACACGTATTGGAAGGCAGAAGAATCAGGGGAGTTAGGAGCAGAGGAGAATTACTGTAGTTCGCCGGAAAACTTATAAGAAAGACGTTGAGATTTTTGAACCGAATCTCACAGGAAAGTTCTATAACTAACCCTATCTCTTTGACCTGTGTTCTTTGCATCCCTAATACAGTCTCAGGAAGAAATAAAGATTAAATTAATTTGTTTTGCACGTAAATTGCTTCATAACAGTATGTTTTCCTGTATGTGTGTTTTATTCATTTTTTAAACTGTTTGTGTTTAATTCTTGTTTCAAATTGAATTTAATTAATGAATAATGAATTTAAATTACTCTGGAGCATCTTGGGATTTAGTTTTAAACTGGAAAGGAAGTTGGTTTGAAAGATTAAATAAATTTGAACAGTATGTGTTCTTGTATGGGTTTTAATCCACTTAGAAACTGTTTTGCGTAATTCTTGTTCCATATGGTCTTGATTAATAAGTAATGGATGTAATCAAGTTTAGAACACCCTATGACTTAGTTTTAATCAGTAATAAGCTTGGTTTGGAGGATCAACATAGCCAGACACCGCCGGAGTTGGAAAAGATAACGCACAAGGGAAGAGCCTGCTCTAGTTTGAGTAGAGCAGGCTCCACCAAAGAGTAGAGCAGGCTCTACCTTAGGTAGATCCAGCTCTTTAGAATCTAGAGGCGGCTCCATCATGGGGGAGCCAGCTCTACCTTGTTGTGGAGGCGGCTCCACCTTGTGTGGAACCGGCTCCTGTGATTTTTGCTTCCTGTTTTAATTTTCTACGAGACCTGGGCTACGGGGATTGAATTCTTTACGTTCTAGGCTTAAAACAGAATGTTTTTAAAGGTATTCAGAAAGGTCTAAACCTGTATTAAATTTTCAGAAGGCCTAGTAATTCATAATCTTCTATAAGAAGCTAAAATAGGGAACAGCCGGAAACTCTTAGGAAAGAGATCAATATTACTGTGATGCGGATAATTCAAGTTGCTTGTTTTAAAATTAGAAATCGAATTAGGAATTTTATGTTTAAATCATATAACAGTGGTATATGATTAAGCATCTAAATTTATATAATATCGGTTATGCCTAACAGGAAATTAGTTGATGTTTACGAGTTACTATGTATTATCAACTTACCAGATGATATGGAGTAGTTTAAACGAACATGTTAATTTTGAGATTGATAATAGTATGATGATAGGGGATTAAAGGGTGGATTACACTTATTATCTGTGTTCTTAAACTGTTAGAGAATCATGTATTGTTCATATATGACAAGCATGCTATTTATACATTCTTGCTGTACTTGTTATGGATGTATGGATATTGATATTTATAATATCATCTGTATTATTAACAATTGGATGGATGGTGTTATACTTGTTATGGATTGGTTGATGTTGATTTTTATTTCATCATTTGTATTATTAACACTAGATGGATGGTTTATATGCACCGGTATGGGACGGTGACATATTAGGTGGATTAGCTCAAAAATACTAAGTCCTACCTACTCTGGATTAAGGGATGGATTAACTACAAAAGTTAAGTCCTACCAGTATTTTGTGTCAGATTACTAAATAGTTGAGTGACACTTTTGGTTTGGAACGGATTTTAAATATATTTTTATGGTGCCACGATATGAGCCTGAGTCTCAGAGTCGTTAGCTAGGGAACGTATATGCATTGGGATGCATAGCTGGCTATAATGGTTGGATGTGTACCCTGCTAGGTCTAGGTAGTCATGCCCACCTAAGGTGCATTTTGCATGGTGCCTACTAGTCAGGTTGAGACGGGCCTGTAATCCAGTGAAAGTCCTGTAGTGTGATTATATATATATGTATCTACAGACTATTTAGTTATTGTTGGATTGGTTATGATGTACATGCGTATCGGGTCTCTGCTTGGATTGTAGTAGTATAGAACTTGCTTGTGGGCCTGACCCATTTATCATTTTTCAGGTATTGGACGATTCCAATTTTAAGGCTTGTTCGGGCTGAGCAGAGACGATCTTCTATTCTACCGACGACGTAGGACTTCTTTCCAGATATTAGATTTGGGCTTTTATCTTCAGTTATTTACTTTTGTTCAGTTTGGGTTTTTAATAGAGGTCCATTAGATATGGATTCCCGAGTTGTAAACGTATGGAGTTTGGATTATCAGAGTGTAAATATTTATATTTAAGGATTTTTAATTTAGTATTCCTTTAGCTTATTATTGTTATTTCTTCAATTCATTTTGTATTCTGCGTTCATTAAAGTATTAATTGTTTGGTATCCCTCGGATCTGTGCTCGGACTTGATCACCCGTGGCTCTAGAATCAAGGGGTATCACACTAAATACATCACAAGCTGCAAAATGATACACTTTTGTTCAACACTTTACAAAATGGGGCCTAATACAAAAAGTAGCAAAAGATACATTCTTCTAATACAAACTAGGACTGTGGTGGATTGTCGCCCGCCATTTCTTTTCCCGAACCTGAAAATGTTAAAAAAAGAATGGGGTGAGCTAAACGCTCAGTAGGAAGTGTCTAAGACACACTTCTTGTGATCCCGTGAATCCACATAAAGAATAGGTAAAAGAAAACGGGATCATTGCATAAGGGTATATGGCAATAACTACAGCGACAAGTAAATAACAATTGTCACCCAAACACATACACACCAAATATTCTAATGAAGTGCAATGTCATGCAATGTCACTCCCCGTATCCGAAACATTTCCGTTTCCACTTTCAAACCGTTAATGTAATCCGACCAAAGGCACCTCCAAGGCTTCACGAAATGAGAATTGGCTAACCATCCACGACCACAAGGCACCTCCAAGGCGTCGCATCCGGCCTGGTTAGCTCAACCAAACTCCCCTTTAGACTACACTAACACCACGGACCACTAGGCGCCTCCTAGGCGTCCGGGTTTTCGCAAACACTTTTAGAAAACCTTTCCCAAAACAATTTTCACTTGTTTTAAAGACATTTTCCCCCTTTTTCTATCCCAATGAATGCGTGGAATATTTCATACTTAAATTCATCAATTTAACCATAAAATTCTCATACATGCTATGTAAAGCAAATTTCTAAACTACGTAACTAAAATTCTCATTTAACATCAACTTTGCATAACAAACATATAAGACATAGATTTAACTTCATGTAAGCATGTTTCAACACTATAAACAACTAACAATTAGTCACATATAGTCCATACCAATCATTTAAGCAAATTTTACCAGAATTTATACTAATTGAACATGCTACACATCAATTCAAGTTATAAAATTCACAAAAGTAAAAGAAATCATGCATTAGAACACCCCTACCTCAATGGAGATGAAAACCCCCAAAACTCCAAATCAAAGCCCTAATTTTTAAAATTCCTAGGAGGGCCAAAAGTGTGAATTGCTCCTATTGGACTGAAGATCTCGACGAGCCCTCGGTCTTGCCGCAAACGGCACCCAAAAATTCTCAAAATTGAGAAAGTAATTAGAGATTGAAGATTGAGAACAAAACAAAAGAAAAAGAAAAAGAGAAGAAAAATAAGGGAGAGAGTGAACTTACGGGGAGAGAGAAAATGAGACCAATTGTGGTCTCTTGGCCACCAAAATGGTGGTGGTGGGTCCCACCACTTTTAATTATCTTTTCCCTTTAATTTTCCACCACAATTTCATGTACATGCTTTTAATTTACTACAACCACACAATTAAGCATTTGAATAATTTACTTTGGTACATAATAATTATGCATGACATGCAAATGACCCGAAACACAACTCCCGTGCACAACAATCCTGGTAGCAGTTCCCACCTGGACCATCCGGCCTGAAAAATGGAAAGAAATGCCGAAATGGCAACCATTATATTTCTAAGAGTCCTGAACTCAAAGAAATGTCCAAACCAACACATCCGGCACAAACTACGATGTTCGGTACGTAAAACGAGAAAAAGACGAAAATTCCCTCGAAAATTAGAAAATTCCAGAAATTGGAAAATTACAAAAATTGGAAACATTACAATCTCCCCAACTTAAAAGGATTTCTTCCACGAAATCACACCATACCTGAGGGAGAAAATAACTCTAGGTACTTGGAGCGAACCTCCTGTTCAAGCTCCCAAGTAGCCTCCTCAACCCCATGATGCCTCCAGAAAAGCTTCACTAATGGTATCGTTTTGTCCCTTAATACTTTATGCCATGTGTCAAGGATCTGAACTGGTCCTTCCTCATAGGAAATATCCTCATCAATGTCCACATCAACCCAATCAAGAATATGGGACCGATCTGGCTCGTACTTTCGCAACATCGATACGTGAAAGATGTTGTGGACTCTGTCCAACTGTGGTGGCAATGCAAGCCTGTAGACAACCTCCCCTACCCTATCCAAGATCTCAAATGATCCAATGAATCGTGGTGATAACTTGCCACTCTTTCTGAACCTCATCAACCCCTTCCGTGGAGAAACTCGAAGAAAAATATGGTCTCCCACCTCAAAGGATAGTAGTCGTCTTCGTTTATCCGCATAACTCTTTTGTCAGCTTTGAGCCATGAGCAGCCTCTGTCTAATCAGCTTAATTTTCTCTATAGTCTTGAGTATAATGTCGGGGCCTAAGGCAGCTGTCTCGCCTACCTCAGTCCAACAAATAGGAGACCTGCAAGGCCTGCCATACAACGCTTCAAATGGAGCCATCTGAATACTCGCCTGATAACTCTTATTGTAGGCAAACTCAATGAGTGGAAGGTGGTCCTCCCAACTACCTCCTAAATCAAGAACACAAGCCAGAAGCATATCCTCCAATATCCAGATGGTACGCTCCGACTGGCCGTCCGTCTATGGATGGAATGCCGTACTGAAGTGCAACGATGAACCAAACGCTGCTTGAAGTCCTTCCCAAAATTTCGAGGTGAACTTGGCATCCCTATCCGACACAATAGCCATTGGAACTCCATGTAATCTCACAATCTCTTTCGCATAAAGTGCTAAAAGTGCCTCCGCATCATCTGTTGCTTTAATAGGCAAAAAGTGAGTCGTCTTGGTCAATCTGTCAATAATTACCCATATGGCTTCGTTTCTACGCTGTGACCTAGGAAGACCTGTCACAAAATCCATTACAATCTCCTCCCATTTCCACTGCGCTACCAACAATGGCTGCAACAAACCCGCTGGTCTCTGGTGCTCAGCTTTCACCTGCTGACAAGTAAGGTATTTGGCTACAAACTATGCAACATCTCTCTTTATCCCACTCCACCAATACTGTCTTCTCAAATTATGATACATCTTGGTACCACCTGGATGAACCGCAAAATGGGAAGTATGACATTCCCGTAAGACGTCCTCACGGCAAACTGTGGGAACGACCAATAAATCCCTGAACCGTAGACCTCCATCTACATGTAGGGCCCAATCTTTCACTATCTCCCCACTGGAGATCAAAGTGTGAATGGCATCCAAATTCGGATCATATCTCTACGACCCAATCACTCGTCCAACAAGAGTAGGCTGAGCCACAAGACTGAACAAAAATGTTGATTCACTACAAACATCGTCGTCAATGCAATACAATCCCATCTCTACCAAATCCTCAAGCATCTTCCATTTCCGGATGGCCAATCCAGCCAAAGTCCCACGAGATTTCCGACTTAAGGCATCAGCTACCACATTAGCCTTGCCCGGATGGTACTGCAAGTCAAAGTTGTAGTCTTCTAAGAATTCAACCCATCGCCTTTGTCTATTGTTCAAGTCCTTTTGGGAGAAAAGGTACTTGAGACTCTTGTGGTCCGAGAAAATCTCAAATCTCTCACCATACAAATAATGTCTCCAACACTTCAAAGCAAAGATAACTGCCGCTAACTCCAGGTCATGAGTAGGGTAGTTAAGCTCGTGAGTTTTCAACTGTCGAGACCCATAAGCCACTACCTTACCATCCTGCATTAGTACACAACCCAATCCATCACGTGACGCATCGCAATAAATCACTTAACCCAAGCCACGCTCGGGTATCCCCAACACTGGAGCCGTGGTTAACCTTGTCTTCAACTCCTGAAAGGAACTCACAGGCTGCATTCCATGCAAACTTAATCCCTTTTCGGGTCAATCTGGTTATAGGAGCTGCCAAACGGGAAAAATCGTTCACAAATCTCCGATAGTAACCTGCTAGACCAAGGAAACTTCGGATCTTAAAGACATTTTTAGGTTGCTCCCAATTCAGAACTGCTTCGATCTTCGATGGATCAACTGACACTCCACCCTCCGAGATGACATGTCCCAAAAACTTCACCTCTTGCAGCCAAAATTCACACTTCTCATATTTGGCGTACAAACGGTGTTCCCGCAAAATCTGTAATACAATCCTCAAATAGACCTCATGCTCCTCCCGAGTTCGTGAATATACAAGGATGTCATCTACGAAAACTACCACAAACTGGTCCAAGTAATCGTGGAAGACGCAGTTCATTAAGTCCATGAATGCCGCTGGCGCATTAATCAAGCCAAATTGCATAACAAGGAACTCGTAGTGTCCATACCACGTACGGAACACTATTTTCGGGATATCTTCATCCCTCACTCGCAATTGATAACAGCCAGACTTCAAGTTAATCTTCAAGAAACAACTAGTTCCTCTCAACTGATTAAATAAATCATCTATCCTTGGCAAAGGATACTTGTTTTTTATGATGGCACGATTCAACTTCCAGTAATCAATGCACAACCTCAAAGAACCATCATTCTTCTTAGCAAATAAGACCAGTGTACCCCATAGTGACACACTCGGTCGGATGAAACCTTCTACCCTTAAATCATCAAGCTGTTTCTTCAATTCTTCCAATTCAATTGGTGCCATATGATACGGTGCCATAGAGATTGGTGCGGTACCAGGCATCAAATCAATAGTGAACTCCACCTTTCGGTGTGGAGGTAATTCAGTCAAGTCCTCTGGAAACACATCCAGAAAGTCACGGACAACCGCTGGATAATTGACCCCACCAAACTCAACATCGTCATTGACGAAAAGACTAGCCAAGAAGAATGTTTTCCGATTGCGACCCCTAACACCATAGAATGAATGAGTTAGGGGATTACACCGATCTCCCACAAAATAGAAACAATCCCCATCCGGGGTACACACTGACACTCTGCCCCTGAAACAATTAATGACGGCTCTAAAAGGTGACAACCAATCCATCCCAAGAATGACGTCAAACCCTGTCATCTCGAGAAAGATAAGATCAAACTCAAGAATCCGTCCGGCAATGATGATAGAACAATTCCTACAAACTCTACCAAGAGTGACCGAACCCCCATAGGCGTGTCAACGCAAAGTGGTCTGTCTAACTGACTAACCTCCAAACCCAATGCCCATGCAAATGATGAAGCAATAAATGAATAGGAAGCACCAGAATTAAACAACATTCGAGCCCAAGAATGGAACATAAGGAACATACCCCTGACAACTAAAGGACTGGATGATGGCTTGGCTGGAGTGAGTGCAAAGACACGACTCTGAGTCCTCTACCCCTATGAACCGCCTGTCTAATAACCAAACTGCTGAGTGGGTGTACTCGAAAAAGCTCCCCTACCCGGTCAAGAACTTTGGGCTGATATGGCTGACTGAGACGGCTGAGGTGGTGGTGGCAGTCGAAACCCTGACTGAACTATGACAGACTGCATCTGCCTTTGCTGTGAACCTCCACCTCTGCCTAAACCACTACCTCACTATAGATAATCTTTTACCCTATGGCCCTGCTGGCCATACCCGAAACATCCACCAGACGCCACTTGAATCTGAGTACACTGAGATTCGTGGTGTCCTGACTGCCCATACTTGAAATAAACCATCTGAGATACCTGGGTCTGAGTGAACTGGGATTTGAAATGCCCTGGTTGTCCACATCTGAAATAAGTGACACTAGATCTAGAAGACCCCATTAACACGGAAGCTGTGGGTGCGGATCTGGTTGACTGCTATCCTCTGAACCCTGACTACTCATACTTTTGCTTCTTACTTGATTGACCCTCGGAGAAAGCACATATACTCCTGTTGTGCTTATAAGACTCTCTGATAGCTTTGTTATCCTTGCTTTCAGCTTCAACCACTAAGGCCTTCCGCACTGCCTTCACATAATCTGTTGGTTTTGAAGTGGCTACAATTAGCCTGATGGTAAGATCGAGGCCATCAACAAACTTCTCTATTTTCCCTTCCTCATCATTGGCAATCCCCGGTTCAAACCTCAAAAGTGATGTGAACTGGTTTTCATATTCAGTGACTGTCATGTTCCCTTGCCTCAACCCATCAAACTCTTTCTTTAACTCTCTCCGTTTGGGTGCCGAAAAATACTTTTCATTGTACAACTTCTTGAACGTGTCATATGTCATGATGTCCAAATTATGGGTGTGAGAAACGGTCTTCCACCAAATCTCAGCATCCCTAACAAAGTTATAAGTTGCTAATATAATCTTTAACTTATCTGTTGCCAAATTCATGGCGTTGATATGCTTCTCCACCCTATCCATGAAATTGTCCGCAACAAGTGGATCTGGACCGCCCTCAAACAAGGTTGGCATCAACTTCACAAACTTGGCAATGTGATAAAGAATATCATCTAACTCATTTTTCTTTGGAGGTGGTGGTGATGGTGGTGGTTGTAATACCCCTAATTTTAAAAGGATATTTCTGGTATTTAATTTATGATTTAATTGCATTTTTATTTGATTAATTGCTCAATTGTTTTATTATGGTGATTAACTTGAGATTAATTGAGTTATTTTTCATTATTTACTTGGAATTAATTGTTTACGTGTATTTAATTATTTAATTGGTTTTTCATTATGTTATTTTTACTTAATTGGATTTTAACTTATTTACTTGATTTAATTATTGAACATTTTAAGTTACAGTTAACTTTGGATTACATTTCACATATAGGTAAGCCGTCATAGGGAAACATAGAAAGTTTCATGGGCCGACTAGGATTGGAATTAGGGCTTAGTCTCTAAATACACATGAACTAGGGTTATTGTTTTCACCTATAAGTATAAGCAATATGGTGGTTTAGGGTTTTAGAAAAAAAATAAACAAAATTCTGTGAAATAGAGTATATAGAGAGGCAGAGAGAGTTTTGAGAGAACGGCAGAGGAGGGAACTAGGATTTTGTTTGGATCAAGGTTAGACCAAGGAAGAGGAAAGGGTGGTTGTTCATTGGTGAAACCAAGAGCAACAGAGGTGGAACAGCAGTGGGGAGTTGGACGAAAAATTCAGAGAACGGTGGTTTAGAGTTTCAGACTGAAACTCAAAGGCAAGTTATGTTCTATTCTATCCCTTTAATCTGTGTTCTGTGCATGCTTAGATAGACTCCAGGGATCAAACTAAGTCTTAATTACATCTTTTATACATGTTTAATCAGTATTTAGAAGCATTGAATTAATCTGGTTTTCAGTTGTTTAAAAGTTCAGTGTTGAATCTTACTACCGTTGTTTTAAAAACTGATGTTTAATTCAATTCTTAGTTGTATAATTCTATCTTGTGATTAATCTGGGATGAGGATGGAACCTTAAAACGAGTAATAAAACTGAATTCAGAGACTGGAAATTACCGGAGTCGAAGAAGACAAAGGGAAAACGGACAACGGCTACTAAGGGAGGGAGAGTAAGCTCCCAAAACCCTTAGAGCCGGCTCCCAAAGAGTTGGAGCCGACTCTAAGTGAATTAGAGCAGGCTCTAAGTGAGTTTGAGTAGGCTCTAAATTTTGAAAGAGCCTGTTCTCTCCTAAAATGCTACAGAATTGATTTTTAGGGGCTGTTTGGGCTATACTAGGTGTATGCACTTCGTTTAAATTGTTTTAAATGATGTATGGGACTGTATAAGATTGGTATTATGATAGAAAAATATAAATTCATAATTGGATTGAGGAAGAGAGTAAGAAAAACCTAAGAGAAAACTGGTAGCGTGCACACTATCTTGTTGGTTTTACTTACTGTAACTTGGCAAGGTTTTTATATATAATTTAATTATATATAATCATGCTTTTTACAGTATTGTAAGTATGGTGAATTAATTATATTTAACTATACTTAGCTTAGATTTAATTAATACTTAAATTGTCATATTGTATCGATTTATCGGCTGTTTTGGATGCTTTGAACGCTATGATTTATTTTAGCAGTTTAAATAATTGGAGAATGATTTTTAGGTTCTGTAGTGATTTCCTAATGTCATTATATATGTATTAAACTATACTGATGCATATTTTGGAGAACGGTTGATAAATTAATTAATTTTATTTTTATCAATTATGTGGATTGGAGGACTGTATGCACCGGTATGAGACGGTGGCATACTAGGTATGGATTAGTTCAACACTAAATCCTACCTAAAATGGATTAAGGTGTGAATTAACCGTAAAGGTTAAGTCCAACTCCTAATAGTGTCAGCTCAGTAAATAACTGAATGACATAATGAGATTTCTGGGATGGATTGTTATACAGATATCAAGCCGCTATACCAGATGGATGATATTTTGTATTAAGAGGATACGAACTTTATATATTTATGTTATGGTGCCATGGTATGAGTTTGAGTTTCAGGATCATGGTTAGGGTGCGTATATTGCCTAGGATGGATAGCTGGACAATAGTTGTTGTTCCCTGGTAGGTCTAGGTACTCATGACCACGTAATGTGCGATTTGCATGGTATCTCTACTCAGGCTGAGATAGACCTATTAGACTAGTGAGTGTCCTATAGTGTTTAATATATACATACATGGACTACTCTAGATACTGTTGAGTCTATCTAGGATGTATCTGCGTATCGGATTCCTGTTTAGATCGTAGTAGAATAGGACTTGCATGTGGGCCTGACCCACTCTTTTATTTTTCAAGTACTCATCAGTTCCAGGGTTAGAGCTTGGTCGTGCAGAGCGGATACAAACTTTTATTCCACCGACTACATAGGACTGCTTACTTATTAGCTTTGGATCTTATTTCAATTATTTTATTTTACAGTTGGATTTTTATTAGGGGTCCACTAGATGGATTCCTGAGTTGTTAAATAATTGGAGGTTTTGGAGTTTGGAATTTTATAACATTATTTTGAGGATTTTCATTAGAATTCTTCCAACCATTTATTATTTATTTCTTATTATTTCAATTGGTATTCTGTGTTCGATTTAAATATTAATTGTTTGATATTCCCTCGGGTTCGGGCTTGGGCTTGATCAACCCGCGTCTCGGATCCGAGGGGTGTCACAGTGGTGCCGATGGTGGCACAAACTGTGACGATGATGCTCTTGCCTGCCGAAAGGCTTTGAAAAGAGCCGCCTGAACGGCCAACTGCAACTGTTCCTCATTTATCTGAAAAGGTGGATCAACAGTCTCCCTCGTTTGTCCCCCTCTTGGTGGGACCAAATCATACAACAATATATCGTCTTTAACTTGCTCCTGATCCTTTTCTACGGGATTGGAACTAGAACTTTCCCTGGGATCCCTTCATGGTGGTATAACGCTATAAAACGAGAGAACGGATCAAAAACGATGACACTAAAATACACAAAAAGAGTGGATTCCTCACATAAAAACTCTATAGGAATGCTAAGACTTAAACACTTTCCATATTCCCATAACACCCAATCGATAATAAGCCTAATCATGCTAACCATAAATATCAACTTTAACAATTATCATGCAGTCACATAAATAGGTAAACAATTAAGCAAGTAAGCACGCTTCCCAAATAATTATACACCTTGCACCTAAACAAAGAAATATGCAAATCAATTTCCCCATACAATCCTAGGTAAGCCTCTACCCATCGTCCAAATGGTATTCGAACCATGGCTCTGATACCAAATTTGTAACCACCCAAATCCACTGGGTTCGGATCATTAAACGGGTCTTTACCCGACCCAAAATCATGCAAGGGTAATATGGTCCTTTCATGTTAAATTTAAAGTCCAACAAGGACAAGATAGTCATTTGCCACAACTCAATAATTTGAGACTCAAAGGACATAATGGTCATTTACTCGTATTACATGATAAATGAGATCAAGTCCAGGTAATATAGTCTTTTCTATGATTAAAATATTTTATTGTACTTATGGGACAAGAACCGATCGACGTATATACATTATACGTCAGCTGGTTTGGGTTATAAATAGTGGAAAACCCACTACCGAGATACCGGTCGACGTATGGGATATTCACGTCGACTGGTTTGAGACGTGAACAGTGAAAAGGTAGAAAAAAAAATCCAGATGTCGACTATGGGATTTTACGTTAACTGGCTCACGCAACTCGGTCGACGTATGGGATGTTACGTCGACTGGTTTGGGTCATCTTCACTCACTGTCCAAAGAAAATCCAGATACATCAACGTGGGTGACCAACCACCTACGCCACTACACTCACGTACATATCTAAATACATTTTAACATCTAATTACAATAACAACCACCACATTGTTAACATAAATTACCACACGTTACTTAAAAATGCACTAAAGAATTTTGTGTGATTAAAACTTAATTACATTTCCCCAATGGTCATATATAAAATGAACCTAAATACATCACAAGCTACAAAATGATACACTTTGGGTCAACACTGTACAAAATGGGGCCTAATACAAAAGGTAGCAAAAAATACATTCTTCTAATACAAACTAGGACTGTGGTGGATTGTCGCCCACCATTTCTTTTCCTGAACCTAAAAATGTTTTTTAAAAAAATGAGGTGAGCTAAACGCTCAGTAGGAAGTGTCTAAGACACACTTCTTGTGACCCCGTGAATCCACGTAAGGAATAGGTAAAAGAAAACGGGATCATTGCATAGAGGTACATGGCAATAACTACAACGACAAGTAAATAACAATTGTCACCCAAACACATACACACCAAATATTCTAATGAAGTGCAATGTCATGCAATGTCGCTCCCCGTATCTGAAACATTTCCGTTTCAACTTTCAAACCATTAGTGTAATCCGACCCAAGGCACCTCCAAGACATCATGAAAGGAGGATTGGCTAACCATCCACGACCACAAGGCACTTCCAAGGCGTCACATCCAACCTGGTTAGCTCAACCAAACTCCTCTCTAGACTACACTAACACCACGAACCACTAGGCGCCTCCTAGGCGTCCGAATTTTCGCAAACACTTTTAGAAAACCTTTCCCAAAACAATTATCACTTGTTTTAAAGTCATTTTTCCCCTTTTACTATCCCAATGAATGCATGGAATATTTCATACTTAAATTCATCAATTTAACCATAAAATTCTCACACATGCTATGTAAAGCAAATTTCTAAACTACGTAACTAAAATTCTCATTTAACATCAACTTTGCATAACAAACATATAAGACATGGATTTAACTTCATGTAAGCATGTTTCAACACTATAAACAACTAACAATTAGTCACATATAGTCCATACCTATCATTAAAGCAAATTTTACAAGAATTTATACTAATTGAACATGCTACACATCAATTCAAGTTATAAAATTCACAAAAGTAAAAGAAATCATGCATTAGAACACCCCTACCTCAATGGAGATGAAAACCCCCAAAACTCCAAATCAAAGCCCTAATTTTTAAAATTCCTAGGAGGGCCAAAAGTGTGAATTGCTCCTATTGGAATGAAGATCTCGACGAGCCCTCCGTCTTGCCGCAAACGGCACCCAAAAATTCTCAAAATTGAGAAAGTAATTAGAGATTGAAGATTGAGAACAAAACAAAAGAAAAAGAAAAAGAGAAGAAAAATGAGGGAGACAGTGAACTTACAGGGAGAGAGAAAATGAGACCAATTGTGGTCTCTTGGCCACCAAAATGGTGGTGGTGGGTCCCACCACTTTTAATTATCTTTTCCCTTTAATTTTCTACCACAATTCCATGTACATGTTTTTAATTTACTACAACCACACAATTAAGCATTTGAACAATTTACTTTGGTACATAATAATTATGCATGACATGCAAATGACCTGAGACACAACTCCCGTGACAACAATCCCGGTAGCGGTTCCCGTCTGGGACCGTCCGGCCCGAAAAATGGAAAGAAATGCCGAAATGGCAACCATTGTATTTCTAAGAGTCCTGAACTCAAAGAAATGTCCCAACCGACTCTCGAACACACCCGGCACACCCCACGATGTCCAGCACGCAAAATGAGAAAAAGTCGAAAATACCCTCGAAAATTAGAAAATTCCAGAAATTAAAAAATTACAAAAACTGAAAACATTACATTCCTTCAATGAGTTAGCAATACTTACCTTATCCTCAAAAATGATAATATACGTCTCAAGCTCAGTGATGACAGAATTACTTTCAAAAACTTCCCTCTTGCTATCAGCAATCTGGTTCCTTATATCTTCATTCTCTCCTTTTGCTTGGGTAAGCTCCTTTGCTAGCTTATTGATTATCTGTTTCACTTCCATGGTTTCTCTGACCATCTTTTTCAATCTTTCATCGTCCTTTTCAACCTCTTCAACCTGTTCATCATGAATTTCACTGTCTTCATTATCTGAAATGTCAGAGTCAGATAAAGTAACGACATAAAGACTTCTTTTAAGAAAAGCTACATAAGAAAAATCATTAGTAGCATCCTGAGGAGAATCATTATCACTTAAAGTAGAATTTTCAGACATGGAAACTTTCATTACTTTTTTTTTATTCCTATCCTTTTGTTCTTTCGTAGGATTAGGACAAACATTGGATACGTGACCTTTGCCACCACAATTTCAGCAAGTGAATTCAGTTTCTTTTGATTCTTCTACTTTCTTTTCATTAAACCTAAACTTTGACATCTTGTCAAAAATTTGAGGATTAGCCATGTTGCTATTCTTTCTCCAATATTGTCTTTGCAAATCTGATTGAATTGTCTTAACAAAAATGCAAGATCATCATCAAAGTTGTCATCCACAGAATTCTCAACATGTGTAGATTTTAAAGCAAGATTATTCTCCTTCTAATTTAAATCAAAATTCTACATCTCAAAAGTTTTCAATGAACCTATCATCTCATCAACTTTATAGGTAGTCAAATCCCAATGTTCAGTGATGGTTTCAACTCTAATCTGGAATCTTTTAGGTAAAGTCCTTAAGATTTTCTCACAGATTTTCTTATTACTAACTTTTTTACCTAAGTGATGCAGTTCAGAAATTATTTGAAGAAGACTAGAATAAAAATCAGAAAATGATTCATCTTCTTTCATCGCGATGTTCCCAAAGTTATGAGAAAGCATCTGAATTTTGGATAACTTCACTTTTAAAGTTCCTTCATGAGTAACTTGCAAAATATCCCAAACTTCTTTAGCAGTTTTACAATCAGAAATTCTAGCATATTCAGATGGAACAACAGAATTAATAATTGCATATAAAGCTTTGCCATTAGCATCATTACGCTCAGTTTCAACAGCAGTAAAAGCAAAAGCATCTTTTAACTCTTTGATTACGTTACCATCTACAGTTGTATCTACTGTAAGTGATGTATAACCAAATTCAACTATTGCCCAAGTTTTACCACCAGAATTTTGCAAATAGGCTCTCATCTTTGATTTCCAAAAATTGTAATTATCTCTTTCAAATAAATGACCACATTGATTAGAACCGCCTTCTTTCAACACATAAGACATGATTTTGAAAACAATTTTTGAAAAATAAAACAAAACTTTCCAACAAGGATCAACTCAATGTGTAGAGATTAGCTCTGATACCAATTTGTGAGTTGTACGCAACGGAAAATACTTAGAAAGTTTTCATTATTTTAAAACAGATCTGTGTCTTTATCAACTTTCTTTATTTTTGCAATTAATAAATCAATATCATGCAATATAAAATAAAACAAAGTAAAGTTAGAGATGATACCAGGATTTTAGCGAGGAAACCCCAATTGATAAAATACGTCAACTACTTGTATGGGAAAAACCTTGTGGACTGTGCAGTCCAAAGTAAACCGATCCATTATGCTTGAAATAAAGTACACTGAACTTTGACTCTGGCTCACACCCTATTGTTCTACCAAACACCAACTGCTGACAATCCTCTGGCTGTGCGACTCCCCGTCCAACAGTAACTTGACCTCAGGCTTATACTTGATCTTTGTAGAAGAGTAGTAGGTAGATCAGACAACACTCCTCGAATGCTCCAACCCTTTCAAAGTGTGATCGCTTTTACTTCTATTCTCCACTCGTCTAAATTCGATGTAGAAGTAGATCTGCTTTTGTCTGATCGATGTAAATGCAACTTTATGATCACAATTAGGATTCAAACAACACAACTCTAGCTGAACTCACTAAGTGTTTATGTGTATATGTTCTCGAAAGACAAATAAAAAATTCTCTAAGAATTTCTAAGACAAAAAATCTTCCTAAGGCTTTTTTAAGAATAACAAACTGATAATGCAAAAGCCGTAAATAAACCAATGTATATGACAATGTTTATATAGAGTATAGAATGACCTAATCCCTCTGAAAATATGGAAAATTTCATGCATAGGATTTGATACACTTCTAAACCAACTAGGAAACAAATTAGGAAAGGAAACTGAAAGTTGTACTGTGAACAGGACTTCTTGAACCAGTTCAGAGGGGCTGAACTGGTTCTAGATTGGCAGAAGGAATTTTGAAGCCAATCTTGAGCCTTGAACCGGTTCAGAGGGGCTGAACCAGTTTAAGTTGTCCAGAACTTGAATTTGGTTCTTTTCAACCTAAAAACATTCTACGGTAACTTCTGAAAAATGTGGAAAGTGTAGAATGTGTCCTAACCTATTTAGAATAATTCATAATGTGTTGTTCTTACCCTTTTATTCAATTGATCTTCAATCATGGTAAGTTTGAACAACTTTCCAATCCCATAGTCACTGTCGGTCTTGATAACTTGCAAGACAAGTAATTTTAATTACAACTCGACTTGGACTTGTTTTATTTACGATAATTGCCAATAATAAAATATTATCTCACAAAATCAAATATAATGATAGAATTTAGGAATTAAATCTTTTGCTTGAGAATATATATAAATATATATGTATATATATATATTTAAATCCTTTGCTTGAGGCTCAAATGTCTTTTTTTCAATGTGCCAGCGTCTATTCCTTTAAAAGCCCAAAGACCCCAGCCCTCTTCACTTTTAGGATCACAAACATCTTCTTAGTGCACTTTGGCCTTTGTGTATATATATGTCTCATATCCTGTTTAGACCATAACAAACCTCTGAAATTTTATCTCTATTTCCTTAAGCACACTTTTTTGGAGGATAAAAAATTGTTCCATTCTACTTATGTACTAAATCGAACCGATCTAATAAGATACTACCTTCATGTATGAATAAGAAATTTTGATGTAGTGATCCAATTTTGGCACAGAGTTTCTCCACAAATCCATTCATTATGCTAGCAGGATAGACTGAAGTCATTTATTCGAAGTGAATGGTCATAGATAAAGTCATTTTCATGCCACATTGTTAATCTTGTAGCTACATGATAGGAATAAGATGCAGTAACATGGCATGAAAAACATTCTGAAAAGTTCCCGGATCATTAAGAGTGAAGTAAAATTTGACAATCATGACTTTCATTTCTTTAAAATAGGAAAAGTGTGTGTATAGTGAACATGATGTAATATTTATGACATGTCTTTTATATATATATATATAATGTTAATTAAATAAAATATTTTGTAAAATTGGTGGAACCCACTTCTATCATTTACTACCACATGTGACAAAAGGTTATTTACAGACCCAAATTTTTTTTTTTCCAATCAGCGTTCTCCCTCTCTCGGCCAGTGTTCTCTCCCTCGCTGCTTTGGTTTTTTTCTTTTTCTTTTACAACTTCAACTCTTGATTACTTCCTCATCTTTTGGAAATTTCGGATGCCGTTTGTGGCAAATTGAAGCCTATGACGAGATCTTCAAATCCATACCAGCAATTTCAGCTTTTGGCCACTCTAGGAAGTCCAAAAATTAAGACCTATTTTGAGGGTTTGAGGTGAAAATTGGGGCTTTTGGCTTAGATTGAGGTAGGGGTCTCTAACCCACATTTTCTTGTTCCTTTGTGAGTTAATTTTATGTAATTGTTGTTAATTTATCTAATTGATGATAATTATCCTAGAATGATTGTGTTGTAATGTATGAAGTTCATGATTCTATATATATACATGTTGATTTGTGTTAAAAGCATGCTTACATGTTGATTTTCCATGTTTATCGTGTTGTGAATTGTGCTAGAAATGATGTATGTAACTATATATGTTTTCTTTGAAAATTTTGGCAAAGGATAATTAATTATGTTACTTGAAATTATCTTGTTTTCATAGTAGTGAAGGCATGAGACATACATGCATGTAATTGGGTATGAAGGACGGGAAATGTTTTGAAAATGAATAAAAATGGGATTTGGGAAACCTTTTTGAGAAAAGGATTTTTGTGAAAACCCGGACACCAAGGGGGTACCGAGGGTCCGTGGCGTTAATGTAGCCTAGAGAGAACTAGGGAGATCGCCCTAGCGTGGTTGAGCCAACTGGGCCCCAAATGACGCCGTGGGGTTACCAAGGGTCAAGGACAGTGGCTAATTCTTCTCTCATATCGCCAAGGGGGTACCGAGGGACGGGTTACGTTAACGGTTTAAAAAGTGGAGTTTTTTTTTTTGAAGTGAAATTTGTTAATGGGGAGTGACATGCATAGCATTGCATTCATGGTATGGAAATTTGTTAGTCTTGAACTCGAGAAAGTTATGTCATGTTTTCCTCGGTTTAGAATGATCCCTATTCTTTATCCCTATTCATTATTTGGATTCACGGGGCCACAAGAGGTGTGTCTTAGACACCACCTACTGAGCAATTTTGCTCACCCCTTATATTTAACATTTTTTTTAGGAAACGGGAAAGAAATGGCGGATGACGTTCCACCACAAGCCTAAATTGGATTAGAAGATCGTTTTGCTATTTTTGTATTTAAGTCCTATATTTTTTCGTAAAATCTTAGTTTGTTATATTTGGTATAGAGATTTGTGAACTCTTGTTATTGTAATTATATTTATGGGCTGTAATTTTATTATAAGTTGTCTAAACATTGTAAAACATGGACTTTAGATCTTAACCATGTATTGTTGGGACTGTAATCATGATATTTGGAGTAAATGGTATGTGGATGTTCCACCATGAGATGAACTATGTCGAGGCATGATGAATGGATGAAAGGGATGCTGGAATGTATTATTTGCATTATGTTGGGTCAGGTTAGATAAATTTTGAAGGTCCAAGAGAAAGACCTTTGTATTTTTATGCATTAAGCAGGTTATCGTAGGACCCTTTTTAGCGGAGGTCATGCCGAATTTTTTTTATAAATGGTATCAGTTTAGGGTTATTACAAATTTGGTATCAGAGCCTTGGTTCGAAAACCATTAAGACACGGGTAGAGGCCTACCTAGGGTTGTCTGGGAAGTTATTTGCATTGTTATTTCCTTATTTGCAAAAGTGTTTTGCTATGTGAAAAAACATGATTAACTATTTACTTGCTTATGTGCTTATATGCTTATATTAATGTGTTCATTACATAGTATTGCTTGCTAAGTGTTAGTATAGCATCTTTTTATGTTTAGTTGTTCACAGTTAGACCTTAGTGTTATCGTTATTGAACTGTTTTCTTTGTTTTATAGAACAATGTCACGGCGTGAGGAACCAGGGAAGTTAGCCCTAGGCCAACAAGGGGTGATGTTGGCGAGAGCTCTAGCTCCAATCCGGCGGAGCTAGTTGATGAGGACACACTTCTTAGGGATTTGATTACCCCAAGAGTTGTTCCTACAAGGAGGGATAATGTGGAAGCACCTGTTAAAGAGGGTGAAAGTTCGGCAAAACTTGCATTGAACCGTTTGTTACAGAGAGCCTTGAGGGCTACAATTGCTACACATCCACAGCCGATACCGCAGCCAGTACCACAACCGGTAGTTTAGGTAGAGGAGACGCTAGCACAGAAACGTCTTAAGATTATTAAAGGGTTTTCTCAGTTAATGCCAGCGATGTTCGAAGGTGGTGCAGATCCAATGGAAGCGGATGACTATATGGATCAAGTTGAAACTCAATTAACTTCTATAGATGTGATGGATGATCACTTAAAAATCATCCTAGCCACTTACAAGTTTTTAAAAGATGCCAAGTTTTGGTGGAAATCGATCATAAATCAGTATAAGATTGAAGAGATGAGTTGGGATAGGTTCAAGGAGCTGTTCTATGAGAAGTATTTTCCTGCTCCCAAGAGGTGGGAGTTAACGGATCAATTTATTGGCCTTATCTAAGGCAATATGTCAGTGACGAGGTACGAGAACAAGTTCACCTCACTTTCTCGCTTTGCTCCAGAGGTGGTGAGTAATGAAGTTGATAAGGTTTGGAAGTTTATCTCCGGACTTAACTACAAGATGAGGCCATTATTAACAGCACAGGGCATCAAGGTTTATTCTAAGGCAGTGGAAAGAGCATTGATGCTAAAGACGGAGGCCAAAGATAAAGATGCAAGAAGGGAACAGTGGAAGCAAAAGACAAATGCAAGGTCATTTTCAGAGGGACCTTCAGGGAAGAGGAATAGAGGTGGTTCATCTCAGTTTCTGGGCCAGCAATCTGCACGATCCACTCTTACTACTCCTAATACCAGCTGGGTCAAATAAGAGTGCAGTTATTTGTTATTAGTATCAGTAGCCTGGACATTACAAGTCCAGATGTCCTACGAACTTAATCACAGTTTCTGCGCCATCGAGAGCTTGTTATGGGTGTGGCCAGCAGGGCCATCTGATTCAGGATTGTCCTACTCGGGGAGCAGGCACCGGTAGTGGCAGAGGGTCACAGGCCGTCACAGTCGGCTACAGTTCAGTCAGGTTTTAGACCACCACCATCACAGCCTGCCATGTCCTTTCAGGGTTCACGGCCAGTTAGGAGGGATACTCCTACTATGTTAGTGCAGCAGTTAGGTGTTCAGGTTGGCAGTTCTCAGGCATAAGCACCACAGGGACGTATCTTTGCACTTGCTCAAGCCGATGCATCTTCTGGTCTATCAGTTCTCCGAGGTATATTTCCAGTGTTTAGTTCTTAGGCCCGTGTTTTGTTTAACTCTGGTGCATCTCATTCCTTCATTTCATCATCATTTGCACTTGCATCGGGGTTAGAGGTCAATTTCATGGATCAGGCGTTGTGTGTTGATACGCCAGTTGGGGTTTCAGTGTCTTTGAGCCGAGTTGTGCGGGATTGTTCCATTGTGATAGCCGAGTGGACTTTTTTGTTTGACCTTATCCTCCTGGAGATGACTAACTTTGATGTCATTCTCGAGATGGATTAATTAACTTCCTTTTTGTGCCACGATCGACAATTTTAGAGGTAGAGTCACAGTTTGCACTCCTGAGGAAGACTGTTTCTTTTTCATGGGAGATCAGAGTGATTCCCATACTTCATCATTTTATGGAGTTCGTGGACGAAGTCGTGGTGATTACTTCTTGGCTAGTCTTCTAGCTGAAGAAGATGATGTAGTGGAAGAAGATTATCCTGTAGTTGTTCGTGATTTTCTGGATGTGTTTCCGGAGGTTTTAACAGAGTTTCCTCCACAACGAGAAGTGGAGTTCACTATTGATTTGATGTCCGGTACCGCATCGATTTCTATGGCACCATATCGTATGGCACCGATGGAGTTGAAAGAATTGAAAAGACAGCTTGATGATTTGAGGATGAAAGGTTTCATCTGACCGAGTGTGTCACCGTGGGGCACACCGGTCTTGTTTGTAAAGAAAAAAAATGGTTCTTTGAGGTTGTGCATTGATTACTGGAAGTTGAATCATGCCACCATCAAGAACAAGTATCCTTTGCCAAGGATAGATGATTTATTTGATCAGTTAAGGGGAGCCAGTTGTTTCTCGAAGATTAACTTGAGGTCAAAAAACTATCAGTTACGAGTTAGGGATGAGGATATCTCGAAGACAGCGTTCTGTACACGGTATGGACATTATGAGTTCCTTGTTATGCCTTTCGGCTTAACGAATACGCCAGCAGCATTCATGGACTTGATGAACCGCGTCTTTCACGATTACTTGGACCAGTTTGTGGTAGTTTTCGTGGATGACATTCTTGTGTACTCATGGACTCGGGAGGAGCACGAGGTCCATTTGAGTATTGTTTTACAGATTTTGTGGGAGCACGGATTGTATGCCAAATATGAGAAATGTGAGTTTTGGCTATAGGAGGTGAAGTTTTTGGGGCATGTTGTTTCAGAAGGTGGAGTGTTAGTGGATCCATCAAAGGTTGAGTAGTTTTGAATTGGGAGCAACCCAAGAATGTTTTTGAGATCCGAAGTTTCCTTGGCCTGGCGGGTTACTATTAGAGATTTGTGAAAAATTTCTCCTGTTTAGCAGCGCCTATGACCCGTTTGACCCGGAAAGGGATCAAGTTTACGTGGAATGAAGCATGTGGGTCATCTTTTCAAGAGTTGAAAACAAGGTTAACTACGTCTCCAGTGTTGGTGATAACTGAGCGTGGCTTGGGTTATGTGATTTATTATGACGCTTCATGTGATGGTTTAGGATATGTGCTGATGCAGGATGGTAGAAATGGCTTATGGGTCTCGACAGTTGAAGACTCATGAGTACAACTACCCTACTCATGATATAGAATTAGTAGCAGTCATATTTGCTTTGAAGTGTTGGAGACATTACTTGTATGGTGAAATATTCGAGGTGTACTCGGATCATAAAAGTCTCAAGTACCCTTTTTCCCAAAAGGACTTGAACAACAAACAGAGGCGATGGGTTGAATTCTTGGAAGATTACAATTTTGACTTGCAGTATCATCCGGGCAAGGTAAATATGGTAGCAAATGCCTTAAGCCTGAAATCTCGTGGAACTTTGGCTAGTTTGGCCATTCGGAAATAGAAGATGCTTAAGGATTTGGCAAAGATAGGTTTGTATTATTTTGACGACGATATTGACAGTAAGCCAACATTCTTGTTTAGTCTTGTGGCTCAGCCTACTCTTGTTGTACGAATGATTAAGTCACAGAGACAGGACCTGGATTTAAATGCCATTCACGCTTTGATCTCTAGTGGTGAGACAGTGAAGGATTGGACCTTGCATGCAGATAGGGGTCTACGGTTCAAAGATTTGTTGGTGGTTTCCACAGTTTGTTATGAGGACATCTTACGGGAGTTACACACTTCCTGCTTTGCAGTTCATCTAGGTGGTACTAAAATGTATCACAATTTGAGGCGCCAGTATTGGTGGAACGAGATGAAGAAAGATGTTGCACAGTTTGTGACTAAGTGCCTTACCTGTCAACATGTGAAGGCTGAGCATCAGAAACCGGCTGGTTTATTGCAACCATTACCTGTAGCGCAGTGGAAATGGGAACATATTGCTATGGATTTTGTGACAGGTCTTCCAAGGTCACGGAGGGGCAATGAAGCTGTATGGGTCATCGTTGACAGATTGACCAAGATGGCTCACTTTTTGCCTATTAAGGCAACTGATGATGCAGAGAAGCTTGGTGTACTTTATGTGAAAGAGATTGTAAGGTTGCATGGAGTTCCAGTAACCATTATCTCAGATAGGGATGCCAAGTTCACTTCGAAGTTCTGGGAAGGACTTCAAGCAGCGTTCGGTTCAGTGTTGCATCTTAGTACGACATTCCATCCACAGACAGACGGCCAGTCGAAGTGTACTATCTAGATCTTTGAGGATATGCTTCGGGCATGTGTGCTTGACTTGGGTGGTAGTTGGGAAGATCATCTACCACTTATTGAGTTTACCTACAACAACAGTTATCAGGCGAGCATTGAGATGGCTCCATTTAAGGCGTTGTACGGCAGTGTCACGACCCGACAATTCCAATAAAATCCTCAATTTATACAAGTCCGAATACATCAAAATACACCCAGGATCACAAAAAAAATGCCTTCTTTTATACAAAGTCAATTTCCTCAAATATACAAAAAAAAAAAAAATCTCCAAATAAAACTTGTAACCCCAACTCTTCATCCTAAGCCCGTCTCTAGCAATCCCCGTTCATCATCGGTACCTGAAACTGGAGGGTGGTGAGACAAAAGTCCGAGTAGGAAAAACTATAACAAGAATTTCATGGAGGTTTAACAAAAACAGCTTCACAAAATAAACACAAGTGAGTATAAACAAAATACATATGCATTTCATGAAAACATTTAATAAAAATATTGAAGCAAAACCTCCCCATGCCATTCAAGGTATAGAGAACCCTACACTGAAAAAGATTAATTCCCCACTAGATCATCAAAGCTCCAAGCTCCAAGACCTCCTCTGTAGACTCTCGGCTTACTCACTGTCATCTCTCTCAACTCACTATGTTTCTCTAATTTTTCTCTTCTCTGCCTCGTCTTTTCTTACTTAGCAAATATGCACACAACATACACAATTAAATAGGCCAATCCACCGACTCAATCCCACTTTCAGCTCACCAAACCCACATGCAAAAATCAAGCCCAAGTCAAAAAGTGGTCTGCCAAATCTTATCATTACTTTTCAATACAAATTCTTCACTTCATCAGAACCCACGTGAAGGAATCAGAACCAAACAAATGCTTCAACAGACAATATATATTTAGAAGGTAATAAAACCAAACAAAGCACTTCAAAGTTTGTGGGACCCACGCCAACATCAACACCATTTCCAATTTCAATCTTTTTTCAGTTCCCTTAGCCAACCTGACCATAAGCTCACCCATTACTTTCGGCTGGTAGCATCACCCCTCCATCATCACATGCATTATATATGTATATATATATATATATCATGCATTAAATATATATATATATATATATAATATATATACATAAATATGTGATAAAAATCAAAACCCATTACACCTTTTCCTGTGGGGCCTGCAAAAGTCATAATCACCATTTCAATTTTTCTTCTTTCTTTCTCCACTGTCGGCTGCCCCTTCCTTCCACAAACAAGATGTAATATAGATATATATACATAAATATATAATATGCAATAAAAACCAATTCACACTCCTCTTTCTTATCTCACAGACTGACATCACAAAATTCAATCATTAAACATTTCTCTCTCTCTCTCTCCACTACAGCTGGTTCACACAACACACCAATTCACTATCAAAAATTACATACAAATAATATGTAATAAAAACCAATTCAACCCATCAATTCTTTTCCTGCCTTTCCCATTTTCGTCCAGCACACTCACCTCTATCAGATGCTACATACAAAAATATATATATAGCAAATCCACTAAACTGAGTCTCCAATTTAAAATAAGATCACTAAAAATCATAAAATAAATTAAATTAAAATCCTAAAATTCGGGTCATCACAGGCAAACCTTGTAGGTCTCCAGTTTGTTGGACTGAGGTGGGCGAGACAGCCGCCTTAGGACCCGACATAATACTCGAGACTACTGAAAAGATTAAGCTGATCAGACAGAGGTTACTTACAGCTCAGAGCCGATAGAAGAGTTATGCAAATAAGCGGAGACAGCTATTATCCTTTAAGGTGGGAGACCACGTTTTTCTTTAGGTTTCTCCACGGAAAGGGTTGTTGAGGTTCGAGAAGAGTGGCAAGTTATCGCCACGATTCATTGGACATTTTGAGATCTTGGACCGGGTAGGAGAAGTTGCCTACAGACTTGTTTTGCCACCACAGATGGACAAAGTTCACAATGTCTTTCATGTATCGATGCTACAGAAGTACGAGCCAAATCCATCTCACATTTTGAGTTGGGTTGATATGGACATTGATGAGGATGTTTCCTAGGAGGAGGGACCAGTTCAGATCCTTGACACACAGCAGAAGGTGTTGAGGAACAAGATGATAACATTGGTGAAAGTTCTTTAAAAACACCACGGAGTCGAGGAGGCTACTTGGGAGTTTGAATAGGAGGTTCGCTCCAAGTATCCAGAATTGTTTTCTCCTTCAGGTATGGCTTGATTTCGAGGACGAAATCTTTTAAAGTTGGGGAGAATGTAATATTTATGACATGTCTTATATATATATATATATATATAATGTTAATTAAATAAAACATTTTGTAAAATTGGTGGGACCCATTTCTATCATTTACTACCATATGTGACAAAGGGTTATTTACAGACCTATCTTTTTTTTTCCAATCAGCATTCTCTCTCTCTCAGCCAGTGTTCTCTCCCTCGCTGCTTTGGTTTTTTTCTTTTTCTTTTACAACTTCAACTCTTGATTACTTCCTCATCTTTTGGAAATTTTGGATGCCGTTTGCGGCAAATTAAAGCCTATGACGAGATCTTCAAATCCATACCAGCAATTTCAGCTTTTGGCCACTCTAGGAAGTCCGAAAATTGAGACCCATTTTGAGGGTTTGAGGTGAAAATTGGGGTTTTTGGCTTAAATTGAGGTAGGGGTCTCTAACCCACATTTTCTTATTCCTTTGTGAGTTAATTTCATGTAATTGTTGTTAATTTATCTAATTCATGATAATTATCCTAGAATGATTATGTTGTAATGTATAAAGTTCATGATTCTATATAAATATATGATGATTTATGTTAAAAGCATGCTTACATGTTGATTTTCTATGTTTATCGTGTTGTGAATCGTGCTAGAAATGATGTATGTAACTATATATGTTTTCTTTGAAAATTTTGGCAGAATGATTAATTATGTTACTTGAAATTATCTTATTTCCATAGTAATGAAGGCATGAGACATACATGCATGTCATTGGGTATGAAGGACGGAAATGTTTTGAAAATGAATAAAAAAGGGATTTGGGAAACCTTTTTGAGAAAAGGATTTTTGTGAAAACCCGGACGCCAAGGGGGTACCGAGGGTCCGTGGCGTTAGTGTAGCCTAGAGGGAATTAGGAAGATCGCCCTAGCGTAGTTGAGCCAACTGGGCCCCAAATGACGCCGCGGGGTTACCAAGGGTCAGGGACAATGGCCAATCCTTCTCTCGTGTCGCCAACGGGGTATCAAGGGACGAGTTACGTTAACGGTTTGAAAAGTGAAGTTTTTTTTTTAAAGTGTAATTTGAAAATGGGGAGTAACATGCATAGCATTGCATTCATGTCATAGAAATTTGTTAGTCTTGAACTCAAGAAATTTATTTCGTGTTTTCCTTGGTTTAGAATGATCCCTATTCTTTATCCCTATTCATTATTTGGATTCACGGAGCCATAAGAGGTGTGTCTTAAGCACCACCTACTGAGCAATTTTGCTCACCCCTTATATTTAACATTTTTTTCAGGAAACGGGAAAGAAGTGGTGGATGACGTTCCACCATAGGCCTAAATTGGATTAGAAGATAGTTTTGCTATTTTTGTATTTAAGTCACATATTTTTTTGTAAAATCTTAGTTTGTTATATTGGGTATAGAGATTTGTGAACTCTTGTTATTGTAATTATATTTATGGGCTGTAATTTTATTATAAATTGTCTAAACGTTGTAAGACATGGACTTTAGATCTTAACCATGTATTGTTGGGATTGTAATCACGATATTTGGATTAAATGGTATCTGGATGTTCTACCATGAGATGAACTATGTCGAGGCATGATGAATGGATGAAAGGGATGCTAGAATGTATTATTTGCATTGTGTTGGGAAAGGTTAGATAAATTTTGAAGGTCCAAGAGAGAGACCTTTGTATTTTTATGCATTAAGCAGGTTATCGTAGGACCTTTTTTAGTGGAGGTCATGCCGAATTTTTTTTATAAATGGTATCAGTTTAAGGTCGTTACACATGGCATGTAACAAAATCAACTGAGCCCTCTTTTATATGTTACTGCATGGACTTGTTAAAGTTTTCACTGGAACTTTAGGTGCAAGACATCAGAGTATCCCATCTAAGCCACTTCTATGTAATCACTAAAATACATTAATCTTGAGAAGTTTGCTCAATTCAACTAAAAGGGTATAGAAAACAAGTAAATTAAATTAATTATTCAAATTCAAGAGTACAATCCAATAAACCTGACAAATCCTAGCCAATGCAAATATAACATTGCAAATATCGAATTCAAAATCCAATAGCATAACCATAGGAGGAATGCAAACTTCAGCAGTCACTTCTATATCCTTAGTTTCTAGCTAGTTTACGTGCAGACCATACGGCTGGCATTGGAGATGGCATGGGACCATAACTACTTTCAACGGGCTCAGAGGCATAATTTCCGAAAGGCTCTGGTGCTGGAGCTACAGATTGAGGTAGCACAGTAATGGCAAGCTTCTGGTTGCCAACCTGACAATGCTGGCCAACACCACATATGTACCATTTTCTCCCGGGAGTGGCTAGGGTGATCACATCATTTCCGGTGGTCAGAGCCTCACTGGGAGGCGGCTTCGTGCACTCTTGGAAGGCAGTTCCATTTACTTTGAAGACGTTGTGGTCTCCCACAAGATAATTGAAAACTGCAATACAGAGTTGATTCATTCATGTAGAATTAATTTTCAAATTATTCTTTTGAAGATAAGAGTGAACAAGGTAACTAGTCTCATATCTAAAATTTAAGGTATGATAGAAGCACATAATTGAATTGCAGTTTTTTAAAAGATCATGAAACTTTTGTTTTAGCATTGTACAATGGAACATCAAAATATGATGCAAAGTTCAATATGATGCAAAGTTCAAAATTAAGAGAAGTACGTAGTAGAGCTAAAGTACCTAGTTTGTCTCCAACCACGAACTCCTTTCCCTGAGCCCAGGATTGGTAATCGAAGTATATGGTCCAGCCGCTATCATCCCCAACAATGAATTCCTTTGCAGAAACTGAAATGGAGAGTGCAAGGATGGCAATGATGATGAACTGGGTAGAGGCCATTGTAACTTTTATGCAGTTATAGGCTCTAATTCTATCACTTGCTTTTCTTCAAGTGGCTTCTCAGAAGTGATTGCCATAAGGAGATAGAATGGCACCTACTTATAGATATCTAATCAGAACAAGAATGCATATGGACCGGCATGGCAGGCCCCAATTCATCCCAAAATTCTATGATTTAACATTTTAAAAAAAAACATGTCACACTCAAAGAACTGCAGCAACAAATTTTATTAGATCCTGAACGATTTTGAGTTAATTCTTTGAATATATACATTTTTGTATGTGAATGTTTGTCTGTACGTAAATTTAGGCGTAGAGTTTGAAGTTATAGTTCAATTTATAGAGTTTTTTTAAGTCTTTAACATTAGGCAATCTACCGGCTAAATGTTGTGAGCCAAGTTAAATTATGCAACAATTGGCTCCGGACGTATTTTTTTTATTTTTTAATGTTTGGTTGTCTCAAAATATTTACGAATGAAAAAAAATATTAAAATTTAACAAAGATAACTTATTTATCAATTTTCGGCAAGTTATTTTACATGCCCGCCCAATAGACTCGATCTCAACCTCGATGTAAACATTTACCTAACACCAACAAAGTAAAAATAATAGAATATTTTACCTGAAAAAAAAAAATATTTTTTAAAAAAAATATTTTACGTCAAAACAAACAGAACCTTAATGTTTATAATATTATTACTATGACTGTCGATTTAACTATAAAAATTAGAAAATCTGTCTTTGACTTGGTCTTTTACAACCATTGAAATTATAACCGGCAGTGAATGCGAGTTGTTCACGTTGGAGTGATATACAAGTGGAGGGTATTCACATTCAAAGAATGATGCAGTTGAAACAAGATTTCCAACCCTATGCAATTTTAGTGATATATATATAAACATATGTCCATAAAACAAGTAAAATACTGAAAAAGAACTCCGTGGGTGTCCAGACTCCAGAGAGGCCATCAGTCTTCAGAACTTCATAAATTAACCTGATTATAAGAGTGAGCACAATGGTTTTCCCACCCACGTTAACAAATTTACAATGCGTTTGGGTTTTGAGTTCAATAAATGATGGAGTAGATTATAAGAGAAGCTGAACAAGTTGTCATAAAAACAATATATATATATATATATATTATTACTGTTTTGTTACTATTTTTTAATATTCAAAATATTCATAAATTGTATCTAATTTATCATTATTGCGTAAGTGGCTTAGGACACCATGCACCTTTGGTAATTTTATTCCACATGTAACCTAATTATAATTAATTGATTAAGCTTCCTTAACAATTCACTTTTAGAAAAAAAAAAAAAAAAAAAAAAAAAAAAAAAAAAAAAAAAAAAAAATTCCAATTTAGTCATCTCAATTGTTAAGTGATTTTCAACTTATTTATTTGTCATATTTTGATTTTACTAATTACAATAAGTAAAACCTGACTTGGGAAACAATTCCAAAGTTGGTTAATCTACTCAAGGATCCTCAAGTAAATTAATGAGCTTCACTCAACTATAGTAGTACTATAATACCATGCTGCGTTCTGGTCAAACTAGTCAACTAGTTGTCAAAATCAACACTTACATAAATGACCCGACCCATAGGTGGATCCAATGGATTGGGCTCCATGTGTGTTGTCTTCAATGTCCAACAGCCCTAATTTTATGTAATATAAGACGCTTTAAGTCGGAGCAGGGAGGCCTCTCTGCAGCCTTTTTATCTCCCAAATCCTTGAAAACTCTCTCTCTCACAGTATCAGGTATGGTCCCAGAGTCAGACAACTTCGAAGCATTGATATTTAGAATATATATATATATATATATATAGGTGCGAATCCTTCTGTGGTAAGCAGATCATGAAGTTGTTATGGACAAAAATAAAAATAATAATAAAAGCGGCATTTAAACATTACGGAGTACTATTTAGTGAAAACTGTGTAGTGTTGACAGTTGTTACCTGGAGGCACAACAATAACTTTCAAACTTTGTAGCATATATATAGTATAATATAATATACTATGATCAAAATATATTTAATATTCCTTTGCACAACCGGATTATTTCATCCAAGGAAAACCTTTTTTTTTTTTTCTACAATTTATTAATAAAACCAGATTTATTTCGTATAGAAAATAACTTTGATTTTGTGATGATTTTTTAAGGCTCACATCCTGTTAATTACCTCAATATCACTCCTTATTTTCATTTCTTTGGTTTTTTCTTGACCAACTCTTAAGTAGAATTTTCTCCCCATAGTATATAAGTTTTACTTTTGTTGAGAAAAAAAAAAATTTATATATGTATATATATATATTTAAATCTTTGCTTGAGGCTCAAATGTCTCTCATCAATGTGCCAGCGTCAATTCCTTTAAAACCCCCAAGCCCCTTCACTCTTAGGATCGCAAATATCTTCGGAGTTGCTCTGCACAAACAACCCGATTTGATATCTAACGATGTTCAAAGAATAATCAAGCAATCACAAAGGGAAAAAAAAAAAAAATCACACACAAGAACACAAGATATACATGGTTCACCCAAATCTTAGGACTATGTCCATGGAGCACACCGAACAAATTCACTAAGAAAAAAATGAAGAATTACAATGAAGAATTTTCTCTCAATCTCTCTTAATTGCTCTCTCTTGTATTAGTACAAATTAATCAATCACACAAGACGTATGATGATTTCTGTTTCTTCTTCTCTCTATTTTTTACCAGACCCTAAGATCTGATTAGAGTTGATATATATATACCCCCAATAATTTGTCCTACAAGAAATTGCCTTTAGTAGACCCTAAAACTCAACATCCTTGAAGTTTCTATATAATTAAATCACTCCACAATCCTAGTGCACTTTGTTCTTTGTGTATATATATGTCTCATATCCTCTTTAGACCACAACAAAGCTCTAAAATTCTCTCTATTTTCTTAAGCACACTTTTTGGGAGGATAAAAAACTGCTCCATTCTATTTATGTACTGAATCGAACCGATCTAATAAGATACTACCTTCGTGTATGAGAGAGAAATTTTGGTGTAGTATCCATTTTTGGCACTAAGTTTCTCTGCAAATTCGTTCCATATGCTATAGGTCACCCATTCGAAGTGAATTGGCATAGATGAAGTCATTTTCATGCCACATTGTTAATCTTGTATCTACATGATAAGAATACGATGCAGTAACACCGCGTGACCAACATTCTGAACAGTCCCGGATCATTAAGGGTGAAGTAAAATTTGACAATCATGACTTCCATTTCTTTAAAATTGGAAAGTGTGTGTATAGTGAACATGACATGTAACAAAATCAACTGAGCCCTCTTTTATATGTTGCTGTTTGGACTAGTTAAAGTTTTCACTAGAACTTTAGGTGCAAGACATCAGAGTATCCCATCTAAGCCACGTCTATGTAATTAGTGAAATACATTATTCTTGAGAAGTTTGCTCAATTCAACAGAAAGAGTATAGAAAACAAGTAAATTAAATTAATTATTCAAATTCAAAAGTACAATCCAATAAACGTGGCAAATCCTAGCCAAAGCAAATATAACATTGCACATATCGAATTCAAAATCCAATAGCATAACCATAGGAGGAATGCAACCTTCAGCAGTCACTTATATATCCTTAGTTTCTAGCTTGTTTACGTGCAGACCATACGGCTGGCATTGGGGATGGCACGGGACCATAAGTACTTTCAGCGGGCTCAGAGCCATAATTTCCGAAAGGCTCAGGTGCTGGAGCAACAGATTGAGGTAGCACAGTAATGGCAAGCTTCTGGTTGCCAACCTGACAATGCTGGCCAACACCACAAATGTACCATTTTCTCCCGGGAGTGGCTAGGGTGATCACATCATTTCCGGTGGTCAGAGCCTCACTGGGAGGCGGCTTCGTGCACTCTTGGAAAGCAGTTCCATTGACTTTGAAGACGTTGTGGTCTCCCACAGGATAATTGAAAACTGCAATACAGAGTTGATTCAGTCAAGTAGTATTAATTTTCAAATTATTCTTTTGAAGATAAGAGTGAACTAGGTAACTAGTCTCATATCTAAAATTTAAGGTATGATAGAAGCACAGAATTGAATTGCAGTTTTTTCAAAGATCATGATAATTTTGTTTTAGCATTGTACAACGGAACATCAAAATATGATGCAAAGTTCAAAATTAAGAGTAGTAGTCCTAAAGTACCTAGTTTGTCTCCGACCACGAACTCCTTTCCCTGAGCCCAGGATTGGTAATCAAAGTATATGGTCCAGCCGCTATCATCCCCAACAATGAATTCCTTTGCAGAAACTGAAATGGAGAGTGCAAGGATGGCAATGATGATGAACTGGGTAGAGGCCATTGTAACTTTTTGTGCAGTTACAGGCTCGAATTCTATCACTTGTTTTTCTTCAAGTGGCTTCTCAGAAGTGATTGCCATAAGGAGATAGAATGGGGCCTATTTATAGATTTCTAATCCGAACAAGAATGCATATGGACCGGCATGGCAGGCCCCAATTCATCCCAAAGTTCTATGATACAACATTTAAAAAAAAAAAAAAAAAAACATGTCACACTCAAAAAACTGCAGCAACAAATTTTACTAGATCCTGAATGATTCTGAGTTAAATCTTCGAATATATACATTTTTATATATGTGCATGTTTGTCTGTATGCAAATTTAGGCGTAGAGTTTGAAGTTATAGTTCAATTTATAGAGTTTTTTAAGTCTTTTAACATTAGGGAATCCACAGGCTAAATGCTGTCAGCCAAGTTAAATTATGCAGCAGTTAATGTTTATAATATTACTACTAAGACTGGGTCAATTTAACTATAAAAATTAGAAAATCTGTCTTTGACTTGGTCTTTTACAACCATTGAAATTATAACTGGCAGTGAATGCGAGTTGTTAATGTTGGACTGATATAGAAGTGGTGGTACTCACATTCAAAGAATGAAGCAGTTGAACCAAGATTTACACTGGGATTACGAAAACTCCTGCAACCCTATGCAATTATTTACTTTAGGAAGTGATATATATTGTTAGAAATTTGTCTAAAATTCAATTATGACATGGCAAAAATTTATTGGCCACAGAAGTGTGATGGTGAAGTTTTCAAATTAGCTTCCAAAGGAAGCTTTGAAATTCTTGGGCAACAAAAATTATTCTTGGGCAGCAAGTGCTATTTGGCTTCCAAAGGAAGTTTTGTAATATACTTGGACACCAAGTATATTTTTTGCTATAAATAGCCTTGCACTCATTCGATGAAAAGCATCCGAGTAAGAGAGAGAGAGACAATATTCGGGTCAAGAGAGTATATTGATTTTGTGTGTGTGAGAAAATCGTTTTGTGTGTGCAATCTTCAAGTGACACTTGAAGCTTGTATTTGGGTGGGTTTTTCTCTTTGTGTAAACCATATCCTGTTTGGGGTTTTTCTTAAGAGTGTTGTGTGAGTCTTCTTTTGTTGCTGAATGAGTAGTGTGAGAAAAGAGATTATTATGGGGAAGAACCAAAATGTTATTCAGTTTGTAATCTTCTTCTTTATAGTGATACAAATCATCATCGTCCGTGAACGTAACCCTATTTGTGGGGGTGATTTTTCTTGTAATTAATTTTCTCTTTGTTCTCATAAACTCCTATTCAGTCCCTATTTCATAACAAACTGGTATCAAAGCTCGGGTTCGTGTCGTACGGTACTGTACACAGATACGGTACTTTTCACTGAAAAATATTTTGGGAAGTTTTTTGAGATGTCGACCAGATCGATACGAGATTGAGAAATTTGATGGCAAGATTAGTTTTAATCTTTGGCGCATTAAGATGTAGGCCGTGCTGGTTTTGGCAAATGAAGGATTAGAAAGAGGAGTTACGATCCTAGTTCTCAAAAAGGTTGTGAGGGGACTACACAACGTGGTGGGAGAATGAAATCCATTTTCAGATGGCAACCGAAATTGCAACAGTCCTTATAGGGAGGCAAACCCATGAGGACAGGTGTGATATTAACTAGTAATAATCTTGGTGGCAATGAGATAGTCCATTCGCGTGCTATTAAGATGTGTGAGAGGTAAGTAGTTGGTCACAATAGAGATGCGAGGAAAAGTCAAGGACGTTCTATTCTCCACAATGGTGAGAAGATGACTTTTCATTACCAACCGATGGTTAGTGGGCAGTTGGAGAAGATTGTTGAAGGAGATGTCAAACTTAGATTTTCTGAGGGTAAGCACTTAAAGTTTGACAGAAATACTGGAGGTATGCTTATGACTGCGCAAGACATGCATGGGTTAAAGAATGAAAGCCCGAGGGTTAAGTTTGAGGATGACTCAAACTTAACTAAAATTCTTTATTAATTTGTTTTGTGTTAGAGATGATAATGGCATTATTTTTATAACTCACATTGAATTGAAGAAAGACACTTATGATGTTGTCTTATCATATGTGCTAAGGTGGAGAAATTTTGCCAAAGATAGAGTTTTGTTGAAAATTGTGGCTTATTTGAAATTTTTGCCAAGGTGGAGAATTTTAGTCAAGGTGGAGATTTGATAAAAATTTGCCTAAAATTCATTTATGACATGGAAAAATCTATTGGCTACAGAAGTGTGATGGTGAAGCTTCTAAATGAAGCTTTGAAATTCTTGGGCGACAAGAATTATTCTTGGGCAGCAAGTGCTATTTGGCTTCCAAATGAAGCTTTGTAATATACTTGGACACCAAGTATATTTTTGGCTATAAATAGCCTTGCACTCATTCGATGAAAAGCATCTGAGTAAGAGATAGAGAGAGAGAAAATATTCGGATCAAGAGAGTATATTGGTTTTGTGTGTGCAATTTTCAAGTGACACTTGAAACTTGTATTTGGGTGGGTTTTTCTCTTTGTGTAAACCATATACTATTTGGGGTTTTTCTTGAGAGTGTTGTGTGAGTCTTCTTTGTTGGTGAATGAGTTGTGTGGGAAGAGATATTATTGTGGGGAAGAACCAAAACATTCTTCAGTTTGTAATCTTCTTCTTTATAGTGATAAGAATCATCATGGCCCGTGGACGTAACCCTATTTGTGAGGGTGAACTACGTATAAATTCTTATCTAGTTTATGTGTGTTCCTATTTATTTTTCTTGCCATTAATTTTCTCTTTGTTCTGATAAACTCCTATTCAGTCCTTATTTCATAACATATATATATATATATATATATATATATACACACACACACACACACATAAAACAAGTAAAATACTAACCCCAGCAATGTAAGACACTTTATGTCGGAGCAGGGAGGCTTCTCTGACCCTAGCAATGTAAGACACTTCAAGTCGGAGTAGGGAGGCCTCTCTGCAGCCTTTTTATCTCCCAAATCCTCGAAAACTCTCTCTCTCAGTTGTATCAGGTATGGTCCCAGAGTCAGGCAACTTTGAAGCATTGATATTTAAAATCTATATGTATATATATATATATATATATATATTGGTGTGAATCATTCTAAGGTAAGCAGATCATGAAATTGTTCTGGACAAAAATAAAAATAATAATAAAAGCTGCATTTAAACATTACGGAGTACTATTTATTAGTGAAAAGTGTGTAGTGTTGTTACCTGGAAACACAACAATAACTTTCAAACTTTGTAACAAATATATATAATATACTATGCTCAAAATATATTTAATATTCCTTTGCTCAACCGGATTATTTCATCCAAGTAAAACTGTTTTTTTCTTACATTTTATTAATAAAACCAGATTTATTTCATATAGAAAATGACTTTGATTTGTGAGATATTATTTTGTATTTGGCAATTATCGTAAACAAAATAAGTCCAAGTCAAGTTGTAATTAAAGTTACTTGTAATGCAAGTTATCAAGATCGACGGCGACTAAGGAATTGGAAGGTTAGTCAAAAATGTCATAACTGAGATCATCACAAAAAGGAAGAACAACATGTTAGGAAGAAATCCAAAAAGGTTAGACCACATTCCATATTTGGTTAGTTTTAGAACATACCAAAAATAGTGCTTAGAACCTTAGGAATCAAGTATAGCAAAGCTTGACATTTAAATTTGGCCTAGAAATCATTCTGCCATACTTGAACCGGTTCCCACTTTCTTGAACTAGTTCAAGTCTTCATCATTGGCCTCGAAATTTATTCTGCCATACTTGAACCGGTTCCCACATTCCTGAACCGGTTTAAGAGTCCTGACAGCTTATGGAAAGTTCAATTTCCTGTTTCAGATTTCTTTCCTAGTTGGTCTAAAATTGTTCTAAGTCCTATGCATGAATTTCTTTCAAAGTGTGATTGCTTTTACTTTTGTTCTTCAATTATCTGAATGATGTAAAAGAAGATCTGCTTTTGTCTGATCATTGTAGATGCAACTGTATGATCACGATCAAGATTTGAACACCACAACTCTAAACTCTCTATGTGTTTATGTGTATTTGTTCTAGAAAGATAACAGAAAAATCAATTCTGATTTTCTGCAAAAATAATCTTCCTAAGGCTTTTAAAAATAATGAATTTGTAGAACAAAAGCCGTAAAAGCCGCCCTTAAACCAATGTATATGACATGGTTTATATAGAGGTTTGCAAAGTCCTATTCCTTCAGAAAATAAAGAAAAATTCGTGCATAGGACTTGGAAGGAAAGTTTAATCAAAAAGGTATTTAAACAGAACAAGGAAACTGGACTTCTTTTACAATCAGGACTTGTGGAACCAGTCCCAAAGGACAGTGAGTATTCTCGAATATTAGAACTTGGAGCTGGTTCCTAAATCTTGGTACCGGTTCCCACTTGACATATTCCAATATGAACTTGGAAAATCTGTATTTTTTGAACTCTGTAAATTTACCATGTATATCAATGTGTCCTAAGTGGGAAACGATGTCCTAATCGTTGTTCTTTCATTTTCGATGATCAACATTACTTTCCTCTTCTGTACAAACTTCCAATTCCGCAATTGATATCAAGTCGGATATGGTAACTGAAATTACAACTCAAATAGGATTAGTTTTGTTACCGAAATATGCCACTTTATAAAAATATATCTCACACATTCGAGAAGTGTTGTTTGATCTACCTGTTGTTCTTCTACAAAGATCAAGCATAAGCCTGAGGTCAAGTTGCTGGTGGACAGAGAGTCGCAAAGCCAGAGGATTGTCATTAATTGGTGTTTGGTAGAATGATAGAGTGTGAGCCAGAGTCAAAGTTCAGTGTACTTTGTTTCAAGCATAGTGGATCGGTTTACTTTGGACTGCACAGCCCACGAGGTTTTTCCTACGCAAACAATTGACGTATTTTATCAACTAGGGTTTCCTCCCTAAAAATCCTGATGTCAGCTCTAACTTTACTTTGCTTTATTTTATATTGCATGATATTAATTTATTAATTGCTAAAATAAAGAAAGTTAGAAAAACACAAGATCTGTTTTTAAAATAATCAAAACTTTCTAAATATTCCGCTGTGTACAACTCACAAATTGGTATCAGAGCCTATCTCTATACATTGAGTTGATCCTTGTGAAAGTTTTGTTTTTGGAAAAATAAAATTATTTTTGTTTTTGGAAAAATAAAATTGTCTTTGTTTTTCATCTTAGCTTCAACATTATGATGGAAAATCCTATGAATAAATTGGATTTTGTATGTGATGATGAAATAACTCTCATGTCTGAAAGTCTTAGTAGGGTCCTTAAAAAGAGCAAGAATTTCAAGGATCAATCTAAGAAGTTGAGAGAAGTAAAATTTGCTTGAGGAGAACAAATTTGAAATTCAAAATCTTCATGACAAGGTAAAATTCCTTAAGAGCGAGGTAAGTCAAGCTAATTCTGCTAAAGAATCTTTTCTTGCTAAAGCTAATTTTCTTGAACTTGAATTGAAAAAATCTCAAGAGAAATTAATTGCTTTTACTTCTGGGCAGATTAAGCTTGATAAAATGATTAGTGTTGGTAAGCATGTAGGTGATAAAACTGGATTAGGTTTTAATGAGGCTTCATATAGTAAAAAGAGTCAAACTGTTTATGTTAAACCCATGAACTTGAATGTGCCTATTGTTAAGCCTAAACTTTTTGTTGAGCCTATTCATGCTAAGAATATGTCCAAGGTGCTTTTTTGTTCTTATTGTGATAGAACAGACATAGTAAACACTATTGTTACAAAAAGAAAAGAGATAATTCTTTTTAAGATTTTCATGGTTATAATTCCTTTACACAAAATAGGTTTCATGCTAGAAAGCAAAATGTTTCATGCTAGAAATTTTCATGCTAAAAGGAATTCACACTGGAAAAAGAAAGATTTTTCTGAAATTCATTCTCATAAGATTCATGCTAAGAAAAAAGTGTTTTCTAAAAAGAAAAAGAATTGTGTGCCACCTAAGTTTACTAAAGCTGAAAATTTGCCTAAGAAAGAGGTAAAGAATGAAAGAGAATTTTAAGAAGTGAGAATTAAGACTACGTGGATCAAAAAGATTGATTTGAACAATTTTGTGCCTGTTGAGTCCATGGAATCAGATTCCAAAAAGACTTCACCTTCAAACTAAGTCTTATGAAATTCAGTGATCATGGCTTGTGCTTAAAATAAAATTTTGTTGCCATTGGATCACTTATTAGGGTTTGGTTAGGGTTTTGAATATCTGATCATAATCTTCTTGTTATACATGTGAAAATTCTTTTAAGGAATTTATGATCTGTCTTTGAATGCAAATTGAGACACATGATAATTTGGATAAAAATAGATTTTTGGTCTGTAATCTATACAATGAAAGATGATTTGCATTGATTAGGGGATTTTTAGATTTAAATCTCTTAAGTTCATAGACTTCTATGCACTAGTCCATCTCTGACAAATTTGGTTGAAAATCTTTTGATTTGTTGACTATGGTTTATTATTCACAAAAGTTATAAAGGTTATTGTCTGAAAAAAATAGGAGCTTAAAATTATATATATATATATATATATATATATATATATATATATATATATGATGAAAAATATTCAGCTTGAAAAAGAAAAATTTTGAAAGTTGTTGAATACTTTGTTAAGAAAAAGTCTGCCTATTGAGATTTGATCGAAAGCTCCCATTAGACTGTGAATTGAAGTTAAAAGCGGAGATAAGTTGAGTTGGGGAATTACTGACTACTCTTTAGAGTGAAAGTCACCTTGCTTAGAAAAATTGTTCAAAACAATTTTATCTTGATGCTTTTCGATCAATAAGGTTTTGACAATGATCAATTGAAATTCAACTAAAGATGGATTGGATTGGATTTCACACACACACATGAACTTGCTAGATTAATGTCAAAAAATTTCAGAAAAATTTACAAGTTTGATTTCATGTTGTTATTACTTTATGAGATTTGAAATTATTTGAAAAGTCTACAGAGTCAAATATTTGTTCTCTAAGATATTTTTTTAAAAAATTCTCTAAAAGGGTTTTGAATCATGTGTTGACCAAATAATTTTAATAATTGGTGATTTGTTCTTTTAATTTTATTTTTTTAAAAAAAAAAAAAACAAAACAAAACAAAACAAAACAAGAAAAAATTTTAAAAATTTTAAAATTTCAAAAAGATTTTTTATTTTTAAGTTTCTAGATATTTCATTGTAAGTTTTTAATCATCAATGTGTTAGAAATATTCTGCAAAATTTTTTTTTTTAAAAAAAAAAAAAGAAGAAGAAGAAGAAGAACACAAGGTTTCAAGACTGTGTCTTGAACCGGTTCCAAAAGGTAGGAACCGGTTCAAGCTATCCACTAGCTGAAAGCCAAAGTGGACTGACGATCTGGAACCGATTCCAATGTTTGGGAACTAGTTCAAGGCTTCGGTTCAAGGCTTGAAAGGCCTGGTTGTGTACACGCTTTAGAGACACTTTGCTCTCTCTCTCTAGGAGCGATTTTTGCCCTTCTTCTCCACATCTCTTCTAACTCTCATACACCCACATATATACATCATTCATATATATATTTTATTCATCATTCCATAACATATCTTGCATGAATATCATTAAGGATTGAAGAACTATTACATGATGTTGAAGATTGAACTTGAAAAATGGGTTTGAGAATGAAATTAGAGTGTAGGTTTGAAGAATTTAGAGGATTGGTTAATTGTTTTGATTCTTGGGTTGGTTGAAGCTTCAAATTGTGCTTAGGATTATAGGCTTGCATTGTTATTGAGTTTTTGGGAGGATTGAAGATCAAATCAAGCTTTATCTATAAACACCTTTGGGGTTGCACGCCAGGTGTTTAATAAAATTACTGAAAGAATTTGTAAGCTTCAAAACAAAAAGTTGTGTGAATCATATGGCTCCTAAAATCTCCAAGGAGGCTAAAGGCAAAGGGGTTGCACACCCAAAGCCTCCCTAGAGGCCCAGAACAACCATTTGACATTCAAGAACCCCAAGAAGGTTCAAATGCTGCAAGAAGAAGGACATCAACTCCTAGAACAACTAACTCATCTTCTCAAGAGGTACCATCTGGGTATCTATCTGTATCACCAACAGAAAAGGTTGAATTTGAACAATGTCACTTCTACAATGACCATGCATGGAATGCTTATATTAACTACTACAAAGATGGTCCAATCAAAACTGAGAGGAATGTCAATTTAGAAAAGCTTCATGACACTACCGGATAAAAGCTTGTGACATACATTGAAACCAACAAATGGTTGTTCTTTATCAAGCTGGGCAAGAGCTACTTTTCTCCGGATATGGTACACTGCTTTTATGCCAATATTCGAGAGTTTAAGGATACTCACTTCATCGTATCAGTTTTTGGGATTGATTATATGGTTGATGAAGAAGCCATTCAATCTATCTTGGACCTTCCTGATAGAGATCAGATGACCGGACAAGTTCTACCTTTAGAAGTCTCAGTTCCTGAATTACCGGTGATTGCAGAAAATATTTGTGTTCCAAATTCTCCATGGAATGATGATTACATTCCAACTTGATTTCTGACAAACGAGGCAGTGTTCTTTAATTTGTTCGCTATGGCTAACCTCAGGTATTTTGGAAAAAAGGACAAGATCATTCTCGAGCGAGCGCAAGTTCTATATTTTCTTGCTGATAATGAGACTATTCTACTTGCACCATTAATTGTGTAATTTAATGATGGTTCACTCCAAGAAAATCTCGCGCCAAAATTCTTCACCTTTTCCTATTATCATCATGGAGTTTTACAAAATGAAGAATATTTTGATTCCTCCAAGAGCATACCATCAGCATATTATAACTGAGTTAGACGTTCGTGCTCTGAATAAGTCAAAATCAGCCCGGTAAAATGCTAGAAAGGCTCGGAGAGTTGCTGATGAGGGTTTTTCACAGGCTCCAGAGATTACTCAGCTATTTCCTCCCAAAGGAAATTTTTCTAGAGCAGATGTTAACCTGTTGTATTCTCTTTTGTTTTAGAATTAGCAGACTATCTTTCAGAACCAAGAGATGATGATGGCTGACCTTAGAGATCTCAAACTTGAGTTATGGCAGATGAGAAGACAATAGTCAGAGAGGTGAGGATGAGGATGACTATTCTGATAGGGATGAGGATGAGGAAGATAAGGAGGCTGAGGAGGATAATAGAGAAGACTGAAGATAATGTTTTTCTGGCATAGTGGTTGAGAAGTGATGCTGACTTTTGTGTTCATTTATCATGCATCATGACATCATACTCTTGTTAACATGGTCATTATTTTTGGATCTTCTTGGTATATGATTTAATGACATGTTTGGATGTTTTGTCTACGTCTCTTTGCTTTGTCAATTTGTTACAAAAAGGGGGAGAACAAATGTGATGTTAAGGGGGAGATAAAGATAAATAATTTTTTTTTGGATATGTACTTAAGGGAGAGTTTTTTTAAAAGAAAAAATATATATTAAACTTCACTGGTAGTTGTTGCTTGATATTGTGCAGGAATTTAGGTCAAGCCATATATCCAAGAAGAGAAGAGAACAGTGATATTCCGTGTTTTTCCTTTAAATAAATTTGTAATTTACTTTTTTGCTTTGGGTAGATTATTCAAATTGTGCTTAGGGTTTTGTCACGAAATTGTCAAAGGGAGAGATTGTGAGATATTATTTTGTATTTGGCAATTATCATAAACAAAACAAATCCAAGTCGAATTGTAATTCAAGTTACTTATAATGCAAGTTATCAAGATTGACGGTGACTATGGAATTGGAAGGTTGGTCAAAGATGCCGTAACTGAGATCATCACAAAAAAGGAAGAATAACATGTTAGGAAGAAATCCAAAAAGGTTAGGCCACATTCTATATTTGGTTAGTTTCAGAACATACCAAAAATAGTGCCTAGAACCTTAGGAATCAAGTCTGGCAGACTTGAACCGGTTCATGCTTCTTGGAACCGGTTCAAGCCATTTAAATTTGGCTTAGAAATCATTCTGCCATACTTGAACTGGTTCCCACTTTCTTGAACCGGTTCAAGTCTTCATCATTAGCCTCGAAATTTATTCTATCATACTTGAACCGGTTCCCACATTCCTGAACCAATTCAAGAGTCCTAACAGCTTATGGAAAGTTCAGTTTCCTGTTTCAGATTTCTTTCTTAGTTGGTCTAGAATTGTTCCAAGTCCTATGCACGAATTTTATCATATTTTCAAAAGGACTAGGACATTCTAAAACTTTATATAAACCTTGTCATACACATAGGTTTATTTACGGCTTTTGCATTATCAGTTTATTATTCTTAAAAGCCTTAGGAAGATTTTTGTCTCAGAAATTCTTAAAGAATTTTCTATTTGTCTTTCGAGAACACATACACATAAACACATAGTGGGTTTAGTGTTGTTTTGTTCAAAATCCTGATCGTGATCATACAATTGCATCTACATCAATCAAACAAAAGCAGATATACTTCTACATCAAATCCAGAAGTTGAAGAATAGAAGTAAAAGCAATCACACTTTGAAAGGGTTGGAGCATTCGAGGAGTGTTGTCTGATATACCTGCTACTCTTCTACAAAGATCAAGCATAAGCCCGAGGTCAGGTTACTGTTGGACGGGCAGTCGCAAAGCCAGAGAATTGTCAACAATTGGTGTTTGGTAGAACGATAGGGTGTGAGCCAGAGTCAAAGTTCAGTATACTTTGTTTCAAGCGTAGTGGATCGATATACTTTGGACTGCATGGTCCACGAGGTTTTTCCTACACCAACAGTTGACGTATTTTATCAACTGGGGTTTCCTCGTTAAAAATCCTGGTGTCATCTCTAACTTTACTTTGCTTTATTTTATATTGCATAATATTAATTTATTAATTGCTAAAATAAAGAAAGTTAGAAATACACAAAATCTGTTTTTAAAATAATCAAAACTTTCTAAATATTTTGCTGCGTACAACTCACATGATTTTGTGATGATTTTTAAAGGCTTGCATCCAGTTAATTACCTCAATATCACTCCTTATTTTCATTTCTTGACCAACTCATAAGTAGAATTTTCTTCCCATAGTATATAATTTTTACTTTTGCTGTGTTTAACTTTTTCGAATTTCAAATTTAATGGACCAATTCGGTACTCCAAACATGATTTTTTTATTTTGCCAATGCAAGTTTCTAGTTGCCGTTCTTATTAATGTACCATTTTCTCCGAGAGTGATCACGTCATTTTCCTATGGTGGATATACAACTTTAACTTCCGGGAAAAAAAAAAAAACATTAGTGAAAAGGCTAAATGCTGTGAGCCAAAATTAAATTCAGCACTTTCTAATACAAAATGATATTTCGCAATTGTATCTTCTTTATTTCTAAAAGAAAATTTTTATTTCAACTGGTAAAGTATGGATCACCAGTAAATAATCCAACAAATCCAATAAATTAAAAGAATACAAACCAAAACCAAAAGAATACATAAAGTACTCGACACAAATCAATTCAAAAAATTAAACCATGACAATCAAAAGAATGCCAAAAGCTGCAGCCACCATCCCCCCATAATATCTAGATGCAGCCATTCCTTGTGTGGCTGCAGCAGAGATTGGACCAGCAGGCATAGGTGCTGGAGCCATTGATTCATGAACAGTTATGGCAAGCTTCTGGTTCCCCATCGCACAGTGCTGCCCGACACCACAAATGTACCATTTGTTTCCGGGAGTCTTAAGAGTGATGACATCATTTCCGGTGGTCAGAGCCTCATTGGCCGGTGGTTTAATGCATTGGTCAAATCCAGTTCCGTTCACCTTGAACACATTGTGGGATCCCTCCGTGTACTTGAAAACTACAATATTAAGAAAGTTGATTTGTATCATTAGTAAGAATTTTCAAAATGATAGTTGTATACTTATTATGCAAAAAAATATATATATCATACTATATTACAATGTAACATAAAAAATAAGAGAGATAGCTAGTGTACTTACCTAGTGTGTCTCCGACCATAAACATTTTTCCCTTGGCCCAAGCTTCATAATCGAAGTTAATCTTCCAACCATCATTGTCTCCAACAATGAATTCCGTGGCAAAAATTGGAGCGATGAGTGCGAGGAGAGTAATGGTGATGATCTGAGTAGAGGCCATTGCAACTTTTAGAGTTATTAGTGGCTCTAATTTATTTATATTCTCAGATCGAGTTAATTATGGAAGTTATTGCAACAAAGGGGTCTATTTATAGAGTTCAAATAGCCAGGAGAAAGCTAGCATTGGACCGGCCATCGACGGCCCGAATAGGCAATAACACAAGTAGATTCCAATGTTGTATGTGACAACAACATATGCAACTCTCCAAAATTTAAGGTTATTGTATATATTCGTACACACAGCCATGGTGGTATTGTAACTATTGTTTAACACGTGTAGCTACTGATATGGGGGAGCGGCAGGTATATGCAGAAAAATAATAATTTTTGCCCAAAATTAGTCAATCCAAAAAATGGGATATTGGAGACTGACTATTATATATTTGATTCAATAGAACGCGTTTGAGAAAGAATCCGTTGGATCAATTTCACACCCAACGATTTAGATTTTGGAACCGCGCAATTCTTTTGTAGGCATAATGCCACAAACAAGAACATTAACGGTTACTTTTGTTGGGCTTGGGCCATGAGTCATGACACACACTTTGGTCTACTAATTTGGGCTAGGATTTATTCCTTGTCATAGGCAAAACTTGCTTCTTTTGGGCTTTGGGCTTGTCTCCCAGTAAAGGTGGGCGTCCCTTTTTGTGTTATTTCTAGAGTTCATCCAATCAATCACTAAATGTGTTATGTTTTTGTGTGGTGAGTTATGTTGCTATCTTTTGTGATAATACTAATACAATTAATATTTTTAAAGAATTCAATTTTACATTTTAGGACTAAGCACATTAACATCGACATCACTTTCTTAGGGAACTTATTGAATAAAATGCCGTGTCTTTGGAAAAAGTGCATAATGATTAGAATTTGGCTGACATTTTCATTAAGCCATTAAATGCTCCTAAGTTTTCTCATCTTAGAAAATCTATAGGCGTCTGTTGTCTTGATTAGATGCATTGCAAGAACATAATCTACAAAGGATTTGCATGCGTATCTTGAGTGTCTAGATTATGTTTTTTTGGAAGGTAAGCAAACCATATTGATTGATTATGTTGAACACAAAGAATTTTATGACACATGGATTATCTGTGTAAAACATGTTATGGCTATGAATTGATAAAATTGGTTTTGCTTATTTGTTTCGTATAGCAAATGGATCATTAATAGTACATTTACTTATTTTTGATGTCATCGTTTTGGTTAAAGATGATGTTAACATGATTGATCATTGTTTTGGAATTTAAACTTACTTTATGTGTTTTAGACCAAAAGAGTGAAAAGAAAAGAAAATTGAAAAACAGTTTGAAATGAAAAGTTTATTTAAAAAAAAAAAAATTGCTATTTCGAAAAAGTGAGAGGTGGAAAATGCTACCTTTGGAAATTTTTCGAATCTACCTTGACTCGAAACAAATGGGAATTAGGGAAAGAGCTGGCTGCCCATAAGCGTGAAAGCCGCCAATGTGCAAAAAGAAAAATGGAGCACAAAGAGAAAAAAAATAGTCTTTTGCACATGTTGATTGTTTGATTTTTAAGGATATGTGATATTATTGATTTATTGTCTGAAATCTAAACAGTTGACAGATCAAATTTTTTTTTTTTTTTTTTTTGGAATTTGGTGGTGATTTTACTACACTTACTAAGTTTGTGGAACTTTTTTGAATTGATCTTGGTTATATTTGTTGATACATATAGTCTTGTGGAGTCTATTTTTCTCAATGGATTCAATTTATAAGTTTTTTATGGTTGGTCGCTTCCTTCTTCTAGGATATTTCTACCTTGAGACCCTTATTAATTTGTGACAAAAGGGGAGAGAGAGTTGAGATTGATATCATAAGGAGAAAGATACTTGCATTAAGGGGGAGAACTTTTTGCATTAAGGGGGAGAACAATTAATCATTGCATTTACATTGTGTTTACTCCATTATTTTTGGCCCAATGGAAATGCGACATGTGGCGAGTTCTAATGGAACTTACCACGCTAGATCGTAACTCTAATAAATTTTATTGGAAACTATGTAATATTACGTAGTAATTGAAAGTAGACCAATACAATCCTACTATATAGGGTTTTTCTATTTTAAAAGGAAAGAGGTGAGTCCTATTAGGACTTGCCATCTTTAAAACAATAGCCCACTTTTTCCTATTTGGAATATAGGGATTGCATGGAAACACTATCCTACATGCAACTTCATATAATTATCCAAGACAAGGTTCATCCAATCAATCGATTTTCAACACCTGGTGAGTTCTATGGGACTTACCACGGCATATCAATTCTTAAGGGATTGTTATCTTACTAAATATGGTAAGACCAAAGTTGGTTTAGCAAAAAAAGAAGGAGAACGTGGGGTTGGTTGATCGGTTGAGTCGATTACAATTATAAATCAACCTTCGCAATAGCACAAATCATTGTAAAATAGGGCTATTGGTCGGGTAAGTCGAACCACTGGAACTACGCTAATCTATGGCAACCTAAGTGTCTAGAGTATTTTTAGAATGATATGGGGTGTTCATAGAGGATTTGTTGATTGTCACTTAAGCTATGAAAGTAAAGTGCATAAAGTAAAAGTTTGCAAGAGTTTAAGGGAAATGAAATACAAGTAAAGAGGACTAGGGAAGTGAATCCGGCTCCATCCCTATACATGAATGAAAGACTATCAAGCCCTAGATAAAATGATGAAGCACATAAAGGTAAGAAATAAGCATAAATCATCAAAGGTTTCACCTAAGTAATGATCTATCAAAGTCCTTATCAACATGCCATTAAACCATTTCATAACCTTGTCTCCATTCTCACCATAAAAACTCAAGCAATATGATTAATATAAGACATCATCTAAAACAAGATAATCAACTTAAAGAAATCATCCATACATATATCAACATTCATTACAAGAAATGAAGTGCTCTTGGTTATGAAAAGACCATAGAACATACATTTTAATCCCCAAAATATAGCCTAAATTAGAACATGCTTACAAGGGAGGGGCCTCATCACCTCCCTAGATAGAGGTTTAGTTACCCATGGGAGCCTTAGAAGAAGGAAGAAGCTTGGTTGCAACCTCCATTTTCGAGCTCCCTTTCTTTGGCTTCAAGAACTCTATCTTCTCCTCCTCTTTCTCTCTCTACCAATCTTGCAAGATGGGATATCCAGTTGTTATGTGTGGTTCTCCTCCTTTATAGACATCCTTTCCCACCAAACAAGGCTTAACTCCCACCAAAAGACATCTCCAACCAACCCATAAAGATGGAAATCAGAAATGAGGGAATCAAGGTGCAAGTGGGCTGAAGTGATGGATCCCGGAGAGCATTCTGCCCAAAGTTCGAGCGCTCTAAATAAGCACTTCGAGTGCTCGAAGTTCCATCAGCTTGCTCAGCTACATTCTGCCCAAAGTTCGAGCGCTCGAAGTAAGCACTTCGAGCGCTCGAAGTCAACTTACTCAGCTTTGAGATACTTTGGTAAAATGGCCATAACTTTCTGCTCCGAACTCCAAATGATGAACCGTTTGAAGATTTGGAAAGCTAATTCAAAGCTCTAAGTACGCCATGTTTTAATGGAAGTCCAGTTCTCAAGTTTGGTGGGTCTAAAATGAAGAGCAAAGTCAAACTTCACTGCTGCCAAGCTGTTCTGCGCACCTTTGGTAAAAATGATATAACTCTTTGCTCCGAACTCCAAATAAGGAAAACTTTATGTCTATGGAATGCTGACTCATAGACCTTCATATTTCATGTTTTACTAAAGACCAAATTCGCACATACAAAGGGTCAGAATTGGAGGCCAAAGTCTGATGGAAAATGAACCGGCGCCCGCACTGTTACAGCCTTGCACCAATTTGCTACTTGCAACCTGAAATGATTTGGCTCAGCCCGAAGACGCAGCAATTCTTCCTAGAACTTTTTGTATAGAGCGTCATGAGTCCCATGGATCATTAATTTTGGCCAAAATGAAGGTCCCTGGCAACGGCGTGCTTTAATTCTTTAAGAACTCGTCAAAGCATCTCTTTTAACTCTCTTTGGGGAACCAACCTGAAAATAAACAAAAGCATGCAAATGAAGCTAATCTATATAAAATAATCAAATAATAGACTTAACTAATGCAACTAAGGGCACTTGAATATGTAATATTCGGCGCTTATCATTGATTTTTTCCTTATTTCTAGGAGACTTCATTTAGCTAAGTCAAACAATGTTGCTAAAAGGGAGGAGACGTGGGAGTTTAAATTCTATAAATAAATAAATAAATAAATAAATATATATATATATATATATATATATATATATATATATATATATATTTGTCAGATTTGGCCTACGATGAAGTAACTACTGTGAGGAAGGAATCCATGGCGCCATGGGTTCTAAATGAGGCAAAGATGAAGGGAAGTTGCTAAAATTAAGGAGACGTGATTGTACAATATTGAGGATGATATATCTATTCATGGAAGGAACAACCCATGATAAAAGTTAAAATTGAGGAAGTGTGCTATAACTACAACCCACGATCTAGAGTCAGTGGAAGAATGAAAAGTGACCACGACGCCATGGAAAGTTCAGCTAAATTCAAGGAGATGCGGTCTACAGAAGAGATGGATGTGGGTTGGTCTTTATTCATAAATATATATATATATATATATATATATATATATATATATATATATTTGTACATATATATTTATGTCAGATATAGTTCATGATGAAGAAGACGCTGAGATTCAGGAGGCCATGATGTTATGGAAGATTCAAGAAGGAAAGTTTCAGTTAAAAAAGGGAACGTGGGTCTGTAATAATTCTTATATACACTCATGTATATATGGCATTAGAGGAAGAAAAGGAGTCTAGAGAAGAAGAACATGGAGACGTGAGACACATGTCAACTTATGGAGAAACCAAGTGGAAAATATTTTGCAAGAACTACCCATAAACTGAGATCGTGGAGAGCATGGCTGAAGTCTGCAACAGGGAGGGGAGAAGATGGAAGGAAGAAGTTACAACTGCCAAGAGATCATGGGACACTTGGTAGTCCAGAATCTGGCCACGTGGAAATCGCTGGAGTTGCCACATCAAGCTGCTGCATGCATGGAAAATTCTATAAATAGAGCACTTAGAGCTAGTTTGCAAACCCTATTCAACACACACAACCAACAGTCCTTCAATTTCTTTACATTCATGTATATTTTCATTCATGTAATGCACTTTCAATATGTTTAATTCAAGTCTTGCACTTATTATTCCTACTTTCCAGCACATTACTTTCCAGTCCTGCACTTTCAATACCGTTTTCCTTTCCACTAGCCATAGTTCAGTCCGAAAGTCCTTTTCCAAGGCAAAAAGAACCTTTGAAGGTTATAATTCCAGTCCTTCATTCAATCACCTAATCCCTACAATCTCCTACTGGATAGTTGTTTGGATATCCACTTTAAAACGACAGCAGTTCCTGGCACGCCCGACATTCACCCTCCTTTCCGCACTTGGAAAGGACCCCGATTTTTAGGAGCCGAACACATTGCATTGATATTCATGCATTATACCGGTTCAACCTTTGGCTATCAGTTCAGAATTAACTACCGGTTCAACCTTTGGCTATCAATTCAGAATTAACTACCGGTTCAAAATTGATTGTGTGAGACCAACAGAACTATGGCCTAGCGGTACAAGGCCCCTACTTTCCAAAGGGAGGTCAGGGGTTCGAACCTCAGTGGAGGTAGTATGTGTGAGTACCAACTAAGAAAAAAAATAAGAAGGTATGTGAGTGAGTGAGAGCACTTAGGAAATTTTAGAAGGTTGAAGGAACATCAGAGTTAACATCTGTTCATTAGGAACCGGTAAGGACTTCATGGTACCGGTAGCCAAATGTTGTTAAAAAGGATTTCAACACTATCAATTTTGAACCGGTAGTTAATTATGAACCGGTAGCCAAAGGTTGAACCGGTGTCCTTCTTGAACCGGTAGCCAAATCTTGTATTGGTTCAAGAGCCTGAGTCAGTTTTTGGTAACTTGATTTCCTGTTTCGTTTTGATTCCTTTTTGGTCCAGATTTTCTTCTAAATCCTATGCACGAATCCTACTTATTTTGCAAGTGTGTTTAGGTCTTCCAAACTTCTATATAATACCTCTTTCATTCATTATTGAGGTATGGCTTTAAAGAACATCAATTAAATATTTTGAGAAAGCCTTTAGAGAAATTCTTCAGAAAATTAAACCTGATTATTCTGATTATATTTTTGAGAGCACACACATATATTCATGAGTGATTTAGTGGTGTTGTTCTACATCTCATCGGAATTGGAGCTTGATTGAAGATTCTGAGATTCTGACAGAGCAAATCTAATTCTAAATCTATTTCAAATATTGAAGAACAGAAATAAAAACAATCACACTTTGAAAGTAGACATAGCATATAATTTTTACTTTTGCTTTGTTTAACTTTCTCAAATTTCAAATTTAATGGACGGATTCATACTCCAAACATAACTTTTTTTATTTTTGCCAATGCAAGCTTCTAGTTGCCAACCTCATTAATGTTCCATTTTCTCCCAGCGTGATCGCGTCATTTTCCTGTGGTAGATATACAACTTTAACTTCCCAAAAAAAAAAAGCATTAGTGAACAGGCTAAATGCTATGAGCCAAAATTAAACTGGTACAAGTATGGATCACAAGTAAATTAAATAATCCAACAAATCCAATAAATTAAAAGAATTCAACCCAATAAATCAAACCAAAACCAAAAGAATTCATAAAGTACTCGACACACATCAAATTCAAAATATTAAACCGTGACAATCAAAAGAATGCCAAAAGCTGCAGCCGCCATCCACCCATAATATCTAGATGCAGCCATTCCTTGTGTGGCTGCAGCAGAGATTGGACCAGCAGGCATAGGTGCTGGAGCCACTGATTCATGCACAGTTATGGCAAGCTTCTGATTCCCCATCGCACAGTGCTGCCCGACACCACAAATGTACCATTTGTTTCCTGGAGTCTTAAGAGTGATGACATCATTTCCGGTGGTCAGAGCCTCGTTGGCCGATGGTTTAATGCATTGGTCAAATCCAGTTCCGTTCACCTTGAACACGTTGTGGGATCCCTCCGTGTACTTGAAAACTACAATATTAAGAAAGTTGATTTGTACCATTAGTTATAATTTTCAAAATAGTAGTTGTATACTTATTATGCAAAAATAAAAAATAAAACAAAAATTAATAGTACCATACTATATTACAATGTAACATGAAAAATAAGAGAGAGCGCTAGTATACTTACCTAGTGTGTCTCCCACCATAAACATTTTCCCCATGGCCCAAGCTTCGTAATCGAAGTTAATCTTCCAACCATCATTGTCTCCGACAATGAATTCTGTGGCAAAAATTGGAGTGATGAGTGCGAGGATGGTGATGATGATGATCTGAGTAGAGGCCATTGCAACTTTTAGAATTGTTAGTAGCTCTAATTTATCGATCAGTTTATATTCTCAGATTGAGTTGCTTATGGAAGTGATTGCCACAAAGGGGTGTATTTATAGAATTCAAATACTAGCAAGGAAAAAGCATTGGACCGGCCATGGACGGTCCCAATAACACAAGTAGATTCGAATGTTGTATGTGACAACAACATATGCAACACTCCAAAACTTAAGGTTATTGTATACGTTCAAACACAGAAATGAGGGAGCGGCAGGCATTTGTAGGAAAATTACTGTATAATTTTTGCCGAAAATTAGTCAATCCAAAAAAATGGGATATTGGAGACTGACTATTATTATATATTTGATTCAAAAGAACGCGTTTGAGAAAGAGTCGTTGTTGGATCAATTTCACAACCAATGATTTAGATTTTAGAACCGCCCAATTCTTTGTAGGCCCATAACTGCTACGAACAAGACAAGATACAGATAACATAACAGTTACTTTTGTTGGGCTTAGGCCATGAGTCATGACACACACTTCGGTCTACTAATTTGGGCTGGGATTTATTCCTTGTCACGGGCTAGATTATTTTATGCTTCATTTGGGCTTTGGGCTTGTCTCCCAATAAATCCTTGGGCGTTCCTTTTGGTGTTATGTGTTCTAGAGAGTTCATACATATATACAATCAATCACTGGGTCATAGGGGTTTTTTTTTTGTTTTTTTTGTGTGGTGAATTATATTGATTTTTCTTAGGGCACAAGATAACTTTGAGTGTAAAAAGTTAATAATGTCCTCATTTTTATATAAGGGAAAAGTAAAATTATTATTTTATAATTTTTTTTTTTTTTTTTTTTTTTTGTAAGTTGATCACAGTGCACATGCGCTAATTCTTAGGAAATGTTAAAATTATTATTTTATAAAATTTGGTCAACATGTCTATTATAATGAAAACGTTTGGGATGTGATTGAGTTCGCTCAATTTTAAAGAAAGCCAAAGTAATAACGTTCAACAATTTATCCATATATAATTTACCCAAATCTCAAAAGAGATTAGTGTAATTTATCTTCTTCTTTTTTCCGAATGAAAGTGCCAAAAATAAGAGCATGAATTAGATCATATGATTCTGATTTTAGAATGAAATTTCTAATCTGCTTAGGTTCTAAAAACCAGATTTTCTGCAATTCTTTTTTTTTGGAGGAAAAAACAAAACAAAACAAAAACAAGATTTATTTTCTAAATTGCTGAGATACAGAAATTCCTTTTCTTGAGCCAAACACTAAAAAAATAAATACATTCAAACAAATAAAGCCTTACAAATATAAAGCTTTAGATTCAAAAGCAGAAAATTACAAATCAAAAGCAATTTTTGATCATACTAGTAAATGTTTTTGAGAAGCACATATCGCATTCCTCCCGTGCAGTGCTCATGCCTTTGTTGACTCAAAATCGAACAAAAAAAAAAAAACTGTTGCGCATACCCCCACATCACAACCACACCCACGCTGCATCGACAAATTCATGTGTTTGCACTTTGCAGATCAAAGGGGTATTGAATTTAATCTCATATTGTCTGAAAAATTATCAAATTGTATGCTCAATAATACCACTTCCGACTTTGTCACTACTTTGAAGCCCGTGAAATGCTGAAAACTATCTTTTCACTGTAAAGCAAAATCTCTTATAGTCTTCCAAGTTGGATTCAGAACCTATGACTTAATGGACTTGTAAACCACAAATTATTTGATCTCCTCTCACGAGAACCCCCTCTACAAACCCAACTTTTTTTCAGAAAATAAAAAATAAAAAAGTAGAGGTTCACATTTCTTCTACTAGACGAACAACCGCCACCTAAAGAAGCTCCTCTTTTTTACTCTTCCCGTGACAGTCAGTAACATTTACACACACTACATATGTGTACACAATATGAAATATCAGAGAAAGCATATAAAAGTCCTAAAGACAAGCATTGTACCAAATATTAAACTTGGAGTTCCTTCTGCTAAAACAAAATGGACAATAGATCAACTCCACCAAGTTCTCTCGAGACTCATTTCATAGATATCCATGAAGTCCTTCCCGAAGAAGAAGAAGAAGAGGAGGAGGAAAGAGTGACAAAAATGGCCGATAAAGCAGAGAAGCGTTTAAACAGGCCTATCAAATTGAAAGACATGAAGAGAAACCATAGAAGTTTCAGCAGGCAAGTGTCGCTGGAGACGGGGTTTTCAGTGCTTAACAGGGAGTCTAAAGCCAAAGATGAAAGGAGGGTGCTTACGAGAAGTGGGAACAGTTTTGGAGGCTTTGGTTCGGCTCATAGAGTTGGTGTAGAAGGACGGAAAGGAGACTTCAGTATCTTTAGGACTAAATCAGGCATTGTGAAGCAGAACCCAAACTTGCCTTTGAGAAAAGAAGGTGAAATGGATTTTCATCAGAAAAATGATAGCTCTGGTGGGGTTGATGAGTCTGATGTCAATAAAACTGTTCCTGCTGGAAGATACTTTGCTGCTCTTAGAGGACCTGAATTAGACCAAGTCAAGGTAATTCACTAATACAAATTCATAGCTTCTTTTGTATACTTTAACATCTTTCTTAATCTTTCTGCCATGTATTGTCGATCATGGCCATTTTTTTAATCTCTTTAATTGATCCCAAATGAAGTGAACACCATAAAAACCAATTCCCTAGTGTAGAACTGCATGTATATAAATTGGTTCTAATGTTCTCTCATTGATCATATAACATATATATATATATTAACATTAAGAAATAGCAGCAGAAGTTTGTAAATCATATATGGGTACTTAATCTGATTTAATTAGGTCTAGTTGACACCAATACCATGTGGATAATTTACCTCTTAATTTATATTTGGCTCTAAACATTTACAGGACTATGAGGATATTCTCCTCCCAAAAGATGAGAAGTGGCCCTTCCTTCTTCGATTCCCAATCGGTTGCTTTGGTATATGCCTTGGCCTTAGCAGCCAAGCCATCCTGTGGCGTGCCCTCGCCACAAGTCCAGCCACCAAATTCCTCCACATTACACCTTTCATCAACCTTGCCCTCTGGCTATTAGCCCTGACAGTTCTCCTCTTTGTCTCCATCACCTACACACTCAAATGCATATTCTATTTTGAAGCTGTCAAAAGAGAGTACTTTCATCCTGTCCGTGTCAACTTCTTCTTCGCCCCATGGGTTGTCTGCATGTTCTTAGCCATAGGTGCACCATCTATGATAGCACCAGAACCCCTTCACCCTGCCATTTGGTGCATCTTCATGGCGCCAATTTTCTTTCTTGAGCTTAAAATCTATGGCCAGTGGCTCTCAGGAGGGAAGAGACGTCTCAGTAAGGTAGCCAATCCATCTTCTCATCTTTCAGTAGTTGGAAACTTCGTGGGGGCGATTTTGGCTGCAAAGGTTGGGTGGAAGGAGCCTGCTAAGTTCTTTTGGGCAGTAGGCTTTGCGCATTATCTGGTGGTGTTTGTGACATTATATCAGAGATTGCCAACAAGTGAAGCATTGCCTAAAGAGTTGCACCCTGTGTATTCTATGTTCATTGCAGCTCCATCAGCTGCAAGCATTGCATGGGAAACTATCTATGGCGAGTTTGATGGCTTGTCAAGGACTTGCTACTTCATTGCATTGTTCCTCTATGTTTCGCTGGTCGTTCGTATCAACTTCTTCAGGGGTTTCAGGTAAGCAATGCCACTATATAGAATTGTCAAAGAGAAGAGCTTTTCACTTGGTTTTTGTACCATTTAGTTGAACTCACTCAGCCTAGTGTGACCAACATCTGAAAAGCTACAAATAACAAAGCCTTTTCTCCATCAATTGAACAAACATGGCCAAAAAAACTTCCAAGTTGGAGGTCATATAAAAAAGCCAGCTTCTAAAGACTTTGAGGATTGTATTACAAGAGTCTAAAAATATACTATAATTATTATCAGAGCTGGTGGTCTTACAAACTATTCTTGCTTTCAAAATTTTCCTAAAATTCTGAATATATACCCTGGTTAACTATCACTCACCATGTTTTGCAGGTTTTCAGTTGCATGGTGGTCTTACACCTTCCCTATGACAACTGCATCATTGGCGACCATCAAGTACGCGGAGCAAGTGCCTTGTGTTATGAGCAAGGGCCTTGCACTAACTCTTTCATTCATGTCATCAACAATGGTGTCTGTGTTGTTCGTCTCTACACTTCTACATGCCTTTGTTTGGCATACCTTGTTCCCCAATGATCTGGCCATCGCCATTGCCCTAACAAAGAGAAAACATGGCAAGGAGAAGAAGCCCTTCAAAAGAACCTACAATATAAGGCAATGGACGAAGCAATCTCCTCTCTCCTTTGTTTCATCCATAACCAAACCTACTTCTTCAGCAAAGGAGGAGTCTCATGGAGAGAAAGAAGTCGGGTACTGAACTACCATTAGAAAATGAAATTGATGAATGTCATAGGCTTATAGCCAATACTTTTGTGCTTTCCAACCCGTGGATGTAATTTTTGACCATGAGAAGTCAAATACCTAGTTCATAGATCCCATTGCAAGGAACTATGCATAAAGTCACTTCTATAGTGAGATACATTTGTATTATGTTCTCTTAAAATAGGTCCCAAAACAGTTACTAGGTAACAAACAAAAGACCTTCAAATACCGAACTCATAATTGGTGCAGCCTCATTTCTAGGGTTCTAGGGGTGAGAAGAGCATATATTCACTACCAAACCAGTATAGGAACTGTAAAAGTTCAACAAACTCTTAAGGAACTAGGATCTTTCATCCATTCACATCACAGTGGTGAGAAGCGACACCGTGAAAGAGAACAAAAGACAGTGAGAAACAACGCTTCACATAATTACCATTCAAGAATTTATCCAAAATGAACATGTTAAACAAACTTTTCAGATAACTTCTGTTTATTAGGCATTATCTCTTTCGAAATTTTTTAGCATTAGTGAGACCTCCAAAGAACATAGAGCGATTTGTTTCCTCAAAACAAAAGTTACATGCGCTCTTCATGCTATAGAATGTTGGGAAGAAAAGCCTATGATGAGAAAGAGGCCGTAAGAGCTGTACAACAATAGCCTTTTAACATATATTGACAATTTGACTGAGGCTACAGTGTATAAACAGATTAACATAATTTTTTGTGAGGTCAGTTTTTGGAGTTAAAAGAATGATTTTTAAGCTAATATGTGGATTTTGTGATCTTGTATACAGGCAAAGGAGCTTGACATTTGTTATGTACTTATCACTACTCAGTATTATCTGTCAAATCTTCCATCAATTGGCAGAAATTTGAAGCCTGAAGTCAATGGCAAACACCACTTTTAGAAATTTTGCCCCCCTTTACTCTAGCGAATGCCCAAACTCCTGTTCCAATTTCAAGGTCTAGCTTATAAATACAGAATATCAAAACCAAATAAAGAAAGCACCAATTTGTACATTCATTTTCATGTACCTGTTCATGCCAGAAAAGGGACCACCTTCAGCCCCATCATTCTCAAACTGAATTTGCTTTCCCCCAAACGAAAGTGGTTTTTCTTTCACCAAATGTTTTATCTGCAGAATGAACTTGTGATTTGTGGTTGCAAGCATAACATGGGACAAGAAAGATAGCTTATCACATAAAAATGCCTTCTCACAGAACACAATATATTTTAATAAATAATACATAAAGAAATATTCATTGGAGATGCCATACTCACCTCATGTTCTTGTTGGAAAGAACCCAATCTATTCTCTTTTGAGCCCTTGTACCAAAAGACAAATAACTCAATAAAATATTAGAAAATTTGAATCAAAATCAATGAGACACTTGTTCGTTACAAGAATAAGAAAGAGTAGAACCTTTGTAGGTATACAAGTAGGCCGAAGCGATTTTAGCTGAGATCCACCATTCGGTTGGTGTTCAGTCAAAGAAAGCTAGCAATTGTCCGACAGAGAAAGATATCACGGAAAAAGCATTTGTTTACAATTATGACAAAGATGAATCCTGGAAAATAATTCTAGAATCCAATAGTAGAGTCACAAGAAACTGTGAAATACCATACTTATATCGAGAATTATTGTTCAAAATTGTTAACTAAGAAAATTAGAAGGAAAAAAAAGCGCACACACAAATTTTTTTTTTCTCTGTTTCTGTACGCGATCACACTGGAACTCAACATTTATATATTCAGGTTTACCTTGTTAAAAAGATCTATAGGTGGATTATGCGGAACCCTTTTCTCTGTATGAAAATTGAATTCCTGTAGAAGTTCATGATATGAGAACAAAAAACATAGTGGCATTTTGAAGCATCAATCTTAAATATATAGCAGGCAGAAAATCATCCAATGACTACCATAGGTACTGTGATTTCTCTCTTGCTATTCCGGAAAACCCCAATATCTCCTTTACTTAAAAATATCTGCATTTAAATGCAAAGAGGTCTCACTTTTGGAATTGTTCATATTTATTATGTGTGTGTATCAAATAATACAGTTACACCTATAATATTTTACCTTCCTGTTGAGAGGACGAGCTTTAAAGTAGTGAACTGGTTCACTTTTCTGCTGCTTGGGAGCATCCACAAAATTTGATCTGACCAAAAGAGAAGTATGTTCCAAGTAAAACACAACCGTCCCGATTAAATACAATGTTGAAGGGTAATAAGAGCAAATTGGGTGTGTGAGTTCCTTGCCATTTTTATAATTAAAAAATAAATGAATAAATAAATAAAAAATAAAGGGTGATTGAGCATTTTTTACTTCATACACATGGATTTCAGTTATATACTGAGCTACAATTATTAATTGATAAGAACAAATACTAACTACTTTGATGACAACAAACATTAAAATTTCAGATTAGAAAAAGAAAAATAAATAAATAAATTTGAATAGATGAAATTCGCTCCGAACAAAGAGTAGTCAAGTGATCCTTTAAATGAATTGCCAACATGTTTTCTGTTTCTAAAAGGTTAAAACATGGATTATCTATAGAACTTGGGGCACACAAGGTTCTGAAATAAAAAGAAAATAAAGGTCTAAAAAAAAGAGACATAGTATCATAGAAAATCATTCCTGTAATCATACTTTTTTTTTTTTGCCCACCAAATCTTGTTCTTTGACTTTTCAAAGTGGACAACTATTACGAGACCATAGTTATTAAAGGCCCAAGGCGCTAGAGGTCCCTTGGAGCCTAGGCGCGAGGCGCACGGCGAGGCGCGCGCCTGAGTGAAGTGAGGCGCACAATTGAACTGACGTGGCTTCATCGTTCATCTCTGCTACTAGGGCTTCGTCTTCGTCTCACAATCTCATTCTATCGTTGTTCGGTTAACACTTGGACTCTTGGGGTTTCTTATTTTTCTATTCTTTTGAACAAAAGTTTCTTATATCGTATGATTGAGTTTTCTTTTTTTTGCTTATGAAGTTGCCAAAAGTACCATTTTTGGCTTAAGAAATAGAGCAATAGTATTTTTTTAAACAAATATCAGTGAGGCGCGCTTAGGCACACCTCACAAACAGGACGAGGGCTTCGTCTTCGTCTCACAATCTCATTCTATCGTTGTTCGTTTAACACTTGGACTCTTGGGGTTTCTTATTTTTCTATTCTTTTGAACAAAAGTTTCTTATATCGTATGATTGAGTTTTCTTTTTTTCGCTTATGAAGTTGCCAAAAGTACCATTTTTGGCTTAAGAAATAGAGCAATAGTATTTTTTTAAACAAATATCAGTGAGGCGCGCTTAGGCGCACCTCACAAACAGGACGAGGCGCAACCGAGACGCGCGCCTAGTAAACATCAGTGAGCCTGAGATGACAACAGGCGCAAAATCTGAGCCTCGAGCCTAGGCGTGAGCCTAGGCGCGCCTTTAACAACACTGTACGGGACACCCAAGAAACGAAAGATAGACCATAAATAGGGAAGGGGGGATACCTTCTGCATCCTCCATTTCCACTTTCTGCAATTGGATTAGCGCTAGGTTTGTGAAACACCTGCAACTACAGATCTTCAGTACCCAGAAGGTTAAGGAGTCAGATAAACAGATGAGAACACAAATCTATAAATTCAAGAGTAACCTTATCAGAATTACTGGAATAAATTGACGATGAAGAAATTGCAGAAGTGTGTTGCATAGCCCTCTCTGATGTTTTCAGGTGAAATACCTGAGAACCAATGAGATGAATAAAAAATCTTAGCTGCAAAAAGTATGCAAAAAGATTATCTGCAGAAGTCACTGCTGGTCATGACAAGAGAAAATGATTCAACTACAAGGATAAATAGGAGAAGAGTTTGAGCATGCACTTGAGTTTCAGGCAACCGCATGGTGCTTCTTTTAGAGGGTACCAGTGAAGGAGCCTCAAGAATCTGCAAGTATACCATGTGAAAGTAATATTACAAAAGACAGTGGAGGAACTTTTGAATATAAATGTTATTTGTAAAGCATAACTACGAACTTTTCTATTCAATGGAAGCGCTTTGAATCTACAAGCAGTTGATGTTGATGTTACATGTTCAGCTTCTGTACTATTTTTTGGCCTGAAATTTAAACATCAAATGTGCATCCTGAGAACTATTATCTTCTGCTCAAGGATATGATAGAACATGAACAGTAATTTAAGTAAACTTAACCTTCTCCTTTGCGCCCTATGTGCTGTTTCAAGGTCAGGCTCTCTAGGAATAGTAAGCTTCACCTTAGGATGCAAAGAATTTCCATCAACAGTTCCATCCTGCAAGATCATCCAAAATTATTTTGAGATCTCCAATGGAACATTAAAAACGTCCCCATGGAATAGATTGTCGTGCAGTGACATCCTCTTCCCTCGCCGCCTTCTCTCAATCTCACTCCAATAGTATAAAGGACGACATCCAAAATACATTGAAAATATTGTCTATCAGTAAAATTCATTTGGCAACTCCATGCATCAATCATTCCGAAATGAACAAATGCATACAAAGTTACTATTAACGTACAGCCTGTGAGCCCTCAGGATGAGGCATCACTTTATGATTGCCTAGATAAACCAGGAAACATCAAACTTGAATCTTAATGAAAAATGTGAACCTGAACTATGCACATTAGTGCTGCAACTATTTTGTGAAAAGAAAGTACAAAATATTTACCATCCAGTCCCCAACAAAACTGCCCGTAATTTTGTATCTACTCCAACTTTTTGAATGGCAATTATGCCATGCAAGATTGACAAAACTGCCTTAATCCTTTTACAATCAATATGACATTCACGAAAACAGACTACAGTTATCTGTCACTTCTCCATATACAAGAATAATTTAAATTTTCCATCAATGATCTTTTGAAATCTTAAAAACGAGTAATAGAGAGTAGAGACCCTAAAATTCCATAAAAATAATGATACTATAAATAACAACTTCAAAGATGGAGCTGCAATCATCTAAATTTGAAAGCTAGACAACATGAAAACTTTATAAGAAAAAAAAAAACATTCAAAATTAAATTATGAAGTATCACACAACTATCATGAATTCAAAAGGCAAATGACAACCACCAATCAATAATCTTCAAGGATCATCTAAAGATCGTGTAAAAGGATCTATTCAAATTATTTAAAGTAATAATAACCTTGAAGAATAATATAAATCTCCATATTCCCCATCACACCAATCTTACACTCAATAAACTAGACAAAAAAGGGGGCAACGAAAGTGATCAAATTCAACTCTCTAATGACCAATACATGATAAACAATTTAGTAAAAATTCCTTTAAAAGCTACCCAGGGGGTAAAAATTCCTTTAAAAGCATAGGAAAATTGGCGCAAACCTTGACTATGCTAGCTCCACTCAACCAACAAATATGTCACGATTCACATATATCAAATGTACTTACAGCTACCATAAGATAGAAAGTGGGGGGAAAAAATCCACGTAAGGAATTCAGTACCAGCCCAATTATCTTCCCCGTTTGAATCCCAATACATTTTCAGAAATTCTTTTGCCTAATTCAGACAATGGAAGTGATAGAATGCTCTATTGACCCATGTGTGATATCCTTGCATGATACCCTACATGCAAATGGCACAAATAACTGGATCGATTTTTGCAGAGAATTTTTGCATAAATAACCGGCCAACCCTATTCAATTGGGAATAAGTTAAGGATGATGATGATGAATTTTTGCAGAGAACACAGGAAGGGATAATGGAGACCTTAACAATTCTTGTTCAAATGATTTATCAGTTATGCCATTATGGTTATTCTTGCCACATTCGCATCAAAAGAATATATGGCAACCATAAGATTGAAATTAACCATGTGGGTAATCCACAACAATTTACAACCTAAATACACTTTCCATGTGAATTCCACTAAATTCTAAAAGAAGTTTCTGCCTTGCCTGATTTCGTAAACTCGAGGGGTTCACATAACAAGCCAAACGCAGACTAAAAAAAATTTAAGAAATAAATTTAAAAGAAAAAAGACTACCTAAAATGATGAAGTGGTCTTTTAGTATTGTAGCATATCTATTACTGTTATTTTTTTTTCATAGTGGTAAAAGTGTTCTGTTCCAAAAGCCACAGGTTTTGGATGGAAATTGACAGAAGTAAGACCTTTAGATTTTAAACATAATTTTGATTTCATTTAATGTTGACCCATAAATAAGTTGGTCAGTAGGTTTTGTGAACAGACCATTTATCAGTCTGTTTTAGATATTTTTGTAATTAAAATTATAAAAGAAAAATAGACAACAAATTAAAGTAAGGCAATAACAATGATCAATAACTTACCCTTTTAGGTGCTTTGTGAACCAAATTTGTTTGTTGCTTTGTATCACCAACCTGTTACGCAAAAAAAGTAGGCTTTTTTCAGGAAAATTTGGAACAGATGACCAAAATAATTCCAGACCAAATATTATTTTGATGAAGTGAATGTACATATTAATATACCTTCAAACTAACATATCAAACGGAAAGAAGTAAAAATGGAAGACGCAAGATGCATGCACCCTTTTACCCAAAAAAAAAAAAAGATGCATGCGCCATGTACAGCACAATCATTATAGATTGAAATTCAAAGAAATTGCTGAAACTAGAGGATGTTAGAGGCACATTTAGCTCCAGAAGTACGATCTATATTCTCGTCAATGGAACCCAAATAATGCTAAGCAAAAATCCTGTAACCAATAATGGTAACTACTTATACTAATACTCAGGCAGCCCTTCATCTATAGTAATTCATTGGAACAAACACAAACTGAATTTATTAAATTGTATCTATATAATCATATGAACACTTAACATATGTCACTCTGTGATTAAAGGTTAGTGTATGAAAACTGCATACACATTCCATCACATAAGTAGAAACATGCTCCAAAAATAGAACAATAAATAAGGAATCTAATAATTAGCACACATAATTTCCATTACATTATTGCCAGAATAAGCAACCCAACAGAAACAAAATGATAAAATAACAACTTTGGACCTTCCGTAAGTGACCTCCCTCAAGCTTTTGTCTCTTAGCAGCTTGGATCTCTATCCCGCACGGATTATTTGAATTTCTCTCATTGTTTCCAAACAACTTCTCGAACCTACTTTTCACATGTAATAAAATCATCAGAAATCAAGGATGGTACAGGTGAAAAAACAAAAAGAACGATGGTGGCCTCCATATGTTTGAAAATTGGCGCACCCCACTTCTCAAACCTATTTCTCACATGTAATAAAATCATCAGAAATCAAGGATAGTACAGGTAAAATAAATAAATAAATAAATAAAAATAAAAAAAGAACAATGGTGGCCTCCATATGTTTGAAAATTGAAGCACCTCCTCTTGTTAAGGCAAGGATCAGATGGTAGAGGTAAGGGGGAAAAAAATAAAAAAACAATGGTGGTCTCCACAGGTTTGAAAAATGGAGCACCTCCTCTTGTTGTGGGAAATAAAATTCGAATTGATCGCATTGCAGAAACCTTGTTGAATTAAACATCTTGCTGGGAAATGCGGCATTTTCACTGGAAAATGTCTCATTATGTCAAAGCTTTCACTATTCAAACTCCTTTGCTGATTAAATCCACCGAAGGAAAAAACAAAAAAACAAAACAAAAAACAATATTTGCATTGTGCCTACCGGCTGTCAGTTTTTTTAACGGTCAGCCTAAATGTCCAAACAATTTTATGAAACTACAGAAAGGCATTGTACATTGCTTACAAACCTAAAATTTTCCAATGATTACCTGGGATTGGCCACTTGATGTGGTTGATTTTGCTTTGCCAACTGACTTGCTGTAGGTTTCATCAGAGTTGAGGTCCTTGGAAAAGATGGCTTCATATTGGACTTAGTTTGAGCTTTTGTATCATCTTTGTTCATGTGATTATAAAATGTCGAACCTACAAAAGAACAGGAGATAAGCACATAGGGATATGATGCTAGAGGAAAGAGAAACAGGATTAAAGAAACCTGATTAAACAATGACACATGCAAATTGTCCCAAGTGAAAGGCATTATATATAGAGTATAAGTAAGCTATGGAGCAGAGAATCAAGGAAACACAAGCACTTGAAGCATAAATTGGTTATGTAAGCTGAAACTCTTCAATCAAAAATAAAAGGGACTTAAAGAAAACAGATATACTGTAGTTCAAATTCAAAGAGCAGCTGAAGAGACTGAGCTGTCAAATTCTAGAAAAAAACCTCAGCAACACCATCCCAGCACAAGCACCAGAATGATACTAAATGGCACAAAGGAAGAAATCAAAACACCTGTGGTTAATTGCTGGGGTTGAATGTGAAATTGATTTTGAAATGCTTGCAAATTGCCACTACGTAAGTTGGTGAAAATTTCCTCATCCATTTCTTCACTATCTGTAAGACAATATGACAAAGCGCAAACAGTATATCATTCTTCCAGATAAAAAGGCGGAGAATATAACCAAAAATTTTATCTTAAGTGTGCACCATGTACACTATAAAGAATAACTATCTCATTGCTGAACATCTATTACAGGTTTCTTAATAAGAGTTTGCTTTCTGACGTCAAATGGGGATGAGCAAGACAAATAATAATAGCACCAAAAGTGTAAGGCTTTCAGTTGCGGCCTTGGAGGTTGTCTAAACATAATAAAGACCAGACAGTAATTAAGACGAATAAATCAGAACAAAGATGAGAAAGACATAGGAACACGTGTAAACACCATATGGATGCTGAGAAAGATTTTTGCGAGACATAATCATAGGACAAGCTCATTGACTTCATTGTTTTACCAAGAATGACTACCTCGTCAAGGTTTACATAGAATCATATTACAAAAGTTTCTAGACCTGATTGAGTTAAATATATATCCAATTTCAATAATAATAATAATAATAGTAATGATAATAAGACATATTATATAGATACTCTTATACTTTCAATGTTAAGTTATTAACCTAGCAATGAATTAAGGTTAAGTTTTTCAAGTGAAAAGAGAAAATAAAGAAAGGTAAGTTATGATGCCACCTAAAAAAAAGAGCATCATAACCACTAAACGAAACAGCTGGAAAAAGAAGATATATGAGATAGAAAGAAAAAATAAGAAACCATCAGAAAAATTGTCAGGAAGAAAGTGAAATTGTAGTGATTTTGCAGGGTAATATGAGAAAGAGAATTTAAAACATCAAAAGCATTGAACACAAATCTAAAACACAAGAGTTGGTCATAGTTCAACTTTAACTAAGATTACATCATAATAGAAGCATATAAATACATATATTAATTATGAAATCAATCTAGAACATCAGGAATGGAATGAAATACAAGGATAACCTAACTTATATAATAAGATATATCCATCAGCCAGTGCCTATTAGTCACATACTTTCTTGACAAAGATGCCGTTGACAAAATACTTCTACACAAGACATATGGTACTATCAAAAATAAAAGAAGAAGTTCAAAAAATAATAAATAGCTTAACATTATTTAATCATGCTAAAATATACCTCTTCTGTTAGCATCCGTTATAGAAAAGGTTTCGTCCAGACCAGCATCAGAGTCATTATCAGGCAGAGTCGTGTTTTCTGCCTCTTTAGTTTTCGGAGAGACATTTACATTTTCCAGTAGGATGTTCTCTCTTTGAGCTAACCTCATTACAAAAGCTGAAACAAAAAAGGTATAACAAGTAAATATGGAAGAAGATTATCTACAAAATACCCATTTCGTTTGTCAAACAGAAATGCAAAATTGTCCGCATAAATAAAACCTCAAAAGGGAAATTTTCAAATGTCCTTTTCGAGGTTTGGGTTCAATCACAGTGATAAAATTGGTGGAAACAGCTTTTACGCCTGAACCTTTTTTTTTCTTGGACTAATTTTGGGGAAATGTTTTGCTCCAAAACAATGTAAACTTCGGTAATAACTAATCATATGACCCAAACCATTAACCATTGCCAATAATCGAACAAATTTTACATGTATGAAACTTTTTAAAGCTCCAATCAGTCAAACACCACCACAAATGACACCAAAAAGAAAAATCAAGGCATCAAGATTGATTATTGCTTGAGAATCATCTACAGCTACAGCAGAGAGCTCAAATGATGCTAAAATCAAAGAAATTGACCAGAAATCAAAATAGGAGATACAAAGAATCAAACATGAGCAAAGACACAGTAGGGCTTAGTGATGAGACACTTACGAGAAGGTGGATAGCTTCCAGCAGATTCGAACCACAGCTCGGCTTCACGAGTCTCGGCGAGTGACTCTTCTCGGCTGAAATCGAAGTACCGAGCGGCGTCGAACTCGTAGTCAAGATCGATTTCAACAACCGTGAAGGTAAGCTCAATTCTCTCCTCCATTTCTTCGTCCATATCTCTCTACAATGCCGGACTGTAACACTCTCAGGCCAACAAAACAGACGCCAGCAGTAACATCCAAACACACACACACTCTCTCTCTCTAATTTATCTCTCTAAAATCTCTAAAACCCTGAGAGTTCAAACCCGCAGTACCAAGAAAGATAGAAAAACCTATAGATATATGAGTATACTATATATATATAGAGAGAGAGAGAGAGAGAGAGAGAGAGAGAGATATGTTTATGGCACCGAGGTGTAGTTTAGACTTTTAGAACGATCTGAAATTTGAATGAAAGGGGCCCATTTATTGTAATATAAATAATATGGTGGAAGCGTTATTAATTATTTTATGACGATTGTGTCCCTAGGGTTTGTTGAGAGTGGAGAGTTTTGGTGTTGGGAAAAGAAAGAAAGGGTTGGGGATCAGATTGTCAATTTTATGAAAGATGAGGAATTCGTTTGTCTTTGACGGGAGGGGCGGTGTTATTGGGGTTTGAACTCTCCTGCAGGAGCTAAAAACTGTCAAAAATACTGAAATTTCGGCGCGGCTTCGACTTTGCCCTTGTGAGTCCATTGAATTGCGAGATTACCCCTAACGGTTTTATTCAGACTTGTCAGTTTATAAAGGCATGAATACAATGGGGCCCACCTACTGCAAAATTCAAAAGAGGTGGGGTGAGGTCCATGAATAAGATACAACTTCCATCTGTCATATGTTAGAAGTCCACTTAGGACAAATTATTTTAAAATTTAGCAATAAATAATGGATAATTTAAGAGATTAAATATCAAATCAAGGTCTTTACAGTAATAAAAAAAATTTAAAAAAATAAAAACTAATCAGAGTTTAGAAGTATGTAATTAATATTGCTATTTTTGGTAGCATTATAAACTTACCAATTTATTGAGCACCGATCTCTCTTCATCTCTATTTCTGTCATCTGCAGCAAATTTCTTCCGCCACCCATGCCATCCACAAATTTCTAAACTCCAACCCGGCAATGTAATGCCTTTTTAAAGTTTTTTCCTCCCTAAAATTCTCCATCGTCTTGTTTTCATTTCTAAAAAACTCAAGACAAATAAATTAACTTTATCATTACAGCAATTAACAAAATATCCATAAAAATAGAAACAACAAATACATAATCTGATTGAAAAAAAAAATATATATATATATATATATATATATGTATATTGATAGTTTATTGATTAGATACACAAAATGCCAGACATACAGAATTTGACATACATACGTTACTTTATATACATCAAATTGTGTTATCTACATGCTCGAGTGTGCATGCGTGTACATCTTATTGTGTTATCCCTCATTCTTTGTACATGTATTGAAATTTTAATCACTTAATGCACGTCACAAAACGAACACGTAACTTCTCAACTAGTTATAATCGTTTAAGATGAGTCACATTATGCTTGCAAATTTTTTGAGTTAAAAATTCTATATCAATGTCTTTAAAACAAATATATTGAGAGTGAACTTTAAAATGTTCTTTTCCACCTTTGAAAAGGTTTTTGTAAAAGCAAATGTATTTTATTTGAAGCCCTTCTCAACATAATATCTTCATATAACACACAGATGAGCCGGTTCATCTTAACCGTTAGATTGAAAATGTGACCTCATAATGTTCTTAATCTAATGTTTGGAAATTCAAACTTACTTTGAGAACCTTTCATGATAGTCTTTATATATTTATCAAACTGAGTTTTATCGTGAGGTACAATAAAATTTTCTTAGCATTTGTATCAAGGTGAGTGTTCGAGTCTCATAATAACTTTTTTGTAAAATAATAAGTGTCAAATATGTCACAAATCTTCTTTATTTAGAGAGGACCAAAATTGAATAATAACATAACCCAAAAAAAAAACTTGTCAATCAATTATAATTTTCCAAATATATAATAATCAATGAGATAAATATCCTAACAAGAAAGAGATTCATATCATTCGGTTTTTATTGCAAACTATTTATTGAAATCGCATAATTGTAAGTTTACTAACTTAATACACTCTTTATCACTCATGAAGTGGAGGGTATAGAATTCATGTCACCAACAATAGTCCATACTATTCAATGAATAGTGAGTCATTAGTTGTTGCAACCAGACCCGTGCCATTAAATATAAACTTTCAAAAATGTTTTTTTTTGGAAGATTACTTTCAAAAATGTTGTTATTGAGAAAATTAGATTTTAATGACCAAAATTATAAAAATTTGATTTGTAGTGACCTTAAACTCCAAAAGAGACAAATAGTTACCAAACTTAAAAATTAATTGCTAAATAGTGACCAAATGAGATTAATTTAGTCAAAAATACTTATTCAATATATATTATAAAAAAAATCTACAGATACATCATTAGTCACCACCACCGCCGCCGCCGCCACCACCAGAGTCCTGATGCATCAATTTGTTTCATTACCACCCCAAACAAGAAGAAATGATGCAGGCATCCCAAACAAGAGCAAAGCACACCTATTAAAAGCAAAATATATATATATATATAAAATGTTGTTTCTTTATTTCCAAATTTGAAAGACGTATCACTCAATCAACCATTGCCGGGCCATTATCAATTCTTCGTCTTTTTTTCTTCCTATAGATTCGTTTCGTTATCGGCAGTAACTTGTGGATTAAGGACAGGAACACCAAACACCTCACCGATTCTTCACATATGAGTAACAAGGGTTACATAGTTTTAAGTCTATTTGTATACATAATATTGTGGTGACCTTGTGCGCGAGTGCGAGGTACTGACAGGCAACACACTGCATGCCACATCGTCTGGGTAAGGGAAAAGTGAAATGCTTATATGTAGTGGAGTGGGTGGTTACAAACAGTATTAGAGTTTGGCTCAGTCGGAAGTATAACCAACGAGGATGTTGGGCCCCAAATGGGAGGTGATTGTGGAGACCTTGTGGACAGGTATGCCGTGGGCAGGTGCGAGGCACTGACAAACTACCACACTAGGCGAGTTACGAGTGTACAATCTCACATCGCCTGGGTAAAGGAAAGGTGAAGTGCTTACATGTAGTGAAGTGGATCGTTACTAACAAAAACTATCACGTTGCCCTATTTCCGTGACAGATCATTAAATTATTATGAAATGACAATAATACTCTTGATAGTATATTAAGGGCAATACTTGGGTCCAACCCAGGTTGAATAAAGTTCATCCAACCTGGATACGTGGACCAATCAAATTACGACACGTGGCTAAAATTAATATTAAATTAAATTGGGCATTGCCCATCAATTTTTGGGTAGAACCCATTTTTTCTCTCTCATCTCTTCAAAAATCTGCAGCGGCGAGCTCAAATCACAGCAATTACAAACCCAGCCATCACCAATTACAAACCCACTTGCCGCAAATATGTGTGTATATATTTAGATATATAATAGTTTAACTATAGCAAACATCAATTAAACCAGTAGTACTCTTGAAGGGTACCTTCCCCAAGTCCAACAACCTCCCTTAGATCTAATCTCTAAGTCATTGGAGAAGTATTTTTCTGATCTCATAGAAAGCCATAAACCCTGCTCACCCACCAAACAGAACCACCCCAATTACAAACCCAAACCCTTGCCGGAAGACCAAATTAGTCCCATACATACCCTTCATCTACCACCCCAATCTGAATAGAGAGAGAGTCTCATTCGCAGGCCACTATCTCCACCATCTCCGCCGGACTGAACTTCAAGCACAGACCACCATCGCCGGATTGAACTTCGCCGCCCACTCGCCATCACGCGCTGATGCTAGTAGATCTAAAGCGTTTTCACGAGCGGCGCCTTCTTCTCCGGCGATTGCAATACCAGCTTCGAGCTTCGATCGTGATCTTCTTCATGCCCTCTGGCCTCAACATTAATTCTTTGCCGTCGTCTAGCACCGGACCCGGAACTGGTCCGGCCTCCGTTCCTCTGTTGTTGCACATACAGCTGCCGTCGATTGTGGCACATTCATCGGCTAAGGGTCCTTCATACAGCTTCGGCTGGTAATTGAAAGGAGGCAGCTCAGGCTGATCTGAAGAAGAAGACGCTGCTCGTGTTCGTCAAGAGGGAGGATTGCAAATTTTTAGAGAGATAAGAGAGAAAAAAAGGGTTATACCCGAAAATTGATGGGCAATGCCCAATTTAATTTAATATTATTTTTTTAGCCACGTGTCGCAATTTGATTGGTCCACGTACCCAGGTTGGATGAACTTCATCCAACCTGGGTTGGACCCAAGTATTATCTATATATTAATATTTTATTAAACTGAAATTGTTGATTTTAAATAATAATTATGCCCCTCAATATCTCTGCACTCAAACACGTGTCAGTAGCCTATTGGTTGCTGACTTTAACATTTTTTTCTTTTCTTTTTTTCTTTTCAACTAAACTTTCTCTCTTTACCTGTAATACCCCTAATTTCAAAAGGATAGTCCTAGTATTTAATTTATTGTTTAAATTGGATTTTATTTTTTTTTTATGTGCATTAGTTGATTTATTATTTAAATTATTCTTTAATTGCAGTTTATTCTTTATTTGCGTTTTATGTGTCGTAATTGATTCGTTGCTTGATTATTTATTTTATGTGTTGTAAGTGATTCGTTGCTTGCTTATTTGATTTAATTAATGGGTTTTATTAAATTAATTATTTATTAAGTATTTAATTTTTGAACAGGGTAATTATGTAATTCCCATTAACTAGGGTTTTAGATACGTTTTAGTTAGGGTTTTTGGAGCCATCTCATAAGCATCTGATATGTATCTAAACTGGGTTACTTTGTGGGCCGACGAAGTTAGGGCTCTGTGGATTAGGATTTTAATCTTGCAATTATAAATACCTCAGTATATGTTAAACCTAGGGTTACATATTGTCGTAGCTTTTACATGGAAAAGTCTGCCAAATAGAGAGAGTTACAGAGGGAGTTTTGGTGAGAACAGAGCAGTTTTTGAGAATTTCGGCTGGGGTTCCAAGGTTTAACTAAGGAGAAGGAAGGAGCAGAGGTTCTAGGAGGTTAGACAAGTTTCAGTGGATGTCGAAAAACTGAGACCAACGGCAACAAGGGTTTGGTTGCAAACCTATTCAGGCAAGTTCTATCTTCCTCTTTCCCTTTGAGCCGTGTTCTGTGCACCTAGATATGCTCTAGGGTTTTAAGGAAATTAACAACTAAATCATTCATGTATGTTATACATCAAATTAATCATATGTATGCTTTGAATTATTTCTGTGATGATTTCTGCAATATCTGTTACAGTGCATGCAAGTTGGTTCAGTTTTATGTCCTTTAAGCATGAGGGTTTTTGTCGTAGTCTTTATCTCTGTTTTTTATTGCAACTACTGTAAACTAAGTATGGAAAGACTACGGGAGTTATGTAAATCTTATAGGAAGGTTGCTATTTCTGTTTTAGATCTCTGTTGCATTTTGCTTCGTTGTAATCCATGCATAAGGGTTCAGTTTTTGCATAGAAACATGTTTAGTTCCATAGCAAGTTTACTTCTTTCAATTGATTTAAATTGCTGTAATCAAGCTTGGGAGATGATATTAGGATAGTATTGAACCTCTAAGATCACTATAAGTAACCAAAAGAGGGCTAGGAATTAATCGGGGAAAGAATACACGGACATAATGAAGCAAAATTCAAGCAGAGAGTGAACTAGCGTTGGTAATACAAAAGAGGCAAAGGAGAAGGCTCCATGGATGGAGGGAGCCGGGTCCCTCCTCTTTTCTAGGTAAAGAGCCAGCTCCATGGGGCAAAGGAGCCGGCTCAAGGCTCTAAAAGAGCCTGCTCTTTCCAAAAATTGAGCAGGCTCTCTTGGAATTTGTTTTTTGATTTTTTTTTTTTTATTATGAATTACTTGCTACTGTTTGAGGGTTGTGAGTCTGGGACTGAGTTGGAAGTAAATGGAGGAGTTCAACATGTCACTTGGGTGTTCTTAAGGGTTCTCGGTGCATGGTTTATGCAGGTAGACAAGTCGAATGCATAATACGAATTTAAACCTTTTTGAATGTGAATAATGGATGGAAAAGATTTAAATTACTTATTTCTAAATTAGTGATTTAATGAGTGTAGCATAAATTTAAAACTGGTTTAAATGGACATTAGGGTCTTCTAGTGAACAGACTTGATCCTAGGCATGTTTCAGATTTTGGTTGCTAAACTACTCTGTTATAAATCTGTAGTTGCATGGTTTTGAACGGAATGGTACATGATTTAATTGCTGTAATATTACACACTGTTAAGCAATTAACTGGATTTTTGGTTTGGAATTGGATTATGGTTTTGGAGGTGGTTGTTGGAATATTAAATTTTAAATGGATTAATGCTTGGTTTTAGTTGTTGAAATATTAATTATTTTCTGCAATTCTTTGGGAAATAGTCTTGGACTGTAAATTACTAAACTGGTATATATATTGTAATTTACACGGATGTGGAGGATTGTATGTACCGGTATGAGACGGTGACATACTAGGGATGGTTTACCTCAAAACGCATAAACCTAACCTAATGGACTAAAGGAATGGATTGAAAGATATTGAATCATATTTGTGACTAAGTCAGATCAACTGCAACTAAGTTGAGTGACTTCCTAGATTAGTGGATTGTGGTGGGTCATATCAACTGCAAATAAGTTGAGTGGCTAACTAGTTTGTATAAAGTGTGTCCGTTCAATAAGTAATTGAATGGCATACCTGGTTTTGGGACGGAATTTAGATATATGTGTATGGTACCACGAGATGAGCTTGAGATTCATACTCGTTGGTTAGGGTGCGTATATGCAATGGATGTGTAGCTGACTATAGTAGGTTGAGGTGTACCCTGTTAGGTCTAGGTACTCATGCCCACCCTTGGGTGCGTTTTCGAATGTTACCTTCTATTCAGGTTGAGAACCCTATTATAGTCTAGTGAATGTCCTTTAGTGTGGATTTATATATGTATGGACTAATTAGATATTGTTGAGATATCTAGGGTGTATCTGCTTATCGGGTCACCGTTTGGATCGCAGTTAGATTAGAACTTGTTCGTGAGCCTGACCCACTCTTCTATTATTTTTTTCAGGTGCAGGTCGGTTCCAACCTTAGAGCTTGATCATGCTTGTTGGGGACAGTCTCACGTTCATCTGCTTACGTAGGATTTCTCTCGATACTTCTAGCTTGATGTTTTCAGTTTCAGTTCAGTTGAGATTTTCTTTAGGGGTCCACTGTTTGGATTCCCAAGTTGTAACCTTGAAGGTTTTGGAGGATTAAATTAATATTATTTATCGTTAAAGGATTTTATTTTTCTCTTGGATTTCTTTATTTAAATTCTTAAATTTCTATTCTGTGTTCGATTTAAAATATTTTAATTGTTTGATACTTCCCTCGGGTTTGTGCCGGACCTGATCAACCCGCGTCTCAGATCCGAGGGGTATCACAGTTGGTATCAGAGCACTCCAGGTTCAAGTGTCTCTAGGATGTTTCGTAGTAGGCTTCCGCGTAGCGTTTTCTTTTGATTAGAGCTTACGTTTAGGAGTCATTGTATTCCTTTACGGTTCATTTAAACTTGTACTGATGTCTGTTTTTCTGTGTTAACAGCATGGTTAACGCTAGACAGAACATGACCAGTCGACAGAGGAGAACGGCACGTAGGCAGCAGGAGCGCCTGCAGCATCGACAAATGGAGGAAGAGCGGCAAATGCCTGAGTTTCAGGAAGTTAGGGGTCAGGAGGAGCAGGAGAGCATTCAGCAAATTCCGGGTCAGGTTAGAGATCCAGAGATTCCTCTTCATCTCAATGACCTCGTAGCTCGGGCTATAGAAGCAGGAGTTACAGCTGCACTTCGGAATCAACCACCGGTTCAGCAGGCACCTGTTCCCGCACCGGTTGTTCAGACTAATACTTGGGAAACGGCTAAGAGTTCTTTCACAAAGGGGAGTCCACCTGTATTCTCAGGCTCCACCGATGCGAAAGCAGCTCACCAATGGAAACAGGATATTGAGCGACATCTTCGACTAGTTCAGTGCACGGACGTTCAAAAGCAGATGCTCGCTACTTTCAAGCTGGTTGGGGATGCACTATAATGGTGGGAGTCAGTTACCACCGTAGAGGAGAGGATGACTTTGACTTATGATCAGTTCAGTACTCGCTTTGATGAGAAATATTTTCCCTATGCAGTCAGGGCAGCTATGAAGATTGAATTTCTTAATCTGCAGCAAGGGAGCATGACAGTGGCAGAGTATGAGCAGCAGTTCACGCGTTTGTCTCTTTTTGCTCCAGAGGAGGTGGATACCGAGGAAAAGAAGCGTAATAGTTTTCTCAAGGGACTGATGTGGTCCATCAAGCGAGCTATTATAGGGAGTCCAACTTACACTACCTATGCTCAGGTGGTGGACGGCGCTTTGCAGCAGTATCAGTTGACCATGGATATTAGACAGGCTAAGGGTGAGAAGTGGGGTGACAGAGACTCTGCTAACCAGTCAGCGGAGAAAAGGAATGGGAACGGACACCGATCAAATGACAAGGGCAGATTCCAGAGACAACAGCCTTGGAAGAAGCACAAGGGTGGTTCAGATGCACACAGGAATGGGGCACCTATTCAACGGCAGCAGAATGGGGGACCACAGGCAGGACAAGGTCAGCCACAGGCTAACCGACAGAGGAGGCCATTTGGTACTTTCCAGGGTAGTTGTTACACTTGTGGAGAGTATGGTCATACCACCAGGCAGTGTCCTAAAGCAAGACAAGGACAGGGACATAGACAGTATGTACAGCAGGGACAGAGGGCGCCAGTGCCTCTACCAGCTCCACAGGTTCCACGGATTCAGGGACAGACACATCTGGCTTTACCGGCACCGCCGCAGACTCAAGGACAGGCACCACAGCAGTTGCACTATGGCAGGGTGTATAACCCCATGCCACAGGATGTTCAGGCACCTCAGACTATTGAGGGTAAGTTTCCTATTCATGGTTTACATGGACGTGTTTTATTTGATACGGGTGCTACACACTCATTTGTAGTTAGGACTTTTGTTGCTTTGTCTGGGATGAGAACGAGGGTATGCACTAGACCTCAGAGTATTTCTACACCATTGGGTGATACAGCTATTATACATGAGAGTGATGGGCCTGTGACACTAGATATTGGCAGACTCAGATTTCTAGCCAATCTATTGGTCCTGGACATGCACACTTATGATGTGATACTTGGGATGGATTGGTTGTCTCACTACCATGCTCAAGTTGATTGTTTTGATAGATCTATTATTTTTACCATACCTGGTCAGGATATGTATGTAGTAGCTATGCCTCGTTCTAAAGGGGGCGGTAGCACCTATTTGTTCCATGTGGAGGGGAAAAATGAGGAGGGGATTACTGTGCCATTGGATAACATACCGATTATACAGGATTTCCCGGAGGTATTTCAGGTGATTCCAGGGTTGCCACCTAGTCGAGAGATTGATTTTGTGATAGACTTAGCTCCAGGCACTGCGCCTATTGCTAGGGCACCCTATAGGATGGCACCGGTGGAGATGAGAGAGCTGAGGGATCAGATTCAGCAGTTACTCAGCCAGGGTTTTATTCGTAGGAGTACATTACCTTGGGGAGCACCGGTTCTGTTTGTGAAAAAGAATAATGGTTCGCTTCGTCTGTGTATAGATTACAGGGAGTTGAACAAGGTTACGATTCGTAACAAGTATCATTTGCCCAGGATTGATGACTTGTTTGATCAGTTAAGGGGAGCCACATACTTCTCCAAGATTGATCTGCGTTCTGGGTATCATCAGCTGAGGGTTAGGGAGCAGGATGTTCCTAAGACAGCATTTCTCACGAGATATGGTTCTTATGAGTTTCGTGTTATGCCATTTGGGACGACTAATGCACCTGCAGTATTCATGGACTTAATGAATAGAGTCTTCCGGGCTTATTTGGAACAGTTTGTTATTGTCTTTATTGATGACATCTTGATCTATTCTCGGTCGGAGGACGATCATGCTAGACATCTTCGCATAGTCTTGCAGACGCTTCGTGAGCACTAGTTATATGCCAAGTTCGAGAAGTGTGAATTTTGGCAGAGGGAGGTGAAATTTCTGGGTCACGTGGTGTCAGAAAAGGGGATAGCAGTGGATACGGCCAAGGTTTCAGCGGTGGTTGAGTGGGGACAGCCTACATCACCTACTGAGATTCGGAGTTTTCTCGGTCTGGCAGGATATTACAGGAGATTCATCCAGGGGTTCTCCAAGATAGCAGGACCACTCACTCATCTGACCAAGAAGGGTGTACAGTTTGTGTGGGATGAACACTGTCAGCGAGCTTTTGATGAGCTGAAAAGGAAGCTAACTTCTGCACCGGTTCTGGCTACTCCGCAGAGCGGGATAGAGTATCTTGTTTACACGGATGCTTCGTTACAGGGTCTTGGATGTGTAATGATGCAGAAGGAGCGACCGATTTCTTATGGATCTCGGAAACTTAAGCCTCATGAGCTTAATTATCCAACACATGATTTGGAGTTGGCAGCAGTGGTCTTTGCCTTGCGTATTTGGAGGCATTATCTGTTGGGTGAGTCCGTCAGATTATTTAGTGATCACAAGAGTCTGCAGTACTTGTTCACTCAGCGGGAGCTGAATATGAGACAGCGCAGATGGTTGGAGTTTGTAAAAGACTATCATTTTTCTATACAGTACCATCCAGGGAAAGTGAATGTAGTGGCGGATGCACTCAGTCGCCGACCTGTTGGTAGTCTTTCTGCTTTATTCACTACTGAATGGAATGCTTTGAAGAGTGTGGATGAGTTGTTAGATGCTTTTATGGCTTGCATGGTGGTTACACCTTCCATCATTTGCAAGGTTTTACAAGCACAACTCATCGATCAGCAGTGTGTCGACAAGGTCGCAGAGATAGCTTCCGGAGAGGTTCCATTCTACTATCTTGGGGCTGATGGAGGTTTAAGGTATAAGGGACGATTAGTGGTACCTTCTGCTGATAATTTGAGAAAGGATGTGATGACTGAGACTCATCACTCTGAGTTCTCTGTTCATCCAGGAGGCGATAAGATGTATCAAGATATGAAGCGGCAGTTTTGGTGGGCAGGTATGAAGAAGGACATTGCTCTTTTTGTTTCTCAGTGTAGTGCTTGTCAGAGGGTTAAGATTGATCATCAGAGGCCGCCAGGAGCTCTACAGCCACTACCAATTCCGGAGTGGAAATGGGAGAGCATTTCTATGGATTTTGTGGAAGGATTGCCAAATTCTTTCAAGGGGCATAATTCCATATGGGTCATTGTGGATAGGTTGACCAAGTCAGCTCATTTTTTGCCTGTTTGCACTGACTACACTTCGGAGCAGTTGGCGAGGCTTTACATTTCAGAGATTGTGAAGCTACATGGCATTCCATTGTCTATTATATCAGACAAGGATTCGAGCTTTGTATCTGGATTTTGGAAGAGTTTTCAGCAAGCTTTAGGTACGGAGTTACACCTTAATACTGCTTATCATCCTCAGACTGACGGACAGACTGAGAGGGTAAATCAGATTATGGAAGATATGCTTCGGTCGTGTGTTCTGGATTTCAAGGGCCACTGAGAGGAATATTTGCCACTTGTGGAGTTTGCTTATAACAATAGTTTCCAGAAGACTATGGTATGGTACCTTTTGAGGCGTTATATGGTCGACCGTGTCGATCACCTGTTTGTTGGATGGAGGTTGGAGAGAATTAATTCTTGGGTCCTGAGTTCATCAAGGATACTTCTGAAAAGATTGCTCTTATTAAGGATCGCATGCGTACTGCTCAGAGTAGACAGAAGAGTTATGCTGATCAGCGTACTCATGCATTAAAGTTTCGGGTTGGGGATCAGGTTCTTCTCAAAGTATCTCCTATGAAGGGTGTTATGCGCTTTGGGAAGAAAGGGAAGTTGGCTCCGCGGTTTATCGGTCCATTCATGATTACGGATCGAGTTGGAACTGTTGCTTATCGATTGGCACTTCCGGATACTTTGGATTGTGTCCACAACGTGTTTCATGTTTCCATGTTGCGGAAATTTCTGCGAGATGAGGATCGGTATCAGCATATCGATGTTGGGGAGATTGAGTTGCAGCCGGATGCAACCTGTTTGGAGCCACCGTGTCGTATTGTTGATCGACGGGATCAAATCCTTCGTAATAAGGTTATCCCTTTGGTTTGTGTGCAGTGGAGTCATCACAAAGAGGCTGAGTCCACTTGGGAACGGGAGGATGTCATCCGCTCGCAGTTTCCTAAAATATTGGAAGAAGGTAAGAGCGAATTCCGAGGACGGAATTCCTTTTGTTGGGGGGAAGAATGTAATACCCCTAATTTCAAAAGGATAGTCCTAGTATTTAATTTATTGTTTAAATTGGATTTTATTTTTTTTATGTGCATTAGTTGATTTATTATTTAAATTATTCTTTAATTGCAGTTTATTCTTTATTTGCGTTTTATGTGTCGTAATTGATTCGTTGCTTGATTATTTATTTTATGTGTTGTAAGTGATTCGTTGCTTGCTTATTTGATTTAATTAATGGGTTTTATTAAATTAATTATTTATTAAGTATTTAATTTTTGAACAGGGTAATTATGTAATTCCCATTAACTAGGGTTTTAGATACGTTTTAGTTAGGGTTTTTGGAGCCGTCTCATAAGCATCTGATATGTATCTAAACTGGGTTACTTTGTGGGCTGACGAAGTTAGGGCTCTGTGGATTAGGGTTTTAATCTTGCAATTATAAATACCTCAGTATATGTTAAACCTAGGGTTACATATTGTCGTAACTTTTATACGGAAAAGTCTGCCAAATAGAGAAAGTTACAGAGGGACTTTTGGTGAGAACAGAGCAGTTTTTGAGAATTTCGACTGGGGTTCCAAGGTTTAACCAAGGAGAAGGAAGGAGCAGAGGTTCTAGGAGGTTAGACAAGTTTCAGTGGATGTCGAAAAACTGAGACCAACGGCAACAAGGGTTTGTTTGCAAACCTATTCAGGCAAGTTCTATCTTCCTCTTTCCCTTTGAGCCGTGTTCTGTGCACCTAGATATGCTCTAGGGTTTTAAGAAAATTAACAACTAAATCATTCATGTATGTTATACATCAAATTAATCATATGTATGCTTTGAATTATTTCTGTGATGATTTCTGCAATATCTGTTACAGTGCATGCAAGTTGGTTCAGTTTTATGTCCTTTAAGCATGAGGGTTTTTGTCGTAGTTTTTGTCTCTGTTTTTTATTGCAACTACTGTAAACTAAGTATGGAAAGACTACGGGAGTTATGTAAATCTTATAGGAAGGTTGCTATTTCTGTTTTAGATCTCTGTTGCATTTTGTTTCGTTGTAATCCATGCATGAGGTTTCAGTTTTTGCATAGAAACATGTTTAGTTCCGTAGCAAGTTTACTTCTTCTAATTGATTTAAATTGCTGTAATCAAGCTTGGGAGATGATATTAGGATAGTATTGAACCTTTAAGATCACTGTAAGTAACCAACAAAGGGCTAGGAATTAATCGGGGAAAGAATACACGGACATAATGAAGCAAAATTCAAGCAGAGAGTGAACTAGCGTTGGTAATACAAAAGAGGCAAAGGAGAAGGCTCCATGGATGGAGGGAGCCGGCTCCCTCCTCTTTTCTAGGTAAAAAGCCGGCTACATGGGGCAAAGGAGCCGGCTCAAGGCTCTAAAAGAGCCTGCTCTTTCTAAAAATTGAGCAGGCTCTCTTGGAATTTGATTTTTGATTTTTTTTTTTTTTATTACGAATTACTTGCTACTGTTGGAGGGTTGTGAGTCTGGGACTGAGTTGGAAGTAAATGGAGGAGTTCAACATGTCACTTGGGTGTTCTTAAGGGTTCTCGGTGCATGGTTTATGCAGGTAGACAAGTCGAATGCATAATACGAATTTAAACCTTTTTGAATGTGAATAATGGATGGACAAGATTTAAATTACTTATTTCTAAATTAGTGATTTAATGAGTGTAGCATAAATTTAAAACTGGTTTAAATGGACATTAGGGTCTTCTAGTGAACAGACTTGATCCTAGGCATGTTTCAGATTTTGGTTGCTAAACTACTCTGTTATAAATCTGTAGTTGCATGGTTTTGAACGGAATGGTACATGATTTAATTGCTGTAATATTACACACTGTTAAGCAATTAACTGGATTTTTGGTTTGGAATTGGATTATGGTTTTGGAGGTGGTTGTTGGAATATTAAACTTTAAATGGATTAATGTTTGGTTTTAGTTGTTGAAATATTAATTATTTTTCTGCAATTCTTTGGGAAATAGTCTTAGACTGTAAATTACTAAACTAGTATATATGTTGTAATTTACACGGATGTGAAGGATTGTATGTACCGGTATGAGACGGTGACATACTAGGGATGGTTTAGCTCAAAATGCATAAACCTAACCTAATGGACTAAAGGAATGGATTGAAAGATATTGAATCATATTTGTGACTAAGTCAGATCAACTGCAACTAAGTTGGGTGACTTCCTGGATTAGTGGATTATGGTGGGTCATATCAACTGCAAACAAGTTGAGTGACTAACTAGTTTGTATAAAGTGTGTCCGTTCAATAAGTAATTGAATGGCATACCTGGTTTTGGGACGGAATTTAGATATATGTGTATGGTACCACGAGATGAGCTTGAGATTCATACTCGTTGGTTAGGGTGCGTATATGTAATGGATGCGTAGCTGACTATTGTAGGTTGAGGTGTACCCTGTTAGGTCTAGGTACTCATGCCCACCCTTGGGTGCGTTTTCGAATGTTACCTTCTATTCAGGTTGAGACCCCTATTATAGTCTAGTGAATGTCCTTTAGTGTGGATTTATATATGTATGGACTAATTAGATATTATTGAGATATCTAGGGTGTATCTGCGTATCGGGTCACCGTTTGGATCGCAGTTAGATTAGAACTTGTTCGTGGGCCTGACCCACTCTTCTATTATTTTTTTCAGGTGCAGGTCAGTTCCAGCCTTAGAGCTTGATCGTGCTTGTTGGGGACAGTCTCACGTTCATCTGCTTACGTAGGATTTCTCTCGATACTTCTAGCTTGATGTTTTCATTTTCAGTTCAGTTGAGATTTTCTTTAGGGGTCCACTGTTTGGATTCCCAAGTTGTAACCTTGAAGGTTTTGGAGGATTAAATTAATATTATTTATCGTTGAAGGATTTTATTTTTCTCTTGGATTTCTTTATTTAAATTCTTAAATTTCTATTCTGTATTCGATTTAAAATATTTTAATTGTTTGATACTTCCCTCGGGTTTGTGCCGGACCTGATCAACCCGCATCTCGGATCCGAGGGGTATCACATTACCCCTTTTCAATTCCATTCCAAACTGACTGTACATACACATATATTGAGCGATATAAAGTGAGAAAAAAAAGAAATAATTTTAGAGAGAGAAAATGAGTGAATCAATAGACCACCGATGAAAAGTCAGCTTATGTATAAAAGGATGGCAGTGGTTGAATAAGTTGTTACTGATGCTCTGAGTTGTCACCAGAAATATATATAAGCAGCTCGACGGAACTGTTAGGCCGGACTGGATTGAAGCTCGCTGGAGTTGCGTCTCTTGAAGAAGCTTTTATGTTGGGTGTATCAAGGCTCACCAGATGCGCATGCATGAAAGTGTAGCTCACTGGATGATGACCGAAATGGGTAAGCCTCGCCGAACTGGGTCTCGCCGGTTTTCTTGCTAACGGAGCTTTCAGTTTTGGTTGTTGATGGAGAACATCGAGGTGGGTCTTGCAGCAACTTGGAACTCGCGTTGGGTTTAGCTAGTTGGATGCTCAATACATATCGCCGGCGTTCATGAAGTTTGCGTGAACCGATAGACGTTTGCAACTTTATGTCTGTTCACCATAAATAGTTGTTTCGGTCTTTGTTCGGAAGTTCACTGGATACTGGTTACTACAGTTGGTTTGAGGTCATTTGAGACGTCACCTGGGCTGAATTGGATTATGCCAAGGAGGGCTTGAGGTGTTGTGGGACTTAAGCAAACTATTACGTCTTTGTTTTATCGGACTTTTTCGCCGGTTTAGTTAATAAGACTCTTTCTTGGCTGGGTTTGTGAAGCTCGCAGAAAAGGAGTGCACCGGACAAAAAAAACTCGTCGGTATCAATGGAAGCAACTGAGTTGAGGTCATTTGAAGTGTTTCGCTGGGTGTGAGCTTTTTGGTTCGGTCATCGATGAAAGCTCACGCACGTCCGTGGAGCTTATTTGGGCTTCATCGAAGTGGGTCTTGTATCATCGCCGGACTGATCTCTAAAATTTGGTTGATGTTGTTTGTTTGGAGCTCACATTGGTCACTGGTGAAGCACGTCGAAAAATGTGGAGTTTGAACGCTCCCGTTGTTGAAAAAGATAGATTTTTTAAACTGAGGCAGGGCATTTTAGTCCTAAGGTGATTAAAAGGGCAGTTTGGTCAGATCAAGTAAAATATTATTCTTCCCATTAGTTTTAGACGAAAAATTAACGGGAAAGGATGATATGATAGACTTTTTAAAACATTAAGGGGTAATATGATAGTTTCTTTAGTTGAGGGGTTAGTTGATAGTTTTTGTAAATAATAGGAGAGTTTTATGATATTAGCCCTACAATATATATAGAGAAAGACGCATAGTGGAGAAGAAGAGGAGGAGAGAGAAAGAGAGGAGATATGAAAGAAGGAGAATAAGAGGAGGAGAAGGACGAAGATGAGAATGAATTTAGAGACAAAATTGTTTAATGAGGGTAGATATGTCTGTAATGGACATTAAATTTTAAATGGTCACTATTTAGCAATTAAGTTTTAAAATTGGTAACTATTTGACATTTTTAGAGTTTAAGATATTTATTAAGCATTTCTTTTTCAATTCTGGTCACCAAAATTTAATTTTCCCATTATTTTATTCTAAAGTTGGGCTATTGCTAGAAACATTTAGGGCCACACCTATATATATATATATTGAACTATCCCGCATTCGAGGGGAAAAAAAAAAAAAAAAAGAGAGAACTGCAATAACCATATTCCCATCGTTTAGATGTTAGCATAGTATTAAAAATAACTATCTCTATTGAAACGAAATGAAAAAAAAATGAATTAAAAATATTTTTTAATAAAAAAAAGTTGTCTAAAATTAAGTTATAATCTTATTATGTACAATAGAAATAATTCTATCCATTTTCTCCTATTTAAATCCCCAAAATGGATCACCCATGTACTTCCTCAAACGGTAAATAGATATCAAAACATAACATTAATATTTTATGTAAGGCATAAATGACTATTTTGTTTTTTTGTCCAATTACTAAAGAAAATTAAAAGGCATGATTAATCTACAACTTTTTTTTACAAAAAGTACTTGAAATCATAGGTCGGTATGGAGCTAAGCATTGGGTATTTAAAAAGGCACAAATATAATGCATTTATGTAGCGAACATGAGAATGTTATGTTAAATGAATAAATTATTAAAAAAAAATAAGATAAATAAAACATGTATGCGGAACAATAAATCGAATGCTTATAAATAATAAAATTTAGATAAATAGACTTAACTGGTATAGTCATACACCCGAATGTTGTACCTGTTAATGAAAGAAGAGTTATTTATTTAGAAAGTAAGCAACAAAGAGGGCAACTAAACTAAAACTTAAATGGAATGAGAAAAGAAGAACGAAAAAACCACTTCACAAAAGCCAGGTTAGGATTATAGTTCATGAAAATTCTTTAATAAAAGCTGAAAAAGTTCCAAGGGTTTCTTTCACATTTTGCCTAAGTCATTTAATGTGGTCGCTAACTTTCAGTACTAACTGAGAACAAATAATGAGTCTGCAAATGTGCATAAATTTTCAGGTGACCTTAACCTAACATAGACTATGCTGTGACATTTGACATTTAACTTCTCCTCAATAATTGCCCTTCAAACTTCAATGACAATCCACTTTTGTAACAACTTAAAAATAAAAAAATAAAAATAAAAATCCACTTTTGTACCAAATATTCACTCATGAAACAATGTCAGTCGCAAATTTTCACAAAGTTTTCAATTTAGGGTGTGTTGAATTGCATAGAATTGAATCTTTAGAATTGAAATTGATGGAATTTAAAAATAAATAAAAAATAGTTCAATTTACTTAGATATTTTTTTTTCAAATTTTACAAATTTCAATTTCAATACTTCAATTCCATCCAGCCGAACATATCCGAACATATCCTTAGATAATTTTGTAAAACTATAGGTATTTGATTAAAGATTAAATGGTGCAAAAAGGAAAATGACTCGGAACAGCAAAATGGCCGCTTTAACGCTAATCAATCACATAATCTCAAGTTCTCATTTCAGCAATTTAGTTGGCAACGAAACATGGACCAAAGAGAACCAATTCTTGCAGCATTGTTAATCAATAAATTATTAGTTCTCACACTTTTTTAATTTTTTAGTTTGAATAAATCATATATTTCAATTTTCTCTACCTTCTAATTTTCTTTTCTTTTTTTATTTTGTGACAAAAATGACAATTTCAACTATTATCATTTACCAAAACCACGATAAATCATAGATCGAAACACCATGAAAAAAAAAGATCAAATTCTATCATATAGCTTTGTTTGGCAGCCAGCCTAAGGGTTTGTCCTTTTGTTTAGAGCTGAAAACATAAGAAAAGACAATACATCCTCGGCCTAGACTAAAATGGGCTGACAAATATTAAGCCCAAATCTGCTCCATCATGACCCATGAAATTCAAATGTTATTCCACTTCATAATCTCTAATATGCCATTCAGTATAACCTTACTTGTTCGAATCCCTCGTGAATGATGTGTGTGTGTGAGAGTATTTATCGGAAAAAAAAAAATATTCAATATCAGCTTCAAAGTAATTTCACTTAAAATTCAAATTTATGGTTTTTTACTCGTAAGTTAAAGGATTTAAACATTAACGTTAACAATGTAACGTATGGATTAGTTGATTCTCATTTGCTTGTTATGCCGGACAAGATGGTGCAAGACAGGAGTGTGATAGATGTATATTATTGGACTCATAAAATTTTGTCCAATCCCTTCAAGAGTCAATTATGTTTTCTCAGCCAAACACCCTAAATTATGAAGATTTAGACTCACAAGAAAATAATAACCAATCAATTTTTGGTTACTGCTACAACACACGCAACAAACTTCGCATTCAAGCCTCAAACATCCACATCCATCATAACACACACACGTAAGTTTATTTGTTTTATTGAGACTTGAGAGCCATTCTGTCACTTGTAAAAGCCTTGGCAACCCATTTTTTCTTATCCAAGGAAGGAAAAAAAAAAAAAAAAAAATCTAGATATCAAGAAGTTTGTGGTTTTCCTGAATTTTTTTAAAGGGCTAAAATCGTAAATAAATAAAACCCCTCTTATTTTTTAAAACATCATATAACACTCTCAATTATCAAACAATTACCGTTAAGTTATTTCGAAATGACAATAATGCCCTTGATAGTATATTAATATTTTATTAAATTGAAATTATAGTATGAGAATGGCGATTTTGTCATTACGAATTACAAGGTTATTTTTGTCAACAAAATGATGCAACTATTGTACGTGATTATCACGTGATACAATTCCGTTAGTTTTAGACAGAAAACTAACGAGCAAGGGTGATATAATAGACTTTTTAAAACATCAAGGTTGATATAATATTTTCCTTAGTTGAGGGGGTAAATTGATAGTTTTTAAAAATAAAATGGGAGTTTTATGATTTTAACCTTTTTTTAATTAAAAAAAAAAAAGGTTTAGTAAGGTGGAGTGATCCTCATTCAAATAAATTCTAAATCTCCTTATTTCACTAATCAATGTGAAACCGTAACATTTGTTACATTTTGCATAAGATTTGGTAATGGGACTTTGCCAAGTGTTATGCACATGTATGTAAATATAATATATGATCGAGAGTTGGGCAGAACCAATACATGCCCAGGGAGACATGTGCCCCCTCTGACTTGACTTGCCGACTATATTATTAAAGTTATTTTTAATTTTTTTTTATATATATATATAGAAATTTGTATATAATGGTAGTCTAAAATTATTTTAGTTTCTAAAATTTTCTTTAATTTTTTTTATTTTATTTTCCATCTCTTTAAATTCCTTTATTTTTTTTTTTTTTTCAAAATTATGTCATTCATCTTCTTCTTCTTTTTCTTCTATTACCTAAAATTCTTCTTCTTATTTTTACTCTTTCCTTTATTTATTTATTTATTTTTGTACTATGCTCCTTAATTAAAATCCTGGCCCCGCCATAGTGGAGAGTCATGTGAATCTATCCCTTACCCTACCTGTATTGACCATGAAAGTAGTTCTAAATCAACAAAGCTTGTGGCTCATAAAAACATTGTATTTTATATGATCCTCGCTAAAAGGTTTAGACAAGCGACCACTGACCAGCCATCGACCAACGTCCATAACATCTAAAATTATATATATACATATACATACTATATATTATAAATTAAATACAACGAATGTCCCCATTGTGTTATGATTTTTATGGTGGGTATGTATGTGAGCTGGGCTGAATTATTTTGTGGTTGGCAAAAGAAGGGACAAAACCGGAATTTTGTCTTACGCAACCAACGACTTCGACAACCGAATGGTAACCAGATTTTCTTTTGTTTTTGTATGGAGATTCCTTGGAGTTTCAAGTTGAGGCGGAACCATCCATTGAGGTTTGGATTAGAACAATGTTGCTTACCTGTAATAGCATTCGATGTGAAGTCTCATTGTCACAAGAGAAAATTTGTATCATATTAGACTTGAATGAGAAAATAATTGAATATAAATGGGTGATTATGCAGGGCAATCTAACATTTTAATTTTTTTAATAAATGAATAAGAACTCTCCTTGTAACATTCTTTGCCAACTGAACTTGTTATTATGAATATTTTAATAAAAATATATAAATAATATTTAAGTGGTTTAGTTTGAATATATGAGTTATTATTTCAACCGAACTTGTTATTAAGAATATACGAGTTAAATTATAGTTATGGTAGTCATTATTTCAATCATAATTACTGATAGGGAAAAATAAACCCAACCTATTTTGACCTAACGATAAAGTCAACTAGGTGGGATAATGACAAATCTTATAAATGATAAGATTTTCATGGGATAAGGATTATGATATTCCCTTATCAAGAAAAAGGAAAGTGACAATAAATAGGAAGACGACTCGGGAAAAAGGTACGATGAAAAAACTATTATTAAATCCCTGCCTTTCTTTTAGACCTCCGGTGACTAACTTAATCGTCGGAGAGCTCTTAGCAAGCACCACACCGGTACCGTCAAGATTCATCAATCTTCTACTATCTTCTTTGTAGGAAAACGGTATCGTATCAGACCGCGTGGATTTCACCCTCAACAGTTGGCGCTGTCTGTGGGAACGACAATTCCCTTAAATCAATTACTCGGTTGGGTATATGCACTTGCAGTTCGGTATGATAACTGAAACAGAAACATCGTTGCAGGGATCCAATCAAAGAGAAGGGTCGGGTGAGCACCCAGACGTCCCGAATGACTAGGAACGGCTTACAGCGTTAGAACTACAGGTCCAAACTCTGCATCAGAGCATGGACCAGTTGATCCAACAAAATGCAGAGATCCCGCGACATCTTATCCCGGCGGGACCACCACCTCAACAAGAATTGTCCGACCCATGTCCTCCCAATCTGAATAATGGGGGACAACATGAGGAGGACCGAGAAAACAATCATTCTCACAAGTTCGAGGCAGAACAAAGCCAAGTCGGAAACCGACACAGAGAACCTCCTTCCCCGTCTCCGCGGAATCTCCAATCTCAAACAGGCACAACTTTCTATGTTAAGGAAAAGACAGAGAAAGTTACCTATTTCGACCTACAGATCGAGGATCTCAAGGCAAAAATGGAAGATGTAATGCAGGCTATGAAAGGGAAATGTCCAGCCGCCATAGATGACCCGGTACAGAGGACCAACCTGCCATTCAGCCCCGCTATTATGAAAAGCCCCCTGCCTAGCAAGTTCAGGATGCCCTCGTTCGAAAGCTTCAATGGGACCAAAGATCCCCTCGATCACCTAGAGACCTTTCAAGCTCTTATGCATTTGCACGTCGTGCCAGATGCAATCATGTGCTGAGTTTTTCCTACTACACTTAAGGGATCGACAAGAGTTTGGTTCAACAAGCTGAAGCCAGGAACCATCAACACTTTCGAAGAACTGAGTAAGCAATTTGTGAGCCACTTCATTGCAGGTCAGAGGCGTGGGAGGCCGGCCACCTACCTGTTTACCGTAAAGCAACAGAAGGGCGAGTTAATCCGGGAATACATTACCCAATTCAACACAGAGAAATTACAGGCAAAAGAGGTGAACGACAATGTAGCTTTGACCTCTTTCATAGGAGGACTCCAAACCTCCACATTCTTGTTCGCCTTATCCAAAGAACCTCCCACCAGTATGGCAGAGTTGTTGATTAGAGCGCAGAAACACATGACCGCTGAAGATGCCATGAATGCACGGAAGGGAAAGGAAGGAGAGGACAAGAAGAGGTCAGCCTCTCTCACCAGGGATGAAAATGATACCAGCTATAAGAGATCATTCTTCAGCCAAAATGAGAAGATATATAGTGAAGAGAACTTAGATAAGTATACCGATTAACAATTATCTCACAGCTAGAATTAACCTTATCAAGTCATTCAAAATAAAGACTGGGGGCATCTCAGTTCATCATTTCACATGTTATTTTATTTTCCAATAAGGTTACCATCACCATTGAGATAGATGACCCTCAACTTTTACGCAATAAAATATTACGTTTTTAGTTACCTACCTATGTGGTAATATTGAGCTCATAGTAATCTATTTTTCTCATTAAAGGAACCAAGGGCCAACAACACATTCTTCCCTCATTAAAGGGACAAGAAACCGATTACTTCTTCTACACAGAAGGGTGAGATAATTAAAGCTTCCTTCATTTAGTAGAGAGACGAGACGACTACTTTTTGTATTAAATGGGTCACCCTCCTTCAGACTATACCTCTTTCCCCCATAAAGAAATGAATGGTCAACTTCATCTTCTTCCCTCGGTAAAGAGACGGAGGGTTAACTACTCCCTTATTAAAGGGTGAGCTCACAACGCTCGAGCAAATCTACTTCCCTTATTAAAAGGGGCAAGAAAGTAATCATCAAGCATGCTTAGCTTAGTAGGACTTGGCATTCCCGATGTTTGACAAAAATTTAATTCCTTTACTAAAGGGAAGAGCTGAGTGAAGCTCGTAAAACCTAATTCCCTTACTAAAAGGACGAGCTGAGTGAAACTCATAAAACTTAATTCCCTTACTAAAGGGATGAGCTGAGGGAAGCTCGTAAAATTTAATTCTCTTACTAAAGGGACGAGCTGAGTGAAGCTCGTTCCCTTATTATAGGAGTGGCAAGCTAAGTAAAGCTCGTAAAATTTATTCCCTTGCCAAAGGGATGGGCTGACTGAAACCCATGAAGTTTACAACTAGTATATTGGATTTTCAAAAGAAAAATCCAGTTTTACATCACTAAGAGTCATTGACCATGGGTTTGAATCCACACCCTTCCAAAACAGAACTTTGATTTGGTATATGTGTTAATTTCATCATTGGGAAGAGTACCCAATGGAACATTACCCAAGGGCAAAGTACCTAAGGGAACAATACCCAAGAGAAGATTACCCGAGGGAAGATTACCCAAGGGAAAGAGTACCTAAGGAAAGATTACCCAAGGAAACATTACACAATGGCAGAGTACCCACGGGAAGGTTACCCAAAGGAAGATTACCCATGGGAAGAGTACCCAAGGGTACCCAAAAAAAAAAAAATGTATTGTTCAATGAACAGTACCCGCAGGCACTATACTCGAGGGAACAGTGCCGGGGGCAAAAAAAAAAAAATTACATTCCTAAAGCTAGACGAGTAAGTTTGGGAATGGGGGGCAACTGATAGGGAAAAATAAACCTAACCTATCTTGACCTAACGATAGAGACAACTAAGTATTGACCAGCCACCAGATCTTTTCTACTTTCGAAAGATAATATTTCGTTATCAAGGATAACGATTTCCATTGGATAAGTTCCATGGGATAATGACAAATCTTATCAAGGATAAGATTTCCATGGGATAAGGATTATGATATTCCTTTATCAAGAAGAAGGGAAGTGATGATAAATAGGAAGACGACTCGGGAATAAGGTACGACGAAAAAACTATTATTAAATCCCTGCCTTTCTTTTAGACATCCGGTGACTAACTTGATCATCGAAGAGCTTTTGGCAGGCACCACACCGGTGCCGTCAAGATTCATCAATCTTCTACTTTTTCTTCTTTGCAGGAAAACGGTGTCGTATCGGACCGCATGGATTTCATTCTCAACAATTATTATATCTCACCGTTACATATTTTTCCTATATATATATAAAGCATCCACTATGATTAGGGATGGTAATGGGGCAGGGCGGGGCGGGGATCTCATTCCCCATTCCCATCCCTAGTCAAATTTTTTACCCCCATCCCCGCTCCCCATACCCGTTTAATTTTCAACCCCTTCCCCCATCCCAGGCCCGCCACATTAGCCCCCATCCCCGCCCTGCCCGTCCCGCATAACATTTTTTAAATTCCAATTCACCTTCAACAAAATCAACACAACCATAATATTTTTCAACCTAATAATTTAATAAAACTTCAGCACAATTATAACAATTTAAAATATGAACAGATATTTGATGCACAATGACTATGTTTTTTCTTTATGGTACAAGGGAATAGAACTAGGGTTTCACTTTCAAAAGTGAATATATTATACATATAGCTATGTAATTTAGTTATTTTTTAATTACATGTAAGGGCAATTTGGTAAAAATGCACTATAAACAGGGCAGGGCGGGGCGGGGTTACCCTCCCCCCTCTCTCGCCGGGGTTTCAAATACAATCCTCATCCCCTCCCCATTTACATAAATGGGCCCCCAAACCTGTTATAAACAGGGCGGGGTGGGTCAGGGACCCGCTTGGTATGGAAATTTCGCTATCCCTAACTGTGATGGGGCGAAGGTGATATATTCAAAAAGATGAAAACTCTACACCATGTCTTTCTCTACACTTCTTTCTTCTACGAGATATTATTCTATTTTATATACTCATTTGTCCCCCATTAAATGTCTTTTTTGAGGAGTTAAACTTTTTAAAGGGACATGCAATTATTGTATTGTTTCTTTAAAAATTACAAAGCTACCCTTTCAAGTTTAAAAATATATATAATCAAGTTTGAATTTTTTTTTAAAAAAAAATTTAAGAGTATTTTATGAAAAGATGTGAAATATGTTGTTTAAATTTGGTAAGTGGACAAGTATATTAAGATAACCTAAAAATGAAAGATGGACAACTAAATTGGGATAGAGAGAGTATTGTGTTTATGGGTGCATGGAAGAGATTCTATTCCGACCTAATTGGGTTGTATCTTGGAACTGACTAGTTTCGTCATTACTTACATAAATAGGAGGAGTATCACCTAAATGTATTTACACATACCTCTATAATCATGTCAACTTTTTCTGAAACTCTATTTTACTTATTATTATTTTTGTATAAGTATTGCATCTTTTATTTATTTATTTATTTATTCATAGCTTTTATGTTATTAATTATTAGTACGATTCATGTTCTAAATTTGTCCTAAAGGGTGTTCTTTTACTTCACTATAAATTTAGTATCACTAATATTATTTTATTCATGTTGCCAATTGTAATTGATGTATTATTCATTATAGCGAGACAACTATTGATTATTGTATATAAATAAAATAGGTGTAATTACCTCCCATGAGATTTGGATAAATCTCATATGGACAGAGCGTTTGAGGTTTCTTACTCTGGCCTCTCTTAATATTACAAAAAGTTAATTATACCCTTATATGTAATATATTTTTATAATACAAAATATATTATAAAATCTAAAAAAAAAAAAAAATCAATTTTCTATCTTATTTCTCTTATTACTTTCTCTCCTTTTTCCACCACCGCTAACCACTCTTAAAAAAAATATTGCAAATAAATAAAAAAAGGGTAAAGTACACCAACACCCCCTGAGGTTTGACATAAGGACATGTAAATGAAAGTTGTCCTATTTTTGGACATTCACACCTCCTCAAGTTCGAAAAAATGGACTAAGACACCCCAACAATGGTGAATTGACTTTATTACCCTTTGACATAAAATTGACAAATACAATTGACTTAAATGCCCTTGAATCAAATAAATTTAAATGGGTTATTGGGTAAAACCCATATAATAAACCCAAAATCCTTTCCCTCTTCTTCTCTTTCCCCTCTCCTACAACACAGACCCAACCCAAACAACTAATGCACACACATATATATATTGTCTGTATATTACACATGCACACACATATGTCATCACTACTGCAAATCACGCACATGGAGGTGCTCTACGCTCTGCCTCGATTTCTTCAACCCTTCACTTCACCACACACACACACACACACACACACACATATGTATATACAGATACGCACATATATATATCCACACACACAAGGCAGCGACAAAGGCCCATACACTGTAATTTTGATCTCGTTTCCACAAATTGGAGATATAAATCAGCATCAAATCACAAAGGTTTTAAGATTAAAAAATAATAATAATAAAAAAAAACCAACTCAAGATTGAAGCCATGGTGATTTTGACTGGATCTAAAATAATAAGAGAAATTGATTTGTTGTGTTCTGTTTGGGTAGATAGGTGATTGACTGAAGAGGAGGAAGAGGAGCAATCACAAACTCAAACACCAACACCCAATCACAACCTTAAGCCATAACCCTTCACCACCAACAGATGATGCCAGAGTCATCCTTTGATCATAATCGTCATCGGAATCAAGTCATGTCTTGCCTCCATCGTCGCCGGAAGCCATTGTTGGATGATGATGATGATGTTGACGGGCGGCGGTGATTTCGTCTTCCGTTTCGGTGATTGCGGCGATGGTAAGTGGTGTGGGGTGGAATCGTGGAGAGAGAGAGATAGAACGGGTGGGCGGTGGTATTGGGATGGTGGGTGGTGCTGGAGCGGCAAGAGAAGGAAGAAAGAGAACGGAGAGAGGAGAGAGAAATGGGTTGTGAATGGATTGTGGAGGAGAGAGAAAGGGGTTGGGTAGAGAGAGATGAAATGGGTAACTTGGTCATTTAACTATTTTGATATTTTATAATTAAAATTAATAAAATAGTGAAGGGTAAAATAGACTTTTCACATATTTTAAGGCTCTGTTTGGATGGCAAATTTTACGAGGGGGTGTGGTTATCCAAAAATAGGTAAACTTTCATCTGGCTGTCCTTACCCCAAACCTCAGGGGGTGTCTGTGTACTTTACCCATAAAAAAAATTAGTGTAAGAGCAACTTGGTCATTTTATGATTTTTTTTTACAAGTTTTGATGGAGATGGGGTTATTGAGCATGCACCCAAATCTCAAGGGAGGTCAAAACATTGAATCTGAAACGCTTCACTTGTGTGAGATTTGTCCAAACCTCATGGGAGGTCAATGTAATTTACCCAACAAAAATATGATGTATTATACTTTATATTTTTTCTTTTATATGTGAAAATTTCACATCACTTGTAACACCCTCATTTTTCGTTGTAACAATCTTCTCCATCCGAACATATAACGCACTCGTTGCGATCAGACGATCCTGCCTACCCGGACTATTGACTCGGACCCCTCCAAACGTGACACCGAATTAATGAGTTTGGCTTTGATACCAAATATAATTAACTGAGTGTTTCGCGATCCAACTCATAATATTAAACTATTAAATTGGACAAACACCCAACTCATGTATACGTATTTCTCTTTTTATTGAACTCAATGTGAGATAAAACCCCCTTATAATAACTAGCAAGATTGAAAATCAAACATCATACAAAATACATAATCAACTTAAAAAATTTAATACTAAGAACTCAGTCGAGATGGTGTCACCTCTTCCCTATAAATAGGAAGTTGAATGTTCGAGTTAGAATAATAATGAGTAGGGATGGCAATGGGGAGGGGCGGAGATCCATTCCACATCCCCATCCCCGCTAAATTTTTCAATCCCCATCCCCGCCCTTATCCCTGCTTAAAATTTCACCACCACCCCTATACCTGACCCCACTCCCTAACCCTTATCCCCCCGACCCCGATTAACATATATTATTTTTATTAAAAAAAAACATAATTTTTCTTATTTTCATATATATACTAAATCTAATTTAGTAATAAATTATTAAATGTAAGAGTATATTAGTAATTTCACACTTAATTGGGACGGGACGGGTTTACCCCATTCCCGCCTCCGCCCTAGACATTTTCATCTCCATTTACATAAAAGAGTCCCCATTTCTACTATAAACGGGACGGGACGGAGATGGGGAATTAGCCATCCCTAATAATGAGTGGCTTTGCCTGTGTTTTCCTTTTTAATAATAATTAAAAAGAAAAAACTTAAAGAAGTTTGTTTTGGTAAGTATTTGAATTAGTAGTATTAACTAATTTCGACAATTACAAACCCACCAAAGGGGACATTTCGGTAAACTCACACGATCCCCAAAAAAATCCCAACAACTGGATCCACTCTCCGCCCCGCAAACAAGGAACGGCGCAAAATCGTCAATTATCAGTAGCAAATTGAAATTGAATATATATATAGAGAGAGAAACATGTACATATAGAGAGAGAGACAGTCAGTCACCCTCTCGCTTCTACTCCCCATCAAAACAAACAAAACATTCTCTTCTACGACACTCCTTCGCACTCTCCGTCCCCTCCGGCCACCGCAACCACCATTTCTTGTCGTCAGATTCCGGCTGTTCACCATGTCCCAACCATGACCCGGACTCGAATCCCCATCGCTCAACCCGACGAAGACACCACAAAACCAACCACCAACACCGCAGGTGGCGGCGGAGGAGCTACTACAGCCATGAGGGTCATCGTGCCCTTACAAGGAGTGGTTCAGGGCAGAGGAGGCCTCGTTCTGGGCTCAGTCATACCCTGTGCTCTCTTCTACTTCTGGCAGCTATACCTCAAACGCAACCGTTCGGACCCACAACCACCGCCGTCGGAGGTGACGGAGTTATCTTCTGGGTTGTCCAGGTCTCAATCTCGGTCTGTTCTCTCTCCAAGAGGGTCAAGTGGGCCAGCTTATATATCTTCCAGGGCTAATTCTATTGGTAAGCAAGCGGATAGTCCTTACCATGTTGGATTGAAAAGGGTTTCCGAAAATCCGTATGATGAGGCAAGTAATCCTGATGGTGTTATACAGCTTGGATTGGCTGAGAACAAGGTGAGTATGTGTGTTTATGTACATGTACATACAATTACATATACATACAACATTGATTGGGGTTGATTGATTGATATTTATAGTTTTTAATTGATGATTTTGCTGTGTTTTGATTGATGAGTTTTGGGGTTTTGGTGAATATAGTTGTCCTTGGATTTGGTTCAAGACTGGCTAGCGAAGAATGCGAAGGATTCAATTATTGGCAGAGATTTGAGTATAAGTGGAATTGCATCCTATCAGCCATTTGATGGTTTGATGGAGTTGAAAGTGGTATTGTTAACTCTTTCTCTGTTTCAATGGATCCAATGTGTCCTTTTTGAGAAGTATGTATATTCATTGTTGCTTATATGTTTTTGTATTTCTTATATACTCAGTCACTGTTACAATTGCATTCAATCTGTAGTTATATTACTTTGTGATTATATCCAGACAATTTTATAATATAACTAGACATTATAATTAATCAAGTAGTCACGAGTCAATCTCATTCCCTGCTTAGATGGTTTACTCGCACAATCTTTCATGAGTGTATTAATAACAGTAGCTTATGTGACACTTAAGTCTGTTGCAAAGCTCATTCACTTTTACAATTGCAATCAATATGCAGTTATATTACATTGTTGGTTATATCGAGACCAAATTTTAATTTAACTAGGCATTATAATTAATCATGTAGTCATGAAGTCAATCTCATTCCCTGCTTAGATGGTTTACTTGCACAATCTTTCATGAGTGTATTAATAACAGTAGCTTATGTGACACTTAAGTCTGTTGCAAAACTTTTATACAGCTGTAAACTCTACTTTCTTAATACATGACTCTCACATGAGATAGATTTTGAATTTTTGATGCGATGTTATTAGCCATGAGACGATGGTGTTTGTTTACTATGTCAATTAGCTTATGGAATTGTTAATATCCTAGCAAAAAAATCATTTTAATAAATGAGGAATCATCATGTTATTTGAGTGAACTATGTCACTGATCATATATGAAGTATTTGTTTACTTAAAAAATATTGCAACCTGAGGATAATGCGGGCTGGATATAATGCATGCATAGTAGGTGAAAGTGTGGGGCCCAATTTTAGGTCCTTCTAAATCTCAGAGAGTGCTTAAATGAATGAAATTACAATAAAATTCTTACCTATTTTTATGTGATTGGTATTGGGTTTATAGGAACTAGGGCTAGAAAAAGAGCCGGTTTGGAACAAATTCATGTCAATTTCGATTCAAATCCATATCTGGATCTGATTTCAAGTCGGGTCATGTGGACATGATCCATATCAGACCCATATATAATTTAAACAGCATCCATATAGAGTAAAATATACTTAATTCGGGCGGGTCTTGAGTAAAACTCAATCTATTTAAGAATCACCTAAATCACATCCAGCTCGAATCCACAACAGACCTTTCAACGAAAATCCATACCCCGCCTGTTTTTCATTTGGATTCAGTTACAATCAAACTCGTTAAAATGGACTTGGGGTTGGATAGGATCTCAGGTCAAATCCGCTCCATTTCAAGACCTGATATGAACTAACCAACTTTGGCAATTGCTACTTTCTTAATTTTTATTTAATTGACAAACTTCACCCCTCCACTTATGATCTTTTTATCATTATGCTACAACTGCTTTTTCCTACTTAACATTAGAATTAAAAATTTAACAAAATTTTGTGTTGCAAAACTTGCTTAGTATGCAAAGCCTGTTTTACCGCTTTCTTTCAATTTGATCTTTGCAAAATGGAAGAGTGGATGAAATTAGTTTGGGCCTGGACAGTTGGATAGTTATATCTCAATAGCCTGTGATGCTTGGATTCTTTGACCCTCAAACTGTATCAATAAAATGCAAGGATTTGATAAGAAAAATGTATCTGACCATTGTATCCACCTTCTGATAGAAGTTTTCCCATATTGACCATGTGCATATAGTAACTTTAAAATATTGTTTTATGAAGTCTATTTTATAGTTTTACTCATTGTTGTAGTTTACTTTTGTCTCATTATAGTTAAATGTTTGCTTTAGTGGCTATGTTTAATGCCACTTTTTCTTGTTATTATTTGTTGTGTTCATAATTCCTGGTCTCAAATGATCAAACAGCTGCATTTGTATATGAGTGTACACTAGTCAACGTAAATGGAAGGTCTAATTTAGATATGGATTTCTATTAATTGTTTTAATGTATCTCTCCTTTTTTTATGCCTCTTTGATGAACTCTTGGATTTCTGTTTATATATAAATTTTCATGGATGCCAAATTTTTTTTTTCTTGGCACATACTTGTTTACTATGTATGACTATGTATTGTAGTGTGCCTTTTGTAACTTTGAACATCATGTTTCTTCCAATCCCCGTGGACAGTAGATGATGCTTTCCTGTAAAGGAATAGAATTTGTTGTTGTATCTCTTTGAATTGCTTTGTGCTCCTATCCTAATTTCAGGTGTACTGCAGGCTGTGGCTGGATTTATGTCTCAAGTCATGGAAGGATCAGTGTCTTTCAGCCCATCACAAATTGTATTAACAGCTGGTGCAACCCCTGCAATTGAGATGCTCAGCTTCTGCTTGGCAGATGTGGGAAATGCATTCCTTGTTCCCTCACCGTATTGCCCCGAGTAAATTTTTTATCTCCAAAATAAATTTCTCCTTTTAATCGCTATTTATCCATTATAGAAACTGAATTCGAAAATAAATATGCAGTCTTGACAGGGATGTAAAATGGCGAACTGGAGTAGAGATCATACCTGTTCCTTGCCGCAGTGCAGACAGCTTCAGTTTAAATATAACTTCTGTTGATCGAGCATTTAACCAGGCAAAGAAACGTGGCCTAAAAGTTCGTGGGATTATAATTTCAAACCCCTCACATCCTGTAGGCACTCTGCTCAATCGGGAAACACTTTACAGCCTCTTGGACTTTGCTACAGAGAAGAACATCCATATTATCTCCAATGAAATATTAGCAGGATCCACTCACGGAAGTGAAGAGTTTGTCAGCATGGCAGAAATCATTGAGTCGGAGGATTTCAACCGGAATAGGGTTCATATAGTTTATGGACTTTCCAAAGACCTATCCCTTCCTGGTTTTAGGATAGGGATTTTATATTCCTATAATGAGAATGTGCTTTCTGCTGCTAAAAAATTGGCTAGATTCTCGTCCACATCAGCTCCAACCCAGCGTTTGCTTATCTCCATGCTCTCAGATACAAATTTCATTAAGGAATTTATCAAAACCAATAGAGAAAGGCTCAGCAGGATGTATATTAAGTTTGTGGCAGGATTGAAGGAATTGGGTATTAATTGCACAAAAAGCAGTGGAGGTTTCTACTGTTGGGCTGACATGAGTGGATTAATCCGCTCATACAGTGAGAAAGGAGAGCTTGAGCTTTGGGATAAGTTGTTGAACGTAGCTAAGGTTAGCATAACTCCTGGATCATCCTGTCAATGTATTGAACCTGGGTGGTTCCGGTGTTGTTTTGCTACGATAAGTGAAAAGGACATTCCTGTAGTTATGCAACGCATTTTGAAAGTCTCTGAATTTTGTAAAACTCGCAGTTGACATGGTACTGAGCCATTATATTTCCAGTTACAGAATCATATCACCCAAAGTCTAAGTTGCCTTGGGTAGAAGATGCTTTTTTTGATCACCCACAGTGCACAGACTAACCTGCCTTGGGTAGAAAATGCTTTTGTGGTGATTTTTGAGTTGCAGGCACAGTTTAGAAGCATTCGTTGCGCTTTAGGCCGAAGTAAGAGTGCTGCGAAAACAATGGACTAAGTTGCCTTGGAATTGTTATGTCTTTTGAGGTTTATATAATGCAACTTGTGCGCATCTAAAAGATCTGAAATTGAAATGAGGTGGTGTTGTTGAGTTACTTGGTAAGAGAAAGTGATTCAGAATCGTAGAGCCGTATATCAAATGTCATGTACCAGTTGTTGTCTCTTACTAGTCACCACAGTTTATTCTTCATTCTTCTTTGTCATCTCTAAATGCGTAGATAATCCTTTCCCATATTTTGCAATTTATCAACCCTACATGCCTCAAATTGTGAAGATTGTAGATAGGCTTTTACCATTGATGCAAAAGCATGCAAGTAGTGACAATATTTAATTAAATTCATTCCCCAATCTTTCTGCAGAATATATACACATGATTTGCATATACTTGAAAGTTACATATGGTTCTTTCTTTGATGAATGATTCTTTTGTTGCAAGTAGAGACAGATGTTCAATGAAATTCAGTTCCAATAGTTTTGCAGAATAAATATAAATGATTTGCATATACTTCAAATTATAAAGGATTCTTTCGTCCAAACAGATTCTTTTGCTGCCACTAAATGCTGATTAATCCACTTCACAGACATGTGAGAAGAGAATTTGCTTTCCACTTTATGTATGCAAAAATGTTGGATAGCAAGCAGCCAACCATTGGCACTACATGTCACTTTCTTTTTATTCCAATTCAAGGCACTGATGTCCAAATGTAGTTGATGACGAGAGAAAAGTTGAAACCAAAAATTAGGTATGGGTTCTAGATTTGAAAATAGAATCTTCTCTGAGCAGTCTATGCCAAATAACCCAATATCAACCATCCAGATTATCATAGCTCTCTCATTATAAGGCTGTAATTACTTTTGGTAGCAACCAAGACTTGGCCGGTGATAATAAAAGCATGAAATGGTAACTCTTTCCATCAAATCATCCAAATATTGTGGCAAAGGCATTCTTAGAAGCCCGCAAAAGGCCTGTTATCTGTTTCATTAGAGGTGATTTGTCTAAAAAATAACATTGTATTTGAGTCAACTTCATCAAATCCTTGTGTCTGCAAATGAGATGCACCAAAAAAATGAATGATTTATTGAGAAAATTACAAGAAACAATTGATGATGGTAATCTCAAAAAACTCAAAATGAATACAAAAGAATTTTTCTGCTGTTATTTTGCTCTAATTGACTATGGTCTCCTATTCTTTCCACCAACCCAAATTTCATTCCAGCTTTGATTGCTAGACTACCATCTTTCATCTCTTGTATCAGGCACTGCCAACTCCACAAAGGTGGTCCAACAGAGGCCCTCCATTACATTCTAATTACTACTATTCCACTCCTGATCTGATGGACTCGAGCACCTGAACAACTTCAGCCATGCTTGGTCTCCTGGAAGGCACCTCAGAAGTACAAATCAATCCCAACTTCATGACCTGAATCAACTCATTCTCTACAAAACCGCGCAAGCTTCTATCAAAGCAATCTGAAGCAATGCCACTCTCTATCAAGCCCCTAACATATTCACACAAAATCACAACCTCATTCGCTGCCGGACTTTCCACTGGCTTCCTCCCTGTAACCAGCTCTAATAGAATCACCCCAAAGCTATAAACATCACATTTGTCGCTCAGTCTGAGACTTTGAGCCAACTCTGGAGCAACGTACCCAACTGCATTGTGAAATTTTGTTAAACCATAGTTATCGAGCATGGGAAGCAACTTTCCCAACCCATAATCAGACAATTTGCCCTCATAGTTTTCATCTAAGAGTATATTAGTGGACTTGATGTTGAGATGAAGAACTGGAGGTTTACAGTCGTGGTGGAGGTAAGCGAGGGCTCTCGCTGTCCCTAGAGCAATCTGAAACCTCCTAGACCAATTCAATTCACTATTGCCGACACCAGTACTTGTGCCAGGATAATTGAGTCCATGTAAATTGTCATACAAATTTCCATTCGGAATAAATTCTGATAAAATCAACTGCATACTAGAGGACCAATAGTAACCTTGAAAAGCAACAAGATTAGGATGTTGAAGGTTTCCTAACCTTCCAATCTCGTGCTCAAATTCTTCTTGGTTTCTCATCCTTCCCAAAGTCTCAAGCTTCTTTACTGCAATTGAGATGCCACCTTCAAAATTTGTTTTGTAAACTGTTCCAATTGATCCGCCGCCAATCAGGCACTCCTTGTCAAGCAAAGCTTTGGTGCCAGCTTCCCAATCTTCATACCTTGAGGGCACACTTTTGCTGAAGAGAACCAACTTCCCAATAATGACATTTGAATCCGTGGAACCAACTGGAGTGCTCTCCACAACCACTGTCTCGTCGTCTCTTCTACTTCTGCGAGCCTTGATGTTCACAATGGTTATCACACAAACACCAGTAAGAATAACCGCGGCAGCAACAATTGCTACAATGGCAGTAACACTCAGCTTAGGTTTTCCCGACGCTGAAGTAGTGCCATTGCCTGAGCAGGGAGTGTCCAATGGGGCACCGCAGAGCCCTGGATTGTGAAAAAATGCTGAGAAATTAAAACGTTGGATGGTAGCTACCGAAGGAATTTCACCTGAGAGTGTGTTATAAGAGATATTAAAATGAGTTAAATTTGCCAAATTCCCAAATGATAAAGGGATTGGCCCAGACAGTGAATTTTCTGACAGATCCAAAACTTTGAGGTTTGACAAATTCCCAATACTGGATGGTATGCTTCCATTGAGCTGGTTATGATGTAGATCAAGAAGTACAAGGTATGACATGTTATAAATGGTTTGTGGGATTTCTCCTTGTAATGCATTACCAGAAATATCCCTGCAGCAACATTACATAATTGGTTCAAGTTTGATTCTAAGCAATGTTGATGTAATTGGACTTATTCATCGAAAAAAAAGAGGGTAATTGGACTCACAGCTGAAGAAGAAACCTGCATTTGCTTATATCGTCTGGAATTTCACCAACAAGGTTGAGATTGTGCAAATCCAGAACTTGAAGCAATTCAATGCTCCCAAATTCTGACGGAATTGTTCCACCTATTGAATTATTCCCCAATCGAATGACCACAAGGCTCTTCAAATCCGCAATCTCAGTTGGTATACTGCCATTTAGCCTGTTAAACCGCAAGTCCAACTTCTCAAGGACATTGCAACTTTTGATGCTCAATGGGATTTCCCCATACAAATCATTTCCTGCAGCATCCAAAGTTTCCAATCTCTCACTACAAGTTTCAATCTCTGGAATCTGCCCCTCAAACCTATTATGCGATACATTGAAATATGTAATATTGTTCAATCCAACAACCCCAAAAGGGGCCAACCCAGTGAACAAATTGCTTCCAATATCAAAGAGTTGTAAGCTCTGGCACGCCGAAATCTGTTCTTGAACACTTCCGGTAAGCACATTGCTTCCCAAAGATAAGTACAGTAAATTCGGAACATCGCAAATTTGTGAGGGCAGGCTTCCACTAAGATTATTGAAAGACAAATCAATTCCAAGAAGATTGGAGCAATTTGCTATGGAAAGAGGAATTGAACCAGAAAGATTATTTCTAGAAAGAGAAATGTACTTGGTTTTGTTACAATTGTTGAACAAAGCATTTGGAATCTCTCCACTATACCCATTCCTTGACAAATCAAGAAATCGAATGTTGGGCAAATCACCAAGAAACTCTGGAATCGACCCAGATAAGGCATTGGAGCTCAAATTGATCTTCCAGAGTGTCTGAATCTCCCCGTATTCGGACGGAATGTTGCCGGTGAATAGATTCCCAAAAAAGGAAATAATCCGGAGAGCTTTCAATCCCGACAAGGACGGCGACAGAACTCCGGCGAGACTAGTGTTCCACAACACAATCTTCACCACATTCCCATCGGAATTACAGAACACACCCTTGTAATCCTCACAAGGGCTTTTACCTGAATCCCATGAATTCAAGCTGTTGTACGGATCACTCGAAATGTCGGCTTTGAATTGAAGCAAGATCTCCTTCTCGGTGACCGGAAACACTACGGTGAACTCCAGAAAACAGAAAACGAACCAGAAGAGAATGCGAGGGAAACAGAGCCCGAATCTCTTCATACTCGCAACAGAGTCTCATAAATGCCGGATCGAATTGCGAAAGGTAGAGATCTTCGCTTCTACACATAAGCTTCTGGTTTTATCTAAATTGGTTTCGATTATGAGAAAATGGCAATCGCAACTAAACAGCAACATGTTCACCGTTGAGTCACATTTAAGAAAAAAAGGTTTGCTGAGATCACAATCAGCTTTAGAGTGTCTCTCATTTTGGATCTTATATTGGAGAAGACACATAGATATGGGGGGTTTTGGTAGCTTTGTTGGGTCTACCAAAACCCTAAATTGTATGTTTCAAGTGTGTGTAGAGAGAGAAAAAGAGAGAGTTTTAGAGAGAAAGGAAAGGGTTGTGGAATGAAAGAGGGGGAAGTTGTGGAGTGATGAATTGCGTTGTTGGCTGGAAAGAGTAACCGGTGAGACAATTAAATACTAACTGATCTGTAAATCAGACAATCGCGACCACGTGGTGTGATGCGTCCCTCTCTGTGTGTTTACGTATATCTTATTTACTGTGTGTGCACATACGCACTACTGTAGCACTAACATTTTAGCAAAGAAAACAAAAGCTGGGTTGTTTCTATCTCTCCACCACCGAGTAGGGTCTGTCTCTTGAACAGCATTTATTCCCTTCACCAACCACCCCACCACCACGGTCACGACCCCCAACACCACCACCACAGACTCATGTGAAAAACCGAAGTTACACACACACGCGTATATATAGGTTCTATATATAGATAGAGTAAAAGAAAGAGGTTGGTTGGTCGAATGTCCGAAGTGATGAGCTTCTTTGGATTGAAATTTCTTCAGTCTAATGTGACAGGGACTTTGAGAAGACATTCGTCTGTTTTTTAAACGTAAAGATAACATTTTCTTTTTAAAAAAATTAACTTGTTTAGGAGCTAACGTACAATTTGTTTGGTGGTAAGTAGTTTTCTAAACTTTAAAAAAAAAATAAAAAACTAGTAGTTTTCTTCCCCTCATCTTTTTTACTAAATTACTTTTTGCCCCTACATAGTCCATTTCATGTTGATTGACTCTCAAAAGATAACAAAAATGAAGGCAGATAAAACATCCTTTCAGTGGGTCATATATTATCTTCTAAATTTATAAGATGTATTACTGCTCTAAAATAAAAGAAAAAAGATTTTCACTGAATCGAAGCTTCTCGTTTCAGATTTTTTTTCTCAAAGTCAATCATCATGAAAAAAAATTCAATTGCATTGAACTTTTTTTCCCTTCATATTAGGGATTAATGGGTGATGTAATGATAAAAGTTTAGGACAATGTTCCCTTGAATAATGGTAAAAGTTCAAAATAATATCAAATATTAGGGCAAGGAATACATATTTCATTATAATACTTGTATGCAACTAGAATCATTCTCTACATGAATTTTGAATAATTTCTTAAACCATGCTATTTAAATATGTAGTAACATTTATAAAGCTCTCAAACCAATTTATTCATATCATAAAAACTTAAATATAATTATTGTTGAGGTTGTGGATGGTTATACCACTTATTGAATTACTTTCCCAAAGACTTCGACTGGTTTAAGTTTTTTCAGCTCGCTCAATATGGTTACAATTCAAAAAGATTTGTTACTGAAAGAGTTCAACTTTTTTCAACCCGTTCAACTTTACATGTTAACCGGTTCAACGATAATTTCGTCAAGTTCAACCGGTTCAACTAATCTTCAACAAGTTGAACTCCCCTGTGAAGTTGCGAAATTAGTTTCCAAGATGATTTTTGACTTTCCAAAAGACTAGACTTGTTGGACAAGTTGTGTTTCTTTGTTTATGACTATTAATATCAACCCTAATAAGATTTTAGGGTGGTGATGAGAATTGATTTGTGCCTACACAAGAGAAAACAATTCAGATCAGTAGGAGAATAGAATTCGACACACTTGCTTGAGGAATTGAACGCTTTACCATTTAAACTACTTAATAATACTCTTCTTTTTTTCTTTTCTTTTTTTCAGAATTGGTACTTACATATACATATTTACATAGAGATTCGAACCCCTAACTTTTTTTTTAAAAGTAAAAACTTGATATCCCTATGTCATTGTCTTATTGATCATAATAGTCTTCTTTAAATATATGAAACCTTGATTTTGTTTATTTTAAATGATTCCATCCAATTGTGGTTTTGGATAATTGAATACCGTTAAAGAGAGTTTTGAGCCTCATTTGATGAGATGCCAATTGTAGGTAGTATATTTATTAGACTATTAATAGTAGTTGGGAAATTATTGGGGGTGGACTTCCTCACGGTGGGTGACGACGCACTGCAGCCTTTGATTTTTCTCTCTCTTAGAACCCTTCTGGCTTCTACCAATGGAAAACAACTACTGCCAAGTACTTTAATACGGCTCCAAATGACGACTAGGCCTTTGACGGTAATTTACGCAATCACAAAGCGTATAAAACATGCAGCGTTTTGAATAGAGTGCAAGTGGTGTGCGTGTGCGAAACGAATTATGTAGGAGCGTCACCTACATCACTGCTCCATACGTACGTACATACATATATATATATATATATATATATATATAACTATATATGTTCAAAGTCTTTCCGGACACATTTGCTGTGTATGGTCCACGCTACGACGGACTCCTCACGCATCTTGGACACCGACGTCTATACCCCGTCAACCGACCCGATATTAAATTTAGTTTTGGTTGGATTTTTTAAATTTCAATGCATCAATTCAATTTCATAGCATAACTTTTAAAATTAATCATTATCAGGAAAGTTTAAAGTAACGACTCTGAATTAACTCACAAGTCATGCGAAGAAGATGTAACTAAAAACCCACTTGTAATCAAGCTGTTATGAGTTTTGACCATTGTGTTTTAAAATTTTAATGATCAAAATGGCTACAAATATATAATGAATTCAAGGTATCAATAAACCATTTCACATTGAAGAGGTGAAAGCTGTAGTCGCATTTGTCACCCACTTGATATCAAAATTGTCCGCAGATCACTTCACATGCAACAATAAGATTTTCAACAATTAATTTGGACGAGAGTGGGCACAGATTTTTGACCATCGAATGGGAACAAAAAGATGGGGCGACTCCTGCCATTGAATGATGTGTCTCTCTCCATGAGCTGCCATCTCAACACTAAATGTTGGAGAAAGCGATAACACACGATGGAAGAAAAAATCCATTTGGTCTCGTTCTAGACAAAGTGACAATATATCATTCCAAACATACATATTTTCCGCACAATTTAAATCATTAAATTAAACCTTTGAAGACAAGTCAGAGAGAGAGAGCAAAGACAAACTATAATAGAACAAACAAAAATTGAAGTCACTTTTTTTTATATAAATGTAAATCAACCATCTCTCTTTCTCTCCATTTCATACCACGTTGTGTTTCAGTGCCATAATATAAATTATACCACTGATCTATACTAGTTGAAGTGGGTTAACAAAAGAAAAATCCTTGTCCAGCCATACATCGTGTTTAAATGTGAAAATCTGACCTTGCTTCGTTGGCATATGATTCCCTGCCTCGACCCAGACAAATAATCAAATCAAAAGGTTACTGCAGTAATACCTCTCTTCCCTTTGTAATGCGTTGAGCCGGGTTTTTGCGTACACCAGCAATCATAGCGGCACAGAAACCAGCCACATTGGAGATCATTTGTGATGCTGAGGGAGTGTCGATCATGTGATGCATCAACCAGTCATCATATTAGAACGCCACTGCAAATAATTCAAAATCAAAATATGAAAATGCTCATTGGGTTGGGAGAATTCGAGGAAACAAGAAAAACCTTCATGATTTTCCATCATCAACAAACAGACAGCTACAATACAAAAGGATTAATGTTGCATTTCCATCATACCATATATAGGAAGAAAGGGAGAATTTACCAAACAAGTAGTGGAAATGAAAAGACAAGCAATCAAAGGGGATGAACATAATAGATGACCGGATAATCCTTCAACAAGATAGAAGAGAAACGTATCATTACCAAACCAATTCCTGATAATTCTCAGCTTTGCCAGCAGCCCAAAACTAGCAACCTAACCATGTAAAATGATACACATCTCAGGCAACTGGAAGTGTGATCTGAATCTCAGGTTCAATTCTGAACACCAAACTTCCTTCCCCTCTCCAAACAAAATAATAATAACAATAATAAATATTAAGAATCCACAGCTAATTAAAACTATTCAGTGAACATGATTCAATGGCATATTGGCTAAGATACACAAGGACAGTAGATATCACCATTACTTTGACAACCACATGTCCACATGAAACATGTGCCAACCCATGTCTGACACTTGCTTGGGCACATACAATCTGCAGTTTGATTTACTTAAATCTGTGCGATGTAGAGGTATTATACCATTTTGTTTAGGGTATCTGAAATGCAACCATTATTTTAAATTTGTTTGGCTCGCTATCGGTTATTTTGCATCCACACAATTGAAAATCAATAAATATATTTGTCCCGACTAATTTTTTGCAAATACAAATAAAACATATGCAGATCCGTCTTGTGTCTAGATTCAGGGAGTTTTTGTGTTTGATCTCCTGTCTCTATGTATACTTTATCGAAGTTATCTATTGTAGAGAAGGGTACCCAAAAATTATGAGATGTAGAGTTACTCTTAAAGGAACACTCTGGCTCTCAAAGTACCAAAATCAATCTTGCTTGGTGCAATGATAAAATTTTCTAATTGACAAACATGAAGACACAAGTTGAAGTCTCAAAACAGTCATTTTGTGGAACAATAACAAAATGTTAGATCTGCCATTAACCTTCATGACCATATCTGCATAAAGCACTTCAATCATTTCAAGATTTTTCAGAAAAATGTCAATATATGGCCTTAAATAGATTGTTTGGCTAGCGGAAGTAAGAAAAGGTAGACTGCAGCACTGCTGCAGAAAGATTACCAGGCTCAGGGTCAGAACCAAGAATTTCATTGAGTAGGGTCAGCTAACAAGAACTAACAAATTTAATACAATAAAAACCTAAATAATTCAATTTCAATTCATCATCACAGAAAAACTAATAATAATTAGGAAAAATGGTTTACATGTGGAGCTTTTAGTAAAAATTTATATGCATGAATAATGTGATAATGACATTTTTAATATGGTACTTTGTTTGAAACAATATGGAACCAATATAGCATCTCCTTAAATGTGAATTTCAAGTCATAATTATTTTTGTTTAGCATTATTAAATAACGTAAGCAGGAAAATTGGAAATAATAACCCTAGACTATAAATTTAACCCAATAAACAATTCATTACATGGAATCATAATCTTTCAATCTAATAAGTAAAATTTGAATAATGTTTCTTTTTCTTACTTTTATGCTAGACTTGCTAATTGAAGAAAGATAATTACTGCAAGAGGAAAAATCCTTTTAATTATCTCCTACTATCCTCTCCCTTCTTTCTTGCTTCTTCCCCCCTCCCCCTTCTCCTTAATTTGCTATTGGGAACTAGGTGAGTAACTTTAAAAACATATTACCGCCACCCGTCAAACTTGGCTTGTATGCCTTGCCAATTCCTTTCGCTATGTCTAAAAGAAAAGAAATAATAACACTAGTTATGAGAGAAAAGAAAGGAAAGGATACTGTTAACCTCTCATCCTGTTTGGTTGATTAATAAGGCAAAAGAAAGGAAATGATAATTATTGTAATGAATTTACCACTATACCTTTCAGATTTAAAAGACAAATATAAAAGTCAGAAGTTGTAAGATAAATAAAAAAGATTGTACTAAACATCATTCAAACCAAAGTGACAATTTGAAAACAAATAAAGGTTAAAGAGAATAAAAACATGCCCTGGAACTCATATGGCATTAAGATTTTGTCTTTTATAAAAATATGGGCAAATCCAGTATTATAAAAGTTTCATTAAACTTTGTAGCTCTTTCCTTCCATTTCCTCCCATTTTGGGAGGATAACTAATCCTATTCATCATGCCTAATTTGTATCCCCCAAATCCCTCCATTTCCTTTCTTTTCCTTTCAAAATTTACACCAAACACAGCATACCATTTCCCACCCTTATTTTCTTTCCACTTCTCTCCAACCAAACTGGACCTAAGGGAGATGTATGATTAAGTAAGGGAAAAAGAGAAAGGATTGAGAGAGGGTTAAGGAGGGCCTGTCCCATTCTATGGCCCAACCAAAAGATAAAGAAAAACATTCCCTGAAGTTTTCTCACAACTTCTCAAGATCAGGTATCGGACCCACCTTCTAATTTCCACAACATCAGAGAAGATCATTTTTAGGAAAACCATTTTTTAACATTATAGAACAGACCCTATCTTTTTCATATCAGTGGTGTCAATTGAACCCTCTCAAGTGGTGGGACTTGGTTGGGTCTAACCTGGGTACCCCGAACCTAACCAAAAAAATTGGCGGGATTGCACAGCATATTTGAGATCTCGAGATTTGGATCTGGTCCAAAATTAAGAACCCTGAATTCATTTTGGATGGGACTTGGGTAAGAGTTCCTCCAACATGAATAACCCAAAGTATAAGAAAAATTCATATTTTTTTAGATTTTTAATACAGTATGTTAATTACATATATTAAGGTTAAAGTTGCACATTTTACCCTTTGGTTATATTGTCCTTTTGGAACATGAATAGTTGTCATTATTACCGTTATAATTATTGTTTATGCTGTGATAAATTGTCTGGTTGCTTTTATTACAAGTTAAAATGACATGGTATGAACACTTCTATTACAGGTTACACGGATATAGTTCTATTATTTAATAAAGAGGTAATTTATGTTTATTTCATGTATATAAGCATTTTATATTTACCCAAAAAAACTCACTCAACTTGTATGCAAACTGAGTAACCCAAACAACTGAGAAACCTATAGGAGATGGTGCGGTTTGAGGTTTATTGGATTTCTTGGGTCTTGGGCTCGGTGCGAACTCAAAGGTTTACCCCCCACTCACTCTTTTGTAGTTCCAAAACTGAGTCCAGGATTAAAATCAACTGCAATCTCACAGAGCCACCAATTAAAGGGAAAGAAAATTAGATGCTTGTGAACTACCAGGATTGGCATCATAAAACATGCAGGTATAATAGGTTAATAACTGTGGAGATTGTAGAGGACTCTCTTCTCCTGAGAAGGCAGAAGGAACAGACACAACCCCTGATAGATGGGGGCACTCACCAACCTCAAAAAGCCTCTCATCTGGCCAATAGTCCAAGAAGATTTGTCAATAAATCAAGCAATGGCAGGGTCATGCATCCTGCTATAAGCTCACAGTGTAGCAACAGTGTTATGAGTTATGACGTTTTCGAAGTTAAGTGACACTGGAGACAGAAAATGCACAGTTGTTTGCCCTGAAACAAACATCCACCTAAAGATCAGGAGTGTTACACTTCCCCCTCATTTATCCAATAAAATTCTAAAACATACATTAGCACGCAATGTGAACTTTTTTTTTTTCATAAAGTATCAGTCGTTTCTTAATATGCAAGGTCACTTACTAAAAAGAAATACACAAGGCCCACACAAGCCAGTGAAGCATAGGTCTCCCCTTTAAAAAGAATGTTTGTCCATTGTATGAAGATCAGAGAGCATATGACCATGAAGTGCAAACCGATGAAGAAATAGTAAGCAATATAATGAAAATTATGGGGAAGAATTTTCCATGTCAGCCACAAACATTAAAACAAAGTGTGGACAATGAATTATCATAAAGCTAACATGATTTCATATTCAATGTAACAGAAGCATGACATCACATCTTTTATACATATATTTCATTCTATTCCGTGGAAAGTGATTCTCATAACACGACAAACAAAAGCACTTAGTGAGATACATCAATATCAGAGGTATGCACTTACCGGTGCATGCTTTCAGGTGTCAAAAATTAGAGATGGCCAAAAAATTACCCTGCCTGATTTTCATTAAAACAAAAATAAAAATAAAAAAAACTTGGGTAAACCTCCCCAATATATGAAAGAAAAAAATATCATTAGTTAAAGATCCGACTCCACATTGACCACCATATTGATTCTCCTTGAAGATCGAGATTCATGAGGTTTGTTTGAGTCAGTTAAAGATCATGACATTTGCACCTGTTCGAGTCAATCCAACCCAAATTGCAGGGTTCTCTCCATCAACCCTATTAGGCAATCGCATTTGCACCTGTAAGTTTAGTTTCCCAAAAAATTTCATTCTAGTTTAGGTCATCTCCCAATTTAGACTTCAATTTCTTGTGAATTTTTTGCTGTGTGTTGTTTTATTTTGTGATAAAGATGATGGCTTTACATGCCTAGGCTAGATTTCTGTCGGCATTTTTGTATGGTTTTGTGTTGAATAAATGTATAACATAATGATTTCTTCTCATCATATCTTTTATATATTGCAGATTACACCCTCAAAACATGAATGACATAGCATAACTAATGACATTTTTTCTTAATAAGTCACGAATTAATTGACACTAAATAACTACGTCCAATGGTACTTCCAAAGCCTTTTTTCTTGGTAAGGAAAAAGATACTTCTAAAACATATAGACCGATTAGACAATTCCAACATATACAAACCGAAAAAGAGTACGAGCTGTGCAATCATGACAGATCTCTCACTGTAAACAAAATATCCTACAGAAGATTTTGATAGTATAACTATTGTCTCATACGTATAGAAATTCTGTAAAAAGCAGTTAAAGCAACACTAAATCAATGTGTGCGTGTGTACTTTTATTTATATATATATATATATATATATATACATATACCTTATATGAAGAAGGGGCGGACTCATTTGAGATAAACAACGGCCAACATCCCACAGAAAGTGAAGACCACTTTAGTCCAGCACAACCGTCCGACCGATTCCCTCAATTTCATCAAATCCCCATTCCCTCCACCTCAACTGCGGCACCACACCGTCGTCCTCATCATTTATGCAATATGTAATCGCCAATGAATCAAACGTAGCAACTGCTGGACAGTTGATCGATAAACCCCATATTCAATGGCTGACAATAGCTGCTAAAACATTGTAAATAAAATGAATCGATGAACGAATTTACGATGGCTGAACGGGTCTTTACTACCCTCCTGACGACCTACGTCTGCCGCTCCCGCCTCTTGCGTGCCTTGGATTTTGTCATTTTTTTTATTTGTTCTTTTATTTTTATCCTCAGATTTGTCGATTAAAACATATTTTGTTTAAACCCATGAGCTCACTCTTTACTTAAAGGGGAAATTACAAAGTTTCATATTTACTTAGAGGTTGAATCAAAGTTTCATATTTCTCTAAAATGGATTACTGAGGTGGCACATAATTTTTTACTGTTTAGAAATTGTGGTGCCTAAAATACCCTTCCGCGAAGGTACTACTTTTTCTTCGAAGGTATTACTTTTTTTAACTGAAGGTACTACTTTTTGACGTCCAGGTACCATGTTTTTTAAATACTCGCGAAGGTACTATTTTTTCTCCGAAGGTATTACTTTTTTGAACTGAAGGTACTACTTTTTTGTTAGGAAAGGGCATTTTAGGTACCATAATTTTCTAAACAGTAAAAAATCATGTGCCACCTCAGCAATCCATTTTAGAGAAATATGGAACTTTGACTCAGTTTCTAAGTAAATATGGAACTTTGACTCCATTTATATATAATTTTCCTTTACTTAAATTTGTTTAAACCCATTCTTCACTTAACATTTTTGGTGAGGCCAATATAAAACATATTATGAGCGTGTTTGGGATTGCTTTTTTACTACTAAAATGTTCCTTTGTGACCACTAAAAAGTATTTTTAATTTTAAAAATTAGGTAAAAAAACTAAATACGTTTGGATAGTAGAAGTTTGATTATAAAAGCAGTTTACTTTTAGAATTACGTATTTGATAGAGGTAGATTTTTTTAGATAATTATATTTTTTTAAGACAATTTAATCCCTCTTTATTTTTTTAAAATACAATTTATCCCTATTAAAAATAATATATAGTGATTCTGCAAATCAAATTTGTGTTGTCTGGGACTCTGTCACATATCTGTACCACTGTACCACTATTATTATTGTTATCGAATCTAGTATCACCCCTTTAAAAACTTATATTATAAATTCAAATTATATTAATTCAAATTATATTAGAAGTTTTGTTTACTAAAAGTTTAGTTCATTTTTACCATCATCCAGCCAGGAATTAAAGAAAATTCACACACCTGTAGCTAGATCGGAAATCTTATTGGTCTAGTCTATTTGAGTATCTTGTAAATTTTATTTTATGAATTAAAAAAAAAATAAGCAATATTATTTCTGGAACTTCTATTCTGATTGTGATTATTTCCTATTTATTAGGTGAGTTCATTTTACAATATCTATCGCAGTTAAGTTCTAAAATGTGCAAGTGTATCCAAAAAAGGGTTTGGATGGCCAGATAAGGATGGATGCACAAAGCATGCCTGCTCAGCTGAATAATTCTGGGAGATGTTGGAAATTGAAAATAAATTGGATTTCACTATTGAGTTAACTTTATTTAAAATTAAAGTCACATAAAACAGTAATTAGTATATTCATGAAAAAATTAAGCTATAATTAGTCAAACTAAACTTCAATATCTTGAATCTTATACAATTTGAATTTCATAAAACATGAATACTGATGATGTTTTATTTTTTTCTTTTGTAAGCAAAAATTAATCTTATATAGAACGGAAAAATACATATATAAGATAGGGATATTATTAGTAAAATCAATAGTAAAAGTGTTTTAAACAACATTTTTATCAAAAAAAATTTAAAAGTGATTTAAGTATAAAAAGTGTTTTATACAATTCATCACCAAACGCATAACATGTTTTTTACTGACAGCAATTTTATAATAGCTCTACTAATAAAAGTGCTTTCATCATTCTAATAGCAATCTCAAACGGGTAAATTTTTTTTAAACTTACTAATAAGTTTTATTTTTTGGCACATCTTTTGTTTTGAAAGATGAAAGAGTACCACTAATCTTAAATTATTACTTAAATTTTGCTCAACATTTAATTTTATTTTGTTTAACTATTCAAACATATTTAATATTTTGATAAATTATAGTTTCAATGATTAGACAATTAGTATATTTCAGAAAAGAAAAAATATTCAAATATTTTTCAAGCTAAAAAAATGTATTACTATTTTAGAAATAAACTTAAACTTCTTAGAGAAATTTAAGATTAACAATTAGTATTCAATAAATTGAAAATATGTAATTATAAACTATAAACTATAAAGAGTAATTGTTAAAGTGTGTGATGTTTAGGACATGCATACTCCGTTTGATAGGAAAGAAAAAAATTGGATGAATATGAGAGAATAATTGATGGATGTCCCTAGGGGAAGAGTGTAATATTTTTAATTTTTACCATTTTTCATTTCTTGTAATTTTTTAATTTTACGAGGGCAATTTCATCTTTTCTCGTTTTGCGTGTCGGACAGCGTAAGGTGTGGTGGGTGTGTCCGAGAGTTGGTTGGGGTGTTCCATTGAGTTTAGAACTCTTGGAAATACACCGGTTGCTATTTAGGCATTTTTTAGTTTTTCGGGCCAGGAGGTCGTGGGCAGGACCCGCAACCGGTATTGTTGGTGCACGGAATTATTTTACGGGGCTATTCCACTTCATATATTATTATTTAGAACATGATTATGTGGTTGTGTGTATAATTGTATCAATTATAGTGTGTATAATGTATATATAGATATAAGGAGGCAAAAGAGATTTTTTTTTGACACGTGGGACCTGCTTGGATAAAAGGTGATTATATATCACCACACTTATCGATTTTCAGCTAGAATTTCCTCTCTCTCATGCAGCATTTGTTTCTCTCTCTACAAGCTTCTTTGTTTTTGTTTTTCTTTATTTTTAAGCTTCATTTTTGTTCTCTTCCATTTTTTGGCCAATTGATCTTCCGGTCTTGGTTTCTTGACGGAAAATGTTCATCTCGTCGTTCTCTATCACATATTAAAATGATTTAATTTTTGGAGGTGCAGTGATTATTTTACGAATTTTTGAAATTTTCTGATTTAAGACTTCGGAGGGGGTTTTGGGCCACTTAGAGTCGGATTCCGAAGCTGAGCCTTTGGAACAGTAGAATCTCCTCGTCGACGGCTATGTTCCCACTAAACAGTTTTCTGTTCCGCACCCGTTGACCGACGTTGACTTTTTCGGCCGGGGATGTATTTTGGCTACTTTTGAGGTAGGGGTGCTCTAATTCACAATTTCTTAGGTTTTATGTGAATTTTCCTTCTTAAATTGACTATAAGCATGTTTAATTTCAATTATTTTGATTATGTGATTGTGGTTGATTATATGTAAAGTGGTGGATGTATGCTATGTGATAAATGAGTTTGTAAATTTAGTTACATCCTTATAGTAAAGAAGCATGCTTAAAAATAACAAGTTGTTTACTTATGTATTTCAATTGCCATAGAAATTTGATGTCATAATCGTATAAATAAATGTTTAAAATATTCTTTTACAAGTTGTGATTATGATATGGGTAAAATGTATAGAATATAGTTGTTGAATTTGGCATTTGGAATCATGAAGCATTTATGCATCCATTGGGAAAGAAAAAGGGGAAAAGTATATATTTTTAAAACCAATGAAATTGTTTTAGGAAAAAGTTTTTGAAAAGTGTTTGCGAAAACCCGGACACCTAGGAGGCTCCTAGTGATCCGTGGTGTTAGTGTGGTCTAGAGAGAGGACTAGGGAGAGACCCTAGTGTGGTTGAGCTAACCAAGCCGGATGCGACGCCTTGGAGGTGCCTTGTGGTTGTGGATGGTTAGCCAATCCCCCTTTTATAATGCCTTAGAGGTGCCTTGGGTCGGATTACACTAACGGTTTGAAAGTTGAAACGGTATGGTTTCGGAAACGGGGAGTGACATTGCATGGCATGGCACATCATTGGCATACGTGGTGCTTTTGGTAATTGGTTGAGATATGTATGTTTGTTGATAATACAGTGGTTTTACTTGACTCCCGATATATGATCCCGTTCTCTTGTTTTATATTCTCTATGTGGATTCACAGGGTCATAAGAGGTGTGTTTTAGACACTTCCTACTGAGTGTTTAGCTCAATTCATCATTTTAACATTTTTCTAGTCACGGGAAGGAAGTGGCAGACGACGTTTTTCCATAGGTTTTGATCGGTTAGTGGACCGTTTGATATATTTTGTAGCTATGATCTCATTTTATTATTATTATTATTATTTATAAATCCTGGGATGACACGTATATTATGTATTGATATAGGAAAGGACGGTAATGTTTTTAGTTAACCGAGGGTTCAGGTAAGGACCCGGTTAGCAATTCGGACCCTCGGGTTCGGGTCGTTACAAAGAGTGTGTTTTTCATTGTTTTTGTTAGTTTTGATGGAAGATAAGATAATGAGCTCACAATTTATTATATTTTTTAGAAAATAAGGAAAAATAAAGTTTTAAATTGTTTTTACCATTAAGTCCAGTAATATGTATAATATTGTAGTTGAAATGATAAAAATTGTGTAATTTAAGATAGTATTTAATTTAAAAATTCTATAATGATCCACTTTTGGATGGATGAAAATTTATAAAGAAGAAATGATGGAAAATTTCTCCTATTTTCCTTTATTTCTTTGTATCATCTCTTCTGAACAGATGGAGTTTGTTCATTTCTTCGTATTTTCTTTTTACACCTCTTCCTTTATTTCTACCAAACAAAATAAAATGAGAATGATTATTCCTTTATGTTGCCCAATAATGGACTCTAGAGGGGGGGTGAATAGAGTCCTTGTCCAACTAAAGCAAATTTAAAGATTTGAAAAAGTATTCTTAGAATAACTACTTAAGCTGATATGCAATAGTGAGATAACAGAATCAAGTTAGATAAATCAGCATATAAATGTAAGCAGTAATGTAAAGGGGAGAGATAGAGATATTACAAACATAGACACAGCGATTTTAGCGAGGTTCGGAAGCTCCTATTCCTCGGCTCAAGACCCCTCTTGAGACTTCCCAATCTAATATGGCTCTTCCTTACGGGTGGAGAGCAAACCTTGAAAGAAACAGTTTATTCCTGCTGAGAGACGCTCTCTCAAAGTCTTAGGGGCCAAACCAGCCCTTACAGTAATTGGACTAAGAGAATTTCTTCTCCTAATCTTACAATGAAATGAATAAGTGTGTTACAACAATATTTCTCTCACAGTTTACAATTCACTCTTTCTAGAGAATCCAATGATACAAATAAAGCTCACTCTCTCTAAATGAAGTATGTGTGAAAGAAAAATCTGAAGTTTAGCTTTGAGAATTAAAGAGTGGAGGGTAACCAAACTTTCTTTCTCAGTGAGATGATATGAATCACTTGTTGAAAATGAGGCTTGGAGACTTGTCTTTTGCAGCTTACTTCTCATAACATTTATAAAGCTTTTTCATAGACCATAAACGTTGTAAGCCCTTGACTTAGCCGTTGAAAGTCCTTTTCTTGATTAAGACTTGTCATGGCACATTTGGTAGAGAAGCTTCCTATAACAGAGATTCCTTGTCTGACAGAAGTGTTCAGTGCATAGGGCAGATAAGATTTGAAATCATGTGTATGATCCTTTAATAGATAAAATGGCTGTTGACATCAAGACAAGAGCTAGAAGACACACAATATGTCAGTGAACCCATGTGAGTCAAACTGTAAAAGCATAAAGAGAAGCACGGGTTGAAATATGGAGGATTTCAATGCAGATCTGGTTGACCATCAACTAAGTCGGCTGGGTTGGGTTCAAGAACAAGTCGACTTGGTTAATAACCAAGTCGGCTAAGTTGGATAAATTCAAGATTTTCAAAATGCATAACCTCGGCCTAACTAAGTCGACTGAATTTTCAAACTGAGTCGGCTCAGTTGTGAACTGAGCCGGCTGATTTGTTAATTGAGCCGACTGAGTTACCTTCCTGAATTTGTTGAGTCTCGGCCTAATCCAGTCGGCTGGATTGCTGACTGAGTCGGCTGAGTTCAATCTTAACCTATTTGATTGCTGCTGTGTGATGCCTCAAGGTTTAGATACTTAGTGTTAATGATTTGAACTTTGATATGCATGAGTGTGATGATCTGAAGTGTGTGAGAGATGAATGATCTTACAAAGAGCTTCAGATGATCTCATAGATTCTTTACATTTAGTTCCTAAATCACTCACCAACCTGTCTACCCCATAGATAGGCTTTTATGATCTTTGAAGTTACGTACACTTCCTTGAGCCGGTTGTATCTTGATGAATGTTCCAGTGTGATTTTAGCTTCAGTGAGTTGGATACTTCCTTCCTGTCCTTATAATGTTCCTTTTGATATGGAATTGAATTTCAATGAAAACATTAGTCCATTGAACATCATTAATGGTTTGTTATCATCAAAAGTACCGAATTGCCCTTAGGAGAAATCCGTAGGGTCAACACTTTATAATGAAAATTCATTTAATATCTAAACAAATGAAATGAAAATTCATTCTAAGAAATGAAATTTTTTGCTGCCACTATAATCCACCACCACCACAACTACCGCCTTATGTCACCACATTCCTCCACCACTGCTACTGCCACCCCCCCTTTCTGCCACCCCTTCTCCTTCTACCACCGTTGTCTCCACTGCCATCGTTTCCTATTGCCGCCGCCACCACCACCATCACTTAAAAGTGTGATTATCGATTCATTCCAACATCATTTCATATTTGCAATCAAATATGAGAATGAGAATGACTATTTCATTATATTCTCATTCTCAACTTCATTCTATTCCCATTAATTTTATTCATGCCTATCAAACTAGTACTCAATGAATTGAGAATATATAATTCGTAAGTTAAAAGTGTTAGGTGTTATAAAATGTTTTTAACAGTAGCATCTAATCATGTTGTTAAAATTGATAGGATTTATATCCAAAAGGGAACCCCTCTTCAATAATTGTAGCCTAAATTTTTCATATTGAAAATAAAAAATAAAGAATTAAAAAAATTATAAAATTTACTTAAACCGTGCTATCTAATAACTCAATCACTAATTAATTATGAATAATAAGTTATGTGATTCTCTCATTGAATGTGTTTGATGATGTAATTTAAATATCATTAACAAAAAAAATCACTTAATTAAAATTAAGCCGTTTCTACTATATGTACAGTAGCTGTATAATATTGAGTTTGTTAGAGGAAACTGGAATGAGTGGGATGGTTGAAATTGAATAGTACTGAATTGAGCCGGAAAAGCAAGAGTAGTTAGTTGCCGCCGTTTCTCAAATGAATCTCAGCCGCCAGCTTCTTCAACACCAACAGTTGCACATCCATCATCATCATCAACCTTCATTCTCACCTCCGCTCCTTAGGGATCTTCGTATCAAACATCAACATCCGCTTCATGTATTCGCGCGAAAATGTCTCAACTCCTCATCAGGTGAACCTATTCTCTCTCTCTATACACACATTTGTATGTCTATTATGAAATAATTTAATGACTATGAAGCTTCTTTCTACTACTTTTGTTTGATGGTTCGATTCTACTTGTTCGCATAGCAGACGAGCATTCTCTAGGGTTTCTGAATCCTATTGATTTGGTTTCTCCATGTAAGTTTTCCGATACTCTCTAATTTGAGCTTGTTAACATAAGCTTGGATTTTTTTTTTTTTGTTATTCTTCGTTAATGGTTGTTCTTATATATATATATATATATATATATATATATATATATATATATATATCTGTATGTATGTGCATTTTGAGTATTTGTTTTGGTGAATTTTAGGTTGGAGATCAAGACTATTAGTCAGAGGACGGGTGTCGGATAAGTTCTCAGATGCGTTTGATCCTGATCAATCCCCCAATCATGTTCCTGAACCAACCCAAGTGACCCTCTAATTTTACACACATTGCTCAATTATATACATATTTTTCAATCAATTGCTCAATAAATTTTCCTTTTTTTTTTGGTCATATCTGTTGCCCTAACTAATATTATAACATGCTTGAAATATTTGCTTGAATAACATCACATCTCTCGTCTATCTATCTATGCTACCTCTTTATTATTTAATTTGGGTACTTCACTCTTTTTGAAGCATTAATACAGTAAAAAGAACATAATAAGAGAGTTTTATGTACAATTTCTGAATTATTACATATGACATCTGGTGCCGAATGATCCAATATCTCCTCAATGAGCAAGAAGTCTTGTAGACTCTTGAGCATGTGATGGCTGAGCCAGAGCACGGCAATGCATCTCAACATCGCCGTGATCTTGAGGCCTACCAGACTTAGCACAATAAAGATCGTTGCATGCGCTTTACTATGTTAACAACATTCACAATGGCAGAATCAATCTGCCGGGAAGAGAGAGATGGCATTTTTACAATTAGTGGCAGATGACGTGGCTCAAGCCTCTATTCTGTGGTTTCTTCGTTTGGTAATTCCCTTAGCCCCTCTATGTACAGGGACCGAAACACAACAGGTTCAGTTTCTAGGGTTGCTTAGGTAATTCTAAGCGGACATTGTTGGATGCATATCCCATATGAGTAACTAGGTGTTGTGTCCAACAGGGGTACTTCATGCATTTAGAAAAACTGAGATAACACAGCGATATTCACTTCTATATACTAATATAAAATCATATAGTTTTAATATGTATAAATGTCTTTATGTAGTCCCTAAGTGCCTATATACCAATATATGTTCATATATATTACTATTCTCTTGTAGATATACCCCTACATACAAATAATCTATGCTAGCTTATACATTCCTATGATGTGCCCAAATAAGCATACACGTACATGCCTATATATGCATAAAAACTCATTCATGCAACTCAACTCGGCAAAGCTAAATTACTTGGGTCGGCTGCATAAATCATATTTTTTCATGATGCTCTATCTACACCCATCGCCACAATTAAACGATATTTTGTCATATCTTTCTTTACAAAGTATACCATGATACAATTTAATCTTCCCTTTCCCTAGTATTATCCTCAATGTGTACCATGTCACTCCTCTTAACTAGAATGGTCATCTTTGTACATTTCCAAACCATCTTAACTGATTTTTTCTCGTTTTATCTTCAATGGGTGCTGTTATTTCTAATTTTATGTATACTTTTCTTGTCGCACATTCATCTCAACATTCACAATTCTGCAATACTCAATGAAATATGGTGTTTGCTTTTTTACTTACTAAAAGGACTTAAAAGCATTACTGAGCAGTGCCTAAGCTGTGAAACCCCTACCGGTCTGGTTGTATAAGTTCCAGTGCGTTGTGAGGAGTAATTGGTGTTGCACAATGGGGATCCATTGTAGTTGGTGGTACCATTTTATTTAGCATTAAAAACTAAAGATGAATAGATAGTTTGGTAGCACAAGCACCGTAAATAGACATACTTGGAGACTGGAGGGAACTGTCTACCTCTCTCCGCCTGGGAAAAGGAAAATAATACTAACTGAAAATAGATGTTTATGTGTTCTTTGTTGGTATATGGCAAGAGTCGATATTTTTATTCATTAATTAATGTAAGGCATTTGCAAAGTATTATAGTCCTCACCTTGATTATAGTTTTATTTGTTCTGTTTCAGGTTCTGAAGAACAAGGAAGGTACATTTTTTAAGATCTTGAAGGGAGCCAATTCTGTTCTACCTCAAGTAGTCCTTGCCAGTACAATTTTGGCTCTTATATATCCACCTTCATTCACATGGTTTACTAACAGGTTGTTGAAAATTTATTAGATGAATAAATTGATTGTGTCCATTTGCATGTTCTGTTGCATCTGAGAGCATCTTATGTGGAAGAATGTTCCTTCTGCCGCTGGTTTAATCATGCAATATTTTCAGGAATTTCTTCTAAAGCGATTTCCTATAATGAGAAAATTTACCTTTTTGCTTGGTGGATAGAAAAACCACAAAAATGATCCTGTGCACAATCCTACTCCTATGCTTCCATGGGCAGAGATTCATCCTAATGCTATAAGAGCTCATGGAATGACTTTGCTCCAAAAATATATATTCATTGGCTGATACTCATTTCAGATGCTATAAAACCTTATGGGGATGAATTTGCTTCATAATTATATCTTTATAGTTGTTGCATATTGATTAACTTTAACCTCCTCGTGAAAGAGAAAAGAATGAATTAAGTGCAGCAAAACTATATATAAGTTTGTGTTTATTTATATTAGTGTTCAGAAAATTGCTTTGGTGCTTTCACCTTTACCTCAGGAACATGAAGAGGATATATTAGATTCGACTGCATATGAAACTCCCTGGTGCAACTAATGAGGTACAGGAATGTAAATGTAATTTCTGACTTCGTAAGATGGAGTCAACTTAGTTGTTGCACAGGGGCGATCGTACGCAATAAAGAAAGTAAAAATGAATTGAAGTTTTGTGCCAATTTAATTCTGTAATACTTCTATGAACTGTTTCTAGGTACTATGCCCCAGCATTAGGTTTCTTGATGTTTGCTGTGGGTGTTAATTCAAGTGAAAAAGATTTTCTTGAAGCATTCAAAAGACCAGCAGCTATTTTTGCTGGTTATGTTGGCCAGTTTGTTGTAAAGCCCTTCCTTGGTTATCTGTTTGGCACAATTTCAATGACAATATTTGGTCTCCCAACTTCCTTAGGTAAGGAACAGTTTATCTTTATATCACAAAATAGGTGACTCTATGCTAACTTTTGTAAATCTATGAATCAGGTGCTGGGATCATGTTGGCTTCTTGTGTCAGTGGGGCACAACTATCAAATTATGCTACTTTTCTAACAGACCCACCAATGGCCCCTCTAAGCATTGTGATGACATCATTGTCTACTGCTACTGCGGTGTTTGTCACCCCAATCTTATCTCTGTTGCTTATTGGAAAGAGGTTGCCTGTAGATGTAAAAGGAATGGTGTCCAGTATTCTGCAGATTGTAGTTGCACCCATTGCTGCTGGCTTGCTTTTGAACAGGTGCACAAATTTTTTTTTTTTTTTTTTCCCAGGTCAGATAACTTCAATAAGTTCTCACCTGTCTTGCATTCTTTTTGGGTTACAGATTATTTCCCCAAGTTTGTAATGCTATTCGGCCATTTTTGCCTCCACTATCAGTATTCGTGACAGCTCTTTGTGTTGGAGCACCACTTGCTATTAACATAGATTCTGTTATGTCCCCATTTGGATTATCTGTGGTGTTGCTTGTCATTGCATTTCACTTGTCCGCATTTGTTGCTGGTTATGTCCTTTCTGGCCTTGTCTTCCGCGACACACCTGATGTGAAAGCGCTTCAAAGAACATTATCCTATGAGACAGGTTTGACACTTCTTCATTCAATATAATATAGGTAGATTATATTATTATAGCTAAGTAATCCTCATCCCTCTCTCCTCTCTTGCAGGAATGCAGAGCAGTCTTCTGGCCCTTGCACTTGCAAATAGGTTTTTTGAAGATCCACTAGTGTCTGTGCCTCCGGCAATCTCTGTAAGTTAATGATATGGTTTATAACCAATTGTTTACATTGTTTTTCCAACAATGAAAGCTGGTGCAAAACTTGTGATCTTTTGTACTGTAGCAGAGGTTTTAGTCCCTCATATAAGCGATAAGAAATATGACTTCATTATATAATGACTCGACCGACTATCTAGTTGTGGGTTGATATTGATGCCTATGGACCTATGGTAATGGGTCCTTCCCCATGTTCTTTTGGAAATGGAGGTGATTGAGTGGGTAAATCTTTGAAGGTGTTAAAATGATTGGATGATTCAGATTCTAGTTATCTTTATTGTCAGTTAATCCTGCTTTGCTAATGTTGTATTACACACACACACACACACACACACACACACACACACACTGATCATGTATTCAAGGTATCTCATCTATATCTTGCATTCTCACATCATAACCTAATTTCAATGAGAAACAATATGGCTAATGTCAGTGAGAAACAATATGGTGAATAACACTGCATAGAAAAAGGGGAAGGCAATGAAACTTGTGCTGAGATATACTCGTGGATAGAGGGAATTCAAAACATGTACTTGGGAGGAGGCTCAGTTGATGTAATTGGGGATTTAGCAGGGTTTAGGAAGATGCATGAGGTAACTCGTATTGTTTATTCGATTAAGCCTTTTAAGACGTGAGATGTTGAACTTGTATGATGACTAAGAAAATATGAGATGGCTATATAGAGGACTATATTTTAGAAATTATTGATCATAAGAGATTACATTAATGAATAACTGTTGTGGCATAGTGGTTTCTGAAGGGGAGAGTGTGTCGTGGGTTCAATTCTAGAAAAAAATATTCCATGAACCTTTTACTTATGTTTTTCTGTCTCGTCTTTTTTAATAATTGGCTTCCAGAATATCAGGTATAAATGATTTGGTAACATTTTGAACAATAACCACTGTCTCTATTGTTTTGCAGGTTGTAATCATGTCGCTGATGGGATTCTCTCTTGTCATGCTGTGGGCTAAGAGAAAAGAATAGAAACGTGATGAAATAATTCCTGCCAGCAGAAGCTGACAAATATATTTGTTAGGCTATTTGCTGTGCGAAGGTTCACATCCTCGCAGAAAACTGCAATAAGGCACTTAAAGATGGTGCCATTTGAAGGCGTTATGTGGTGGTATTGTTGGATATCCATTACAGAAGACTGGAAGATGTTTCTTTAAGCACTGTTCATACTAATATTTGATAGAAGGGGGGAAAAGGGTAAAAGGAGAATTTATAGAGGGGACTTCATAAGGATCTGAAATCGTCTAGAATTCTTTGTAGTGGCAAAACCAGCTTCTTTCTTTTACTTTAGCTCTTTTTTCCTTCCCTCTGTTGAAGGAAAATGTAGTAATTTATATGTGTGTGTGTGTGAGCATGTGAATAAAATTTTCATGCCTTGAAAGGAATATTGCTGAACACTTGTAAGCTTGATATCTCTTCCTTTGAATGTTCTATTGGCAAAATGCAAACAAGGTATCAATGGCCACTGTTTTTGAAGAGTAATGGAGGAATAGATTAAGAACTAAAGAAGTAAACTTTTTAACTAGGAAATGGTGAATTCACTCAGGTTTATCAAGGACTTGAAGCCATTTCATCTTGAAATCATTCCTACAAGAGGCATTTGAACTCCTACTAAAAGGAGTGTCGCGGAGTGTTGTGGGCTAATTTGTAAAACTGGAAAGGAAGTTTGTGTGAAGTTGAAACTGGGCATTTTTGGGAAGTTGCTATTGGAAGCCATGGCAGGGTATAATCTCTCTCTTGTAGTTGGAGGATGGCAAATGTTCAAAGAGTGCAGGCTACCTGAATGAGCAAATAATGTAATATTTTTTTCCTGAAAGCAATGCAGATTTGATCTTGCAAATTTCAATCAATCAGGTGGTGAAGATAAAGAGTTTGGAAATTCTCAGAGGATTGTAATTTTAGTGTGAAATTTGCAGCAAAATTGAAGATACATATGGAGGATTATTTGCAGCAAAATTGAAGATACATATGGAGGATTAAAACCAAGTAGGAAGTGAAGCCTTTTATTGCGTAATAGATGAAAATTTGACGATTAAGACAATTCCTTGTGATTACATTTCACAACATGTATAAACAGCTCTCATTAATTTTTTATTTTTATTTTTTTTCAGTCTTCTTCACTTTTCCTTTCTATTTAATTTGAGGATATTAATTCCTTCCTCTCATTTTCATTTATTTTCTCTCCATTTCTTTCCTTTCCTTTTATTTCCGTCCAGAAGTAGTATAAACTTTTATTAGCAAAACGGCCTCAATCTATTAGCAAATTTCGAAATCAGCCACCTGCAAATCTGCTTTGGAATTGGACCTCACTTGCTCGTCTGACGCGGACTCCAAAAATTATCCGGAGCAAAAACCAAACTATGTCGTCCCCAACCTTCCTGTTTTCTTCAATACCCATTTCTCCTCGAAAACCCACACAAACCCATCTTTCATTTCCCATCACATCACCATACCGTGAAGCTGCAACTCAACGAAACCATACGCTAAAACCCATCATCATCAATGCTATATTTCAGAACAAAAAAGCCATAGCTGCTCTTTTGGGAGCTGGGTTTGCGCTAACCCTAGTGGGATCCGCCACTGCTGCTCAATTGCCATTGTTGGGTTCTTCTTTGCAACTCGACGAACCCGCAAATGCGCTCTCATTGCCCACCTGGGCTATTCATGTCTCCAGCGTCGTAGAATGGTGAAAAGACTCACTCTGTTTATTTCTCGACATATATATATATATATATATATATATTCAAAGTTGAAGTTGTTTTGCTAATTTTGGAATTCTTCATTTGGAAGGATAACGGCAATGGCATTGGTGTGGCAATATGGGGAGAAATCTGGGTATGAATCATGGAAGGGCCTCTCTTGGGGTATGGTGAGTCTTCTTCTCAGCCTTATTCATTTTGTTCAGTTCACATGTCATTCATTGTTTCTAATTTATGATTGCTATTTTTGCCTTCATTTTTTGTGTATTGTCATTTATGTTTAAACAAGTCTGTGTCTGGTGATGAAATTTTATATTTTGTCCAAGATTTATAGGAAGTGTTCATCAATACCACTTCATTGCTTAATAATTTATTTTTTGTTAAGCTGCCACGACATTAAGAATGGTACGTTGTCAAATTTTCTTCACTCTCTGCGTGTAAATATCACGTCATATCTGGCAGCGATCTCATGGATGAGCATTGGATGAAATTCATCCCATTCAGGTTGCCATAGCATTTGAAATCACAGCTTTAATTTCTGGAATGGGTAATTGCAAAATGGAATCTTTGGAAAGTAATATGAGTCATCAAAGATCATCATCATAACAATTTATTTTTTTTCCTGAGTGGAGGAAAATTTTATAGATAAAGAAATTTTGTACAATTACAACAATGAGGGCATACCCTCACATGGAAAAGCCCATAAACCAAAGGGAGAACAAAAAAAGCAAGGGCATACCCTTGCTGCACAGAAACTCAACTAAAACTAGCCTATCATATGACATCTTGGAGGCTTACCCCCAAGACATCCCACACAATACATTTGGTTAGCAATGTTAGGAAATTAGACACAACTAATTTCTTTAGGACCCTGGGGTCAATACTCACAATAACATGCACAGAAACACAAGACAAGAATTATATGTGGTTCGGCCAATTATGCCTACGTCCACGGCGCGCACCAGAAATTCACTATATCTGCTGAGTAATTACAAGATGTGGATCAGCAGATCCCACACACGCATACATCGTGTGTCTCTCTCTTCTGAAAAATACACTTTGTGTTTTCTTGCTCACTCTCTGAAAAATACTCACACTGTATTTCTCTCTTTTTCTTCCTCTCTTATCTCTCACTCTGCTCTGCTCTTTGTCTGAGCTATTGAGCTTGTGTGTTTTTGTGTTTTTTGCCTTCATCTTCTTCGTTCCTATTTATAGCTGAAGATAGGAGACATCTTTCCTTAAATATAGCCTTGAATCAAGACACTATGGTAAGAAAAAATGCAAAAGCAAAGTGGGTGGGCAGTAAAACAGTTGCAAAGTGAACCAACATTAATGGCCACCGAAAAATGAGCAGTGATTGTGGCCATGTCATAACAAGCAAGGCAGGCACTCTAGGAGCATATCCATGGATTCTTCCATTTCTTTCAGACCATATGTAGTAAAGTGTGGTTGTAAACACCATGTTAAACAATTTGTGTCTCTGGTTCTTGACTGTAAATTGCTGAGCAAAAGCATGAACCACTCCCAAAATAGAATCAGATCTCTGTACTTTCCACTTCAGAACATCAGCAAGGCAGCATCACAGTTCTCCAGAATAGTTACAACCCCAAAGCAAGTGATCAACCTCCACATGAAGTCCATACAATACACACCTAGAAAAAATGGAATTTCACATGCGACAATTAAAAATATGGCCTTCTTTATGTTACATGGAGTCATGGACTCGCATACAGGTATCGAATATGGGTATATGTCTAAGTTTCAGGCGTCCTTAAATCCTAGATATTATGATATGAGAACTTGGTTTAACTGTGTCCAAAATGTGTGTAAGGGTATATGGACATGTCTTGCACACCTTTTTTTTTTTTTGCTAAATTATGTCTTGCACACTTAAGGACATATATTCTATATAATAGCGGATCGTATAATGTTAATTATTTTATTTTATTTTTTCATGGCAAGAATGTTAGGGTTTAAGGGTTATTCTATAAAAATGTTGTTATTCTATAAAAATATACTCAACTATAATTTAAATTAAATGAAATATGGTGAAAAAAGGGATTGCATCTATCTGAGATATTTATTATCAAGTTTGGAATTTCTTCTTCCATCATTGTATGTAGAGGATTCAACTATTCCATTTGGATACATGTGTCAGAAACATATCCCGTATCCATGTCTTGTTGTGTTGGCATGAATATGTTGAGGGGAATAGAAGAGTCCATGTAACAGATTTTTACGATTTCTCTTGGTCTGCTAAATCTAATAATATAGCTTGAAACATTGTGCGTATGGCTTTCCCTAGGTTAAATCTCTTCGAGTGACAGAATGTAAAGCATAACTTAATTTAGTTGGGAAAAATTATTTCATTTTAGTGGATTTACTTTCAAAAGGAGCCATGAATATCTTAATTGTTTACTGATTGCAAATTATGCTCAGTTAAATGTATAAAATTACATAAGATATGCAATGATGCTTTTAAATTGCCAATGATAGAACAGTAAAGTAACTTCTTATAGGTATCTCGTTTCAAATTATTACTTCCTCTACCTACTGAATTTAATTTCAAATTATAACTTCCTCTACCTACTCATTCTTTATATATTGTGTTCACTGGTTTAGGTACCCCTACTTGGTGGAGCGTTTTGTGCATGCACATGGCATTTCTTTTATAACTCCGAGGCTCTTGAGGTGAGAAGAACTGAATTCCTTTTCAGAACTTGCGATCAAAATATTAAGTTCAAACATTTTTCCTAATGAATAATATTTTTGAAGAAGTTTAAATGTTAGAATTTTGATAAATACTCATATAGAATCACATGCAAATTAATACAAGGTTAAGTAGTTGTGTGACACATATGCTATATGGATATATTCCTTTGCTGTAGCAAGGAATGTGGAGGTCACTGCATCTTCTTTATCTTATTAGAACTGTGCCATGAGATAGGGGAGCCCACTATTTTGCGGGAGTCTTAGGGGTTCGGAGGACAACTGATGATGGCTGGAACATGCAGTGAAACACTTGAGTGGAGAAGCCTGGTTGAAAATTTGCCTCAGTGATCTTCATTTTGGCCTTCAAGACACAAAATCCTAGGATCTAAAAGGGGAATGCGATAAAAACTTGGAGAGTTCAAGGAACTCAATGGACCCTGATCCTGACCCAATCATGCATAAGATACTAGGGTGCATACTCTTGAAGGCGGCTTAGATGGAGGCCAAGATGACACGGAGAGAGGTGATGTAGATAGAGGTCGAGATAATAATAGGAGCAGGAGAAAATCAATGTGCGGTGGGGGATTTGTGGTTATGAAGATAGCCTTAGCCTAAGGTGAAGTCGAGGATCAAGGGTTTGCATGTGTGAACCATTAAGGGACCAACATGGCACACCTGTGAAGATGTCTGATAATGTTGCTATTCCATGCACCATTATTGTGAGGTCAGCCTCTTAACATCTAAAGGTCATAAGGATTTAGCTTAGAGAAATTTTTAGCATATAATACATCAAAAGTAAAGAAAAATAAATACAATTATTTTATAATTTTTTTAATTTAATTCCATATTACTAGTTTACCCCAAATGAATAATTCTGGCTCCGTCCCTATTATATCACCATACGAGTGATATGACAGGAAGTCTGTTTATAAGTGATGTTGGCAAGCTTTTATTTTGTAACAGCTAAATGGTAACAACTTTCTAGGAGCTTGTATGAGAGGCAAAATTTATTGATTATTATATGTTGCAGTGGTTGACCTAGGAAGCCCGTAACACCAACCTCTTTGGCAGGGCTTTCCATGGTATATATCAAATCTTGGGACCAAACTATTATAATTAATGGGGTTTTCTTCCTTGCCACGGAAGGCATTCGCAAAAAGACGTGAGCTTTTCTTCTTTTCTATTTGCCAAGGGGGCTACACTCCCAGGAGGACAACTCCATTGATTTCTTCTTTGAGAAGTTAGGGTGAGCACTTGGGGGTTCTTGTTAGAAGAAGCAAACTCTGGAGGTTGAGGTTTTCTTCATTGGCAAGAAAGTCTCTGTATCTGTTTGCTTCTCTTAGGCAAAATTGAGATTTCCCAAAGGATGAACTCAGGTGTCTGCTTTATTTATGGGAGAAATTATAACCCTTAAATCAGTTCAATAACAATGCTGGGATTTGTATTTACCAAACCATCAGGAGCCCTTGCCTAGGGCCGTAGAGATTGATCTCTATAGCAGAGCATCTTCCCGGATTACATTTGAAGCATTCAGTCCATGGGTGCCTTCCTGTGTTACAGTTATGTGATTAGCTTGTGTTGAAGGTTGTCCTTAGTAGGATGGGGAGATCGTTCCACGTAAGCCAGGAGATCTGAGATCAGCATCCAAGTGGAGATCTAAGCAACACAAGGGACTCTTCGATAGTGAAGATTAAGAAAGGGAAGGTCGATCTCGGTATCCAATAAGCTCAAGCTTGACTGTTCAAAGTTCTAGAGTGGTGGTTGTTGCCTTCTTAAAAGCTGATTAATGCTCTTATTTATAGTGCTTACTTCCTCGGATAATGTCCCTTGGTCTTTTGGGCGAGCCCGACTTTATCCTAGGGTTTACGGGTCTCCCCCTCTAGACAAATGGGATGTTGACGGATGAACCGTGGCGCTTTGCCCCCCAGTCCAAAGGGGTAATGGCGCTCCTTAATTAATGCAAATCTTGTCAAATGTCTTTCGTAATTAATGCTCTCTTTATTACCCGTAGCTCGAGCTCGAGTACCGAATATCCTTTCCCCCTTGCATTGGCCTCGGACCGAGGCGGTGCCTTGGATCTCAGCCACGTGTCCACATACCCTCAGATTCCCGAACTCTGTATAGGAATGGGCCTTCTCCGAGATTCTGCCTTCTTAACCTCTCAAGGCCACATTCCAACAACATCTCTAGGTCCCTCTATCCGTAAAGGGAGGGGTTCACAGAGCAGGAAGCTCGAGGTCACTCCGGCGGGGAGTGACCACGGAAGAGCAGGAATCGTCGAGGTCGCTTTAGCAGGTAGTGACCTCGGAAGAACAGGAAGGATGGGCCTATCCAATTAGAGCGGGGCGCGTCCTTGGGCGAGGAGGGGTAGCGACCCCCTCCTCCTTCAGCGAGTCGAGTCGCAGGACAAGTAGCTCGAGGATACTTGGTCCCTTCAGGGGTGAGGCATGCCAAATAAGTATTAGCCAGGTGTGCTTATTTTCAGAGGTGGCGCCACTTGGATAGCCAGCATGGCGCGATCATCAACATTTTGCCCCCCTGCTCGAGGTCGCCGAGAGGGGAGCTTGAGTAAGCCATTAAAGCTTTACTCTTTATTTTATATTGTTATAATTATGCCTTGGAATCGAGGGGTCACATCGCCTCGACTTCCCCGATCCACGTGTCGACTTTTTATTAGTATGTCAGATCATGGCGTTTCGACTTTCGAGGTACTTCTTTTCATTTGTCAGGGGCGCGGCGTTTGGGATGCCCAATCCCTAACTATTTAAGCCATACTTCATTTATCCAAGGCATAAAGAACACTCAAAGCCCTCTCCTCAAAAGAATTTTTTTTTAGTTAAGAGTCATGACAGCTCGCGATGATGTTCCCGATGTCCCTCCTTTGGCCGAATGGCGAGTTGCCCCTTATTTTGGTTCGAATTATACCTTTTGGGCGAATAGTGACATGCTGAGTGAGGTGGACGAGGTTCAAGAGGGCACTTTTCTGTTTGAGGGCGAGCCCTATGCATCCACTGGAGTTCCCATCCAGCCTAGCTCGATTTTGCGATTAAGGGTAGAGCGCGACGACTTCCCTCACTCGAGTCTTGCTTTTACGAGTCAGACTGGTCGCGGACGCGGGTGGGACTCATGGACAGATGCCATCCTGTCTGATGTCGAGTTTTCCAAAATCTTGCAGTTTTTGAAAAATTACAGACGCTATTCGCAACACCTGGGAACTGACCATACCGCGAGACATTTACGACCTTGCGCTCCTCTTGTCTCGGTGGAGTTGAGATACCCACACCTTTGTTACCTCTTGGGGGGAATTTACCCCTACTTTGGAAGACGTGGTCCAGCTTATGTGTTTGAACGTGTTTGGTGAGCACGACCCTAGCTCTTGGTCCATCCCTGAAGATGAGGTTAAGCTTGCGGCGAAGCTTCAGGGGGGCCTTACCTCTGCGGGGAAGATTGCCTCGCGCTATCAAGATGATGGTCTTCACAAGGAGTTTCCAGAAACAGGAAAGAAGTGCACTTTTGTGTCACTCCTCCGTTATTACTTTCGAGACTCCCCCCGCCCCCCCCGCCGGGGGCTAAGAAGGAGAGGAATCCTTCAGTGGTCCCAAGTGCAAGGACTCAGCTCGCCTCGCTGCCTTCCTCTTGTCTTGGTTGTCTAGATTCATCTTTCCAGGCCCTCTTGATGATGGGCCTTGCCCCGACCTCATCCCTTTGGCTGTCAGATTAGCTTACGGCAAAAGTTTTCCCTTGGCCGCGCTATTCCTGGGTACACTTTACCACGAGCTCGACTTAGCATATGCTCGTATGGAGCGCTCTGTGGGTCGTATGAGTGTGGTCTCTCCTGTTAACGCAATTTTCCTTCAAATGTTCTTGTTCGAGCATTTCCCAAAGTATGGTCCTCGCCCTGACACGCTACCTCGAGACAGTGGCCTAAAACGGTCTGCTCAGTGGCATAAGCATAGTACGAAGAAAAAGCTGGCCGAGTACATTGACAGGGAGAGTTGCTTCGTGGCTCGCCCTTATATTCACGGCCCTCGTGTTGATTGTTGTGCTTCAAAGGACGGCATGATCATTTCAGGCAGGTCTCTGAGGTGCACTCCAGCATTGACCATCCTTGCCATGTCTTTACCAGGCTACCTTCCTGCTCTATTCCCTCCTCACTCTGGGGTAGGAAAAGTCTACAATCCCCACAGGGTAGCTCGACAATTTGGGTATGAACAGGGCCTTTCTCGGGATTACGGCTATGGAGCTCGCCAGGACCACAACACATATGCCTCGGGCTTTTCTCGTTTTCTTGACTCAGAGGAAGCGGAACTCTTGGGAAATCACCAAATTCTTCACGTCCCTGCTACTTTGAGGATGGGGCGATGGGCTGCAAAGACGAGATCATATTGGAAGGAGGTGATAATTTCTTTTAGGCAGTTCATAAGCAGCGCGCCAATCCCTGTTCCTGCTCGTTCTATATTAAAGGGCGACACCTCGTTTCAACCTTTTAAGAACACTTTCATAACCGCGCGCGGTAAGCCTTGTGGTACGGCGAATTTATCCCCTCTGGCTTTGCCAGATACTACCGCTCCCGTGATAGCCCTCCAAGCTACCAAAGCCCGTCGAGACAAACGCAAGCTCGACCGGGATGTCAGCACATTTGTGCCCGCGACTGCTCCCTCAAAACGAGCCAAGGTAAATACATCTCACTTCCAACTCCCTTAGTATCCCTAGTCCTCGCGCTTCATCCTTATTCTATTATTATGATGATTATTATTATTATTATTATTTTTAGGCCACCTCGAAAGACACTTCCATTGTCAAGACTTTTACCGTTCCCACTGGCGTTTCTCGCCCATTGACTCGCGCTGGGGTTTCCTTAAGTGCGAGAACCTGCCCTGCTCCTTCCGAGGAAGCCTCTATCGCCGTTGTACCTATCGAGGACACAGCCCATGCTTCTAAAGCTCGTGCTGGTCTGGACATTCCTTCCGACCCCCTGCATACTCTTGTGAGTGTTATTGAGGATCCTGAGCAAGTAGCGAGAGCGATCTTATCATCCGACCTGATCTCCCCCCCCCCCCCCCCCCCCCCCCCCGGCGCTCGCGGCTTGGGATGGGGAAGGAGCTGATTCCCTTAGCAATGGGTTTAGGCCGATTTGATGAAAACACGGGTGAGATAAATACTGAAGCGGACCCTGCCATGGGTACCTTTAATTTCGAACGAAGTCCCCGTTACTCACCATCTAATGCAAGTATCCCCCCCCCCCCCCCCCCCCCCCCCTCTTTTTTTTTTTAAATTGAGGTTTACGTTTTCTTACCTCCCCCTCTTTTAAGATTATAAGAACATAAGTCCTATAGTCTTTCCCTTTTCGTTGCAAATGCCGAGGCAGTTGCATCTGATGTGGCCGAGGTCGTTGCAAATTCCGAAGATGACCATTCTAGCCGCGAAGGGGAAGGTAGCGATTCGGACTCGGTCGAGGTTACCCATGTGTTGCCTCGGGAGCCGATTACCGAGCTGCAGCAGATGGTAGACACGGCTATCAAATCTCTTCCCCCTCCTGAAGAGGATAGTCTGGATGACTTAAGAAGTTCAAACTCTAATGAATCCTCCAAGGGTAGGGCCTCGGGGTCAACTGACTCGAGGGCAGTCGGGGATGATTCGATCGAACCAGCCTTCAACAAGAATACGATTGAGAGAAGAGATCATCCATCAAACGAGGGCAGTAATGAAGGGACCGTTGCAAGGCCAGAACAAACTGTGAATGCTCCCTCGCTCGTATCGTGGGGTGGGACAATTCTTTCCGCAGATGAGGCCAGAGTCTTAGACTAGGTAAAGGCCAAGCATCCCCAAACCTTTGGGAACCTCGAGGGGGCAATACCTTTCTTTTTGGACTTTGTGCACAAGACCCTATGCAAACTAACCGTGACCCTCTGCGAGGCCAGAGTAAAATCTTTAAGTGGAGAAGAGCTTGATTCTTTAGACCGGCTTCTCGCCAATTTAAAAAGGGCCTAAGTCGAGGTGGGTTGGGCCGAGGATATACTTGCGCGGTTAAAAGCCTTTGAAGCGCGAGAAAAGATGGTGGAGGAGATTAAAGACCTTCATGATCGAGCGGAAGAGGAGAGGCAAGCGCTTCATTTCGAGAAGGCTCGCTTGGTCGAGTTACAGGAGCAAGTAACTGTAAGGGAGCAACGCATCGCCTCTCTGGATAGCGAGGTCGAACGCAAACAGTCATTGCTTGGTCTTGCCACCCTCAATTTAAGCGAGCTACCTTGATTGATTTTTTTGAAAAGTTGTATATTTATTTCGGTCAAGAATAGCCATGTTGCCTTGTTTAAACTCTAATGGACTGTGTACTTTTACGAAACTCATAGTTTGTTATGGAATGGGAATTATATATATATATATATATATATATATATATATATATATATATATATATTTGCCAGATTATAATGTCAAATGCCATAAATTATCTTTAGTCCAGGAGTTTGCATAATTTGCATTTGTCATTTGACGACCTCGATCAGAGAGGAGGTGGCCACAGGGACAACAAAAAAACAAAACCATGTATAGCAGTAATCTTGGGAAATATAGAGTCCCTCGGCCCTATTCAGTACATTTTATTTTCAAAAGAATAGGGACGAGGCTTTAACAGCCCCTTACAAATATAAGACCTCCAGGGAGATTGTCTGAAATTTAAACATAATATTTCTTTAACCACTTGGCATTGAACGAGCCCAGAATTTTGTTGCTACCAATTCTTCCGATCTCATAATATCCGCTATCATTAGCGGCCCTGATCTCAAAGGGGCCCTCCCATTTTGGGGTAAACTTAGGTGCCGATAGGTTTCTTATCACGTGTACTGCTGATTTCAATACCAGATCCCCTTCCTGAAATGCTCGAGGTCTGACAGTGGCGTTGTATGCTCGAGCTATCCTCCTTTGATAAACTGTTGAGTCTGTTCCTCGTATGTTCTCTTTGTTCTTGCAAGCCTTCGAATTCTCCAGTTCTGGAGTTAATTTGAACCTGGCTTTGCTCAGCAAGACTTCCGAGAGGGACTGCCATCTCAACTAGGAGAACAGCCTCAGCGCCATAAACCAAAGAGAATGGTGTCGCGTTAGTAGCACCCCTAATAGTAGTTCAGTAAGCCCAAAGCGCGAGGGGAAACTGCTCCGCCCATATGTCATGTTGCTCCTTCAGCGTTCTACTTAGGATCCGCAAGAGGGTCTTGTTGGTCGCTTTCGCCTGTCCATTACCTTTGGGGTAATATGGTGTGGATTTACGATGGGTCACCTGGTACCTTTGTAGAAGTGCGCGGACTCTGCTGTTAACAAAGGGGGTCCCATTGTCAGACAAGATAACTTGAGGTATGCCAAAGCGGCATATGATATTTTCCTTGATGAAATTCGCCACCACTTGCCCTGTCGCCACTGATAAGGCCACTGCCTTGACCCATTTAGTGAAAATTTCCGTCGCCACGAGTATCCATTTCCTCTTCTTAGACTTTGGCGAAATTGGGCCTATTAAGTCTATGGCCCAAGTGTGAAATGGCCAGGGGGCCTGTGTAGAATGCAACTCTACTGCCGAGGCATGAATGCTGTGGCTATGAATTTGACATTCCCAGCCCTTTTGGGCATGCCTCTTGCTGTCCATCTGCATTGTGGGCCAATAGTAACCCAACTGTATAATACGATTATGCAGCTTCTTCCAACCTTGGTGCTCGTCTTCATGAGCCTGTTTCAGCACCTCACAAGCTTCTGCAGGGCCTACAAATCTCTTGGCTCTGCCATCGAAGCCTCGTCTCATCAATTCACCATTGCATATGAAAAATCGTCTTGCTTCCCTTTTTATCAGAACGGCCTCCTCGCGGTCCCGCGGGAGCGACCGCTTTTCAAGATATTCCACATATTTCCGTCTCCAGTCTTCTTCAACACTAGCCACACACTGGGCTTCCTCGAGCAGTTCTTGACATTTTGTACATGCTTTCTGTATAGCCGCTGCGTCTTTCGCCATTGTCGGCCAGTAGTATCCCTGTCTTTGCACCCTCCGATACAAGCTCAAGGAATTGTCGCCACACGTGTGCTTATGAATTTCAGTCAGCACTTGGCTAGCCTCCAGACTCCCGACACATCTTGCCAAAGTTCCACCAGGCGTTTTGAAATATAATACCCCTAAATACAATGTGAAATTTTTGAGTTCCAACAAATGAATTCCACCCGTCAGCCCCTTCAATTGTGACTAATACGGAGTTTGCCAGTCATCCTTGCTTTCTTGGCCAGCAAATTCTGCATCGTACAAGCAGGACTCGTTTTTCTTATGAATGCGGATGTCCACCGATTCTCCCGCAATCTCAACTTTGGATGCCAGTGTAGCCAAGGCATCCGGATGTCGATTGGCTGTTCGGGGTGCATGAGTTATACGGGGTGCATGAGTTCTATATGCCACCAAGGCTGGCTCTTTGATAGCATAGGAACCGTCTAACTGCCTCACCACTAAGTTTGAGTCCCCTTGAACATGCAACCGCTTGACCTTAGCCTCCCGTGCTCCAAAAAGACCAAGCACTAAGGCCTTATATTCCGCCGTATTATTTGAACATCCGAAAGTGAGCTTATAAGAAAGATTTTGGGCTTTCCCTACTTTGGGAGTCAACACTACCCCCGCGCCTCCTCCCGTAGAGGTTGATGACCCATCAAATGACAATTTCCACATCACATCCTTGTCCGCACAACAAACCGACTCAAACTCATCATATGGAAGATCATCACACACTGGCTCAAAGTTGCCAGCAGGAAATTGAGCTACTAGATCTGCTATGGCCTGGCTTAGGATGGTACGGGGTGTGAGGCATTGAATGTCAAACTCTGCCAACGCCAAGAGCCACCGCGCCACTCGTCCTGAAATAATTGGTCGCGAAAGCAAATACCGCAATGGGTCACACGTTCTATCTAAACTCAGACCTTCCCCTCATTAGGCTACCAAAGACATGTGTGACTTCGGCAAGAGCCGGTATAAACCGCCGTAGGTACGAAGCCCGTCCTACCAAACTCTTGAGTTGTTTAAGAGAGCGGGGAAGGGGCATCTCCAAAATGGCCCGAACTTTGCTTTGCTCGACATCAATGCCCTGCCAATGCACTATAAAACCCAAGAATCGCCTAGCCTCTACTCCAAAGGCGCATTTCAACGGATTCATTCTCAGCTTATACTTTCGACACCTTTTAAAGACGCTTCTCAAGTCAGCCAAGTGCTCACTTCTGGCTCGCGACTTCACCACCAATCATCCACATAATCTTCCATTTGTTTATGCAACATATCATGGAAAATAGCCATTATGGCTCGCTGCTAGGTAGCCCCAGCATTTTTCAATCCAAAAGGCATGACTGTAAAATGGAAGTTACCCATGGGAGTGCGAAACGCCGTCTTCTCTGCATCACATTGCGCCATTCTTATCTGATTGTATCCGCCGTATCCATCCATAAACAAAAACATCTCATGTCCTGAGGTTGAGTCGATCAAATTATCGATCATGGGAAGTGGAAAGTCATCTTTCGGGTATTCCCTATTCAAATCCCTGAAGTCAACACAGACTTTGATCTTCCCATTTTTCTTCTTTACTGGGACGACGTTGGCCAACCACGTAGGATGCTGGATAGGCTTGATGAAACCGGCCTGCAACAACTTTTGCACTTCTTCCTTGATTTGCAGCTCGAGCTCCGGACGAAAGCTCCTTTGCGCCTGCTTGACTGGGCGTGCATCTGGTCGCACATTGAGATGATGAGCCATTACCTGGGGATCTAATCCAGGCATTTCTTCATACGTCCAGGCAAAAACATCTTCAAATTCCTTGAGCAAATTTATCAATGCCGCCTTCCCATCGCCTTTCAACCTTCTACACACATAGACCACCTGAGGGCGGCCACCATTGGCTAGATCGACCTCTTCCATTTCGTCTTGATTAAGCCGAACCGGCTTGGCTGGCTCCACTTTTGCTCCCTCCTCATAGTCCAGTAATTCCGCCTGACATGATTCCACTCGGGGGCGTGGTTTCGCCCGAGGTCGTGCCCCTCAACACCGTCATAAGCGGTAGATAATCCTTCCATCAGATAGGCATACCCTTTTGCAAACAGCGGGCTTCTTCTGATTGGCAATCGTTCCCGGCATTCTTTTTCTCTCCTTGTTCTATCTTTTCCCACTTTGGCAAAGGTATAGCCAACAGCGGCTGGGATTCCTCTACATCCTCTAGCTCATTAAAGAATCCAGCCTCCACCATATGGGATTCTTTTTTGGTAAACGGCTGATCGGAGTAACGGACCGTAACCTGCTTCCCATTCCAGAACCCTTTCATGCATTGATGGTATGAAGATGAGACAATCCCAAACCTATGCATCCAACCTCGGTCCATGAGCAAATGATAAGAGGTATCCGAGTCAATGACATGAAACTTAACTGGACCTTTGAACTTTCCAATGGCTAATTCACGTGCTCCTCGGTCCTCCGGATATCGCTTCCAAACCCAGCAATCTCAGTCAGTTTCTGAATAAGCTTCTCGTCTGGGAGCCCACTTCGACGAAAGACTTCTAAAGGCATGATATTAAGAGACGAGCCATTGTCTAAAAATGCCCGTTTGAGCTCGACTCCATTGAGCGACGCTGTAACATATAACGGCCTGTTATGCGGGGTAGGGACGCATTTATCCTCTTCGGCAAAGACTATGACCGATCCAGGCGACCTCTGCGGGACTGGGAGTGGCGTGATTGACGCAACTTCTTTAACGCCTTCCTTCGCCGCTAGCAACAGAAACTTAGCTATTTCTTTATGAGCGAGGGGAGAAAAATCCATCTTCTGGAGGATAGATTTAACAGGGGCCGTTTCTAACAGGCGAAACGCGTTGAGGTCGTCTCCCTTGACCAGCGCGACCTGGGCAGGACCATTCTCGGCCTCTTCCCCGGCGACCGCTTCGCCAGTCACCATCATTGCAACACCTCGATCATGCATAGGGAAAGGTTCCTCCCTCACATCCCTGGGAGGGAGAATAAGCTCGCCATTGGCGATCCTTCTGTGGAAAACATTCCGCAAGGCCCAACAATCATAGGTTGGATGACGAGTATGCCGATGATACATGCAGTACTTGGGATTGGCCACTTCTTCTGGAGCGGGTCGCGGGCAATCTCGGGCAATTTGATATCTCCACGTTGGATCCATTTCTTGAGGATGGTTTCTACTTCTTCTGGAGTGCATGGGAACGGGGGAGGCACTTCGTCCGGATTCTTTGCTCGAGAAGCGTGGGCTGGCCTCATATTCCTTTTATTGGGAGGCGCGTCTGCGGCTGAAACTTGGGGTCTACGCCTGCCCCGATATTCTTCTTGCATGGCCCCTTGCGCACAAATGGCGAGATTACTAGCCAAATTCCGAGATGCTTCTATCAAATCAGCGAAAGTAAGGAGCTTCAAGTTAATAAGATGGATTCGGTAGGACCCCTGCATGCCTTGTATGCAAATTTTGGCCAGCGCCTCCTCTTTATGCGTTTCATAGCATTCCATAGCCCGATTGTGGAATCTATGTACATACGTAAGCAAGTCCTCTCCAGGCCCTGAACTTCCTTAGTCAAAGATAAAGTAGTCATTTTTTCTTTTGCCTGAAAAAACTTGGTGTGGAATAACGTAGCGAGCTGGCTCCAGGTAGTGAGCGACCCCGATTCCAGATTCACGTACCATTTGTAAGCTCTATCTGTGAGAGTCTTGGAGAACTCCCTGAGCCGCACAGTGTAGTCGTTTCCAAAAGGTCCCAAGGCTTCTATAAATCGTACCACATGTTTACGCGGATTGCCCTTTCTTCCATCGAACTAGCTGAATTTGGGGGTTACATACCCCGGAGGATACGGGAGAAGCGCGACAGACTGCGCATATGGTGGCTCGGGGGCAAATTCTTTAGTCAGAATGTTCTTTTCATTTTGCAACAGCGTCTGCAGATCTGCCATAGTCACATAAGGTGACTGCTGATTCAAACCCTGCTGGCATCCAAATTCCTCCGAACCCCTATCTCCGCGGATTACCTCCCTTCGACTGGTGCTTGGCGTGTTCAGTCTTGTTGGTGCCGTGAGTGGGGTGCTGAAGAGAGTTCGGCGAGCATGCGGTGGTGTGTCCTGTGGCTGTCTCCGTTGGCCAGTAGAATATCTCACCTCAGCTAATGATGGTTGCACACGTCGCGCGAGACTACCTGGGGTCACCTGCCCCCCAGTGAGTCCGTCAGAGAAATCACCACTTGGCCTGCACCTTGCCGATATACCCCTCTGTCGACAATCTCCCGTAGCAAGCTCACCACCTCCTTCTGAGTGCCCTCAAGCTGTTCCATTCTGTATGACAACGCATTATGGGCCTCTACCAAAGCGTCGGGATAGATGATTCTAGTTCCGGGAAAGTATGACCCCGGCATACTCACGGACCCCTCGTAGCCTTCCCCGAGGGCGGGACTAGTCTGAGAGGGTGGACTGATCTTTTTGAAACGACCCTAAATTGATACCATTTTTTTTTAAAAAATTTGGCACGACTTCTCCTAAAAAGGGGACTACAACCACCTGCTCAAAAAAAAAAACGCAATGGCCCTTCCTGACCTTTCAAAACACCTCCAACCTGCCCCAACACATAATACAATTAATATACTCCAACATCCCATCCATCCGTTCATTATACCTCAACATGGCTCATCTCATGGTGGAACATCTACATACCGTTTAATCCAAATTATCATAATTACAATCCCAAAATATAGTTACAATAACAAGAGTTCACAAATCTCTATACTAAATATAACAAACTAAGATTTTACAAAAATATGGGACTTAATACAAAAATAGCAAAATGAAGTCTTCTAATCCAAATTAGGCCTATGGTGGAAAGTCATCCGCCACTTTTTTCCCGTTTCCTGAAAAAAATTATTAAATAATAGGGTGAGCATAAAGCTCAGTAGGTAGCACTTAAGACACGCTTCTTGTGTCCCCGTGAATCCAAACATAGAATAGAGCAGTGAGAATGGGGATCAGGCCATGTAAGGAAACCACAATATAATAATCAATCTCCACATAAGTAACATAATGCAATGGGAATGCAATGCATGCCAATGTCGCTCCCTGTTTTCAAAATCAAAACCATCACTTGTAAACTGTTAATATAACGCGCCCTTTGGTGATCCCGCAGCGACACGAGAGAAGGATTGGCTAGTGTCCCTGACCCTTGGTATCCTTGCGGCGTCATTATGGGGCCCAGCTAGCTCAACCACACTAAGGCAATCTCCCTAGTTCCCTCTAGGCTATATTAACCTTCCGGCCCTTTGGTACCCCCGCGGCGACCGGGTTTTCACAAAACCGATTCATTAAAATACTTTCCCAAAATTTTCTTTTTCTTTTCAAAACGATTTCTTCCTTTTCATGCCCAATGCCAGTGCATGAATGCATCAATGCTATGTCCATGCTCATAATCCCATGACTAGTTCAAATGTAACTAACAAGGCATGGTTCACAAAAATTCCCAAAGGATTTACCACATAACTGCATATAATAAGATTCTAACATTTTTGGCATATGAAAATCAACACATAAACATGCTCTTTACATAAAACATTTAATCCACATAGTTCCATGGTTATCATATAAGCATGCTTTTCATACAACATATTTAACACACATTCTCACATGTTCATATATCTCAATCAAGTCAATTTAAACTATAATTAACATAATTAAGCATTCTAAGACACAAATCAAGTAGATTAACTCACTAAAGCACAAGATTTCATGAATTAAGGGCCCCCACCTCAATTTGTGTAAAACCCTCAAAATGGGTCTCCAATTTCGAAAGCCAAGGGGATACTCAAAGCTGAAATTGTTGGTATGAACGCGTAGAGCTCGCCGTGCTCTCCGTTTTGCCTCAAACGGCACTCCAATCCACCAAGTATTGAGTGAGATACCCTCATTCAAAGATTGAAAGAGAAAAGAAAAAGAAAAAGCACAAGAAGAGAGTAAGAGAGAGATTCAGCGGGGAGAGAGAATGAGGGTTGGAAATGTGGTCTCTAGATCACTCTTGATATAGTGATGGGTCCCACCACTTTTAAATTTCTTTTCCCTTTTCATTTTCTTCCATTTTACACCTCACACATATAAATGCACCACATACAAATACCACTTAATCCACATAAATTAAAATACACAAAGTGCAATGGACCCAACTAAAAACCTGTACACAAAACGTGAAAAGACCGAAATACCCTTGCATCAACGAATTACCGGAAAAATGAAAAATGTAGAAAATTAGAAACGTCACACTCTTGCACGCTAATCTCACGTATGCTTGACATCTGTGAAGCGCTCCCTCCCACTGTGGTCGCCAAATTGTTGAAGGTAGACCTTAGTAGGATGGGGAGATCGTTCCACGTAAGCCAAGAGATCTGAGATCAGCATCCAAGTGGAGATCTAAGCAACACAAGGGACTCTTCGATAGTGAAGATTAAGAAAGGGAAGGCCGATCTCGGTATCCAACGAGCTCTAGCTTGATTGTTCAAAGTTTTAGAGTGGTGGTTGTTGCCTTCTTAAAAGCTGATTAATGCTCTTATTTATAGTGCTTACTTCCTCGGATAATGTCCCTTGGTCTTTTGGGCGAGCCCGACTTTACCCTAGGGTTTAAGGGTCTCCCCCTCTAGACAGATGGGACATTGACGGATGGACCGCGGTGCTTTGCCCCCCGGTCCAAAGGGGTAATGGCGCTCTTTAATTAATGCAAATCTTGTTAAATGTCTTTCGTAATTAATACTCTCTTTATTACCCGTAGCTCAAGCTCGAGTATCGGATATCCTTTCCCCCTTGCATTGGCCTCGGACCGAGGTGGTGCCTTGGATCTCAGCCACCTGTCCACATACCCTCAAATTCCCGAACTCTGTATAGGAATGGGCCTTCTCCGAGATTCTGCCTTCTTAACCTCTCGAGGCCACATTCCAACAACATCTCGAGGTCCCTCTATCCGTAAAGGGAGGGGTTCACAGAGCAGGAAGCTTGAGGTCGCTCCGGCGGGGAGTGACTCCGGGAGAGCAGGAATCGTCGAGGTCGCTTTAGCAGGGAGTGACCTCGGAAGAACAGGAAGGATGGGCCCATCTGATTGGAGCAGGGCGCGTCCTTGGGCGAGGAGGGGTAGCGACCCCCTCCTCGTTCAGCGAGTCGAGTCGCGGGACAAGTAGCTCGAGGATACTTGGTCCCTTCAGGGGTGAGTCATGCCAAATAAGTATTGGCCAGGTGTGCCTATTTTCAGAGGTGGCACCACTTGGACAGCCAGCATGGCGCGATCATCAACAGCTTGTTTGTTGATTTTAAATTTGACGAACTAATTTTTCAGCAAATTGTCTTGAGCATAGTTTGTATCTCTGTCCGGCTCAATGGTACTGAACCATTTAGTAACGGGCTTGAGGGGCCTAATTGAACCACTTTAAAATGGGTATGAGATGGGTCCACTTGTTGAATTGCGATATGCCACGCCTTCAAACTTCAAATAGATATGCTTATTCATTAGGTGCTTGCCACTCTGTGGGGACCCATAATTTTTGGGCCTTAAGGAGGTTTTGTAGCCCACTTCATTCATAAACTTTCGTTTATCTGTTGAGCGTCATAGTTATCTTTTTGCATATGTTGAGCATTTTCATTTTCATAGTTATATGATCCTATTGATTCATTACTTTTATCTTGATTTCGTGCCATAGATGACATCTGGATTGACTTGATGTTTATCTGCAAGTTGTAGGTATTGGTCGCTCTTCAAGCAGCATTGACAGTTATAGGTAACACCACCATGTGTGTTGCTGCATACCGTATCTATAGATTATCACAGGGGGATTCTAAGAATTTATAGAGCTCTTTTATGTACATACTGTTCACGTGATTGAATCCTTGGTTTCTGTCTCCTATTCTGGTTGTAGGTACATCAATTCTTCTTACTAGATATAAACCTAGATCATGGTCATTGGTTGAGGACTAAGTGACAATACTGGATTACAATCTTATGACTTTTTGCCGAAGATGTAAAATATGAAACACGATGGAATCTTTATTTACTTATGGTGGGAAAAGAGTTCATTTGAAACTATGAACTAGCACATGCTTTGTTATAATTCCATTAGACAAGAAAATGTTTTCCCCGTCATTATGTTGTGATATGGTTGCGAGGATTTTGAGGCGTCACCATGTTTGAGCTGTGTCTAAAAACGAGAATTCTTCCTCTCGTGATTGTCAACCAAGTGGTCTGACCGTAGCTTCTCTAATTGCAATATTATAGTCAAAAGTTTAGATAAATCATCATAAGACACCTACATATTTAGACTTTCGGAGTTATATTAGTTGCCAGGTACATATGTTGTCTGAACCTTCAAGGTCCTACATTTTCTTGAGAATTTTAATATTATTTTATGATAAGTATGTCAACTATAATTGCTATTTTGACTGATATATTGAGTGTGAATTGAACCAGACCACTTCAATCTGAAATGGCTTGAACTTGTCTAGAAGGTTGTGAAATTTTGCAATGTGACTCTTCCATGAATTGTAATAATGGGGTTTTGACATGTGTTACATAAAGATAGGCAAAAAGTAAACACTAGAGGAAGATGAGTACCTGGACAAAATACAATAAATTAGTATCAGCAATTTGTCAATGAGTCATTATGAAATAATTCGGCGGAACAATTTCAGTGCATTCACATTGTATGTTGCCTGAAAAATTGTAGTGGAAATAGTTCATTTATTTGCATTAGTGATGAACTTAATCAATAGATTGTACATTGAATTTCTTTGTTAATTATTCAAGGAACAAATAGTCTTATTCATTTTGGTTTTCATTTCTTCCTACTTGTATTGTTTTTTTTTTAATTAAATTCTTTTATGAATTCTGAATTTAGAAAGGAAAATAAAAAACAGAAACATTACGAATTTCATTTGGTTTGAAATTAGGTTAGGTTGGTGATTTCTGGATAAAAATCTTGAAATGCAAGAAATAGGGTGTGGATTGATTGCAAATGCAGAAAAGGTAGTAGACCTTGTAGGCCATGTGGTTCAAAGTTGTATTCAAGGTTATACACAAAGATGGATTGAAGGTTAAGAATAATAGTAAAATAGAGAAGCCTTTGTGGAACAAAATAGTCCCAGGGCCTAATTTCCTAGGTCAATGCATTGGGATGCTCCCTCCTTCCAATGCCTTTAGGGTGGAAAGAATTGTGTGAATTCATATGATATTATGATACTCAGGCCACCATTTTGACTTTGCACTCATCTTTTTGGGGGCCTTGGAAGATGGTTCTCAGTATCAACATCAATTATGTACTTGATGCTTGTTAATAATATGTTTAACCACTTGATTCTCCATTCCATTGTCAAAGAAGAAGGGCGCTTAAGGATGTTATAATAGTATTTATATGTGCGCGCGTGTGTGTGTGTGTATATATATATATATATATATATAAATGACATTATTGTCCTTGACTTGATTCATGAAATTCAAGTGTAAGGGGGCGTTTATGTCCTTTTCTTTTTTTCTTTTTTCTTTTTTTTTTTTTATAAAAAAAAAGCGAAGTTTAAAGATATCAGTGACTGACATTTTTCCATATAGTACAGTATATACATGTGAGAGCATCATAAACAGGATAGGCACAACTTGCATATAATGTTTATACTCCGAGTCTCCCAGAGTCCCAGGTATTGGGAAATGAGTAAAATGGCATTGATTAAATAATGCGGAAGAAAAATGACCCGTACATACATTTATAGAGGTTTTATATGATATCATATCGTCAATATCTACTGGTTAGTTTATTTTTAATTTGATAATTCGGTTTATATATATATGATATATATTTGTTTAGAAAAAGTTTTTCTTCGAAATGCATGAGTATATACAATAATATTTGTGCATGGAACATCTGTATTCAATGTGCAGATATGGGGTTTCCAACCGTGGATTTAACTATGGTATGATCGAGCTGTATTTTAGCTGTAAAAATTAGGGTTGTATATATGCAGAAAGAAAGATGAAGATGATGATGATGATGATTATGATAAATTGATAATATAGCAAGTATCTCGAGCCAACAACCCTAGGACTTTCGTGGGTCTCCATTCCTGATTTTGTTGCTTCACGTGTTAACAATCCAACCATTATTGGCTTTAGGCTTTAGGGTTAAGAAAAAGCAGAAAATTAATTTTATATTGTATATTGTATTCCAGATCAGAAGTATATGTTTCAGATACAGGGTTGTAATTATATACAACATGGTTTTGAGGAAATGGATGAGATAGATAATCTGCATGTCATTACTTCTAATGCCTTCCCAAATGTCCTTCAGAAATTAAACTAGATTACAGTACTAAAACTCTGATCAGCTTCAACTTTAATTTGAGTCCTGTTTGGTTCCTCCAATTCATTGATATAGAGTATTCATAACCTTTTTATATATGGTTTCACTTTTGTCAGACATTTGCCCTTTGTTTTCCATATCAAAAGACTCCTACAAGTACACCTGTGAGGAGCAATTATATATATATATATATATATATATATAGTTGCATCTTTATCTTCACAAAGTAAAAGCCAATGCTCAGACCCTGATCATCTCACTTGAATAAACCTAAACACAATCCCAAAAATGGAAAGTGAAGACAACAACTTGGGTCCTCAATTGATCACAAGTCATATATAGTTGTTTCACAGTCATCCAAACATTAAACTATTTCATGCAAAATTAAATCTCTTCATCTTAATATATCCTCCAATACAAATAAAATACAAAATACAGGGGGGTACCCATTAATACATAAAATTATGAATATCAGAGAAAGTAGCCATTAATTAGATTTCACATTAAAAATTCATCAAGCAGAAATATATAAAATGCTAGACAAGCTCATCATACTTTGCTTATTTTAAAATTTAACCAAATTCATGAGAGAGAGAGATACTAGTGTTTGGGAAGTAGAAAAAGGGTGGTGGTGGTGGTGGTGGTGGATGAGACAGAATTGGAATGATGAGAGAGTTTGTTGTGCAACTCAGACATCAAGGCGAGGTTCTCTTGATGGAGGAGAGTAGCTTTCATTCTCAACTTCTGGTTCTCTTGTAAAATAGACATGTTCTCCATATATAGCTTCAAGTTCTTTAGTTCTATGTCCTCCCCAACCTTCTCTTCACATGATCTTCTCTTCCTCCTGTTCATTCAACAAATTAGACACTTTCACGATGCATGCAATAGTAATAATAATACCAAACAAACAAAAGAAACAAGTATATATATATATATATATATAATGGTACCTGTTGAGCCTATGAACTCGAACCTTAGGTCGCTTTGATCCTTGTTTTCGTGTAGACGAATCGAGTGTGGGTGGTGGAAACCATTCTGTGGAGCCAGTACACATTTTTTCTGCAGTTTATTTACTTCTAAAGTTTCTTCTATTACAAATACAAGAAGAAGAAGAAGAAGAAGCAGCAAAGTGGTTTGGAATGAATGAGTGGGAAATTGAGAAGAGAGTGGAGGGTTAGGAGAATGTATAAATAGGTGGGCTTGCAATTATATCAGCATTTGTAGTATGTGTGCTGCACCCATGTGGTGCCCCTGGCTTGGTTTGTAAATCTTGAGAGAGAGATGTGGGGAGAGAGAGAGAGAGAGAGAGAGATTTCAAGAGGGGTAATGATGGCAAGAGGACTCATGATTGCAACGGGCAGCAACCCCATGTATATCCATGAAGAAAAAGCCTAAGAAGAAGGAAAGCTCCTTTAATCTATGCCCCCTTCTAGCTTTCCTCCATAACATTTTTGGCTGACTTGAGGGCTGCCATTTTCTATTTCACAACTAACAAAATGATCATTGTACCCTCTTCTATCCACCAATGGAACGTCCAAATGAGGGCTTTTTCGTCATTCCAGAAATCTTGCCGCCAAGGATTTGGCTTCATTCGGAATTACTTCCTAATTGAGAACATCCATGTATATTATAATATTTGTCAAGGTTGTACATGCAACTCAAATTATGGTAAACGAGTTTATAATGAGATATGTGCACGTGGCTCAGTGTTCTCACTCCTCATATATGCTTCTATTATTCCATTACAGTATTATTTCTGTCTTTTTTTATTTTTTATTTTTACTTTTTACTTTTTACTTTTTAATTATTTTTTTTTAGTGATACTTTGGGAATTTGGTGATTATATTCCTTCAAATGGAATGGAAAGGAAAAGCCTACAATTAGAGCACTCTCATGTAAGTACTATTCTTAAATATATATTTTTGTTTGTCCAAACACACATATGCACATGAAAACACATATGCATTAAGTATATATTCTATTTATACATATATATTTGTATTTATGTGTCATACCATAAATGAGTTTTTATTTTTTATTATTAGATATAAATCTGTATATATATTATTTGTGTGTGTTCTTCCATCTACAAACTTTGGGCATGGTTAGAAAGAAAAGGGTGGTCGATTCATTCGTTTTTGTCCATTCCTCTTTATTTAATTTAGTACCCGATTTTAGTTATGGTATCACTTTCCCTCCTACAATTTAGCTGCTTCACATGCACTTCTTCTTCCTGGGGCACTATTCACTCTGCTACATTCATACTTGACCCACCAATACCATCATTGTATTTTTATTTTTTAAATCTCATTAAATTAATTTAAATTTCAATTTCACAAAATAAAAAGATTGGAAAAATGATCATCCTTAATATATGTTTAGGTGGAAGTCACTGTTACAAAATTAAGTAGCATTGGAAACTTTTAATGTTATCGAACTGGTAGGTAAACTATATATTTGACTTTATGATTGAATTAGATTTTATTTTATTTTATTTATTTATTTATTTTTTCGGTAGAACAACATTTCCACATACAGGAAGAAATTCTTGTTATATTGTTTGTTTCTAGTTGAGATTCCGTAAACAGAGTAAATTCAGACTAGGGTACAACTGTCAATGTGAGAGTACGATTTTAAAATTAGGAATTATTGCTTAGTGCAATATTGGTTCTGAAGAAAAAAATGGGTATGTGTGTTTGAGTTCAATACCGGTCAAAGTGTGCAAAATAATAACCCAAATTAGGTTTAACCTTCGAAATTCTTGCGTATGCCGGACATAGATATTCGTTCATTTTTGCAAAATAACAACCTAGGTTTATTTACAATTTTAAGCTTATAACATCCTGCATAGGCGAGTGGATATTGGATGAGCCAGTAATATCATGCCATTAGTATACCCTAGCTAATGAACACACACAATGCAATCAAAATAGTCCTACCCGGTGGGTAGTGTAGAGCCTCATAAATACAGTAATGTGGAGTCTCGTTTTTTTTTTTTTTTTGGAAGGGGGACGGGGGAAGAGTATTTTTATAATTTTTACACTTATTATGTTGCCATAGTGTGAAAATATTTAGTCATGCAATCCTTAGACGTAATCTTATTTTTGGATGAGTCACTTAAAAATCTTTGTGTTCTTATTATGCACATTTTCTGTTTAATTTCGCAACACCATCTATACACAAAAATTGCTCTTAATCAACTAAATGGTGCATGTTTATTGACCGGCCATTACCAATGATATAGTATGGTTGGCTCACCTAATATTTTCTTATTACAAGGGATAATTGTTCCACATCGGATCTGGATGAAAAGTGAAATGGGTATAAATGGGTGGATATACAGTATTACCCAGTAACTTAAGTTTTGGGATAAATTGACAACCGTTCACCCATTACAGTTGGTTTCAGAGTCAGACCTAATTCTTGATCTGGTGTCATGCTAAACGCTCGATACGGAGGCGTCCGGGTGAGCCCACCTGGATAGGCAGGGTGGCCCAATCATAATGAGGGCGTTGCGAGTTCAGGTGGAAGAAAATATTACAAGTTGTCCCACATCAAATCTGGATGAAAAGTAAAATAGGTATAAATAGGTGAGTATGCAATACTATCCAATAATTTAAGTTTTTTAACAAATAACCTCAACTCAACTTTTGGATAATATATTTGGCATGCATCGAATTACGTGTTATATATATATATATATATATATATATATATATATATATATATATCATGTATATGAAATTTTAATGCTATATCGGATTTTGGTGTTTTAACATTATGCATATTTATTTTCTGTTCACTAATGATTGCCGGTTCCCACTTGAGAGATGGGGAAGTAGGCTTAAGTTGTCAAGTGAAGGTTTGCATGGGATAATTGAAAGTTAAGAGTTGGACTAATTAAGTTTAACAAGTGATTTCAAGAAAGTTAAGAGTTGGACAAATTAAGTTTAACAAGTGATTTGAAGATGTGACCTCAACCACATGGCCTATCTATCTCTCTTCCCATGACCATAGCGTTGTGGACCATTACAAAGGAGTCTGAGCTTTAGGTTTTGTGGACCATTACAAGGGGATGGTGACATTTTTATTCCACTCTTCTCTGATCACATCCTCTTCTACCTTTTTTATTTTTTTATCCATCCCTCATTATACATTGTTTGAACTCAAATATCTTAGAGTCAAATCTTATGTTGAGAGCCTGTAAAACCTCCTCCTCTTAGTCTCTCTGCATTTGATGGCTCTCGGTTATGATGATTAGCTATGCACATCCAAAATGTGTTAACTAAAGTTGCAAATGACCTCATAGGTTTGGCAGGATTAAAGTAAAGCTTAATCTTGTCTGCTAATTAAATGATTTTGTTTAATAAATGAATCGAGTTTAAACAAATCATAACTCAACTCGTTAAGCACGAGTTGTGAACAAATTTTTTAACCCTTGTAAACATGAATTGTTCATTAGAACTCATTCAAATTTATAATTAGTTTTTTTCTTCGTATTTGAATTTTGGGTTGAACTTGATAATGAGTTTGTGTTTTGAGTTTTAATTTAGTTAAAGGAGCCAAAGAAGTATTAACTCAATCTTGGAGAATAATAATATTAGTCTAGCTCAAACACTCAGTTAAGTTTGAGCTTGAATTTTTTTTTCCTAGTTGGTACTCACACATACATGCCTCTGCTGAGGTTCGAACCCCTGGCCTCTCTTTGAGAAGTAGGGAATTGGTACCACTAGGCCACAGACCTGTTGGTTTGAGCTAAATTTTGAACTTGAGCTTTATCAATTAAAAGTTTGGCTCAAAATTATTTTAGGTTGTATTCAACTGCATAAAATTGGAGTTGGAATTGGTGGATTGGAGAAAATTTTGATTCAATTTTCTAAATTGCTTTTCTCCAATTCTATCAATTTCAATTCCATACAACCGAATATACCTGTAGTCAAATTGCTCCAAAAGCTCAGGGCTTGTTTGGTTTGTAATTATAGAAACAGCTTTTTGTTCTCATAAAACTGATAATCGAAAATAGTACAAAAACACTCTGTTTGGTTCAATTTTTTAAAAACTCTTTTATGAAAACTCAGTTATAAAAATGTCTATTTTCAAAAAATTATAAAAGAGTTACAAACCAAGCATGTCTTAAACTTCTGAAAAAATTTGGTCCAATAACTACTATCAAGATGCTCTTCAAAGGAAATAATCGTATCAAACGGATCTCAATACTCATACGTGAGTGAGTTGAAATTCGTCTGATACGGTACAGCACGAGCGCACCACAGCATAACATCCCAATTCATAATAATGAATGAATGAATGAACAAAGGAATGATTCATAAGTACGCACCTATCTACATTATGGAGTCTAGTGTATACAATATGTGCAAGCTATAATGCCATTTTGAATTGGGGAAAGTTGAGCCAATTGAAGAGTAGCAGAGGCACTCAAAGCTTCACTTATTTCTTGTTTTACTACTGCAACTATTTACTCAATACATGAATGAGAGAAGGCACAATGGAATAGTCAACAAGGAAATCAAACTCCCCTTCCTTGTCTTGGTACTCTTGGCTTTGAGTGTACTGAAATAAATGGCACTTTCTGTCAATTGGGTTTGGTTTGTACACACTATGTGACGTATATAGTTCACATGCATCAATAATCATGATAGACCATGCATTAATCAACAGTAGGTCCAGACCCACCCATATATATATATATATATATGCTCATCTCATCTCTAATATATAGCTATATATATATATATATATACGTATTTATAAATTCAATCAATTTGGTGCAGTGTAATTGATTGCCCCCATTTGAGCACCCTCTTCAATCTTCATCATCATCTTCTCACTACTGCCCATTAAAATCTTAATCACAATCATGGCACTCGATTTTCATAGTGGAAACCCCATATCTAGCTCTATGCCGTTTTCAACTTGTGAATTATGATACAAAGCATAATTTGGAATATACGCCTACAAATACATAGATAGATACAGTATTTGGACCACCACTCCTCTGTATCTATACATACATGTATGTATGTATATATATATATATATATTTATAATATATGTACTTAATAAGATTTTAGCTTGTGGCTATCTCCTTCTGTACCCTTGGAAAATGCTGGTATGTTGCAAAGTTCAAAACCCATTAACCATAGGCTCTTCGTATACAAGTACGGTTTGGGTTGCTAGGGGCCCAAATCGTACATTTTAGATTTTGAGTTTAGGCCCATAAAAAAAGGCAAACCCCAAACTTTTGTTTCGTTTAGAGTAGCCCAGCCTTAGAAAATGTTACAGATGTTTGTGTTTCTTAAATTGGGTTTGTACAAGAGTCTGACTTCCATTTTAAAATTGGTGATATGTGATGGCTTTGGTCATATCATTCTTGTTATTTAATTGGGTAGCCCAACCCAGTCAACGATAGGCTGCCAGCCGAATAAGAAAAACCAAGGCTTCCCATTCACAATTTGGTTTGTGTGAAACTCAGTTTGAAATGTGTTAACAGGGGAATAGATATTGAGTACTTCAATGCATGGTGCATAGGTTCATTCGAGGTTTACGTATACAACACGTGTGTGTATGAATAGTATGTACGACTCGAATGTGTCCGAGACACTAGGCGTAACAAATAATGCCAAATTTTAATGTTTTAGGTTGATCTAAAGTGTCATGAATCAACTAACATGTAAATAAAATGGAAGAATTCTATTTTTCTCCTAGTATTTTTTTGCTTTTGTTTTTGGGGGAGGGGGGAAGAATGGAAGAAGTGACTTCGATTAAGCATTTCGGTAATAATTTTTTTTATTATCAGTCAATAACACAGCAGAACTTTCAAACTGATAACAATCTGCATTTATGATTTATCGCATCAACTGATAAATGACTAATAAGTGATTTTTTTATAAAGTTTAAATTCAAGCTTGATACAAGATTCATATTGATCAATCTATATTAATTTTGTTCGAGTTGGACGCGATTAATATCTAAGAAAACAATTTACATGTTGCACAAAACCAATTGGTGGCGGCTGGCGCTGACATTGTCTATGATGAGCTGACAAAAATGTCAGTAACCTACTTTAAGGAGACCATAACTGCTCCTCCCAAATCATCTCACAACACGTACATCGTACGCGCTAAACTTCACCCAAATGGTGATTTGATTTTCTATTCACCTTCCTTGATAAATTCCATATGAATAGAATGGGACATATATATATATATATATATATATATATATATATATATTGCAATCCTTTGTTTTTGAAACCATTTTCATATTATATTTATCTTTTAATAATCTTATATTATATGACTCTTTATGATATAAATATTGCAATCCTTTGTATTTGAAACCATTTTCATATTATATTTATCTTTTAATAATCTTATATTATATAACTCTTTATGGTCCTCTCTATCCCTACCTTATATTAGTCTTTTCTCTTTTTGGTTAGGAGCGGAATCAAAAATTTCTTACTCTTATTATTAACCTTTATCCCCCTAGTCACATTGCTAAACAGTTTTAGCAACCTACTTCCAGTAAATGAAGGCACAGGACTTGTTTTGTTTTTTTTAGCGCTAAACACTCCATTCTATACAATAATATAGTTGGTTTAACAATAGTTCTATACAACATTCTTTTATAAGTTGTGTTATTCTTTTACCATATAAAATTTTATTACCTTGTCTCCATTTTGTCCAATCCACTTCAAATTTATTTATTATATCTCTAATTATCTTTCCATAATTTTGTATTATCAAACTTAGATACTGAAATGATTAATTTGAATAAAATTATTTTTTTTTGATTTCGAAATGTTTTCGTTACATTATCAATGATTGTGACTTGAAAGCTGGGAAATTTTTTTCGATGGTAAATATATACATAGTTTTCTATAGTGATTTTGTTTAGAATAATTAATGTTGACCTTTCAAAATTTTCTAAAATTTTCATTTGCAGTTACCTATTTATGGTAATTGAAGGTACTTCTATGGTAATATTACTTGTGATCCTTTCAAAGACTTTAATATTGCTTTTAAAATTTCAAATTTAAAAAAAACAAAAAAAATGTTGTAATTCTTTGCGACAACATATTATTACTATGTTTATATATACATATAGATACACATACACGTACATAAATTATTTTTTATGATTTAGAAAGAGAAGAAAAAAATGATGGATAGTTGACAACTTCTTTGCTACAATTTAAGATATATTTAGGCTACCGTGAATTCAAGTTTAATTCTTTAAGCACTGTAACTTTATTTAGATATATTTAGGCTACCATGAATTTAAGATCCTAAAAAATTATATATCTTCCCCTACCACTAATCTAACATCATCTCCTTTTCAGTTCAAAACACATTTGAGTCTATCACCAAATTAAATTAGACATAACACAAAGAGATAATCAATTTTTTTTTATGGATGATACCTTAAATTTCAGCATCATGACAGAGCATGCTCGCTAATGTAGTCTTCCGGCCACATCCTCCGGGAGACGAAAGCACAACCACCTTTGCATCTTCTTCATTTAGATTTTTTTGCAACATGGTCCTCATTTCTTGAAGAGGGCACATTCCACCCAACAGTAAATTTTGGAGCTTCCGGAGCTCCACACGAACCTACAAACTCATTCAGCTGCATTCCATTCAATTTCTCGTCCATTTCATTCACTTTCACCAGATTCTTCTTGCTATATCTGGTCTGCACAACTTCCACACGAACCCACAACTTGCAATCCTTTCACAACAGCTTGTGGTTGGCCTCTGTTAGCCAACCCACCACCGGAATAATCATCGAACCCCGCCATCTTTGTCGCCGCTGCTCGTCGCCTGACAGATGACTATTGCAGCCGTTGTTCTTCAATTTTTTCACACCCAGTTCAGAGACGGCCTCTCCGGCACCGTTGCTCTCCGCCGCCGGTAACAACAGACCCACCTCTTATCGGTTCCAACTCGCCGACCAACTCTATGGTCCTCACACGCAATCAATCTCTGGTCCTTCGCTTCACCGGACATCGAGAAATCTCCATGGTCGCCGTTCTGAAACTCATCGAGAACATGGTCCTTCACTCCACTCTCTGGTCGTCCTAGGACGTCGCTTCCTTTGGCAGCTTCTTCTTCGACGCTGTCTTCTTCTCGGCCCATTTTAGAGAGAGAAAACGAGTGAAATTCTAGAGAGAGAAAGTGAGTGCTGGGAAAATTGAAGGAATAGGAGCCCGGTGGTAATATTGTCATTTCATAATTTGCTTATACATATCATAAATATATAATTTTGATGATTAAATAAAGTCACTTTTTTATACTTTAGAAAGAGGGTGGTTTTAGAGTAAAATTGATTGAGGTTTAAAACTTCAGGGTGCCAGAGCATTTAGTCCTCAAGAAAAAGTTTTTATTTTTTTTATTTTTGAAAAGTTAGAAAAAGTTTACAATGCTACTGTATTGGGATAATTTTATCGTTCGCTATTTTACTAGAGAGAGAAATTGTATATTGTATGATATATATATATATAGAGTGAATCAGGCTTGTAAGTTTTTTTAGCCAGAGAAAATGTGTATGGTATGAAATATGAATAATTAATGGTAAGGATAAAATTGTCTTTGTAATTAAATAAAAACAAACATGATATTTCATTATTAAGTTATTGACCAACATTAACCTTCGGGAAGGAGCACATGTTATGACCAAATTACTTTTTAAAGAGGTAGATGTAATTTTTAAAATGTTAAAAATATTATATATAATTAGATCTAACTTCAAAAGAGAAAATGATATTTTTCCTATCTTAGAACTATATACAGTATATCTATGAATTGTAAATCAATGTTTTGGACGCGCGTGGGATTTGTATACATACAAAATTGCTTCGACTGTGTCCTCGTGGGTGAGGTAACCCCACCTCACAGTCGGGTTACGTAGGTCCCATCGGTTCAACAAGGCATGGGTTCGAACCGGCTTCGGAAACAAAAACAAGCGTCTAGATGAAGCGAGGGTATAAAGAGGGCTTTTGCAATTGGGAAAGCTAGCTTTTTAATATTTTAATTACTTGAAAACGACTTTAGTACGTCGCTCGTGTACGAATCTACTTTGCAGACACATAATCGAACGGCTGATAGTGCAAGTTATAATCAGATTCAGATCAAACAGCTAGCATTTGGATTGACATAGACTTATGGTGTGCCGTAGCTACGCCATATAAAACCACAGGTGCCGTGGAAAGTAATGTAAACTAGGGGCTCCCTATCTCTCTCTTTTTACAAATCGACCACAACACCAAATTGATCAATCGATCAAAGAGAAACTGTGATAAGAGTTTTAGAGGGAGAAAGTAGAGAGAGAAAGTCTCAGATTTTGTGATAATCGTATTGACAATTGAGGTATGTATGGCAAATCCTAACTTCAAGCTGCTTTTTTCGTCTTTTGATTTTTTTTTTCTTTGTTTCTTTCTTTCTTTATGCGATTAATAATAGATCAGAGTGAACGGTGATGAAACATTGAAATATAGATTAGGATTGATTTTTAGCCGTTTGTTGGTACTTTTTAATTTTTATGGATCAAATGAGTAGTCAGACCTTTGTCAGAGAAATTATCAGTCATCCCATATGTGGATTCAAAAAGAAGTAATTGGTTCTGGTTTTGTTTGAAATTGAAAAGGCTTTTCTTGTCGTTGTTAGCATTCGAACTCAAATTAAAGATATAGGGGCAGTGATGTCTTTTCATTTCAAGTAACCTTGCTGTAGCTTGTAATTGATTCTCATTGCCACTATTACCCCAAAACTGTGATAGGTAAGAGAGAAAATTCCACCTGGAGATTGATAATTTGATTGCATGGAGGTTGGGGAGTTCAAATTTCCTCTTGACCCCCTCTTAGAGGAATTATTGAGGATTATATGGTAGGACAAGATTACATGATAGGATCAAAGTAAACGAATTCGAGAGCATAGTGTGATAGGATCTCGGTCACGGAAATAATAAGAATTTGACCGAGAATGAAGAATTGCATGACTTAATCCTAAATAAAATTGATACATTTACTTCGAATTGGGCATCTACCGTTGAAACGCGAGGAATTAGATTTGAAAAAACAAATTAGTCTCTCAACAAGTGCAATTGAGATAATAGCTCAAAAATTGGTCCTCCTTGAATAAATATATATATATATATATATATATATATATATATATATTATTTTTTTTATGCTTGTACTTTTTCTTTTTAGAAAATTAAATAATATTGCCTTTCAAAAGAGTCACCGAATTCACACGTGCAAATAGAGATGGCAAATTACCTTGCCATGCCCTCCTTTTAAAAAGATTTGATTATTTAGATTTAAAAACGACTGTTTTGTAGTAACTAGCGTGTGTGAATTATTTAACGGAAAAATTTTTACGGATTTTTATTTATTTATTTTATCATTGGAGATTACTTACCTTTGAAAGTGGAATATAATGATATTTTTCCGATAATTGTGGAGTGTTAATGTGCTTCTAAAGAGTTATTAGACATTTTACAAAAAATAAAGTTCAAATATAATTTTTTCAAATTTCTTTTTAATGAAAAAAATACAAGTGCAATTATACTAATGAAATTTATTTTTAAAAAACTTCCATAAGTGATCAATTTTATCCTGATAATTGGATTATCCTATATTAACATGACAGACTCGTTCCAGAATTGGATGGGAGTTTGGAAAGTGTGTCTTGTTTGGCAAGTTGAATTTTGTAAACGCGTCTAGTCTAAAGCCGTACATAGTCGGCTTTGTGGAAATAAGTGGAAAGACCTAGAAGTACTTGGAGGAGGGGTATATTAGTGAAAGTAGGAGTCCACCGTCATTATAAAGGACTTTGACCCCTATTATTATAAATAAACGCAAGCGTCACAGATTTTGGATTCAATTGTAGTACGCGTAAGACTCGAGTAATCTTCTGTCTGACTTGGTAAAACCCTAACCCTAGTTTTCTGAATTTGAAGGAAAAGAACGATAATGGGTTCTGAAGATAGCTGGAACAAGATTGACGATGGCACTAGTTTTCAACCATCGGAGCCGGCCCTATGCGCCAACGGCTGTGGCTTCTTCGGTAACGCAGCGACTATGAACCTCTGCTCCAAGTGTTTCAGAGACCTCCGCGTCGAGGAAGAGCAGGCGGCTTCGGCTAAAGCCGCCATGGACAAACTGGTGAATCAGACGGTGTTTTCAGGAGAGGTCCGTGTGGGGCCATCTTCGTCGACGGAATCTTCATCAGCAGCACAGTTGGTTGTGCCGGCTGTTGGCGTTGATCGTGAGACGGAGGCCCCGAAGGTGCCGTCGAACAGGTGCTGGAGCTGCAGGAAGAAGGTAGGGGTGTTGGGGTTCACGTGCAGGTGCGGGAGCACGTATTGTGGGACCCACAGGTACCCAGAGAAGCACGAATGCCCCTTCGATTATAAGGGTGCCGGACGAGAAGCCATTGCACAGGCTAATCCGGTGGTGAAGGCTGATAAGGTGCAAAGGATCTGAATTCTGAACCAAACCCAACCGGTTTAGATTTGAATTGTTTTTAGCCTTCCTTTCTTTCTTGTGTCTTGGATATTTATTTTGGTTGGAGTTGGATGAGAAAGTAATTTGCTCTTTTATTATGATGATGTGTTTATGTAGTGGGTTCTCTTGATTGAAAGTCGATACCATAATAAAGTGGAACAGCCCATTAATTGTTTGTCACTTTTGTTGTCTTGCTCTCATTTTATTTTCTTGGTTGGTTTCATTGTTTCAAGTCAAATTCCATGTTCAAAAAAAGAATGAATTTTTTTTTTTTCATAATATGGAAGGTCTTAAGGGGTTCACTTTTTTTTATAAATTCAGGAACACATATATAAAATGTCGATCTATTAATATTTAATTTTTTTATATTTACAAAAAAATATATATATAAAAAAATTATGTCACTGGCTTGGTGTAGAATTGCATGCCCTTATATGAGGGAGGAAGACAACACCTCTGATCCAATAAAAGATTGGGTTGAGTCATACAGGAAGTGGTTGAAGTACGAATTGGCAATGTAAATTAGGATTATCTAATATTCTTTAAGAAACAATATTGTATAATTTGGTATGATTTTCATCCATATTAAATAAAAACGATGAAGTACCACTTCACTTCCATCAGAAGAGAGCCATCCCTCAACTCCCCTGCAGCTCGTGTTTTTATTGTAACTTTCTGGATTTTAGGTTGAAAAATGTTTCATAAATATTTTAAGAATATAATTAAAATATAATTATTTTGATTCATATCCTCTTATGTATTAAGTTTTAAATTTGTTCACACATACATATGTATCTGAATAGTTCATGCATCAAGGAAGAAAATATTTTTAGATTTATTCACACTCACATTTGGTATTCTCAATGAATCTATTTGATTCACCTACCTAAAGTATTTAAGTTTAATGTATGAAAATTACAGAAATACAGTTTGACAAGTATGAAATACTACATTTTAAACAGGGACATGATTGGTAGGCTAAAGTTGAGCTTTGTTTATAGGCAAATTCCTCCCATTCAGCAGATAGAGAGTAGTCTCCCTCTGCCAAGTCTCAATCACTTCTTTTGGCTGACTGGTCTTGCACTTACTGCTGCTTCCTAGCTTTTTATCCCATTTTCTTTCTTTTATAATGGGCCTTTATGTATCAACCCAAAATCAAAGGAAACAGGACAATCAAACACAAAATAGAACAATCAAACAAGGCAGCATCAGAGAGCCACTGAGACCTTAAATCCGAGTCAGCACCCCACTGGCTGAGAAGGTGAGCCACAATATTACATTCTCTAGGACTAGGAGGAGCCCATGCAACAACACTAATGGAGGATCCTAACTGATCACAGGGGCAAAGCCTCATTCGGTATTCTAGTAGCTATTCTCTCTATTTGCAGTTTAATAAAACTCTCATTTGTAATCTAAATTTCTTTAAAATAAACCAATGAAGTCCATAATGAAGATCTTTCTATAGATAGTGGTGGTATCTACTCCTAGGCGCTCTGGTTGAATCATACCGACTTACTTCAACTTTGACTCCCCCAATATTGCTGTAGAAGACACCTACTCATTTTGCAAAAGCTAAAAAATGTGAAAACAGAGAGTTTTTTTTTGTGTCTGTATGTAACAATTACAGTAATTATTGTCAAGTGTCATGTATGTTTGTAAGACTAAAACAGCAGCGTTCCAATTCTGGCTTGATGCCTTCAAAGATTTGTTGAGCCTACCGTCACCAAGCACTCATCTACGTAAAGTCCAGACAAAGAAAAGAGGTGTCCACCTATGCACCCACCATTCAGAGAGAATCTAAAACAATTATTAGAAGCACCTTGGACAATAATTCCTATCTGCTCTCAAAAGAATCTTGTTCTTTCTTGTTGTTTTTCTTTCATCTTTGCTTTGACAATTTTGATACAGGGACATTTCATAAAGATATCAAACTTGGGTTTGAAGATACGAGTGGCACACAATGTCTGTGGGTCTCTTGTGATCTTTGTTTTCAAGAATGATATGATTGTAGTGGATCCTCAGCCAATTAATTCTCTTGTTTCTTTCTAGTTCTCAGTTTCTCGTCTCCCAAACATATTAACCCTGGCTTCATTGAGCTCTTGATGTCGTCAGTACACAAGCAAGCATGAAAAGAAAAGTGTAGCATATTCTCCATACAGCTTCTAATCTGAACGCAACAATTAATTAGTTCTTGGCAATTAAATTAACTGTGTATTCAACTTTTATTAAGAAATTAAATCAAGGATTTGAGTTTTGGATGTATATATAGAATCAGGAGCAATGAGTGATGGGTTATTTTGGGCTCATAAACTTGTCCCAATCTGATCAATTTTAATGTCTCGTCATTTTTGGGATATAATTAATGGTAGACATCAAACTTATGTGGAGTCACTGTATAAGCTTTATTCATATTAATTTATTGGGACACCTTCATCATGATTAATGTCTATTTGCATACATATCAACTTTTGACAAGTAGCATGATAAAATTTGGAATTGATTGATTCCAAAATATTCATTGTTTAGGGGATATAAAGAAGACAATGATAGAATTTAGGAATCAAAGGTGAAGTAAAAAGGAGAATGTTGATTGAAATTCCATTTCTTAACCATGAACACAGTTCTTTTAGGTTCTGTATAATGTATAAGGTATAAGTAGGCTTCAAATGAGAAACCATTTCTTTCTGTAACATGTAAAAGCAAGTATCAACCATTTTGATTTTTGTTGTGTACTTTTGACCAATACACATTTGTGAACCATGGTATGACCTGAAGCCAGGTTTTTTTATTTTTTGTTAAACAGGGTAGTATACATGCTCTTGTAAAAAAAAACATAGTGATACACTAGAATTATATGTAGTAAAAAAACATCTTGGTCCACATCTGATGCTAGACACTGTGCATTATTATTGTGATTTATTACAACGGTCAATGCTACTTATCGTGAAGTTGTTATTGACAATAACATTTGTGGTACACTAAATGATTTGTCAAATTCAATTATTGTAGATTACCCACAACTGGGCTTTCTATTACCCTAAGTTCCTTCTTTTTTTGAACCGCTCAGATCCTCAATGGCACCTCTCTCTCCATTACCACCAAGAATTGTCACTGGGAACCACTGCCACAACATGCATAAAGTAGTCTCCCCATTTTTTTTCATTTGGAAAGCGGAAATGATTGAATAAAGCAAACGCCCCTGTTACTCTTGGTAACAACAAATGCACAAAGGTTTGTGTGTGTATATTTTTTTGTATGCTCTTATATTGGTTGAGTTCCTTTAGACTTTATATAATGAATTTATGTTTTTGTCTATCAAAAAGAACAGGGGAACAAAGAAAGGAAGATAAGGCATGGGTTATGGATGGAGGTTGTATTATGGAAGTTATGAATGGATGAATGTCACTATTAACCTCTCTTGCAAATTTTTAGGTTTATATTTATTTAGCAAAATTTAACTTCACTGAGATTGAAGTATGATCATAATATGATCAATGTAAAGTACGTCTCTTCTTTTTTTCTTTTCAATGCATAATATGATCAATGTATAGTATGATCATATATATATATATATATATATATATATATATATATATATGATGGTAACCTTTATGTAGTAGTGTATCTCTCAAGTAAGATGTTCGAAGTGACTTTATGTCATCTCTGTTAGTCAAGTTTACCAGATGCTTTTGGTGATGTTCTGATATAATTGACAATATTCTGCCAAATATTCTATGTAGTTTATTCTCAGTACATTCCAATCAAAGTGGTATCATTAATTGTTATTCTTATCATGATTTGAATTAGTTGAAAATAGTTTCTGGAATTTAAGATTATGTTGCCTATTCATCATCAATGTTCTTATTCTTATCCATCAATCTTACACCATTTGCAATTAACCAGCATTCACTGTAGAATAGAAAATCGTCTTTGTAGGTTTAAATTCATTCAATCAAAATCAATTAATGCGTATAATATTAGATGAGCACTCAATGCTTTTTTATTCCCACGGAATCAAACTGATACGCCCAGCGACTTGGGTGCTATATATGTCACGACCTTGACTCCCTATCCTCATTACTTTCTTCTCCTTTAAAAAGGATCTCTATCTCTCTCACATGTCATTTCACATATATTTAATCATCTAACCATCATCAAATACACAAACAACACTCCACAAAAGAGGTACACAAAGCATACTTTTTTATAAATTAGGAACAATTGGAATATAATGTGTTCTTAGTAAGAAAAAAAAGGAAGGGGAAGATGACTGGTCCAAATTTTTACTAATAAATTTCAAAATAGAAGGTCGAGAGTTCAAATTTATGTAAGAACAAAGTGTAAGTGTGTTTCTTGTCTCAATATATATATATATATATATATAAAAGGGGATCAAGATCTTATTTGCTGCTAAACGAGAAAGGATGGGGTATAAAACAAAAACATGATGCCTAGTTATAAAAATGATGATGTGGCAAAATTTTTGATCATTGAACTGATGGTCGGAGATGTTTGCAGAAAAATATACTCAGAGATGATTCAAATCCATTGTTCTCACCCAATCAAAACTTTGAATTGTTTCCTCCAACCTGATTAAATTATTAGAACCGTCTATTCCACCTGGTTTTAATCCAAATAATACTTTTTAGTTAAAAATATAATTACTCTTAATAAATGTAAATGAGATTATGCTAAAAGTTGAAAAAAGAAAAAGAAAAAAAAACAATAGACAAAATCACTAGTTATTTTTAGAATTTAAAAGCAAAAGCATTCTTTTGGTAGAGTAGGTTGCCTCTTTTCATCTTTTTATAGCTGATAACATTGGAAACCCATATTAGGGCACTCAGAATTGAGAGGTTATGCAGGACCACAACATTACTGCCCATTTTTTTTATTTACAATTCCCTCCATTTTCAAGTATGTTAACCCTTCAGACCTTTATGATACCTTTCACATGACCCACCCACCAATCAAATTAGCCAAGATTTGGTATATGCAGAGAAAAAAAAAATTCAAAGAGAAACCATTATTCTTATTATTCCTTCTCTTTTTCTTTTGATCTTCTCCTTTTCTTCATTCCACATTATCAATTGGGACTCCGACACACTGACAAGTCTAAGATTCTGAAATTTATGAAGAAAACAAAACTCAAAAGGAGGAATTTGTGGGTTCTAAAAAATTGTAGAGCTGAACAATGAGCATCTTCAAAAGAGGGGTGATATTTGGACATTTATATGAAAGTGACTGATTCATGTCACGCAACATATACATAGATGTTTTGTTACTCCTCTTAACTCTCCCTTGTATGTTTTCCCCAAAACAAACATATACATAGGTTTTTCCCTCATGAAAGTGACTGTGCTTTCTTTCTCACTTTGGTTTGCAACATATACACAGGTGTAATCTTGAAAATTCTTACACCCATTTATTATTATAAAAATGATAAAATAAAACAAATATATAAATATATTAATAGCAATCCTTGGTGTGAATTCTGACCAAATTATCAATATTGACATAAATAGTGGTACGTGTGATGACACCTAACTAATCGAGTGTCTCACATAGCTGTAGATCTCACCACAACAATAGTGTCGTCAATTTTATATTATTCTCTCTATTTACATCTGCAGCATAAAACCAACTCAGTAACATTTTTGGGAGTCTCCACCAGAGAATTGTACAAAGCTCTTTTACTAAAAAAATCACACTATGATTGCACCTTTGCATTATCATCACGCACTACAGATCCACCACCAAATTCTCTCTTCCTTTATTGGCGGTTACAAAAGCCACCTTTTACTTCTCCCTCAAAAACAAACACCTCCTCACGAAACCCATGCACTCGCAACATTATTAATCTTGTCCGTTTCTCATCTTCCTATAAGAAGAGAAGAGAAGAAACTCACACCAATAAGTTGCAACTCAAAAAACAAAAAAAAAATGTCTGTAACAACTTCAAGATTGGAAGAGAACCCATTAGAGAACATGCCTCCTAAGCCACCCTCAACTCCAATTGTGGCACAGAAATGGCTTCTAGAGCTAAGAAGGCAAAGGGGGATAGCAATTCCTTTGATAGCCATGAATTTGACATGGTTTGCCAAGATCGCCATCACGACCATGTTTCTAGGCCGGCTTGGAGGGCTGCAATTGGCCGGTGGCACTCTAGGCTTCACCTTTGCGAATGTCACCGGCTTTTCAGTCTTGATTGGACTCTGTGGCGCCATGGAACCAATATGTGGTCAGGCTTATGGAGCCAAAAATTTTAGACTCCTTCACAAAACCCTTGTCATGTCAACCTTTTTGTTACTACTAACAACACTGCCTGTTTCTTTCTTGTGGCTTAATGTTGACAAGATCCTTATTCATTTTGGCCAACAAGAAGACATTTCAATGGTTGCAAAGAAATATCTTTTCTATCTTCTACCAGATTTGGTAGTCACTTCATTCCTATGTCCTCTCAAAGCCTATTTGAGCTCACAAAGGTTGACAATCCCTATCATGCTGAGCTCGGGAATCGCGGCCGTTCTCCACATACCCATCAACATCTTGCTCATGAAAGCCAAAGGTATCGAGGGGGTTTCGATGGCACTATGGATTTCTGATGCCATAGTTGTGATTCTCCTCATCTTGTATGTGTTGATATCGGAAAATAGCAAGGGAGGCAGGTGGAAGGAAGGAGGGTGGCGGGAACAAGGAGTTCCAGACTGGATCAGATTGCTCAAGCTTTGTGGCCCTTGTTGCCTCACCACCTGCCTCGAATGGTGGTGCATAGAGATCTTGGTCTTGCTAACAGGGCGGCTCACGAATGCCAAACAGGCTGTGGGAGTTTTAGCCATTGTGCTCAACTTCGACTACTTGCTCTACTCTCTTATGCTTTCACTAGCTACGTGTGCATCCATTCGCGTGTCGAATGAGCTGGGAGCAAACCAGGTTGGCTCTGCTTACGAGTCGGCGTATGTGTCTTTGGCTGTGAGCATGGTTTCAGGCTTCATCGGTGGCTTGGTGATGGTAGCAGCCAGAGGTCCTTGGGGTTATCTGTATAGCCATGACAAGGGGATTATAAGAGGGGTGAAGAAGATGATGCTGCTGATGGCTTTGGTGGAGGTGGTGAATTTCCCACTGGCGGTTTGTGGAGGAATAGTCCGCGGCACAGCCAGGCCTTGGTTGGCCATGTATGCCAATCTCAGCGGGTACTACTTGCTGGCTTTGCCTTTGGGTGTGATTTTAGCTTTCAAGATCCATCTCGGGCTCAGTGGACTGTTGACAGGGTTCTTGGTTGGAATGGTTGCTTGCTTAGTTCTGCTGCTGGTGTTTGTTGTAAGGATTGATTGGGTTGAAGAAGCTGCTAATGCACAAATACTTGCCAGTAGCGCGGAGGAGGTTGCTAAGGACGATGACGATCGTAATAACTCGGTAACAGGCGAGAGCACTGCAGTAATGAAAAGGATGACAAAATCAGAGCTGCACCCCAATGGTGTTGCATAACCAAAGTTCACTGGTGTAGCATCGCTGACATTACATGTTTTTGTGCCTGTGACATATGTAATTATGGGAGGGATTTTTTTTTACCACCAATCAATTATATCATACCAGCTCTTGATATATTGCTGCGATCAATTAAGCTCATTTCAAAATGTCAAATGTATTATATCTTGTCTGACTAAACAATGAAGCAACCTAGCAAAAAAGCCAGTAAGAACAACATTACAATGGAGAAGTCAGTTCCACCAATTGCCTTGAAAACAAGTACCACAGACTCCAGTGTTTCCGGTTTGTAAAACTGAAGATACTGTCATAAAACAAGAAATCAATTCTAACACATACACAACAGCTGCCGCTGACAACCTAAAGCAAATGCCAACTTCCATTTCCTGCGGAGATTTGTGTGGATGCACAAATTATACAACTTGCACTTCTCACAACTTAATCACAGCATTTGCGCTTCATTTCACTCGAGGAGTTACACCAATAAGGACACTAAAAACTGGAGAAGCTATTAATCCTCAACAAATCCAGCTTCAGAAATCAAAGATTTGAGCTCTTTGGCTTTCTCATCATTGAAGCCAAAGGAAGACATTATTTTGTGACCTGGCGATTCCTTTTCTGACCACACACCAAGAAGAAGATGAGTTGTCGTAATTTCCCCACCTTCACCTGCATTTCACATGTTAAAAAATAAGAGAATTTTTGTTTTTGGCACAGCAGTTAACAAAAATGACTCAAACAAAGAATCGTTTTTTTCCTTTTCAAAATTTTTCTGAACATCTTTTTGTTGATTTCTTGGGGAAGGGGAGGTTTGAATTTTGAATCACTTACTTTGGTGTAAACAGATGGGAAGTGGATACCATCCATGTATACCAGTAGTATATAAAAATTTCTTATGACCAACAGACCTGTGGCCTAGCGGTACCAAGCCCCTACTTCCCAAGGAGAGATTAGGGGTTCAAACCTCAGTGAAGGCATGTGTATGTGAGTTCCAACTAGGAGGAAAAAAAAAAAAAAAAATTTCTTGTGAAATGCAGAGCTCTCTAATAATGCAGAGCAATGGCAAAAAATTCTCCGAGAGTGGAGTGCTTGTACATATTTTACATTTTCAAGGAACTACTTTGACATGAAAAATATACTTTCAGAAGTTGAAGGGATGCATCAAACATCCCCATGCCACAAAATGTTGAAATAGTAACATAAAAAGTACCACAATCCCAATAAAAAAATTGAAATAACCAAAATGCAAAGGTAAATCAGAACAATCCCGAAAGAATAATGGATCCCCACTTTTATTTATTTATTATTTTAAACACAGGAAAGATTTAGCGTTATCTCAATGATTATTTTTTGCAAGTAAGAATATAATCATATTAAGTTGCCAAAGAGGATAATCCTTGTTCACAACTTATACAAAAGCCGAAAGCTAATATGAATCCCTACCCGCACCTCTGTGGGGGGGGGGGGGGGGGGGGGGGGGGGAGGACAGCTTCCAGAGAAAAATAGATCCCTTTAGAATTTACACAAATAAAAAAAATAAAAAAGTACTATTTCAAGAAAACCAAAATTTGGGTTGTTTATCATTTCTAGGGGTGAAGCCAATTTCCTCTCGAGTAATGTCGGACTGGAACCCTAAGTTTTGATAAAGAGTAGTGCAAGGCCCTTTATCTAGATCTAGAGGGGCAGTGAATAGGCCACGATAGGTTAATTAACGGATTTTAAATAAATTTTAAATTTAAACTAAATTAACAGTAATTTAATAAATCTAGTTAATCAGAAGGAACATAGATCATATTTTCCATCATTTTCATCAAGCATGTAAGATATAAAACGTAATAGAAAGCAATCACATACTGATTTGTATGTAATATAATCCAGGTAGATCAAATTAATATGAGAAAGAAGTACTATAACTAGTTAACAGTTTTTCAAAACCTAAAAATCACTAATTGCCTAGTGACATAGACTGATTGCAAACTCCCCACTTGGGTCTCCAGGTGTCCGTCTGCTCCGTCAACAGATTCGCTCCTCACAAAGATCTGCTTCTCCACAAGCACTTTGATCTCCTCAGTTAATCATCTAGGCCTCTTATGGTGTGAAACTACATGTTTGGTGCTGAATTCTTTGTAGGCTCACAAACAATAGATAGTCAACACCCGCAGCACATCCTCAACAAGGTAGACGCAATGATGAATATGAAAGAAACAAAAGTATGGCAAAGAATTACTAGAATGCACTCTCAAGTCACTATTAGTATTATGTCCCAGGTATGCTCAGAGAAAACGATAATATATTTGTTTTGTTTTTCCGAATACAAGAGGTCTTTGTATAGAGTTCAGAATCATAAAACAATTAAGATTTTAGGAGATTTTATTTAAAAATGAAACCGATTTCCGCATATCTCGATCCATCAATCCAAGTCTGGATTGACTAACACCAGGCCAGTGGTTTATGACCGATCCCTCGATAGATTAAGTGCCCTATCCTTCACCAGATAGGATTTTAATTTGAATCAGTTTCCAACTTTTCACACCTAATTTGTTTTCAACAATAGCATACCAATAACAACACAAATCGTGGGCTCATTGGGTGGGTAACTATGTATGCCATCAATGGACACCAAAAGCTGTTGGACACATATGCAAGCTTTCAGCACCATAATCCAACTGCACTACCTTCCATAATGAACTTCAACTCAAACTTCATGACCTAATCCATCCTTGCCAGAATTTCAAAAAATAATAAAAGAAATCAGGACAAGTAACTACAGGACAAACAATTCATTCCAACAGCTTCGGTGTCACAACAATTCACATGACTGGACCATAAGTACACAGACCAGCATAAACTATTTTTCTCCAGAACTAGAGCTAGTCATCTCAGCCAACCTGATTGAATTAGCAAATTTACGGGAACTCACCAGATTTCAGCTTCTCATCAACAGCCCAATCAAGGGCCCTTTGAGCTGCTTCAGTTAAAGGAGGATGCTCAGGACTGAAAAAGTACATGTCAGCTTTTCCAAGTAATTTGATAGCCTCTTCACGCACCTTGAAAAGTGTAATTCCATTTGCGCGCAAAAACTTTGAAGCCAGATTAGTTCCTGGCAACAAAACAAAAAGAAGGTAGAAGAGTAAGGATTGCTCTGATGCATAATTACCATAATCCGTAACATTTCAGAACAAGATTTGCTTCAATGCATAATTACCGCGTAATAAAAACATAAATGTGTCAGTAATCAGGGACTTAGCAGAACTTTCAAATATGAAAACAATTGCAGATCTTATTCAAAGAGTTAAAGACAACATTTTGATGTAAACATATCAAGTGTTATTAGTTTGATGCAGAAAGATGTCCATTGCTTCCTCCTGCTTGTTTGCTTAGGAATAAATCATAGAATTGATGAGAGAAATAGAATTGAAAATTTCAATGTAAATACTGTAGGAAATTGGCCTTGATAGAATTAACCATGGCAAGAAGTTTAGATCCATAACACTCGATATCTTTCCTTTTTTATTTTTTATTATTGTTTGCTGCTTTTGAGTTGAGAATCAATTGTAGAACAGTCCAAGTGTGGATATTTAGCACCTATTTCTGAATTTTTAAATCTTTTATTGCCATTGTTTATTTCTATACTTTTCAGAACCTAGAACCTACAGCTTTTAATTTTCCCTGGACGCAAAGCGGGTCTCATGTCTTGAATGATTTAAAGAGAAAAATTCAATTGCAGAGCATCATAACAACAAAGTGATACCAATGAAAACCTCAAAACTTCATCTTTGGCACCCATGATCCCGAACTCCACAATTCGTACTAGATTAAACACAGTGGTCAGCACTTACTAATCCGGTGAGGGTTCATTCTCATGACGAAAATAAGCACTAGCAATCGCTTTTCTCAAAGTGCCAAAGGGTAAGTTACTTTTCTATATTCTTCAATTTTGTGCATTTATCTTAAATAGTCCAAACAAAAATGTGCCATTTATATTTTCCCTTATTTAGGCCATTACCAAGCATGAGTCAATACACGTGTAAATATAGGGTGATTGCTGAGATGGAGCAAAAATAAATATATAACTAAATAAAAATAACCAATGAAATGGGGGAACAATACAAACCTTCAATCAAGATTCCCATGAGAAGAGCTTCAGTACCAGTAGTTGAGTACTTGAGCTTCCTTGCTTCTAATTCAGCCATAGCATATGACTTTATCGCCTTCGAAGACCATCTAAATTTCAGTCACCCAATTCAAATATCTCAATCCCGATAAAAAAAAAACTACACCAAATCAAACCAATTCAACATTATTATAAAATTCAATAGAATTATACAACCCTTCAACACAAAACTCACTTTGGAACTTCCTCAATAGTAGATACCCTCTCTGGTTTTCTGCAATAACAAATCACAAACTGAAAATTCCCAGATACAATCATACATATATATATACGCAAAAAATATATGGATATAGACATAAACATACGTAATTGGGAGGCTGAACAATACTTTGGCAGTGATGGGTCGACATATTGGCATCTGGGTTCTGAGATTGGAGGACTGAAGCGAGAGCTTGGCAGTGCCCAGCCATGGACTCGGAGACAGAGATGTAAAAGAAGGCTTGAGTGGAGTACAATCAGATTGTAAAGCTCGGGTTTGTGTTGTTTTAGAGAGAGAAAGTGTAGTAGTAGTAGTAGCGGCCATTCCCTGAGATAGCAGTGGCCGGGTGAGGAAAATTCAGGAGGCTTTGGATTAGGAGAGGAGGAGAAGAAAGGAGACATGTAAACGTCGCCGTTACCAGCTAGTTGAATGGGCTTTCTGTTGAATGGAGGTGGACCCATCCCAATGTGGAATTGGGTAAAAGCCCAAAAACCCCAATTCCAAGCGGAATGATGGAATTATATTGTTGTTGCTCATTGGGCTGTTCTAGACATATTTAGTAACCCCAATTCCAAGCCCAAGAGCCCCAATTCCAAAACATTCCTAATCTGAATTTCAAGCTCCTAAGAGGACTTGAACTCCTCGATCTTTTAATTTAAAGATGAAAAAATATGATTATGCTACAAGGCCCTTAATTTGAACTGTTTATTCGACAAGGCATATTGGAACTCCGAATGTGCCATTGTAGTGCTTTCCTCTGTTCAATAATAATCTGATTATAAGGTCATTGTGCACTATAACAGTAATTCAATTAAAAGAACTTACATGAATTATATTCATGATCATCCAGTAAGCTGCCATTATCATTAATACTTTGTTGTCAACTTACCATATGCATAAAAAAATTCAAGAAATCAAAGCATCACCCTCCCAATAATGAATATGTTCGACGTGACTCAACTTGAAGTGACCGAACCAAGTTGATTTGTACCCTCACCAATTCTTCCATTACAACATTTGATTTAGAATCATTATTCCAACTATGGTTTAAGGTCTTAGTGTAATGATAAAATCTCCGATTAAAAATGTACAACTATAAGTTCATGTATGAAAATAATTACTTTGTGCAAAATAATAACAAAGATTTAAATTTGCTTATGCCAATTATGCTAATATATATCTCACAATATCTGCTGTTTTGTACCAGGGCAAGAACAAATCACATGCCAATCGATGGTGCCCATTCGTTCTCATAGTACTATATTTATGTGTGGGTGTTTATTTGGTATTTAGTAAAATAAGCGAAAGCATATATCGTGGAGGGTGACGGGTCTCTTGAAACGGTCACTTTTGACATAAATTGCACGTCACAACTCGCATCATGGTGACCTCAGGAAAGATAACTACCTCCAGGTTTTGACTGCTTTGATGGATCGATATAGGCCTCCCACTCACCCCTTGAATGAGGCCAAACATGTTGCTTCATTCCTAATTATTCATGTAAACTAATATCTCAATATAAATATCTCGGTTAAAATCAAGAGCCGTGATAGGGACGGATTTACAAAAGGAGGAGGGGGGAAATTGCATTAAGTAGACTGATTTTTTTATTTTTTTATTTTTTTTTTCCGATTACATAACTTTGATAATTTTACCGTTCCCCCACTCCTAAAATTACTTTTGCCCTGTTTCTGTCAGTTGGTAGCTTTTGTTTCTACTATTCTTCATATTTGACAAATAATAATAATAATAATAATAAATAAATTATCCTTAATATATAGACACTTGTATATGAAATCATCAACTTTTGATACTCAACTATTCACATATTATGTAACCCGTTCATTTGTACGTGGCTTGAATTTAAAAAATGTTTTTAAGAAGAAAAAAAAATGTATTGACAAATTGCAAACCCGCTTTGATGGATCGATATAGGCCTCCCAATCACCCCATGAATGAGGCCAAACATGTTGCTTCATTCTTAATTATTCATGTAAACTAATATCTCAATACAAATATCTCGGTTAAAATCAAGAATCGTGATAGGGACGGACTTACAGAGGAAGGAGGGGGGAAATTGCATTAAGTAGATTGATTTTTTTGTTTTTTTATTTTTTTATTCCGATTACATAACTTTGATAATTTTACGGTTCCCCCTACTCCTAAAATTACTTTTGCCCTCTTTCTTTCATTTGGTAACTTTTGTTTCTATTATTCTTCATATTTGACAAATAATAATAATAATAAATAAATAAATAAATTATCCTTAATATATAGACACTCGTATATGAAATCATCAACTTTTGATACTGAACTATTCACATATTATGTAACCCGTTCATTTGAACGTGGCTTGAATTTAAAAAATGTTTTTAAGAAATAAAAAAAATGTATTGACAAATTGCAAACCCTAAAACCCTTTTCACAAGCATATAAATGTATGCACACACTGCTATTTGAATTTGGAAAAAAAAAAAAAAAAAAAAATCATATTGGCAAATTGAAAACCCAAAATTCTCTTCACGAGAATAAATGTATGCATATACTACGGTTTGAAAAATAAAAAAATAAAAAAAAACGTATTCGATATATTAGAGACGATTCCTCTTTGATCACAAACAACAACAACTCGATTAGGGTTTGTTTTAGCCTTTTCTTTTTTCCTTTTTTTTTTTTTTTAAAAAAAAAAAAAAAAAAAAAAGATGGCTCAATTAGGGTTCTATGAGGTGTCGGTCAACTGCTATAAAATCCTAAGGCATAATATTGATTTCGAAAATGATTCTTACACTAAATTGTTACAGTGAATTGTTACACCTACTATTTTAATTGGTCAATTATGCAACAAATAAGAAGTAAAACCCTCCATTCAAGTGTTCGGTGTGAGTATCACTACTCCTTTAATTTTGCAGGTTTAGTTATTGGTTTTTTTTTTTTTTTTTCTAATATATTTATTGTTTTTTTAATTAAATTTCCTTGGATATTTATATAATTTTATTTCATCCTTTAACTCGGTTGGTCAAATAGGGTAAGTTGCAATAAAACAAGAGGTTATTTGTTGTCCCAAAAAAAAACGAGAGGGCGTAAAACTAGAGTGGAGTTTAATACACTAAAACCTAAAAACAATTCCAACCACATCAGGGTGCCTTGTGATGTACACAACTTTTTAGTTTAATGCTATCATTGTGTTTCAAATAATTTTGGTAGTTACGAATTAAGTACCGCGATGCTTTAACAACCAAAATTGATGGATCATACAATTGATTTCTTTAATGATTGTTGTATCTGTTTGTGTTGGTTTTGCAGAGATATTATGTTTGATAATCACACATGCATTTTGTGAAATTGTGATCCACATCTTGCTTACAAGTCAGGACTTTTCAATTTAAAATTCAAATCCTGTGAGTTTTTATTGTGCATTTTGAATAATCATTAATATCAAGCATTCATACAATTATCAAAGACCACCTAAGTCTCCAAGATATTCCGATCGAACACATTTGTTGATCAAAATTGTAAATAAAAGAAAATCCTGAATTTTAACAGAATTAAGTGGTTGGTATTATTTACCGAAAAAAAAAAAAAAAAAAATGTGGTCAGTGTCGGCACGAGTGACACATGCAATATATATAGCTCAAGGATGGATCACAAGAAATGTGCTATTCAGAAACTCAGAAATGAATGTCCCACCTCTTCATTTGCTCTAATGGATGTATAGTTAGGTGGCCCGCGACATATGGTAATCTATGTCACGTGAAAGAATACACATTTAAGGAGTATGGATTATTAGTTTCAGTTGTTGCATGTGACCTATATAGCCTATGCTCTATTTGTTATAAATAGGTACCCACTTGGAATTCTTGATTAAATGATCCATTTATTCTTCACCAGATAAATAATGTCTTTGCACTTTTATTAATATTGTAGGAATTTACAGCATTTAGTTTTTATTACAATTTAAGGCTTTGGTTAATTAAGATATTTTAATATGTGTGTGTGTGTGTGTGTTTAGGAGAGTTAAATCGAACAGTATTATATAAATGAAGGGTACTGTAATATATCAGGGGTAGGTGTGAATTATAATAGGAACAACTTCAATGAGAGAAGAAAAAAAAAGAAAAGGATGAGAATTGGAATTTAATTACCAATTTACGATATAAAACTTGCTTGGCAAAGTAATTAGATTCTTTTATATTTTTAGTTTTAATTCTTGATTCAATTGAATGTATATATATATATTTATACTATACTCCTGATATAAAGTAATGTATACGAACAAAAATGATATTCACATTTCATATTTTTTTTCATTTGCACATTACTTAATTTTTTTACTAAATGAACTGGCAAAATTATCCCTTAAAATTGAGTACTTTTCTAAAATACGTGAGTCTAAAATAAGGAGTCATTGTGAGTAGGAGTGTATTTTTGAAAAGTAATTAAAGAAGAAAAAATAGAGCAAAATTCATTTACATTTTTCTATTTAATAAAGATGAGTAATTCTATAACTGTGACGCTTTTCAAATACTTGCTGATATGAGTTTGATACTATCCCAATGTATTCATAATTTGAAATTAAAAAATAAATAAATAAATAATACTTTGATCATGTCAAATACTTCATGACACATTAAAAAAAATTTAAATATTAAAGTGTAAGCTTTTAAGTATAATACCATAGTATCTTTTTCAGAAAAAACTTTGAAAAAAAAAATCAAAAAATCAAAAAATAAGTATTGAAATATGCAGACGTTGCTAATTTATTTAATATTTACGGCCATGCAATATTATTCTCTGCTCGTTTGTCTTCGTTTTCCGGAAGTTTACTCAACTTGCTTCTTCTTCTTTTTTCCTTTGGTAAATAGCTTTTTCTTTTGATAAATGAAAAATAATAATAATTTTAACTTTATACATAGATACATATAAGACTTAATTTAAATCTTTACACTAATATATATATATATAATCGTATCATATTGTGTGAATATCTTGTAATCTGGGGCCACATTGCTTTGCAAACTTATGTTCTTACTTTGACACGCAACGGTGACACTCTGTTTTCGTGAGCCATTAACACAGAGTTTGAGTGTAAACATGGTGAAATACTAAACTAAGTATAGATATACTCTTTCATATGCCCATCAACTATGCACTATCTTCGACTGTAGTGGACTTAATTGGCTAATAGAGTCAGTCATCAAGACATGTCTATTAGTGGTATGTTTGTCGAAATGCGCATTTTGAAGCCTAACTTTGCAAGCCAATCCACGTACCCCACCCACATTCATCTACTTTACTTTCTACTCACGTTTACTTGACCCTCAAGTCGAAATACCAGCCGTCTGATTTGTTCACATCAGATGATGTGTCACATCGCCATTTCAACTAATGGGACCCATCTTACATGTAAATTAATGTTCTTAAGAGCATCGAAATTTCTTTGAACTTGAAGTGTCAAAGGAGTTATCATAATTTAATCAATTGGTCAAATATGGTTTTTGGTCTACCTTATACGAACCAAATCAGACGGAGATTGGCACTATGCTTGCGTGAAGAGTGATGGCGTAGTGCTCTCACACATAAATAAATAAATAGATAAATAAATAAATTGATGGGATGACTTGACTTCACGTGCTAATACTTTGAACAATGTTCTATAATATAAGTAGTCGATATGAATATTCGGGTTCTTAAATACAATTCTTTTTAATGAGATCAATTTTACAACAAAAACCAACAACCAAATTCATACAAGACACACTTCATCAAAGTAATAAAGTTGCAACAGTAAGTAATACTTAAATAAAATTTATTTTTGAGATTAATTTTATAATAAAAATTAAGATTAATTTTACTGACACCCCTCAAATTTGACCAAATATCACTCTTAAATATCTTTTAAAAATAATTATCCTTTAAGTCCATTTTTTCTTTTCTGTCAAAGTCTCCGTTAAAAATATAAATAAAAAGACAACTTTACCCCTAAATTTTTAATTCCATTTATTCTAAAATATCAGGCTACTTAAATAACTACTATACCCCTCATTAATGTCATAGACATTAATGGATTATACTTTAGTTTGAAAGTTGGTTGTGACTTCGAGGCAATATGTTTTTTTGCATGTTTTAGTATTGTAGTGAGAATTCTTTTTTTGTTAGAATTAAATAAATAAATGGATTGTTTTTATGTAAAAAAAGAAAAGAAAAAAGAAAATAAGAGTGATTGTGGCAATTTGACACTTTATTTATCTTCAAAAATTCATGACCCAAAATATAAAATTACATGTATACACGTGCATATACATGGCAATTTGACTCTTTTTTTGAAACTTGGAAGAAGTATAAAAACGAAGCAGAGAAGATGGATCTGCTATACTTATCCCCAAAAACAGATGGATCTATTCAAGTAAAATTCCATTGCACCTCCAATCACCACCACCATCGACAAAGATTGTATCATCGTCAATTAGTAACACCAAAACTTCCTTGATCAATTAAGGCAAATAAAGTGAAGAAGTTCGCCTTCAAGCATGTATGAAGTGGAAGCAATGTGTGTATTTATAGTGCAATATCACCCACTTTTTCAACGGCTATTTTTGGATCCAAATAATATAACGGAGGGCTAGTTGTCTCAACTGATTTTAATTAAACAATGAGGGTAAAAATGTAATTTTAATCATAAAAAACACTTTTGGAGCCAAATAATGTAACGGTTGATGAGGGTTAGTTGTCTTAATTGATTTCAATGAATTACTAAGGGTAAAAATGTCATTTTAATCATCAAAAAACACTTTAATTAGCCAAACTAAAGTCAAAGGGGTAACAATATCTTTTTACACGTAAAAATTGGTCTGACATATCTGAAAAGTAACTTTTGGGGTATGAGTGAAAAATGGAGCAAACATTTATAATGTGAGTGATAGTTATTTTCGAAAGATATTTGAAGGTGATATTTGGCCAAACTTGAAGGGGTGTTAGTGAAATTAACCATAAAAATTAACTATTAAATTTATAAAAGATTGATGGAGAAGGGAGAAATATAGATAAAATTAAAGCTTTGATATGCAATTTTGCGCTAAGTAATAATATCTCCGTCTCACTTTAATTGTCGCATTTGAGAAATGTGACTTGTGAGTCACATTTTCCGAAAGCGACAATTAAAGTTGTGAGTCACATTTCTCGAAAACGACAATTAAAGTGGGGTCGAGGGAATAGATAAATAAATGAAGCTGTAAAGTTATACAATTTCTTGCTATAATTGTAAATTAAATTTTTAGGGCAGGCGCACTTGAAGTGTATAATTCTTTGAAGAAACTAAAATTTCAATTATTCAGCTGAAAACAATGAAAATAAATAAACTTTTTCAAACAATGTAATTTTAGATTAAAATATCAAATTATATTTAAACAAAATAGGATTTATAAGAATTCTTTTTGACTTGATTTAGTTAGCTAGCATGGTATCGAAAAGAAATTATTGCAGAGTCTTGGATTATAATCGCTGGACGGTTTAATTCAAATCCAATTAAATTTTATATTCAGATTTTTTTTTCTTATATCTTATTGGAGTATCTAATATTTTCTTGTATAAAATAAAGATTCACTGAATAAGACACTGAAAAATTATTAGATCAGCTTGTACTATTAGTTATTTTATGGTCCAAATTGTCCAATACAACTAAAATTCATAAAGATATTAAACTATTATAAATAAGAGAGTTTTTTTTTATTAAGGCTCCTGTTTGTTTGTGTGTAAAATATTTTTTAATCCAATACAATTAAAATTCATAAAGATATTAAACTATTATAAATAAGAGAGTTTTTTTATTAAGGCTCCTCTGTTTGTTTGTGTGTAAAATATTTTTTAAAAAATATTTTTTATTTTTTGATGTTTGGTTGTCGTAAAAGATTTACGAAGAAAAAAAAAATATTAAAATCTAACAAATATAATTTACCCATCAATTTTTAATAAGATATTTTACACGTCCCGTCCGATGGACTCGATCTCAATCTCGACCTAAACTTCTGCCAAACACCGAACAATATATATATATATATATTACCTGAAAAAGAAAAGCCGTTTTCAAAAAAATATATTTTACATTAGCCTAAGGCTTCGTTTGGATACACATGAGAAAAAAGAAAGGGAAGAATTATCAAAGAAAAGAAAAGAAAGGAAATGATAGGTATAATTTATATTCATGTTTGGATAGATATGGGAGAAAAGAAAGGAATTGATAATATTGTTGTTTGGATAACACAAATGAGAGAAAAGAAATGAAAGGATAATAATGAAATTACCATCTTACCCTTTTGATAGGGCTAGTAGGGCAAAACCATTTCAACCTCTCATCGCCTCTATCTCTGATCCGCTCTCTCTCTCCCCAACTGCATATTGACATATCATTTCAGATTGTTTCAAAAATCAAAACCCATATATTTCAAGCTTGCCCCCCTCCCTCTGCAACTGCTAACTTGTATGTATGGGTTTCATCTGATTTCAAGGTTTTTCTCATAAATTTTTTCCATTAAATGTTAATCAAATATCAATCCGTTCAAAGTCTCATAGATACATCCGAAATTTTCGCTAAAGCTGACTCGAGCTCATTAATGAACACACATAGTTCATAATTTGATGTATGTGTATGTGTCTATATATATATATGTTTGTGTCTGTATAGATGTATATACACTCTGGAACTGCTAACTTATACGTATGGGTTTTATTTTAAATTTTTTTCTAAAATTAACTAATCAAGGTCTGTAATTCTTGTTTTGCAACTCTCTCTCTCTGCAACTGCGCAACTCTTTCTTTCTCTCTACAACTGCATATATATATATATATATATATATATATATATATATATATATATATATATATTTCAGCCTCCCCAATAGCCTCCATCTCCTTCTCAGCCTCCCTCTCTCTCTATGCAACTGTATATCAAAAACCTAAACAAGCATATCACTTCAGATTATTAAAAAAATCAAAACCCATATCAATTAGTTTCCTGTTGTTCCAGTTTGGTCGCCGTTCACAACTTCAGCCGGCTGTCTCTCAACTCTCTTGCCCCTTTTGTAAATTTGCTCCATTTCTCTCCAAATCCCTCTAAATCTTGTCAATTTTGGAGGGCTTCTAAATAAGGGATTTGGAGGGATTGCTATCCCCCAAAATCTCTCCAAATCCTTTCTTTTCTCTTCTATTTCTCACATCCAAACACACTCATCACTATCTTTTCCTTTCTTTTTTCTTCAAATCCCTCTAAAATCCCTCAATCCAAACGAAGCGTAAATGTATCATGTATTATTACATATGTTAAACTAGTACTAATAATATACTTTTGTGGGAAAAAAAAACTAGTACTTAGTAAGGAGTAATAATTACACTAACACAACAACAATATTAACTTCCTATTTTTGAATTTGGCGCTAAAGTTTAAATTCCACATAAATAAACCCAACAACTGGCGGTAATTTCCAAAAATGAAAAAAAATTACTCTAAAAAGGGTAACTTGCAACCTCTGAGCTGTCATCCAGGCGTCACAACAATATCCACCCACCTCATATATGTGTATGACCACTTCTTTGGTGCAAAGAGCCATCACCTTCTCTCGAATTATTCGACCCAACGAACCACTCTTCACGGCAAAAAGTGGTCCCCATCGTCCTTTCTCTTCTGGGAGGCGACCCCACCGTTCGATATGGCGCGAAGATATGGTCCCAGCATTTTCCCGCCAAACATTCAAAGCATAAAGGTCAACCGCCACAGTTGTCATATATCATAACGGTCGGCTGGTTTAGTTAGGAGGAGCTTCGCACGTCCTACGGCATTTGATGTAGCCACGTGGCAACATCGTGAGGATGATCCGCTGGGAGTACGGAGAAAATTTTTATTCGACAATTCCAAAACTTGATAACCGTCGATGAAGTAGTCCTTTAAAATGGACGGCATCTGCAATGCCACGTAGAAGGTTCAGGAAACAGTTCCAAACAAGCCAACGTGTTTTCTGATGAGCTGCAATTGATCTTCAGACAATGGGTCCCAGCTCAGCGGGGACAACGTGGTGCGTTAATCACAGCGTTTTTAAGGATAATGTTACTCCATTCTTTTGAAACCTGTCAAGTACCACAACTAATCAAAGCACTGTTTTAACATTAAAAAAAACAGAAAGTGAAAATTAAAAAATAATATTATTAAATTGGTAGCGTGCTTCCACGATTACGTTTCAGTCATGCTCGTGCAGTTGCTTAGCACGACTAATTAAATAATGCCACGTACGACGCACTGTTTTGCGAACTCAAATGACAAAATTGCCCTGAAGGGATCTTATTATGCAAGGGAATACTACAAGTTAGTTATAAGCAAGTGCAACGATCAAGAGCAGCTAACGGTGCAACGAAACCGGCCCAAAGGATACAATGATGATGACAATAGAAAAAGGAGATACGAGCCGAGGTTGTCACGTGTGGACCTCGGCCCATGATGATGACAATAATTTCGATTGGCCGATCTCAACGTATAAACTATCTTTACTCGCGCGCGAAAAGCTAATAAACGATAGACAGAGCTATGCTAACAAGAGGATTTAAAATTGAAATGAGACATCAAAAGTGGAATCGGAATCCTATTTTCATTTTACGCTATTTACTGTAATTCAGAATACATTTTATCAGACTATTGATAAAATTTTCTACTATAAAGTTAAAGTTTCATAGTTAATAAATATAAGTAAATTTTTATCCTTAATATTGATCGATTTGGTTAGATAAAAATTAACAGTAAAAATAAAATAAAATTATTTGTGTGTTTAATTAAATGAAACTATAAAAAATAGCATTTTATTATTTGAATAATGTGAAACATATTATAAAAAGAGATATACATTTGAAATTTCTTATATTTTTGTCGAGAAAACAAAAATTTTCTATGTTTTTTTTGTTAAGTTTTTTTTATAGAAAAATTAGGTATTTATGAAAAGTTACTTTTTCACAAAATTTTGTATGAAAGTTAGTTATATATATATATATATATATATATTTTATTTCTCTATTTCCATCAAACCAAAATACGCCGTAAATTTGTAATATCATTTTTGAAAAGAAATTTGATTTCATAAAAGCAAGACATCACTCAAAAGAGTTTATTTCAAAATTCAATTTTTTTATATTTACAAATTTCATCAAAGAATGTCTAATTTTAGACCCAACTGCTTTGTTGACAAGAATATAAGCAAACCCGATTTGGACATACAAGCCACAAAAGTGAAAGCAACTCTGCCATCTGATATTATAAAAAAATAATTGAATGAATTATAGGATACTTGGTGGTCAAAATTTGTATTATTGTATTTTATTTAATAAATATTAAATTTGTATGAATTTACTTCTTTCTAGTTGTAAAATTTTAATTAGACCGGACTAATTTTTCGTGGATTAGTTGATGCGCTTGACTTGACCTGGCGTGTAAAATTAAATGCTATGAAACTGGAAGAATTAGGTCAGCGTGGGCAGGCGTCCGGGCTGCATTACACACGCCATGTGAACCCCCACCCTTTGCGAAATCAGGCGTGGATTTAAAAGCATACAATATTTTCCATATTTAAATACATATTAAGAATAAGGTACTCTCTTATATATATATATATATATATAAGACCCAAAGAGCGTGATAGAGGAGCAACAGCAAGGCGTGCTTTGCGCTATAGAGAGAGAAAGTTCTAACGCTTCTAAAGAGAGGGAGGAATTGTCCGAGTTTTAGAGAGAGAGAGTGAGAGAGGGGTATGAGTGTGAAGAGTACACAGAGGAGGTTTGGTGAGGGTTGTTAATAGCGATTTGGTTGAGGAAGTGCACCTTTGAGTATTAATTGGCATTGGCGTCGTTTGGTACGAAGACCGCGTTAATTTTGGGGCTGTCTCTGCGCTTTGCTGGTTCTTTGTCATCTCCGTCCTTCTTCATAGCTTAATTGAAGTTGAAACCGAGAGTTATTTAAAGACGATCTGTTTTTGTTTGCGTTTGGTATATTTGTGGCTCAAGAAATTAAACACACAGAGAAGAAACAAAACTCAGATGGAGTGTTCTGCCTATTTAGATGAATATGAAAAGCTTGTTATACGGATGAACACTCCAAGGTCAATTTCTCTCTCTATATATATTATACACACATATATCGATGTTTCAACAATTTCCTACGCATATCAGTTCAGTCCTTGCTTTTAATTTTTCTCGCTGTTCACTCGGTGATTTTAGTCTAAACCTAGTGTTTTCTGCAATTTTTTTACTTTTCCTTCATTCATGGAATTTATGCTCTGTTTTGCTATTTTTTAGGGGAAAAATATATATATATATATATACTTTTCTTATAATTTCAAAAGTTTTTTTTTTTTTGGTATTTCTGATATATTTTCATAAATTTCTATCATTGTGTGGAAACTTTGTATTAATTCGTTTTCTGTTTGAATGTATATATTGTGTAATTAATTGTACTTACCCAAAAAAATATATAAATATGAAATTGAATTGTTTATTTATTGGTTTATTAAAATTTAAGTTTGTTTGACTATTTCTTTAATCTCTGGTCTTGTTTCTCCACAAGTGGCCTCTGATTTCTTTCTCTTCGCCTCTACTAGCCACAAATTCGGTTTCTACAATTCAAAATTTCCCATTAGAAAAAGTCTCACTGACTTGTCTTCCTCACTGCTTTCGCAGGGTCATAATTGACAACGCTGGCTGCGCCAACACCACTCGAGTCATGGTAAGCTTCTCAGAAACCCTAAAAAAGTAATGCCTCAAGACTGGGTGAAATCTTGAGTAATCGCTAATTATTTTTAATTTATTCTCTATTTTCTAATAGATTGACAGTGCGAGGAAACATGGAATTCTTCTAGAGGCCGTTCAAATTCTCACAGATCTCAACCTTTCAATTAAGAAGGCTTACATATCCTCTGACGGAAGGTATTTCATGGATGGTAAGCAGAATCAACCCACCCTTTAATATTTCTATTCATGGAAAAAAAAAAAAAAAAAAAAAAAAAAAAAAAAAGAAAATTAAATTGTCATGCTAACCTGCGCCACATTCCAGGCTTACGTTAGCAACTTTATTGAATACTCCACGTTGAATGAAAACCAGTACCTCTTGAAACTGCAATTGACGGTGGTTTCTTAATTTTTTTTATCTTGCAGTTTTTCATGTGACTGATTTAAATGGAAACAAGTTAACCGATGAGAGCGTCATCAACTACATAGAACAGGTAATTTGCTTGACTCAATTATTATTTTATTATTCATTTTTATGGAACTAAATTGAAATAATCTATCTTGAATTGCTCTAAATTTGTCACATTTTTGTATTTTACAGTCACTAGGTACAATTCATTCTACCAGTTCCAAATCATTTGAAGGCTTGACAGCATTCGAACTAACGGGAACCGACAGACTCGGCCTACTATCGGAGGTTTTTGCGGTATTAGCTGAGTTGCAATGCAATGTGGTTGAAGCTACAATGTGGACTCACAATATGCGGATTGCTTCACTTATTTATGTTAAAGATTGTGATTCGGGGTCCCCAATCGAGGACTCTCACAAAATTGATAGAATCGAAGGCCGGCTGAGGAATGTTCTTAAAGGGGATAACGATATTCGAAGTGCCAAGACATCAGTTTCCATGGCAGTTACTCACACCGAGAGGAGACTCCATCAAATGATGTTTGCAGACCGTGATTATGAACGGAAGCATATGACAAGTAGAATTAGTGATTCCCCTGTTGTGTCTGTTCAGAATTGCTTGGAGAGGGGTTACTCTGTAGTGAACATTCAGTGCAGGGATCGAACAAAGCTTTTGTTCGATGTTGTCTGCACATTGACAGACATGCAATATATAGTCTTCCACGCAACAATCAACACAGCAGGAAACCAGGCATATATGGTATATATTCGTCAACCTTTTTGTTTGCGCATATAATCACTTATTTTAACAGTGTTCTGTTACTTAACATTGTTCAATTTTGTCTCAGGAATTCTTTATTAGGCACACAGATGGAACCCCAATTAGTTCAGAAGCCGAAAAGCAGCGTGTGATTCTCTGCCTAGAAGCCGCCATTGAAAGAAGAGCATCCGATGTATTATTCTTTTGCCATCAAAAGATAACAGAATTATTATGCATTTTGTTTTGCTTTCTATAGTCAATTGAAGTCTCACAAGCTGGTTCTTTGATCACAGGGTGTGAGGTTAGAGCTGTGCACTGCGGATAGGCAAGGGCTGTTGGCAGAAGTGACCCGAACCTTCCGTGAGAATGGGCTTAATGTGACAAGGGCAGAGGTATCTACCACGAGTGATATGGCTATGAACGTGTTCTATGTAACGGATGCAATTGGGGAGCCTGCAGACCCTAAAATCATAGAAGATGTTCGAGAGAGAATCGGATTGAGTAACTTAAAAGTGAAGGAATTGCCTATGATCGATCATCAAAAGGCCGAAAAGGATGAACCCACGGTTGGGGTTGGCGGGACCGTGTTGTTATCACTTGGAAGCCTAGTGAGAAGGAATCTATACAATTTGGGGCTGATCGGGTCATATTCTTAAAAAGAATATCAAAGGCAATTTGTTGGGGATTGTCCTGTCCCACAGTTGGGCATATACTTTGCTTCAGGGTTGGGCATATGTTGTACATAAGGAAAGGAATTTACTAGGTTATCGTAGTTGTTTATAGTTGGGTGTGGTTGGTGAATATAGGTTGTGCACAGTCTCCAATTCAAATATATTGTTTTAGAAGAATTTGACTTTAGAAGATTTAAAGCAGAAAAACAATGTAAAAGTCGTTGGTTGGTTGGGTTGGGGTTGTTTCTAGCTGGCAGAGCGACAGAGTTGGTAGAGGAAAATGAAATTGGTTTTACACAGCATACATTTGTTGTACATAAAGACTTCTTTTTAGTATCAGATAGTATTCCTTTCTGGTTCACTTTATTTTTCAAGTTTCTCTTCTTTCCTTGTCTGTTTTTTTTTTTTTTTTTCCCAAATTTCTTTTTGTGGCAAGTGGCAACTCAGAAGAAATTAATGTGTTGCAATATATAAACGTTACAAGATTAATATAAAAGGTGTTTACAACTTCGATTTGATACCATATAATATACTACCAGTTGGTATTGACAAGTTGAATCGTTGAAGAATATGTTCAATAATGTAGGTTAAGAAGCTCCACTAATACTTTGGAACATATTGAAGCCTCCAAGTGAAATAGAAATAGATAGATGGTCTCGTTGCCTGTATGTGTTTGTGTGTGTACACATTGTAATTGCCTAAATAGATGTTGACAAATTGCAATTGAAAGTGGTCAAAGAAAGAGACACAGGTGCTGTTTCACGTCAATATTTTTTTTAATCAAAACCAAAGAAAACGCCATGACTACCTTAGTCAATCCCATTAGTTTTTTGCTTGCTGCTTTGCATTTATCTCCTCCCTCGTTTGATTTCAACTATAATTATATATATGTATATATATATATATATATAGAGAGAGAGAGAGAGAGAGAGAGAGAGAGAGAGGGGTAATTGTTGGTTGGCTTATTTTTTGTTTTGCAGTAATTTGTTTTAATTGAAACTGAACACTCAACCTACTGTTTCTACTCTTCCAAAACAAAGACACCGGACGGTGAAATTGTCACGGGGGCATATGGTCCTATGGAGTGATCCTAATTCATGTGCCCGTCAACTGCGCCTCATAAGGTGGGTGGCTTAGCTGGCGTTAATGTAGAGAGAGAGAGAGATTTGGAATTTAGAGAGAGAGAGAGAGAGTTGTGTGATGTGTGTGTGAATCATACAACAGACTTTGTGAATAGGAGTGTGAATTCGTTGCTTCTCTGTTTTTCCTCGTTGGCTCTGCTTTTGATGGAGTGGTTTGTGTCTATATGTTAAAAGAGCACATAAAAGCAGTTGACGGGCTCCAAAAGCACACACTATTCATTCATTGGATACATAATTTTTTCTTTTGGGTAACGTTGATACATTCTTTTGCCAAACATGTTTAGAACAACATTGCATGTAGAATTTCATAAAGCAACTAATCAACTAAGCTTTCAAGTTCCAACCCAATATTCTTATTCCTAATATATATTATTTAATTTCAATGGAGTCCAAAAAAATAAAAATTAATAATTAAAAGGTATAGTTAGGAATATTAAACAATTTTCAGCATGACATTGCCTTAAATAGCAATAGGGTTTTAAAGGTATATGCCACTAGATAGCATCAACTTTAGGCATAAAAAGGCCTTGTTATCCACTTCAGTTCACACCTCAAACATTATTTTATGCCCTAGTAAAACATATGCTTTACCGCCTTTGATGCTCACCATTTGTCCAAGATGTAAAGCTTTAACAATTGTTCTCTGTTTTTTAATTTTTAAATATTAAGTAAATCTTTAAAAACGTATTAAAATGAGTTATTTAATAAACTAATTGTAATTGCCAACTTTATTTCATGTTAAGGAATGCACTTTATGGACAACCTTTGTTGTGTTGTTATCTTCAACGATTCCTTCAAATTCCCTAAGGTTTGACACTTGTACCACAAAAGGCAAGAGAATACGAAACCCTAGTATCATTTTTCTTTATAAATCTGTTTATGCTTTTTTTTTATCTTATGAACAATAATGTAGATTTATTATTAGGCCATCATGTTGCTATTTTATGTCCAATTGAGTGAGCTTCCAGATTAGACATATAATTGGACAATGCTCTTCAGAATGAAATTTTCATCCGAATGCACGAAGGAATAGAAAATTTTTCGTTAACAATCTCGGTTATAGTATTAGGTTTGAGAATGGATTGAGCTTTCGTATTAGACATAACTGAACAACATTATTTAGAATGAAAATTATAATTCAATGCATGTGAAGGGATTTTTATCCATTGGATGCTTGATCACCTAATGCATCCAAGGAATAGAAATCTCTTGACTAGCATTCTCAATTAGACTAGTAAGTTTTAGAATTATTATTGGACGTAAATATGTTTTGAACTAATTAAAATATAGCTTAAATACAATGAATTAGCTGTAATTAACATTTGACAGGGGGATAAAATCTGTAGATATTTGCAAGCTCGAGTGTTTAGTCCTAATATAATATCATTGTTTAATTTGTCAATTAATACAAACGATTACCTAGGATGCAGCTAAACCAAATCCGGCCTCCAACTTATGAATTGGACAGCAAGAATCCAAAAACAAATTCACAATATCCCTTTAACTACCGAAAGAGGACAGAAAGTTGACCATGAGGAGAGCGTCATATATAGGAAAAGAACACTAACACTAAAGAAATGGTTGTAGTTTTCTATGTTAATCTTCATATCTTTTGGTGCATGGTCCACAAAAGCATCAATATTCCAACCTTTTTTAGGGTTTTATATTGAAGAGTTTGACTGGATTATCCAACAAATGTTTAAGAATGTGTTAATTATCAGCAACTTGTTTGTTTGCTGTAGGCTGATTCCTTTTGTACGAAGATCCAACTCTTTTTTTATGCTTGTTTGTGGCCTTTTCTGTGTTCATACAGCTTTAATCTTTTTGGTTTATGCTAAATGTGTTGGAAGGTATCTACTAATCTATTTTTTCCAAATCATGCTGTAATTATATATATATAAACTCTTTGTAATTAAGTAAAGAAGGTCCTTATCCATCTTTAGTGAAAAGAAAAATGCCAACTGCAATAGTATGTAACGACTATACAATTTCACCGTTGAACCTGTGAACCCACCATAAGAACCACAAGATTTAAAGACTGAACTTGTATAATTGCAATTGTGCATGACACAAGATTTGAACACTGAGCTGTGCATAACACACAGCTCATAGTGAAAATTAACGCTATAATTAAGGATGATCAATTATTTACATTTGGTGTCCAAAGCCCATGCGCAAGTAGGTATTTGGTTCAAAGGTTGTCCTCTCTTTCTCTCTCTTTCCATCAACTATGCATGCATGACTCTCGGTTGTCATTGTTGGTACAGGGACACTTGCAATAATAAAAATTAGTATAAAGTATCTTTAGATTTGTTAAAAAGACCCTCAAAAGAAAATTTGTCTATTTTGAGATAATAATACCTCCTGAAATTTGATACATCTATCAAAGACACCCCAGTAATAAATTAACATTTTTACCCTTTAACTTTTATACTGACTAATTTAAATGCTGAAATGACCTTTCTAACCTCATACCTATAACAATTTCTTTTCTTCTCTCCTCTCTTTGTCTCTTTCCTTAGCACCCAACACCAACACCCACTGTCCCACATATACACACACATAAAAAATGAAAGTGGAGTGTTTAAATATTGCTAGGGCACAATCATAACAAATATCCTAATGCATCTAACAACCAAAATTCATATTTTGTATATATAATTTTTCTAGTCTCACAGAATTTGACAAACACTGTAGATAGGAGGGATTGGACAATAAACATTGAAAAATTTAAAACCAAAGCCAGAAAAATTACATCTATAAAAACAATAGAAATTTCAAAACAACTTGCATCATCAAATAATAATTTAATATCATTATCAGGTGATTACCAAGTGTAAGTGTAATAATTTAAATAATAATTTAATATCATTACTAAGTGATTAATTATTACAAACTCCTAGAATTTATCATTCAACCAATCACAATATTTACTTGTAAACACATTAATTACACTTATTTATGCACTCTAAAAATATAATTTTTTGAAACAAAATTACCCTTCAACCATTTTTTTTTCTTTGCTCTCTTAATCTTTCCATATAGTAAAAATATAAACAAGCTATATAAAAACAACAAACTTGAATGAATATTTACGTAAAAAACACTTGTGTGAATCGTGTAACAAAACAAGAAAAACAAACAAAAAAAAACCTGCGTAAATTGATTCTGAATAAAAAACGAAAAAAGAAAAAAAGTAAAGGAAAAAACCCATTAGTTATAAAAAGAAATATATAAAAACAATGAACATGTTTTAGTTTCCTCATAATCCATCTTGTGTTATTAAATTCTCCAAATAACTTGGTGGGTTGATTTGATGATGCAAGTTGTTTTGAAATTTTCATTATTTTTATAGATGTAATTTTTTCTGGCTTTGGTTTTAAATTTTCCAATGTTCATGCCCAATCCTTCCTGTCCGCAGTGTTTGTCAAATTGTGTGAGACTAGAAAAATTATATCTACAAAATATGAATTTTGGTCGTTCGATGCATTAGAACATTTATTATAATTGTACCCTAACAATATTTAAACACTCCACTTTCATTTTTTATGTGTGTGTGTGTATATGTGTGACAATATGTGTGACAGTGTGTGTTGCCGTTGGGGCTGAGGAAGAGAAATTAAACAGAGAGGAGAGAAGGAAAGAATTTGTTATGGGTATGAGGTTAAAAAGGTCATTTCAACATTTAAATTAGTCAATATAAAAGTCTAAAGGTAAAAATATTAATTTATTACCATTGGGGTGTCTTTGGTAGATATATCAAATTTCAGGGGGTGTTATTGTTCCAAAATAGGCAAACTTTTCTCTTAATGTCCTTTTGACAAACCTCGGGGAGTGTTAATATACTTTACCCTAAAAATTAAAAGGCATAGATTAAAAAGAGTGTAATTTAATTTAATTTATTTATTTGTAATTAAATATTGAATTATAGTTTTGTGCTGGTTGAGTTTTCGGGTGATCTTAGTTATTGTCAATGTTAATTACTTTTCTTGTTAATTTCATCTGTTTAAAATCGCACCAGCAACTAAACAATGGCTGGTCGGTCTGCGTTGGCCAGATGGATACTATGGAGGAAACAATATCAGGTTCATGCTGGTACTAACACATACTACTATGTATATTGTAATCAAACAAATTAGGGAACAGAGGAGAAGAGAACAAATGAAGGAGAGAAAAACAATGTTACAGTTCATGAAATGGATAGATAAGTAATGCTGCTTTTCACTTTAACCTACTGTCACTAATTTGTTGCTAGCTCATCACTTTCTTCATTAACTCTTATATATATATATATATATATATTCCTAAATTGCCAAATTTGACCAAATAATACAACAGAGAGCTACTTCAAGTACAAATTTTTTGGCTCCTAATTGTCACTTTCTTTGTGTCCTTTTGCTCCTGTAAGTAGAATCTTTTTCTACATACACAACTACACACACATATGTGTGTGTGTGTGTGTATTTGGCATTTACCAATTGGTAGCCATTGAACTTTTGGGCTGACGTGAAGTGCAATAATAGGGTGGTATATTCACTGATAATGTTCCAATGCGATAGTTTGGAGATGAGAAATCGTGCGTGTCCCTTTTCTTTGTAGTATTTGGTGTTGTCTGTTTTATTAATTGACTCACATATTATCTATGTTAACTATTTACATTGACATTGAATTATTTTTAACCAATGAAATTCTTTAATAGAATAGAATCATATATAAACACATGATTCACTTTGTTGAGTTCAGTTTTGGGAGTTCTGTTACTTGATTTTACAAAACCTTCAGAGCATGTTCCAGAAAGTATTTGGCATTTATGCAAAGAAAAAACATAAAATAAAGATGTGTTGTATTTTAACTCCCGAGCATGATTTTCATACTGATTGCAGAAAACGTTTTTCATTATATCGACATTGGATGAAAAACAAACTATTCTTGTACTTTAAAATTTATTCTATCGACATTGGATGAAAAACAAACTATTCTTGTACTTTAAAATTTCATACATAATAGTTTTCTTTATCACCTCAACGCCAAAACAGACCCATCTGTTCAAAACGAAGCCCCAGTGGGCATTGCATTCAAAAGCCTTTGGGCTTTGATTCCTTTCGGTTGGGCTGTTGCTTTACTTGTACAGAATCTTATTTAATAAAACTTACCTTTTACCCAATTGTAATTTATTTTTATTTATTTATTTTTATTTTCTAACATACTCACTTCCAATCGTCTGATTTTTTTCCAAAAAGAAATCCTAAACTTTCCCGGAGTTATCGGCATCGTATTTTATGAAAATATCTGTTGGATTTTGTTCATTGAATCATTGGTAAATCCAAATTTATGTGATCCTGTTTATACATTGATATATGCATACAAATACATATGGCGATTTATTGACATGATTCGTGTTTTGTTTGCATATATATATATACGCTTCAGTTCTTTACATCTTTTATCACATAGGTTAAATTCGTAAGTATTACCTTTCATTTGTTGGTTAGAAAGGAGAAGAAATGAAAATAAAAAGGTTATAATTCATGTGTGTGTATATATATATATATATATTTTGGGTATTACAACTAGTATTAGTCAACAAGGTGGTTTTCAAGGAAAAAAAAAATTCCCATTTTTTGTTTTCAAACCAGTTTGATCATTATTATTAACATGCTCAATTCCATGTAATTGCAAAATCAAACCCATATATATATATATATATAGAAAACATAATGAGGTATTAGCAAATAGTGTTAGATGTGTTATTTGATTATGGTTTTATATTTTTGTATCTTTTAACGAGGTATTGATTTTATTAATAAGCCATTCACCTATATTTATTTATTATAATTTAATTTATTATACTAAATAAAACAAATGATATACAAATTGAAAACTTGTTTCCGAATAGGGTTTATCCTTACTCATATAGAGTAATTATTAAAATAACCAAGAAAAGGAGCGTCACGTCTAATTTTTAGTAAGGACAATATAATTTTCGATATTCTTGTGTATTAGAATGTCAAGGCTATCACTGGCATCTCTCATCTCTAAAACTAACAGTCGCATTAAGAATTTCTAATCTAGCTACACCTCTTTATATAGGCATCCTCCTTATTGGAAAACTTTATATTTCTCTATAATACTCTTAAAAAATCTAAGATATTTATAGGTATTAGAAAACTTTATATTTATCTAGAATGTTATATACCGTACATATTACAACAATAATTTAGAATCCTCCAATACTTCACAATTCTCTGCTCAAAATTATCCTCAGTCCTTGCTTGTGGTTTGGGTTGCGCAACCTCCATTCAACTTGGCTAAAATTTTATAATAGAGTGAGCCGAAATTGTAGTGATCGCTGTAACACTAGAGTGAGATTACAATTTGAAACTTAACCAAGTAATTTAAAAATTTTTAAAAGGCTTTTTAATAAACAACCTCTAACCATTACAAAAAGAACACTGAGACGGAGTAAACATTTTACCTTAGAAAAAAGAATAAAAAGAATAATAATAAATTCTGGATGATTTTAAAAAAAGGCTTTTAATAAACAATCCCTAATTCTGTGTTTTTCTTTAATTTCACAACATGCACATCTTCCCAATTTGAAGAATGCCACAAGCAAATGAGAAGCCATCTGCACTGCTGTGTTCCTAATCTTCTCACCCAAATACCAACCAAAATACTGTAAAATAATGCAGGTTGAAACTCAACTACAAAAGTGAGATCTCCATATCATGTGTTCAAATGTGACTATGGCAACAAGGTATTGCTTGAAACATAAGAGTTATCATCTGCTTTTCTGAAACATTAAAAGTGGATTTGCTATTTTATAGACCAAACCTGGTAATATATTTAACAAACATGCTTAGCTATTTCCCCTACAAGAACATCTGAAGACCATTTACACACATTTTAGCGGTTTTTTTGACAGCCATTCATCAAAGAAGCTTTTAGGGAAGTGTTGGTCCATGCTGTTTTGGTTGCTTCCATTGCCATGTAAAGCAGTCGATTAACACTCGAAAGGCCATGGAAGCAACCAAACATTTTCAGCAGCAACATGCTTTGGTTGCATTTCATTTTAAGGATTCATGCAATTCGTTACCATGTAGACATGCATATGTAGTAAAATGAACCAAATCCCTAGCCAAGGGGTTTTGTTAATTGTGAATTGAGGATCTGGTAGTGAGAGATGACCTCATGTCTACAATGGCAGATTCATCTGCACCCAAGTTGATGGCCTCTTTGCTTGCTCTGATGAACCTTGACACGGCACCCCCCACGTACTCATGAGCTTCCTTCACACTCATTTTCTTACTCATCTCATCTGGGAAGCTACTCAAAAAGTGGTCACCATTAAGAACAGCAGCCAATTGGACTACCTCACTCTGAAACTCAGACAACCCCCTATTCTCATCCACTTCTGTCATTCTCAAAGGAGCCACATCTGGCAGGACCTCTGCAGCCAATTAACAGGACGTAATCATATATATATATATATATATATATATATATATTTATTTATTTTTAGGTAAAAGCTTACAGAATAAAACTAGTCACCTGAAACCAGTGTGAATAATTAATTTGTGAATATTCTAAACATTGTGATTTAACTATAGCATGATTCAAAAAGCTACTTGATGATTTATGATAACAAACCTATATTTATGTTTCTGGTTTATCCCTAGGATTGTTCATATGAACTATGCTAATTCATTTTCCTCCTTTCACCATTATTTTAAGTTCAACATGCTTCTTTGCCAACTTGAATTGACCAATCAAAACTCAAATTTCTAATAAGTCTTAGCAGCAAGCAATTCTCAAAAACGATAATTTTAAAATGGTGAATGGGTTAGAAAGATGAATACCTGGGCAATCAGTTCTGGGAGAGGTTAGCTCCCCAACAACCTGCTCGAATGTGCCAGCCCAAGCATCTCTGTGAGTCAAGAAGTTAGACGAGAGGTTGAACATTTTCTTTATTGTAGCAGGTATTGAAGAGTGCTCGAACTCAGAGTTTGGAGTAGGACCTGTGGGGCGGCTTATCACTACATAACAACACAGAACAAACAATTTGCAAAGTAGACATTACAACATTAGAACAAAAGGCGAAATATAGAAAATATTAAGTCCACTATGAAGTTGATAATGTTTAATCAAGTATTAACACAACCATATGCCCTCTAACTGGCTTAATAAAATGTTTTCATCACAAATCGTCATCTCAAAACCATATTCACTCACCATTGGTCCATTAGTCCAATTGGCAAAACGGCAAAACCTCTTCCCCCTCAAAGAGGAAGTGAGTAGTTTGAGCCTCATGGTAGAACATTTGTGAGGGTGTGTGTGAGTACTTGCCTAATCGAGAATATATATATATATATATTCACTCAATCTAAACAATCACAATCAATTTTTCGGAAGAAGACTATTGCCAACAAAGCAAATCAGTCAAATTAAAGGCATTACATTCTTAAACATCAAGTCCAATTGAAAGTGTAATTAAAGCAGTCATGTTTTGGTGTGAGGGGTGCAAGTAGACATTGAAGGAGAATACTTGACATTGAGAAATCAGCAAACATATACAATTATGTCTACCAACATTGCTATCAAACTTATCCCCAAAAAATAAAATTATAAAAAAAAACATTTCTATACCAAAAATAACAGAATTCATTGATCATGAAAAGGTAAGAAATACCCAAAATTTCAAAATTGAGCTTACCTTTTCCTTTCTTGATCCAAGGAGAGACCATAATTGTGGGCACACGAACCCCGAGCCGATCAAACTTGAAGAAAGAGGGAGCAGGCCCAGTGTTCCCATCCGGGTTGGGGACATTTTCATATGGAGTCTTGACATGGTCGTAGAATCCACCATGTTCATCATAAGTAATCACCAAAAGGGTCTCATTCCATTGAGGACTTGATCTCAATGTCTCATAAACCTCCTTCACTAGCTTCTGCCCATTAGCAACATCATGGGATGGATGGTCATCATTTGCAGGCAGTCCCTTTAGATCAAAGTAGCTCGGCTCGATCACCGTTAAGCTAGGCAACTTCCCATTTCTAGCATCTTTCTTGAACTTCAAATTATACTGATGAAACTTAAATATATACTTCAATTTCCTCAAATTTCTATAGAACAGAGTTGTGGGTATGTTCTGAAAGTAAATACCAAAGTCTAATTTGTTCTCATGTAGTGAATCAAATATGGTGTGTTGTGGGTACCCTTTAGCTAATTGCTTCTTGACATGGCTTGTTGATCCATGAGAAGTTGCTGAGTACACAAACAGTCTGTTGGGTTGCGTTGGGCCAGGAATTGAAGAGAACCACCGGTCAAAAACTGCGAATTCGCGAACCAATGTCGCGAAAACCGGAACATTTTCAGGCTTAAACCCTTTCATGACAGTTTCTGAGAGGTTTTGTGACATGGACAGTGCTTGTTCCACAAACCCAGACATTGAAGGAAGTGTAGAAGAGCCAAATACCTGTTGTTCCACAGCTTCGAATGAATGACCCGGATCCGGATCCACGTACTCAGCATCATCTGTGAAGCAGATCGATTCTGTCATTTCTGTGCTTTGGGCCTTGGTTGAAACTGGGTTACATTCTTTTCCGGTGACACCATTGATTGATGGGTTGATGGATTTTTTCATCCACCCAATCATGTGATCAAAAGATCTGTTCTCCAGAACCAACACAACAATGGTCTTGATGGGTTGTTGCTCAGTTGCATTTACCAAATGGATGGGTTGGACAACGGCTGAAAGAGTGAGAAACAGCAAGAAAATGGAGGAAAATGGTGGTAATCTGGATTTCAACCTTCCCATGCTTGTTAATTTCAATATATTTGCTTCGATATATGAGAGAGAGAGAGGGCTTCCACTTTTACTGGTAGAGAGTACAGAAATGGAATTACAAAAATGGAAACGGAAGCAAAGGAAGATGCTGGTGTTATCAGCTTCAGTGTGCTCTGTGCAATCAAGAATTAAAAGAATATAAAATATGATATTAAATTATTAATCTTACTTTGGAGAGCTATTAAGTGCAGGGATAATTTGGATTAAACGTGGCCCAATGCTTCCATATCTTTAGCTAATTCTGTTGTATAAGAAAAATGATAATCATGATATCAGGTTTCAAGTACCATCATTATAGTTTTTGGTTAATCATTTAGATAGTTGGACGAAAATGGACTTGTTAACGGTGTCATTGCAAGAAAAACTCACCAAATTGATGCTAATTATTACTAGAAAGAGAGTATATATTTTGAAGCCTTGGCTAAGAACTCTGTCAATTAAAGAATTCAAAGTCATTAGGCACAGAAAAAGAGAGACTAGTGACTTTATTAAAGGTTAAAACCCACTAAACTACTAAAGTGTTGATTTTGATGGGATAAAGGTCTCAAATCATAGTGTTCTCACCTTAGTTAGTTAATGAATCTAGTACTACCAATCAATCTAACATAATCTAAAACAGCTTTGAGATATAAAAGCACAACTCTAAAGTAAACTGTGACAGTATTGCATTTCACTTCAAACATTGATGTCACATTCATGAATAGAATTAGGATTTGAACAAAAAAAAAAAAAAGTATAGAATTGGGATGCATGTGATTTGAGACTGCAATGGGTGGCCACTTTTTGATTATATATATATATATATTGTGTATGGGAATCTACTCATCACGGCCCACGGATTTCATATCATTTTAAAAGAAGGCAAGAAGCACAACAAAATTCATTATTTATTACTACTATCATCATAATGTACCTATAGTCGGTCGGTCAAAAACAAAATGGAAAGGTGATGAGCAAAAGTCAAAAATTTCCACGAGAAAATGAAATAAAACAGAATTGGGTCAGATAAGATGGACCACCCACCCACATCTTAATTCTTGCAGTTCCAAATCCCACCTAAACCGGTCCAAGAGGCCCACGCCACAGCTCGACGCCACACGTTCTTATATTGTTGGGTGTGGTGGTCCATAGTTCAGATTCTAAAGCGGCCCACTTCTCTCCTTCTTAAAACCGACTTTCAAATTAGGGCACAAATTCGTATGTAAAACATACTAAACAATGTACCTCCAACTCACGTGAATAAAAAAGACAAAACCGTAACATTTTCAATGTTTGACATATGGTACATAAATTGAAATTGTTGATTGAAAATTTGGTAATTTGTATACCTTTCATGGGGTTCTGACTCGTGTTACATGACTTCGGTGTATACTTGTTCATTTATGTAAAAATTCAAATTATTAAATAGTGCTCTATACACATTCATTTATACCCAATCACTTTTTTATTCGAATTCGATGTGGGACAAATGATTTTTGTAACTCTCCCACATCCGAACTTGTAACGCCATCGTTGCGATTGGATCACCCTGGATAGTTCACCTGAACGCCTTTCAAGTCGGACGCTTGGCGTGGCACCGAATCAAGAATTGAGTCGGGCTCTGATATCAACTGTAACAAGTCGGTACTTGTCCATTTACCCAAAAACTCAAGTTATTGGGTAGTACTATATACCCACCCATTTATACCAAATCACTTTCCTATCTAGATCCGACGTGAGACAAATACCTTCATAACAACTTGAGATATGTCACCTCTTTTGCAATTAATGAAATGTTTTTTTTTTTTTTTTTCAAAAATTGTGGTTATATTGACATCGAAATGGAACAATCATAGCTTCAGAAGTTTGATTAAACAGAATATATGAAGGTCTTGAAAATATAGATATAGATATATTGCGGAGAAGTTGACACTCTTGGTGACAGAGAATTAAGCTTGTTCCAATTAAGGTGATTTGGCAACTATAATCAGTTGATCGACAATCTTGGCAGTCCAGTGAAACAATTTGAAAACTTTAGTTGTCACCATTTTATTGATTATAAACAATTCCAAATGTTCAGCAAACTCCAAGAACCTTGGTGACAAAGAATATATGGTTCTAGACAATCACACATCATAGTCAAACAATGGATTCGTCAGCCTTAGAATTCTTCTAAGCCAGTTGCAATTCCTTCTTGTTTCAAATATAAAGTATATTTAGCAATAATTAAATGCCAATTTTCCTCAAGTATGCTAGTAAACCTAATCCAGCAGCTAGAGCTGCCCCAGCTGCAACAGCGCTGTATGCAGAAGCCCATGCATCTGCATTTGCATAATCCATATCTCCGGAGCTGGAGCCCCTTCTCCGACCACTTGTTACTGAATAATCTAAATGCAATCTCAATCCCTGTTAAAACACAATCATCACTCATTTTATAAGATAAACAGCCACTAAGTATTGTCCTCCAATTGTATTTTAGTTTTTTTCTTCTGATTTGATAGTAGGATCAAGAGAAAGATCTATCATACCTTCCAACCAGTTAACTTGGCATGTTCCACAGCTGTTGCAAGATCACTATCTGACGCGAGTACAACCTTGTCAAGATCTTCGTCCTCATACTACAGTGTGGTTACCATTTAGCTAGCATCAAAATTTGAAGTAAAAAAATTGAGAATTTGAACATATATGATGTTAGTGTGTACCAAAATCCGAGGCAGATTGTTGCGGTCAATGTCATCCCCCATCCTCTGAAGGATCGCGGTTATAAGGCTCGTCAAACTCTGAACATCTGATCTCAGAAACAGGAACAGGAAATACAGTGAACCAAAAATTATTAGGTAAGTATGTGTGTTGTTGTGTAAGCGTCCCCATGTCGAATGACATCATAATTCATGTCTAGAAGGAAGCCTTGCCCAAATGTAACAAAAAGAACTTCAATATTTCTATTAAAGTTTCTTCTATACAACTGAGGAAAAAGGGCAATGCTACACATCTGGTTTGTGTAATTGAAACATATAATAAGATAGAGTAGCAGTGAACTGAAGTCTAAAACTTGGAGAAACTAGAATCAAATTATGAGCTGCATGTGCAGAACGGGCAATGTCATATATACAACTATACGGTGGGTACGAAATGTGACAAGAAAACAAGAAGCATACCACAATTGAACCTATGAATTTGGCCCCTTTTATCTTGAATTTTGAAAGCAAACGTAGTAGGCAGGCCTGACGAAGTATAGGAAAGATTTCTCCCAGTCTCTGCCCCTTCAGAAGCCATTTGCAAGGAACCATTGCTGAGATGTCACCAAATAGTATTTTAGTAAATATACGTAAGAAATCAGAAATGTATCGTCATACTGAAAGAAAATTCTATAACCTGCGCGTCTCTTCCTCATCATCCGAAGGACTCAATGCCATGGCAGAATCCCAAAACTTTTGCATCAGAGTGTTCGAGGCCTCATTACTAACTCCAGCAGTACTTCCCACCTTGTTGATCAGGAAACAACCGTATTACTCTCCACAAATTACAAAGGAAAACGAGGAAAAAATAAGAATGTTCAATATAGAATTCTAGTTGAGTCCTTAGTGCTGTATTTTAAAATTTTAATGATTAATTACTGTGCATTGTTAACTATCTTTTGATAAGATTACATCACATAAAAATGAATGAAATTTATTAACAGAAAATCTGTAAAATGATGAGAAGTACTAGCAGATGCAAAACCCGAATTGCAGATTGGCACACATGTAACCCTAAAGATAGGTTTCTCTCTTTAGGGCAATGAGAGAGTGATTTCTAATGTTTTTATGCTACAAAGTTAAAATTCATGTCTTTTCAGTATTATTTCTAAGAAGTCAATCCTGTTGAGCTTTTGATGATCACAGAAAGGTAAAAACTTGACTTACAGTGGCAACAGCAGCCTGAGTGATATGGAGCACATCAGTCACAGCAACTACAATTCCATCTGTATCAAGACACCTACACTGATCAGAAACCATTATGAAAAATCACAAACTTCTATACAACCTTTTGACTTGGTAAATTTACCACTATCAACTACAGGAAGGTGTAAAAATTTCCCATCATGCATGGTATGCAAAGCATCAACAATGGGTGTATCAACTGTCGCACATTCTGGATTTGGGGTCATTACCTATATATTAAAAGCCATGATGCCCAACATCAAAAAAATTATTAATAAATCCATAAGAAAATCATAAATATGATATCCTCTCAGGAAATAGCAGATAAACTTATGAAAGTTGTACCAAGAACGGATAAAATACATTTGGAAGTATTCAGAAGAACCCATTAAAAACAAATTGCCATTAGAACGAGACAATTACCTTCTCCACTAGAGTGGACTCTGGAGGAAGATTTTGTGCTATTAGCCGCATCAAGATGTCCTTTGTACTAAAAGAAAATGTAGAAGACAAAAAGAATAATTGAAGTTTATACATTATAGCACTTTTGGAAATATGTGTGTTTCTTCCTTTGAACATAAAACCAGATTTGCATTGTTTAATTCAAATGAGAAGAAACTCACGTTAGAATTCCCCGTGGTTTGTTTTCAACTGTTACAACTGCAGAGCTTACTCGACACTCATGCATCTTCTTAGTTGCCATTAGTACCGTGTCAGTAGGTGAGACTGTTACAATCCTGACAATGCCACAATCAGTATGACAAAGTAACTTGTAGCATATTAATCTGAGGAATTTTTGTTAACAAATAAAGTACCATATTGAAAAAATAATATGAAAAAAAAGAAGATATTACCTACTTTGAATTCTCAGAAATGATTGTTGACAAATAGGGCCTAAACATTCTCTCTCGAAGTGTTTCCATGAATGAATTAGGACCTGTATATCAACCAAATATTGACTAAAATGAAAAAGTCATGTCCCCTGAGAAGACCAAGTAAATAGATACCATCAACAACAAAAATAGAGAAGCTATAACCTATCAAGGGAAAAACAAAAAGAAAAAAGACACAGAAAGTATTACAAAAGAAAATCAAAACAAAAAGGATAAGCATCTCTTCACCAACCAGAAAAAGATGTTCCCCAGTGTTTTTCAACACCTTCAACAGCTGCCGCAATGGCCTTCCCTTTTTCGGCTGCCCTTTCCATGCGAGCAATGGCATCATACAAACATTTTGCTATATCAAGTAAAGCAATGACTTCTCCATTCTCAACAACAGGCAAATGTCTAAATTTCCCTATGAACAAAAATATCATTACCATATTCAGTGGGCAAAAATAAGAATATAACATTTGAAAAAAATACCATTTTAGTCTCCCTTTTTTTTATTAATACCTTGCACCATCTTCTGCAAGGCTTCCACAGCAAGAGTATCAGAAAGAACAAACACTGGGTTCCTCGTCATAACCTTTGAAGCGGGTGTGTCTTCAAGATTAAGCTCACGAGCAATAACTCTTGTTGCTATATCCTTCAACCAAAAAAAAAAGTTAATAAACACATATTGTAAAAGATTCTTGCAATCAATATGCTTAGCAATGTATGATAGAAGTGGTTCAAGTCAAACCTTAGCCGTCAAGATTCCACACAGTAATGCATTTGAGTCAGTCAGCAATAAAGCATCAACTCTACGAGCAGCCATCCGACGACAAGCTTCATATAAACTCGTAGAGTCAGGTATTGTCAGGGCCTTCGACAGCCTCAATCGCCTCACTGTACGCTCTCCAGTTAGTCCCCTGCTCCATGTACAAGTGAAAACGGAAAACTTTAGTACTACAAAGTCTACAAGTATAACATGAAGTTTTGATTTAAAATTTTAGACCTTTAATTTTTCTTCTATTTAGTGGTGAGGTAGGCTGTGTTTGCATGCATCATACTCTTATGCTAAATACTTATTAGATTAATTAAGTTGTAGCATAACACATGACATTCTATGATTTAATCTCTTTGGCAATTCCCTCTATCAATTACAGTTTCGAAGGTTGATGTCCCTCCCATGAGAAAAACTACAACGGTGAAATTTTCTATTGGTGAATCCATAGAAGGGCTGAGTTGAGATCACTCAATTATCTTCTCAATAATACCCAGTGTAATCCAAACTCAAAATAACATAAGTAAAAGAATCTCCTAATTCAATAAGCTCGGGCATCTCTAAAGGACCACCTAACAGTTTGCGTCCCAATTTATCATAGAAATCAATTCTAAATCTCGAGTTAAATTTTTAACAGTGGCATTTCAATGAAAGAGTAGCATATGCTCTGAAATTCAATGAAATATAGTTTTTTTTCAGTACAGTTATGTAATATTAAATTCCAGTTTCTCAGTATAGTTTTTTTCAATGAAAATGCAGTATAAGTATGCATTTACGGAAATACACTAGCACATTAAAGAAATGTGTAACCGGCCTGCACAAATCATTAAAATAAAGAAGAAAACAAAATGAAAGAAAATAAAAAAAATTTGGTGATTGATTTAAAAAAATTAATAAATAAAGAAGAAAATGGAGACTGCCATTTATCTCCATTTTTATATTTCCCATTCTACATGAATTAAACACTTTCGCTAATATAGGAAATATGCATGCACAGATATTTAATCAAACAAGAAAATATAGCATAATTGTATTACATAAACAAACACGTCTGTGTATAAAAAAACGTACATGGAACGAGAAGACATAGATTTTCTAAAAGAATTGCGGGCTCCATTCTCGAGAGCTTTCTTCTTCGGCATTGACGATGAGCTCGTCAAGGAACTTTTTCTGGAAGAACTTCCATGACTCGACCTCATTTTTACCTGCCAAACACCACAACGTCCCACGAATATGGCCAAAGATTACAACAACAGCCCCAATTATCTTGGTCACATCAAAGGTCGATTAGCAATTAATTGATAATTACTCAATTCTTGATGAAGATCGTAGTCCAATTATAATGATATAAATTGAAACTCCGACGAGGAAAATAAATGATTTAATCAATCGATAGGTTTATGCGTCGGCAAGTTTGAATAATGTGGAAGTGAAAGGATCGGTCGCTGCGGAATTGCAATCTGAGAATTGGACTTTCCCGGGAAAATGAGTCTGCATTTGTGACGACCCACCCCCGGAAAATTCACCGACCGGAAAAAAAGTGGCGGGTGAGAGCGAGAAAACAGAGGGGACCTGATGAAATAGGGTGGTGTTATTGCAGTCGATTTATTTTGAGGTATACGAATTACGGGCGCGCTAGCCAATAACATTCGTCCACGTCAGAAGATTGTCTTCCAATTTTAGAAGAAAATTGAAAGGCTTCCCATACTCCATGAAGCTGCGTAAAAAAAAAAAAAAAAATCATGAGAAGAAGATACTACTAAATTAGTTCAAACCTTCAAAAGTATTATTGTATATTATTTAAATAATATTAAATTGAGAACTGGCAATTTTATTTTAGATCATATATCCTTTTTCTTACTCAAAATTTTATTATAATTCTTTCACACAAGTGCTATTTTCTCAAATGATTCTTGGATCGTGAATTATTTTAATGAAGGGTGACATCCACGCTTTATAAATAAGTATTTTACTTCACTCTTCAATGACACGATATCATTTTATCTAAAATTAATAAATCAAACTTTTATGAGTTTATGCACAATTTTATTATTGTCTTAAATAAATAAAATAAAATAAAATAAAAAGTATCTTAGTAGAAAAGCCAAGTGCAACTATGGTTTCGTATAAAAAGTAAAATACTCATTTATAAAAACTACAGCAATTACTCAGATAAATTACTTAGAGTAAATTGTCAATATATTAATTCTGTTTTTCAGCACATTAAAAAGTGACTAAAACCGATATATTTAATATTTTAAAAACCCTACAAGGCCGTGCTATAACAACGTAGTATTGTACTCCAACATGGCAAGGTGGGATGTATGGAATTATTTAGGGAAGAGATGCTCAACTCTATTGAAAAGCAATGAGCTGATTTGCTGCATGCGGATGCCTTTCTTGAAACAAAAGAGAGAAATGAGCCTTTGCGTGAGAGAGACTCTGTGTTCCAATATGCAATAATTTAAAGCTGTCAAAGGAGTGGATTGAGTATGTAGTGCGAAAGTATCTCTATATGCCACAGAACATTGAGTGAAGGACAGAGAGATATATGCTCAACTTCTTTTGAAGCCTTCTTTGCCTAATTATGGTGCCTCTCTTGAGAAACAAGCATTTGAATTAATATATCTTATATGACCTATTTGCTTGGTAACATCATCATTCACATATCCACTAATTCATCAATTTATACTTAGCAGAGGTCCAGCAATGGTGGACTGGGCACCCATATTAATTGGGTTCCTGCTATTCATACTATTGAGTCCAGGGCTAGTCTTTCAGATCCCAGGGAACACCCATCATGTGGAGTTTGGCAGCTTCAAGACCAACGGCAAGGCCGTGCTTCTCCACACTCTCCTTTTCTTCGCTGTCTTCACTATTCTAATCTTGGCTGTTGGTATACACATCCATACTGGCAAATAAGGTGACCCAAACACCTAACATTACTCATCCTCGTTTATAATTATGTTATGTTTGGGAGTAATGAATCAGTGCTTTGGATTTAATTCAGTTCAAAATTTAACTAAATTTCTTGTGATTCTAAACTCAAGTCGCCGCGGATTCAATACTTCGCACTAGTGATTTTGATGTGAGTTCTTAAATTTGATGTGGAATGCATTGTTGCCTTTTTTGTGCCTTGTTCATGTTTCAATGGTACAACTTTTATACCCATCAATCCTTCAATAGTGTGAGTCTTGATTTGTTCTTATTTAATGATATTTGTACATTTTCATACAATGACATGACAAAAGTACGGTTGAAAATGTAAGAATACTCCTTTAGAAATTAGAATCAACTATATATATACTCTCACTGTTGCCGTATAAATTGTCTTTTGAAACATGTTATATATGTGAGCAATGATAAAACTTTCGAATTTAGAAATGTATTATTTTTTTTTAAAAAAAATTAATTATTTAGAATAATGGAATTTTAAAAGGAGAAGGAATTTGATGGGATTTTAAAAGAAAATTTATAAAGTAAAGAAATTCGAGAAAAAATGATAGGATTTGAAATATAATTACAACATTATCATTTTATTTACTTTTTTTAGTCTCTAATTCTAAAAACTACATCATAACGTCATGTTTCTTTATCCTAAATTGGTATAAAGCTTGTTTTATTTCAAATTTTATTTTATAATTTCTTGTTTATTTGAAATACAAAAATAAAATGTTCCTGTAATCCCTCTCATGATGATTATTATAAGGCAATTGTTGAGATGAATGGGTTAAGCTTAAATGTTTTGACTTCGACTCAACAATCCTTATTGGATCTTATAGATCATATCCAGGATCCTCAAATCAAGATGAAAGTCTTTGAAATAGGTTCTGCTCTGACACGATCTAATGAGAATACAGATAATCCAGATTTTCTGAGAGCAGAAAATCATTACAGCATGAAAGAAGTTCTCAGCAGATTAGAACACCAAGGACAAAATTCTCATCCTGCTAATCTCCCTGATCTCAGAATGGAGATTAATCTTTTAAAAGAAGAAATTCGTCAATTAAAGTCTCGTCAGACTAAGATGGATTTGGAAATTACTCTTTTAAAAGCACAATCTGCAATTACACCTTCATCATCCCAAGATGAAGTCCCTCAATCAGAAGGTACTAATTATCTTCAACTCTTGAATCAAGTTACTTACCAAAAATGGTATATATCTATCAATTTGGTAATTAATCAGGAGTACACAATCACTAATGCAATTGCCTTAGTTGATAGTGGCGCAGACATGAACTGCATACAGGAAGGATTGGTTCCTACTCAATATTTTGAGAAAACCACTCAAGGTCTTACCAGTGCAAGTGGAGGTAAGATGCAGATTAAGTATAAACTTAATCATGTTTTCATTTGTAAAGAAGGTATTTGTCTACCATCTACTTTCTTACTCATCAGAAATATGGCACAACAGGTTATTTTGGGTACTCCCTTTTTAGCCTTAATCATGCCAATTGAGAAAATTGATTCTCATGGAATATGCTCTAATTTACATGGCCAGTCAATTACTTTCCAATTCTTGACCCCACCAGTAAATAAGCATATCAATACTCTTAAAGATAACATTATCTTTAAGGAAAAGCAACTGAATTATTTGCAAAAGGAGGTATCCTCCTTAGCAATTAATCAAAGATTGGTACAACCCACTGAGCAACAGAAAATTGAGTCACTACGACAAAACTTTCTAAAGGAAATCTGTAGTGAGATTCCTAATGCTTTTTGGGCCAGAAAGAAGCATATTGTTTCTTTACCCTATGAAAACGGATTTACCGATCGCATGATTCCTTCTAAAGCTAGTCCCAGCCACATGAAAGCTGACTACTTGAAATTATGTAAAACTGAAATCAGCTCTTTAATGGCAAAGAAGCTTGTCACTACTAGCTACTCCCCCTGGAGTTGCAGAGCTTTTTATGTCAATAAAAATGCTGAAAAAGAACGAGGAATTCCTCGATTGGTTATTGATTATCGGCCACTCAATCTTGCTTTGAGTTGGATCCGATACCCAATTCCCAACATCAAAGATCTTTTAGATAGGTTACAATCTGCTGTAATCTTTTCTAAATTTGATCTTAAATCTGGATATTACCAGGTACAGATTGCAGAAGAGGATAGGTACAAAACAGCTTTTTGCGTACCTTTTGGACAGTATGAATGGACAGTGATGCCATTTGGATTAAAAAATGCCCCTTCAGAATTTCAACATATTTTGAATGACATATTTAATCCTTTTACTGAATTTTCTATAGTTTATATTGATGATATTCTTATATTTTCCAAATCAATCGATCAGCATTATAAACACTTGAAAATTTTCAAACATGTTATTTACCAAAGTGGTTTAGTAGTTTCTACTCCTAAACTAAAACTGTTTTTAACTAAGGTCAGATTTCTTGGTCATGAAATTTGCGATAAGAAAATTAGACCTTTTAATCGCAGTATTGAGTTTGCTTCTAAATTTCCAGATGAAATTAAGGATAAAACTCAGCTTCAAAGGTTTCTGGGTAGTTTGAATTATATTCGAAATCACTACAGAGATCTTACACAGGATACAGCAATTTTGTACACCAGGTTAAGGAAATTTCCTTCCCCATGGACTTTGGAACACACCAAGGCAGTTCAGAAGATTAAACTCAGAGCCAAACAAATTCCTTGCTTAGCTCTAGCCAATTCTTCATGGTTCAAAATTGTGGAAACAGATGCCTCCAATATTGGATACGGTGGTATTCTTAAACAGAAAAATCCGAACACAGGAATAGAGGAGCTTGTTCGCTTCACTTCAGGAACTTGGAAAAATGCACAATTAAATTATTCAACCATCAAAAAGGAAATTCTTTCTTTGGTTAAATGCATTTATAAATTCCAAGATGATTTAATCAATCAGAAATTCTTGTTACGCATTGATTGTAATGCTGCTAAACAAGTACTGGAAAAAGATGTAAAGAATTTGGTCTCCAAACAGATATTTGCTGGTTGGCAAGCTGATTTATCTGCTTTTGATTTTTCTATTGAATATATTAAAGGCAGTTCTAATTCTTTACCTGATTTTCTAACTCGTGAATTTTTGCAGGGTTCATGAATCCGCCCCCCCATGGGCAGGGCCGGGGTAATACTCCAAAGGCTCGTGGCAAAAACAAGGCTAAGGCCAAAGTGGTTATACCCTCACTGATGATCAATTTCCATATTTGGAGCATGTTGCTGATCTGCTCAACACACCTTCTAAAGGAAGCAGCAGTACCCAGCAAAAACAACAGAAACCAACCATGAAAGAGGTTCTTGAACAAGAAACTCCATGGATACCTAATCAAAGGTATATTCAACCAGTATTGGTACTGGATTCTCAGGATGAGCAATGGATGCCAGATCCTTGGGAAGTAAAATCCAGATATTTTCAAACTCAACAATATGCTGCACCGGATGGTCGCCATAGATATATCTATGAAGCTATTCTTACTGAAACTTCCTCTGTGGAGATTAACCACACGAAGCAATTTCCGAATTCCAAAGATAGTCCTCTTACTTATAGTAAAGCTATCTTTAAGAGGCTTATACGACCTAGTGACTGGGGATTAAATCCTAATTTGCCAAGGAAAATATCCTATGGTCACAGTTACAATTATTGGGATTATATCTCAGCTTGGACATATTCTTTCTTTTATCAAAATCAGAAGCCTAAGCATTCTTGGTTCTTCAAGATATGCCCTCAATCAGTTAAGACTGATTTCCCAAACTGGGTTATACCCTGGTGGGCTATATTTGGCCCTGATCTGGATATGTTGCCCGAATCAATCAGACAATTATACTTGCCATGGCAACAATTTCATCCTCAATTACGGGGACAGGATAATATTCCTGTAGGGAAATCCACCCTATTGTTCTTTACTGAATTTGGAATCCCTTGGATTTGGAAATGGGATTTCCAATGTGGTTATACCACTGACAAGTTACCAGTCCTTCAGAGGATCTTTTATTACCGATGGTGATCAGGCATGACTCAAGATCCTATCCAAGCCCTCCTCCATCAGATCAGAAAGAAAACACTGGAATACATGGATAAGATTCCAAAGTTAACTATTCCAGAACCCGAAATCTTTAACCCATTTGAACTTGTTAAAGATATGATCAGAAAACAACAACCATTAATTACCGAAGCTGATTTAATGGTTAAATGCATGGATTTTATGAGGACCAAATTTGTTAAATCTTTTGATTCCTCCACACCCACAGTACGAGATGATGCATCCATGGTGTCAGTCTCTAGCCAGACCAGTCAAGAAGGTAATCAGTTTTCCTGTCTAGCTGGTTATGCACAAGATCCCAATGAAGATCTTATTTCTGAAGATGAGCCTACAGTAGCCGACTATTGGGACTCTCTCACCAGTCACTTAATGGACAAGATGAATCCACCTAAAAAGTAAAAGATTCCTCTTATCCTGCCGACAGAAGAAGCCAAAGAACTTTTCTCAAAAGTCTTTGGTTCTACAGTATTTCCTTCATCAGATATCCACTTTCCATCCGATAAGGCGACAGAACTTAGTGGTGGGCCGACCGATTGCATTATTCCAGCACACGATCCCATGCACTATGCGGACTTCAAAATGATAATTTCAAGTCCATTTTATGTATAAATAGAGGACAAAGTTTCCTTTCAATGTATCTTTCAATTTCTTTTTCTCTCTTTTGTAATATTTCTCTGTACTAGCTTGGAAGTTCAATAAAGAAGGTTTTCTGTAAGTCTGTTTACATTATTCATAGTTCTGTAAGTCTGTTCATAATTCTTATTATTGTTGTAATTATTATTAATCATACATCGATCTAAATTCTTTATATTGATCCTGTTGAAATTCAGTATTAATGGCATTATTTGGTATCAGAGCCATGATGGCTTAACTTTCCATTGTTAATGCTTCACAAGTACTGGAAAAAGATGTAAAGAATTTGGTCTCCAAACAGATATTTGCTGGTTGGCAATTTGAAATACTAAAATAAAATTTTATTTAAATATAGTCCAATCCATAATTCTTGGTTCTTTCAAATACTCAAATAAAATTTTATTTAAGTACAATCCAATTCATTTTTCATTTTCAATTTCAAATTCCAAAGAATTTGGTTTAAACAAAGCATTAAATGTTATTAAACTCATACAACAAATCAGTCGCATGCATTTGGTGTTGTTTATTGTCGTTTTGAGCAGGGGCATGAAGTGATGAAATCAAGTGAACACGTGAAAGGTCATTGGGACGATCCCCTAACTGATCCGACCCGGACCCGTTAACTCACCACAATAAAAACAAACCAAAATTAATGAAGCAGATTTGTACTGGTAGTATTATGCTTATCTTAATCAATAGTCATCCCATCTCAAGAAGATCACAATCGTCAAAAATCCAAATCCAGACATTGACACGCTTCCCCATAGTAACTCATTATCTGTCAAGACAGCAACGACTTCAATGTATCTGCCCATGCTTGGCTTCTTCTTCATTCATAAATCCCTAATTGACTCCCATTGACTGAAAGAAAACTTCCTATTGACCCCTCCGAATCTGGATTTTATCTAACCCTTGATTTCTCTCTCTAAAAGGAAAGGAATGGCGGACTGGGGTCCTGTGTTGGTGGCGGTGGTGCTGTTCGTGCTGTTGACGCCAGGGCTATTGTTCCAGATGCCGGGTCGAAACAGGGTGATTGAGTTCGGGAACATGCAAACCAGTGGTGCTTCCATTCTGGTCCACGCCGTCATCTACTTTGGCCTCATCACCATCCTCCTCATCGCCGTTGGCGTCCACATCTACGCCGGCTAATTACCCTTCATTTCTCTATTTATCACATCGATCTGCTCTTATTTTTGTTGTTGATTCGGAACTTTGCTTCGAATTTTTTTTTTAAAATTAGGCATTGTGTAATTGTTTTCTGGAATTTATAGATGTTGGAGATACATTGGAGATAAGTAAGCTTGTGAATGTCAAATGATCCTTAATAGACTAGATCTTGGAGATTTCAGGTGTGTGGATTGTGTCCATTGTAGTTGTTAGCTTTCTGTTTCCATTCTTCCATCACCACACGACTAATTGGATCTGAAATCTTCCTTGGGAAAGAAAGCAATATTGCAGAATATTTTCCAAAATAGTTTTTTTTTTTTTTTTCAAAAATCATGTTTTCAAAATGGTGACCATGGAAGAATGTGAGTGGTAGTCTCATAGTATGTGTCAAAATATTGAGTCATTCGCATACGCTATAGAAGATGGAGATGAAGCCAGCAAAGAACACAAACCACAAATTTCTTCAGGCTCAATCACTACTATCTAAGTTTAGTTTGCTATAGAAACCAATTATGACTCAAGTATGATCTTTAACAGGCTCATTTTTTTTACTTAATATTGTTTCTCAAAATTAGGATTGTTGATGACATGGTTTTTGGGATTGGGGAATTTTACAATATCATAAAACTAAATCCATCGAGATTTTGAAAGAAATTTTTGTTAAGTCCAGAGAATTTCGATCAATCAAAACTTGGGTAAGTATCGATTGAAGTGTCTATCAACTGAACCTTGCGGATTATATGTTTTTTACACTCACTCAAATCAAATTTTATATGAATTTTACTTGCCAAACGGTACCGTCAAGTATAGGGTATTTGTTATAGGATTTTTTAACTTATTTTTCCAAGCCAACTTATTTTCCACCATTACAACCTAATCATCAACACTGACATGGTTTAGTTACACAATGTTTATTACATGATCATTCCATTCACTAGCTATAATTTCACTCTTTTTTTATTATTATTATTTTTAATATTACAGGGATGATATACATTCAACAGGCATTCAGCATTGTCTCAATAAAAACTTCTGCGTCATCTTCTCTATGTGAATAGAAATGTAACTAAGAGTGGTGTATGATCCTTTCTTTAGAGAAATTATTGTAGGGTTGCTAGCGAAAAAATTCTTATGTTATGCATATAAAGTGTATAAACCCTTGTACCTTCTAAAAAATTTGTAACAGTTAATTTTGGAGCAAACGGTGACCTAAATGTTAAAAAGATTAAATTGTCCTTTTATAACTGAATAAATAAAATAAGTAAAAAAATTAATTAAATGTGAAATAAGTAAACTGTCTCTCTTTATATATATATATAATATATGGTTGCAGGCAAAAAACAATTATGGTATGCATAAGAGTATATAACTTTCTATAAGTTCTAAACCTCCTTAACATTTAATTTTGGGCAAAATGAGAAAAACATCCTTATGCTTCGTTCGGTGGGAAGAAAAAAAATTGAATCGAAAGGAGAGAAGAAGAGATGATTGAGACATCCATAAGGAATAGATTAAGTGTTTCTCTATTTTTGTTTGGTTGGATGGAAGAGAATGGAAAAAGCCAATCTATAAGATAAAAGAAAAGATAAATTTTCAAGTTATTTTTACCATTAAACAATCACTATTTTATTTATGGGATTTATTAAATATTTATGAAGGGTGATGTAGTAATTTAAAATTTCTATAATAGGCTCACTTGTCTTCTCTCATATATTTTGCCCATATTTGAATGGATGAAAATTTGTGAAGGAGGAAAGATGACTTATCCTTCGTATTATCATTTTTTTCCTTATATCATCTCTACCGAACTAAGGAAATTTGTTCCTTCCTTCTTATTTTTCTTCCACCCATTTTCTTTCCTTCCTACCGAACATAACATTAATGTTTTAATTTTGGACAAATAACACCCATATCGTTTATTTTGAGTGTATAACTCTGTTAAGTTTGAAAAAATGAGTAAAGAAGGACTTTTGTTGTGTATATAAGTCCGTTAAATTTGAAAAATGAGCAAAAAATGGCTTAAAGTGTCACTTTAAGATATAAAATTTCTAAAACACTCTTATTTCTTCCTATAAAACTAATTAAATGTGACAAGCGAGTGTGTGTCTATATATATATAAGGACTTTATTGAAAGAAATAAGGATATTTTAAAAATATCATGTGCAATGCATATGAATAAATTTTTAACCAAACAATGATATCAAGCCCTTCTTTCCCACTTTTTTCAAACTTAACAGACTTATCTACTCAAAATAAAGGATAGGGGTGTATTTGTCCAAAGTGTAAACATTAGGGGTGTTTTTAAAATTTAATATCTTAGGATCCGTTTGGCATAGCTTTTACTTATACTTTTACGCCAAAGAAAAAAAGAAGTAGAAGCCATCACTTTTATTCGGCTTATGTATTAGTATTTGAAAATTGCATTGTAGAAGAGTTTTTAATGCTATAAGGGTTTTTTTATATGTTTGGCAAAAAAAATTGCTAAAGCTCTTCTACTACTAACATAACTATTTTGCTCTTCATTCAATTAATCAATTTTATCTTTAACAAACCATATATATAATAATAACAATAATAATAAATTGTAAAAACTATTTTGCGTTTTAAGAAATTTAGTAATAGTGTTTCAATATGCCATTAAAGAATCCATCAAATGAGCATTTACCATGTAAATCAATGAAACAAGTCCAAAACAATTGTCTAAATAACAAAATTAAGTTATTTTTTACCATGTAAACCATTTTTACCAAGTTATTTTTTTCACATGTTGATGCCCATAAAATGATCTAAATAACAAAATTAATTATACTCGAAAGAAATTATTCCTACAGTCAATTATTTAATTATTTTTCTTTCCTTGTTTTTCTTAACATAATATATATTTAACTTATTTTGTAATTGTTTTCTTCTATAGTGTTTTGATAAATTAAAAAATGGAAGGAAACTAAAAACAACGCTTTACTTCATATAAGTTCACTTTAAATTAAAGAAGGAATTTTATTTTCTTTGTTTTGTTGGGAGTGATCGTTGATTAATACTACGTCTATTATTATGCCTTAGCCCTGGAGATTTTTTTTCATAACCATCATCAAATAAATCATATAATATATACACACGTATATTATCTGTACAAACACCCACATCTTCACAAGCAAAACTGAGACAAAATAAAATTAAAGGGAAAAAGCATATGACAGATGGTAATGAATCTGAAAATAGGCAAAAAAAAAAAAAAAAAAAAAAAAAAAAAAAAAAAAAAAAAAAAGAAGAAGAAAAGAAAAGAAAAAAAGAGTCTAATTACAGATTACAACATGCATATATATATATATATATATTGTTCTCATCCTTTTGTGGCTTACTTAGAATTTTGCAATTTAATGATTTGGAATCTTCTTCTAGGTTTGCCTCCGGTTGAATGCTCTATCAGATTAGTTCTTTGAGTATGAAGGGGATTTGGAATAAGTAGTGAATTACAACTCTATTGTACCGCAATTGGTGTATTGGTCTTTGCAGCATTAATGCTTTTTGCTGATTGGTTTCATTATCATAAAGCTGCTTCAAAATTGACTTGGTTTCAAGATGTAGAATCTATATTGAATCACCATTTAGCAAGGAAAAGTTTGATAAAGACAAGATTGTTTAGACCCGATGGGACTAAATTGCATCCATTTTTTTTTTTTTTTCAAAACTTAGACTTGTATCATAACATTGATATTTATTGAATAGAATATGGTATACATGTGGCTTCCGCCAAACATTAATGTAATGATATATATATATATATATTTCTTTTTGAAAGAGGAGAGGCGAGATTTGTAATACTAGGGTTTGGAATGAAAAATAAAGGGATTTTTATAGGGATGCGTTTGGAATTATATATATATTTTATTAGGTAATAAAAATGGTATACTTGTCATTTAAAAAGTTCTATTAAAATACCAAAACTCTTCTCGTGTTGTTTGCGTTTTGAAAAAGTTGGGGTCCCCAACTTCTTAAAATAGCTTTTTAGTCTAAGAAGTCAAAAACAGCGTTTAAAAAGGCAATCCAAACAGGACCTTAACAGTAACTTCAAGCCTTTTTTTGCTCATATTTCAAACTTAACAAACTTATATATACAACATAAGACATTTTTTGCTCATTTTTTCAAACTTAACGGAGTTATAAACCCAAAATAAACATAGGGGTGTTATTTGTCCAAATTTAAATTGTAACGACCCAAAATATACCAAAGAATAATAAATAAATAGCTAAAATTTCGACATGACCTCCGCAGAAAGAGTCCCTCCACGACTCGTTAAAAAACATAAAAAGATGCAATAATCTCACTGGACCTTAAAAGTAATCTATCATATCCTAATGCACAATATAGAAATTATATCACATTTTCAAAATGACTATATACATACAAGAAGTTCCGTTCCTCCATCTCATCTAAACAAGGAACATACTTTAGTTACATCAAGTTATAGTCCATAAAATGTAGCTAGAAATTAAAAATCCATAACTTACAACATTGTACTAATTAAACTAAAGTTTTGCAAGTTAGTTAATATTACATTTACAAAATATTAGAATTATAATACAAAAGATAGCAAAAATAGAATAGATCCCCAAGCTCGTCTAAACTTGTGGTGGATCTTCGTCCGCCACCTCTTTTCCATATCCTGAAAAATGTTAAAATAATAGGGTGAGTATAAACTCAGTAGAAAGTGTCTAAGACACACTTCTTATGTCCCCGTGAATCCATACAATGAATAGATAAAAAGTGAACGGGATCATGCCATAGGGAAGCACACATTCTTAACTACAATTACAAGTATGTAACAAATATCAACCAATCACAAGTTTACCACAAAGTCATGAAGTGCAATGTTATATAAATGTCACTCCCAATTTCTGAAAAAATTCTGTTTCAACAACCAAACCGTTAGTGTAATCCGACCAAAGACACATCCATGGCGTCACGAAAGGAAGGTTGGTTAACTATCCACGACCACAAGATACCTCCAAGGCGTCGCATCCGGCCTAGTTAACTCAAGTACATTCCCTTCTAGACTACACTAATATCACGGACCACTAAGCGCCTCCTAAGCGTCTTTTTTTCACAAACACTTTTAGAAATACTTTTCCAAAAATTTATTTCCTTTGTTTTGAAAACTTTTTTTTTTTTTTTTTTTCCTCTTCCCGATAGATACATGAATGCTTCATACTTCTAATCATCAATTCAACTATAGACTTTCACACATTCCATTTACATCATCATCACAATTTAATAAGAATTTCTAAACATTCATTTATTTTATTTATTTAGAACAATGGCATCAATTTTTTTAAAACAATAAATAAATAATTAAAAAAAAAAATCATAGGACATACAAAATGTCAACACTAAGCATGCTCATTCACCATAAAAAAACTAGTCATATATATGAATTCAAATAATACATGGAACACATTTATCAACCACAAGCTAGGTAATCAAAATTAGCATGCTTAGAATCAAATTTAAGGAAAAAATTCACAAAAAACTCAAGAAGTTGTAAATTAGAATACCCTACCTCAAATTGATGAAAACTTTCAATTTGAGCCTAAGAACCTTAGAATTTTGAACTTCCTAGAGTGCACCAAAACTGAAATTGTTGATACTCACATGTAAATCTCGCCGTGCTCTTCAATTTGTCGCAAATGGCATCCAAAAATTTTAAGTACGGAAAGAGGAATCAAAGCTTGAAATTGAAAAATAAAAAAAAGAAAAGAAAAGGGAAGCTTCGGGACTGGATGAGAGAGACAGTTACGTAGGGAGAGAGAAACTGATCTGCTTAATGGCCTTTTGTGTGTTTAAAATATTGGTGGGGCCCACTAATTAAAATAATTTCTTTTAACATATATATATATATATATAGTATAACATTACATAAATCATTAATGGTGTTTTTTTACTTTACGGATTATTTTATACTCTCTCAGATTATGTGATCCTAATGTATAAATAAAAATAAAACATTTACTTGCATTTTGATATGTGGTTGGTCAGACAATGCAACCTTTTAGTTTTTTTTCCCCACCAAGTAACTCTTTAACCAAAGCGAGATTTAAAAAAAATAATAAAAATAAATAAATAAAATGAAATGAATGAATGATAGACAGGAAAGTAATGAATATACATAATACTACGTAGAGCATGTTTAGTAACTTCAGTTGCTCGGACCATCCAAGCCGTATTTTTGTTGAGAAAATTACCTGCAAAGGGACAGTCCAGCATGCCACGTGGCGTAGAATTACCACTTATTCATGGTAATCGTAATCTTCCTCACCGGTTCAGTGTCACTCTCTCGATCTCTGAGGATTAATCCATCAGAAATGGCGACTCTAGCTCGATTGTCCAGGAAAGCCCTAACCTCCACTCTCCCCACTCACCACCTCTTACTTCGCCGCACACTCGGCACCGAAGCCGCCAAGATCGCAGATTCGCCCAATCGAGTGAAATGGGACTACAGGGGACAGAGAAAGATCATCCCTCTGGGTCAGTGGCTGCCCAAGATCGCCGTCGACGCTTACGTCGCCCCCAACGTCGTCCTCGCCGGACAGGTCACCGTCTGCGACGGAGCCTCCGTCTGGAATGGGGCGGTCCTTCGGGGCGATCTCAACAAGATTACGATCGGTTTCTGCTCCAATGTCCAGGAGAGGTGTGTCGTTCACGCTGCTTGGTCTACTCCAACAGGTTCAGATTCCTTTATATTCACTCTGATTCTTAGGGTTTTTGATTAATTGCTCAATGTATGAAAGGAGAAGTTCTTACCTTGAATTCATTTCAGGTTTTTTATATTTTGCAACCGTAGAAAACAAAAACATATCTCGACGGAAATTAAACAGTAAAATTCAGTCCCAGTAATATCAATGTAGTTTAAATGAGTATAATTTTCTGATTCTGGATATTTTGTTTTGAATTATTTTATTAGCATTGTTGATGCCGAAATCCTAGCGACTTGGAACGGCGGTGTTTACTTGCAAAACAGCAGGACGTGACCTCGAATGGCACCGGTGGGATGATGGTTGAGGACCCTCCGACGATCAAATTAGTACTTGTAATCATATAGTAGAAGAATTAAATCTGTATTTAATGGTTGAGATCTGCATTCTCATTATTAACGGAGTTGGTTGAGATCTGCATTCTCATCATTAACGGAGTTGGTTGAGCAGATGTCGATTAGGAAGATTATGTTGATCTTCTCTAATTGATCTCCCCTAGGCCTTATCTTCCACAATTGAATGCATGATTTGCCATCTTTTCAACAAAGTCGAAACAGTAAGGGCGACAATTAAAGTTAGGGTTATTTTTCCCCTATGAGTTGCCCCCTATTTCCTGGTTTGGAGCGGACTAGGAAATATATATATATATTTTTCTCTCTTTTTTTTATTTTTATTTATATCCCGAGCACTATTCCCAAGGTGAGCGTACTTTCAGGTACTGTTCCTAAGGTGGGAATTTTTTTACACCCTCGGCACTATTCCAGAGTTTAGTTTTTTTTTTTTTTTTTTTTTCCAGTGATCATGCCTTGATCTCGGATAACCAGCCCATTTGCATGCATTGGCAACTAGGCATTAAACTTGGGTGACGAGACCTTTGTAGGTTAGGCCTTGGTCTTGGTCTGCAAACTAGGCATTAAACTTGGGTGACGAGACCTTTGTAGGTTAGGCCTTTGTCTTGGTCTCTGATGACCAGGCATTGGTCTTGGATGACCGAGCCTTTGTAGACTTTGGACAATCAAGCCTTAGTCTTGGTTGTCAAGGCTTTGGTCCCGGATGACTAAGCCTTGGTTTCTGATAACCAAGGTTGTACCCTTTAGGCAATGTGCTTGCCCAAGGGTTGTCCCCCTGGGCATACCTTTTTGATCTAACTTTTGGTGTTGGAACCATTTTCCTTTTTTAGAGTCGTGTTTAGATCTATTTGAACATTACTATCTCGACCCTTTAATAAGGGGAGTAGTTGTTCTTACTCCTTTGGTAAAGGGTTCGTAATATATTCAAGTTTCACTCAGCTTGTCCCATTGATAAGGGGAATAATGATTTCGAGCTTCATTCAGCCCGCCCTTTTAATAAAGGGTTTAATTTTTTTGTGTTTCACTCAGCTCGCCCTTTTAATAAAGGGTTAGTTTTTACGAGTTTCACCCAACTCGCCCCTTTAATAAAGGGATGTTTTGCCCAAACTTTATAAGTTTGCCCTTTAATAAGGGAATAGGCTCTTCTTCTTCTTTTTTTTAAAGGTTTTATGAATTGGCCCTTTAATAAGGGAGTAAAAAAAATTTCAGTTTCGTGAACTTATCCTTTATGCTCGCCCTGCACTGTGGCTGCGCCTATGGTGGCTATGACCCGTCAGACTAGAAGTGCATGAGACCAGGTTTGGTTCCTGGTAGAATAGACCATCCTTGGTGCTCGATGATCAGAATCCTCATTGGGCATGGGACTACTTTGGATGCGGTGAATTGATTGTAGAAACTTTATTGGACTCAGAATCCTTCCTAGTATGTAGAAACCTAACAGGCTATGGTTTTGGATGACCTGTGTCTGGTCTCGGAAGACCAGGTAGCCCGAGAAGTCAGTTACTGGCTGGGAAGAGAGACCAGGAACTTGGTTGGCTTGACGTACCGAGGTTGATGCGTCGGTCTTCAAAACCTTGTCGTCATATGTAGATCGATGAGTGATATCATGTGGTTCACTGCTTTCCCCAGTATAATGAATGTGGGATGTTGGGAGACATCAGACCTTCTTGGACGTGAGGGCCTCGAGATACATACTTGGGTGTAGAAAGCCACCCTGATTGCACAAATAGACGAGTAGTGAGACTTCACTGTTGCTAGAGACCTCCTTTGTGGTAGAGGTTTCACTGGTAAGTAGAAACTCTCTCGTTGGTAATGGCCTCCTTGGTGGGTATAGACCACCCACCAGTTTATGTAGGTGAGGAATGATTAGGCCTTAATCTTCAATGAACAGGCCTTGGTAGTTGGCTTCGCCAAATAGGAGATAGGATTTGGTCATGGACGACCAGACCTTAGTAGTACGGTGACCAAGCACCACCAGATGGAAGTCACTAGACACGTTGGTCTGGTGCCCAGGCCGATGTGCCAAACTTTGAATGTTGTCATCGTATATTTGGTGGGGGAATCTTGATGTGGAGACCCGTCCTTCAATGAGAACGGGGAACCCGTTGTCAACGGATAACTTTAGGATGGTTTTCATGATCGGAAAACTTCGTCTTGCCGTCCGAGTCGAATCGGGTCAGAATTACTATTTATTCAGGAAACTAATCATTTTTCACAGACGATGCTAGTTGTTGATGCGGAAATCCTCACGATTCGGAACAGCGGCGTTTACCTGCAAAACAACAGGATGTTACCTCGAATGGCACCGGTGGCGTGCCGGCCGAGGACCCTCGGATGATTGAGTTACGTATAGCAGAAGAATTAAATCTGTATTGAATGTTTAGGGGTTTTTTCTCATACCTGACTTATGGTTCGATGCCCTATTTATGGCTGCCGATTGGAATCAAGTCGGTTCAGCCCATGTCGATGGTTGAGATATGCTTTCTCATCATTAACGGAGCAGATGTCGATTAGGAAGATTATGTTGATCTTCTCTAACTGATCTCTTCTATCTTCCACAACTGAATGAATGATTTGTGCTCTTTTCAACGAAGTCTAAGGAAACAGTTCAGTAAGGGCGACGGTCAAAGTTAGGGTTATTTTTCTCCTATCAAGCATCATTGTTAGGAAGTAATTGTTTATATTTACATCATATTGTTCAATTTTTTCTTCCTTTTTTGTCTGTTGATTGTCTGTGGTATGGCTAAATGTGGCTTTTTCTTTGGTGTTTCATGGCTGATAAGTCTAAACTTAGGATTTTTTGTTGTTGTTGTTGAATATTCATAGAAAAGGCACACTAAGATTGCTGAATGCCATACTTGAATCAGTTAGAACATAATAATAATTTGGCATTGGCAAATGACAATGAAATGTGTTCCATCGTAAAATGATAATTACATGAAAACTGTATATAGTTTTCTTTCACATGGGAAGTCAGTTATGTGCAGAGAAGTTTAGTGGTCATAAGAGCAGATTAACACTTAAATAACTCTGTTAGGTGATGAATTTTCTCTCTCCCAAGATTGTTAATCATCTTTGACTCTTTGGCTTTATTGCAAACTGTTATGGAATTTGTACGCTTTAAGTTATACCATGATATTTTAATCTTCAAGTATTATATTGCCTTTTGTTATGATTTTTCTTTGATCAAGCCTTACTTAATATTTTCAACATTATTTTCCTTAATTATTTCCCTTTATGGCCTGCTGTGGAATAATGCACTTAAATTACTGGGTACTTTTATTATTTTCACAAGTTTTCTTTAGAGAATGTGTTGCGGTCAGGTCCTAGTGCTCAAACTTTAAGAGTTGTTTGCAAGGTGGATATTGAAAAGGCTTATGATTATGTAATCATGATATCTTGCACTAATTAATAATTATGATGTATGAGTTTATGGTCGAGATGATGGTAACTTATAGAGGAACATGTAGGCATATGGAAGGAAAACCTATCACCCCTTCTCGTGTTTTAATCATTGGAGGAAACCTTTGGTCGAGTAAGAGGTTGGGATGGGAGTTAGGGTTGTGGAGGTTCCTCAATCACTCTTCTGTGATAGTGTGATATGCATATGAGATCAATTATTTGTGATTCTGCAAAAATTCATTTTAGGATTATCATAGTAGGTGCGCATTTAGATGTTCCAAGGTTGTGTCAAGCTAGAGGGTGAACATTGCAGAATTTAAGCCTCTAGTTGTCAATATTCCAAACATATCAGAATGGCAGCAAAATTGTTTTGTAGGGTGAGTGACCTCATATTCCTACCTGGGGGACCCTCTTGATACTCACTAAAACATTTCTGTGAGGGAATGCATTGTTTACAAGATTGATTGGCAGTGCAAATATTGTTATTTTTCAAATCTCAGAATTATCTTTCTTTTTTTTCTTTTTTTTTAAATAAAAAATAAAAATTATGGGTTAAAATTTCAGAAATAAGCTTTCCTAAGACACTTAGGTTTATTGTGATAACTTCATTACTTTATAACCCATTATTAGTGAAGAAGGATGTGATGTTTTCCAAGTCCCAAGCCTTACCCCTTTCTACTACATGGGATGATCTCATTTTTGTGTATATTTTTGGACATTCTTGAAGGAGAGAACTACGGGGATATTTGAAGGAATAGTTGAAGAATTTTCTGAAGCCATTTACTAGGTCCAAGATAATATGATATATTAAATATGAAGCATGGACTCCGGATTCAGGGTATGTGGAAATTTTACAATTGATATGCTTGATACCAATGGAGAGTAGGACTGTTGTCCAAGACACTGATACTTAGAGTGCACCTATGCCCAAAAATAGATCTAGAGGGGGATGAATAGATCTTGTCTGGTGTTTGACTTACAATAACCAAATTTTATAATTCAGCAATTACAGTTCAAATGCAGCAATATAATTTTTTTGAACTGTAGAGAGCAAATATAAAATACCAGCAATTACACATGAGCACATGATTTACGTGAAAAACCTCAATAGAGAAATTCATTGGACCTAGTTTAAGCAAATTAAATCTACTACGTGAAGAAAAGTAATATGACTCTAGGTATCGGACACTAAACACTCAGAATCACCCAATTTACCTCTCATCCAAACTCACGCCAAATACTCCACCCATGCTCTGCTGTTATCAATTGATGAATCCGTTTACTTTGCTTGTTACTTATTAAGCTCAACAAGTATCTCCATTACACATTTTTATAATTAAACTTTGATTCCCATGTGAATGGAAATGAGGATACGTCACTCTGGGTGGAAATAGGATACTGTTTGAGGGTAGCACGTTCCCAAAGGAGTATCATTCCCATTGCCAATAGCATGCGTGAAATGTGGGATCAGCGGAGGGGAATGAGATGCCCATTGCCACCCCTCAGTTCCCATTATCCAAACACTCCCAGAATGGTAAAAACACGATGTAGATGCATCGGCAAGAAAGCTGAGAGGTAGCACCATTGGAGTGTGCAGTGCCAAAGATGACATCATCGTGTGGATTGAAAGTTGTTACTGCACTGGTTAGGAGAACTGCATCAATTCAAGTTGAAGGCACTAAATGGACGACAGAAAGTCTAAAAAGAATGTGGTCAAAATAGTAAGAAAACACTTGTTGACTCATACTCGAATGCAGATTTAGCTCTAAACAAAGATGAATAGCTGAATGGCAAAAATAAGAATGCATGTATCTGGTCTCAAGTAAGGGTATTAGGATGGGTATTTGGCCTTTCAAGTTGAGTTGAATTGAATTTAGATTGGATATTAGAAAGAAATTTTGGTTTTTATATCACTGCATTTATATTTGAAAAATTAGTGGATAACTGGACACAATATTGTGATATTTTGCAATTAATTATGAATCTGAATGCCAAAAGGAAAAGGAAAAAAAATATGATACACAGTTTTATGAACCCAATGTAAGGAAAAAATTATGTATTTGATATACTTGGGAGCACAAAACTATGTTTGAATGTGAGATAACGAGGGAAGAGTTTTTATTGCTCACTAATGTGGTGATAAAATTACATTTGAAAATATGAAATTTTAAGTGAATCGTTGTCGGTGATAAAAGAACTTTCTTGTGTTTTACTCATCATGTTTCTGATTCCTAAATCCCATTGTATATTGCAACTCTCACTGAAGTGTACGTGTGTGCAGATGCAATTGCTTTTGTTGCACATAGAGATTCTTTGCTCTGCCCCCCACCCCCACGAAATAGTAAAAAAGCAGGAAAAACATATGTGAATTATGCTGAGGTATCTTCAGATTATTTATTATATATGCTACTTATTCCTTGTATCAGGACTGCCAGCAGAGACATCCATTGAGAGATTCGTGACAGTTGGTGCATGCAGTCTTTTGCGGTCGTGCACAATTGAGCCGGAGTGCATTATTGGGCAGCATTCCATCCTTATGGAAGGTTCTTTGGTGGAGACCCACTCCATCCTTGAAGCTGGGTCAGTGGTTCCCCCAGGGAGGAGGATTCCAACAGGTGAACTATGGGCTGGGAATCCTGCTAGGTGTGTTAGGACCCTGAGTCATGAAGAGACCTTAGAGATCCCTAAACTCGCTGTTGCGATTAACGATCTGAGCAAAAGTCATTTCTCAGAGTTCCTCCCTTACTCAACAGTATATTTGGAGGTCGAGAAAATGAAGAAGTCCTTGGGGATTTCTATATGAAAATTGGGTTTCATGTTTCTGTGTATCAGTCACTCGGAATTCTCATTGAAAGGAAACAAGTTTGAGTTTATTGTTTTCGGGTTTTGTAATGTTGGCTGAAGGGGGGTCTTGCAGTGTGATTCCTATCCAAGTTAGAAACTATTTTATTTCTTTCCTTCTTTCTTTTTGATAATGTTCTTTTCGGACTTTTGGTGCTACATTCTTCTCCTCTTAGAATGTAGATACAACTTTTGAGTGGGTGTAATTGAAATTTATTTGCTGAACACAAACAACAGGAATAAATGTTTGGTTGTCTTTGTGCGAAATGGAGATGACATTGCAGATGTTGCCAATGCCCCAGTGGTGCTTTTTTATTTATCAATATTATTTTATGCCTATCTGGGCTGGAAGTATGTAGTTGAGAGTAATATTTCCCGCTTGTATCAAATGTATATCACTTCAAAACTAGAAACTTCAGAAAAAAATAATATATATTTTCCGATTGTTTCCTTCTTTTTAGTGCGAATATACGAATCTAAGCTACCAATTGAAAAGATGAGAGATTTGTTTGGTCAAATTAAATTAACTAATGTTCCACAGTGCATGGTTCACCCAAATATTAAAATAGACACCCCCACTCCCAAAAAATAAAAAAAGGTGTACGTGTGTATATATTATTTTCAACTAAACTATATAATGAATATATAAGTGCCCTTGTCTATGGTTGGCCACGCCAGCGTTCCATGCTTGCCTTCTTAACTTTACATTGCCCCATTTTTTTTAAAATGAAGGAAAAAAAATAAGGTAACGATCATCACAAGTATTCACTATTTAAAGATTGTTAGGTTGTAATATTATAATTTTTTAAATGATCATAACCAATGAGTGACTATGCGTAATGGTTTATGTGAACCCTATCATATGGTGGGACCCACATATATATGGTTGTGATTTGAAATATTTTAACCCTATTTTTTAGACTATAATTGATATAATTAAAGAACAAATCACACACATTAATGTATTGACGTGGAACTGATTCAATATGGTCAAAGTACTATTTCCTCACCATCGCGAAATGCAGCCGGCGGGGTTCGAGTGGTCAACTTCTTTTAATTGGATGATTGAAAATTACAAGGGCTTGTACCGTGAATCACTAGGATCCACTTAGATAGTACAAGTGAAGACCTAAGGCGAATAATTGGGAGGCTATTTTATATCTGCTATATATGTGTGTGTGTGTGTGTACGTACGAGTATTAATATAGTAAATGGTTAAAAAGAACAGGTCAGAAAAAGTAATAGAGAATAAGAAAAAGAAATAATTGTAGTATACTTCAAATACTTTAAAATGTTATCTATTCCTTAAGTGGGTGTCAAAGTCTGTGATTTATCAAAATCTATTGCCACTTTCTGTCTGGCTTGTGAAAACAAAAGGTTAGGAATTCAAGTCATCACAAGGATGAGTGATTGTGTGAGCATGTTTGTATAAATAAAATAAAAAATCTGATATTTAAATTCAATACAGTTATTTTTAATTATAAGCCCAGTTCAAAGAATTGGTGAGGGTTTTCAAACTTATAAAAGCGGTCACATAAAGAGTAGATATTTGTGTGAACGTGGCCCTATGAACCCAAGAAATTTGCTCCACCTACATGTAGAAATGCTGGTAAAAAGGTTTTATGTTTCGTTTTATTAAAGGATAAATTGCATTAACCTTCCTTCAGTTTGAGCAAATAACACAAATAAATCGTCCAACATTTATTACTTTAATCTCCTCTCAAATTTGGTAGGTGTGATAAACGGTATTCTTAGCATTTTCTAACAAATTTGTAAAACAAATTTTATAAAATAACAATTTTGTCCTTCTCTTATATAAAATGTAATATAATATAAGAATATTATTGATTTTTTTACTTTCAAAAATCCCTTTTTGACAACTAAATTCAAAAGAGATCAAAATAATAAACACTAAATAATTATCCATGCATGCATATAATTTATTCAGGTCACTAGATGATGAGTATGATTTACCCCTTCCATAAAACATATATGCCAATGATGTGATATGTATCCACTATCTTTTCACATAAGAGAAACTAATATAGAGGGACAATTTTTTCGAAGTGGGGCCGGTCGTGGATGTGGAAGAGCTCGAGTTGGCAACTGCTTGGGATCTGAAGGGACCAAATGACCGAGCCCCTACCTATATCGTCTCAAAGGCCAAATCCAACTTCATATATATAATATAATATTTATGCACACAGTACGTATGTATTCTTAAAGCAAACTATATATGCCAATCCAAGCTCTAAACCATAGATTCTATGGCACAAATGAGACAATTAATTAGGTAATATGGTGAGCAAACACTAAAGTTGACGAATCTTCGTACTGACTAATATACATATATATATAGAGAGAGAGAGAGAGAGAGATGGAGATTGGCGAATCTAGTTTCTTTGTCTTTGGTATCCAAGAAAAGGAACCATTAAGAGGAAAACTTATATATCCAATTTTAAAATCTGATGGGTGTAGTGTAAGAATTAACCATTTGATCGATTCTTATAATAATTGTACGAAATAATTAACCACTTGCTTCAACATTAGTTGTTGGTTTTCCGTCTAACACTGTTTAGGCTTCAATGATTGCTACAACTTTTCAACCACCCCTATCACCAGCCACCATCCCATGCAAATCATGGAAGTCGATCCACACTAGGGTTGCTGGTCATTTCACCAAATATATCTAGTAGTGTTTTTAGTAATACATATATGCTCTTGCTATTCGCAAATAATAATAATAAAGGGTATAATTCATTTAGACGTTTGTCAATATTTGAAGGAGATGCTTTCACATTTGTAAAACTGATCCCCTCTTAGTGGCTAACAATGTTAAAAGACGGAATGAAATGTCTTTTCTACCCTCTCTTCTATATATATATTTTTTAATTATTCTTCTTCTTCACCGTCGGCAACACCTGCACTGAAACGTGTGGAAGCTTTGTTTTCTTCCTCCTCAGTCAAGCTTGCTCCACTAATTTATCACTCACCCATTCAATAATCATATATATATGGATCAAAGCTGCGTTTTCTCAAGCATAAATTCGAGCTCGCGTTGTCACTGTATCTCATTCTTGCCGTCTTGGGTGAGTGGAAAAGTAACCTCCATGGACCGTGACGAATGGTCGTTGTCCTCCCTTTATCATTGGGTCGCTAAGCACATCAATACTACGGCGGCCTAATGGTGGTCGATGTTATAGATAATCAACATATGGCGACCCACTTTTGCCATAACGCGACCATGTCGCCAGAAAAACGACCTAGTGATCGGAGTGTAGCAGTGACCATATAGGTTGACGCGGGTTGCTTCAGGTAGGGGATTCCAAGTCGCAGCCCGCCGGCAACTTGGATGTCAGCAAATTAAAAGTGTCTTTGACTAGCTTAAACTGTTGAATAAGTGAGGAAACTGATGTGTGTCAGAAAAAGTAAGGGATCTAACTGAATTTTTATAAATGTGTAAGGCTCTCCTCGAAGTATTGTCAAACTATAGGGGTCTAAAGAATATATATATACATATATATATAGAGAGAGAGAGAGAAAGAATTGGTGTCACCTATTTTATGAGCCAAAAATAAATAAATTTCGATGAAAATTTTATGAGCAAAACTCAAAAAGTGGTGGCTTAATTATGGATTATTAGAATTAGTATCATTATTTCACCCACAATAATTATTATTGTAAGCATCTATGCATGCCACATAATTCCTACAAGGCCACGACATCACTAAGTGATGTGGATCATCATGAGCTGGCTATTGGCCGGGTTTGCCACTTCAATAATTCCCCCCTTTTCTCTTTTTTTTCTTTTTTTTAAAAGTTCTATTGATGAGCTAAAATTGAACCCATAACTTTTGCGGTTGTATATTCTCATATAAATAATGGAGTATGTATATATGATTTCAATACAAATATTAAAATTCGGATATTACTGGTGGTTTAGTTACATAATTGGTAGAATCTTTAACTTTTTGAATAAATGTGTCCCCATGTATTGTGAGATATTTCACTTAATTATAGGACCCACAACAGCAATTGTGACATGAAATTCATGCTTTGTGAAACACCGACTAATAATGTCGATTATGCTAAGCAATATATGTTTGTACAGTCTTTACTTAATGGTCGATCTGGAATAGCAAATATCAAACATTATATATATATATATATATATTGTAGAGTATCGTGTATAAACATTTTATGTCTTATCGGTTATGTCGTATACAGATATAAATATAACTACGACATAACTGATAAGACATAAAATATATATATTTTGAAAGATAATATATTTATATTTGTATACGACATAATTGATAAGACATAAAATGTTTATACACAATACTCTACAATTTGTAAAAGCAGTATACGATATCCTTCAAGCATGTCGCCCCTCTTGCTCTTAGGTTAACTTTTTTATTTTTCCAAGTTTTAGGCCAACAATGATGACATAATGATGATAATATGATGAGTAATGTTAGTCTGACTAATTGGTAGTAGATTCCTGGAGGCATTATTTGAAGTTACTGTGGAGAAAGGGACCATTTTCTGCAATTTTTGTAATTGTCATCAACCACTGTGTCTGTGTGAAAAGTGTTTTATATAAAGTGTATTCCATTCTTACAAATGATGAAGCAAAGACTTATATGTATATATATAGATCTCTCAACCATTGCTCTTTCTTGTTAATCTCTCTATTACTCCACTTCTTCTTTTCTCTTGTATATAAACTCTGCTTCAGTTGGTCGTGATCATGAGACAAACAAGTTTGAAAGTGCAAGAGTTCTCTTAATTTCTTTTGCGCAGGTAAGAGTTCTTAATCTAACTAAAGAAGTATATATGTGTGTATATATATTAGCAGTATATATTTATATATATGTGTGTATAATTTTCTTGTGGTGCATGTAGTAATTGCCGAGGAAGTGATATATGATATTGGCACAGTTCAATCAAATGAAATCTCCCAACAATTAATTGGGTTTTTTAATTTGATTGAGCCGTGCCAATATCATTTTCCTTTGTGACTATCCCTTGATTTGATCATAAAACTCCATTTTACTGTGTTTTCTTCTCCTGTGTTTTGAACTAAAAAGTCAGCAAAAAATGTCATGTAGTGATCTAATGGAGTTACCCGGTTTTAGGGTTTCATGTTATATAATTTAATGGTGATTATTAATGAAGGTGAAATTAATAATTGTCCTATATATGCAATCACTCCTGTTATACTGGTATCATTGTTGATATTTTTTCTTACATTTCATCATATATGTAAGATCATAAATTAATCCCAAAATTATTGATGCAGTCTGTGTGATGGAATATATTAACGAATACCATAGAATTATTATGCATGCTCCAACTAGACCATTGAATTATATTCAAGTGGACCGACTTTAATTTTTTTTTTTCCCGAAAAGGACTGATCTCAATTGTTTATCTATTTGATAGCCTCGGAGCATCTCCGGGAGCAAATGATTGAGGGTTCTCGAATTAAAAAACCCATGTCCCAAAAATAAAAATAAAAATAGCCTGCCCGATTTGGTCAAACGATCCAACATCCTTGTTTCCATCGACAACTATGGCTACAATTTCCGTGTATATGTTAACATCAAATTCATCAACACCTTACATGCATCTGGATCCTTTGTTTTAGCGGGTTCTCTACTATAGCGTATAGTTATGTGTTTAACGCGATCAAAACGAATTTTATGATGTTAAAACACTATTTAATTGTGTTGAGTGCACCTACATCACATACCTAGTGCTCTACCATAAAGATAATGCCCGGAAACAAGGACTTTCTTTCCTTCATGCCCTTTACCATGATCTAATGTACATAAAACAATACCGACTACCATTATCATATCATTTACATCATCAATCATGATCACAAGTGTCTTATGCTAATAGAATTTATAGCATAGAATGTATTAGTGTTAAACAACTAATGATCTAACCTACATAAAACACTACGAACCACCATTAATTACAGTATCATTTGCATAATTTCATCATCTTGTTGTTCTTAATCACTGTAATGCATGTGATCATTTCATCATATTCATGTTCTTCTTTATCCATGTTCTTCTTTAAGCATGTTAGCCTAGTCATTTTGGTTGCTTTGTCTAATCATCTAGTGGCTCATTGCCCCTTAAAACATGACCAAAAAAAAAACAATAGAGCAGGCTGAAACCTCGGGTGACTTGGGCAGTTGTCTAAGGCCCATTTTTTGAGGGAAAAAAAAAAAGCTCACGATCTTTTTATTTATGGTATTTATTTTTGTGTAAATAACGAATTTTTTTAAATTTGAGCTCTATTATAGATTTTTTATTTAAGATATATGCTCTCCAATTTTTACATGGATTAATAGTTTTTATATATAAACGTAAAGTAATAGTACACTAAGTCTCGTTTGTTTATTTAGGAAAAAAAAAAAGTCTGGTTTGTTTCGATAAAAATATTTTCCTTTTTTTTTTTTTTTTTCAGGTAAAATATATATATATTTTTTTATTTTTTGATATTTGACAAATGTTAGTCGAATCCATTGGATGGAGAATGTAAAATAGCTTGCCAAAAATTGATCATAAGTTATTTTTGTTAAGTTTTAATATATATTTTTTTTCGTAAATATTTTACGACAACCAAACACCAAAAAATTTTATACTCAAACAAACGGAAATTACATCTCTAATATAATTTGTAGCAATAAAGAGATTGGAATGTGTTACTTGTTTCATTGATTTTTTGTTCATGTAGAATTCTAGCTTCTTACTTGGTCTACTGTTTTGTATCTGTATTTGAAAACCTAAATTATCATATTTAACGTTTTTAGAGACAATAAAAAACAAATATGGTTACGACATGCAGGTAAAAACAACATTAGAAATATCACTCATGGCTCCTTGCAGGTAAAAACAACATTAGAAATATCACTCATGGCTCCTTTCAGAGTAATCCATATCGCATTCGCATGGTTAATGTTGTCATTTTGCCTTATGGTTGCTCTTCTGAGCAGTTTGTTCATGGCCTATTGTTGATATTTAGAGCAGTTTGTTCTTGCTGCTGCTTAGGTTGGTTTGTTTACGCTACTGCTTAGGTTGGTTGTGGATTTGTATTGTTGTCTTTTTCTCCCTCACAGATGGGGATCCTTGTACATTCTTTCCTTTCTTCAATGAAGCTTACCCTTTAACTTAAAAAAAACATGTAAACCTTACTTGTGTAGCTGCTAGCTTATTGTTAAAGTTGTGGTGTGTAATATGATAAATCTGACGGTTTTGGTGGTGATTGATTTGTACTAGTTTGTTTGACTGGGCGTGTGGGTGTGTTGTTTGTTAGAGTTACAAATTATTTTTTTTGTGTGATAATTGGCGGGAGGGTTGTGAAAAGTCGAGCGATGAGAAAAGTGTCGTCCATAAGAGTGCACAGCAAGCAAGTAACAATGATCCTCTGGATGATATTTTACGTGGTTCGATCGTTTGAGTGGATGAAATTAATTTATCACTATCAGTAATAATTTTAAATTGGTGAAATTTCACATCATTACACAGTAGTAAAAGTTACCATTTTCTATAAACCGCATAAAAGACGAGACCTGTCTGAAGATTTTAATAATTACTTTTGACCATAATTTGAGTAATTATACAGATGCGCGCTCCCACAACTTTTTTATCTTTCACGTCCTCACTTTTTTTCTTCGTGTGTATTAACTAAATAAATAAATAATTACATGTATATTTTTAATTCTTCTCATCCACAATTTATCTCTTCATGGAAGGAAGGTGTGCAAGCTCCAAGATACAGCATATGGTAAGAAATTTCCTATTAAATTTATGGTTTAGATGGACAAGGACTAGGATTTGGATTTGCATTGTAGAGATTGAAAATTACAAATTTAGCAATATTGATTTTTTTTTTTTTTTAATGACGTGAAAACTCTCGCAACCACCCACCCTTCGGACTTTTTAGTTGAAATTTAGTCTCCATGTGATATGACACCTCAAATTTAGCCTCCAAATGATATGACAACGGCACTGATAAAGACTTTCATTCAGATTTCAAGGTTCAAAACTGGGGATTGAAAGCCACTGGTTTTTTTTTTTTTTTTTTTTTTTTTTTTTGTCTCTTTGCAATTCTTTAATGAGAAAGGTCCATCAAGAATGAATGAAAAATCAAGGAGTGCGAATCCTCCTCATCCCAGATCCATCGAGCCCTTTGGCCATATCCGGAATCAATCTCTAACCACCTTGATCCATCGACCATCATCATTCATTTCGCAACTAAAAACAAAAAATAATAAAGGTTCATTAAGGATAAACTGCAATCAATTTTCACTAACTTGCAAAAATAGACACAACGGGACTGTGTGTGTGTGTTTGAGCATCGAATGTTGTTTTGCTTGATCCAATATCTAACAATACATGTCAGACTCTTTTACCTAGAGTTACCATTTTGTGTCTCTCCCATGTCCACACTTCAGATACGGTAACTCACAAATGGTTATGGCTTGTGAGTTACAATTTGAGGGTGCGAATCGGAAAGACACAAATTGGGTTGTTACACCGATTAAACTTGAAACTCTGAACAAAAGTCGCCAAGAATCACCAGCAACTCCAAGTCCCAAACAACAACCAAAAACAGAAAGGTAACACGAGGAACTCAGTTCAAGATGGGGAGACTTCATTTCCAAAAAGTACTAAAAGAAAATTTCATAATCTAACATTCTGGTAGTACAGGAGTGTATGACATCGCTAGGTAAACAGTGCTATAGACATGCAGACAACAACGAACACTGCTCTGCTGAGCTTCTTGACTGTACAAGCTTAAAGAGCCACGTCCAATTTCCCCACCACAAAAAGCTCCTCCCAGTGGAATCCCAGGAAAATTCTCCAGAAATGGGAAGCTATCAACATAAGAGCGCCTGAAGAAAGAATTACCACGGCCACAACAAGAGAAGATAATGCCTCCAAATACTTCTTTATTACCATCTTGCTTCAAAAGTTTGAGGTTTTCTGAGACATTGCTACAGAAGGAGAAAGCAGTGCTGGAATCTGACTGGTAGAATCGAAATGAATCGCCAGTTTTGATTCCACAGCCATTAACAAATAGGTATTCTTCATCTCCCCTGTCAAAAGATTTCATATTAAATTTGAAGGAAACAAGGATTAAGTGGTTGACTAGCAGCTACCATGTGCACACCCACCCAAACATACCCAAAAAAAGATCAAGGAGAAATGTTTTAGAGAGACTTGTTAAGAAAAAATATCGAGGAAAAAAAAAATTGAAGCTTATATAGCAGCGGTAGTGCGGTACTAAATTCAACAATGAATCTCACTTATATAATCATTAACATTTTCAGAGAAATGAACGCTAAAACCCATGGCCAAATATTGTACATTATCACTTATAGACCAAGTGTAAGAGTATCTTTTGATGGGGTGTGGAAGCCATAACAAAGATGGCTGGTACAGGTTTCATGGTAATGGTCCAAAAACTGCTATAAAAGTAGCAGGAGCTAAGTTTGTTCAAGCTTTGAGAGCTTTACAATTTAAAACAGTTGTCTAATACGATCAAGGATATTGTGCTTTGCATAGCTTTAGACAGACTTATTGCAGCTGCATCAATTTCTATTCAAGCCCATTGACCCAAACAGTCCTTTGAATAAATAAAGGAGCCAAGATCTAGTATACATGCTGTTTTACTTGGGCGGAGCCAGGATCCCATGGTTGGGGGAGCCGAACTTTAAGCCAAACGTGTTACACTACTGATTAGATGCATGCCAAACCCAATTTGTTTACCTTTTTTTTTTTGGCTATATCTAGTCAAATATTTTAATTTTTTTAGAAAACAATGAAAAAAATAAATTAGAGAACCATGTGAATATAAACTAATTATGGCTTGAAATATTGCAAACCATAAATTAAATAGACTCAACAATTCTGATTTCAATTCATCAATTAAAATGAATCCATTAATTAAAAAAACAGACAAATATAAACTAATTAAAGCTTGGAAATTGCAACAAACCCATTAGTCAAATATATTAATCGAATCGAATCTAAACTGATTCAAGCTACAGAATTTGGATAAACCCATTCATTAGACACCATTGATTGCAAACCAATCAAGATACTTAAAATCATAACCCTAATTTTTTAATTTTCAATACTCTTATATATTGACATATATACATTATTTACATTTGAATACATATATACATATACATATACATATACATATACATAATGACAAATAAATACAATATACGGTGTATATATAATCCTTATTTTAGCATTTATGCGATCTTTTAATTAGAGAGAGAGAGTGAGAGAAGGGGGGGGAATAGAAGAAAGAGTGAAACTTACATAGTATTTAATCTCTTTTATCTACATAGCATTGAACAAGAATCCATGGAGATGATGAAAAATCGATGGAGCTTTGTAAATTTGAAACCTTCGCTATTGTTTCACTTTTTGGTAAGATAAAAATAAAGTTCAAGTGCGTGTGAATATATTTATGTACTCCGTATGATATATATTATTAATTTCCTATTGAATTTGGGCTTAACAACATTTTATATATTAGTATTGGTTTAAAGTTGCTAAAGGCTCAATGAATAATTTTTGGGGGGCCAAGTATGGACTTAGTTTTGTAAGTGTTATTAAAGGCCCAAGGTGAACCAAGGCACTAGAGGTCCTTTGGAGCCTAGGCGTGGGGCACACGGCGAGGCACGCGCCTAAGTGAGGTAAGGTGCACAATTGAAACTTTAAATTACCATAAAAATATTCATATCTCATAAGTCATATCAATATTCTAAAAATTAATATCAAATATAAAAAAGTAAATTCATTAACCAAACAAGCATCCAACAACCCATAAAACAGAGCAAAAATTTGTTTTATTGCAAGGCAAAGCAGATTTTTTTTTTTTTTTTGAATGGCAAAACAGAGCACAAAAAGCAATAAATCTGTTAACAACAATAACAACAACAACAACAACAACAACAACAACAAAAAAAGACGCAAAGACAGAATAAGTAGATGAAGAGAGAGAAGTAGACGAGAAGAGAGAAAGTGTTAAAGAAAAAAAGGAGAAAAAATTGAGCCCCAAAAAAAAAAGACGGACAGAGAAGAGAACTAGACGAAGAGAGAGATGTAAACAAAGATAAGAAGAAAGGAGTACAAGAGAAGAGAGGAGTGAGAAGTAGAGGAGAAAAGAGAGAAGAAGAAGAAAGAACAAACGCGGCTTCGTTGTTCATCTCTGCAACTAGGGCTTTATCGTTTGTCTCACGCTCTCACTCTTTCTCTGTTCGGTTAACACTACTCTTGGGCTTTCTAATTTGTTTATTCTTTTGAACAAAAGTTTCTTCTCTCGTACGTTGGGCTTTCTTATTTGTCTATTAAGTTGTCAAAAGTACCCTTTTTGGCTTAAGAAATAGAATAATCATAGTTTTTTTAAAAAAATCAGTGAGGCGCGCCTGACAAACAGTACGAGGCGCAACCGAGGCGTGCACCTAGTAAACATTAATGAGCCTGGGATGACAACAGGTGCTAGACCTGCGCCTCGAGCTAGGCGCGAGCCTAGGCGCGCCTTTAACAACACTGGTTTTGTTGGGCCATATAGTAGTAAATGTTTTCAAAAAATCTGGGGGGGCCCCCTGCTGGCCCACATGCCTCCGCCCCTGGTTTTACTAATACTAAATTAGCTTTAAAAGATGAGGTATATATGTTTCTGTCTTGACTTCTATTTACTTATAGCTAAAACAAGGATATATTTTCTCTTCATGCACTGGATTTCATATATCATCTGTTTACAAGTGATGCAGTTCTTATGATTTATAAAAATGAAATATTGATAACACTTGAAGTAGCAACACTTCTAGAAAATAAAATAAAACAAAACATCCTTCCGTGCAACAATACCCATTATACCATAATTTCCTAATGATCTACCAAGAACCATTCGCACAATTGTTCCCCCAACTTTGTAGAACCCCCTTTGAGCCCCATAAGCAAATTTCATGTAGCCTCTACCATTTTTCCAACTGATTTTAGTTGCTCCTAAAACAATAACAAATAAAAAAGAAAAAGAAAAAAATGAAGGCGAAGACAGCTAGCATGCAGGCAATTGACTTGCTATGTTGCCATATTGACTAATTTCCATGTGGCAACCATTGAGACCTTGGGAATTTATACTAGTGCTGTATTTGTTCTTTATCCACTCAACTAAAGAGGACGATTGGCACAGAACATTCTCCATTGCGTAGCCTAGAATTATATGCTATATATAATACCCATGTAACCCCGTCAAAAGAATTATGTTTATTCAATAATAATATGATATTAAATACTTATAAGGACTTGCAATAAAATAAAATAAAATAAAAAGGGAAACAAAAAAAGAAACAAACTTTTACATGAACTTCTTTCCCTTATTCAAGGCACTGCAACAATTTAGCAAAAGATTGAACATGGCTGCACAGAAATAATAAGCTTCATAACTTACCCCATTACTTCATGGAATGCCAAGGATGTTACCCAGCTCGCTTTCTCCAACCCAATTGAACATTTTCTTCTTTCTGTGACGCCAATGTACAAAGCCGGATACTCAATACGATCTCCCATCTGCCACAAGTCATTGCTCAAAGCTCACTTGAGAAATAATAAGAAATTTTAACATAAAAAAAGTGAACAAACGACAATAAATGCTCCCACACACAAGCACAGACTGGGTCATTTTCAAAAGGTCAAAAGAAAAAGAAAAAAAAAAAAGGTTCATTTCAGAAGCATGGCAGAAACTAAAAGCAGATCATAGACTACAGCCAAGAGCCCCAACAAATACTTCATCTTCATACAAACTTATAAAATCTACTATGTACTGATTATAGTTGTTGAGTCGTGTATCATATGTGTAGCATTCTCATTTTTTTTATATAAAAAAGAAAATATGTATCGTGCATTTTTTTTTAAATCTCTTTTTCCATCTTTTGAAATATGTTAGAGAAAAGGAAAAAGTGTGCATACTTGAAACGTATATAAAAGTAAGAATGGACTACAGTCAAGAGCCCCAACAAATACGACTTCATCTTCATACAAACTTATAAAATCTACTATGTACTGATTATAGTAGTTGAGTCGTGTATCACGTGTACCATTCTCATTTTTTTTATTAAAAAATATATGTATCGTGCATTTTTTAAAATCTCTTTTTCCATCTTTTGAAATTTGTTAGAGAAAAGGAAAAAGTGTGCACACTTGAAACGAATATAAAAGTAAGAATGGAGCTTTAAGTAATATAAAATAAACTTCATGACTACCATAAGCCAAAGAGACGAACACATGCAACCATCAAAATCCAAGGTTATAAACAACAATAAGTGAAGATAAAAATAAATCAATTCAGAAGAAGCTGCAGCATTTAGTCCCAAGATATACAGGATGACCCTTCTAGGCTTTACACTGTACTTCTAAAAGATATAATATTCAACTTGTCCACCCCTAAGCAGTAACATGCTAACAGCCGTAATATAATAATATAATATATATACATATATAATATATGTATGCATGTATGTAGCCTAAAAAAAAAAAGTAATCCCACGTAGTTTAGAGTTATCCTAATACTCACAACTCCCTTATTCATCCCTAAACCAGCATCATCACCAGCTTCACAATTAACCAACATTCAGAGTCAACTTCTCACACCCAAATATAATCACACTTATATAATATCAATATGGGTATTCAATTCACAGACACAGCAAAATACTCTAAACAGAAGGGGAGAGGAAGAAGACCCTGAGGAGAAATTGTGATTAGGAACACACCTGAAGAAGATGATAAGAAATGGGAGCATTGAATCAGGCGAGTGAACTTTCCATATTTTAACTAACTTTACTGTGGTCTTCAAAAGAAAACCATACAAGATAGGCATTCACTTATGCTAAAATCATGCAAGATGTGAAAGATTAGCAAACTACAGAACTACTAATCATGGAATAACTAATAAGCACATTATTCTCCTGAATCTCCCGGTGTTCAATGAAATGTATTAATGATTATCCATAAGACAATAAGCTGATCTACCAAGGCAAAAACTTACTCAAGGAGAACTCTTTAGCTATTAAATTATCGGATTATTACAGCCCATTTGAAGCATTAATTAGATCATCCGTTCAAGTCCATTTAACATATCCACAAAAGAAAAGAAAATAAAATAGCAGCTGAAACTTGAATTTTGTACGAAAGGAATCACTGTGAGAAATTATAACAAATCTTCTACAAGTTCACTTAAGGAAAATACTAGCATACTTCGTCATTGATGTCATTTAGCATAGTTTGACCATCAAGAACATCATGGAGTCCTTCTCTTCTAGCAGTGAGCCATGTAGAACAGTCACTACGTTTTTCTCTAACAGAAACTGCCTTGTGCATGGGACCTATTGGTGATATACCAGGTGAAAATGCAACACGGAATTGAGTGTCCCCTATACCTGAAAACCACACCAAAACATATTTGGTAACAAACAAATAACCTTAAACAAAGAAATGAATAATAAGAAAAGTAAATTTGAAGCCCTATCACTGTATCACAATCAAATCAATTGTGCTAAAGTTAATTGATTGGAGCAATAGCACATCAAAACTTCACGGGTAGTGTTAAGGTGAATCAGAAACAGCAGGCCAATAAAAAGAAACAAGATGGCATTAAAGCAACACATAGCAAACAGAGCAGAATGCATAAGGGTTGCTTCCAAGCATGTCTTTTTCAAAAATAATAATAATTAAACAGCTATAAAACATTTTGCAAGAGATCAACAAAAATTGCAAGGAAAACATTCAAATTAGTTGTCAACATCAAGAACTAGGGATTTCAACATTAGGAACTAGGAAATATCTGACTTACAAGAAGCGAACTTTCTAAGAATTTTTTTTACCTCATTCAAGTTTTGGCCTTCTCTATGATGGATTGATGGAGCAAAGAAAACGAAAAAAAATAAAATAAAATAAAATAAATAATAATAATAATTAAAAAAAAGAATGAAGAAAATGAGTATGAAACTTCAGGCACAATCTTCAATTTGGGCAAATGTATCTTAGAACATCGAAATTAAAATTCACCTACTTCAGAGGCGCAAACCCAACCAACTCAGTGCTCTTTCTCTAGGAATAGTCTAAATGAAATCATTTCCGAGTGGCACAATGCAATAAGATAGAAAAGGTGATAATTATCTTCATTATCTTTATTTAAATTATATTTATAAATGAAAATAGATATAAATTGGCAAGATGATGGCAACAATTGCGATGGAAAATATATTTCAGTTTTGACATCTGAAAAGAAGTACCAAGAGGCTTGTTTCTATCCGTCGCAAGTAGAAGGGCAACAGCAACAACATTGTCTTTTTGCCTCCTATTGGCGTTACTAGAATCACCATTTCTTCTATAAAGGAATTTATTACTCTCACCACCCACAATGAAAGTCTCCCTAGACATGGCATAATCTGAAAAACACAAAATCAATCAGCATAACCAACCATGAAATAAAATATGAGCCTAGATAATTGATTTATAGGATGAAGTTGTGAGTTGCTTAAATACATAGTGCTGCTCAAAAATTCGATAGAACAATTTTAAAAGAGCCACTAAAAAGAATCAAAATAATAAACATTATAAATAATGTAGTATATCTGACAGTACATGAGTAGTGCCCGGGAACCGTGTTTTCTAGTTTCTATTTTCTGTTTTAGGAAACTTTAGTTGTTTTAATTTCCTAATAGTTTGGTGTCTGTTTTAGGAAAGTTTTCCATTGATTTAATTTCCTAAATAATTTAGGATTTGCTTAGGCCTATAAATATTCAGGGATCAGTAATTACTTTTATCAATATCAGAAAATTCGAGAGTTTCTCTCGTGGATTCAAGTGTTTAAAGAATAATAGAAACTAGAAAACACTGTTCCCAAGCACTGCTCATGTATTGTCACATGTACTACAACAATAAACCACTTCTATTGTAGAAGAAGACCCTTTACTTGAATTGTTCATTTCATCTACAGTTCCATGAACCATATAAGAGTAGGTCCAACTATTGTTTAGTTGCTACCACAACTTAGAATCTCTTTCCAAAAAAGGATATAAATTAAAAAGTGCATGCAAATGTTGAGGAATGTAAATACAAGTGCATGTTTGTATGAATTTGAAACAACACTCACCCATCTTATCAAGGATAGTTTTCATGTCAATTCTCAAGCCCTAAAATATATTTGTCATAATATGTTAGAACTGCAACAAATAATGAAATCTACTAAAATAGTAGGAAGGTCTTATTTTTGAATGGAAATAAGTAAGTTTAAAAAAAAATGATATTAACGTACTCCAAACATAATGATTCCAGCAGGCGATGTGCCACCTGAAACAGAGGCTGTGTATTCCCTAATATCCATCACCCATTTGTCAATCAGGCCCTCCATCCCCAATTTGTCAACCAGGGCCACTTGAGGTTCCTGATATTAGTGAGTAATTCCAAGTTAATCTCTTTCATGCACAAAAAACATACAAAGAACTAAAAATAAAAAAATACACATATTTCTGCCATTGAAAATTACGCTTTAAATACCATTAACATTGGAAAATACATATTCCAAAGATGCCAAATCCACAAAGTAATTGCCCAGTAGAAAAAAGAGAATTATTTATATTACTGGAAGAAAATTTAAATTAAGAATCCAATTTTATGTAATTAAAAACAGCCTTTTGTTGTTTAATGCAGTAGTTTTACCTCAATAGATCGTACTAGTGGGATAACATCAACTTTTAATCCAGGTAAAAATCCAATGGTCAATATGATCCCATGAGCATCTGGAACATCATTATCCTCATCATCAGTAATACCCCATTGAATCTGAACAATTTTTTGAGAAGGAATACATAAGAACACCTAATTTATATTTACATGTATGCAGTAACATATAAATTAAACAAAAGAAATAGACAGTAAACCTCTTTGAATTCGTTAGTAAGTGCTTCTCTTCCCATAATTCCATTGAACTCACATGTAATAACTGGAGCTATGAAGCCCAATTTTTTTGTAATCTGCATTATAGCTCTGTATCAAGTAATGAATTCGTAAAGCAAATATATACATGTATATAAATATAGAGATGTCATACAAGGTTGTGAGTGAGCCGCAAGTTAAAGGAGGGGCCAACACAGGCAATCGCAAAATGAGGTCGGATGGGCTGAGATAGAACCTTATCAACAACCTCTTTCACTGCAACCTACAATGAACAAAAAATCATGATTTTTAAAAAATATATATAATTTCCGCTTCAATTTTCTGGGGAACCAAACGGATAGAGTTAGGGCTTTTGGAAATTGGTACAGTTAGGGATATTATCACCTGTAGTGAAGGATTGAGAGATAGAGCAGAGGAGAGCTTGGGGCGAGAGAGGATACGTTTGCAGACGGTGTTCCAGGAGCGGCTAACGCACGCAGCGGATGCGAAGGATAAAGCTGGGAGTCTGGAGAGTACGGTTTGAAGAAGGTCTTCACCTATTAGATCGATACCACTCCTTCCTCCGTGTCTCTCTTTCTGTTTCTCCCTGTGTCTCGGCATTTCTGCTGCTACCTTCTCTTCCTACTCTTTCAATTCACAGCCGAACCCAATGATGTCTTTCGGGACAGATGGACGGGAAGATAGAGAGAGAGAGCGGTGCACATCTAAGGGTATGTTTGGTAGGATGGAAAATAACGGAAAGCACAATACGGAGTGTTATGTTAAAAAAAAAAAAAAATGTAAAAAGAAACGGAAGGAAACTTTTTTATTTTTTATAAAAATAAAGACAAATTTAACATTAATAAAATTTCTTTAAAAATACCAGCATTTTTTTTTTTCCTTCCATTTTATTTTTTTAAAGATAAAAAAATTTACTTATCAAACTTTAAGGCTCTGTTATGCTGGCTGAGTGAAAAAAAAGAAACATTATTTACAAAAGAAAATAAAATAAATGAAAGGAGATATGATCTTTGTGTTGTTTGATTAATGAAGAAAAATAAAGAAAATGATAATAATAATTTTTGAAAAAAAGAAAAGAAAATAAATTATTTTAATTAATTTACTGTTTATTTTAATTAATTTACTGTCATACTTTTTTTTCCATATTTTTGTCTTTTATAAAAAAGTAAAGACAATTTTGGTATTAAAAATGTTAGGCGTTTCAATTTTATTTCCTCCCATTTTAATATTAATAAACACATCAAACTTTAATATATCTCACCAAATCCTTCCATTCTATTTTTTTCCCATCCAAAATTTTATACCTAACACAAAAAATCATATCCCTCCGTTTCATTTCCTTTCTTTTCTTTCCAATTCTTCCATCAAAACTGGGTCTAATGAATCCCTCTAAATCCTTGCATTACCTTTCTTTTCCTTCAAAATTATACCATACACAAAATAACTGTAACGACCATAAACTGAATACCGAAAATAATAAAAATTTAAAAAAAAAAAATTCGGCATGACCTCCGCTAAAAATGGTCCTACAACAACCTGTTCAAATGAAAAAAAACAACGGCCTTTTAAGGCCTATCCAACCTGCCCCAACACACCATACAAAAGAAATATAATGCAATCCCCAATACAACAACATCAATAACCTTCCCTAATTAGCCCATCATCGTCATCTCCTTCAATTTAAGCATTTACATGGTCTCAGTTTACAACAAAAATAAATCAAGTATCTTAGTTATGTTACAGGGCCATTATTTGCAAAAATAAATACGCTTTTACATAATTTGAGACAATACAAAAAAATGGGCTAAGATACAAAAGATAACAAAATACAACTCCTAATCTTCTTCAAACTTGCGGGGGATTGTCATCCGCCACTTCTTTTCCGAACCCTGAAAAATGTTAAATGATAGGGGTGAGTAAAATTACTCAGTAGGTAGTGCCTAAAGCACACCTCTTGAAACCTCGTGAATCCACATCATGAATAGGAATAAAGAAATTGGGATAATACCATGCCGGAAAAATAATATAATCATCATGCCACATCATTAATCCGATACTACAAATGAATATACCATGAAATGATATGCCATGCCTTAAAATGTCACTCCCCATTTTTCCAAAACCATTTCCATTATCATTTTCAAACCGTTAGTGAACCCGTCCCATGGCAACTCCATGGCGGCACGAGAGGAGGATCGGTCACTGTCCCTGACCCATGGCAACTCCATGGCGTCATTTGGGGCCCAGGTAACTCAACCACATTAGAACGATTTTCTTAGTCCCTTCTAGGCCTTACTAACGCCTCGGTCCCTAGGCAACTCCTAGGCGGCCGGGTTTTTCACAAAAATCATTTTCAAAATTCTTTCCCAAAATCTATTTCCTTTCTTTCAAATCAATTTTTCCCATTCCTTCCCAATGATATGCATGAATATTTCATGTTTCCCAATGCCATGTCAAATGAAGGATTTTTTTACAAATCACAAATCAACATAAGATTTTCATATATCACAAATCAACACACTTCCATATAGCAATTTCTAGCAAATTAATCATAATAGGCAAGAAAATTTGATACTTAGACATGCTTTACAATATAAAAAAAATTCTAAAATTTTCTTTCATGCTTTCTAATCACCAATCTAGCACTAAAGGCACAATAAGCTTGAATTAATCAATAATTTACATGCTTCATTATCATATATATTAAGTAACACATAGTCACAACTCTGACACAATATATATATATATAATAAAGCAAAAAAAAAAAATCTACAATTTAAGCATGCTAATCATCAATTAAGTAGAGTAATTCACAAAAAGGCTCAAGAACGTGTGAATTAGAACCCCTACCTCCAACATTATGAAATATCCCAATTTCTACCTCAAACCCTAGGATTTTCGAATTTCCTAACTTCAAAATACCAAGAATTGAGGAATTAATCAAGAGTGGAAGCTTGTGTGCAAAAGAAAAGAAAAAAGGAAAACAGAGAAGCGGAGAGGCTGCAAGAGAGAAAAGATAGCAGAGAAAAAAAAAAAAAAAAAAAAAAAAAAAAAACGTGGTCTTATGACCACTTTAAAACATTAATGGGTCCCACCTATTTTTATTTTATTTTCTTTTTTCTTTTGCCTTTAAATTCACACCACACACACACAATTACATATATATATATATATCTATATATATATACAACACAGACATTACATTCTCTTTAACTTTAAAAGATTTCGTCCTCGAAATTAAGACATACCTGAGGAAGAAAACAACTCTAGATACTTAGAGCAAACCTCATGTTCGAGCTCCCAAGTAGCCTCCTCGACTCCATGGTGTCTCCAAAGAACTTTCACCATGGGTATCATCTTGTTCCTCAACACCTTCTGTTATGTGTCAAGGATCTGAATTGGTCCTTCCTCGTAGGAAACATCCTCATCAATGTCCACATCAACCCAACTCAAAATGTGAGATGGATCCGGCTCGTACTTCCGTAACATCGACACATGGAAAACATTATGAACTCTGTCCATCCGTGGTGGTAAAGCAAGTCTGTAGGCAACCTCTCCTACATGGTCCAAAATCTCAAACGGTCCAATGAATCATAGCGACAACTTGCCACTTTTCCCAAATCTCATCAACCATTTCCGTGGAGAAACCCGTAGAAAAACGTGGTCTCCCACCTCAAAAGATAACGGCTGTCTCCGCTTATCCGCATAACTCTTCTGTCGGCTCTAAGCTATAAGTAACCTCTATCTGATTAATTTAATTTTCTCAGTAATTTCAAGTACAATGTCGGGTCCTAAGGCGGCTGTCTCGCCCACTTCAATCCAACAAACAGGAGACCTACACGGTTTACCATACATCGTGTAATACCCCTAGTTTTAAAAAGGATAAAATTGAAATTTAATTATTTTCATTTCATTTTTATGTGACTAGTTGCTTGGGTGTATAATTGTTTTATTTCATTATTTGATTTAATTGTGTAATTTAATTGGTTATTTGATTTAATTGAATTGGTTTATTTGGTAAGTTGATTTAAATGATGTAGTTTTAATTCTTTGATTTATTATTTTAATTTAATTATTTATTTTCTTTTCTTTATTTAAGATTAGGGTTTTATTGGGACGTTATATAGGTATCTGTTATATATGTATATGATTATGATTTTATCGGCTGACTCTAGTTTGATTAGGGTTTCTGCTTTAGCTCTAGTTTAATTAGGGTTTTCTAAGTGCCTATATATATACGTGTATGAGTTTTTACTGAGGGTTGGGAGAACCTTATTTACGGCACAGTGGAAATAAAACAGAACAAAGAGAGAGTTGAGAGAACAGAGGAAATCATAAAAGCTACCAAGGAGAAGAATAGAGAGGATCAAGGGAGGGTTGTGGTGGATTAAGTCAAACCCATAGGAGGCTTGAAAGAAGCTAGCAGTTGCCGGAAACTTAGAGACGACGCCGAGATTTCATTACTGAAATCACAGGCAAGTTCTTCTCTTCCTCCTTCCCTCTGGCTTGTGTTCTGTGCACCTAGATAATCTCTAGGGTTTAATTAATTTTTAAATCGGAACTTACATGCTTGCTATATAATATATTGATGATCTTTACGTGTTAAATTTGATTATGGTATAATACGTGAAGCTTGTTTCAAGCCTTGATCAGTTTATCCTTTTAAGCATGTTATGTTGTTAAGCAATTTTAGTCTCTATAATTGCCTTTAACCTCTGTAAATAAATCATGGGGATGTTACTATGATGATATAAGATCTTTAGGTTCAGGGGTAAAGAGGAATAGAGGAGTTAGAATGGAATGGACGGTGCAAGTTAGCTTAAGTTTCGTACTGTAAACATGCTAGTTTAATGGCTAAATCTAACCTCTGTAATTGGTCCCAGTTATTGTAAACAACCTTGGGGATGCTTCTAGACTCAAATAAGACTCTTAAGATGAGTTTTAGAAATCAACAAAATGGTAGGGATAGTCCAGAGACAGAGCAAACAGACTAAAACGAAGAACAGACGGACGGTAGGCTCTCAATGATGAGAGAGCCGGCTCCACAATGGAAGGAGCCGGCTCCCCCATCTAAAAGAGCCGGCTCTATGATGTTTAGAGCCGGCTCCATGCTCTAAAAAGAGCCTGCTCCAAAATTTGGAGCATGCTCCCTTTTTAATTTATGATTTGTTTTAATTTTTTTTTTTTAATTTTCTACGTACTGTGCTTACTATTGGAGCATGGGTTTAAAATCTGTTAGGTCTGGGGTTCCACAGAGAGTTTAAAAGGCTGAATTTGGGTGTTCTTAGGACCTTAAATTGATTAGGGTTTAATTCTAAATTGTCGGGACAAACAGTGTAAAAATTAGGACACTCCCTATGTTGTTAACAAATGGAAGATAAATTAATTGTTGAATTAAATTTCAGCAATTTGATGGAATATAATGTGTTTATAAAACTTGTTTTAGAATGCATTCAAGTGCATTATAAGGTCATTTAATTATTAATTTTGATCTATGCATGCTTAGGAGGCTAGTTGCTGAATTATTAAATCGTTTCCTGCAACTATATGGTTAATGCTTGGATTTAAATTGCTGAAATATTAAACAATCTTCTGAAGTTGTTTTAGCAATTTATTGGATAATAATAGGATTGTTTAACCTATTCACATGCATGATGGAGTCCCTAACATATTAAATTTGGTCTATGCATGCTCTGGATGTTAGTTGTTGATTTATTAAATCGTCTCCTGCAACTATATGGTTAGATGCTTGGATTTAAATTGCTGAAGTTTTAAATATTTTTCTGCAATTATTTGGATGGTGGTTTTTGGGTCTGTAAATTATTGAACTGTTATATATGTTGTAATTTACATGGATATGGAGGATTGTATGTACCGGTATAGGACGGTGACATACTAGGGACGGTTTAGCTCAAAACGCATAAACCTAACCTAATGGATTAATGGAATGAATTGAAAGATATCGAATCCTAATTGTGACTAAGTCAGATCAGCTGTAATCAAGTTGGGTGACTTCCTGGATTAATGGATGATAGTTAAGTCATATCAACTGAATAAGTTGATAGACTAACTAGCTTATTTATTGTATGTCAGTTCAATAAATATTTGAACTACATATCCTAGTTTTGGACGGACTTTATATATATGTTTATGGTACCACGAGATGAGCTTGGGCTTCAGACTCGTTGGTTAGGGTGCGTATATGCAGTGGATGCGTAGCTGGCTATAGTAGGTTGAGGTGTACCCTGTTAAGTCTAGGTACTCATGCCCACCTTTGGGTGCGTTTTCGCATGTTGCCTTCTATTCAGGTTGAGACCCCTACTGTAGTCCAGTGAATGTCCCTTAGTGTGGATATATCTATATGTATGGACTAGATAGCTATTGTTGAGATATTTAGGGTGTATCTGCGTATCGAGTCACTGTTTGGATTGTAGTTAGAGAAGAATTTGCATGTGGGCCTGACCCACTCTTATTTTTACAGGCGTTTGTTAGTTCCAGACTTGGAGCTGGATCGTGCTGAACAGATACAGTTATTCACTCCACCGAAGACCAGGGTTTTATTTCATATTTTGGACTTGGGATTCATTTCCAATCTTTTGAGTTCAGTGAGATATTTTAGGGGTCCACTAGATGGATTCCCGAATTGTAATAGAAATGGAGAAGTGGGATGTATCAGAATCATTCTTGGTTAATTAAATTTTATTCTGAGGTTTTTGGATTATGATTCTAGTTTCTTTTCAGCAATTTATTTATTCTTGTTTTTCTTATTTGTATTCTGTGTTCGATTATTGCTAATTTGTTTGATATCCTCGGGTAGTCGGGCGTGGGCCTGGCCAACCCGTATCCGGAAATCCGGGGGTATCACACAACGCCTCAAATGGAGCCATCTGAATGCTCGCCTGATAACTATTGTTGTAGGCAAACTCAATAAGTGGAAGGTGATCCTCCCAACTACCTCCGAAATCAAGCACACATGCCCGAAGCACATCCTCAAAGATCTGGATAGTACGCTCCGACTGGCCGTCTGTCTGTGGATGGAATGTCGTACTAAGATGCAACACTGAACCAAACGCTGCTTGAAGTCATTCCCAGAACTTCGAAGTGAACTTAGCATCCCTATCTGAGACAATAGTTACTAGAACTCCATGTAACCTTACAATTTCCTTCACATAAAGTACACCAAGCTTCTTTGTATCATCTATTGCCTTAATAGGCAAAAAGTGAGCCGTCTTGGTCAACCTGTCAATGATGACCCATACGGCTTCATTGCCCCTCCGTGACCTTGGAAGACCTGTCACAAAATCCATAGCAATATGTTCCCAGTTCCACTGTGCTACAGGTAATGGTTGCAACAAACCAGCTGGTCTCTGATGCTTGGCCTTCACCTGCTGATAGGTAAGGCACTTAGCCACAAACTGAGCAACATCTTTCTTCATCCCGTTTCACCAATACTGACGTCTCAAATTGTGATACATCTTGGTACCACCTGGATGAACTGCAAAGCGGGAAGTGTGAAACTCCCGTAAGACGTCCTCACGACAAACCATGGGAACCACCAACAAACCCCTGAACCACAGACCCCCATCTGCATACAAGGCCCAATCTTTCATTGTCTCACCACTGGAGATCAAAGCGTGAATGACATCTAAATCTGGGTCCTGTCTCTGTGACTCAATCACTTGTACAACAAGAGTAGGCTAAGCCACAAGACTAAACAAGAATGCTGGCTCACTGTCAACATCGTCATCAAAACAATACAATCCCATTTCTGCCAGATCTTTAAGCATATTCCATTTTCGGATGACCAAACTAGCCAAAGTTTCACGAGATTTCCAGCTTAAGGCATCTGCTACCACATTTGCCTTGCCCGGATGGTACTGCAAGTCAAAATTGTAGTCTTCCAATAATTCAACCCATCGCCTCTGTCTGTTGTTCAAGTCCTTTTGGGAGAAAAGGTACTTGAGACTTTTATGATCCGAGTACACCTCAAATCTCTCACCATACAAGTAATGTCTCTAACACTTCAAAGCAAATACGACTGCCGCTGACTCCAAATCATGAGTAGGGTAGTTAAGCTCGCGAGTCTTCAACTGTTGAGACCCATAAGCCATTACTCTACCATCCTGCATCAACACACATCCCAAACCATCACGTGAAGCGTCACAATAAATCACATAGCCTAAGCCACGCTCAGGTATCACCAACACTGAAGCTGTAGTCAATCTTGTCTTCAACTCTTAAAAGGATGACTCACAGGCTTCATTCCACGTAAACTTGATCCCTTTCCGGGTCAAACGGGTCATAGGAGCTGCCAAACGGGAGAAATCCTTCACAAATCTCAGATAATAACCCGCTAGGCCAAGGAAATTCCGAATCTCAAAAACATTCTTGGGTTGCTCCCAATTCACAATTGCTTTAACCTTTAATGGATCTACTGACACTCCACCTTCTGAAACAACATGCCCCAAAAATTTCACCTCCTGTAGCCAAAACTCACATTTCTCATATTTGGCATACAATTGGTGCTCCCGCAAAATCTGTAAAACAATATTCAAATGGACCTTGTGCTCCTCCCGAGATCGTGAATACACAAGAATGTCATCCACGAAAACTACCACAAATTGGTCCAGGTAATCATGAAAGACACGGTTTATCAAGTCCATGAATGCCGCTGGCGCATTAGTTAAGCCAAAAGGCATAACAAGGAACTCATAGTGTCCATATCGTGTACGGAACGCTGTCTTTGGGATATCCTCATCCTTAACCCGAAACTGATAGTAGCTTGACCTTAAGTCAATCTTCGAAAAACAACTGGCTCCTCTCAACTGATCAAACAAATCATTTATCCTTGGCAAATGATACTTATTCTTGATGGTGGCACGATTCAACTTCCTATAATTAATGCACAACCTCAAAGAATGATCTTTCTTCTTAGCAAACAAGACCGGTGCACCCTACGGTGACACACTCGGTCAGATGAAACCTTTCATCCTCAAATTATCAAGCTGCCTCTTTAATTCTTCCAATTCAACTGGTGTTATACGATACGGTGCTATAGAAATCGGCACGGTACTTGGCATTAAATTAATAGAGAACTCCACTTCTCGGTGTGGAGACAACTTTGTCAAATCCTCCGGAAACACATCCAGAAAATCACGAACAACCGTAGGATAATCCTCTTTCACAACATCATCTTCTTCGGCTATAAGGCTAGCCAAGAAGTAATCACCATGACTCCGTCCACGAACTCCATAAAACGATGAAATGTGGAAATTACTCCGATCTCCCACGAAAAAGAAATAGTCTCCCTCGGGAGTGCAAACTGTGACTCTACTTTTAAAACAGTCGATCGTGGCACAAAAGGAAGCTAACCAATCTATCCCGAGAATGACATCAAAGTTAGTCATCTTCAGGAGGATAAGATCAAACACAAAAGTCCGTCCGGCTATCACAATGGAATAATCCCGCACAACTCAACTCAAAGACACTAAAACCCCAATTGGCGTATCAATACATAACGCCCGATCCATAAAACTGACCTCTAACCCCGATGCAAGTGCAAATGATGATGATATGAAAGAATGAGATGCACCAGAGTTAAACAAAACACGGCCCCAAGAACCAAACACTGGAAATATACCTCGGAGAACTGAAGATCTAGGAGATGTATCAGTCGGTACAAGTGCAAAGACACGTCCCTACGGTGCCTGTACCTGTGAACTACTAATCTGAACACCAGACTGCTATGTCGACACAGTAGGAGTTTCCCTTCTAGCTGGTTGTGAACCCTGAGAAGACATGGCAGGCTGTGGTGGTGGTGGTCTGAAACCTGACTGAACTGTAGCTGACTACGATGGCCTTTGCTGTGACCCTCTGCCACTACCGGTGCCTGCTCCCTGATCAGGACAATTCTTGACCTTATGGACCTACTGGCCACAACCAAAACAAGCCCCAGAATTAATCGACGTCTGTGGACACTCTGACTTGTAGTGACCCGGCTGATTACAACGATAACAAATGACACCACTCCTGGCAGACCCTGCTGGTATAGGAGTGGTAGGAGCAGATCGTGCTGACTGCTGCCCCTGAAACTGAGATGAACCACCCCTGTTCCTCTTCTCTGAAGGTCCCTCTGAAAATGACCCTGCATTCCTATTTTGCTTCCATTGCTCCATTCTTGTATCTATATCTTTAATATCAGCCTCAAGCATCAAGGCCCTCTTTACTGCCTCTGAATAAATTTTGATAAACTGTGCCGTTATCAACGGCCTCATTCTATCATTAAGACCGAAAACAAATTTTCGAGTTTTATCAACTTCATCTCTTACCATTTCCGGAGCAAAGTGAGAAAGTGAAGTGAACTTGTTCTTATACTCCGCCACTGACACATTGCCTTGAATAAGGCCAAGAAACTGGTCTTTTAACTCCCATCTTTTAGAAAGTGGAAAATACTTCTCGTAAAATAGTTCCTTGAACTTGTCCTAACTCATTTATTCCACCTTATACCAATTCGTAATCGGCTTCCACCAAAGTTTGGCATCCTTAGCAAACTTGTAAGTTGCTAGGATGATCTTCTGGTGATCCTCTATCACATCCATTGAGGTCAACTGTGTCTCAACTTGATCCATGTAGTCGTCTGCTACCATTGGATCCACACCGCCCTCAAACATAACCTACATCAGCTGAGAAAACCCCTTAATGATCTTGAGATGCTTCTGAGCTGGCGTCTCCTCAACTTGAACTGTAGGTTGTGGTGCAGACTGTGACTGAGCAGGAATCGTTGCCCTCACGGCATTTTGCAACAAACGATTCAACTCCAGTACCACAGAACCTTCACCTACTTCTACGGGTGCTTCAACATTATCCCTCCTTGTGGTGACAACTCTCGGGGGAATCAAGTCCCTAAGAAGTGTGTCTTCATCATTTAGCTCCTCTAGATTGGAGCTGGAGCTCTCGCCAACATCACCCTTAGTTGGTTTAGGGCCAACTTCCCTGGTTTCCTCACACCGTGACATCGTGCTAAAAAAAACAAATAAAACGATTCAATAACGATAACACTAAGGTCTAACCGTGAACAACTCAACATAAAAGGATGTTATACTAACACTTAGCATGCAAGATTAGACAATGAACACATTAATATAAACATATAAGCACGTAAGCATGCAAACAAATAAACAATTAAGCATGCTTTTGCACATAGCAAAACACTTTACCAATTAATCACATAAACTATGCGAATGACTTCCCGTGCAACCCCTATGTAGGTCTCTACCCGTCGTTCTAATGGTTTTCGAACCAAGGCTCTGATACCAAATTTGCAACGACCCTAAACTAAATACCGAAAATAATAAAAATTTTAAAAAAAAATTTCAGCATGACCTCCGCTAAAAATGGTCCTATAGCAACCTGTTCAAATGAAAAAAAAACGAAGGCCTTTCAAGACCTATCCAACTTGCCGCAAACACACCATACAAAAGAAATATAATGTATTCCCTAATACCACAACATCAACAACCTTCCCTAATTAGCCCATCCTCGTCATCTCCTTCAACTTAAGCATTTACATGGTTTCAGTTTACAATAAAAATAAATCAAGTATCTTAGTTATGTTACACAGCCACGATTTGCAAAAATAAATACTTTTTTACATAGTTTGAGACAATACAAAAAAATGGGCTAAGATACAAAAGGTAACAAAATACAACTCCTAATCTTCTTCAAGCTTACTGGGGATTGTTATCCGCCACTTCTTTTCCGAACCCTGAAAAATGTTAAATAATAGGGGTGAGCAAAATTGCTCAGTAGGTAGTGTCTAAAGCACACCTCTTGAACCCCCGTGAATCCACACCATGAATAGGAATAAAGAAATTGGGATCATACCATGACAAAAAAATAATATAATCACCATGCCACATCATTAATTCGATACTACAAATGAATATGCCATGAAATGATATGCCATGCCTTGAAATGCCACTCCCCATTTTCTAAAACTATTTCCATTATCATTTTCAAACCGTTAGTGAACCCGTCCCATGGCAACTCCATGGCGTCATTTGGGGTCCAGGTAACTCAACCACACTAGAACGATTTTCCTAGTCCTTTTTAGGCCTTACTAACGCCACGGTCCCTAGGCAACTCCTAGGCGGCCGGGTTTCTCACAAAAATCATTTTCAAAATTCTTTCCCAAAATTTATTTCCTTTCTTTCAAATCAATTTTTCCCATTCCTTCCCAATGATATGCATGAATGTTTCATGTTTCCCAATGCCATGTCAAATGAAGGATTTTTTTACAAATCACAAATCAACAAAAGATTTTCATATATCACAAATCAACACACTTCCATATAGCAATTTATAGCAAATTAATCATAATAGGCATGAAAATTTGATACTTAGACATGCTTTACAATATAAAAAAAATTCTAAAATTTTCTTTCATACTTTCTAATCACCAATCTAGCACTAAAGGCACAATAAGCTTGAATTAATCAACAATTTACATGCTTCATTATCATATATATCAAGCAAGACATAGTCACAACTTTTGCACTATATATATATATATATAATAAAACAAAAAAAAAAAAATTTCTACAATTTAAGCATGCTAATCATCAATTAAGTAGAGTAATTCACAAAAAGGCTCAAGAACATGTGAATTAGAATCCCTACCTCCAAAATTATGAAAACCCCCAATTCCACCTCAAACCCTAGGATTTTCGAATTTCCTATGGTGCATCAACTAAGGAATTGCTCCTATCAACTTGTAGGCCTCGCTGTAAGCTTCAATTTGCCGCAAACGGCACTTCAAAATACCAAGAATTGAGGAATTAATCAAGAGTGGAAGCTTGTGGGAAAAAGAAAAGAAAAAAGGAAAATAGAGAAGCAGAGAGGCTGCGAGAGAGAAGAGATAACAGAGAAAAAAGGAAAAAAAAAAAAAAAAAACGTGATCTTATGACCACTTTAAAACATTAGTGGGTCCCACCCATTTTTATTTTATTTTCTCTTTTTCTTTTGCCTTTAAATTCACACACCACACACACACAATTTCCTTATCCCTTAATTTCCTTTCTTTTCTTTTACCAAAATGAGGCTAAGGCTGTTGCTCATCTCCTTCTCCCTGGGCTTTAACAATAAAATTAGAAATATATATGGATATATATATATATATATATATATATAGAGAGAGAGAGAGAGAGAGAGAAAGAAATGATAGGTCTTCCGACCTTAATTACCGACTTATCTTCCGAATCTAACGTGGCCCATCCATGTTAGATTCCTAAAAAGAAATCGCAAAACAATCACTGGAACTCTAAAAAGAAATCGCAAAAAAATCGCTGGCTTCCTAAAAAGAAATCGCAAAAAAATCGCTGGCTTCTTTTCTTCTTTATTTTTTTCGCGCGCTAAAGGTAAAAACTGGAAAGCTTAAAAGTTGCGGTTCCCTCTGTTTTTTCGATTTCGCTATCTCCTTTATTCTCGTTCCTGAACTCCCTCTTTCTATGATTCTGGATATCGCAAAATCCAAAGGAAAACCCTTCTGTTGCTTTGTAAAATCGAAGGGAAGATAAGTCGAAACATATCTCTTTCTTTGATTGAAGGTACGAATTAAATCATTTTTCAAAATATTTTTAAGCCTCTGTTTTTTGTATTCATTTTGGGATTTTTCTTCATGTTAAATAAAACTAAGCGTGGCTTTGTTCTTAAACTCATCTTCTATTGCCCAGTGGCTTTGTTCTTGAACTCATCTTCTATTGCCCAATCTATTAGCCGTAAATTCTGAAGCAAGTCATTCATTCTCCTCGTTTGATTGCTTCTTAAGTAGACATTAAAACACTTTCTTAAATTGTAGAACAAGGGAAAAAAAAAAAAAAAGGTGATCTTATGACCACTTTAAAACATTAGTGGGTCCCACCCATTTTTATTTTATTTTCTCTTTTTCTTTTGCCTTTAAATTCACACCCCACACACACACACACACACATATATATATAAAACACAGACATTACAATAACCTTATCCCTCAATTTCCTTTCTTTTCTTTTTCTTTCATTTCTTTTACCAAAATGAGGCTAAGGCTGCTGCTAATCTCCCTCTCCCTGGGCTTTAACAATAAAATTAGAAATATATATGGAGATATATATATATATTTCTAACAAGAAACTCGCACACACACATGCTCCTACGATCACTTTAACTCTTACTTTTTCTTTTGAAAAGTTAGGAAATACCATCGAAATAAATACATTAGTGTCAAACTCAAAATTAGTAAAACTAAAATAGAATATGTGAAAGGTGTTATAGAGATTTTGTCTCACATTGAAACCAAATATAAAAAGATTGGGTATATATCAACGGCTATACAATATTATCTAACAATTTAACCTTTTAGGTCAAAACGCAAATGCTCGACCTGTTACAATTGACCGCCTGAGCGTGCCCACTCACAAGTGTCTTCTATGGGCAAGATGTAGAAGAATGAGACTAACCATCTTGTAATGACCATTTTGATTTTATGTCATTCATTTCATAAAAATGAAGAAAATGAAATTGATAGAATGTCTATGGAGACTTCTGCCTTTTGATAGAATTTTATAAATAAAAAAAAGTCATATTAAAAGAGGATAGTAAATTTTAAAAATTTTTCTAATCTTTTTTACTAGGTAGTAAAGAAACTTTTAATCCCTGTTATAAACTAATAGAACTTGCATACGGCTGTTGCAATTCTCATTTATAAACGACCCTTAGGCTTTCTTGGTCATTGTTGATCAGATGAATATTTCTATTTTCCCATCGTTTGCATTTATTTGTACTTCATTTAAAGCAATTAAAAACCATTCAGTGTATTTGAAGGGGGAGAATATAAGTCCAAAGTGATGGTATGCTATGTTATTCCACCCTCAAAAGTGAAGAGCTCAAAGATCTGCAGACTTTACCAGGACCATGTTAAGAAATCCAAAGCAAAATAATTATCAAAATCCAGGTGAGACTACAGTTTTCATTTTGAGCGACATGTAACAATCTTGTGTCACTACTAGAGAGACTGCCATACATCTCTATAAATAATTCATCATAACTACTTGCCCTTTCTTTTAACATGTAATTTTTTTTATTTACCCGGGAAAAAACATGTAATTATTTCGGTTTAATTGCTTACTTATCTATGATTTGCAGGATTAAAGGCATTATTGTGCAATGTAGAAGAAGAAAAAACACATCATATCATATCGAGGAATAATCTACTTCCAATGTTCTATAGGCATGTCACTACATTTCCTTTCGATTTCATAAATTTTTATTTTTACTTGAGAGTTGAGATTAACACAAGGTACTTGGCTATTGTTTCACATGTTTTATATTCAATTTCTACGAACACATGTCTTGAATTTACAGTACCTAAATAAACAGGCGGATCCAGAAGTGGGTTTGTGTGGGCTCAAGCCCACCTCGAAATTTTTTTTTTTTTTTGTTATACATAAAATTAGCCCAGCCCAAAATATATATATATATATATATATAATTATTACCGGTATTAGTCCATTCCATTAACAATTCCTTAATTTGTCGTTACCTAAATATCATTGTATTTATCAAAATGAAATAGTTTTGACCTGGAAGAAGTACCCTCCTTGATAAAACTAATAATAAAAAATGAGAAAAAAAATAATAAATATATATAGTTTTTAACTTTAATAATAAATGAATAAATAATAAAATCCGAACCCAAAGTTAGGTGTGGACCTGTAGTTTGACTACTTCCATCTTGATTGACCATGCGGACTCTCAACAAATTCAAGCAAAATACCAAATTACCCCTGCAGTGAGATTCTAATTCCCGTGTCACCGTAGCCTTTACTAAATTTGCAATCACTTACCGCGCGCAGTGGGCTTCTTGTCTGATTTCGTTCTAGGGTTTCTGCTCGAGTCTCTCTCTCTCTACACATACGTGTGTGTGTATATATATAATCGTTGTGTCGAGAATCGTTTTGGATTTCAGGTTGAAGTTGGGAATGGACGGGGAGGAGTTGACTGAGCAGGAAACTGCATTGTATGATCGACAAATTAGGGTTTGGGGCGCTGATGCTCAACGGAGGTACTTGTACATGCGTAATATTCTTATTTTGAAATTTTTTGCTTTATTTTATGGACTTATTTCAATTCAAAACTCAATTAATATAAATTTTAGCTTAATCAGACTAAGAGTTCAAGTTACATGTATTTTCCCTTACTTTGAATTTGAATTGCTTTGTTTAGATTGAGTAAAGCTCATATATTAGTAAGTGGACTCAAAGGGACTGTCGTTGAGGTAAAGTTTTAAACTTGTCATTCATATATACACATACATGTATATTTTGTGGTGTTGACGTTGATTACTGACAAACATGTTCATAAAACTATGTTTTGTTGATTTTTTTTTTTTGGTTTCGATAAGTCTGTTTTGTTAATTTTTCAAGCTTTTATTTTTAAAAATAAAAATATGGCTGTGTATGCAAGTGGTGGTTCCTGGATTTGGTAAATGTGGGTCATGGTAATTTGCAATTTTGTATCAGTGCAGTTTTGCAAGAACATCGTTTTAGCAGGAGTAGGTAGTTTGACGCTAATTGATGACCGTCCAGTGACCGAAGATGCAATATCAGCGAATTTCTTAATTTTTCCTGACGAAAGTATATTTGCTGGGAAATCACTTGCTGAGCTCTGTTGTGATTCTTTGAAAGATTTCAATCCTATGGTTCGTGTTTCTGTTGAAAAGGGTAAGCTCCTCTTCTACCTTATTCCATAATATTTTTAGTTGATCCAGTAACTACTTTTAGTCCTTAGTTCCTTTAAGTGGATGTCATGTGGAACATGCCCTCAGAAGGTGTCTTCTGCTTGATTTACTTGTTTGACGTTGATGACACAGATATTAGAAATTTAGAATTTTGTTTTGTTGCTCTACTTTGTATGCAACTTAACTTGATGAAATGGCGTTTTTGGGTGAGTAATGTGATCAACATCTAAATGTTGAATCAAAAGAAAAAATTTGTACAAGGCAGTACAGGATGATACCATTGAAGACCCTTTGCTTCTTGCCAGACAATTGAAAGTAGAATATGACACCCAAACTTGTAACATGCATCTCAACACGCAGTGCAATATTAGTCATGCATTTGAATCTTTTCTCTTGTTATAGTTGCTCTTTGTTCCTCAATTATTTTCTGTTTTTATGTTTCAAAAGTAGTGTCATTGTTAGTGATGCTAAGTCAGGAAATTTAATAATTTCTAAATTTTATTTTTCAGGGGATTTATCAAGCTTTGGTGGGGATTTCTATAAAAAATTTGATGTCGTAGTTGTCAGTTGTTGCTCCCTTGATAAAAAAGTAATGTACTAACCCTTACTTTTAGTAGATAGTCATATCTTGTAGAATTCTTATATTTATGAAGTTTCACTCCCTCTTAGTGTGTATTACTATCATCAACTATTCACATTTTAATGGATCCCTTATTTATATTGACATTCTTTTAATTTTTCTTTCTCTTTCATGTTTCTTCAGAAATTGGTGAATGAGAAATGCCGCAAGTTGTCAAAGCGTATTGCATTTTATACAGTAGACTGTAGAGACTCTTGTGGTGAAATATTTGTTGATTTGCAGAACTATACTTATTCAAAGGTATTAATCCAACTTTTTTACTTTATTCCTCATAAGTAATAACCTAACTTTTATATATTTACTATCAACTGTTGTGATCAGATTTTTACCTTCTGGTATGAATCCCAATAGCTCAAACAAAAACATAAACATCTATAGGTTTTTATGCTTTGATTCCTTTTAGTGATTACTATACAGCTAATTTTCTATATTAGCAAAATCTTGCTTTGCTTGTGATATAATTCTTGTTATGTATAATTTATTCTGTCATTCACTGGAGTCATTTAATGGAAGTGGTTTGGGGAGACTGTTAATTATAGACTTAAAGAGGTCTAATATACCCTGCCAATTTTTATCTGATAATAGTAAGAGACGGTAGTTGCTGGCATCATTGAGCTCTACTTTCACAGCTTTTCAACTCAAAGCTTGTTTCTCTGTCTCTTGGGTTGTCATAAGCATTGGAATCAATTTTACCCCTTAGAAACTTTTGCACCAAATACTTGGTTCTCCTGGTTAATTTCACTGTCTTACTAGCTCATCTGATAGTTTCTGCTATGTTTTTTGTTAGAAACCTACTGTATGACGTCTACACATCATAAATGTTTCAATCATTTAAACGATTTTTCTGTGTGGGTTAATTTTTCCTCCTTTTCTTTTTCTTGGCAGAAAAAACTTGATCAAGCGATCGAATGCCAGCAAAAGTATACCAGTTTTGAGGTATGACTTTTTCAAAATTTGTTCAAATGATGATTGAGTTCTCCTAATTTATGATGTCCATAGACAGAGCTTGTTTAATTAGTTCTAACCATGCAATAAACTTTATCGGTGGAATTGTCACCTGCTGATGCAACCCCATTTCCCCATTGGGTACATTAGCCCTTTGCATGGTGCAATGATAAAAGTTTGTTCTGTCAAGTGCAAGCGGTATTGACTTCATGGGAATAATGTTGGAGGTCAAAGGTTGTATTCACCCGGACCATTCCTCTTAGCATCCCGTATTAGTGGAACCAAGCTGCGCAATGACCTTTTTTTTTTTTATTTTTTATTTTTTATTTGATCTTTTCAAAACCTATCATTAATTTTAAAATTTTCTTTTTTCTTAAAAAACTAAAGCAGGTGATTGATTATCGAGTTCTGATGAAGATTCTTAATTGGGAACTCCATTTGTTGTTTTATGATATTTCATGTTGTGTATGTATGTACATATATTTTATTTTTGCAGGAAGCAATTGCAATTCCTTGGAGATCTCTTCCTAGGAGAATGTCAAAGCTATACTTTGCTATGAGAGGTATAAACATTTAGTAGGTTATTCTTTTATCTTTCTATATTTCAATTTTCTTATGTTTGTGGTGGCGGCTGGGTTTTGAGGAAGCAAAGTTCAATAGATTAAATTTAGATCGATAACAGAAAACAGTAGGCAAAGATTTCCAGAGTACAACCATGGCTTCAAAATTCAATGAACCAAACATGTGAAAAACTAAATTGATCTGCATTTGCAGATTCCCGTCAAGCCACATATGGTATTAGTTTGAGTGCAAAGTTCTATATTTTATATTATTTTTTCATCTTGCCAAAAATTCATTGAACAAGATGTTGGTACACCATAATAAAATATCCAAAATAGGTTTTAGATGTCCTATGAAGTATTAAGGGTAATGTAATGAATCAAGACACAGAATGCCCAAAATGTCAATCAAAAAATTATGCATGTAATCCTTTCTTGCAGTTGTTGAGGAATTGTAATTGTTTCTGCCACCTTCCTCCCTGGTTTTTGTGCTTGATGTTTGTGATTGTTAATTTCCTAGAAAAATTCTTAACTTCTTTATTAACTTGTGCAGTCATCGAAAGGTTTGAAAAGGTTGAGGGACGTAATCCTGGAGAAACTTCAATTACAGACCTTCCTAAGGTGCTGACATTGAGGAAGGAACTTTGTGAGGCACATGTATGTTTCCTAGAATTTGTTGATAGATTATATAATACTATGTGCATCCTCTTATCCGGCCTACTGTATGTCCTTGCAGTCCTTGAATGAATCTCAGATTCCTGATTCTCTCCTCGAGAGATTGATAGTGGGTACAAGAGAATTCCCTCCAGTTTGTGCAATTGTTGGAGGAATTCTTGGACAGGTATTCCGAAGCCACTATCTCTGTTTCTCACCTAATGTTTATATGTTTCTTGTTATTGATACGTCTAAAACTTCAATCACGTAGGAGGTTATTAAAGCAATATCAGGCAAAGGAGATCCCATAAAAAATTTCTTTTTCTTTGATGCCATGGATGGGAAGGGCGTGATTGAGGACATATCAAATTAACACCAGAGGGTAAGCCATTATCGTTGGGGAGGTTTTGAATCACCTGAGGATAGAAACTTAGGAATACAGCTCTAGGGTGTCCTTTTGACTTGTGACCGTCTGTCCTATGGAAAATTTTTAAACTCATTGTAGGTTTCATGGGGAGGCAGAACTTTATTTTTTGGTGGATTTTGCTGCAGATTATTAGGACTACTGTATTGCTAATTAATCTTAACGTTATACTTGCCGTCTCGGATGAGATGTTTACGTTTTTTTATATGTAGTGTTGACCATCATCATGATCATGAAGGGATGTTCAGGGATTCTTCTGACCCTGACCCTTTGGTTGTACCAGTTAAGAGTATTATGAGATGGAAAATGGATAGTCTATTTGTCTTGGATATGTGTGGTCTGTGGTGTTACCATTACTGATTGACTATTGTCTTGTTAATACTGACTGATTGAATGCTTAAGCTCAAGTATACCTTTCTCTGTGGAATGCTTTATGTAAGGAAACTACGGCACTTCAGTACGCAACTATGTACATTCACCCTGACCTGTTTCTGTGTAATGTCTATGGAAGGAGATCACAGTTTGGCGGAAAAAAAATAGGTTTGTAATAATATATATATTTGAACTTTTTGAGGATGGTGTATGTTGGAAAAATTAGCGTCAAATGGAAAGTTTATACCGTTTGATCCGATCATGTTTCTTCAAATGGTTACGTCTTTGGATCACCCCGTAGATCAAGTCTTGTGACGCGTTACAGTGCATGTATGGTTCAGCGTGAGTCTCGCGTGTACGACTACATTTTATTGAAAAGGAAGAAACACAATCATTCACTGGTAAAAAAGAACCTTTATTTTTGCAATTCCTAGGACCCGAAGAATGGAGCCAAGGCCAGAATAGAATTGATGACCGTAGTGACACTTTCCTGTAGAGGGACATATTATGGCCTAAATAATGCATGACGATTTCATCGTTAAATAACCTTTAAACAGTTTTAATTGATTGTTTCAAACTCTCTAATGCTGCTTTGTAAAAGAGCGAGAACTCAAGTTCTCATAGAAGCAGTTTCTTGCTAAGGTAAAAAAAAAAAAAAAAAAAAAGGAAACCTTAATTCAAATATATCTAGTCCAGGTACCACGAGAGGGCTCTGATCGAACACTTGTGTGCAATCAGTGGTTGGATCAAGAGGTTAACCTCAAACAAGCTCGGTAAAAGTTAAAAACATCAGCTTATCCGTACAACCAAAAATCAAAATTCAAAAAAAGAGTTGATGATGAGAATGTGGGTAATTCAAATGGATCCTGCTGTAATCTCATCCAATACAGCATATTTAAATCAAATTAGCCCACAAAACCACGAACATTCATTCAAACACTTTCATAAAGAGAGGAGGCACTGATGGAACGAGAAATGTGAGGTACCCCACCATGAAAAAAGTTGGAGCAAAAGAGAGCCTAGACAGTCTGCACCAACAATTCAAGAACCTTCAAAAATAGTGTGGGTTCAAACCCACGTAACTCTTGGAGTAGTGCTCCAAATCTCTCTCCAAAAGACCAAATCAATCATGTCTTTTCTACATCAGAGGTCTCCTTCAGAAGCAGTGCAAGAGATAGTTAGAGAGCGGAGGGCAGCCATCGAGAGCGGTAAACTGAAGGGAAGAAGACGGCTTTTCGAGGCACGTGAAGAGATGGGTTTTGATGGTAGAGAAGAGATGTGTATTGGAAGTGAAGCTAGGTCAGTGTCTGGATCTTCTTATGGTTCTCATAATGTGAATGAGAATTTGGGAAGCAAGGAAGAGATGCTTCCCGGTGGTAATTGCCATTATTGTTCCAACTCGGGATCTTCTCCATGCGATGATAAAATAAAGAGACAAGTGGTACCGGAGGGATCAGACCACAAGGTGGAGGAGTTAAGAAATGTGGAAGAGAAGAAATTTGATGGGTTGAGGGGCAAGAGTGGAAAGTGGAATATGCCTCTCATGGGTTGCTTTGCTATAGGTTTAGTGGCATTTACATTAGGCATTATCTCATTGAGGTGCAATGAAGGATATGGAGACGAGGAGGTAATTCTAGTCCCAACATGAACCCAACCTCTCTCTCACACTCACTCACAGTCACACAACACACACGTTTCCTTGTCAATTGATTTTTAATGTAGTTTTTTTCTCAGGTTTATCTGTTGGTTAATTGAAATTTATATAATTCCCCAAAAAAAATAAAAATTTGAAGTTTATATTTCAATTTTCAGTATAGCAAAAGTCATGTCTGATTACAATCAAAAAAACAAAGAGTTACCACTGATGATGGGGTGTTCTTTGAGTGGAGGTGATGTTAATTTTTCCTAACCAAAATACTTGAAAGCATAAAAGATCATTACTCGCAGTTATTCTCCTTAATTCAGAGTACTATGTAGATTTTTTTTTTCTCCTCGTCCAGGTAAAAGGTAAGGTAAGGTTGTACAGACAAAAATGTGTCCCCTCATAATCTCATGTTATGTGATAGTCAGTATATGGATGAAATAAAAGCAAAGAATGTTCATAAACATGATTGTAAATCAAGTAAAAATTAAGGTGCATATGCTGCATTACCACAATTGAGGCCAAAAAAAGGCCACCAACCTTCTGGAAATAGGGATCCATGGGGCCTAACTTTTCCTTGACCTACTTGGAGAGAGTTTTTTTTTTTTGGCTATAGAAAAAAAGGGAATGATTTCTTTTTTGTTACAGTAATAAGTCTTAAATTAGGTCTAGTGAAACATTGTTAGGACTTGGGGGCCTATCCTGTCGGTGCCATCAATTTTTTCTTCCTCATTCACAATACAACGGATTCAAGACTAGTGTCAAAGTCCCAATAAAATAGATTTCTACTTTTAGTTATACCAATCCCAAAATTTCACTGTCATGACCATTTTCTGATACGTGAATTTTATTATTCTAACTAAAATCCTCTCCGGAATAGTTTCTACATTTCTTTCTACGAAAATACTAAACATTACAAATTACTGTATCACGAAAATAACTTAAATTACATGACAGATTATATGGCAAATTTGTAACAACTTTATCTTTTTATAACAAAATAATTGTTTAGAGACATTTTAGGGTTAAGTCTTTGTCTTTGATAAGAACCCTACTTTTCTCAGCAATTTTTTTTTTTTTTTTTTTTTTTTTTTTTTTTTTTTGTGTATAAATAATTAGATAAATACATAATTCACCTAAAACTTTTTAAAATTATATTTTGAGTCCTCTTTCTATTGAATAAGAACCCTAATTTCCTTAACAATCTACATGTATAAATAATTTGATAAATAGATAATCAACTTCATATTTATCATAATTATAAAGTTCAGAGTGCAGAAGAGAATACATATAGATATTATATATATATATATATATATATATAACAAAAGTAGAAAAAATAAAATAAATATATATACATATAATCGGAATCATCCATGTGTAATACCTGTGTGTGTTATATATATATAATCGGAATTATCTGCTCATCTTTGAATTTGTATACTTTCTTAATTTAAATATAACTTAAATATATTAATACTTAATAAAAAAATATATAATATCTATTAAAATTGAGAACAATTTTTTTAAAAATTTTATTTGAGACGTGTAACATTGCTCTTCTTTCTAGCCATTTCATAAGCAGTGGTACACGTCTTTTAAATCCAACATTAAGTTGACATTCCAAAGTTAAATGGGCAGTGGTCCAAGTTTTGAATGCTAAAGCTAATGTTTTAAACCCAAACATTAAGTCAAACATTTCTTTCTAGCCCTTGTTTTTGTGAGTGATTCAACGTTATCACTCTCTTTTTAAAATGAAAAATAATACAAATGTCAAACAAAAAATGATACATCTTTCTAATTCAGAATTTGGAGGATTCCCCAATGTTGTATGAGTAAGAGTGCGGATAATATCCCACGATAGTAATGTGGTATATCCAAACTTTGAGTTACATATTCCCCTATTAGACATCTTCAAATCCGAATAACGTATCATTATTGCTCATGCCAAAGTTGCTGGAGAGGTATTTGCATTCCTTCAAAGCTGAAACTCGTGTGAATTGTCCCACTCCATTGCTCCCAAGTGGAGTCGGGCCACAATTTCGGCAGGCTACTGAGGTCCAAATAACATAATTCTTATAAAATAGATCCTTCTGAACAAATGAAGAAACACAATGGCCCTTTGCTTAATTGCTTCGATGAGTTTCAGAAAAGCCCAGACTGATTTTTGATCGAACCCAGAGTGAAGTTGGATTCTAGGCCTGGCTACTAAAAGCACTCTTGGCACATTTGGTAGCCCATTTTTATGACACTAACTGTTTGCCTCCCCAATTTCGTCATATGTTCAGCTTTCTTTGGCCCACTTCCAGAGATGTGGGTTGACGTGACAACTGAGTTGACATTACTAGACCAAAACTTTCTTCAATTTTGGCAGTTGACATTACTAGACCAAAACTTTCTTCAATTTTGGCACATTTGAATAATTCAGACCATGATTTGCAAAAAAAAAAAAAAAAAAAACTGACCATGATTGATTTACAACTGAAAGTCTCATATTTGATTGGAAATGATTCAAAGATGAATATTCATTACTAGCTCGTGACTAAGAGTGTTTTTTCGTCTTTTTTTTCAAACTTTATTGTTTAGTGCTCTGAAATAGTGCTTTTTAGAGAGACTAGAATTGTTTTTAGGATTTTTGTTAGGGGTTGAATTGAATTTGAATTGAGCTGATTTTGATATTTATCTCATTTTAGTGATTAGGTTTAATGTTATTTAATTTATGTATTATTCGGTTTAATAAAAATATTGTTATTTAATTATTTATTGTTATTATTGTTCATTATTTTGAATTATTTATTGTGCTTGAATGAGTGGATGGATCTCTTTTGTATTTTTATTTATTTATAAAATATATGTAATTTTCACAACATTATTCTGAGCCCAAAAAAAAACAATAGTATGTTACGGACTACTAATTACTGCAATACTTAATGAATTTTGAGTTGTTCAACGTAGGTACGGACGACGGAGAGACTCTGGTTCAAAGAGGACATCAATTTAAGAAACTTTAGAAATTCGGTTTTGGTATCATAGTCCGATATTACTATCCACCAATAGAATAAAGCTCATTGTTCATGTGACATTCTGGTTTAATCTGTCCAATACTGTGATGGGACATTGAATCATGTGATCTACATGTAACAGTTTGATTGAATATGTTAACACACATGTCCCTCACCTACAGATCCTGCTTTTTGATTGGCCCCACTAAGAAAAATAATCAATGACAAGCCATGATTAAATTAATTAGTTCATGCCGTTGGATTCATAAATAATTGGGAATAAAACAATAGGAATCAAATCATGTGACTCAAATTGTAATAAATTTGTATTCTGATTTCACATAATCAAATATGTACTTATTAGGACCCTTATCCCAAAAATTCTTGTCCTACCAAGCGACAAATTGCTCTCATAGTTTCTATTTTTAGTTATTGGTCCAATCTGTGATTCTCTCGCACAGTAGTAATGTGAGACATGAGTGAACGGTGCATGTATATATCGGGCCTCCAAAGCTTGCTGTTGCTGGATGAGGTGGTTAGGTGCCTCATGGTTCAACCATGTTTCTTAATGGGCTCCACAACACATCTTCACATGCTTTGCTAGGCCCTACCACCAATTTTATAACCCCACTCTTGGCCCATACCTCAAACAAGTTTTACAAGAAAAATGTTTCCAACATTTATTAAAAGGACCTCGTTGTTACACCGAAAATTGTTTTTAGAATTACAAGTCGAGAAGAGGTTTGTTTTTTCTTTATAATGAATAATATGTATTTTACAATATAATGAGGAAGTAGTATGATGGTGAAGATGTGAGTAAAAACCTTTCTAAGTCACAATCAAACTTTTTAAGTGCCGGCACACTCTGGACATGACATCTAAATAAGAGTATTGGGCTGTCTAACGTGGCCTAATAGAATATGTCAAAAATGAAAATTTTTAAACAAGCACAAGTTGACCATTTGTCCATTTGTATGGTGGCTTTTGTACAATGCAACATAGAGAGAATTCAATGATCCAAAGGTTGACTGGCACTAGCTACATATACACCACATTTAAACACCATCAGTGGGACATCCTCACATGCTTTTGTATCCCATGCCATAGTTATACCAAAAAGTATAAAATATTCTCGATAATACATAGTCATAGAAATTCTCATTTTATCTTAATACACGAGAAATTAAGATTTTTTATGAAAAAACATAATTGTTTCTCTAATTTGTGGTCCTAAATTTAGATTTTAGTTATCTTAAGACGAGTGGTTAAACTTAAAAGTTACAGATTACAGTAAAGCTTAATTACAAATTTGGATCACGGAAGCACACAAGTAGGTCACCCTAGCATTTTGAATGGTGTCCGAACATCCAGTTGGACTCATGGGCCCAAAATTAGGCCCAGGATTTGTAGTTACAAAACTACATTAATCTGCTTTTTAGGCTGTTTCTTTCTCTACACAGTTCATGCAATCTACTTTATGTTTTAGGAAACAATGAGATGATTAAAGCTAAAGTTAGTATGGGATCTCCAAGCTTGTGGTGCTTTGAACTGGTGGTGTGAGTGCCACGTGCCACGTCAACGAGTTACCGGAAAACCCGAGGCCATTCTAGACGTGTCACGTGCATGGATACCCAACAAGAGTTGGGTGGTGATTGAACAATTCACTCTTAAAAGTTAGAAAACATGTTCTCCAGTTATTGGTACTGGCATGAAATCTTAACATTACTACCATTTTTAATCAAGTTCGACATGTCAACGTGTTAGGCCACGTGTAGGTTGTTTGTATTTTTTTTGCCATGTGTTGCGATTCCGATGGGGGACATGACATGTCATTGCCAAGTGGCGTCTTATGACATGGGTGAAGAGGGTGGTCAGCTCTCTTTTATCTCGAGATCGACTTCAAATTTAGGAGAACAGAGAAAGGTAATTCGACAAATTCACATGGCGAAGATAATATGAACCATTGGCCATAGCAACATTATTGTTCCTTTTTCAAGATTTGTAGGCCCTAACGAGTGAGTGGTCATTATTATTATTTTTATCTAGGCTTTAATTTTGCAGGCATTTGATAAAATTGAAATGATATAGAGTAGATTAGTATGCCCCAGCACAAGGATGACATACACAAATTGTGAAATAATTCAAAATTTATATTTACTTAAAAATCGGGATTATGTTTGTTTTTTTGTTTATTGAACTTAAAAAATAAAAAGATTAACAATCTTTCAACTATTCTCAGTTTTTTAAAATCTTAAAAACTGTTTTTAAATAATTGTAGGTTGATGAACCAAGCACACTAAATAATAAGTACGATCCAATGAGTTAAATTCAATTTCTATCTTCTTTTGCAAAATGATGGATAAAGTACGAGTTTTAAACATTACCAACAAATTTGTTGTTATACACGTACCTTGTATATATATATATATATATATATATTCATTACATGTTAAATTTGTCAGGTTATTGATTGATGCGTACCAAAAAAATTTGTTGTTATATACGAATTTGTTAGTTATTGATTGATGCATACCAATAATATTTTTGTTGTCATTACTGGTTAAAATTGTCAGGTTATTGATTGTTGCATACCAATAAATTTGTTTTTATATGGAGTAGTACATTGTTAAACTTTTATATTGATTTAACTCGGGATTCACTGAACACATGTGGCAGTAAAACTTGAATTTCTAGCCTGAACATGAAAATCTGTGTTTGGAGACTCTCGACTAATCACTTTGTATAGAAAACACTTTTCTATTTCCAAACTCAACATTGAATTTTACTAAAATGAGTTCATAGTAAAAGATTTTTTCTTTGGGCGACCTAAATCTCCATCTCATCCAATGGTGGAGCATAATATAGGCAGATGTAACCTTAGTTGTATTTCGATGACTAAACACTATGTTAACATCAACATTACTCACCTATGTCACCTCAGTTTACTAATCCATACACATGGTTTTGCTTATTTATGAATGAATCAGAGTCAACAATGTCTCTTCAATGGGACTCTCTGGACCTACCTGCAACTTTCATGGCTTTGGAGTCAACAACATTGTCCACCCTCCTCAAATTTCATATAATGTATTTCTTTATCCACATTTCATCTTATCATATAATGTATTTCTTTATGGACAATAAGGGATCAAGAAAATTATATAACAGGAGGCGAATTTAAACAATAAAAATGTATAGTGCGGGATCAAAAATTATACATCAACAAGAGAATATATATATAAGAGGTGGCGGATTTAAACAACAAGAATGTATAGTGCAGGTTCAGAAATAATACATCAACTAAAAGGAGTCCACCTATCCAATACAGAAATCAATTAGAAACAACTTATCTCATGTCCTAATTGACAAACGACACGTCAAAAAGCCACCCAAACAAACACGATAAAATGAAAATTAACCGGGGCCTAAAAGTCAGCAACAAATTAAAGAAACGGAGGGGGGAAATAAGTGTTACAATTGATCAGTATAAATACACACAGAATTAGCCTAGAGCTCCATTGTTGAATTATCGTGTTCTAACTACTCTTGAAATAGTTACAAGAGTTGTACTAGTATTTTAATATAAATTAACTTAATTGTGGCCTTAACTGCATAAAATTATGATTAGTACTAGTATTATTTTGCTTACTTGAGGTTCATAATTTCGTATGAGAATCCAATGCATAAGCAGTAAAAAGATAATTCTTATATATATATATATTTTCACTCAAATGTGACGTCATTCGTCTCATACTGAGAACCTTTCATGTTTACATTTTTACCAACAACGTTTTACTGATTGGATGTGTCATCACAAAATGCACAGTAAATGTGAGGGGGATCTGCAGTAACTCATCCTAATCCCTCATCTGCTATTCATTGATGCTGAGATATTTTATACATAAACTGTAGCTTTATCACCAACCGTATCTTCAAAAGTAACAATTCATAAATGTAATATTATTTTCGGAAATTTAAATATAATCATTATTGTTTGGTTTGAAAAAAGCGGATGCCGGTTTCGATGGACCCGGATGGTTGTGCCAGAAACTGTGGTAGTTCTAAAGAGAGATCCAAACAATATTTCAGAAGGAAGATTGCGGGGCCAGGCGATTGTGTTGAGGTCTGGAATGACCGCCTCTGGGTTCTTTTTGTCTTTGATAAAGGACTTTGGAATTATTAACTGGTTAGGAAGAACTGAGAAAGTAATTGAAAATACTGTAAAATTATCTAATGAAAAGTAAAGTGCATGATTGAAACTAATCATATTGAAAGTGCATTGCAATGAGAATAAAGATTGTATTGAAATGCGTTTTTGGCGTTGAGCCCTTTCTAAGTTACAATATCATGCCCCATTTATAGAATTTAGTAATGGTAGCTTGCATGTAACCGCTTGCTTCCTAAGCTTCCATGTATCCCATGACTTTGCATGTAACTGTTTGTTTCCTTGGTTGCCATGTGTCCCAAGACTTTTCACTGGAACGTCGTAGTACCTTTCCATTAGACCGACCAGTCTCTTAGGCTGCCATGTGTTCCATGACTTTGCATGTAACCACTTGTAACCGCTCACTTCCTATGATGTGTCCTATGACTTTGCATGTAACCACTTACTTCCTAAGCTGCCATGTGTCCCATGACTTTGCATGTAACCGCTAGCTTCCTTGGCTGTCATGTGTTCTAAGACTTTCCACTGGAATGTCGTAGTAACTTTCCATTGGAATCGACCAGCTTCCTAGGCTGCTACGTGTCCTATGACTTTGCATGTAACCGCTCACTTTCTAGGCTGCCATGTGTCCCATGACTTTCTGTATAACCACTCATTTCTTAAGCTGCAATGTGTCCCATGACTTTGCATATAATCACTTGTAACTGCTTGTTTCCTTGGCTACCATGTGTCCCAAGACTTTCCACTGGAATGTGGTAGTACCTTTCCATTGAAATCGACCAGGGTAATCTCCTACTGGAAAGTGGAAAATAAGGGTGTAAACATTGCCCCCCAAATTTGATGTGCCTGATATTCTTTGAAGAATTGTAAGGCATATCAAATTTTAGATGTGAGTGAGAATTTGCCATGCGATATTCTTATTGTTAAGGAATTGAACAAGTAAAACTTTTCAGCCGGAATGTACCATTAGGCCGAAAACTTTTAAGCAGTTTTATTTAACTAAATGAAGATTTGAAGCCTCACGTCCAATTTCGTTACCCCCCGAGGTCTGGAGGTTTACGAGGAGGACGAATTTGTATATCTTCAGGCCAAAACCATAGTTGATTTGCCAAGTTTTGCCGCCCAAAATTCACAAGATGTGAATTTGGGACAAATAAAATAATAACATTTTTTTCCAAAATTGGAAGAAAAATACTATAACCGTTATATTTTTCAAGTGGAAGAATATACAACGATTGAGAAGCTTGTGCCGTTTCCGATGGAAAATCTGGTTGTGGAAAATCTTATTCCAATGGAAGAAGTGATAACGGCTTCCTATAGACTAGTTTGTCGACCTTCTTCATGGCCAAGCCACAGTTTTGCTGGGAGAAGTCAGCAAGTTGGCTTGTATTTTTTGGCCAACCTTTGGGTAAGTTGGCCATTGGATGCCTCCCAAACACCACTGGAATAGGATTTGGGTCTTCCAAATGAATACTCCTCCGACGGATTAGATTTACTCATTGATTAGGAGGTTTCCTTAGAGGGTGTTCAATTTCGAATGCTATTAGAAAGGCTATAAGTGGCCTTAGAGGTGTGCTTGTAGGCTGCTGAATGTTCGAAAGTGGAACATTCTGTTGGACCTGAAATTGAACTTTCTGGATTGCTACTGGTGGAGGGTTCTGCACCTTAAGTGGAACCTGCACCTGCGATGGAAGTGGTTGAGCTACCGCCAGTGGAATCGACTTCCCTGTTGCTGAAGGGTTCTGCACCTTAGGTGGAACCTGCTTCTGCGATGGAAGTGGTTGAGCTACTGCCAGTGGAATTGACTTTACTGTTGGCGGAATCGACTTCACTACTGATGGAATTGAAACCATAAGTTTGGGTAATGAATTTATAGTTTCTGGCCAACCTTTGGATAAATTGGCTATTAGATGCCCCCCAAACACCACTAGAATTGGCTTTGGGTCTAGGTTATTCCTCCAGCGATCTCTACTGCCTCCTTCTTCAGGAAGCTCCCTTGGTACGTTCTGCCCCCCAACTGCCATAGGAAAAACCTGAGGTAGTTTTTGAGGAATGGTAGGAGGTGGCTGAACATTCTGCTAGCCAACATTGGGTGGAAAATACAACTGATTTCCCAATTGACCTGCTTGAGTTGTACCATGCTGTTCTATTGGAATAGACATCGATTGTGCATATGGCATCTGCGTCGTCTGTGCCTGTGGCATGGAATGCACAGGCTGATAATAAGGACTTCCCTTAACAAAAGTACTTGGCATGTTCACTGGAATGACCAATTGATGAGAACCTTCTGAATTGCTTGACCTATCGGTTATGCTTTTATTAATATTGGCAATGCTTTGATTAATACTGGCCATGCTTTGAGGAAGACTGGCCATGCTTTGAGAAAAATTAGCCGAAGACTGGTTAAATGAAGCTAACTGGTCCAGTAATTGATCCATCTTCACGTTTTGCGCAAAGATGGCTTCTTTACGACTACGAGCAATCTTCTCTATCACATCCATGATAGGTTCGTTTGCTTTGATGAACTTTGTAACCATATTTTCTTCTTCTTCAGGAATGGCTCTAGAACTTTCATCAGGAAGTCCAATAGCCTGTTCCTCTTCAATTTCGGTAGGATCTTGAACAGATTTGCCGTTTTTTTTTTCCTCCCGCTATAGAAACACTCCTTTCGGAATGTCCCACCGGGCATGCCACTATGTTTGGCCTAAAAAAAGCGGGTGCCGGTTCCGATGGAACCGGATGGGGGTGCCAGGAACTGCGATAGTTCCAAAGAGAGATCCAAACAATATTCCAGAAGGAAGACTGCAGGACCAGGCGACTGTGTTGAGGTCTGGAATGACCACTTCTGGGTTCTTTTTGCCTTTGATAAAGGACTTCGGGATTGTTAACTGGCTAGGAAGAACTGAGAAAGTAATTGGAAATACTGTAAAATTATCTAATGAAAGTAAAGTGCAGGACTGAAACTAATCATTTTGAAAGTGCTTTGCAATGAGAATAAAGATTGTATTGAAATGCATTTTTGGTGTTGAACCCTTTCTAAGTTACAATATCATGCCCCATTTATAGAATTTAGTAATGGTAGCTTGCATGTAACCGCTTGCTTCCTAAGCTTCCATGTATCCCATGACTTTGCATGTAACCGCTTGCTTCCTTGGTTGCCATGTGTACCAAGACTTTCCACTGGAACATTGTAGTACATTTCCATTGGACCGACCAGCTTCTTAGGCTGCCATGTGTCCCATGACTTTGCATGTAACCACTTGTAGCCGCTCACTTCCTAGGATGTGTCCTATGACTTTGCTTGTAACCGCTTGTAACCACTTATTTCCTAAGCTGCCATGTGTTCAATGACTTTGCATGTAACCGCTCACTTTCTAGGCTGTCATGCGTCCCATGACATTTTTATAACCACTCACTTCTTAAGCTGCCATGTGTCCCATGACTTTGCATGTAACCACTTGTAACCGCTTGCTTCCTTGGCTGCCATGTGTCTCAAGACTTTCCACTCGAATGTGGTATTACCTTTCCATTGAAATCAACCAGGGTAATCTCTTACTGGAAAGTGAAAAATAAGGGTGTAAACAATTATATTTGTCAAATTAGTTGTTTTCCTTGATAAACAATCTACTAATATTATTTTTGTTATTTGTAATTTAATATATGAAATGAAAAAAGTGAATAAATATTGATATTTAAATTGCTAAATTATCGAATTGAGTCCCAAGTGAAATTTTTTTTAGTATAGAAAAGAGAATGGAGATTTATTATATATCTTTTCTTTTTTTATTAAGTTCGAGTACGTAATAGTTAGATTTTTGATGAAAATGACAAAATGAAATGAAAAAAGTGCAATATTATTTATTGTTTGTAGTTACATGATCTATGAAAACAAATAAAATAAAATAAGAAAAGCAAAAAGAAATCAAAGTAGATCTCACTATCAATATCTATCATGCGATTTTAATTCTAGAATTGTATCTACCACTTTCCGTCCAAGTCTCTATTAGTTTCTTATATCACATTCATGTGATAAGAAATTTGTCAAAATCAAATTCATTTCAATGCATTCAAACAGCCGTTACCAGAAAGAAATCAAAATGATCATACCGGTGGATGAAAGATATTATGAAAAGAAAAACATGATATTTACTATTTATAACCCTCAATAAAAAAAGTTTTAAACATAAATATTGCTAACTCTAATAAATGTATTGGAGAAGTTTTTGATACCCTAAAAAGGAAAAAAAAAATTAAGTAAGTATAAAATATTTCAAAATTTATTGTCAAAATCTTGTTATTTTTTTCCCAACGTCCAAATCATGAATTAAAATCGAGTAATCTTTTATCCAATAATGTTGTATTTAATAGGGGCTACCATAAAATCACAGTACAATTAATCATCTGCATTTAAAATTTTCCTAACTCCACTGTCACACCACCAATCTCACATAAAATTTCACAATGGTGCATCTCACTCTCACATGGCTTCTGATGACCTGTCCAAATCATCTCCATCCCTCATCTCCCACGTCACCACAAATTACACTTCTACACGGTAAAACTTACACCTTTTTTATTTCCAGTAATGTTGTATTTAATGGAGGGTAATTTCATTAGAATTTTTTTACAAAATAGCAAGAGCTTTACTGGTATTATACGTGGCCAATTAAATCACATGGTAAAGTTATAATATAATTACATTAAAATTTCTTAGAAAAAAGGTAGGAACTTTACTGGTATTGTAGACAGTTGATTAAATCATAAAGAGTCATGAAAATCGAACGGTTCGTGATGAATGTGTGGAGATTGTAATTTGCATTAGAATTTGTTAGAAAAATGGCAACAGCATGCAACATCGGGTGAACATTTGTCCCAGAGAGGTTTACCTGCGTTGCACGTGCCACCTATAAAAGGCCACGTCAGTTATGATGACCATAATATGAGTGGAATGGTCCAGAAACCACAGTGGTAAAAACGAGAGTTTTAGAGAGAGAGAGAGAGAGAGAGAGAGAGAGAGGGTGCGTATGCGTATAGAGAGAGAAACACTTGCGTCTGAGGCTTGAAGCTTATCACTACTGTTGTTATCTACCACCACCAAGTTCTCTCATTTTCGCTCCAGAAAAGGAAAACTACTAATGGGGGAGGTTTTTAATGGCTTAATCTTCTCAATATTTCAGCATAATTTTTCATTTTCTATCAGTTTTTTCTGTGTCCTGTGTTTGTTTTGGTACTGATTTAAGATACTGGGTTGTGTTTTTCCAGGAAGAAAAGAAGCCAGCGGAAAAGAAAATGGAGGAAAAGAAACCAGAGGAAGAAAAAAAACCAGCTGAAGGGAAAGAAGAAGGAAAATCTGAGAAACCAAGCGAGGAAAAGAAAGAAGAGAAGAAAACAGAGGATTCGAAGGAGACACCGCCGCCGCCGCCGCCGCAAGAGGTTGTGTTGAGAGTCTTCATGCATTGTGAAGGGTGTGCCAGAAAGGTCCGAAGATGTCTCAAAGGCTTTGAAGGTCACAACTTTTTTTCTATTTTTTTTTACCTTTTAGATCTACAGATGCTCTGTTTTGTCTATGAATCGAAGAACCCAGTTCAATGTGCTTGATTTCTCAGGCGTTGAGGATGTTCTGACTGATTGCAAGACACACAAGGTGGTTGTGAAGGGAGAGAAAGCAGATCCATTGAAGGTTCTAGAGAGAGTTCAGAGGAAGAGTCACCGACAGGTTGAGCTTCTCTCACCCATACCGAAACCACCGGCCGAAGATGCCAAGAAGCCTGAAGAAAAAGAAGCTCCCAAACCAGAAGAGAAAAAGGAGGAGGTTTGTGAATTGTTGTCTCTTATCTATGTGGATCTTCCATTGTTATGGTTTTTGAGTTCTTGTCTTCTTTGTTGCTTCGCAGCCTCAGGTGATTACTGTATTTCTGAAAGTTCACATGCACTGTGAGGCTTGTGCTCAAGAAATCAAAAAAAGGATACTGAGAATGAAAGGTAACATTTTTTTTACAATCCAATATTCCAATTAGATTATTTTAATCACTTTTTTTTTTTGGGTTCGTTCTGCAAAGTAATTCCATTCTCTCTTTTGAATCTCTAATTATATATATAAAGAGGTTTATGATTCTGTGGTCTCAATCTTTCACTATCTTACATTCTTTGGTTGGACTCAATTATTGAATGGAATTTCTTCTTCAAGTTTTGAAGTCAAAATAGGGTCATTAAATAACAATTAATTTTCAATTGAATGTGAAATTAGTTGACCCATTAAACATAGATTACTTGAAATTCGTAGAAAACCCAATTGATCTGTATATGTTTGCATACAGGTGTTGAGAACGCAGAGCCAGATCTAAAGGGGTCGCAAGTGACAGTGAAAGGCGTGTTCGACCCACCAAAGCTGGTGGAGTACGTGCACAAGAGAACAGGAAAACACGCAGTGATAGTGAAGCAAGAGCCAGAGAAAAAAGAGGAAGAGAAGGCAACGGAAGGCAAAGAAGAGAAGAAAGGCGAAGACGGAGACAAAGACGGGAAGAAAGGCGGTGGAGGTGCGGAAGAGAAGAAGGAAGGCGGCGGCGACGCGGCGGCAAAACCAGATTCTGCGGCGGAGGAGGACGAGAAGTTGGTGGATGTGAAGAAGAACGATTTTCACTACTACTACCCACAACAGTACCAGGTTTACCCGGCGAGGTACGCCGCCGAAATGTACAACCAGTACCCTCCACAGATCTTCAGTGACGAGAACCCTAATGCCTGTAGTGTGATGTAAAAAGGGATGGATGTGAGGGGCAAAATGGGGATAAATGACCCCTTTTTAGTCGCTCAATTGCGCTACATGTGCCCTGTTTGGAGGGGGAGACTGCAGAGGAACTGTAGAATTTTGTGAGGATTGTACTACTTTGTCCCTTTTTCTTTAATCGTTGTTACATAAACTGATATAACTCATAATATAATAATAATAATAATAATAATAATAATAATAATATGGTAACGTATATAAAATAAAAAATGTCGTACCTTAATTTGTTTATTATTATGTGCGTTGAAGTTGCAAAATTTATGGTAGTTGAATCTATTTTATATTTGAACAAGTGGGTGTGGAGTAAATGAGTGTGTGATGAGAAATGGACCTGAAACAGTAGTTTCTATCTTCAATGACTTCATTATTTCCCCATAAATCTTCAATGAGGTAATAATTATGGTGTGTGTAAATCAATATAATCTGGGGTGGATTACCGTGAGCCTCTGTTAGATTTTGTTATTTAATTATGGTGTGATTATGAAAATGAGCGAGAGGGACATCATTTCATAATCTATTATCGGAAACATACATTCATTCCATAATTCACCACAGCACACCTACAGTTTCTAGTGCCCAGCCCAAGCTAATTCAGTGAACTTGTCTGGTAATTTTGGTTTGGTTACGGCACACCAAGAATCTCCCGTGCCGCATACACTAGGCAACCCGACCCAGTCCAGTGAACTTATCTGGTAACTTTGGTTATTGAAGTGAAAATAAATTTTCGGTAAATAATGTGTTACCACCAAGATGGTAGTAGTAAACTAGTAATACGGAGTCAAAAATTATTTCAGGCCAATCACATTGAAAATGATATAAAATATATATTTTTCAATTAAAAAGAGAAATATAGGTTAAAGAAAATTTATCATTGTCAAATAAATTCCATCAGAGAAAAATAAGTACTTAAAATAGATGAAGGAGACACACACAAACCCATGTTTGGAACTTGAAAAAGTAAGGGATCAACTCAGGGTTGGTTGAGGTGTTTTGAGGGTTCAGCCAATTTTGGCCCAAGTGTAGGAAAAGTTGAAAAGAAAAACAGAGCGGAAGATTTTTTTTTTTTTTTTTTAAACTAAAGTTGAGTTGTTTTTAATGATAGTACTTTTTACTTTTTAATATTCAAATATTTGATTGAGGATAAGTAAAATATTTTGCATACCTTAAAAAGTGGGATAAGATTAATAATTTTGCATAAAAGAAGGGGCACTGTGTTACTTGACGAGTGGACACGTTAGTTGTCAATAGGAAAAAAATATTTGTTTTGAAAATTTGTGAAATAGTACAGATTTAAATTCATTTTAATTATAATTACTATTATTTTTGTTAAGTCAAAATTCTCCCAAAATTAGGAAAAAGGTAGTTGGAACCATGTGGTGTTATACTGTTATATAGTAGTACACTATCCATGGGGATTCTCCTGGTTAAAGTATCACATCAGAGTAGGTTGTTGCTACCCTTCACTTTCCACCTCCAACTACTCAAAACTACCTTTGCTTGCAGTCGGTAAAGTTATTTTTTCTTATTTTATTTTATTTTTTTCAGTTAAAATATTTTATTCCTTGCTATCTCTTTCAGTCCACAGAGAGTTGAGCTTATAAGTCCCTGACACGTAAGTTGGAAGTTGAAATATAATCTTTCAAAGCACACGCGAATGTTTATATTGTGACCAAAAGAGAATCCAAATGATAAATAGCTCATTTATTTTGTTATTTATTTATTTATCTCTATGTTCAAATGAAACAATTAACGTTGTCTAATGGATGTCCAAACCAGGCTTGTTGCTTAATTCGTTAATTACAACTCAGTATGCCTTTTTTCAAGTTTCTACGTCCACCAATTTGTCAATTTTTGTACCGGGCCACTTTTCACTAGACGTACAGTCTTTGCTTCCATGCATTTTCACTGTCTCTTGAGAGCACCATCTCCATAAAGTACCCTCATTATTTATCATACATATATATATATATCCTATTGATGGATTGTATGGTGACAGGGTTGGCCTCAACTTTATGGTACAATTTTTCGTTTTTGAATTTGTGGACTCTAGTGAACACCATAGATACCTGAAATCCACCTTCTCGTTTCATGTAAAAGGTGCCAAATGGGACTCGATGTATGGAAATAGTGTTGGAGATCAAACTAAAGGTCCAAATGTCGCAAGCCATGTAAAAAATGCATGCCCCATTGCCTAGAAATTACCATGTGAATGGCTTAGTAAGTTCTTTCTCATACTTTTAACATTATTTAATGATTTTAATGTGTATAGTTTCCACAAGTTGACTTTTGTTTTGAATACTATTATTTGAGTTAAAAAAGAGGGTACGAAAGTTCGACACATTTGATTATATATGTGTGTGTGTGTGAGAGAGAGAGAGTAAAAATTGATATCATTCTTGTACCAAAATTTGACGTTCGATAGTGATTACTTATCATTTTTCATATTATTTTCATGTTTGGCTTTTCTTCTCAAATAAATGTCACTTAATGTCGCAAACCATGTAAAAAATGCATGCCCCATTGCCTAGAAATTACCATGTGAATGGCTTAGTAAGTTCTTACTCATGCTTTTAACATTATTTAATGATTTTAATGTGTTTAGTTCCGACAAGTTGACTTTCGTTTTGAATACTATTATTTGAGTTTAAAAAGAGAGTACGAAAGTCCGACACATTTGATTATATATATATATATGTGTGTGTGTGTGTGAGAGTAAAAATTAATATCACTCTTGTACCAGAATTTGACGTTGGATAGTGACTACTTATCATTTTTGATATTATTTTCATGTTTGGCTTTTCTTCTCAAATAAATGTCACTTAATGTCGCAAACCATGTAAAAAATGCATGCCCCATTGCCTAGAAATTACCATGTGAATGGCTTAGTAAGTTCTTTCTCATGCTTTTAACATTATTTAATGATTTTAATGTGTTTAGTTCCTATAAGTTGACTTTCGTTTTGAATACTATTATTTGAGTTAAAAAAGAGAGTACGAAAGTTCGATATATTTGATTATATATATATATATGTGTGTGTGTGAGAGAGAGTAAAAATTGATATCATATCAGAATTTGACGTTCGACAGTGACTACTTATCATTTTTCATATTATTTTCATGTTTGGCTTTTCATTCTCAAATAAAATCAAGTTCTTAACTTGCATGGAGTATTGAGAATTGGCGATCGGGACTTTTGAAATCTATCCAGAGGTTTGAGCGTGAGGACTAGGCCTTTCAAAAGTGCTGGTGTGTGTGTGTGTGTAAGAGTTGTTGGATTTGAGGTTTGTTAATATCCTTTTCAAAAGCTGTATCATTCACAAAGGATTACAGGTGATGATCGATATTTAATATAGCAATTAGGTATTAAGTGCATTCATAGGCACAATGATTCGAGAGTTACTGGCCTCTCTTATTGCAATAAAATTAATCAGGCTTTCCTTGTCTATATATATATATAGGTAGTGATTCCTTTCAATTGTATCATAATTACCTACCTTTCCGACTTTCAACCACTGCCATCCTTTTAATTTACTCCAAATTCCGCAATAAAGCTTGTATTGATCACCTTATAAGGATCTGTTTGGCATTTTAGTGCAAAAAAACTACTTTCAAACTCGAATCCATGCTTAGAATGATCACAAAATTCTTCAAAGTGATATTGAGAAAAACCATATTTGTAAATCCTCTAAAGGGAGAAATTTATTCTGTCAACATTCTCTACGTACATTCTTATTCTCCCTTTTGTTGACTGTTTAATCTTCTTTTAATAAACACACCCTTTGAAGCTCAATTTTTTTATATGCTAGTAAGTAAAAAGTGAAGTGTAAAGAAGACAACCTCAGAGAATATTTTTTTTTTCTCTCTTTTAAAGAATTAGAAAGGATCAAAATTACTTTCAATATACTCCTTCTATCTCACCAAAAAATTGAATTCACGGTGATGAATTCACTCTCAATTTGCCAACGCGTGCGAATTATGTGATTTAACTTGTTGACTTTTGTGAGCTGTCGCTCACGGCTCACCACCTCCACTCTTGTATATCTAATGAGAAATGGGCCTTGATTTTGTTATCATATTTAGTTCTCTCTACTAGTAGCATGGTTCTCGGTCTTATTTTCTATAATAATTAACATATTAAAAATCTCAACTGATTAAGAAGTGTACAACTTTTCATTCATTAGACGGGCGGAATCAAAAATGCATAATAGGATGAGTTAATCTATTCTAAAATGGAATAATACTATTAAAATTATTATTATTATTTTGAACTGGGCTAAAAATTACCTCTAATAATTTTTTTTTTAGTGGGTTCAGTCCCACCAAAGCTCACATGTCGATCTGGCCTTGAATTATGAGGTCTAAATTAAACAAAGCTCGATATATTTGCTTAGTTGTGGTAAGTTTAGATTTTAAATTTTTACAAAACTTTGATTAATTACAATTCAATACGCAAATAATAAAAACAATAAAAATGACATATCCAAAAGAGACCGTGTAAAAATTTATAATAAACCCGTGTTTAGATTTATCTAATAAATGAAGCGGGTGGGGTTGTCGCCGAGGACACTAAAGTAGGATTTGGAGGAAGAAAAAGATAAGCCAAAGCTCTCCCATAGTCTGTCCCACTCTCTATACCGTGATCGTCAACATTTTATCCATTATTATTATAATTGTAAGACCTAAGTTGTAATGGATGTTGCAACAATAAATCCGACTTTTCTGAGGCAGGACCTATTTAAAATTAATTATTAAAATTAGGTTTGTTCCCACAAAATTATACAGTACTCCAATAAATTATGAAGTGCCTCGAAAACGTCGACGTGTACCTCTGAACTTACTTTACCAAAACAGTTAATTAATTGTAATTAAACAAATCCCATTAATGGTGATAATTCCATTCTGGGGGCGGAACTTAACAAGCGGCCCACTAAATATTCTTGGTTGGTATGGTGGCCCACTGAAAAGTTACTGATTGCTAAAAATTTCTGACCTCCACTAAATTTTTCTGACAACCCTTTGGCAGATTCACTAGAGGCCCATAAACTGTGACGGAGAGCTCGAATTTTCACGCACACGTATATACGCATCCATATCCATCTTAAATCATAACTTCACATGCAAGGCGCCGCCATGCTTCACACCTCTCTCCTTCACCATGTCCAAATCTCTTCGTGCCTTCAACGCGCATACAATGCCCATCCCTCTCCAACTTCTCTATCACATATATATATATAAAATATAATTATATATATTAATTTAATGTTATACAACGCGGTACTATTTATCATTACTAAATCTGGGCACTTAATACGAATTCTTCTGCAAGGTATTGTGAGGATAATATCTAATTAACTAAATTGATTTGCTATTAATTTGATTGATTCTCAAAGGAAGATGGGCTTTTGAAGAGGAGAGGCTCATTCTTCATCATCAGATTATTTTCCTGTGGACACAATGACCATGACGCCAGCTTCATCGGGAATATTCCTTTGTGATTCAGGTTGAGTTGCTTCACGCTCCGTAAAAAAGCGTGAAATCAGAACGCCGATATTATAGTAGCATTTTGGATCAGGCTTCCACGTGATGAGTCCAGAATAATTACGGGCCGAGCCCACGTGACTGCTGCTGCGACTGTCTGTCACAAGTCTTTGTGGGAAAGTATTTTCGTACGTTTCGGGTTTTGTCTTTTTCTATACGTTACATGACATGAGCCTGCTGTACAGTTTTGAACAACATCCTCTCCATCCTCCATGTCTATAATCAGTTCCAATTACATTACAATGAGATATCACTCCTTTCAACTAGGTCAAATTTACATCATTTTAATGTTGGGAATAGCACAAAAACAAACAATCAACCAAAAACAATTATGTATTAATTTCAAAACTAGACTCTTTTTAATTCAACTTCATGATTAGAAATCGTGGTATGAATCACCATATCGTTTGTGGTCGTAATGTAACATATTCAAAAATTTAGACGAATATTAATATAAACCGAATAAATTGATGGGTTCATGAAATTGTGTAATGATATTTTACCCTTAAAAAAGACTACAAAGTGTATGAACTTAAGGTATAAAAAAAAACTCTAAGCCAAGAAAAAAAAAAAAAATTAGCATTTACTTGTAGGCCTAATTCAAATATTAGCGATGACGTACCAACCAATAATTATATCATACAAATAAAATGGAGTTGAGTATTCAAATAAATACCGATTCAATATCGGTATGATTTTTTTGACCAAATAATCTAATCTCACTCATCAAATGAATTTTAAACCGTTTTCTTGTCCATAAGTTTAAACTAATAGAAATTACACCGTACCCTTGATGATTTTTATTTGATTGTATGCCAAAAAAAAAAGAAGTAGATTTTTTGAATTACGTTATTACAGAAAATGAAATGAAATTGACCGGTTGTTTTTTTTTTTTTTTTGGGCGTACTGAAAGCATATCTTTTTAAGATACTACCCTAAGCAGTGAGGGATAGGAGGAGGGTACAATGATGATGGATGGGTTAGACTGTGCTTTGGGCATTTCGTCAGAAGATGTAGGGTTGCAATAATTGGGCAGAGAAATTAATTTGTGCCCTTTTCCTGTCTCGTGAGCCAGGCCACCATGTTGGACCACCCATGCAATAACATAACTACTACAGTACTAATCATTTAGATTATCATTTGAATTTATGATTGACTTCATTTTATGAGGAAGATCAAATCCAAAACAACACTCATATGTGTCACATGGCACTCAAATATTTATATATTAAAATATGTAAACTTTACACCAGACAATTTAAGATATACATGACTTGATCTTAGCCAAAAAAAAAAAAAATGGAGTATAATGAAAAATATGATTATTATATACATTTAATTAATATAAGTTCATATCCACATAAAAGATGATGAATTAGGGAGCATTGCCCCTTGTTGGATTGAAGCAGTTTTGGATAATCATATAAGCGCTTTTGTTCCAGTGTTGGGTGATGAATGAAAGCACTAATATTACAATGGGGATAAAAAGGTACAACTGTTTGTGATTATTAGATAAAATAATTTCATATCCAAAGAAAAGATGATGAATTATATAAAAGAGAGAAAAAAAGAAAAGTAATAAAATAATTAAGTTCATGTCCATAGAAAACATAAGTTTTTTTGTTCAAGTGTTGGGTGATGAATGAAATCAACAACATAAAAGTATGAAATAAAAAAATAAAAAAAATAAAAAAAACTGCTGTAGAACTCTGTGATCAGAAAAAGTTTCAGTGGCTCATAAATTTGTTGATATTGTATGTGGTACAAAGTTGGGGACATTAGTGCGGTGTAATCCTCAATCATTTCGGTCACATGTCTTGCTCAAAATGTGATTTGATTAGAGCCCCAAAAGACCAAACAAAGCGGGGTTGGCAGTAATGTTATTTTAGCCTTTTGCCTTCAGATATTTTTCTCCACCTCCTATGATTACACAAATAAGATTCTCAATCTTTGGTCTCTAATACGTAATTGTTATGGTATCGCTGAGTCAAGAATGCAACATCACTTTGATAGAAGATGTAATAATAACAGAAATGCGTTGCATTATTTATTACATAATGTTATGATATTACAATATTGCGTCTTGATATCATATGTTACATCTGTGTTAGTATTTGCATCAATGCTGCATTGGTTAAGGTTAATCCATTTGGTCTTAATATAGAGAGAGTGGAGCAATGGGCCTAACTCAATGTGGGCCTGAGTGTACTTTTCTTTGCCTACTTGGGGTGGTGTCTATGTTCTCTTAGGATGTTTGCATTCAGATTGGGCTTGGGCCCAAAGCTGTTATCCCAAGATTAGAAAACCATTAATGCTGGTTTCTAAGCCAAGTGTTGGGACAGGAAACTTAGGGCTTGTTTGGTAACTCTAAAATTTTTTGAGTAACAAACCAAACACGCCTTTACTTTTAGTATTTTTTCGTATAATTAGTTGTTCTCACTTCTCATGGACAGCATTAGAACAACATAGTATAAAACTGGATTATTATAAATTGTTCCATGCGTGTTTAGAAGCTCAAAATCGTTACATAAACAGCCTGAGGGTTCCAATTCTAAACAGAAATATAGCACATGCAAACCAATATGAAGACCAAAGTTAAACAAGAAATCAAAAATAAAAATGAACAACATTGTTGGTAGGGACCATATGTGGTAAGATCACATAATGTGTTTTTGTTTGGGTTGCCATATTGATCTTGCTCGGATTATCTCTGCTTTATCACTTTGCATTCGAAGCAAGTGTGTGCTTCCCAATTCTGCTCTGCTATAATTTGAAACATCATTGGAAGCAACTCCCTTTTTCATACTAGTCAAGGACTCTAGCATATTTGATTGTCTACATTCACGCCTGTACTCCAATGTCATGCTTGTAAGATTGTAGTGTTCTAACACATTTATTGGCACACTCTGAAAACACATTGTGGCAAAACTATAAGAAACTCTTACTTCCACATTCAATTTGTGTGTGTGTGTGTGTGTGTTTTGATCTTTGAAATGTACCTCTAAAATCCATCCAATATACTTCACATTATTTACATGCTGATTTGCATCCATGTCACTCCATCTTGGCTGGTTTTTGCGAACAGAAACAGCAAGTGAGACTAATAAAGTATGGACTCGTGAAAGGTTTAAGTGTTGATCAACACGAATTATGTTGACGAGAGTTCTAACCTCACCGTCATCCTGATAACTAAAATTGAAACACTTGTAGTTATGATACTTACAGCTAGACCTGATCTGATTCTCTCCGCGGTTTCATCATTGAGTTTCTCAATTTTTTCGTTGTCTGCATCTGCTGTCGCGATGGCAACTCTGTTGAGGTAGAAGGGTTGGACCTCTTTCTTCACTTCATCCGGGATCTTAGACAACCTTCTTGTTTCTCTGTTCATGATCACCCAGGTACTGCAGAGGAAGATATAGAATTAGGAGTTAGGTTATAAGATTAGGAACTTGTGTGTACAATTCTATGACTTGGACACTCATGACCTTGTTGCCTTTGTTATGATCTTTTGAGTGTTGGTGTCCCGGATTATCCAGTCTCGACGCATTCCATTTTTTCCTGCTGCATCCACCCAAGTATCAATCTCAACCACATCTCCCCTGTCACATAAGGTCACCTTTCTTCGGTTAGTTGTATATGTGTACTAATTTATGAAGTATTATTTATAGTTTTACTCAATTATTTCAAGTCATTTCAAGTTTTTGTATAGGAGAATGGGAGAATTGTATATACCAGGAGCTATATTTTTCTACTTGGATGTGTATGCGAGTGACGACCCAAATGAGTTTCCTGAGGCTCATCTCCCTGGTTGTTCCGAAGCCATTCCCGGCAACTCCAGAGCTGGTAACATGATTCAGGGCTGTTTCCTACACTCATTTCATAAACAGTATAGTAATTTTAAGCTTTGTCAACCACTTTCAACTTCAAAATTAACCACATTCAAGCAAAGGGTAATGTACTAATGTCATGATTCTTAAGTAAGCTACAACTTTTGCCCTCATTAATTATGTGAAATTTAGAATAGTTTGGATTTCGCATGCCTTCTTGAACCAATCTGAAGCACACATTTTGGACACAACTTGTTGGATCACCATGGAAAAAGGTTTGGCATTTCCCCTTACATATAATATGGAAATTTTACAACCTAGATGGATGATATTTGTATATTGAAAACACATTATCTATTCATCATATTTAAAATCAGTGTGGTCATGACTATATGACGTTGTAACTGATAGTGGGCTGATTAATTAACAGTTCTCAAAAAAAAAAAAAAAAAAAAAAAAAAAAAAAATGTAAGAAAAACCAACCTGAAGGAGATTCATAAGTGTTTCCATGGTGGCAGTCTTATCCGGTCCGATTTCGTAAGACCTAATACAGAAGGTCTGTCTATAGACAAACCGGTCGTCCACAAAGCTACCAAGGAGAAAGGCATGAACAGGCTCTTCAATAACCTTGTTTACCTTTACCATGTTGCCACTGCTTCTTGTGTCCAAATATGGAACACCACCACCCACATCAATCCCATTCACTTTTTTGCCATTGATCATCATGTCCACACTCTGAAAACTATAACCATTTGCTTTCACTGAAAACCTTTGCCTCAACATGATGCCATTTCTCTTGCTCCGAAAACCCGGGTTCAAAACTTGGATGGCCCTGACCTCGTTCTTCCATTCCGCCCTGCATAAATCCTCTTGATAGTAGTGTGTGAAGTTCTTAGCTGAAGCCATGGATGTCATTACTAAAGTGTCATTCATTTACACACAAAATTTACAATACTACAAAATTTAAGTGTCATAAAAGAAGAACCATGTAGCTTCTAGCTAATGTATATTTGTTGAAAATATAAAAATTTAGATTTGCTAGCTAGTAGTTATAACCACTTGTTACAAAGGGTACAAGGCTAACACAGGAAGGGAAAGAAATTAAAGGGAAGGAAAAGGAAAATGTCTTTTAAAACTTGTGGTACAAAATATAAATAGTAGAGGAGGAGAGGGGATTTAATTTGTAGCTCAACTACTTGTTTGGGTGGGGGAGAAAATTTGAGAGGTGGATTGTAATTACAGATGATTCTTAGGTGTTAGTAATTGGCCAAACAGTTATCGTGCCATTCATTGTACTTTTTTTTGTCTTCTAGAAAAAAGGTTACCCCAAAGGGCTATAGAAGTAGAATGGTTCAGATTCGGGAGGAAATTAAATATGAAAAAAATTGTAGGTCATCTGTCTCCCGACTTTAGTCCACTGTGTGTATGTGTGTGTGTCTGTTGGATTAGTTTGGCACAGGGTGTAGAAATGCGAAAGGCAATAGTGGTTTTGAAAATCCAAAATGGGTCCTTTTAATGCGTAATGAGACTTTTTTTTATTTTTTTATTTTTTTATTATTTATTTATCCTTTCAAACGACCCCTTATTTGGAAAATGCTTCCAAAGAAGGAAGGGTGGAAAGTCAATTGACAATTCAAAGACTGTAGGCCCTTTAGCAAAAGAGAGTTGTTAAAAACTATAAAAAATACCACTTTTCTCTCCTTTCACTTTCTTCAACTTTGTCATTCTATATTGCAGTAATAGAATTAACAAGTCGTTTCTTGATAAACTTTTAACACATAGACAACACAATTTCAAAATAATCTTACTATTAATGCTTGTTAAGAGAGGTGAAAGAAAGATAGAAAGGGAAAGATAAGTAGATAAATGATAATGAGATGATGAGAAACTTCATATTTTATATATTTGTAGAGTTATGATAAAAGTTTTAAATTATAATAATATTCTTTATAAATTTTAAATGTTGAAAGGAGTAGCAATGGTCATAGTAAAAATAATTTTAAATTTTCTCGCTGTTTTTCCTAGCAAACAAAGTGCGTTGTAAACTTCTTCTTTTCTCTTATGCAGTATTCAATCAAACAAAAAGAGTGAATGACACAATCTTTTTGTAGAGATGTCTCCTCCATTACTTCTCTCTTTTTTATCTAATTTTCCTCAACAAATCAACAAAGCGTAAAGTAGTTTAGCATTGTGATCACAATCAATGGTCTACAAGTTAATGGTAATGCTACCGTGCGGTCTCTACCATGACGCTTCTCATGAGCTCTCTGTCTTATTGTTATTGAGGCATGAATCTAAAGGTTTGAAAGAGGATTTTATGAGTGCAATATAGTCAAAATTTTGTATTAAAATTCATTTACAATAAAAAAACACGAATTAGACAATTTTAAACACTATTTCTTTTGACCAAATTACACTATTAACTTTACTGGTCTTGTATATGGTATTTTGAACCGAGTTTTATTTTTTATTACAGTGAGATCATTTTTATATTGGCAATATGATTGTATAAGTTGTGCATTATTATTATTTTGTCCAAACTATATTGATTTAAAGGAGTGCACATGACCGCGTAATAGCATTACTCCAGAGGGGTTTGGTAATTACCAGATCACCTAATGTAGACGGCCTAATAAGGCCCAACATCAGGCCCAATCATCCAGGTTATGCGTGAGCTTAAAGCCTTAAAGAGCTGTCTTAAAACTCATGGAGGCCCATAAATGTAGGCTGAGTCCATAGAGTAGTTGGGCTCTAACATCAGTTCAAGCATGTGCACTAGAATAACTCTTCTGTTTTGCAAGTGTTTATTGGCCAACTTTACTTTTAAAAACTCTTTTAATTGGTCAGTCAATTGAGATGAATCACAAGATTTGAAAATGCAAGTTACAAATTTAAGAATTGTGTTATGGTTAATAAAAAAAAAACTCATTAATCGTATTAAAGGAGTGATATGTTTGACCCACAGTTTAATCCAATAGAGTAAAGACGCTGAGATAAATGTTTTAGAAGAATGAGAGGTTCCTAATTAAAGACTTGGATACTCTAAGTTAAATATTTTTAAAATTATTCTTAAGTTGAATTTTACATTTAAAATTTATCTACCACGTCAACTAATTTAAAAAAAATTTGAAAATTGCACTGTTTTGAAATAAGAAAAATTTATCAAAATTTAAAAACTGCACCGTTTTGAATTAAGAAAAATTTATCATACTCTAACGACGTTTATTCCTCATCTTTTCCAAAAATAGATTCTCCCTCTCTTTCCTCTTTATTCCTATATTAAATAAGTGTCTATAGTCTCTATTTCTCTTTTAACCTCAAGTTCTCTCTGATTTTTCCTATTTATAGGGTTATTGCAGTAAAAGTTGCATGTCTTGCAATCACATTGTCGTCCATCTTAATTTCATGACAAGGAACATTAATTTTTATTTTTTCGATCCTGGGAATGAGCAAGAGGAGAGAGAAGGGAGATTAAAAAAAGATGAGGAGAGAGAACGACGTTAAACATCGTTAGAGTATAGTGAATTTTTCTTAATTCAAAACGGTGTAATTTTTAAACTTTGGTAAATTTTCTTTATCTAAAAAATGTGCAGTTTTTAAATTTTTTTTAAATTAGTTGACATGGTTTTACACTAGATAAATTCTAGATATCACATATCAATCTATAGCAACTTATGATAAATTAAAATATATTTAACTTGGAGGATGTAAGTCCCCTAATTAAACATTCAAAAGAAACATTAAATGCAGCACTTTTTCTAAATTGTTTGCAACTTACCGAGAGTTGACATTCAGATCTCATCTAATTTTATCGTCTTAGGGTGACTCCAAAGGAAGAGATATGTTCTAATTTTTTTTTATTTCTAATTTTTTTCATAAACAATAATAATAAAATAGAAAGCCCCTTACTCACAAAAGAAATTAAAAAAAAAATGTGTTCCTCACACATTGATCTTTATTTGGGAAATCGTTGAACCGACTAGCACATGAAAAAGAGAGCAACACGTGGCTTGTGCTTTGTGTAAAGAACAAAGTAATTACTAGTATAATACAATAAACAGGCGGTGCAAAGTTCAGAAACTTGCCCTAGACTTAACTTTGGCGGAATCTAATTAAGCACCAATTAATAGCACTAATCTTCAAAGTGCGATGAATCCTCATCTGGACAGTGCCAAACCGAGATAGAATCCGATACCATCACACACATTTCGCCACGTGTCCCCATCTATCTCCTATAAAAATACCCTGTCACCATCAATTTGTAGCCATCCAAAACAAATCTGAAACCATCTTCACTTTTCACTTTACCTTTGAAGTCTTCTTCTTTACTCGCAGTTTAATTCTCTTTCGTTGAACATCCAAAGAACAAGAAATTAAGGAGAACAATGGATCGCTTTTGGACTTTGATGTCTTTTCTTCACTCACTAGCTGGGTAATTTCAACATTACATGTTTTTCATTTTGTTCAAAATTCAATTTTCATTTTCAATTCTGTGCACTGAGTGGGTAATCTTTCTGATTTTGTTTCTCTGTTATCAATACATGCAGGCCTTTGATTATGCTACTCTACCCATTGTAAGTAAAAACACATTATATATACTTATATATTTGTGTTCTTATATATTTTCAGTTTTTTCTTTTGTTTTTCTGGGTTATTCATTGTATTGTGGGGATATATATATATAAAATTTGATTTTAGGTATGCTTCAGTGATGGCAATAGAGAGCACATCAAAAGTGGATGATGAGCAGTGGCTTGCTTATTGGATCTTATATTCATTTCTTTCTCTTATGGAGATGCTATTCCAACCCATTTTAGAATGGTAACCAAATTTTGCATAAATAAAGTTTTAACTAGTATAATAAATTAATTAACAAAGTACATTTTGGGTTTAATTTCTATGTATGAATTATATAATATAGGATACCAATATGGTATGATGTGAAGCTAGCATTGGTGGTATGGTTGGTTATGCCTCAATTCAGAGGGGCAGCTTTCATATATGAAAGGTTTGTGAGAGAGAAAATCAGGAAATATGGAAGACTAGGTGGTGGTGGTACTACTACTGGTCATCATCACAAGTCTTCTTCTCCCAATGTAAACCTCAAGAATAAGTTTGTAGACTTCATGGCCCACAAGAAAGTGAGTTATTATTAACAGTATCTCTTTGATTCTCAATAAAATCTATATGCGACTATTCTTTTATTAATTGAATAATTAATTGTGATTAATGTTGTTGCATAGGGAGAGCACGAGGATTCTTAAAGAAGAAAGGAGCTACCATTGGAAGACGCAGTTTTGAGCTGGTTTTAATTTGCTTGTTTCCATATCATTGCCTTTTGCTTTTAGTTTTGGAACTTTGGTGGTTGGGTTTGTTGTACCAATTTTCAAAAGATGCATATGGTGGTCTACATCTTTATACTTTGTACAAGCCATCCTTAAGACCAGTGTAACCTCTTATATCTTTAGGGTTCAATCACTAGTGTGAATTTGGAAATTCCAATACCGGAGTTATTGATCCATTTACTCTTCTTTTTGTTCGAGCAATTTAACCAATGACCCACCAATAGGCTATTAGCTTCCTCAGAAGTGTGGGTGAACAATTTGCAAAATGTGTGCGACTACTTATTCAAAACATAATGAGTTATTTGTCAATATTTTACATAAATTCCTTTTATATTTCATAATTTTACTTACATCTTCAAAGGTTTTGATTTATGTAGATTTTTCTGACTATTTTGCCATTTTAATGTTTGAAATGACTGCAAATATTTTTTAGGCAAAACATTTTATGGGCAAAACAATAAAAAGTCACTGGCATATGAGATAAGTGAAATTGTAAAACGTGATGGGTGTATGGGAAAATTGACAAATCTCAAAACTAATAATGGTAAGAGGCTGGATGGTAACGGAGGGGTGTATGGGAAAATTGACAAATCTATGGGGAAATTGACAAACCTCAAAACTAATATAATAAAAGGCTAAATGGTAACGGAGTAATTTGGATTGATATTATTTTTATAAATATAAACCTTCCATCAAGGTTGAAAATTAAGGAGGAGAGTAAAATATTTACATGGGCAATGAATCTTAGAGGACTTTATTTTACTTTTGTCCTAAACTATCTATACTTTAGGCCATGTTTGGGGACCTTTCAGTTTCTAAAATTTCTTTCACAGAATTGGTTTTGAATAATACATTTTGATAAAAGGAATTTGAAACAAAAAAGTTGTTTGGTGGGTAAATTTTTTAAAGCTCTTTTAACTATTAACATAAATTAACTTGACAATTATATCCTTAATAAATAATGAATAACAAAGAGTTAAATTGGAATGTATAAAGAAGGGAAGGAAAAAAAAAAAAAAATCATAATTAAAGTGGGTAAATTTTTTGAAGCTCTTTTAACTATTAACATAACTTAACTTGACAGTTATATCCTTAATAAAAAATGAATAGTAAAGAGTTGAATTGGAATGTAAAAAAAAAAAAAAAAAAAAAAAAAAAAAAAAAAAAACCCATAATTAAAGTGATAGAGTGAAATTGCCAATGGTGCAACAATGATTAATCGGTATAGTAAAGATTCGGGTATACAACTTTAACCCAACCCAATCTACATGCTAGAAGGTTGGTTGGTTTGTTTGTTTGTTTGTATTTTTTTTCTTTGACTACATTATAGAAGTTGAAAGAGATGGAAAAAGAAAATGAAAGAAAATGAAAATGAAAAAGAGAGATGACAACAAAAATATCCCATTTTTATTCTTATTTATAACTATAAATCAGTTTAATAACGGAACGGGTAGCATTCCAATATATATATATATATATATATATATATATATATATGTGGAGGGAAAAATTCCTCTCCAATAAAAGCCAGCCACGTAGCCACAACATAAGCTTTATTCCTCAATCTCTTTGTGGGTTACAAAAGCCTAACCCTGTTCAAGCCCAGATTAAATCACTAACAGCCCAAGATTGCCTTATTTGAATTTTCAGCCCGTTAATAAAAGTCAGTTGGACCAAGTTACATTCGGCCCAGATTTTTGTAGACAGAACTAGTCCTACCAAATAAATGATCCTTCATACAAAGAAGTTTTACACCAAGAGAAATCTGGCATGGAAAGGAGTATAGAAGGAAACAACATTATAGGAAAGAACATTGTATATGGAATGTATTAGAGGGCAAGCAATGCGAGTCCTATTATAATTCCAACACATTTTTGTATATAAATAGAGGCCTAGACTTCCAACAAAGATCATCGAGTAATACCCGCTTTTCTCTGAATTGTTCCTGTTGCTTATTATTTTATTTTGGGTGAGTTGTTCTATTTCTTTTTAATTCTTTTATAGAGAGAAATTTTGCACCTACACTTTGGCGCCATATGTGGGAAACGTATAGAAATATACTCCCATTATTGTTTCAAATTGTTTATATTACTACGATTTGGAATGTCAACCGGAGGATCTGTAGCAACGGCTGATCAACAGATGGAGTTGATGCAAAAGATGCGAGAAGAATTCTTGCACTAGTTCGAAACACTTCGTCAGGCGAACGAGGCCAGCGTAGCTCAGATTGCATTGCTTCAACAGCAAAATGATACCCTTCAAAAGGCGATGGCTCAGTTGGCACCACAACCACCACCAGGTGATATGGCAGCACCTCCCCCCAACCAAAATATTCCTCCAGTTAACGAGCCTCAAGCCAATGGGGCACGGCTTAATGAAGCTCGGCCTAACGAAGTTTAGCAAGAACAGAGGACAAGGACCGAGGTGGTCGCTTCGGATAATCTGCCTCATCGCACGCAGGACGAACAGGCCGAGTCCAACCATAAGTTTACGGTATGGTTTAATGGCATTTCGAATGGCGCAAGCGTACATGAGGCCTTTGACAAGAAAAGACTCTTGAGGATTCAGGTGCTCGCCGAGATGGCCAGAGAGCATAAGAACTCTCTAGTGAAGACTTCGTTCACTGATGATAAATACCTTGTTAACAGACCTAAGAAATTCACCATGCCTTTCTTTACTTAGTTCGATGGTACAGGAGATCCTTCTCGTCACCTTGACCACTATGCACAAAAAGATGGCTCTGGACGATCACAACGATCCATTCATGTGTAAGGTTTTTTTGACTAGTCTAACGGGAGCTGCATTGGAATGGTTCAGGAATAGGTCACACAAATCCATCCCAGACTACGAAACTTTGTGCACTATGTTTTTAGCACAATACTGCAGAAACAAAAAGCAGAAGAAGACCATCGCTAGTCTCTTCACCATAAGGCAAAAGAGAGGAGAAACGCTACAGGATTTCTTATCCAGATTTAACATAGAGGCCTCGAAAATAGGAGATTGTCATCCTGCGACTGCAATAGAAGCATTCAAGATCGGTATAATTTAGGGAACCAATTTCCATACCTCTCTTGTCAAATATTCCCCAATGCTAGGGCACAGATCTATATCCGACTTGAGGAGAATGTAGCCCACCGAGTACAACACGCCACCCTCGTTATAGTGGAGAATAAGCCTTGGGAAAAAGTTTCAAGTTCAAAAAGTCAAAAAAGCTAGTATGCTTCAGCACCGATCGCTTAGGTACCTGAGAAGAGGTAGAGGACAGATGAAAGGTTCACATTTCTTCGTACCACCTTGGCTCGGCTATTCCAAGAAAACAAGGTGAGATTCGCAGCCTCTCAGCTTATGAGGCAACCCTTGGAGCAAAGGGATAAGAGCAAGTACTGTGCCTACCATATGAATTATGGGCATACAACCAATGATTGCAGATCCCTTAGGCGGCAAGTGGAGAATATGATAGCCAGGGGTGAGTTGGCAGACTACCTCACACCAAAAGAGTACGTGAAGCCTCGGGAGGTCAATCCTCAGAAAGTGGAGGGTAATCAAGTAAAGGTCATTCATGCAATACATGGGAGATCAGAGGACGACCAAGAGTCAGAAGAAGTGTATCGATCCAGACTGAGTGTAGCCCACAAGCTAAGAAAATTATCCTCAGTGAATACTATCACTTCGGGCAGCATCAGTATTGGGTTCGGCGATAGGGATTTATCTAGAGTTCAACTTCCCTACGAGGATCTACTAGTCATCAGTCTTCTAGTGGCAAATTGCATGATCAAAAAGGTTTTGATGACCCAGGTAGTAGTGCCAATATTATCACAAAAGCAGTCTTTGAGCAGTTGGAGATCCCGTCATCATTAATTCGGCCTACCTCCAGTCCCTTAATGGGGTTTGATGGCACGAAGGTAGACCTTCTTGGGGTAATTGATTTATCTGTCACTGCAGCAAAAATGACATTGAAGGAAAACTTTGTTCTAACAGAAATCCATCCTTCTTACAATCTCATTATGGAAAGAGGTTGAATCCACCGAATGAACAGGGTTCCGTCTACCCTTCATCAGGTGATGTGATGCTTGTCTCCAGACGATAAGGAGGTTATTAATCTTTGGGGAGATTAGGTCGGTGCCAAAGAATGCTACATACTAACACTGAATGAAGCAAAGAAGATGATCAAGTAGTCCCAGTTAGTTGCGGCCCCAGAAAGTGTTTCCAAATAGCAATTACAGAGCCTTCTGCCCAAGCACTTGAAAGCGGAGGATGAAATTGAAGTTACAAAGCCTACCGAGGAATCCCTCGAGATTGTCGAAGTTATCCTTGGCGATCCCCAGAAAGTCACTTATATGGGTTCTTCCCCTACAGCCAAAGAGAAAGAAGCATTAGTTGATGTCATCCGAAGGAACGCAGATGTATTTGCCTGGGACCATTCTGACATGGTAGGAATCAGCCTGTCAATCTCATGCTACAGCCTGAAGGTGGATCTGGTGTTCAAACCAGTTAAGCAAAGATATAGAAGATTTGTTCCTAAGCGCAATCGAATCATTGCTTAAGAAGTAAACAAACTGCTTCAAGCAAGTTTCATCCGAGAAGTACACTATCCACAATGGCTCTCAAACGTGGTGGTAGTTCAGAAGAAGAATGGAAAATGGAGAGTGTGCATAGATTTTACCAATCTCAACAAGGCTTGCCCTAAGGACAACTTTCAATTACCTAAGATAGACCTGGTCGACGCTTCCACAGGCTATGAGAGACTCACATTCCTCGATGTGTATTCCGGGTATAATCAGATCCTAATGAATCCATAGGATGAAGAGAAAACCGCCTTCATAACAGGAAAAGGCACCTACTATTACAAAGTCATACCCTTCGGACTTAAGAATGCTGGGGTAACTTACCAACGCCTCGTTAACAAGATCTTCGACGAGATACTGGGAAAGATGATCGAAGCCTACATTGATGACATGGTGGTTAAAAGTGTAAAGAAGGAGGATTATCCCAAGCACATCCAGGAAGTTTTTTACACTTTGAGAAGGTATAATATGAAGCTAAATCCTTCCAAGTGTTCCTTTGCAGTCTTTTCATGGTAGTTTCTTGGCCACATTGTCAATAAAAGAGGAATAGAAGTAAGCCTGGCTCAGGCTCAAGCCCTTATACAAAATCAGAAATCGAAAACTCGCAGGGAAGTATAGGTCCTGAATGGCTGAATCGCAGCTCTTAGCCGTTTCATATCTCGATTATCAGATAAGTGCAAACCGTTCTTTGATGCAATAAGATCCAAGAACAATGATATATGTGGACTTCAACAGCAAGTGGCTCTCAATCAATTGGAGTGCTATATGGCTGAACCTCCAATTCTGTCTGCTCCAAAGCCTGGTGAAACTCTCATAATGTTTTTAGTAATCTCTAATATAGCTATAAGTGCCGTTTTGATTAGAAAAGAAGGAAAGAATCAGTACCCAGTCTTCTACACCAGTAAGACGATGACAAATGCTGAGACACGGTACAACAAAACAGAGAAGATCATACTTGCATTGGTGTATGCAAAGAGGAAGCTTCGGCACTATTTTGAGTCTCATAGCATCGTAGTCTTAACCAACTACCCCATGCGAGTTATTCTTTTCAAGCCAGACTTGTCTGGAAGAATACCTAAGTGGGCAATCGAACTCAGTTCCTTCGATATATCCTATGAGCTAAAGGTGTCACACAAAGGCCAGGCATTGGCTAACTTTCTCCTTGAGTATGAAGATAAGTCCGAAGAGCCAGACCCTTCTGAACCACAATGGGAGCTTCGGGCCGGAATCATCATCACAACCCCTAAAGGCACTAAGCTGCAGCAGTCAATCCGCTTGACTTTTCCTGCCACTAATAACGAAACCGAGTATGAGACTTTGCTCGCCGGGCTCCGGTTGGCAAACCAGCTCCAAGTAAGGCGTCTAAAGGTTTTTAGTGACTCCTAACTTATTGTGAATCAGGTGATAGGAAAATATCAACCCAAAGAAAAAAGAATGAAAGTATACAAGGAGGTTGTAGAGAGTGCTACACGTGGGTTCGATTAAATCAAATTCCGCCAAGTACCTCGTGAGAAGAACTCCGAAGCAAATCAACTGGCCACAACGGCATATTCCTCAGACGAAGATTTGGTCTGGATAGTGCTGATAGACATCTTGTACGAACCTAGTATAAGTCCTCGGTAGGATATAATGGTGATCATAGATATTCCACGAGAATCATGCTGGATGGATTTGCTGGAAGCTTACCCAAGCATGGAACTCTTTTGAACCAGAAAACCGAGGCAAAGAAACTTAGGTTCACCGCAACCAAATATTTTATTATCAATAATCAGTTGTATCGGAAGTCATTTTCAGGTCCTTACTTGAAGTGCTTAAGCCCCACTGAGGCCCTCGTAATATTAAAGCAAATTCATAACGGGGATTGTGTCAACCACTCCGGCGGCGGATCCTTGGCGCATAAAGTCTTAACTCAAGGTTACTTCTGGCAATACCTGGCTCGGAATGCTAAAGAATATGCCAGGAGATGCGACAAATGCCAGCGACATGGCCTAATGAAACATCAGCCCGCTGAGGATTTGCACGCAATGGCGAATCCATGGCCATTCGCACAATGGGGGATTGATATGGTCGGAGCTTTGCCCAAAGCTGTGGAGCAAAAAGAATACGTGTTACTAGCCACAGATTATTTCACGAAATGGGTAGAGGCAGAGGCTTACTCAAGTGTGACCCATGAACAAGTGAAGAGTTTTATATGGAACAATATCATCTGCCGATTCAGAGTCCTGATGGTTATCATGTTGGACAACTGTAAGAACTTGGACAACAAAAACACAAGAAAGTATTCGCCGAATCTGGCAGAAATTAGTTGCAGTTAGTCATCCACAAGGAAATGGGCAGGCTGAAATAACTAACCAAACCATCTTCAGTTGTCTCAAGAAAAAGTTGGAGAAGGTCAAATCAACGTGGTACGAGAATCTACCTCAGGTACTTTGGGCATATCAAACCACCTCACGTCGGCCAATGGGGGAAAGCCCCTTTGCAATGGCCTATGGGTCTGAAGTTGTCATCTCTACGGAATCAGCAGTGTCTACTCTTCGGACACATTTATTGATCGAGGGGAACAATGATCAACAGCTTGAGCATAGCCTCGACCTCTTGGAAAAAAAGAGGGATGTTGCAGCAGTTAGGCTCGCTTCGTACCAACAATAGTTGCGTAACGGTTATAACAAGAGCGTCAGGTTCAGAAGTTTTGTGGTAGGCAATTGGGTGCAGAAGCAGGAAATAGCCTATGTAAAGAAGTTACAACCCAATTGGACCGGACCCTATAGAGTCATAGAAGTGGTAGGGAAAGGCGCCTACCGGTTAGCCGAAGCTGATGGGCGTCCAATTGCACGTCCATGGAATGCAATACACCTCAAAAGGTACTATCATTAGACAATATAGTCCACTTATTTTTCTTTTTTCAAATAGACAACATATTTGTCTCTATACAAATAAGGTTGCTTATGGCCCATATAATAAACTTTCATATTATCAAGTAATCAATCTCATGAGTGATCGCTTTTGACACATATGTTAATATTCGGTGCAGGATACTATTTCACTTCATGTTTATATAGTTTTTCTTTCTTTTCGTAAAAAGGGGCAAGACTAGTATCCTATTAGTACCCTACTATGTATTAATGTTACGACATGAAGAAAAAAATAAGAAGAAGAAAAGACAAAAACAGGCACAAAGTCAACGATTGTTTGTTTATGGAAACTATCAATTGTTTGTTTGTGGAAACTATCTTCAATTGGACGCAATAGTTGTTCATTTTTCAAACTACTTTGAGTTTTTACGCAGCAACTTACTCTTACTGTTGTCCCACACCAATAAAAAATACCTTTATATATTCCTTTATTTAGAGAAATATTAAAATATTAGAGTGCATTGCAAAGAGGGCCCGCTGGTAACAGAAATGGCCCAGCCCAAATGGTATTCAAAGCCTTGATATTAGCGGGCATTCTTTGCAATAATTCTTTTTAAGCCTAAATTCCTGGCCTACAATGCAAACTCTATTTTCTGTCCCACATCGACTAGAAATACAAAGGGTGTATAGTTAATATAGTTGTGGAAAACCACGTCTGGTTGCTACGAAGAGAGTCTCTGTGAAAGATAGTCTCCCAAGCAAACGCATGGGAGACTTCCCAGTCACAGTTACTCTTTTTCGTGGCCTCAAATCACTTTTGAATCTTGGGCTTGCCTTGCATGCGTGGTGTCTTTTCCTCTCAGGCTCATAACCGAGGAATATATCGCCTCGAACCCCAATAGTCCAGCACAATACAATTCCTCTCAGGCTTATAGCTGAGGAATATATCGCCTCGGACCCCAAGAGTCCGGCACAATGCAATTCCTCTCAGGCTCATAGCTGAAGAATATATCGCCTCGGACCCCAAGAGTCCGGCACAATGGAATTCCTCTCAGGCTTATAGCTGAGGAATATATCGCCTCGTACCCCAAGAGTTCGGCAGAATGCAATTCCTCTCAGGCTCATAGCCGAGGAATATATCGCCTCGGACCCCAAGAGTCCGGCACAATACAATTTTTCTCAGGCTCATAGCCGAGGAATATATCGCCTCGGACCCCAAGAGTCCGGCATAATACAATTCCTCTCAGGCTCATAGCCGAGAAATATAAGCCTCGGACCCCAAGAGTCTGGCACAATATAATTCCTCCCAGGCTTATAGCCGAGGAATATACCACTTCGGACTTTTCGTGTCTGAAGTTACATCAATAAGGATTGAACTTAAGTGGGGGCAAATATTCCTCATGATTGTCACACCTGTAGGCCACTATACCTAGCCCAATATTAATGTTCAACCCATAAAAAGTTTTGTCCCACATCGAAATAGTACACGGAAAAATAAGTGTGGATATACCCATTCCATATAAGTAAATGGCAAGAAGGGTTCCCTTGACGGTTATATCACTAGATGGAAAAATAATCTTCAGATAGTAACCGAACTGTCATAGGAATCCCCTTCTTACCACTTATCCTGTTTTGCTTCGGACCATAAGAAGTTTGAAGTCCTTAGGCAGTGAATCTTCCTCAAAAATACGGAAACATTGCTACTTAGTAATTGTATGCAATTCAAAAGCATTCATAGACATGCAAATCACATAAAAATAAGTTTAATCATTACAGCCCCAGAGCAAAAATATACTGCCTCAAAGTGCATTGTTTCAAAATAAAAAATTACACAACTCTACTTCTTTTTGGGGTTAAAAGAAGCAGAGTCGAAAACATCCACCACGATTGGATGGCTTGGAGCTACTGGAACTGGAAAGCTTGATGCTGGAGGATCCCCTTGATGAGACTTTACTATCTCAGTGAATAGCACCTCAACCTCCTAGGCCTTCGGACCCATATCATAAGGGAAATATACCCCCATGTTAGCATTAAAAGCCTCGGGTCCTTCTGTTTGTCACCTCAGCCTTGGTTGAAGCCGAACCAAAAAGCCTTAGCACTTGATAGTTGCACCAAGGAAGAATAGCGTTCCTGCATTTGCTTTCTAGTAGTTGTGCAGGTATTAACCACATCCCTCCATCGAAGGTTCTCAGCCTCCAATTCCTTCATCTTAGTTTCAGCGGATGCAAGTTGACTCTTGTATGTATCTCTGGCATTGTAAGCCATCTTTGCATCCTTGAGCGAATGTGAGAATTTCTTCTCCGTAGTCTCTAGCTCCTTCTCCATTTTCTGAATAAAGATTGACTGGGCTTCAGCAGTGGCACACAAGGCCATAGTGTGATACATGTTCTGCACAATCATTAATGAAGTAAATAGAGTGAAGGGAAAGTTAAGTAAATATCAAAAAGGAGGGAAAATGCAAACCTCGATAGCACGAACAGGGACAGAGGGAAGTAGTTAGTCCAGCCCCATATTACCAATAATTTCCTCATCCTTGGGTAACCACATTCCCCTAGCTACTGCTAAAACATCAGAAGGGTCAGTGACTACAGAATCTCCAGAATGAAGAATTGACTTGTCAGCTCTGGAAAAGATGGGCCTCCAAGGTTCTCCAGCTTCAACTAAGATGTAATCCCTAACCTCAGCCTCAGGGCCAGCTTCATTAGCCTTCTTCCCTTTACTTTTGGGAACATTTTTACCCTTGCTGGTAGAAGGAGGATTCTGCCTTGTCTTCTCCAGAAGAGGTTCATCAACCTCCTTCTCATGCTCAGTAGAACAGATAACAACAAGAGGATGATCATTCGCTGCTTTCTTCTTAAGAGCTTCAACTCTTTTCTTCTCCTCGTTAGTAAGAGGGAAACAGTCAAAAGAAGGAAGGCTACTACAGCACTGGAAGCGATTTCTTTTAAGTTGGATGAAGAGAGCAATTCCTCAACGGATGGGGGATCACTCCAAACCTATCCTTCAAGAAAGGAGAGCCTATTCTTAGCTGCTGAGGAGGGGAAGGTCACTGAAAAAATACCAAGAAATTCATTAGTATGACGAAAGAGTAAGGCTCGACATAGGAAACAACCAGAGCACTTGTCATGAAGGGGTGGGAAATATTCTATACCTAACTTTCCAAATTTGCGTGGGATTGGAAGTTTGCTCGACTGAGACATAGCCCAATTCCCTTTAACAATTATCATCCGCTCTTTCCATTTTTTCTCAGAATTAGGAAGGTCTATACATATCCTCTGTTAAAGAGAGGAAGTAAAATAAAAACGGCCAAGCTCGGTCCCATGCCTAGAGATGGTGTAGGTAATTAACAGGTTAGCAAGACTCAAGTCTCTTCTCTAACCTTTGGCGGACCAAAAGTGCCGAGACTATCCGAAGAAAGTTAAGGTTTACTTGAAGAGGGGCAAGATCTAACTTATTGAAGGCTAAGTGATAAAAGGGGTGAAGAGGAAATTGAAGAGCATTTAGGTGCCCTACTGATAAGAGCAATTCTTTTTCTCCGACGCCTTCGTCGGAACAAAAATCAGCACCCTTTGGGTATTCGACAATTTTTACCCCCTAGGGAATCTCAAATTCCTTCATTACGGAGTCAATGGTAAACTTGATACGCCGAATAGACAAAATCATCTTTCTTTCTTCTTTTGTGAAAACACTATCGACCCTGAAGTAGATACTCCGCTTGGGGTGAAGAATCATCCAACTGAATGACCGAGTCATTTGCAGATTCGAGGAGTTTAGAAATCCTAGGAGGAGGAATTCTAAGAAGAGTGGGCAATGATGAGGGTGTGGATTCAGAATCCATAATTTCTATATAACTATGAGTGGATGAAGTGTTCACAATGCGAAGGAAATCAGAAAAGTGGACGAGCGACTAACCTGGAATCGCGTTAAAGCAATGAGCATAATGAACGTAGTGAGCCAAAAGCAAGTTGCGAAGAAGCCCTTTGGTCAGAATGTCAATAGTCGTTCCTCGAAACTGCCTCTTACAAAATTGGCAACCATACAACTTCAATTCCCTTCTAATTAGGAGCCGTAGTCCAATTAAAAAGGGAATTGGGGGTAAAGTGTGGAGGGAAAAATTCCCCTCTAATAAAAGCCAGCCATATAACCACAACATAAGCTTTATTCCTTAATCTCTTGGTGGGTTACAAAAGCCTAACCCTGTTTAAGCCCAGATTAAATCACTAACAGCCCAAGATTGCCTTATTTGAACTTCCAGTCCGCTAATAAAGTCAGTTGGACCAAGTTACATTTGGCCCAGATTTGTTTATAGACGGAACCAGTCCTACCAAATAAAGGATCCTTCTTACAAGGAAGTTTTACAACAAGAGAAATCTAGCATGGAAAGGAGTATAGAAGGAAACAACATTATAGGAAAGAACATTGTATATGGAATGTATTAGAGGGCAAGTAATGCGAGTCCTACTATAATTCCACCACATTTTTGTATATAAATGAGGCATAGACCTCCAATAAAGACCATAAAGCAATATACACTTTTCTCTGAATTGTTCTTGTTACTTATTATTTTATTTTGGGTGAGTTGTTCTATTTCTTTCTAATTCTTTTATAGAGAAATTTTGCACCTACAATATATATATATATATATATATATATATATATATATATATATATTTAAAAAAAGAAAAGTTGTTTAAAATTTTACATAGGGTTGAATTTTGGATGAGAGTTTATAAATCTTAGAACTCTTCAGACTTTGAAGTCAAATAAGAGTCAATAGTAATTTTTTCTGCAATTGTTCAATCTCTTTGAACGGACGAAAAAGATGATACAGAAAGAGAAAGATAAAATTTTTATATTTATTAGTTAAAAAAAAATAAGTTGTTTGTAGGAAGTCGATTAGGAAACATCTTTTATTAGTTTTGGTCAATCGGGCTTCTAAACTAGTAAAACTTTTTAAAAGTCCGTTTTTAAAAAATTTACCAAACACTCTTTATTATTGGCAAATGACTTTTTGAACTTTGAAGCCCGTTTTGAGGCTACAGGAAGCCCAGCCAAGGCCCTTAATTTACAGTTGGATCAGTTTAATAAGAAGCAGCCTAACTGAATGATATGAATGGGCCGGGCCGCATCAAATCATAAATTTAGTTGGACCAACTCCACTAGATAGGATCATAGGAGGAGCCAACTTCTTCTAAATTTGTGTATTTATTTTTTGGATTTGAATATCATAAATCTATTTCATCATTTAACAGAAACTTGAAGGACACAGAGTCAAGTTATCATAAATATATTACATGCTTGATTTTAGCAGGTAATGTTATGTCACACCAAAGTAGGTCTTGGTTTTAAAATTTTTCAATAGTTGTTTTCTTTTCCCTAATTATTTTTTTGGTAGTTGTACCTAGTTGAAAAATTCCCCAGTTGAAACTTGAACACCTTGAATTTTTTTTGGAGAAGGTGATCTTCATTCTTGAATTATTAATTGCTGTAAATGAGTGGAATTGCTTTCTTCTGTACCAAAAAATTATGTTGAAAGTTTCCCACAGATTTGCACAATTGCACTACCAATAATGCACTAGTTTTAAAATTCTGAAATAATAATAATAATAATAATAATAACAATAATATATATATATATATATATATATATATATATGTTGGCACCAATAATATCAATAATGCACCAGTTGTTAAAACAGTTTTGATACAAAATGGTTAATAATTTGATTTTGGTCATACATTTTGGTATAAGAATGCAACAAAATCAGGGTGTTTAACATGAATTAATTTATTAAATGACAAGGGATCAATTATTTAAAATTGTATAAGAGTGGATCAAGTAGCCACAATTTGGACGCCAACCAATACCAAACAGCCCCCCAGTCTCCTCTTCAACTACACTTCTTGACTGTAAATGTTTTGGTGCCATGGCCAACCTACCACCATCCATGTAACAATAGTAAAACATTCCAATAAACAATCCTAAAAAAAAAGTCTCTTTCTCTATATACATTCACACATATATTTATGTATATACCTTAGTGTATGAATGGATTCCAATCACCCATCCCTTTTGCTTGTACGTCTTTTGTTTTTTTTGGTAAGTTTGTCCATATTTTCTTAACCAAAACATATGATTGGCATTTTATTTTCTGCCCTAACTCCCACATATATATAACACTTCTCACCCCATTCTCAATACCATACTATTGTTAGCTTCAAGACAACCAGACATCAATAGAATACTCCTGCATTACAGGTATTTTCTATGTCACTTGTAATAATATTTGTGTCTTCAGTTTCTCAGGAAAATCACGTGTGTCATCTATAACTCATGAAACGTTGTACTATTAAGTACCAGATTTGCATGAACCAAACACTTACTTTCTTCCTTTTGTATGACTTGGTTTTTGCAGAGTGAAGGGTATCTTCTAATGGGGAATGCTAGTGACCATAAGTTTGAACTCATTGTAAAGCAAAGAGAGCCAATTCTGGTTGCTCCTGCAGAGGGAACAGACAAGGGTTTTTACTTCCTCTCAAACCTTGATCAGAACATCGCGGTGATAGTTCGTACAATTTACTGCTTCAAATCAAATGAGGAAGGGAATAAGAAAGCTGTGGAGGTAATTAAGGATGCCTTGTCAAAGGTTCTAGTACACTACTACCCGCTTGCAGGGCGGCTGACAATCAGCTCTGAGGGGAAGCTGATTGTGGATTGCAATGGTGAAGGTGCTGTCTTTGTTGAGGCAGAAGCCAACATTACCATAGATGAGATAGGTGACAACACAAAGCCTGATCCTGTCACTCTTGGGAAGCTGGTTTATGACATTCCTAATGCCAAAAACATTCTAGATATGCCTCCTCTGGTGGTTCAGGTTACTCATGTCATGTCACTCTTATTTTTATTTTTTTTTCTATTGATGATTTTCGGGTTATAAAAAACTCAGGTATAATAAAATCACATAATATTTCTGCAGAATTACTTATAGAATGTTCTAATAATTAAGTAGTGTCATGTTATATAGTGTTTGTACCAACCTTTTCTTCCACAATTTACAAGTTGAAAGTCTCATGTTTGGATTATCAGATTCCTTGTTCAATTATTAGGAATATGATATAACATTATTGCAAAACACTTGAGAACCAATTTTCTCAGGGAAGTAACAAATATTTAGCTATGAACAAAGAAATAGAAATCGATCTCATACTACTACTATAATAGAAATCTCATACAACTACTTACTCTATCTTGAGTTTTTTCCCCCCTTTTTTATCTCAATTATGGCACAACATCTTTTAAAGTGATAATTTTGTATTCTAGGTGACGAAATTCAAATGTGGAGGATTTGTTCTGGGGCTATGCATGAATCACTGCATGTTTGATGGGCTTGGTGCTATGGAATTTGTGAACTCGTGGGGTGAAACAGCCAGAGGCCTGCCTCTAAAAGTCCCTCCTTTTCTAGATAGAAGCATATTCAAAGCCAGAAAACTGCCAAGGCCAGAATTCCCTCACCACGAATTTGCTGAGATCGAAGACATGTCAAACACTGCTGATGTTTACGAAGAAGAAATGATCTACAGGTCCTTCTGCTTTGACACTGAGAAGCTTCAGCAACTCAAGAGGAAAGCCATGGAAGATGGGGTTCTATCCAAGTGCACTACATTTGAAGCCCTCTCGGCATTCGTCTGGAGAGCTAGAACTCAGGCGCTGAGGCTGCAGCGTGATCAACAGACAAAGCTCCTGTTTGCTGTCGATGGACGATCTAGATTTGACCCTCCAATGCCAGATGGGTACTTTGGCAATGGGATTGTGTTGACGAATTCGCTTTGTAGTGCTGGGGAGCTTGTGGAAAATCCATTGTCTTTCGCAGTGGGGTTAGTTCAAGAGGCTGTTAATATGGTCACAGACAGTTATATGAGATCAGCCATAGACTATTTTGAAGTAACAAGAGCTAGGCCTTCTCTGGCTGCAACTCTTTTGATCACCACTTGGTCTAGGCTATCGTTCCACACTACAGACTTCGGGTGGGGAGAGCCTTTTTTATCAGGGCCTGTGGCTTTGCCTGAGAAAGAAGTAACTCTCTTCCTATCTCATGGAAAAGAGAGGAAAAGCATCAATGTCCTTCTTGGTTTGCCGGCTTCTTCCATGAAGATCTTCCAAGAACTTATGCAGATTTGAAGCAGAATTCAATTTGATCTTCATAAAAGATTCTTCCTGAACTTTCTTCATCAAGAAATTGTTAAAATATTGTGTGTAATTTGTTCCAAAAAACTTTTATTGAAGCCTAGATGAATTTCATGCCATAAAATTTCATCAAAATTATCTGTTTGTATGAATAAAAGGCAGTTGTAATGCAAATAATGTTCCGTCTTTATTAATTATCTTTTATTTGATTTGTAAATTTGGTGTGATTTATGTAGAGAGTGCTTTGAAGCGCGCAGTTAAACAACATAAGTACCATTATTCTGAATCAGATTGACTTTGTTCTGCTGTTATTTCTCACTAGAACGAAAAGCATAGAGCATGAATAACTCCCCAACAGCAAGATTGTGAAAAAAGGAAATACTTAAAAAGGAAGAAACAATAAGCCACACTAAATCTAAAAATCTATTTGGAAATTAACAAGATAAAAAAACCACAGGTCTTGCCAGTGTCACCATTTTCTTCCACAAGAAAATGTGATGAAGGCTTGCTCAACTTAGGTATATTTTGTTTCTGAATGAAAATTATTTATATGCATGACATAAACTTTTCGAATGTTCAACCAAGATAATGTGGTTAATTCATAATTCCAAATAATCAAGAAACAAAACAATAGTTGGAACAGTGGAACATTCTATTGCAATTATGCTTAATTTACACGTCTTATAGCTGGCGATCATTCAAGATCTTTATTTTGGTCCTCATAAATTAGTCATCACAGTTAAGAAGCCTGCTTTGTAAAGTTTTAAGCATTAAGGAAGCAAAAGGATAGCAATATCACATTGGGATCATAAAGTTAAAACAAAGTAGAGGTAAAATTGTATCTGGGTATCTTTGACTAATAATTTGATTAAAAAGAGTTGAGATATGCCAATACTTATATGGTTTGAGATCAGATTTTTTTTTTTTTTTCGAATTTTCATAATTTAGACGTGTTCAGTACCAATATTCTTTTCTGGCCGGCGAGGGAAAAAATAGCATGATTTCTATATAATGAATTCTTGAAATGGCAATGTAAGAGAAAATTTTCACTATAAATTCTATTGAATTAGGAATCCCAGAAAAGGGCTTTGTTTTGCCTAACAAAACGGCGCTGCTCTATCCAATCCATCCAAAACTCTGATATTTTAACCACATAAAGAAGCATATTTCCATTTGGTGATTCAAGATAATAATGAATTCAACTGTCCTTGGATTCAACTCCTCTTATTAATAATTTTGTGTGTAGCATTAATTTCTCAAATGGCATTCTAAAATATACCGTGACATCAAAAGGATCGCAAGTCACCATTAAAAAAAAAATTATACTGTTTGAACAAGTGCTTTGAAAATCATTCCGTGTTGGATCACTTTTAACATCTAAATAGTGCACGTTTTCTATTTACACAGTGGTTTGAACATTTCAGTGAAAAAAGAAGTAAGGAATTACAACTTAAAAGCTATGACTCATCTGATCAGAATGGTCTTCTAACAAAATGATACATTTGTTCAGTTTTCTCTTTTGAGTTTGACATATGGTTTTCAGTTAAAAATACAAAGATTTCCATTGCCAATCATCTCGTTATTTCTTTTACTATCTTTTGGTTTACATTCAAGATTACTTTTTCAGACTAGGTACGTACTCAAGTTTTCTCTGTTCTTTTATCCAGCACTTAATTGTTAAAATGCTGTAATCTATGAATTTATTAACATCACCACTTGCTTTATCCTCCATTAAAAGATCTTCTGGTTTTTATTATTCGTATATCCTGTCATGAATTTTTTCGGTTTATAACCCCTTTGATCTGTTATCTCTCGAGCATTCTATTGACATGGTACCACACTTTTTCAAGATAATCAAAATGAAAATGATACCTAAGCAGAAGACTTCAGCCGAGCCCTTTGCATCCATGGGTTACATTGTGGTATCCCACCACAATGCATCCCGTGGATGCAAAGGGCCAGACAGAAGACGGTATACCATTGTCCTAATCAAAATCAGCTTCTAGGGTTTGAATTTTGGGGAACCATTTCCTATGTAGTAGGCTATGGATAAAAGTTGTACAGCTCAGGTTGTGCAAGACATACAACAATCACAAACTCACAACTGCACGTCTAAAGCCTCTACATCAAATAAAGCATTTAGTCTCCCTTTTAGAGACATCATGATCATATGGAGGACTCGTCATTTTATTTCCAAAAAGATAAACAAACTTGATCTATCCGTCTTTCCATATTTTTCTAGAAATAAATCATCTATATAAAGCAATCACGAGAGTGAGATGCAGAACTGATGATATATACAAAAATTGTATATCATTATATATATGAATATGCACAAGAGGGATGGCCTTCGATCTATATAGCTAGAGACACAAAGGGGAAAGGAAAAGTCACATGTAGAGACTATACATATCCTTTTTTTGATTGATACATAAGCATACAAAATGACATCGATCCCATAGATATGATAGATATATACGCAGTTGATTCTAATTCATCTTAAGCAATCGCGATGGAGTGAGAATTCCATATGAACCATAACCTTTGGCCATGTCACTGTTACCCAAACGCCGACTTGGATTGAAAGGGCTACACAAGGCATATGAGAATCCACAACGAGGACTGATCTGATGATCTTTGCTGTCCATCTCCGCTAACACACTGTAAAAAAGATGGACATCACATGGAAGCAAGATAGGGCCATCACTGTTGTACCCATATTCCAATTCAGCATCTTCAAGCAGCATCTTGAACAGTGGATGATTGGCGTACTTGGTCTTGATCACGAACCTCTGTTTCTCCGGCCCAACATACACCGAGAAGCAACCTTCCGGAGCAACCTGTGACTTTGCAGGTTTGCAGGATGATGATGATGATCTTTTGGTACTAGTACTACTACTGCTGTGCCATGAATTGCTCTTTGATAGAGAACTCGGATTCATAGCCAGAGATTTGCTGAGGCTACCATGGATTGATCGACACCGCTGCCACGCCTTCAAGATCAAGTTTTTCTTTCCTCTCTTTTTCACAACATCCATTCTCAAAGAAAAAAAAAGTTGCAGCAAATTTAATTTTCTTAGAAAACAAACAAGGAAGAAGTTGTTTTGGGATTGTTTCAACTTGTGTTGAAAGCCAAGTTGAACATGGAAGGCTTAAAGGTGATAGATATGAAGAGAAGATAGAACCTGTAAGTAGTGTAAGAGAGAGATATAGAGATAAAGTTGAGAGTTTGGGTGAGTAACTGGGGAGGCAATCTCTGCACACTTATTTAGCGCCATACCCATATGGATACTGCTAATAATTAATATAGAGAGCAATTGTCAACGCAGGAAAAGGTTAAATGCATATAATTTTTTTGAAATCTAAGTGAGAGTGGACAAAAGAAGGCAACCTCCTCTACATTCAACGCTTGGGTGCGTTGGACAAGCTGCTTAATCATTAATTATTACTTCAATTATTATATATTATATATTTGGCATATTTTTCTTCTTTCTTGTTGTTTTTTTAAGTTATATATTTATATGTGTTTATTATATAAACTTAAATATATATAGTATAATAGTATATAGGGTAAATTTCATATTTGTTGGATAGACGGACTACCTGTTAATTTTTCTCTATCCAATCCAACTGTACGTTGTAAAGCGTGAACTCATACAAAGACAAAACTATGTAAAGGCACGCTTCAATTTTGTAAGATTCTTAAAAATAATTACCTTTATATTAGTAAGTTTCAAAATACTTAGTATTTTTTTTTTACTACTAGTATTTAAAAGATTTGACGTGTGGTCCTCCAAAATTTATAGAAAAGCTCATCTGAGTCTTTTTAGGTCTTATTTTTAGAAATTTATATATATATCCCTATCATTTTATGCACTTAGAATTTATGAAATAATTTTAATTTATTAATAAATGTTGCACTGTATTTTCTGATTTTTTTTTTTTTCCGAAAGTATTTTCTGAAATTTCTATGGCAAAGAAAGTATTGTACTTTATAATTAATTTTATTTGAATTTTATTTTCTCACTATTAATTTGACCTCGCATTTAAAATATTCACAACGTGATTTCTTCTGAACATTTATATATATATACGCGCGCGCACACACACACAAACACAAACATAAGCAAAATAAAATATATGCAGTCCTGGGACATATAGAACACTGAACGTAAAGCCTGTGCAGGTGTTGGGAGATGAAGTGAGAGTGGTTGGAATGAATGTGAAATTCGTGTAAGCGTGAGTGGTGATGATGCTCTCTCTCTCTCTTATTGTGGCTTTAGTGATTAGGTTTCCGCCGTATTTTTTGATTATTTATACCCGTTTAGTACAAGTAACAAACAGTTGTAAAATAATATTCCATCCCATACATATATATATATATATATACATGTTTTAGAAACGTCTGTTAATCACATATCCGTGACAAATTTGAGTATGGGTTAGTGGCACCCCGGAATGGGTCTAAACGTCTGGTGTGTTTGACATTAATCACGTGCTTAAAGTCATTTAGGAATTAGGATGCATCGAAGAAGAAACCAGTGTGCATGTCCTTATTTTTTTATTTCAATCATTATTCTCAAGATGGGCAAGTTATAAAGAGCTACCAATAATTTTTATGTTTTTTTTTCTGGTTTTTGAATTCATTGTGCTAATGTTTCAGTTAGACCTTGTATTTTTATTTTTTTTACAACATAGAAATCTCACAATATTCTTGAAAAGACTCAAGAGTTTAATTTCATTTGAAAGAAAGAAAGATACAATTAAATTACACATTTTAATAAAGGGGTGGCAAAATTTGACACGACTCGTCAACACGACTCAAATACGACATGAGTTAAATGAGTTTGGATTGACCTTAAACGAGTTCGGATTGTAAACGGATCGACACGATTAATCCATTTAGTTAATCGTATTGTATTTGAATTGAGGGGTTTAACCCGTGTAATTCATTTATACCTGTTTAACTATACGTGTCATAAACAAATTTCTATTTAAATTTCAAAATAACTATCTAAGTATCTTATAATTTATTCTTTTGTAGATCAGAGATTATTTAGTAATTTGGTTGAATTAAAACTTATATTTTTTTAGTGTTTAATGTAGTATTATTAATAATTTAAATAATAAAATATTTGATTTTATTAAACAGATCATTAAACGTAAATAGATCGAGTTTGTACTGAGGGTTTCAGACATGATCATATACGGATCGTGTTCGGGTTGAACTGTTTAATAAAACACTCTTAAATTAACACGACATGATTACGATCCGCGAATTGCCACTCCTGCATCTCATATTAAACTCTGCATTTAATTAAGAAATTAAAATGCTACTCAACTTAATAAAGCAATTTTCTGATAATTTGAAATCGATCATGTTATTGAACTATTATGACGTCAATGAACAACTACCCCACCCAATAATTAATAATCAATGTCACCCATTGAGGTGCCCCTGTAAAACACAAGATTTCAGACGATAGTGTAGAAATGGTGGTGTCCAGTGTTGACTTTGTATGATGAGTTTGGTAATACCCAAACAATGAAAGGTTTTACGTTATCCACCTTTTCCGACTAATGAGTGGAAATGTCAAATGTTTTCAGATGATTTCATGTGCCGTGAACTAATAATTAACGTGCACTTTGTAAACAAGAGATGGGCCAACATGTTTGTTTGTCAACTTTGCACTAAATTTCTCAATGACTTGGGCAAGCACAAGTTGCAGTGATAAATGTCTCCTATGAACGTACTGGATGGGGTACCATTTCCACGTCCAAAGATCATACGGCTAAAACCCGCCATATAATGTACACATCATGTCGGTACAGTATTGATGCAATCTTTGACCTTAAAGATGCATTTTGATGGAGTCGATGTATGCATATCAGACCTTGAAAATTTTGGATATTATTCACTTGCAATTTTCATCGAAGTATTATGTAAATTCAAGATCCCCGTACAAATCATTGATGCAATGTTTGACCTTAAAGATGCAATTTAATCGAGTCGGTTTATACATGTGATGGCAGAACTTGAAAATTTTAGGTATTATTCACTTGCAATTTTCATCAGGTATTGTGTAAATTCAAGATAACACTTCTACCTGGGTTGAACATAATTTAGAGGTCTAATGCCAATTCGTCTATTGCATGAGCTGTTATAGTGACATTTTATCCAAATTATACCTCTTTTTTATATATTGCACAACACCCAGAAATACCCACATGTTTGTGTTCACACACATAATAAGCCTAGGAGAATTGGAACATTGAATTCAACCATTTGAATATATTGACTTCTCAAAATTCGACCGTTTAAATATGACTTTGTCTCCCAAAAGTCCAACCGGAAAATTTCCCAAACTCTATTCAATCATTTTTCCTGACTTTTTTTATAATGCGTACATGTATTAATTTTTCGACACTATCTTTTCTATATAATTCTTAATAAATCAATATTAGACACTTTGTTTCATTAAACAATAGTTTGAAGTAAGATTGTTGATCCGAAATGCGTCTGTTGAACTTTGGAGGGCTATGTAATTAATTGTTGGACGCATGAAACATGTGCTAAATAAATAACTAATAACGCAGTTAGGATTGGGGGCTAACAAGTTAATTAATGAGTGAACAAATTACATTACTCCACTCCACCCCTAGAAAGTTCCTGTTTTGTTGCTTGCATCTTCTTATATTAATTTGCACATGCCTTACTCTGCTGCACGTATACTTTGCACCTACATTTGAGTTTTATAATGAAGTGTCTTTTTACATGTAATGGCACAGGTGATTAGATATACTACGAGTCATATTTTAATAAATTATGATAAAAGAGAGTCCGAGCATGCGATTAAATTTTTATGAGTAAAGAATACCGTCACGATAACATAATAATAATGTCATTCTCACTCACGTCATATAGTCAGATGTATCATACTTTCGAACTAACGTTATCTTTACTCACGTCATATAGTCGGATGTATCCTACTTTCGAACTATTTATCATTATTTAATTTTAATTATTTTTAAATTTGATATGATATTAACTTGCATTATTATTTTATTTATAACTCTTTACAAATAGAGTATGAGAATATGGCTTTTGAATAATTGTGGAGCATGAGGGTATTTTTAAAGAATAATTATTTCTTTTTTTTTTTTTTTCTTAAGGAAGTGGAGTATTGCAAGTCTACTAATTAAAACGGAGGGCAATTTTATCTTCCTTCTATGATTTGCGCAAGGTGTGTATATATATGTGTGTGTGTGTGTGTGTGTTGTTCTTGACAAACGAGTTCTTAAAATGCCATTTCCTCTCACCTAAATTTTTTTTCATGTATCATTCCTCTCAACTGTATATCATTCTCTAAAGTGATGAATAAAACCTTTTAATTTTTTAGTTTTTTTTTTTATAAAAAAAACATGACAATGAGAATTTTAATTATTATTACATGATAAAAGAGTTCAATTGTTAAAAACTTACCATAAAACGTGGTAAAAAGATTGAGCAAACCCAAACACACAAATTATTGCTCTTTTAATATTTCGTTTCAATACTCAACATCTCTTTAATTTGAGAAGGGACACCTCGATGGGTTAGTGTCTCCGTGTCTCCAATGAACTTTGGAGTACCAGGTTTCGAACTCTCTGCATCTACTAATCTAACTTCTAATTCTTACGTTGCTACCAAAAAAAAAAAAAAAAAAACTCTCTTAATTAATGTTTTTTGATTAAAACTATTTTTACCTTACTAATAAAAAAAAATTACTTACCCCTTTAGACATTATGCAATTTTTGGTAATTGTTTAGCTGGGACTGGGGCAGCAACTTGAGTAAGTTGAAAGTACAACTTAAATTAGACAAATGAAATGTTCAATTTTAATACTAAGGTTTTCTGTTGCACTTTTCATTTTTTTTATAAATCGGCAACAAAGTCCGTTTGGATACTCTATTTTGACTTTTCACATTTAAAAACTTTTGAAAATTAGTTGTCATTTCCTTCACAATTCCCCCAACTCCAAAATGAAACTTTGGTTTTCAGTTTTGGTTTTCAAATACTATTATTTATTATTTTATTATTTTTCACAATTAGAGAAATATCATTTCATTATTTTATTATTTTTCAATTATACTTCAATACATAATAAATTTTAAAATATATTTTATTATATTCTAATAGTAAAATTAAAAATCTTTTTTTTTTTTTTTTGATAAGTAATAGTAAAATTAAAAATCTTATTTTATTATTTTTCAATTATACTCGAATAGTAAATAAAATATTATTTTATTATTTTTAAATTATACTAGAATAGAAAATAAAATTTATTATTTTATTATACTCAAATAGTATAATTAAAAATGTTATTTTATTATTATATTAATTTTTAATTATACTCGAATAATAAATAAAATATTATTTTATTATTTTTCAATTATACGCAAGAAGTAAATAAAATTTAAATATATATTTTATTATACTCATATAGTAGAATTAAAAAATTTATTTTATTATTTTTCAAATATAATCGAAAATAAAATAAAATATTGTTTATTATTTTATTATTTTTCAATTATACTCGAATAGCAAATACAATATTATTTTATTATTGTTCAATTATATTCAAATAGTAAATAAAATTAAAATATATATTTTATTCACTCAAATAATAAAATTAAAAATGTTATTTTATTAATTTTCAATTATACTCAAATAGTAAATAAAATAGATAATTTTTTAAAAAAATACAAAACATATTTTCTCTTTTTAAAATTTCAACAGCAGAAAATATACATTATTAAATGTGTTTTGTTTTGATAGAAATGACAACACAGCTTTTCAAAACTTGCCATTTTCACAAAAATGAAATCACAGCAAAAAATGAAATCCACATGTAACGACCCGAACTAGGAGTTCGAACAGCTAACCGGGTCCTTAACCAAACCCGAGGACACACTAGAGGTGTAATGGTCATTTTACAATATGAGAGGGTAATTGTAATGTTACCGATTTTCCTTATTTTCTATTTTGGGAATTTATTTGATTTTTTTGGATTATTTTAATCCTTACCTCGTTTTGCGTGCCATGCGGGCCCTAGGGGCATTTTGGTCATTTCTTTAGCCGAGGGTTTTAGAAGTATACTTTTAATCATTTTAAGTTAATTAGAAGTGATGGTATTATTTTTAGAATTTTTCAGAAGTCGGGACGATTTTCAGACTCATGAACTTCTCCTGATTTTGTCATTTTAAGAAAGTGGCATAATGGACTTTTCTCACATATATGTATACATCTATATCTATATATTAGAAGATATTTTATAGGACAAGGTTGGCATTGTAGAGGAAGGGTAAGGGCATGATGGTAACTTGACAAAAAGTTAGTAACCATAGGATGATGACAAGTGGCACATGGAAGGCCACACAAGCAATTGCAAGACGAAGCGTACACCTTTTTTTTTCTTCATTTTCAGCCAAGCTTCCACTCTCTTTAACCTTCCTCATTCTCTCTCTATATCTACACACATATTCATCTCCTATGTTTTCAAACTTCATTTTGGGAGATTTAGAGTATGAATTTTTTTAAAGCCATAGAAGAGGGAGAGAGTTGTTCCACTTGGTAAGAGCTTTCATTTGAGGCCAATGGTGCAAGGGCTTGGAGGATTTCAAAAAAATTGGGGCTTTTCTTCTATTTCAGGTAAAGTTTGTCTAATTGTCGATTTCTTTGGAATTGGTAGTTAATTAGATGTTTTTCCCCTCCTTTGGCATGCCAATTTGATGTTAATTGAATAATGAAAATTTTAGGGTTTTGGTTGATGCATAAGCTTTGTCTAATTGATGTATTTGATGGAATTAATTGTTTATCTTGTGTATGAATTTCAATTGACATTCTATGAAGTGACTATGTGGTGGATTATCTCTATTACTCTTTGTATAGTCATTTTGATGTATGTAGTAGCATGCTTAAGTTGTTAAATTATCTTGTTGTGGTTGTGAAATTGTTTATTGTATAATGAAGGCATGCTGAAAATTGAATGGTTGAAATCAAAATATTTCATATGCATGACATGAGGGTATTGATGGGTATAAGAGAGGTGAGGGTGTGGATGAGATGTGGGGATGTGTGGAAGTGTGGAAGTCATATGTAGATACACGATGGTATGAACGGAATGTGTGATTATGCGAGGGTAGGGTGTGATGTGTGGTTGCATTGGCATATTGTGCATTGCATTGAATGTGACTGCGTGAGAATTATTTAAAAATTGAGATGTCGTATGTGAATCCCTCGCATGAATCCTGACTCTTTTTCCTATTCATTACTTGTACGGCATGTAATTACTTACCGTGCTTGAGGAGATGCCACTTAGGCATTCTCTACTGAGCCGTTGCGCTCACTACTCTACTTATTTTTTTTTCCAGGAATTCGGAGATGAACCGGTGAATGATATGCATCCATGGATATTGACGTAGTTAGGATTTTATTTTTATTGAAGCCATGTAATTTTGGCCATGGAGGCCTCATTTTCTGTATTTAATTCTTTACAAGTTGTACAAAAATGAGATTTGTATAATTCAATCTTTAAATGATGTATTGGACTCCTATTTAGTTTAATTGAAGGCACGGGGGTTTAATTATATTTTATACACTGTCAATTGCATGTTTGGAAACGGGATTAGACTTTAATTAAGGTCACCAATGGACCTAAGGAGTACCCACATGTATGTGTTTCAGTTTTAGGTATTTTTCTGGGCATTTTTAAAGTTCTGGACTTGGGGAACCGGTAACTCATTCTAGAACCGGTTTAAGGATTGTTTTGGTTCACATTTGGGCTTTCTGCCCATGTGGAACTGGTACCAAGATTTGGGAACCGGCTCTAGCCCTCCAGTATATATTTTTGCCTTGACAGTGTATCAGCTTTGACCTCCTGACTTCGTTTAGTCATAAGTTCTTCATTCCAAACCCAAATAGGGTCATTATTGAGTCCATCTTCAAGGATTTTAAGTTAGCTTTCCAATGAGACCAACCTCATCCTCAAATTCCATTCAGGTTGAGAGTTATGGCTGTTTTAGTGAAACAGTGTCGGGATTTCTCTTGAACCGGGAATGACGCTTTTGGGGAATCACATCCAATGACCGTAGAACCTCTTCAAATGTCATGCAATGACTAGAATGGTTGTTTTAAACTTTATTTGACTAGTTTGAAGGCATATTACCCTCACATATTATAAAATGACCATTTTACCCCTAGTGTGTCCTCAGGTTTGGTTAAGGACCCGGTTAGCGATTCGGACCCCCCGGTTTGGGTCATTACAAATTTGGTATCAGAGATGGAGTATGAGAATAAGTTAATTTTTCTTTCACGTTTCGCTACGGATGTGTTAGCGAACAAGGGGGAGAAGACATGGCGTTTTGTGTGCGGTTTAAATCGTTCTGTTAGGTCGGGGGTGACACTTTTGGGATTAAAAAGTTATTTGGAGGCAGTTACAAGAGCACTGATGGCGGAGGCAGAAGCCAAAGATTGGCAAGAAATGTGTGGTATAATGGGTTCTTGGGAACGAGGTACGAGTATGGGTACTTCTTCCGGGAGCTAGGACAAGGAGAGGTATAGAGGTGTTTCATTGCCTTCTTAGGGGCAGCAAACGACAGATACTACTTCTATTGTTGATGCTTCTTCAGGGTCCTCTAGGACGATTGTGGTGTGTTACCATTATAGGCAGCCAGGACACCACAAGGCGGAGTGTCCTCTTGATAGACCTAATTCTGGAGTTTATTTTCGGTGTAGTCAAGCGGGCCACATGAAGAAAGACTATCCATAGAAGAGATGAGACATTACTGCGATTGATTCTTATGTAACGGAGGATACCTGTGAGATAGGGCGGATGCCTGTACACTATTGTACTGGATGTAATGGGGGCTACCTGTTAGTTTTATAATGGGGGGTTACCTATAACTGTGTTGTAACGGAGATACTTGTGAGTCATGTCGGTTGTAACGAGGGACACCTGTGAGCCAGCTTGTATTATAATGGGGGATACTTGTGAGTTGTGTCGGTTGTAACGAGGGACATCTGTGAGCTGGCTTGTGTTGTAACGGGGGACACCTGTGAGTCGGTTTATATTGTAATGGGGGACACATGTGAGTCGTGTTACATGGTTATCTGTGAGTCATGTTGTATAGCTATCTGGGAGTCGTGTCGCATTATCATATGTGCGTTTTGTCATGTTGTTGCCAGTGCATCGTGTTGTGTTGTAACGGGGGATACCTGTGAGTTTGGTGCAGTAACGGGGGTTACCTGTAATTGTGTAACAGGGGATACCTGTAAGTTCTATAACGGGGGACACCTGTGAGATTGGGTGTGACAGGAGATGCCTGCACACTGTAGTTTTAGTAACGGGGGCTATCCATGAGTTTGGATAGAAGCCTGTGCACTTTGTGCAGTGTCAGGTTCATCTGTGCCAGGATGATGGACATGTTCCATAGTGTGGTTCCAGATTACGGTTATGCTGATGATAGTTAGTGTGTGAGCCCTTGGGGAAGGATATAGATCGAGATGTTTTGTAATGGTTTCATGTGGTAATGATATACTAGTTGTGACCATTATGTATTAAAGTAATGACGTATTTGTAAGACTATATGTGAATTCATAGATAGTTTTATTGGATAACGAAGTGTATTTCATGAGCAGTTTTATTAGATAATGATGTATATTGGATAATGATGTGTTTCTATGAAAGAAAGGTCTAGATCTTTATTTGTAAGGTTCTTCTTTGGGCAGGATGGGATAGGATGTCCTAGGATTCGTTGTCTAGCCTCTAGCATTTCAGGAAGGGGCACTGTTCTGTAGTATGTAGGAACGCTGGGTGTGCGAGTTACAAATTGAGCTGTTTCGCCTCCGTATAGTTCTTCTTTCTTGGTTTTTCGTATATGAGGTGTCGATTAGGTTATGTTCAATTCTGTTGCGGGAAGGGACTTGATCTTTATTCTTCTTGATTTGGTCTTAACTCGGAAAATGTTGCCTGTGAGTTTCGTATCTCTATATAGGAGTTATATGCGTCAGCAGACGGATAGACTTTTGTAGAGTTCCCTTTATTATTATGTGTAATACCACTAATTTGTTATTTGTTATATGGTTAATTGAATTAATTATTTAAATTAAATTGTGTGTGCTTAAATGCTTTGTTTGAATGAAATTATGTATGATGTGTTTGTTTAATTGGTTTGATTACTTAAATGTTGTGTTTGTTTAAGTGTAATTATTTGTTAGATTAAATGTTTTATTTTATTTTAATTTTAAAGGATGGATTTGGATAGTAGTAATAGACCAACCCAATGAGTTACATGGACTACTTGTATAGGGGGTTAATGGGTACGACTATTTACCCATGGATTGTGATACACACATATATATATATATGGGTATATATGTATATTTGGATATTATATTTACTAGTATTCTAAATAGTTAATATTAATAAATATAGTCAGTATTATATATATATATATATATATATATATATATATATATATATCACTATATCACATATATAGTTAGTATATATTATAAACTTTTTAATATATTTTCCTTCTCCTTATTTTTCCATAGCAGACTTAGCGTTAAACTAGGATTAGGGTTTTATATTGTGTATATATACAATAGTATAGGTCTATGGGAGGCTATAAATTATATTACGTGAGTTATATCATATCGAGAGAAGTTTTACAAAGAGCCTTTAGAGAAGTAAAACGTGAGGAGAAAAAGAGGGGAGTTCGTTGGTTTGACCTTAGGAGAAAAGGAAGAAATTTGTTCATGGCGGTTATCTAGTTCAGCGGAGGAAAACGACGGTAACCAAAGGTTGCCGGAGTTGATAAATTGGCCGAAGAAGAAGGAGATGGGTTTTAATTCAAAACCCTTAAGGCAAGTTTTTCTCTTACTTTCTCCCTTAGATTCGTGTTCTATGCATGCCTAGGTTAATTTCAGGAGTAATCAGATAATAAATTGATCTTTTGTGCATGCTTAATTAGAATTAAAACTGAGTTTATATGTTTAAGGTGTTCTTGCTTGATCTTGAAAATTCTTATGTGAAACCTTGTTTTAATTCGTGTTTAAGATGTGTATGGACTTTATAAATTATTGGGATCATCTGGGGCTTGGAACAGAAGGTTAACAACCTTAAGGAATATGATCAGAATGATCAAAGGACGCCGGAGATGAAGAAGAAGGAGAGTAGTAGGAATGGAGGCAGTTCCTTTGGGAATGGAGTCAGCTCTACTTGGAGTAGAGGCGGCTCTACTCCTGGGACTTCACCTGTGCGTGGGTTTTGGCTACTGTATTTGGTTTTGGGGTATTTCAGGGTTGTGCATGTCAATTTAAGAGTTGTAAATGACTACGATGGACATGTTAAATACTCAGGATGCATAATTTATAATAATATGCCATGGATTTGAATAATATGAAATTTAAATAATTTGCATATTGTAAACAGATGATTTAATTGGTTAATGTTAATTTAGCAAGTTAAATGGATGTTGTATGATTTTTATCATGCATAAGTAGTATAATATATTTAGTTTATTGTCTGATTTTATTATGTTTGGTTTTGGATTTAATTGATATTTTATTTTGCTTATTTCATTAATTATTGGATTGTGTGGATGATTTAATTGCTTAAAATTATTCTAGCAATTTAAATGGAGGTTATATGATTTTAATCATATATTGGCTGCATAATATGATCATGTATATATCTGATTTCTATTATGCTTATTGCTGAATGTATTTGATGTTGATATTATAATTGTTGCATCATTTATGGATCATATGCATTATATACACCAGTATGGGATGGTGGCATATTAGGGACGGGTTAACTAAAAACATTAAGTCCTACCTATTCAGGTATAACGGAATGAATTAAAAAATGTTAAATCTTACATATATTCATGTCAGGTCAACTGAATTAGTTGGATGACATACCGGATGTTTATTTTATGTTCTGGATTAGGATGGATTATATATATATATAGTTATGAGCCATGATATGAGCTTGAGTCTCAGGATCATAGTTAGGGTGCGTATATTGCCTAGGATGGATAACTTATGACGACCCTAGTTTTTCAAGCCAGTGTGTCTTGTGATGACCCGTAAGATAACCCGAAATGGATCCGAAATACGGAAGTGAAAATAGAAATAAGACAACGGTCTCTCAAGGCACAACACACCTCTAAGACACTTTGATGACCTTCCATGAGGTCATGGAACTCAATGAGAACTGATGCGGAAACAAAAGATCGAAAAAAATAACAATTAAGCCCCTAGGGGCAAAATAGTCATTTTACATGAAAATGACATTCCTAGAATGTATATCATTCCCGAAACACATCCGTGACTTTCCATAAAATCACGGAACTCAAAAGAAAGTAGTGGAAGCGGAAAGCTAGAAAAACCAGACAAAAATAACCCCAAGGGTAAAATAGTCATTTCTAAAACTATGGATTTGGGTGCCACCGAGTACACTGCTAGAAAATAATGAAAAACTAATCAAGATGGACTCGAAAATCACATGATTTGGAGTCCGAACGAAGGAGAAACGGCAAGACGAAGAAAAACAAGCACTTAAGGTTAAAATGGTAAACTGGTAATTATCTAGGAAGATTTGGGTGCAACCGAGCACATCGTTAGAAAGACAGCGAAAAATTAGTTAAGTTCAAAAAAAAGTTTACTCGATTTGGAGTCCGAACGAAAGAGAACGAGCGAAAACAAAAATCGATGTTACGACGTCGAGACGAGGCACCACGAGCATCCCACAAGCATCTTGACATGCACCATAACATGGTAGGGAAAGAAAAGATTCAGCCAGAACTAAGAGCCGAAATAAGGTCCGAAACGAATTTTTCTGGAAAAACACAAAGAAGCCCCCCCAAAATCGAGTTTTCTACCCGACTAGGCTGAAGGAAACGAAAAAAACATACTTCGAAATACCTAAAATGCCCCTAGATCAGAAGAGGTCAAGAGGGCCAAAAGCTGCTACAGTAACTGTCCACATCTAAGAGCAGAAATGGGCTATCAAACGAATTTTTCTAGAAAAACACGAAAAAGAAACCCCCCCTAAAATCGATTTTTCTACCCGGCCACGTGAAAGAAAACAAAAAAAAATACATTATGAAATATCCAGAAGGCCCCTAGATTAGAAAAGGGCAAAAACAAAAAAAAAAAATTGATGCCTTATGGAATTTCTGAATCTATCAACAACTGAGAGCAAAAATGAGCTAGTAGATAAATTTTTCTAGAAAAACATGAAAAGGTAACCCCTTCCGAAATCAAATTTTCTACCCAGCAACGAGAGAGAAAATGAAAAAAAACCCACTATAGAATGGCCAAAATGCCCTTAAATCAGAAAAGAATTAAAAACTCAGAAAATACAACTTTGCACCAAGTATGCATTTGACCCTAAATGCATTTCTAGGTTGAAACAAATGTGCACGCAAGTGTAATAAATGATTCTAAGCGCACGGAAATGGTCCGCGGCTCTTGAGAAGGCCCGACTCAAAAATTCGACCCCCGACGGCCAAAAATGATAAAAATGAACTTGTAATCGGAATTTTGAAAACCAAAAATGTGAAATGGTATCAAATTACTGTTTGGCCATTGGCCACATTTCATACATGATTAATGAAACCCTATAAAAGAATAAAAATGGAATTCCCACACCCGATGCAACCATAGTAAGACAATGACTTGTGATTTTTCAAAATTTTCATAATATTTCATGAAGTCAAGAATTACATAAGATGCAATATAAATGTCATTGGCCTCCAGCCTCATCTCATACAAGTCAAATACATCGTAAAAGGTGTACTTATGTACACATTATATATATGGAATCAAGGATACAAGTTTTGACATATAAGGTTACAAAATGACATTTCATGCTAACATTTGCATGAAATGGAAACTTAAAAGTTACAAGTCATCCAAGGAATGATGAGCATCACGAACCAAGTCTTCGTACCTGAAAAATGCACCGGTAACTTTAGGGTGAGTAACATGAAGTTACTCGTAGGAGATAAGCATGCATAGACCTAACATTTTACAATATTATGACCTTAAGGTGAAACATGTTAAAGGGGCTCATGCCACCTAACGTCTATGTCAAAATGAGACTCAAGGAGCATCATAAGCTACTTTAGAGTATTTCTAGCATAAACCACATCATTCATGCAATTTAAACAACATAGGAGCACATAGTGTAACGCAACAAGACATAGATATCCAAAGTTATCAAATTTTAACCTAGAATGCGATAACTACTAAAGAGGTTCATGCTACCAAGAATCTAGGTCAAGATGCTTATATAGGATCATTCCTAAGTCATATCAACATGAAGCAACATGAATCACGATGTCTATGAAATTGAACAAGGTTGGGATAATCCAAAGAACATGACAAGTTTATAATTTAGCATGAATCGCATTATCAATGAAATTGAACAAGGTTTGGAATAATCCATACAACACGGCAAGAAGGATACTTGAATACAAAGATCACATTATCAATGCAATTAATATGATTGGAATATTCCAATTTACACGACAAAAATAATACATGAAATCAATGATAAGGCATAATATCTATGCAATTAACAAGATTGGAGCATTTCACATAACATGACAAGTTTTAAATCTTCAAGGAATAGCGACTTGAAATTTAAAGAGTGAAATCAACTAATGTGGGTACTCGGATATCGCTCGAATTAAAACCGTACTCTTGGGATCACTTTAGGGCTACTAACCCATGGGTACCTTCCCCTAGTGTACACTATAGCATATGGAGCTCTCTATCTCCCGCACTAGAATCAAGTCCTAACCATGTCAATTCTTAATTGATATCCCAAGTTCCAAAATTAACAAGTTGTGCAAATCAAGATAGTATCAAGATATAAGTAATGCATTAACCACGTTTCATACACAATCAAGATTTTGAAAACACACAAGTCATGCCCTAAATTCTCAACTATGATAGCATGTGAAATGTCAAGAGATCATGGTATGCATCTACATAGACTACAAACTAGTATTTAAAGCACAAAGAATCCATTGATATAAATATACCACAAGTATAAGATTAATGATTTAATTATTTACTAAGCAATACATGGATAATTAAATCTTTCCAAGATAATTGTGCTAGTGCATTAAACACATTAATGGAGTCAAGTTACAAGAAGTCTAGATACATGATAAAAAACTAAAAGCCCCATGAAATACAAGTTACAACCATGTGAATTAAGTTCCATACAAAGAAAATAATTAAATATAAGTTTCAAAACTTATCCGATTATTCTCAATTTGATACACGTGAAGGAACTTGTCAAGGAAATTATGAATACCAAGTTAGAAACTTAATCAAGCTCATGGAACCATTGAATAGGTTTTAATTAATTCTTGTAATTAAATTCTCTAGATTTTAAAACTCATCCAAATGCTCTCAAATTAAAGTATGTTATAAAACATGTCAAGACATGATTTAATAGCCTAATGCAAGTGATTTCCATGCAAGTTACAACCATGATATTTAAACTTTCATACAAGAAAAATAATAAATGAAAGATTTCAAAACCTAATTAAATATTCCTGATTTAATATATGTGAAAATATATGGCATGCACATCAATAATATCAAGTCGGAAATCTAATGGAGTGAATAGTACACTTGGAATAAATTAATTAATCAAATAAATTAATTATCTCTAGATTTTAAAACAACTTTGATTACTCTCAAATTCACATATGTTGAAGAGTATGCTAGGGCCTAATATAATATGATTACACATATTGATTTCAAGCTAGATAAGGCCACATGAATTAAATTTTCATTCAAGAAAAATATTAAATAAAAGCTTCAATACTTGTCCAAATGTTCTCAATTTAATATATGTCAATGATTATGTCAAGGTGTAATATAATATCATACCACATGTTTAAACCAAGCTATAACCAACCGGGAAAATTAAATCTCACACAAGAAAAATAAATAATAAAATTTCTAGATTTAATACATAGACATGTAAATGAGTTGTATAAACATCAATAGCATGCAATACATCAAGAATATAAACTATAACACCCCTACCTCAATTTGAGATAAAAATCTCAATTCCCCACCGAAAGAAAAGTGCTCCGAATCCTACGAGACCGCGGGGTTATGTCGGGGACAACGAAATGAACAACTTTAACCTTTGAGGTACCACAAAAATCCAAACCCGAACTAAAAAATGGTCAGAAATGGATTCTAAGAGGGAAATGGATTCTAAGGGGGAAAGGTAGAGCACAACGAGGCTTACGATAAACGTTCAGGCGGAAGACTTTTTACAAAGGAAATCAAGTGGAGGAGAAGAAGTAAGGGTGGCAGCCCCTTGGGCAGCCATGGCTGCCGGCCATGAAGTGGAGAAGAAGGTTGAAAAAATCTGATTTTAAAAATTAAGGCAACCTATTTATAGAAATCTCTAAAACTGCCCCGAATGGGCCCCGACGGGTCCGGAAAAGTGAAATTTGAGCAGACTCGCTCAAACAGCAACTCCGTTAATGAAAAAGAATCGAAATGAAAAAAAAAATTAACAACGGAAGAAACAATATCAAAAACTGAGTCTCGAGTAGAGAGATATGCCCCGAACAAGTTCGGTAGCAACCAAGGTCAAAAATCCCTGGAACTAGGGAAAACATCCGGGAGGAAATTCTAAAAGTACACGACTCGATGAAATGTGAAAATGAATTCCGTACGAGATTCCAGGCTCAAAACGAGCTATTTTGTAATAATTTTCATTAATTGCACAATGGCCCCTCCAAAAAGGGTTAACTACAAAACTGCCCAGAAAAAATATCTTCTAAAAATATTTTTTTAAAAACCCCTGAAATAAAATATCTTCAAAAGATATTTATGAAAAACATCCCAAGAAAAGAAAAAGATTCTAAAGAATTGTGTATTCATGCCCTATAGACACCGGGAGTAACCAGAGTACTTTTCTACAAAAGTAAAGATATGTATTTCATGAAAACCACTTAAAATGAAGATACGTGAAGTCAAAAACCAACTCCGAGCATGAAATGTGAGGTTGTGCCAAAAGGTGACAAACGGGGAAAAGACAAAATAGGGAAAATGACGAAAAGTGAATAGTGTCCAAAAAGTGAAAATATGAAAATGACTCGATTCTTAAAGGAAATTGTCAATCAAAATGAAAGAGTCTCGAAGAACATTTCCAAGCACTCGAGACGACACCCAGTGACGAGAAACAAAGCTCAGAAAAGAAAATTTAAATGAAAAAAAATTATCCGTAAAATTTGAGAAAAATGAAAGGGAGGAAAATGACCGGGTCATTACATAACTGGATATAGTAGACATCTGGGGTGCCCTGGTAGGTCTAGGTACTCATGTCCACTTTATGTGCGATTTGTATGTTACTTTTTATTCAGGTTGAGACAGACCTAAAGTCTAGTGAGTGTCCTATAGTATGTATCTATATATATATAAACGGACTATTAGTTATTGTTGAATTGACTAGGATGTATACATTTATTAGATCTCTACTTAGATTGTAGTAGAGTATAACTTGTTTGTGGGCTTGACCCACCATTATTTTTCAGGTATTCTTCAGGTGTAGAGGATTGTTCGTGATAAGCAGGGATCTGTCTACTTCACTCTTTCGAGTTATTTAGGAGATTTATTTATGTTTCATGTAGATAGTCATTACTGTTACTTGTTCAGTTTTGGATTTTTCTAGGGGTCCACACATTATGGATTTGCGAGTTCTATTAATGGAGGATTAATTGTATCAGAATGATTTTATTATTAATAAGAATTTATTCTGAGGAGTTATTGGATTATTATTTTAGTTTTCTTTCAGCAAAATTTTTATTCTTATTTATCATATTTGTATTCTGTGTTCGATTATTACCTATTTATTTTTTCTATCCTCGGGTATTCAGGCATGAGCCTGGCTAACCCGCATTCGGAAATCCGGGGGTATCATTGTTGGTATCAGAGCACTCAAGTTCAAGTGTCCTTAGGAGTGTCGTTCGTTATAGACTTCCACGTTGCGTCTCTTAAAAGTTAAAACCCATATTAGGATTTGTTGTACTCTATTTACAGTTCTTTAGGAGGAGCTTATGTCAATTGTATTATGTAATTACAGAATGGTTGACACTGGGAGGAGGATTGGGTCTAAGGTGAAAGCGAGAAAGACCCAAAGAAATAAAGGAGTACGTTATTGATTCTTTGCTAAAAAGTAGAATTTGGGATCGAAGGTTTAGTTATGGTTGGCACTACTTTAAAGTATAAGCCAAGGAATGAGTTAATTGTGTGTGATAGGTCACCGCATCTTAGGGCCTACACGATTTCAGTTTTTCCCAAAAGGAAAAAAACGAGGAGGAGGAGCCCAAAGAGGATCCTAATGGAGGAGATTTCAGAGTATCCAAAAAAGAGGGTACTAAATCTTGAAGATGAATACGAGGATGATTTTATTTGCTAATAGTATAACGAATGTTATTTGTAGAATTGGTATTAATCAATTTATATATAGTTAAACTTTATTATCCTCTCTAAAAGAGATATATAAGAAGTACTCTTTAGGAGTTTGGGGATCTGTTGGAGTTCTTATCAGAACGAAATACATGATTTTATATCACATACAGGAGAGCATTGGGATTATGTTATGACGTTCTAATTTGCTTTATAAAGCCACATTAGACAGTTTACGTTTCGCGTATAAGGATATTAAGAGTTAAGCCCTTGCTATTTGCTTAGGCAAACATGTATTGCTTTTAAACTATGTTTTAAAAGATACGTTTCGAGGTTGGATGATTATCTACGAAACTATAAAAGAAGATTTTGTGAAACAATTTTGCAAGTTGATTTCAGAGGAGACTTTCTTTTCTAGAAAGAATGATGTCTTAAGTAGGATTATGTTTTGTTGTTTTGTGTTTGACATGCGTGTTTTATTTTAGTTGTTATTTGGAATTTTTAGTATGTAGTTTAGTTGGGGACACAAGTATGTGATCAGCCAACTACTGTTTTATACCATGGAGTAATAGCACTATTTACGCTTCATTTGTGAGCATGTGGTCATAGGATTTGGTAGAAATACATAATTCTAGCCAACTATTGGACCTGGACATGCGTCATTATGCTATGTTATTTGGGACGGGATAGTTAAACCATCACTACGAGTCAAATAATCTAGTACAATTAGTTTGATATCTTTTACGCTATGTCTGGATTTATGTCATATTATAAGGCCGTGATAATGGTGGTTGTTAATAATTCGGTATTCGTGAGATTGTGGTAAATAAGGACCACTATAACACCATGATGATTTATCAGAGATATCGGAATTGCAAAACATCTTCTTGAAAATTCTAGAAGTTGTCAACAAAACGGAAGGAGGATTTTGTACTGGTTTAGGTACTTATTGGAATGACTTTGAGTGAGGATAGTGGATTGAATAAATCTTTATCAGTCTATCATTAATCAAGAATGTATTCACGATGGTGTGATTTAGGGGAGTTGCCAGTGATGCACATGGAGGAGGAAACAAAGTTTCTTCACTTACATAAATAATATGAATTTTTTTTTTTAAAGTCACAACAATTCGCAACAATCAATTGTTGCTAGGAAATTGACAACTTATTTGATGGATGGAAAGGTTCCATATTCTTTTGAAGTTAGATAGAAGGTTCCATATTCAAAGACAGGATGGAGAGACCGATCACCTATATAATAAGAAGAAGTGCACGGTGTGTGTGAAAAAGTTATAACTAGTTGACTTTTGGTGAATAGAATTACTGGTTGATTTTCTTTATCGGTAAGTTTATCACATATCAGTGGTGCATGGATTCAGTTGCAGAGTTAACTTTTGAAGATGCTCCAATTTAAACAATGGGTGTAGACGAAAACTGGTGGTACCAAACTAACGGTACTTTCTGTAGACAAATTGGAAGGAGGATGTAAGGACTGAGGTTCACAGGTCTTAGTTCTTTATTTATCCTGGTCGAAACATAATGCTTCACGGTATGAAACAGATGTTTGGGGGACAGGTAGGAGAAGGGACATAGTGATTTTGTCTCAAAGTCTAATATTTATTAGATAATCTAGATGGACCATCAGAGATCACTAGATCCTTGCAGCCATTTCCTATACTGAAGTGGAAATGACAGAGCATTTTTCACGGATTTAGTTGAGAGATTGTTGATTTTACACAAGGGTCAGGATTCTAGTTGGGATATTGGTTGACTGATAAATTAAATCAGCTTAATTTTGTCTATTTGGAACTGGTAAGATATCAGTTTATACGAATAGAACGGATCACGAAACAGCTTAAATGGACAGAAGTGGTGATTCACACTTAGCATTAAGTTTCGTCGGGTGGAAGTAATAGGGAAGTGGATGCTCTTAACGACCGATATGGTAATTAAACCTTCGGGTAGTTATTGAGAAATCAGTTGCATGTGTAATAATAACACTTGCTATTACTAAGGTAATTAAGAAGGTCAACTTAGAATATCGGAGCTGATCCTGGAAGAGGTAGCACTTTACTCAGATAGTGCTTAGGATACTGAAGGAAGATTAGTAGTTTGTATAAATGATGTTAGGGAGGTTGGAGTGACTGAAATGTAAAATTCATAATTTTACGGTGCACTCAGATGGTTATAAGTTACATCAAGACATCCAATGTTAGTTTTGGTGAGCAGGTACGGATAGGGACATGTACATAATTGTCTCTAAGTGTAACACCTGTTAGAAAGGTGAAAAAAATTGATAATCGGATATCATTGGAGATTTTTGCCACTTCCTATATCAAAATAGGAGTAGGATTAATCAGGAGTGGATGGTCGGTAGGAATTATCGACATTGAATTGGAAATTTTTCCATATGGGATAAGAGTGATGGATTGAGTAAGTTCGTTTATGAACATTAATTAGAGTAATGTTCACTTTAGAGTTTCACATCAGTTTTACATTGCGCTGATAATGGAATACGTTATAGCATGTGAATATCCATTATCGTGGATGAAAAGTGCTATTTCGAAGGAATTTTTTGAAGATATTGGAGCAGCAACTTTGCTTTATATCTCTAGCCCGGGGATTTGATCGAGGAATTATATTTGATCATGGAGGATATGCTTGGGACATATATTATAGGTTTTCATGGATAATTGGAAGTGTTTACTTCGCTTTTCAGAATTTGTCTATGATAAAGTTGGCACAAGAAGGTTGGTGTGACAATGTTTGAGGCTTTGTATATTACATATTGCAGACCTCTCATTTGTTGGTTTGAAAAGGTAAGTAAGGGTTGTACACTCATACCTTGACTTCATTTAATGTTACTACGCAGAGAAATACTCTCATTTGTAATGGTCAGTGCGCGGTTCGGAGGCGGTAATAGGATTTTGCAAATAGTCGAACTCGTATTTAGGAGTTTCTATCAGGAAGTAGATTGCTCATGATATCTTCCGTATAGGAAGCACAACAATTTTTGGAGGAAGGTCAGTTTATTTATTCAATTTGACTTTTCGAGGATTGTGTTTATCAACTATGGCTGTAGCCTATCGATTCGCATTACCATATTGTTAGCGATGGGTGCATAGGAGTTTTATGTATATATTCTATAAACCTTGGAGGTATATGAAATTGGTACCCTTAAATAAATGTTGGGTAAGATTGAGTTGTTGTTAGATACAACCTATTTATAGTACGATTATTGTGTTTCTTAAATATAGGAACCATGCATACTATTTGATACAATGGAGTTACGTGGAGCCGTCATAAAGTGGCGGGGTCTACTTAAGAACGAGAGGACATGATTCGCTTACAGTTTTCCGAAATAATGGATGAAAATAAGGTGAATTCCGAGGTCGGAATTCCTTTTGTTAAGGGGGGAAGAATGTAATACTGCTAATTTTAAAAAGGATAGTCTCAGTATTTATTTATTTGTTTTAATTGCATTTTTAATTAATTATTTGCTTAATTGGCTTTTTGTTATATGGTTAATTAAATTAATTGTTTGAATTAACTTGTGTGTGCTTAAATGTTTTGTTTGAATGAAATTATGTATGATGTGTTTGTTTAATTGGTTTGATTACTTAAATGTTGTGTTTGTTTAAGTGTAATTATTTGTTAGATTAAATATTTTATTTTATTATAATTTTAAAGGATGGATTTGGATAGTAGTAATAGACCAACCCAATGGGTCACATGAACTACTTGGATAGGGGGTTAATGGGTACGAATATTTACCCATGGATTATAATACATATATATATATGTGGGTATATATATATATTTGGATATTGTATTTACTAGTATTCTAAATAGTTAATATTAATAAATATAGTCAGTATTATGTATATAATTATAAGTTATATATATATTATATATATATATATATATATATATCACTATATCACGTATATAGTTAGTATATTTTATAAACTTTTTAATATATTTTTCTTTTCCTTATTTTTCCTTAGCAGACTTAGGGTTAAACTAGGATTAGGGTTTTAAGTTGTGTATATATACAATAGTATAGGTCTGTGGGAGGCTATAAATTATATTACGTGAGTTATATCATATAGAGAGTTTTACAGAGAGTCTTTAGAAGGAAAACAGGAGGAGAGAAAGAGGGGAGTTCGGCTAAGGATTTGGTTTGACCTTAGAAGGAAAGGAAGGAGGTTGTTTATGGCGGTTATCCAGTTCAGCAGAGGAGAACGATGGCAACCAAAGGCTGTCGGAGTTGATGAATTGGCCGAAGAAGAAGGAAAAGGGTTTTAATTCAAAACCCTTGAGGCAAATTTTTCTCTTACTCTTTCCCTTAGATTCGTATTCTATGCTTGCCTACGTTAATTCCAGGAGTGATCAGATAATAAATTGATCTTTTATGCATGTTTAATTAGAATTAAAACTGAGTTTATATGTTTAAGGTGTTCTTACTTGATTTTGAAAATTCTTGTATGAAACCTTGTTTTAATTTGTGTTTAAAATGTGTATGGACTTTATAAATTTATTGGGATCATCTGGGCTTGGAACAGAAGGTTAAGAACCTTAAGGAATATGATTAGAATGATCAAAGGACGCCGGAGATGAAGAAGATGGAGAGTAGCAGGAATGGAGGCGGCTCCTTTGGGAATGGAGTCGGCTCTACTTGGAGTAGAGGCGGCTGTACTCTTGGGACTTTACCTGTGCATGGGTTTTGGCTACTGTATTTGGTTTGGGGGTATTTCAGGGCTGTGTAGGTCAATTTAAGAGTTGTAAATGACTACGATGGGCATGTTAAATACTCAGGATGCATAATTTATAATAATATACTATGGACTTGAACAATATGAACTTTAAATAATTTGCATATTGTAAACAGATGGTTTAATTACGTAATGTTAATTTAGCAAGTTAAATGGATGTTGTATGATTTTTATCGTGCATAAGTAATATAATATATTCAGTTTATTGTCTGATTTTATTATGTTTGGTTCTGGATTTAATTGATGTTTTATTTTGCTTATTTCATCAATTATTAGATTGTGTGGATAATTTAATTGCTTAAAACTATTCTAGCAATTTGAATGGAGGTTATATGATTTTAATCATATATCGGCTGCATAATATGATCATGTATATATCTGATTTCTATTATGCTTATTTCTGGATGTACTTGATGTTGATATTATAATTGTTGCATCATTTATAGATCATATGCATTATATACACCAGTATGGGATGGTGGTATATTAGGGATGGATTAATTAAAAATGTTAAGTCCTACCTATTCATGTATAATGGAATGGATTAACAAAAATGTTAAATCCTACATATATTCATGTCAGGTCAACTGAATCAGTTGGATGACATACCAGATGTTTATTTTATGTTCTGGATTAAGATGGATTATATAATATATATATATATATATATATATATATAAGCTATGATATGAGCTTAAGTCTCAAGATTATGGTTGGGGTGCGTGTATTGCCTGGGACAGATAACTAGATATAGTAGACATCTGGATGCCCTAGTAGGTCTAGGTACTCATGCCCACTTTATGTGCGATTTGCATGTTGCATTCTATTCAGGTTGCGACAAACCTATAGTATAGTGAGTGTCCTATAGTATGTATCTATATATATATACGGACTATTAGTTATTGTTGGATTGACTAGGATGCATATATGTATCGGATCTCTGCTTAGATTGTAGTAGAGTATAATTTGTTTGTGGGCCTGACCCATTATTATTTTTCAGGTATTCTTCAGGTGTAGAGGACTGTTCGTGATGGGTAGGGATTAGTCTACTTCACTCTTCTGAGTTATTTAGGAGATTCATTTATGTTTCATGTAGACAGTCATTTTTGTTACTTGTTCAGTTTTGGATTTTTCTAGGGGTCCACACATTATGGATTTGCAAGGTGTAGTAATGGAGGATTAATTGTATCAGAATGATTTTATTATTAATAAGAATTTATTCTGAGGAGTTATTGGATTATTATTTTAGTTTTCTTTCAGCAAAATTTTTATTCTTATTTATCATATTTGTATTCTGTGTTCGATTATTACCGATTTATTTTTGAAATCCTCGGGTATTCGGGCGTGGGCCTAACCAACCCGAATTCGAAAATCTGAGGGTTACACTGTTGGTATCAGAGCATTTCAGGTTCAAGTGTCCTTAGGAGTGTCGTTCGTTATATGACTTTTGCGTTGCGTCTCTTAAAACTTAGAGCCCATATTAGGATTCATTGTAGTCTATTTACGGTTCTTTAGGAGGAGCTTATGTCAATTATATTCTGTAATTAAGGAATAGTTGACACTGGGAGGAAGATTGGGTCCAAGGCGAAAACGAGAAAGGCTCAAAAAATAAAGGAGTACGTTATAGATTCTTTACTAAAAGGCAGTATTAGGGATTGAAGGTTTAGTTTTGATTGGCGCTACTTTAAAGTATAAGCCAAGGAAGGAGTTAATTATGTGTGATAGGTCACCGCATCTTGGGGTTTACACGATTTCAGTTTTTCCCAAAAGGAGAAAAGCGAGGAGGAGGAGCCCCAAGAGGATCCTAATGGAGGAGATTTCAGAGTATCTAAGAAAGAGAGTACTAAATCTTGAAGATGAATGCAAGGATAATCTTATTTGTTAATAGTATAGCGAATGTTATTTGTAGAATTGGTATTGATCAATCTACATATAGTTAAACTTTATTATCCTCTCTAAAAAAGATATATAAGAAGTACTCTTTAGGAGTTTGGGGATTTGTTGGAGTTCTTATCAGAACAAAACACATGATTTTATATCATATACAGGAGAGCATTGGGATTATGTTGTGACATTCTAATTTGCTTTATAAAGCCATATTAGACAATTTACGTTTCGCGTATAAGGAGGTTGAGAGTTAAGCCTTTGCTATTTGCTTAGGCAAACATATATTGCTTTTAAGCTATGTTTTAAAATATATGTTTCGAGGTTGGATGATTATTGACGGAACTATAATAGGAGATTTTGTGAAACAATTTTGCAAGTTGATTTCAGAGGAGACATTCTTTTCTAGAAAGAACGATGTCTTAAGTAGGATTATATTTTGTTGTTTTGTGTTTGACATACGTGTTTTATTTTAGTTGTTATTTGGGATTTTTAGTATGTAGTTTAGTTGGGGACACAAGTACGTGATCAGCCAATTATTGTTTTATACCACAGAGTAATAGCACAATTTACGCTAGATTTGTGAGCATGTGGTCATAGGATTTGGTATAAATACATAATTCTAGTCAATCTATTGGACCTGGATATACGTCATTATGTTATGTTATTTGGGATGGGATAGTGAAACCATCACTACGAGTCAAATAATCTAGTACGATTAGTTTGATATCTTTTATGTTATGTCTGGATTCGTATCATATTACAACGCCATGATAATGGTGATTGTTAATAATTCAGTATTCATGAGGTTGTGGTAAATAAAGACCACTATAACACCATGATGGTTTATTAGAGATGTCAGAGTTGTAGAACATCTTCTTGAAAATTCTAGAAGTTGTCAACAAGCCGGAAGGAGGATTTTATACTGGTTTAGGTACTTTTTGGAATGACGCTGAGTTAGAATAGTGGGCTGAATAAATCTTCATCAGTCTATCCTTAATTAAGAATCTATTCACGATTGTGTCATTTAGAGGAGTTGCCAGTACTGTACAGGGAGGAGGAAACAAAGTTTCTTCACTTGCATAAATAATATGATTTTTTTTTTTTAAATCCCAACAATTCGCAACAATTAGTTTTTGCTTGGAAATTGACGACTTGTTTGATGGATGGAAATGTTCCATATTCTTTTGAAGTTAGATAGAAGTCAGATTAACACTTACTTGGATTAAAGAAGCAGGGTATGTCAAAGATAGGATGAAGAGACCGATCACCTATATAACAAGACGAGGTGCACGGTGTGTGTGGCAAAGTTATAGCTAGTTGACTTTTGGTGAATAGAATTACTAGTTGATTTTCTTTATCGGTAAGTTTATCACAGATCAGTGGTGCATGGATTTAGTTGCAGAGTTAACTCTTAAAGATGCTCCAATTTAAATAATGGGTGTAGACGAAAGCTGGTGGTACCAGACTAATGGTACTTTCTGTAGACAAATTGGAAGGAGGATGTAAGGACTAATGTTCATAACTCTTAGCTCTTTATTTATCCTGGTAGAAACATGATGCTTCACGGTATGAAGCAGATGTTTGAAGGACAGGCAGAGGAGGGACGTAGTGATTTTGTCTCCAAGTTTAATATTTATTTGATAATCAAGATAGAGCGTCAGAGATCACTAGATCCTTGCAGCCATTTCCTATACTGAAGTGGAAATGACAGAGTATTTTTCATGGATTTAGTTAAGAGATTGCTGATTTTACACAAGGGTCAAGATTCTGGTTGGGATATTGGTTGACTAATAAATTAAATCAGCTTAATTTTGTCTATTTTGAACTGGTAAGATATTAGGTCATAGGAATAGAACGGATCACGAGACGACTTAGATGGATAGAAGTGGTGATTCACACTTTGCATTAAGTTTCGTCTGGTGGAAGTAATAGGGAAGTAGATGCTCTTAACAACTGATATGGTAATTAAACCTTCAGGTAATTATTGAGAAATCAGTTGAATTTATAGCATATGTAATAATAACACTTGTTATTACTAAGGTAATTAAGAATGTCAACTTAGAATATCGGAGCTGACCCTGGAAGAGGTAGTACCTTACTCAGATAGAGCTTAGGATACTGAAGGAGGATTAGTAGTTTGTATAAATGATGTTAGGGAGGTCGGAGTGACTGATATGTAAAATTTATAATTTTACGGTGCACTCAGATGGTTATAAGTTACATCAAGACATCCAATGTTAGTTTTGGTGAGCAGGTACGGATAGGGACATGCACATAATTGTCTCTAAGTGTAACACCTGTTAGAAAGGTGAGAAAAATTGATAATCGGATATCATTGGAGATTTTTTTCACTTCCTATATCAAAATGGGAGTAGGATTAATCAGGAGTGGATGGTCGGTAGGAATTATCGACATTGAATTAGAAAATTTTCTATGTGGGATAAGAGTGATGGATTGAGTAAGTTCGCTTATGAACATTAATTAGAGTAATGTTCACTTTGGAGTTTCACATCAGTTCTACATTGCGCTGATAATGGAGTACGTTATAGCATGTGGATATCCATTATAGTGGATGAAAAATGCTTTTTCGAAGGAAATTTCTGAAGATATTAGAGCAGCAACTTTGCTTCATATCTTTAGCCAGGGGATTTGGTCGATGAATTATATTTGATTATGGAGGATATGGTTGGGACATATATCCTGGGTTTTCATGGATAATTGGAGATGTTTACTTCGCTTTTCAGAATTTGTCTATGATAAAGTTAGCACAAGAAGGTTGATGTGACAACGTTTGAGGTTTTGTATATTACATATTGCAGACCTCTCATTTATTTGTTTGAAAAGGTAAGCAAGGTTTATACACTCATACCTTGACTTCATTTAATGATACTACGGAGAGAAATACTCTCATTTGTAATGGTTTATGCGCAGTTTGGAGGCGGCATTAGGATTTTGTAAATAGTCAAACTCGTATTTAAGAGTTTCTATCAGGAAGTAGATTGCTCGTGATGTCTTCCATATAGGAAGCATGACAATATTTGGAAGAAGGTCAGTCTTATTTATTCAATTTGACTTTTCAAGGATTGTGTTTATCAACTAAGGTAGTAGCCTATCAATTCGTGTTACCATATTTTTAGCGCTAGGTGCATAGGAGTTTTATGCATATATTCTATAAACCTTGGAAGAATATGAAATTAGTATCCTTAAATAAATGTTGGGTAAGATTGAGTTGTTGTTAGATACAACCTATTTATAGTACGGTTATTGTGTTTCTTAAATATAGGAACCATGTATACTATTTGATACAATGGAGTTACGTGGAGCCGTCATAAAATGGCGGAGTCTACTTAGGAACGGGATGATGTGATTCGCTTACAGTTTCCTGAAATAATGGATGAAAGTAAGGGCGAATTCTAAGGACGGAATTCCTTTTGTTAAGGTGAAAGAATGTAATACCACTAAATTTAAAAAGATAGTCTTGGTATTTATTTATTTGTTTTAATTGCATTTTTAATTAATTATTGCTTATTTGGCTATTTGTTATATGGTTAATAGAATGAATTGTTTGAATTAAATTATGTGTACTTAAATGTTTTGTTTGAATGAAATTATGTTTAATGTGTTTGTTTAATTTGTTTGATTACTTAAATGTTGTGTTTGTTTAAGTGTAATTATTTGTTAGATTAAATGTTTTATTTTATTTTAATTTTAAATGATGGATTTGGATAGTAGTAATGGACCAACCCAATGGGTCACATGGACTACGTGGATAGGGGGTTAATGGGTACGAAAATTTACCCATGGATTGTGATACATATGTATATGGGTATATGTGTATATTTGGATATTATATTTTCTAGAATTCTAAATAGTTAATATTAATAAATATAGTCAGTATTATGTATATAATTATAAGTTATATATATATATATATATATATATATATATATATATATATATATCACTATATCACATACCTCCCAAATAGAATTGTCAAAATCAAAATCCTCACAATTGAAGTGAGCTAAGCAAACTTTTAGAGGATCCTCCATTGAAGGAGGTGTATTAAGCAAAGGATTCTTTAAGGGCTGTTTTGGATTAGGGGAGACAATCTCTTCATCATTATTTTCCTCATTTTGAACCACAAATTCTTCAATTTTTTGTGTGGCAACAATTTGATCTTCAACTACAATTTTTTCATTTTCACATGTGGTAACCACTTGATCATTCTCATGACGAAAGTTACTTGGTGTAATCTCATTATTTATTGAATTTTCTTTTGGATTGGTCAAAAGTTCAATTGGAAATTCTTCTTCCTTTTTATGATTTAGAGCATTAACCATTTGTTGAATTTGGGCTATTTGGTCATCAAGCTCAACTCTAGATTGGGAATGAGAATAGGTGGCGGATTGCATGTTAACAATGTCATCCAACATTTGCTTGTTGGAAGACTCCATCATTTGTTTGTTGGTAGCAATTAACTCATCCAATTGAGATGGGGAAAAAGAGAAGAGGGTTGAAAATTGGCGTGAAAATGTTGCCCATGAGATTGTGGGGCTAAATTTCCCATGTCATGCCATAAGAAGTTTAGATGATTTCCCCAACCTAAGTCATAAACATTGAAGTATGGATCATTACCCGGTTCAAAGAAATTTACATTTGATTAATCTAGATAAAAATATGAAAATTGTCCCGGTAGAAGACAATCTCTTGTATGATGTGTATGACTTGAGCAAAATGCACAAAACTCATGTGGTGTGTAAAATTGAGTTGAAGGAAAATTACCCTCCATTTAGGACTAATTCAACCTTTTGTTGAGATATATATATAAAAAAATTCACACATAACATATATACAACACAAACAAGATACACAACAACCCTTCACCAAAACATCCACATGCAATGATCCCTTTCTCCTCAATTCAACAAGAAATGAAAAATAGAAAATAAATAGCCTCAACAAGGGCCGCACAAATCAAAGATCACTAATGTAAACACATGCAAGATATTCATAATTTTGAGACTAGAACTTTGAAATACTTACCAGGAGTCCTCTAGACTTACGATTTCTTTAGCTTTCCCTCGGCAAGCCTTGAGTCCCTAAAATCTCATAAGAAAACTTAGAACCCAATGTCACCAAAACCAACAAGAAAATATTCACAAACACAATATTCACAATCAAACCAAAGTTAATCTTTGAACCTCGGTCACAAAACCTTTTACAATCCCCGGCAACAGCGCCAAAAATTGATTGGTCTCGTCGACTATCGCAATAATAATTGTAATACCCCTAGTTTTTAAAAGGATAAAATGGAAATTTAAATTTGATTTCTGGTGCATTTTATTTGGTTATTTGACTTATGTGTTTATTTGCGTAATTGTCTAATTGTGTATTTATTTAATTATTTATTGAGTTGTGATTGTTTATGTGTTTTGAATGATTTATTTAATTATAATTATTTATTTGCTTTACTTTATTTATTTGTTTTAAGTGTAATTATTTAATTAGGTATTTAATTATAATTACAGATATATTTATGGTGACGTAATTGTTTAATCGGTTGTTTAATACAGTGTTTGCGTTAGAATTAAGTTTAGGGTTTTATTTTACGTAATTAGGTTAGCTGACTTATGATTAGGCTAGAATTAGGATTAGGGTTTTACAGGAGCTTATATATTTACGCTATATGTCTGCAAGGGTTTTAGAACCCTTTTTCCCGTAACTGGAAGTAGAGAGAAAACAGAGAGGGTTTGAGGGGAAAACACAGAGGGATACTATGATTAGGTTAGAATTAGGATTAGGGTTTTACAGGAGCCTATATATTTATGCTATATGTCTGCAAGGGTTTTAGAACCTTTTTTCCCGTAACTGGAAGTAGAGAGAAAACAGAGAGGGTTTGAGGGGAAATCACAGAGGGATACTGGGAGAGCCAATTAGGCTTTCAGCTATGGACTGAAGGTGTAACACACAAGAAGGAAGAGGTTGATTGTGAGATGGAATTGGAGCAATAGGAGGGTTGCCGTTAGTCATCAGTTCGTCGGAGAATTTAAAGACGACGTTAAAAGATTTCAAACCAAAACCTAAAGGCAAGTTTCATTCTATCTCCTTCCTATAAACTTGTGTTCTGTGCATGCCTAGGTAGTCTCCAGGATGTAAACGAATAGTAAAATTTATTTAATTAGCATGCTTGAATTTAATGGAATTAAATTGCATGGAATTGAATTGTTTTAAGATTGCTTTTACTGTTGGATTATGTTCCTGTTTTAACCTTGATTTCTCTTGAATGTACACTTGTTTTGATTCATGTAGTGATGCAAAATTACTTTTTATAATTAGTTGGGATGATCTGAAACTTAAAACAGATGGTTAGGAACTTTTACAGGGGCAACCGGAAAGTCAGAAAGTGTCCGAAATTGTAGAAGACGGAGGCTGGGAGAGTGGAGGCGGCTCTATTGAAGTGGAGCAGGCTCCAAGAGGGTGGAGCAGGCTCCACACTTTTGTGGAGCCGGCTCCTCTTTTGTAAATGCACAGTAAGTGCGTTTTGCTGATTTTTTATTTATTTATTACAGGAGCTTAAATGTAATATCTGGAAAGTGATGTGGGGTTTTAAATGTTTAAAATTAACTTATTAAAACCTTAAAATAGTTAGTATATGTTAGTGTGTTAATATTAATGGACATCATGAATTTTTAAAGATTAATGTGCATGTTGTTCAGGAAGGAGGAAGACTTAAATTTCTAGTTTGTTTAGCCAATTGAATGGACTGAAATGAAAGATATTTTAGGAATGTTATATCAAAGATATATAAAACATAATTAAAGCCCAGGAATGTAGGTGTGTGATCTGGAAAGGGACGTCATGAAATTTATATATTAATTTACATGCTGTCAGGAGTTGAGAAAGTTTTACTCGCTGGTTGTGTTTTAACTAATTTAAATGGATTAGTATCAAAATACTATTGGGGTTTCATAATGTGCAATTTAGACTTCTAAGTATCATTAGATCATGCATATGATTTATAGTTAAGGATTGAATGGACCTCTTGAGATTTGAATTGTATTCTGCATGCCGTCAAGAATTGAGGAGGAGTTGATTTCTGGTTTAATTTAGTAAATCAAATGGATTAATATGGAGGTATTTTTGGCATTCTAGTATAATGTGCTCAGTTATAATTCTGTTTATCATTATATCGTGCTATGGATATTAATTGATGAACTGTTATAATTTATGTTCTGTCAATTATATGGATATGGATGATTTAAATTGTTTATTGTACTTTAGCAATTTAAATGGAGAATATATGGTTAGAATTATATACTGGATACATAATAGAACCTTGCATATATTTGACTTCTATTATGTTTGTTTCTGGATATACTTGATGTTCATTTGAGTGTGCATCATTTATGGATCATATGCATTATATGCACCGGTATGGGACGGTGGCATATTGGAGATAGATTAGATCAAAAAGCTAAGTTCTACCTCTTCATACATACGGAATGGATTAACTAAAACAGTTAAATCCTACATGGATGCATGTCCTGTCAACTAAAATAGTTAAACGACATAACGGATGTTTGTTTTACTTTTCTGCATTAGGAAGGATATATATATATATACTTATGGTACTGTGATATAAGCTTGAGTCTCAGGATCATGGTTAGGGTGCGTATATCGCAAAGGTTGAGTAACTAGATATAGCTAATATTCCTTGACATGAGATGCACATGGTCACTGGAAAGTGTGATTTACATGTTTCCTTCTATGCAGGCTGAACTATATTATAGGCTAGTGAGCATCTTATAGTGTGTATCTATATATATATAGACTATTTTAGTTATTGCCGAGCTATCTAGGATGTATCTACGTATCAGGTTTATGTATGGATTGTAATAGGATGGAACTTGCATGTGGGCCTGACACACTCTTATTTTTCAGGTGTTCATCAGTACCAGGTTTAGAGATTGATCGTGATGATGCAGATACAGACACTCACTCTTCTGACTACATAAGATTTCCTTTCGTATTTAGTGATGGGATTTTGGTTATGTAATTTATTTTTATTTGGAATTATTAGGGGTCCACTGGATGGATTCCCGAGTTGTACGGATTGGAAAAATTAAATTATATTAATATTTGTATTTGGAGGATTCTCGTATTTAGAATTCTTTTCAGCTTATTATTCTATTTTTAAATCTTTTGTATTCTTACTTGTTTACATATTAATTGTCTGATATCCCTCGGATCTGTGCTCGGACTTGATTACCCGTGACTCTAGAATCGAGGGGTATCACAATAATCAACCTTTTGTAATAACACAAATCATTGTAAAATAAGGCTATTGGACGGGTAAGTCGAACCACTGGAATTGCTAGTTTATGGCAACCAAGACTGTAAAATTACTTTTAGTTTGATGAAAGAGGTGAAGAGTTTTTGTTTGGTTTGTCACTTGGTGACTTTGAATTAAAGATTGCATAAAATCATAAATTGTAAGAGATTAAGAGGAAAGAAATTTAGGTATGGAGGACTAGGGAAGTGAATCCACTACCTACCCATAAACATGCTAAATTATGATTAACATGGGGAAACAACATATATAGTGGTCATGATATGTAACAACACATAGTTGCTACATTATCTTCAAGAAATTTATTAAATCAAAAGGCAAGAATAACCTATCAAAGTTTTACATGTTTGAACTACCTAAACTAGGGTGTAGCCTTTGACATGGTCATTAAGCTAGAGATTATCAAGCCTTTAATCAAATGATAAGAGCACATGAAACTAGAAATCAAGCATAGACCATCAAAGGAAGGACCTAAGCCATGGACTATCAAGGTTCTCCAACAACATGCCATTAAAACCATTTTGCAATCTCATTTTCATTGTCACTATAAAAATGCAAGCTATACAATCATGAGAAATTATGATATAAGACAAGACAATAGCTTTAACATAATCATTTGTAGAGATTTATATGCATTACAACATGCAATGTGCTCTAGATTGCAAAACTACCACAAATATACATTCTTCCCCAAATTAAAATCAAAACTAAAGCATGCTTACAAAATAGAGCTTCATCACCTCCCTAGAAAGGGAGTTAGTTACCCATAGGAGTAATGGAAGAAGGAGAAGAGATGAAGAAGCCTTTCATTTTCGCACCTAGAGGACCCAAGACACACAAACCCTTAAGCTCCCAATATTTCTCTCTCTAAAACCTTACAAAATGTGAGATCCCCTTATACAAAGCTCAAGCCTTCTATTTAACACAAAATGACCTCTCAACCACTCCAAATTCGTGGCCCAAAATACTTGAGAGAGTGCAGACCTATCCCCTCAAACAAAGGGATAACATTGGGAGAAACAAATGAACCCACGAGCTGTTGTCTGCAAAACGGCGGGCGCCCGCAGGCGTAGGGCATGTGACGACCCTGGTTTTTAGGCCAGCGTGTCCTGTGATGAACCGAAGATTTGACCCGATAACGGATCCGATATGAGGAAGCGAAAATAGAAAATAGGACTCTAAGAAGTCAAAGTGACCTTTCATAAGGTCATGGAACTCAATGAGAACTGATGCGGAAGCAAAAAGGTCAAAATATGACAAATAAGCCCCCGGGGGCAAAATAGTCATTTTTAAAAATTGTGGATTCGGGTGCCACCGAGCACACCGCTGGAAGGAAAACGAAAAACTAATCAAGATGGACTCAAGAATCGCATGATTCGGAGTCCGGACGAAGGAGAAACGGCATGACGATGAAAAACAGACATTTAAAGCTTTAAGGGCAAATTGGTAATTATTCAGGAAGAACCGGGTGCAACCGAGCACACCGTTAGAAAGACAGCAAAAAATTGGTCAAGTTCAAAAAAAAATTCACTTGAATCGGAGTCCGAACGAAGGAGAAAAGCCCAAAAGAAGAATTGACGTCGCGGCGGCTCGACGAGGGCCATGGCGCCCATGCGCGAGCCCACCGGCGCACATGCCGGCGCCCAAAGACATGGCTGGTGGTAGCCCTTGGCTGCTGCTACATTTTTTTTGATCTGCCCAGAACTAAGGCTTGAAACGGAGGTCAAGATGAGTTTTTCTGGAAAAACACGAAGAAGAAACCCCCCCTAAAATCGAGTTTTCTAACTGGCAACGTGAACGAAATAGAAAAAAAATCACTGTGAAATCCCCAAAATGCCCCTAGATCAAAATTGAACAAGAGGGTCATAAAGCTGCTAAATGAAAACTGGAAGCTGAAACTTCATGAGGGATTTCCGGTACCAAGACGACATTCTCTGGAAAAACAAGAAGAAGAAACCCCCCCTAAAATTATGTTTTCTATTCAACCATGTCAAAAGAAGAAAATAAAACTGACGTGAAAGGTCCATAATGCCCCCAGATCATAATATGTAAAAAAAATGCGAAATAAATTGACAAGAGGCTCAAAACACAAACGATAAGGTTTTGCCCGGAAACGACCATGCACACAAACGTAACTTACTTATTTGGATGTGCTACAATGGTCCACGACTTAAAAATATCACCGATACAAAAGCCGACCTCTCGACGGGCAAAAAGGCAAAAATGGAACTTGGAATGAAAATTCGGAATCCAAAAATACAAAACGGGATCAAATGACCGTTTGGCCCTTGGCCACACTTCAAACACGATTTATGAGACCCTATGAAAGAATGAGAATGGAATTCCCACACCCGATGCAACCATGGTGAAGCAATGACTTGCGATTTTTCAAGATTTTCACAATATTTCATGAAGTTAAAAAGTACATAGAATTCAATATAATGTTCATTGGCCTCCGACCTCATCTCATACATATCAAATACATTGAAAGAAGTGTACTTAAGTACACATTACATACATGGAATCAAATATACATATTTTGACTTATAAGTCTACAAAATGACATTTCATGCTAACATTCGCATGAAATGGAAACTTGAAAGCTACACGACATCCAAGGAATGCTAGGCGTCACGAACCAAGTCTTCGTACCTGAAATATGCTCCAGTATCGTAGGGGTGAGTAACATAAAGCTACTCGTAGGAGATGAGCATGCATCGACCTAACATTTTACAAATTTATCACCTTAAGGTGAAACATGTTAAAGGGGTTCATGTCACCTAACATCTATATCGAAATGAGACTCAGGGAGCATCCTAAGCTACCTTAGAGTGTTTCTAGCATAAATCACATCATCTATGCCATTTAAATAATATGGAAGCACGTTATATAAAACAACAAGATATAGGTTCTTAAAGGTATTAACTTGCAATCCCGAATACAGAAATAACTAAAGTGATCATGTCACCTAACGTCTATGTTTTAAATAAGTCTAAGGAATCATCCTAGGCCATGCTGAACAATCAAACCACAATTTACAACTTCAATGCAATCTAACCACATAAAAACATATTATACAAGGTAACAAAATACAATTTCTTAAAGCTATCAGCTTGAAATCTAAAGCACGAAAACAACAGAAGTGGGTCATGCCACCTAACGTCTAAGTTATAAATGAATCAATAGGATCAATCATAAGCTTTGTTAGAACGTCAAAACACAATTTTCAATATCGATGCAATTTAACCAACATTGGAACTTCCAATACAACGCATAAAGCACAATTCGCAAAGTTAACATCATGTAACTTAAAATGGAACGACAAATAAGAAACAACAAGTTACAACATCATCTAGTTATCAACTTGAAAATGAAATGCGAAATCAAACAAAGTGGATACTCGGACGTCACGCCGGATCAGACCGACAACATAGTTACTTTAGGGTTACTAGCCCATGGGTAACCTTCCTATGTGCGCACTAGACCATATAGAGGGACTATCCCTCATACTAGAACCACGTCCTAGCCATAGTCAAACAACGACATGCCCAAGTTTCCAAAATCAACAAGTTGTGCAACAACGCATATATCAACAGGAATATGCAAGATAATCAACTATCTACTAAGCACAACCAAATTTGGAAACCTATACAATACATGCTCTAAATCCACAACTAATATGATATAATGAATGTTGAATCTTCAGTGTGCGATTCGTGACACGCTATGCATGAAAGATGTTAAACACGAAGTGTGCAAATCATTACACAAGGCAACAATATATTCAATAAGGAAAACATATTATCACGAATACAAACATAGCAACTATGTTATCCAATATTCAAAACATAACCAAATGAATATACAACAAGTCTAAGTCCATGATTTGAATATAGAAACCACTTTTAAAACACAACTAGATCATGGAGCAAATTGATAGAATTTAAATAGATAAACACAATTAAATTCTCTAGATTCTGATTCAATTCCAAATAACCTCAATTTAATACATGTTAAAGGACATGGCATGGTCATCACCTATATCCATTCTAAAACTCAATTAGGTTGTTGGAACAACAAAGTAGAACTTTAATTAAATCATGCTAATTTAATTACCAAGGTTCTAAAACAACTTCTAATAGTCCCAAATTAATATATACTAGTAAACAAGTCATGACCAATACAAATATCAAGTTAAAACCTTAATTAAGCTAATGGGACCACAAAATAGATTTTAATTAATTCTTTTAATTAAAATCTCTTGATTTTCAAACTTAACCAAATGCTCTCAAATTAACCTATGTTGGAAAACATGCCAAGGACTAATGTAATATCACATTACAAGTTTATTTCATTCAATTTATGACCATGCGAATTAAACCTTCACTAAAGTTAAATATAAAACAAAAGTTGCGATTCTCATGCAATAAATCCCAATTTAATACATGTGAACAACCATACCAAAACTTAATTTTCTAGCATGCCACAATACAATTCCAAGTTGTATATCACCATGAGGATTAAATCTTAAACATGGAATTTAATTAAATAAAAGGTTTCAAAACCTAACCGAATATTCTAAATCAAATATATGTGAAACTATATGGCATGTAAATCAAGAATATCAAGTCGGAATTTAAATAGAGTGAATAGTGCACTCGGGGCAAATTAATTAATAATTACTAATTTTCAAAACACCTCCAATCACTTTCATATTCAACTATGTTGGAGAGCATGCTAAGGCCTAATTTAATATGCTAACACATATTTATTTTAAGCTAGTTAAGGCCATGTGAATTAATCTTTCACCTAAGATAAATATTAAATAAAATCTTTAATACTTATTCAAATGTTCCAATTTTAATACACGACAATGAGCATATCAAGGGGCAATATAAAATCATGCTACATGTTTAAATCAAGTCATGAGCAACCGGGAAAATTAGATCCCGTTCAAGAAAAATAAATAATAAAATCTCTAGATTTTATATTTAATCATGCAAACAAGTAGTATAAGCATCACAAGCATGCTATATAGCAAGAATTTAAACCTAGAACATTTCCTACCTCAATTTGAGATGAAAATCCCAAAGGCCCACCAAAATGGAACGGCTCCGAATCCGACGAAACTACTAGGTTTTGTCGGGGACAACGCCGTGAACATAACCCCCATGAAAGCCCCATCAAAATCATAACTTGACCTCAAAACCAAACTCAAGAAATGGTCAAAATTGAATTCTAATAAGGGGGAAAGGTAGAGCACGGCGAGGGGAACAACAAACGTTAAGGCCGAAGACTTTCCATCAAGGAAAAGTGAACCAAAAGAGGAGAGAGAAGATGGCAGCACCCCTTGGGCTGCCATGGGAGCTCCAAGTCGTGCATGAAGAGGGGAGAAGATGAAAAATGAAATATCTCACCCCCCTTTTATAGAAATCTCAAAAAGTGTCCCGAACGGGCCCTGTCGTGTCTGAAAAAGTAAAATTTGAGCAGACGCGCTCAAATGGAAAAACTTTGTGAATGAAAAAGATTCAAAATTATAAAATATGAATAACGGAAGAAACGGCGTCAAAAACTGAGTCCCGAGCAGAAAGTTATGCCCAAAACAAGTTTGGCGCAAACTGGGGCCAAAAACCCTGAAACTGGAAAATATCGACTAGGAGGAAATTCCAAGAGTACACAACTCGACAAAATGTTAAAACGAATCTTGTACTAGGATCCAGGCTGAAAAAAGTGAAAACTGCACTTATGGCCCAGAATAAAAATATCTTCCAAAAATATTTTCTTAAAAGCCCCTGAAATAAAATATCTTCAAAATATATTTACGAAAAACACCCCAAGAAAAGAAAATAATTTCAAAGAACTTTGCATCCATGCCCCTATGGACACCGAGAGCAACTAGAGTACTTTCTTGCAAAAGTAAAGATACATATTTCGTGGAAACTACTCAAGATGGAGATACATTAAGTCAAAAACCAACTCCGAACATAAGAAGTGTGGTTACGCCAACAAAGTTTCATACGGGGAAAAGACAAAATAGGGAAAAGGACGAAAAGTAAATAGTGTCGAAAAACGAAAAATGTGAAAATGACTCGGTCCTCAAAGGAAGTTGTCAATCCACGGAAAAGAGTCTCAGGAACTAATTCCGAGCACTCGAGATGACACTAAGTGACACGAAACAGAGCTCAGAAAAGAAAATTAAATGAAAAAATTTCATTCGTAAAATTTCAGGAAAAAGGAAAGGAAGGCAAATGACTGGGTCGTTACAGGGCGGGTGCACGCAGGCGTAGGGCGGGTGCCCGTGCATACACGAACTTACTGGCCATTTTGGTGGGCGCCCATGCACACATGAACTTGCTGGCCATTTTGGTGGGCGCCTGCGGCTTCACAAGCTCGCTGCCCATTTTGGCAGGCGTCTGTAGCTTTCTTACGGGCGCCCGCAGGTTATCCTCAGCTTTACGCACCTTTGGTAAAAAGGCTATAACTCTATGCTCTGAACTGCAAATGATGAACCGTTTGATGATTTCAAAAGCTAACTCAATGATCTAAGTACGTCATATTTTAATAGAAGTTCAATTCTTAAGTATGGTGGGTTGAAAAGCACTGCTGCCAGACTGCTTTTGGCTCGGTCCATTGATGCGCTGATCGCGGCTAGTGCTTTTTGCAGGGATAACCAGGAGTTCACTGGGACACTGGCTTGGGCAAAAATAAAGGTTCCTAGCAACAGCATGCTTTGATTCTTCACAAACTCAACAAAACTTCACTTTTAGCCATCTTTGGGGAAACAACCTGAAAGTAAACGAAAGCATGCAAATAAAGCTAATATATACAATATGATCAACTAATGGACTTAACTGATGCAAATAAGGGCGCTTGAATATGCAATATTCAGCGTTTATCACAGCAGTTTTGTAACCACTGTTCTGTGGGCCTTAGGGTATTTGGCGCGGATTGTGTGAGATGCGGCTGGTTGGACCTACCGTGTATGGGATCCAACAGCTTTCTGGTGGGATGTTACATGTAGACTGCGTTAGTGCAATTTTATGAATCAGACTGGTTTTAACCTAGGTTGAGTGTTTTCCCTTGATCTCATGTGCGGGAGTAGATAATTGAGTGTTGTGACGACTTAGATTGAATGATTCTTTTCGTGATGTGTGTTGTCGTGTGGGTTGACTGAAGTCGTTGTTTGTGGATTTTGTACCGACTAGTGGTATGTTTTGGTTAAAAGGATGACAATCCTAATGGTTCTTAGTGGTCTAGATTCAGTAGAGTCACGGAGTTGGTTGGGGGCTTATGCCTCGTGTGCTTGGTATGTGGCGATAGAGAATTTTGTTCGGCATAGGGTGCACCCTTATGCCTATTTAGTGTTGTAAGGGAAAGATTACATATGGCTGTAGTCACTGTTCGGTAGAGGTTGCGTTGGGTCATAAGCATAGGGTTGCGAGTGACATGGAATGTGGGATTCTTCGTGTTAGGATTTTGAGGTATAACGTGTTATGTGGGGTACTTGGAGACGTACTCTGTTTTTGTATCCTTTCGACTTTCTCCTATGAGGCTGGTTGATTTCAGAAACAAAATCTTTTAAAGTTGGGGAGATTGTAATGTTACCGATTTCCCCTATTTTCTATTTCGGGAATTTATTTGATTTTTCTGGATTATTTTAATCCTTGCCTCATTTTGTGTGCCACGCAAGCCCCGAGGGGTGTTTTGGTCATTTCTTTAGCTGAGGGTTTTAGAAGTGTACTTTTAATCATTTTATGTCAATTAGAAGTAACGATATCATTTTTAGAATTTTTCAGAAGTCGGGATGACTTCCGGACTCGGGAACTTCTCCCTGTTTTGTCATTTTAAGAAATAAGCGTAATGGACTTTTCTCATATATATGTATACATCTATATCTATATATTAGAAGATATTTTATGGGACAGGTTGGCATTGTAGAGGAAGGGCAATGGAATGATGGTAACTTGACAAAAAGTTAGTAACCAAAAGATGATGACAAGTGGCACAAGGAAAGCCACACAAGCAATTGCAAGACCAAGCCTACACCCATTTTTTCTTCATTTTCAGCCAAGCTTCCTTTCTCTTTAACCTTCCTCATTTTTTCTCTATATCTACACACACATTCATCTCCTATGTTTTCAAACTTCATTTTGGGAGATTTAGAGTATGAATTTTTTGAAAGCCATAGAAGAGGGAGAGTTGTTCCACTTGGTGAGAGCTTTCATTTAAAGCCAATGGTGTAAGGGCTTGGAGGATTTCAAAAAAATTGGGGCTTTTCTTTTATTTGAGGTAGAGTTTGTCTAATTGCAGATTTATTTGGAATTGGTAGTTAATTAGATGTTTTTCCCCTCCATTGGCATGCCAATTTGATGTTAATTAAATAATGAAAATTTTAGGGTTTTGGTTGATGCATAAGCTTTGTCTAATTGATGTGTTTGATGGAATTAATTGTTTATCTTGTGTATGAGTTTCAATTGACATGCTATGAAGTGACAATGTGGTGGATATCTTTATTACTCTTTCTATAGTCATTTTGATGTATGTAGAAACATGCTTAAGTTGTTAAATTATCTTGTTGTGGTTGTGAAATTGCGTATTGTATAATGAAGGCATGATGAAAATTGAATGGTTGAAATCAAAATATTTCATATGCATTGGTCGTCATCCTACCAAAAGCTTAGGAGAGTGCATTAAGGCGAGGGCCAAGTTTTACATTTATAAAAGCCACTACTACCTTCACTAAAAATATAGTTAGGGTGAGTAGGGATCGTCCCTAAGGGATTGGAGTCGAATTTGGTTGTGGAATCACTATTAGGGTTAGTAGGTTGAGTGATCAAACAAATGGTTGGTTGGTTGATTAAACTAGAAAGTAAATTAAACTAAATAATTGAATGCAATAAAGAGCAAGTAAGAGAGAGAACTTGGGGTTTAGAGGTCACCACCAAACAATGCTTTTCTACACCCTTAACAAGTGACTAATGATGGAAATGTGTGTTGCAATATTGATGTGTGTGTGTGTTTGGTTGATTTAACTAGCAAGGGTGACCAATTAAGCATATATTGTCTAAGCAACATGTGAAAAACATAATATATCTAACAATTAAGTATATATTGTCTAAATAGCATGTGAAAAGCACAATATATCTAACAAGTCATTAATCATTTCATTAAGCTCACAAGCCAAATACACACAAGGTTAGAGACATATGCTACTTGCATTCAAAAGTATGGAATATTAAACAATAAGCATGGATTGTCCTCCCATATAACAACTATGCTACCACTACACTCCAATTAAGCTAATGACATGAAATTAAACTAATTAAGCTAAGGAGGAGGTACAATCCATCAAGAAATGAGCATGAACCATCGAGAAAATTACAAGAGCTTTCTATTAAGCACTATGTTTTGACAATCTCTAGATCTATGGCATTAATACACATAAACATGCATCAATAACATAAGAAATAAAGACAAACACATAGATATCTATTCTAGCATACATAGACATATGGATATAATAAAATGATCAATTGGAAGCATTAAACCACATAAATCATTGAATAAACAAGATCTATATATATAAAAGTGCCAAAACATGTATTACAACACTAATTCCTTAATAATACACAAAATCAAGATGTAGAAAGCATGCTTGGGGCTAACTCTAGCCCCTAGAGGATGTCTAGCCACTCATGGTAGTGCTTCTCTAACCCTCAAGGGCTAACTTCATGGTAGAGATTTGCTCGTTGGTTGATGAAGAGTCTCCAATGGTGTCTCTAGCCTCCTCCTCTTCTAAGCTTGCTCTCCAAGAGTTCTTACAAGGTATGAGATGATATGATGTGATATGATGTAAAAAGTAATCCTTATCCTTATATAGGTAGGTCAAAATGACACACAAAATGAGCTGGGATCGTGCACAAAATATTTCCTAATGATTGGATAAAGGACAACTTTTTGTGAGCTGGAGATTTAACTTTTTCGCACTGGAGGAAGTTCGATCGATTGAACCTTAGACTTGGATCGATCGAACATGGCTGAGATCTATTGAACTGAAGTTGGATCGATCCTCAATGGCGGCACTTTTTGGATAAAGACAAATCTGAGATATTTTGAAGATATTTTTGAGAAAATGACAAAAGTGGTTGGTAGGGTAATATAACTAGATAAGATTAATTATTTGGATAAGGACAAGGTAGTTCGATCGATCGAAGAATGATGTTGGATCAATCGAATTTTTGAGATCTCTGAAAATGTCATCATGGCTCTGATCCATCTTGAAGTGCTGAGATCGATCATGTTGGATCGATCAAAGTTTGATATGAGATCGATCGAAGATGTTGATTTTCAGTTTTTTCTTCCTTTTGCTTCCACTTGGCTTATTTCTTTGATTTATCCCAGAATTGCTTTATTTCCGCTCTTATTTGGATGAGTTAGCTTATTTTCAGGATAAGTGCCTGAAAATAGAAATAATACGAAATCAATCTAAAACGGTAAAGTAAGATAGATAAGAGGTAGTAGAATGCCTAAGCTTAAGGGGTTTAAATACGCACTTTTCAGCGCTCATCATGCATGGCATGAGGGTATTGATAGGTATAAGAGAGGTGAGGGTGTGGATGAGATGTGTGGATGTGTGGGAGTGTGGAAGTGATGTGTAGATACATGATGTTATGGACGGAATGTGTGATTATGCAAGGGTACGGTGTGATGTATGTTTGCGTTGGCATATTGTGCATTGCATTGAATGTGACGGCGTTAGAATTATTTAAAAATTAAGATGTCTTATATGAATCCCTCATATGAATCCCGACTATTTTTCCTATTCATTGCTTGTAAGGCTGTAAATACTTACCTTGCTTGAGGAGATGCCACTTAGGCATTCTCTACTGAGCCGTTGCGCTCACTCCTCTACTTATTATTTTTTTCAAGAATTCGGAGATACATAGGTGAATGATATGCATCCATGGATATTGACGTAGTTAGAATTTCATTTTTATTGAAGCCATGTAATTTTGGCCAACGAGGCCTCATTTTCTGTATTTAATTCTTTAGAAGTTGTACAAAAATGAGATTTGTATAATTCAATCTTTAAACGATGTATTGGACTCGTATTCAGTTTAATTGAAGGCACGGGGGTTTGATTATATTTTATACACTGTCAATTGCACGTTTAGGAATGGGATTAGACTTTAATTAAGCTCACCAATGGACCTAAGGAGTGCCCACATGTATGTGTTTTAGAAAAAGCCTAAAATCAAGCACTTGTGCACATGGGTACTCCCTTGGCCCTTGGTGACCTTATTTAAAGTCTAAACTTGTCCCCAAATCATATATACAATAATAAAATTAACATAACTAGATACCAAAACATTCAAATGAAACCCTATATTGTCTAAACTTAAATAAGTCCGTAATACTAAAAAATATGGCCTTAAGGCCTTACATGGGTTTCGAAAATTTTAATTAGACCATGAGATACAAAATGGCACCTTATACAATTTACAACAAAAGGGTAATATACACATCAAGCACAAAAGAAATCTAAGTCCGTTAACCCGACTAAATTGGTTGTGGATTGTCGTCCGCCACTTCTTTTCCATGTCCTGAAAAATGTGTAGAGGGATGAACACAAGGCCCAGTAGAGATTGCCAAAAGGGCATCTCCTAAAATTAAGTAGACGAAACACATGCTTAAACACGTCAATGAATAGAGTAGGAGATTAGGGATCATGCCAGGATCACACATCATCAAATATTACAGGCAATCCAGTATCAACCTTTTGAAATAATGCAATGCATGAAATGGCTTATACAATGTATTCCACACACACACTCTCACACACCCAATCCACACACTGAAAATGTACTAACTAGCCAGACTTTGGTACCCCCGTCGTCCTTAGGGAGAATTTACTAGTTGTCCCAAGCAAAAGGGTGACTCCCAACTACCATTTGGGGCCCAAGATAGCTAAATTACTCACAGGTACCCCTCGTGTCCCTATTAGCTAGCTAGCATCGCTGATAGGGGGTACCTCCCCAAAACTGGGTTTTAGAAAACTTTTCTTCAAAAACTTTCTTCAAACTTTTCCAATTCACATCACCAAAATTTCCTTCACAACACACCAAATACTCAATGCCAATGCAACAATGTTAATGCCATGCTTACAGTTATCCACAACTTCAATAGTCATCATTGCTCACTTATAATAGTAATTTTACCTCTACATGAGTTGTTACACAATCATCAAATTATGAACGTACATGGCATTGACAATGATACAATTATTCTACAAGTTAACATATGATCACTAAAACCACAATAGTATAAATTTTATAATTAAACATTCACATTGGCAATTTTACAAACACATAGCATACTTGGCATTTCAAGAACACTAAAAATGTCAATTTAATATCAAGTAGGATGCTTGCTCACAATTAGCCTCATAGTCCATTCAACATTTGAAATTTCTCATCACATAATCATCAATTAACACATAACAACAAACAAATTGGCATATATCATCAATTTAATAAAACCCTAGCATGCTACTACCAAATTGACATCAAATTGGTATGTAAAAATTGGGGAAAAACATGGATTCAACTACAAAATTTAATAACTATGCAAGTTAGACAATCTATCTTGTTTTGAAGCAAAAGCCCCAATTCAAACCCTAATTTTCAAAAATCAATGGTTGGCCAAAAGTATGATTTGCTCCTATTAAAATGTAGATCTCAATGAGCTCTCCGATTTACCGCAAACGGCACCAAAAATTTCCAAAAGATGGGAGAGTAATTAAAGCTTGAAATTGTGAAGAAAAAAAAAAAAGAAAAAGAGAAAAGAAAGAGAGAGAGAGAGAGAGAGAGAGAACTTACGGGAGAGAAAGGAAAGTGAGGCCAAATATGGCCTCTTGGCCACTAAAAAATGAAGTGGTGGGTCCCACCACTTGAAAATATCTTTTTAATTTTTTTTTTCCACCACAAAAGTTATATGTATACACCTTAACCAATTTAAAGCATCTCCAATGGTAAAATGCTAAATTCGGATGCCAAATCTATATTTTGACAGTGCTGCAGTGTCAAAATGCTACATTTTAGCAATTATGCTCTAATGATGCATTTTATGCAAAATGCTATTTTTTTGATACAACCACTATTCTTTTTCAACTACCATTCTCACCATTCATATTTGCATCAATAATGTTAATATTAGGCACATTCCAAGTTAAGTTGTAGATATTAGAAAGAAACTAAAATTAAACTTGATTAAAAAGAATCAAAAATCTAAAATATCTGGTCAAAAAAGGATCCAAATATATATATATATATATATATATATATATATATATTCTTTTTCTGAAATTTATATTATATATATATATATATATGTATATTATATATATTTTATTATACTATTATTAAAAATTTATATATATGAAATTTATATTATATGTATATATATATATATATGTATATATATATATATATGTATATTATATAGATTTCAGATCGATCGAACTTTGATGATCTCTCTTCAAAGTGTTTTTGGAATTTTTGAAAAATTAAAAACTAAAATTTAAAATTTAAAATTAAAATTGAAAAATAGAAAATATTTTTGGATTTTTGAAATAAATAAAGTAAAAATCTTTCTCTTCCTTTTTTTTTTTTTTTTTTTTTTGAAAAATTAAGTAAATAAAATAAAATCTTTTTTATTTTTATTTTTATTATTATTATTACTATTTTTTTTTGAAAATAAAAAATGAAATAAAGTAAAATAATATAAATATTTTTGGATTTTTGAAAATTAAAAAGTTAAACAAAGTCAAAGATGGTGAGATGAAGAACTGAGATCGATCTAAACAAAATGTTCGATCGATCAGACAGAGAGCAAAAATATGCAGGTTTTTGGTTCAAAATTTTGGTTAAGTGTTGGAACTTGCAGATTGATCGAACTTTGAAGTTGGATCGATCGAAGAACTTTAGATCAATCTTGAAATGTTTTCGATCGATGAGACAGAGAGCTGAAATATGCAGGTTGATGCAGGCTCAAAATTTTTTTAAGTGTTGGAGCACGAGATCGATCAAACTTTGAAGTTGGATCGATCTAAGGTCTTCTGATCGATCTGAGAATAAGTTCGAATGATGGGATAGAGGTGATTTGGATGCAGGTGGATGCAAGTCGAAATTTTTTCTAAGTGTTAGATGCAGGTGGAAGTTCGATCGATCGAACTCTCGTTTAAGATCGATCGAACTTATGCAGAATGCTCAATCACAACACAAAATTTCATGCAATCCTAATCACAGTTCCTAGCAATGCACATGAACCAAAAACAAGTATCTAGACTTCGCAAGAAATGAAATTTAAGATAGAAATGAGGGAGGAATAGGGTTTTGACACCCTACAAAATGTGTTGCTAGTCTTCAATGTCTCTAGCAAGACGTTGGGCTCTTTTAGTCCGGATCAAAGATCTTATTATACATCCCCTCCTTGTTGGGGTGATCGATGCTTTGAACTCCACCCAACAAATGGTTATTTGAAGAACTTGTTGAATTAAGCTCAAAAGAAACTTTTGATCCCTTGTCAATGTAATCACAACCTTTGGGCTTCCATGCCCTTTCAAGGCAAGAATTTGAAACAAGACTTTGAGAATGCAAGGTTGAAGATGATCCCTTTGAAGTTTTGGTCTTACACAAAAGCTCATTTCCTTAACATTGAAGAATATGACATTTATCTACAACAGTAACCTCTCCTTCATATTTGTCAAATAAGTTGGGTGTAGGATTGAAGATATTCAACTTCACGTTCATGTGGCCAAATGAGATCTTCATTATCCCCGTCCTACAATTGATGTTGGTGTTAGCGGTTACCAAGAAAGGACGGCCAAGGATAACGGGAATTTGGCTTTTAGGATTGGGGACCGGTTTCGTGTCATTGACAATGAAATCAACGGGGAAGAAGAATTTGTCAATCTTTATCAATACATCCTCGATTATACCCCTAGGCTTCTTAATGGATCGGTCGGCAAGTTGTAAAACTACCGACGTCAGTTTCAATTCACCTAGGCCCAATTTGACATAAACCGAGTATGGAAGAAGGTTAACACTTGCTCCTAAGTCAATAAGCGCCCGATTAATGATATGATCACCAATGATGCATGAAGTAGTAGGTGAACCGGGGTCCTTGAACTTTGGTAAAGTGTTATGTTGCAAAATTGAGCTTACTTGCTCGGTTAAAACCACTTTTCTTGTTGCTTGGCTCTTGTTCTTCCGCTTTTGGGTGCACAAGTCTTTCAAGAATTTGGCATAAACCGAAATTTGCTTGATTGCATCTAAAAATGGAAGGTTGACTTTCGCTTGCCTAAACATTTCCATAATTTCATTGGTTTTTGCCTTTTGCTTGTCTTTTGAAATGGATCATTTTAAGGCATCCGAAAATGGGGCTTTTGGTTCAAAACTCTTTTCAAAATTTTTCTTTAAAGTCTCTTCAACACAAGAATTTTTCAAATCACTTTGTTTCAAATCATTTTTCAACAAAGCCTTTTCAAATTCATTTTTCGGCAAATCTTTCTTCAAATCATTTTCAAAATCATTCTTCAAATCACATTTTGAAGCTTTCTCATTCACAAGATCATGTATATGCAATGAAGGGGGAATGGGATGTGAAACGGGACGGGTGACAACTTAAGGTTGCACCGGTTCACTCTCTTCATTGGACATTTCAACTTGATTGTCCATAATCCAACCACTCCGCAAGGTAGTCACCGCATTAACATGTTCAATGGTGTGGCCTTCCGATGAGGAATGGGTTTCCACAACACATTGTTGCTTTGGTGGGGGCATTCATAGGCATCTTTCCATTCTCTCTAACATTAAGAGTGCTTGCTATTTGCCCTACTTGGGTTTCTAGCTTCGCAATAGATTGAGAGTGGGAATGAAGCAATTGTGTATTTGCCTCAAGAGTGCCCAAAGCATTCAAAACTTTTTCTTCAAAGGCAGGACTTCTAGCATTTCCTTGGTAATAAGATTGGTTGGGAAAATAAGAATTAGCAAATTGATTCCCTTGTGATTGATAAGGTCTATAACCTTGGGATCCTTGGTTTTAAAGTGGAGGTGGAATGTACTTTATTTGAAAACCGCCTTGGGAAGGGTTTGAGCCATCTTCTTGGTTTTTCCAAGAGAAACTTGGATGATTTCTTCAACTTGGATTATAATGATTACCATAAGGATTATTCCCTTGGTTCACAAAAGTTGCATTGACTTGTTCATTAGGTTCATTTTGCACTTGTCCGTGAGGACAATGAGAAGTAGAATGAAGAACACTAGAACAAGTCACACATGTTTCATTTGATGCACGATGAGAATGGTTACAGAAGGAAGATACTTGGTTAGCCGAGTTTTGGTTAATCAAAAATTGATCAAACCTTTGAGATAAAGATTTCATTTCTGCGGCTATTTCATTTGAATGGTCAACTTGATGTAAGCTAACACTCTTCCTACCTTGTGAATTTCTACCATTCTTGGTGGCAATTGAATGCATGTGGGTGCATTGTATTCATTAGGCACAAAGTGATCTCTTAAAGCAAGTGGAGGATTAGCAATTTGAGGTGCAACATGGGCACCTTGATTTTGATTTCCTTGAATGATAGGAGGTTGTGAAGCATACATTGGCCTTGGCATTCTAAATGGAACTTAGCCTTGTTGTTGTTGTGGTTGGTGAATGAATGGCCTAGGCATGTCTAATGGTGTTTGAATGTTCTCATGATGCACATTTGGATGAAGGATACCTTGTTGGTCTATATGACCAAGGTCCTCTACATGCTCTTCATTATGGCCTTCCATTGATGTAATGGATTGGGTAGAACTAGAACTTCCTCTACCCCTAGGATTTCTAACTACGGATTCAAGATGCAAATTAAGAGGGACAAGAATTGGTCTTAGTGATCTACGACTATGCATGCATAATGTAAAAACACACAAACACAATGAATGAACAAACACTTCGACTTTACAACAATTCAATGAATCTTCCTCCACAAACACTTAACCCATACTCCTATGCTTTAACAACAATGATGCAAAAAACAATTAAGATTGCCTCCATGCGGGCTCACGATTTATCTAAGAATTTAAAAATAACAAGCCTCCACGCGGGCTGATGATTTAACTAAGGGATTGAGTAAGAAAAAGCTCACAAAGGTCCTTTAGCACTTCAACTCCAAATTTATATCTTAGTTTAGCAAAAAAAATTTAAAACTTTTAGCATTTTTCCTTGTTTGCTTAGCTCCTTTGTTTGGTGGCTCCTTTGCTTGCCTCCTAGCTTAATGCTCCTTGTCAAAAATGAACAAACACAATAAATAACAAAAAGAAAATTAAAAACAAAGTAAAGTCATGATCAAAAGAGTACTAATTCCTAATTGATTCCACAAATACGACGTTGCCTAATCCCCGGCAATGGCGCCAAAAACTATGGTCGTCGTCCTACCATAAGCTTAGAAGAGTGCATTAAGGCGAGGGCCAAGTTTTACATTTATAAAAGCCACTACTACCTTCACATTAAATATAGTTAGGGTGAGTAGGGATCGTCCCAAGGGATTGGAGTCGAATTTGGTTGTGGAATCACTATTAGGGTCAGTAGGTCGAGTGATCAAACAAATGGTTGGTTGGTTGATTAAACTAGAGAGCAAATTAAACTAAATAATTGAATGCAATAAAGAGTAAGTAAGAGAGAGAACTTGGGGTTTAGAGGTCACCACCAAACAATGCTTTTCTACACCCTTAACAAGTGACTAATGATGGAAATGTGTGTTGCAATATTGATGTGTGTGTGTGTTTGGATTATTTAACTAGCAAGGGTGACCAATTAAGCATATATTGTCTAAGCAACATGTGAAAAGCACAATATATCTAACAATTAAGTATATATTGTCTAAATAGCATGTGAAAAACACAATATATCTAGCAAGTCATTAATCATTTCATTAAGCTCACAAGCGAAATACACCACAAGGTTAGAGACATATGCTACTTGCATTCAAAAGTATGGAACATCAAACAACAAGCATGGATTGTCCTCCCATCTAACAACTATGCTACCAGTACACTATAATTAAGCTAATGACATGAAATTAAACTAATTAAGCTAAGGGAGAGGCACAATCCATCAAGAAATGAGCATGAACCATCTAGAAAATTACAAGAGCATTCCATTAAGCACTATGTTTTGACAATCTCTAGATCTATGGCATTAATACACATAAACATGCATCAATAACACAAGAAATAGAGACAAACACATGAACATCTATTCTAGTATACATAGACATATGGATAGAATGAAATGATTAATTGGAAACATTAAACCACATAAACCATTGAATAAACAAGATCTGTATATATAAAAGTGCAAAAACATGTATTACAACACTAATCCCTCAATAATACACAAAATCAAGATGTAGAAAGCATGCTTGGGGCTAACTCTAGCCCCAAGAGGATGTCTAGCCACTCATGGCAGTGCTTCTCTAACCCTCAAGGGCTAACTCCATGGTAGAGATTTGCTCCTTGGTTGATGAAGAGTCTCAAATGGTGTCTCTAGCCTCCTCCTCTTCTAAGCTTGCTCTCTAAGAGTTCTTACAAGGTATGAGATGATATGATGTGATATGATGTAAAAAGTAATCCTTATCCTTATATAGGTAGGTCAAAATGACACACAAAATGAGCTGGGGTCGTGCACAAAATATTCCCCAATGATTGGATAAAGGACAACTTTTTGTGAGCTGGGGATTTAACTTTTTCGCACTGGAAGAAGTTCGATCAATCGAAACTTGGACTTAGATCGATCGAACATGGTTGAGATCTATCGAACTGAAGTTGGATTGATCCTCAATGACGGCGCTTTTTCGATAAAGACAAATCTGAGATATTTTGAAGATATTTTTGGAAAAATGATAAAAGTAGTTAGTAGGGTGGTACAACTAGATAAGATCAATCATTTGGATAAGGACAAGGTAGTTCGATCGATCTAAGAATGATGTTGGATCGATCAAACTTTTGAGATCTCTGAAAATGTCATCATGGCTTTGATCCATCTTGAAGTGATGATATCGATTATGTGGGATCGATCGAACTTCGATCTGAGATCGATCGAAGATGTTGATTTCCACCTTTTTCTTCCTTTTGCTTCCACTTGGCTCATTTATTTGATTTATCCCCGAATTGCTTCATTTCTGCTCTTATTTGGCTGAGTTAGCTTATTTTCGGGATAAGTGCCTAAAAATGAAAATAATACGAAATCAATCTAAGACGGTAAAGTAAGATAGATAAAGGTACTAGAATGCCTAAGCTTAAGGGATTTTAATACGCACTTTTCAGCGCTCATCATGCATGACATGAGGGTATTGATAGGTATAAGAGAGGTGAGGGTATGGATGTGATACCCCCGGATTTCCGAATGCTGATTGGCCAGGCCCACGCCCGAATACCCGAGGATATCAAAACAAATTGATAATAAACGAACACAGAGTACAAAAGAACAGTATTGATAGGTATAAGAGAGGTGAGGGTATGGATGTGATACCCCCGGATTTCTGAATACGGGTTGGCCAGGCCCTCGCCCGAATACCCGAGGATATCAAAACAAATTGATAATAAACGAACACAGAGTACAAAAAAATAAAGAAGAATAAATAAAATGCTTACAAGAAACTAAAATGATAATCTAATAGTAAACCTCATAATATATTTCAATCAGTTAATAAACTCTTCTGATACAACAGATCCTCTAAAATACAACTCGGGAATCCATACTGTGTGGACCCCTAAAAAATCCAAACTAAACAAATGACAGCAATAACTGTCTAAATCAGGAAACTGAATCATAAAGGAACTCCTATGTAGCATCGGAAGAATGAAGTAGACCGATCCTCGCTCAGCACGAATAACCTCTACTCCTGACGAACACCTGAAAAATAATGGCGGGTCAGACCTACAAACAAGTTTTACTCTACTACAGTCCAAGCAGAGATCCGATACACGTATATATCCTAGTCAATCCAACAGTAACTAGTAGTCCGTATATATATATATATACACACACACTAAAGGAACCTCACTAGACTATAGGGTTATCTCAACCTGAATAGTAGGCAACATGTAAAACGCACATATAGTGAGCATGAGTACCTAGACCTACCATGGTACACAACTACACTATATCTAGCTACACATCCCTGGCGATATACGCGCCTTAACCACTGATCCTTAGACTCAAGCTCATATCAAGGCATCATACTTATATATATATAATCTAGTAACCATCATATCCAGTATAAATTAATTCTCCATAAGTCATTCAACTTGTTCAGCTGACCTGACTTGAATATAAGTAGGACTTAACATTTTAGTTAATCCATTCCCTTATATAATAAATTAATCCTCCATAAATCATTCAACTTGTTCAACTGACCTAACTTGAAAATAAGTAGGACTTAACATTTTAGTTAATCCATTCCCTTATATAAAATAGATAGGACTTAACTGATAAGTTAATCCGTTCCTAGAATGCCACCGTCCCATACCGGTGCATTAAACCACACAATCCAACAATTGATGTAACAATTAAGGAAATACATCAAACAATCCAGAAATAACTATGATAATATGATATCAAGTTATCACATAATAGGAATGACTTATTATTTATTTAAGCTTCCTATATCATATGTCCTACACAAATTGAATCTTATACATGATGATATTTTATTATGCTGTCAAATAAACATTTTCTATATCCAATTCATCCTACACATTTAATCTTAATTGCTAAAACATTTTAAAAGATTAAATCCATTCGTTTGTTTAAAACATTCAAATAGCAAGCATCACTATGATTGAGTCTATTTAAATTTATTTAAACCCAAACCTAGTTCCTATTTAATGTTCAGGAATCCTAGGCATGTTTCTATATTCCATCATTCCACAGATATGAAAAATACATATTGTAAACATATAAAAATTCACACCAGAAATCAAATCAAAATCATGCATTTATCAATTCATAACACAAGAACAGATAGAGCTAATTTCATAAAACCTATGTTCTAATCCAATTAAACATGCATAATTATTTAATTTTATGTGTTTAATAAATCCTGAAATTTCCTAGGCATGCATAGAAACACGAATCAAAGGGAAAGAGATAGAAGAAGAACTTGCCTTAAACTTTCGGATCGAAAGTTAAACTTCTTCTTCCTTGATCTTCTCTCTACAGGGTTTTTTTCTTCTTTCCCTCTCTAACTCTCTCTCTCTCTAGAATATATCACGTGAATATTTCTAACCCCCTTTTACAATCTATAGCTATATATTTATAGGCTAAATAAAATAACTCTAACCCTTTTCCCAATCCAAGTCAACTTAAAAAAAAATATATTAAAATATTAAAATAGTAAGTAAAATATGTTACGTATATAATTTATGTATATGTTTATTAAATAAATAAATTATAAACATTCCATTATTTATTAATGGATTATCCAATAATACTTAAGTGACCATAATATTATAAAGTAACGTAAAACATAATACGTATCAAATCTATATATATTTTTATTATTTAAATATAAAACATATACATCAGATTAAATATTACTAACCAAGTTACCACAAAAGTAATTCATAAATTACTTTCCCTTTTATATATATTAAAAAGGTAAAGAAAATATGTTACGTATATAATTTATGTAAATGTTTATTAAATAAATAAATAACTTATACACATTCCATTATTTATTAATGGATTATCCAATAATACTTAAGTTACCATAATATTATAAAGTAACTTAAAACATAACACGTATTAAATCTATGTATATTTTTATTATTTAAATATAAAACATATACATAAGATTAAATATTACTACCCAAGTTACCATAAAAGTAATTAATAAATTACTTTCCCTTTTATATATATTGAAAAGGTAAGGAAAATATGTTACGTATATAATTTATGTATATGTTTATTAAGTAAATAAATTCTACACATTCCATTATTTATTAATGGATTATCCAATAATACTTAAGTTATCATAATATTATAAAGTAACTTAAAACATAACACGTATCAAATCTATGTATATTTTTATTATTTAAATATAAAACATATATATCAGATTAAATATTACTATCCAAGTTACCATAAAAGTAATTAATATATTACTTTCCTTTTTATATATGTATATAATATATATCTATATATATACATATACAACTATCCATGGATAATAATTCATACACATCCAACCTTCTATCCAAGTAGTCCATGGGACCCAATTGGTAATAATAAAAGAAAAGAAAACATTTAATTTATAATTAATCAAAATACCATTTAAGCATATAATCTAATCAAACAATTAACACATAGATAAATACAAATAATACATAGACACATAATCAAATAATCAAGTAATACCTAATTCAATTAAACACATAAGCAATTAGTCAAATAATCAATTAAATAATTAAAAATATAATTAAAACAAATAAATAAATACCGAGACTATCCTTTTAAAATTAGGGGTATTACATTCTTCTCCCATAACAAAAGGAATTCCGTCCTCGGAATTCGCCTTTACTTTCTTCCATTATGCTTGGAAACTGTGAGCGAAAAACATCCTCCTATTCCCAAGGAGACGTAACCTCACTATAAGGGCTCCACTTAACTCCAATATACCAAGTGGTATACAGGGTTCCTATATTTTAAGAAACACAATAATCATACGATGTGTAGGTTGTACCAAATAACAACGTAATCCTCCCATGTCGACAAGGGAATGATCTACATACCTCCAAGTGCCATAGAATATGCGCACAAACTCCTATGCACCCATCGCTAATAATTTGGTAATGCCAATTCAGAGGCTACTGCCGCAATTGCGAAACACAATCCTCTAAAAGTCAATGTAATAAGTAAAATTGACCTTTCTCCAAAAATCGTCTTTCTTCCTACATGGAAAACAGAACGAGCAAACTACTCCCTGATAGAAAAACTCTAGTATACGAGTTCAACTATTTACAACATCCTACTGTCGCCTCCCAACCACGCGCAGTTCAATACAAAGAGAAGTATTTCTTTTCGACATATATTTAAATGAAGTTGACGTCTGATTGTACAACCCTTGTTTCCATTTCCAACCAACAAATTAGAGGTATGCATTGTGAAATATACAAAACCTCCAAAGTTGTCACACTAACCTCCTTATGCCAACAATATCACAGACAAAATTCTGACAAGTGAAGTAAACACTTCCAACTATTCATGAAAATCTAGGATATACGCCTCAAACATATCCTTTATGGTCTAATTTAATCTCTTAATTAATTCCTCCGTCTATAGATATGAAGTAGTGCTGCTGCTCCAAAATCTTCATAAAGCTTCTTCGAAATAGTTATTTGCATCCACTAATATAGACATCCACATGCTATAACACCACTATCACTGAACTATAGAACTACTATGAAGTTCTAAAATAAGCATCACTCAAATTTATGTCCTCAAGCGATCTTTCTCAATCCACCACTCGGATTCCATATGGAAAATTGAAATTCCAAATCAATGTCGATCCTTCCTACCGACCGTTACTCCTGTTTAGTTGAACTTCTATATTTGTTATAGGAAGTGGCTAAAGATTCCTACGATATCTAATGATCAACGTTCCACCTTTGTCGCAAGTTTTACACATAGGGCAATTATATATGCATCCTTATCCGTATCTATTCACCAAAATCAACATTTGATGTCATGATGTACCTTCTAACCATCTTAGCACACCGAGAAAAATTATAAACTTTTCAGCTCAGTCGCCCGATCGTCATATCACTATTTACAGAAACTACTAAATCCTCCTTGAGTACCTTAAACTCCATCTGAGTAAGGTAATACCGTCTCTAAGGTCAGCTCTAATATTCAAAGTTGACATTCTCAACTATCGTAGTAATAACAAGTGTTATTATTATACTTGCTATAAATGCATCTGATAACTCAACAACTAACCGAAAAATTTAGACATTCTATTGTTTGTTGAGAGCATCCATTTACATCATTGCTTCCACCAGACGGAACTTGATATAAAGTGTGAATCACCATTGTAATCTATCTAAACCCTCTCGTGATCCATTATATTCGTATGAACTGAAGTCCTACCAGTTTAAATAGACAAGAATCAAGCTGACCTAATGTATCAGTCAACCAATATCCCATCCAGAATCTTGACCCTTGTGTAAAATCAGAAATCCCGTAACTAAATCTGTAAAATGCTCTCTCATTTCCACTTTAGTATGGGAAATGGCTACAAAGGATCTAGTGATCTTTGATGGCCCATCTCTACTATCTAATAAATATTAGACTTGGAGATAAATCACTATGTCCATTCTCCTGCCTATCATGAAGCATCATGTTTCCACCAGGATGAAGAACTAAAAGTTGTGAAACTCAGTCCGTGCATCCTCCATCCAATTTGTTTATAGAAAGTACCGTTAGTCTGGTACCACCAGCTTTCGTCTGTACCTTACGTTTAAATTGGAGTATCTTCAAAAGCGAATTCTGTAACTAAATCTATCCACCACTGATCTGTGATAAACTTGCCTATATTGAAAATCAATCGGTAATTCCATTTATCAATAGTCAACTCTGACTTTAACTCAACAAAAGTCAACAAGTTACGACCTTTCCATACATACCATGCACCTCATCTTTATATAAGTGTTTGGTCTCACCATCTTGTCTTTGACACACCCTGCTTCTTTAAGACAAGTTAATGACAATCCGACTTCTTTGTCTAACTTCAAAAGAATATGAAATCTTTCCATCCTCTACATAAGTCATTAATTTCCTTGCAACAACTCATTGTTGCAAATTATAAATAAAAAAATAATTCCATATTATTTATAGAAATGAAGAGACTTAGTTTCCTCCTCCGTGTGCAACACTGGCAAATTCCTCCTAATGACACACCCTCTTGAATAAATTTTTGATTAAGAATTTACTGATGAATATTTATTCAGTCTTCTATCCTCACTCGGTGTCATTCCAATAAATACTTAATCCAGTACTAAATCCTCCTTCCGACTTGGTAACAACTTCTGAAATTTTAAAGAAGATGTTCAGCAAATCCAACACCTTTGATATATCATCATGGCGTTACCGTGATCTTTATTTATCACTACCTTACGCATACCGAAACATTAACAATCACCAATATCATGGCGTTGTAATATGATACGAATCTATACCTAACGTATCAAACTAATCGTTCTAGATTATTTGACTCGTAGTGATGGTTTAATTATCCCATCCCAAAACACACCATAATGACACATGTCCAGGTCCAATAGATTGGCTAGATTTATGTGTATCTACCAAATCCTATGACCCTATGCTCACAAATCTAGCGTAAATAGTGCTATTACACCATGTTATTAAAACAATAATTGGCTGATCACATACTTATGTCCCCAACTAAATCACATACCAAATCCCGACTAATTAACAAAAAAAAAATTAAAAAAAAAAAACAAAACACGTATGATAAACACAATAAAACAAAATATACTCCTACTTAAGATATCGTTCTTTCTAGAAAAGAAAGTCTCATTTGAATTCAACCTTACTAGATTGTTTCAAAATTTCCTTTTATAGTTTCGTAAATAATCATCCAATCTCGAAACATATTCTTTAAAACATAGCTTAAAAACACAAATGTTTGCCTAAGCAAATACCAAGGGCTTAACCCTCATCCTTCTTATATGCGGAATGTAAACTGTCTAACTTGGCTTTTTAAAGCGAATTAGAACGTCACAACATAATACCAATGCCCTCTTGTATGTGATTTAAAAATTATGTATTTCATTATGATAAGAACACATCCGATCCCCAAACTCCTGAACAATACTTTTTTTAGAGATGATAAAAAAGCTTAATTATTTGTAGATTGATCAACCCCAATTCTACTAATAACATTCGCTATACTACTAGCAATTCAGATCACCTCGCGCGATCATCCATCTTCAAGATTTAGTACCCTCTCTATTGGATGCACATAAATCTCCTTCATTAGGATCCTCCTCGGCTCCTACTCCTCGCTTGTCTCCTTTTTTAGATCAACTGAAGTCGTGTTGGCCCCGATATGCGGTGACCTATCACGTACACCTAAATCCTTCATTGGCTTATCCTTTTAAAGTAACGTCAAACGAACCTAAACCATCGATCCCTAACTCTACCTTTTGGCAACAAAATCAATAACGTACACCTTTACTCCTTTGTGTCTTTATCGCTTTCGCCTTGAACCCATCCTTTTCCTAGTGCCTACCATTCTATGACTACAGAATATAATTAACATCAGCTCCTCCTAACAAACCGTAAACAGAGTACAACGAATCCTAATACGGATTCTAAGTTTTAAGAGACGTAACGCGGAAGTCACATAACGAAAGACACTCTTAAGGACACTTGAACCTGGAGTGCTCTGATACCAACTGTGATACCCCCAGATTTCCGAATGCGGGTTGGCCAGGCCCACGCCCGAATACCCGAGGATATCAAAACAAATTGATAATAAACGAACACAGAGTACAAAAGAATAAAGAAGAATAAATAAAATGCTGATAAGAAACTAAAATGATAATCTAATAGTAAACCTCATAATATATTTCCATCAGTTAATAAACTCTTCTGATACAACTAATCCTCTAAAATACAACTCGGGAATCCATACTGTGTGGACCCCTAAAAAATCCAAACTAAACAAATGACAGCAATAACTGTCTAAATCAGGAAACTGAATCATAAAGGAACTCCTATGTAGCATCGGAAGAATGAAGTAGACTGATCCTTGCTCAGCACGAATAACCTCTACTCCTAACGAACACCTAAAAAATAATGGTGGGTCAGACCCACAAACAAGTTCTACTCTACTACAGTCCAAGCAGAGATTCGATACACGTATACATCCAAGTCAATCGAACAGTAACTAATAGTCCGTATATATATATATATACACACACACTAAAGGAACCTCACTAGACTATAGGGTTGTCTTAACCTGAATAGTAGGCAACATGCAAAACGCACATATAGTGAGCATGAGTACCTAGACCTACCAGGGTACACAACTACACTATATCTAGCTGCACATCCCTGGCGATATACGCGTCCTAACCACTGATCCTGAGACTCAAGCTCATATCATGGCAATATACTTATATATATATATATAATCTAGTAACCATCCTATCCAGTATAAATTAATCCTCCATAAGTCATTCAACTTGTTCAGCTGACCTAACTTGAATATAAGTAGGACTTAACATTTTAGTTAATCCATTCCCTTATATAATAAATTAATCCTCCATAAGTCATTCAACTTGTTCAGCTGACCTGACTTGAATATAAGTAGCACTTAACATTTTAGTTAATCCATTCCCTTATATAAAATAGGTAGGACTTAACTGATAAGTTAATCCGTCCCTAGAATGTCACCGTCCCATACCGGTGCATTAAACCACACAATCCAACAATTGATGTAACGATTAAGGAAATACATCAAACAATCCAGAAATAACTATGATAATATGATATCAAGTTATCACAAAATAGGAATGACTTATTATTTATTTAAGCTTCCTATATCATATGTCCTACACAAATTGAATCTTATACATGATGATATTTTAGTATACCGTCAAATAAACATTCTCCATATCCAATTCATCCTACACATTTAATCTTAATTGCTAAAACATTTTAAAAGATTAAATCCATTCGTTTGTTTAAAACATTCAAATAGCAAGCATCACTATGATGGAGTCTATTTAAATTTATTTAAACCCAAACCTAGTTCCTATTTAATGTTCAGGAATCCTAGGCATGTTTCTACGTTCCATCATTCCACAGATATGAAAAATACATAATGTAAACATATAAAAATTCACACCAGAAATCAAATCAAAATCATGCATTTATCAATTCATAACACAAGAACAGATATGAGCCAATTTCATAAAACCTATATTCTAATCCAATTAAACATGTATAATTATTTAATTTTATGTGTTTAATAAATCCTGAAATTTCCTAGGCATGCATAGAAACACGAATCAAAGAGAAAGAGATAGAAGAAGAACTTGCCTTAAACTTTCGAATCGAAAGTTAAACTTCTTCTTCCTTGATCTTTTCTCTACAGGGTTTTTTTCCTCCTTCCCTCTCAAACTCTCTCTCTCTCTAGAATATATCACGTGAATATTTCTAATCCCCTTTTACAACCTATAGCTATATATTTATAGGCTAAATAAAATAACCCTAACCCTTTTCCCAATCCAAGTCAACTTAAAAAAAAAAAAAATTAAAATATTAAAAAGGTAAGTAAAATATGTTACGTATATAATTTATGTATATGTTTATTAAATAAATAAATTATAAACATTCCATTATTTATTAATGGATTATCCAGTAATACTTAAGTGACCATAATATTATAAAGTAACGTAAAATATAACACGTATCAAATCTATATATATTTTTATTATTTAAATACAAAATATATACATCAGATTAAATATTACTAACCAAGTTACCATAAAAGTAATTCATAAATTACTTTCCCTTTTATATATATTAAAAAGGTAAAGAAAATATGTTACGTATATAATTTATGTAAATGTTTATTAAATAAATAAATAACTTATACACATTCCATTATTTATTAATGGATTATCCAATAATACTTAAGTTACCATAATATTATAAAGTAACAAAAAATATAACACGTATCAAATCTATGTATATTTTTATTATTTAAATATAAAACATATACATCAGATTAAATATTACTACACAAGTTACCATAAAAGTAATTAATAAATTACTTTCCCTTTTATATATATTAAAAAGGTAAGGAAAATATGTTACGTATATAATTTATATATATGTTTATTAAGTAAATAAATTCTACACATTCCATTATTTATTAATGGATTATCCAATAATACTTAAGTTATCATAATATTATAAAGTAACTTAAAACATAACACGTATCAAATCTATGTATATTTTTATTATTTAAATATAAAACATATACATCAGATTAAATATTACTATCCAAGTTACTATAAAAGTAATTAATATATTACTTTCCTTTTTATATATGTATATAATATATATCTATATATATACATATACAACTATCCATGGATAATAATTCATACACATCCAACCTCCTATCCAAGTAGTCCATGGGACCCAATTGGTTGGCCCATTACTACTAGCCATAACCATAAAAGAAAAATAAAATAAAATAATAAAAGAAAAGAAAACATTTAATTTACAATTAATCAAAATACCATTTAAGTACATAATCTAATTAAACAATTAACACATAGATAAATACAAATAATACATAGACACATAATCAAATAATCAAGTAATACCTAATTCAATTAAACACATAAGCAATTAGTCAAATAATCAATTAAATAATTAAAAATACAATTAAAACAAATAAATAAATACCGAGACTATCCTTTTAAAATTAGGGGTATTACAATAAATGAGATGTGTGGATATGTGGGAGTGTGGAAGTGATGTGTGGATACACGATGTTGTGGACGAAATGTGTGATTATAAGAGTGTAGGGTGTGATGTGTGGTTGCATTGGCATATTGTGCATTGCATTGAATGTGACGGCGTTAGAATTATTTAAAAATTAAGATGTCTTATGTGAATCCCTCGTATGAATCCCGACTATTTTTCCTATTCATTGCTTGTAAGGCTGTAAATACTTACCGTGCTTGAGGAGATGCCACTTAGGCATTCTCTACTGAGCCGTTGCACTCACTCCTCTATTTATTATTTTTTTTAGGAATTCGGAGATGAACAGGTGAATGATATGCATCCATGGATATTGACATAGTTAGGATTTCATTTTTATTGAAGCCATGTAATTTTGGCCATAGAGGCCTCATTTTCTGTATTTAATTATTTAGAAGTTGTACAAAAATGAGATTTGTATAATTCAATCTTTAAACGATGTATCGGACTCGTATTCAGTTTAATTGAAGGCACGGGGGTTTGATTATATTTTATACACTGTTAATTGCATGTTTGGGAATGGGATTAGACTTTAATTAAGCTCACCAATGGACCTAAGGAGTGCCCACATGTATGTGTTTCAGTTTTAGGTATTTTTCTGGGCATTTTTAATGTTTTGAACTTGGGGAACCGGTACCTCATTCTGGAATCGTTTCAAGGATTGTTTTGGTTTACGTTTGGGTTTATGCCCATGTGGAACCGGTACCAAGATTTGGGAACCGGTTCCAGCTCTCCAGTGTATATTTTTGCCTTGACATTGTATTAGTTTTGACCGTCTAACTTCGTTTGGTCATAACTTCTTCGTTCCAAACTTAAATAGGGTCATTCTTGAGTCCATCTTCAAGGATTCTGAGTTAGATTTCCAATGAGATCAACCTAATCCTCAAATTCCATTCATGTTGAGAGTTATGGCTATTTTAGTGAAATAGTGTTGGGATTTCTCTTGAACCGTGTAAGGGCGCTTTTGGGGAATCACATCCAATGACCGTAGAACCTCTTCAAATGTCATGGAATGACTAGAATAATTGTTTTAAACTTTATTTGACTAGTTTGAAGGACCCTCATATATTGTAAAATGACCATTTTACCCCTAGTGTGTCCTCGGGTTTGGTTAAGGACTCGGTTAGCGATTCAGACCCCGGTTCGGGTTGTTATAGTAATTTACCTTTAAACTAGTCAAATAAAGTTTAAAACAACCATTCTAGTCATTCCATGATATTTGATGAAGTTCTACGGTCATTGGTTATGGTTTCCTAAAAACGCCTTTACCGATTCGAGGAAAATTCTGATACTGTTCCACTAAAATAATAAAAAATCTCATCATGAATGGAATTTAAAGGTGAGGTTGGTCTCATTGGAAAGTTAACTCAAAATCCTTGAAAATGGACTCAAGAATGAACCTATTTGGGTTTGGAACGAAGAAGTTATGACCAAACGAAGTCAGGTGATCCAAGTTGACAAAATTCTGAAGGGCAAAAAGTCCACTAGAGGATTTGAACCGGTTCCCAAATCTTGGTACCGATTCCACATGGGCAGAATGCCTAAACGTGAACCAAAACACCCCTTTAACCGGTTCCATAAATGTTTAACCTGTTCCAGAAGACCAGAACCCTGAAAAATGCCCAAAAAAAGCCTAAAATCAAGCACTTGTGCACATGGGTACTCCCTTGGCCCTTGGTGACTTTATTTAAAGTCTAAACTTGTCCCCAAATCATATATACAACAATGAAATTAACACAACTAGATACCAAAACATTCAAATGAAACCCTACATGAGTCTACTATATTGTCTAAACTTAAATAAGTCCGTAATACATCAAAATATGGCCTTAAGGCCTTATATGCGTTTTGAAAATTTTAATTAGACCATGAGATACAAAATGGCACCTTATACAATTTACAACAAAAGGGTAATATACACATCAAGCACAAAAGAAATCTAAGTTCGTTAACCCGACTAAACTGGTGGTGGATTGTCGTCCGCCACTTCTTTTCCATGTCCTGAAAAATGTGTAGAGGGATGAACACAAGGCCCAGTAGAGATTGCCTAAAGGGAATCTCCTAAAATAAAGTAGACGAAACACATGCTTAAACACGTCAATGAATAGAGTAGGAGATTAGAGATCATGCCGGGATAACACATCATCAAATATTACAGGCAATCTAGTATCAACCTTTTGAAATAATGCAATGCATGAAATGGCTTATACAATGTATTCCACACACACACTTTCACACACCCAATCCACACACTGAAAATGTACTAACTAGCCAGACTTTGGTACCCCCGTCGTCCCTAAGGAGAATTTGCTAGTTGTCCCTAGCAAAAGGGTGACTCCCAACTACCATTTGGGGCCTGAGATAGCTAAATTACTCACGGGTACCCCCCGTGTCCCTATTAGCTAACTAGCATCGCTGATAGGGGGGTACCTCCCCAAAACTGAGTTTTACTTTTCTTCAAAAACTTTCTTCAAACTTTTCCAATTCACATCACCAAAATTTCCTTCACAACACACCAAATACTCAATGCCAATGCAACAATGTTAATGCCATGCTCACAGTTATCCACAACTTCAATAGTCATCATTGCTCACTTATAATAGTAATTTTACCTCCACATGAGTTGTTACACAATCATCAAATTATGAACGTACATGGCATTGACAATGATACAATTATTTTATAAGTTAACATATTATCACTAAAACCACAATAGTATAAATTTTATAATTAAACATTCACATTGGCAATTTTACAAACACATAGCATACTTGGCATTTCAAGAACACTAAAAATGTCAATTTAATATCAAGTAGGATGCTTGCTCACAATTAGCTGCATAGTCCATTCAACATTTGAAATTTCTCATCACATAATCATCAATTAACACATAACAACAAACAAATTAGCATATATCATCAATTTAATAAAACTCTAGCATGCTACTACCAAATTGACATCAAATTGGTATGTAAAAATTGGGGAAAAACATAGATTCAACTACAAAATTTAATAACTATGCAAGTTAGACAATTCTACCTTGTTTTGAAGCACAAGCCCCAATTCAAACCCTAATTTTCAAAAATCAAGGGTTGGCCAAAAGTGTGATTTGCTCCTATTAAAATGTATATCTCAATGAGCTCTCCGATTTACCGTAAACGGCACCAAAAATTTCCAAAAGATGGGAGAGTAATTAAAGCTTGAAATTGTGAAGAAAAGAAAAAGAGAAGAGAAAGAGAGAGAGAGAGAGAGAGAACTTACGGGAGAGAAAGGAAAGTGAGGCCAAATATGACTTCTTGGCCACTAAAAAATGAAGTGGTGGGTCCCACCACTTGAAAATATCTTTTTGATTTATTTTTCCACCACAAAAGTTATATATATACACCTTAACCAATTTAAAGCATCTCCAATGGTAAAATGCTAAATTCGGATGCCAAATCTATATTGATAGTGCTACAGTGTCAAAATGCTACATTTTAGCAATTACGCTCTAATGATGCATTTTATGCAAAATGCTATTTTTTGACACAACCACTATTCTTTTTCAACTACCATTCCCACCATTCATATTTGCATGAGTAATGTTAATATTAGGCACATTCCAAGTCAAGTTGTAAACATTAGAAGGAAACTAAAATTAAACTTAATTAAAAATCTAAAATATCTGGTCAAAAAAGGATCCAAATATATATATATATATGTATGTATATATATATGTATGTATAAATTTATATATTTGATTATATTATTATATAATTTTTTTTTCTTTTTCTGAAATTTATATTATATATGTATATTATATATATTTTATTATATTATTATTAAATATATATGTATATTTAGGGTAAATCATTTCAGCCTCCCAAATCGCCATATATAGTTTTAGGGCAAATCATTTTAGCCTCTACAAAATCAACCAGAATCAGAAGTTCAAAACCCATATCTTTTAGTTTCCATCGCCCGCTGTTCCAGTTCGGGTTCGCCGTTCGCAAGCTTTAGTCGCTGTCTCTTAACTCTCAAGCTTATCCCCCCTTCTCTCTCTGCAACTGTTAACTTGTACATATGGGTTTTGTTTTATTTTATTTTATTTTATTTCTAAATCAACTAATCAATGTCTTTAATTCTTGTTTGGCAAACTAAATCCTATTTGGTGAAATTTTTTATGATCTTTTTCAAAACTGATCTGAGAAGAAGAGATATATATACACACACACACACATATATGAGGATGAGAGGGGAAGAGAAAGAGAGAGACAGATTGGATTGAGAGATATAAAAATAGTTGTTACTATAAGTTTTGCTAGATTTGGCATCAGAAATAGCAAAGAAAATTTTTGGAAGGTGAAATAGCAGCTCATAGGAAGGCCTAATTTTAACCCACCTGCTATATTTTGAATTGGTAGCCCATATAGCAGGTGGGTTAGAGATGCTCTTACAACACAAACAAACATGTCGCCACATAAAATACATTAAATAAAAATGAATGAGATACAAATGGACTCAAACAAAATCTCCGTACGCAACAATTCCGGTAGCGGATCCCACCCGGGACCGTTCTGCTCGAAAAACGAAAAAATGCCGAATTGGCAATCTTTACACTTCCAAAAGTTTTGAACTCTAAGAAATACCCCAACCAACCCTCGGACACACCCGGCATATCCTATGGTGTCCGGTACGCAAAACGAGAAAAGACGAAAATACTCTCGAAAAATCTGAAAATTCCAGAAAATAGTAAAAATCGGAAACATTACACCACAGCTTTACCAAACAGGGCAAAACTAAATTCTAATTCGCTTTTAACTCTAGCTCTAACTCCAACTCCAACTCTTCAACCTAATTCCAACCTAACATACAATTTTTTAACGGGAAAATTATACTTACATAGAGTTAGGAGCCTTAAATAACAAAATGGTCTACTTTAAAAGTTCATTTTTCACTTTGGTTGAATTAAGTAAAATAATTACATATGCATCAATAACTATTATTTAGGTCCAAAATGCCCTCCAAACACTTATTCCAAAATACTAAAAAGTATTCCCCTAAAATCAAGTATTTTCTTTAAATAATTTATTTACTTGAAAATTTTCAGAAAATAAGATTTTTTATTTAACTTTGAACCATATTGTTGCAACTTTCATATATATACACACGGGAACTTATACAAATAATAAAAAAATATTCAATATAATAAAAAATGGGGCAATCAAAGGTTTGTCTCAAAAAGAAAAATATAATTAAGCTCAAGAATATATAAACCATCTTCGTTGTGGTACATGCCTTGAGATGAATTAGATGATAATCAATTTTTTGGCTCAATTAATTATACTTGTTTTATAAATAAATAAAAAATAATTGTTGTACCATTTACTGAAGCAACCATTTAATTTTTTCATGATCTCCTTCTACCGTGCATGTGTATTGTATATATATATATATATATATATATATATATATATATTCATAGGAAAGTTTTCACATTTGCAGGTTTATATTGGTATAAATTAGGAGATATGGTTAAAATTATATATATATATATATATATATATATATATATATATATATATATTCATAGGAAAGTTTTCACATTTGCAGGTTTATATTGGTATAAATTAGGAGATATGGTTAAAATTATACATAATGAATTTTCACTAATTTTTTTATTTATTTCAAAATCGATATTTGCATGTTTGAACCAATATAGATTAGGACACACCGTTAAATTTTTTTTGCATATATATATATATATATATATATATATATATATATATATATATATGTGTGTGTGTGTGTATATATATATATATATAGAGGGAGGCTATCAGGTGGTTCCAAAAAATGGATTCTTGAACGGTCTTTAAGTGAAGTCTATTTTTAAGACTTAAAATTCATATTGGTGGGACCACTGAAACGGCTGAGTAGACCAGACCTAATTCTTAGTGTAAACTAAGTCCATTGTTGGCCTTGTCACTCTCCTTGCATCGCCGGTTAGAATAGAATCGCTGGTGCGATTCATCATTGGTTACCGGTAGTCCAGGTTGTTCGTCTCTTACAGTCCCTGTCTTTGCTCATTGCCAGACTTCATGCCGCTGTTACCATCCGTCCACTGCCTGCGGGCTCGTTCAGAAATCTCACAAAAATCTGCGCAAACCTTTCTCTCTCTTCATGCACACATCCCTTCTCCCTAGTCCCTTACTCTGCAAAACCCTTTCCCTTTTCATTATTACTTTTTTCCCCTTCTTTTGATCAATCATCGGAGTATTCAATTGATGTCGAATCCTAGTAAAACCCAAATCTAATTCACTAACTCCCATCTCGCCGCAGGAAAGGGAAAGCCAGCTGCGATAGAGCCCGTGGGATTGCTTCTTTATTGGCAGGAAAAAAAAATTGAAAAATGAAAAGAAAAGAGAGAAAACGTGTCTAGCAACGTGGGTGTGTGTTTTCCGGCCGTGGGTTGCTGCACCGACTGTGGGTTATTGTTGTGCGTCGCGGGTAACGGTCTTTTCGCCAGCAGTTTGCGTGGCGGTCGTATGTGGATTGTGGGTGTGGGACGGTGGATTATGGGTGTGGGACATCACGGGTACTAGTGGACCTCTCTGGCTGAAAAAGATGAGAAAAAGTAAAAAGAGAATAGAGAGCCACCCTTTTAAAAGCGGTCCCACCAATATGGATTTTAAGTTTTAAAAATAGACTTCACTTAAAAGACCGTTCAAGAGTTCAGTTTTTTGGACCGCCTGAGAGCCTCTCTCTGTATATATATATATATATATATATATATATATATATATATGTTGTTTTTTTTAATTTATTTAATTTATTTTGGTAATATATGCATCATATGCAAAAATGCCAAGTTGAAAGTTTATTTAATTTAGGAAAGATATTTTGGTACTATGAAAAAAGTGTTTGGATGGTATTTTAGACATAAATAATAGTTATTTATGCATAAGTAATTATTTTATCTAACTCGACCAAATTGAAAAATTAATTTTAAAATAGATCTATTTGTTATTTTAGACTCCTAAATCTACTTAAGTGTAATTTTCTCTTTTTACTCGGATTCAAATTCCAAGTTAAAAAAGTTGTGGTAATTCAAATTATCCATATTAAATTTTAAGGTTAATTACAATAACACCCCCTGAGGTTTACCTTATTGACAGTCAAATGATAGTTAGCCCATTTTTTAATATTCACCACCCCTCAGGTTTGACAAAGTTAACAAAGGCACCCCTCTGCCACATCTGATACGGTGAATTGACACTATTACCTTTTGACTTAATAGTGGACTTGCTTGGACCATAAAATTACATTTTTAACTTTTATAATTCATTAATTAGACCAAACTACCCTTATATGCAAAAAAATGTCAGTAAAAAATGTGGATGAAATCCACCTTCAAACCCTTGTACAACTACTACCATCACCACTCCACATCCCCACCACCACCTGTATATACATCATCAAATCCAACATAATCACCATCCAAATCCACACAAGTACAAATCAAAATCCACATACATGTAAGAATAAATCTCATATATATATATATATATATATATATATATATATATATATATACACACAAATCCCCATATTGAGAGAGAGAATCACAGAGAGTCTCATAGATACATATATACATATATATGTATGTAGATCTGCAATTCTAGAATTCTATAAATTGCGTGAATTTTCAACTCATTGAGAGAAGTTCATGGTTAGTTGGTTAATGTTAAGTTGGTGGTGAATTATTTGAGTTTTTGTGTTCTTGTGGTGGAAGTGGTTGAGTGGCAGCAGTGGTGGTGGTTGAAGTGGTGAGGTGGTGACGATTGATCAAGATGGTATGGCCCGGAAGAACGTGCATTGGGTATAAAATTAGTTTTGTAGTGGAAAAATTGTTGCAATGATATTCCGATGTTGGTTGCTGGTGGCGAAAGGGAAATAGAACTTCTTCTGGGTTCGCTGGGAAGAAGATGAAGCGCATAACTGGGTGTAACCCCACGCGCGGCGATGAAGGGGTGCGTGAGCCCATTCCGGTAGCGGTTAGGGCCGGAAAAAGAGTGATCCGACCCACGATACCATCCCCACCCCTTTGACAATGACAATCTGAGACTTATAGGCCCAAATTCAATGCAATTTAGACTAATATGGAACTCTACATCATACCTTGTTGCTCGTCTTCAACACCGACTAGAACAACGATTTATCCGATTACGCTCAAGGTGGCGGTTTCACAAGGTGGCCGTGGTGGGAGAAGGTGTAGTGGCCATGGTGGTGATGGAATATAGGAGGTTAATAGGTGGCAGTAGTGGCGAACGTGCTTTTTGTTGGCAGTGGTGGTAGGTGAGGGTGAGACAGGTGCCCTAAAACAAGTGAAAAATAATGAAGGGTATTTCGGTCATGTAAAAATTATGATATTTTGGATTAAGAAATTATTTTTCTATTGAATGACAATAACGTCTTTTTATACCTTTTTAGAGGCTGTTTAATAGCAATTTTTGACAGGGGGTGTGTGTAATACCCCTAATTTCAAAAGGATAGTCCTGGTATTTAAATTATTGTTTAAATTGCGATTTTTATTTATTATTTGACTAATTGTTTTGTTTAATTGATTATTTGCATAAATGGTTTTTAATTTCATTATTTGGTTATTTGTTTTGAATTTATTTGATTATTTGTTTTATTTGAAATTAATTGTTTTAATTTATTTAATTGGTTGTTGTAATTAGTTGTTTAAATTATTGCTTTAAATGGTATGCATTTATTTAATAGTTTTTACGTGACTTTTATATAGTTCCATTAGGTAAACACATAAGTAGCCGTCATGCTTTTCACTTAGATTGTGTTATGGGTTGAGTAATCTGATTAGGGTTTAACTAAGGCTAGGGTTAGTATGTTCTATAAATACTCATCTAAGAGGTCTGCCTAGGGTTTTAGAATATCATTACGACACAGTAAGGTGGTGAGAAGTTTTGGTGACGTCTGGGTAATTAGCCAAGTGAAGAAACAGAGTTTCGCCGGAACCTTGGAAGCCGACGTAGAGACTTTGAACAAAAGTCTCAAAGGCAAGTTTTGTCTTAACTCTCTCCCTTAGGCTTCGTGTTCTTTGCATGCTTATATAGTTCCAGGATGAATTACATGTTTTAAAGAAGAAATATATGATATCTGTTTCCATGATTTTAAACTGTTGGTCGTAAGTTCTATTTGATAAACTGTTTAAAACTTGAAACTTTTCCTGCATTGTTTTCTGTTTGAATCCATGTTAGTAAGTATAATAAGGACTTAAACAAGGTTTGGAACCTACTGGGATCTAGTTACAGTTTCTAAGAACCTAAACAGTAAAGCACCGGAGGAGTAGACGAAGCCGGAGAAGAGAACACGGAGAAGAGGAGGGAGAGAGCCGGCTCTTTTTTTGGTTGGAGCCGGCTCTTTTTGACTTGGAGGCGGCTCCAAAGCCTTTGGAGGCGGCTCCAAGGCACTTGGAGGAGGCTCCAAGTGTTTTTTTTTAGCCTGCTCCATCTTTTGTTTTTCCAGTTTTACGTTTTATTTGTTTTCTGTTGGTTTTCAGTGAGACAGATTCTTGTGTATGGAATTTCTAAGTCTTCTAATAGAAACTAAATACTGTAATGGATGGTTTAATAGTGGTCTAGGGTTGGGATTAAATTTCCAAGTATTTTTGGAGCCTGCTCCATCTTTTGCTCTTCAGGGTTTTTCCGTTCTGTGGTTTTGTTTCTCGATTTTCAGTAAGGAAGCCATGGTTGTTGGGTTGTATGAAGTTTCAAAGGAGAAAAGGTGCTGTAATGGATGCTTAAAGGGTTGTCCAGAATAAATTTTAAACTCTAAAGGACAGTTAATTTATGAACAAACTCTTAGTTGTCAATTATGTAAGTCTGTATGCAAAATTTTAATGAACTTCCATACTGTGAGGGTGTAGCTTATTAATTTTCATTTATAAGTTAGAAAATTCTATGGGAGGGATTTAATCACTGTTAATTTTGTATGGTGGTGCTGAATAAGCATGAGAAAAATCTATGTCGTGCTAAAGTTGTTTAGAGACTAGTTGATCATTAGATTCTAGCAGGTAGTGCATTGATGGTTGGACTGGGATTTTTAAAATATGTTAATGGCTTATAGTGTTTATGCCCACCATAAAATTAATTGATGACGTACTGCTACTTCAGGTTTGTTAATTATATGGAAACTGAATATGGAGTTTAATACGGATACAGTTATTTGTGATCAAGTTATGACATTCTATATTAGTTTCATTAAGTATGATTGTTAATCTGTTCCAACATGCTAGTTTGGAAATCTTGGTATTGACACTTTTGTGGACAGTATTTTATCTACGGTTGGTTTAATTAAGCATGTTTAATAAATTACTTTATTATGCTTAATATGGAAATGTTGATATTGTTATTGTAAATACTTTGTCAACTATTGGATGGATGAGATTGTATGCACCGGTATGGGACGGTGTCATACTAGGTTTGGATTAGCTCAAATTGCTAAGTCCTACCTATTTTGGAGTAAGGGCACGGGTTATAAAATACAATCCTCCTTATATATATAAGTCGGTACGGTTGAATACGCCGAGTGACTTACTGGATTTATTGTGGATGGTTAGAAACGGAGTTTAGATATATTTTTATGTTACCGTGTCATGAGCTTGAGTATCAGTGTCGACGGTTAGGGTGCGTATATGCAGTTGGATGTGTAGCTGACTGGGAAGGTTGAGGTATACCCTGTTTAGGTTTAGGTATTCATGCCCACTCAGGTGCGTATTGTGTGATGCCTTCTATCCAGGTTGAGACCCTCTGCATAGCCTAGCCAGAGTCCAGTAGTATGGATATATGTATGTACCGATTATTAGTTATTGTTGAACTATTTAGTATGTACATGCGTATCGAGTCTCTGCTTGGATTGTAGTAGGATAGAACTTGTTCGTGGGCCTGACCCACTCCTATTTTTCCGGTGTACGTCAGTTCCAGACTTGAGCTTGTTCGTGCTGAGCAGAGACGATCTTCCATTCTACCGACGATGTAGGATTTCTTTCCAGATCTTGGATTTGGATTTTATCTTCCATTTTACTTTCATTCAGTGTGGGATTTTTTTTAGGGGTCCACTAGAGATGGATTCCCGAGTTGTTCAAATTATGGATTTTTGGTTTATCAGATTTAAGTATTTAATTATTTAAGGATTATCTTTTAGTTTTCTTTTCAGCTTTAAACTTTTATTCTTAAATTCATATTTTTGTATTCTGTGTTCGTTATAACATATTAATTGTTTGATATCCCTCGGGTTTGGGCCTGGGCCTGATCAACCCGTGTCTCAGATCCGAGGGGTATCACAGTTGGTATCAGAGCACTCCAGGTTCAAGTGTCTCTAGGATGTTTTCGTATTAAGTCTTCCGCGTAGCGTTTTCTCTTTATTAGAGCTTTAAGTTTAGGATTCATTGTATTCCTTACGGTTCGTATAGAAATGGTACTGATGTCTGTCTTTTCGTGTTAACAGATGGTTAACGCTAGAAACGAACAGAACATGCAAGGAACTAGGAAGGAAAGGAGAGCGGCACGTAGGCAACAATATCTCCTACGGCGTCAGCAAATGGGGGAAGAGCAGCAAATGCTTGGATTTCAGGATGACATGGGTCAGTTTCAGGAGGAACAGGAGAATGTTCAGCAGACTCTGGACCAGGTCAGGGATCCAGAGATTCCTCCTCACCTCAATGACCTTGTGGCTCGGGCTATAGAGGCTGGGGTAACAGCTGCCCTTCGGAATCAGCCTCAAGCACAGCCGGCACCGCTACCAGCATCGGTTGTTCAGACAGATTCTTGGGAAAAGGCTAGGAGCTCTTTCACAAAGGGGAGTCCACCTGTGTTCTCAGGCTCAACCGATGCGAGAGCAACTCACCAGTGGAAACAGGACATTGAGCGTCATCTTCGTTTGGTTCAGTGCACGGAGGTTCAGAAGCAGATGCTTGCTACTTTCAAGTTAGTTGGGGATGCACTACAGTGGTGGGAGTTAGTTACCACCTCAGAGGAAAGGATGACACTGTCTTATAATGAGTTCAGTGCTCGCTTTGATGAGAAATATTTTCCCTATGCAGTCAGAGCAGCTATGAAGACCGAGTTTCTAAGTCTGCAGCAGGGAAACATGACAGTGGCGGAGTATGAGCAGCAGTTCACACGTTTGTCTCTCTTTGCATCGGAGGAGGTGGATATAGAAGAGAAGAAGCGTAACAGTTTCGTCAAGGGACTGATGTGGTCTATCAAGAGAGCTATTACAGGTAGTCCAACCTATACTACCTATACTCAGGTGGTAGACGCCGCTCTACAACAGTATCAGTTGACTGTGGACATCAGACAGGCTCGTGGTGAGAAGCGGGGAGATAAAGACTCTACTAATCAGTCAGCTGAAAAGGGGAATGGCAATGGTTACCGGCAGAATGACAAAAGCAAGTTCCAGGGACAACAGCCTTGGAAGAAGCACAAGGGTGGTTCGGATGCTCATCGGAATGGGGCACCTATTCAGAGGCAACAGAATGGGGGACCACAGGCTAACCGACAGAGGAGGCCATTTGGTACTTTCCAGGGTAGTTGTTACACTTGTGGAGAGTATGGTCATACCACCAGGCAGTGTCCTAAAGCAGGACAGGGACAGGGACAGTATGTGCAGCAGGGACAAAAGGCGTCAGTGCCTCTACCAGCTCCACAGGTTCCACGGATTCAGGGACAGACACATCTGGCTTTACCAGCACCGCCTCAGACTCAGGGACAGGCACCACAACAGTTGCACTATGGCAGGATGTATAACCCCATGCCACAGGATGTTCAGGCACCTCAGACTATTGAGGGTAAGTTTCCTATTCATGGTTTGCATGGACGTGTTTTATTTGATACAGGTGCTACACACTCATTTGTAGCTAGGACTTTTGTTACTTTATCTGGGATGAGGATGAGGGTATGCACTAGACCTCAGGGTATTTCTACACCATTGGGTGATACAACTATTATACATAAGAGTGATGGGCCTGTGACACTAGATATTGGCAGACTCAGATTTCTAGCCAATCTATTAGTCCTGGACATGCACACTTATGATGTGATACTTGGGATGGATTGGTTGTCTCACTACCATGCCCAAGTTGATTGTTTTGATAGATCTATTATTTTTACCATACCTGGTCAGGATATGTATGTAGTAGCTATGCCACGTTCTAAAGGGGGCGGTAGCACCTATTTGTTCCATGTGGAGGAGGAAACGGAGAGGGGGACTACTGTATCATTGGATAACATACCAATTGTACAGGATTTCTCGGATGTATTTCAGGAGATTCCAGGGTTGCCACCTAGTCGCGAGATCGATTTTGTGATAGACTTAGCTCCAGGCACGGCGCCTATTGTTAGGGCACCTTATAGGATGGCACCGGTGGAGATGCGCGAGCTGAGGGATCAGATTCAACAGCTACTTAGCCAGGGTTTCATTCGCAGGAGTACTTCACCCTGTGAAGCACCAGTGTTGTTTATAAAGAAAAAGGATGGTTCACTCCACTTGTGTATAGATTACAGGGAGTTGAACAAAGTTACGATCCGTAACAAGTATCCTTTGCCCATGATTGATGACTTGTTTGATCAGTTAAGGGGAGCCACATACTTCTCCAAGATTGATCTGCGTTCTGGGTACCATCAGCTAAGGGTTAGGGAGCAGGATGTTCCTAAGACAGCATTTCTCACGAGATATGGTTCTTATGAGTTTCGTATCATGCCATTTGGGACGACTAACGCACCAGCAGTGTTCATGGACTTAATGAACAGAGTCTTCCGGGCTTACTTGGATCAGTTTGTCATTGTTTTTATTGATGATATCTTGATCTATTCTAGGTCTGAGGATGACCATGCGAGACATCTTCACATAGTCTTACAGACGCTTCGTGAGCACCAGTTATATGCCAAGTTCGAGAAGTGTGAATTTTGGCAGCGAGAAGTGAAGTTTCTGGCTCACGTGGTGTCAGAAGGGGGGATAGCGGTTGATCCCGCTAAGGTTTCAGCTGTGGTAAAGTGGGGACAGCCTACTTCACCTACTGAGATTCGGAGTTTTCTCGGTTTGGCAGGATATTATCGTCGGTTCATCCAGGGGTTCTCCAAGATAGCAGGACCACTCACTCATCTGACCAAGAAGGGTGTACAGTTTGTGTGGGATGAGCACTGTCAGCGAGCTTTTGATGAGCTGAAAAGGAAGTTGACTTCTGCACCGGTTCTTGCTACTCCACAGAGTGGAATCGAGTATCTTGTTTACACGGATGCTTCGTTGCAGGGTCTTGGATGCGTTTTGATGCAGGAGGAGCAACCGATTTCTTATGGATCTCAGAAACTTAAGCCTCATGAGCTTAATTATCCAACGCATGATTTGGAGTTGGCAGCTGTGGTCTTTGCTTTGCGTATTTGGAGGCATTATCTGTTGGGTGAGTCCTTCAGGTTATTTAGTGATCACAAGAGTCTGTAGTACTTATTCACTCAGCGGGAGCTGAATATGAGACAGCGCAGGTGGTTAGAGTTTGTGAAAGATTATCATTTTTCTATACAGTACCATCCAGGAAAAGCGAATGTGGTGGCGGATGCACTCAGTCGCCGACCTGCTGGTAGTCTTTCTGCCTTATTCACCACTGAGTGGAATGCTTTGAAGAATATAGACGAGTTGTCAGACGCTTTTATGGCTTGCATGGTGGTTACACCTTCCATCATTCACAAGGTTTTACAAGCACAACTCACCGATCAGCAGTGTATCGACAAAGTTACAGAGATAGCTTCCGGAGAGGTTCCATTTTATTATGTTGGGGCTGATGGAGGTTTGTGGTACAAGGGTCGGTTAGTGGTACCTTCTGCTGATGATTTGAGGAAGGATGTGATGACCGAGACGCACCGCTCTGAGTTCTCTGTTCATCCGGGAGGTGACAAGATGTATTAGGATATGAAGCGGCAGTTTTGGTGGGCAGGTATGAAGAGGGACATTGCTCTTTTTATCTCACGGTGTAGTACTTGTCAGATGGTCAAGATTGATCATCAGAGGCCGCCAAGAGCTCTACAGCCACTGCCGATACCGGAGTGGAAATGGGAGAGCATTTCTATGGATTTTGTGGAAGGATTGCCAAATTCCCTCAAGGATCACAATTTCATTTGGGTTATCGTGGACAGACTGACGAAATCAGCTCATTTCTTGCCTATTCGCACTGACTTCACCTCGAAGCAGTTGGCGAGGCTTTACATTTCAGAGATTGTGAAGTTACACGGCATTCCATTGTCTATTATATCAGACAGAGATTCGAGCTTTGTGTCTGGATTCTGAAAGAGTTTTCAGCAGGCTTTGGGTACAGAGTTACATCTTAGCACTGCCTATCATCCTCAGACTGATGGACAGACTGAGCGGGTGAATCAGATTATGGAGGATATGCTTCGATCGTGTGTTCTTGATTTCAAGGGCCACTGGGAGGATTACTTACCACTTGTGGAGTTCGCTTATAACAATAGTTTCTAGAAAACTATTGGGATGGCACCATTTGAGGCGTTATACGGTCGACCGTGTCGATCGCCTGTTTGTTGGATGGAGGTCGGCGAGAGCAGATTCTTGGGTCCTGAGTTCATTAAGGATACTTCTGAGACGATTGCTCTTATTCGGGATCGCATGCGTACTGCCCAGAGTAGGCAGAAGAGTTATGCGGATCGTCGCACAAGTGCTTTGGAGTTTAGGGTTGGGGATCAGGTTCTACTCAAAGTGTTGCCTATGAAGGGTGTCATGCGCTTTGGGAAGAAAGGAAAGTTGTCACCGCAATTTGTCGGTCCATTCATGATTACGGATCGAGTTGGAGCTGTCACTTATCGATTGGCACTTCCGGATAATTTGGATCGCGTGCATAATGTATTCCATGTTGCGGAAATTTCTGCGAGATGAGGATCGGTATCAGCATATCGATGTTGGGGAGATTGAGTTGCAGCCGGACGCAACTTATTCGGAGCCACCGTGTCGTATTGTTGACCGTCGGGATCAGATTCTTCGTAATAAGGTTATTCCTTTGGTTCGTGTCCAGTGGAGTCATCACAATGAGGTTGAGTCCACTTGGGAACGGGAGGATGTTATTCGCTCGCAGTTTCCTGGATTAATGGAAGAAGGTAAGAGTGAATTCCGAGGACGGAATTCCTTTCGTTAGGGGGGAAGAATGTAATACCCCTAATTTCAAAAGGATAGTCCTGGTATTTAAATTATTGTTTAAATTGCGATTTTTATTTATTATTTGACTAATTGTTTTGTTTAATTGATTATTTGCATAAATGGTTTTTAATTTCATTATTTGGTTATTTGTTTTGAATTTATTTGATTATTTGTTTTATTTGAAATTAATTGTTTTAATTTATTTAATTGGTTGTTGTAATTAGTTGTTTAAATTATTGCTTTAAATGGTATGCATTTATTTAATAATTTTTACGTGACTTTTATATAGTTCCATTAGGTAAACACATAAGTAGCCATCATGCTTTTCATTTAGATTGTGTTATGGGCTGAGTAATCTGATTAGGGTTTAACTAAGTCTAGGGTTAGTATGTTCTATAAATACTCATCTAAGAGGTCTGCCTAGGGTTTTAGAATATCATTACGACACAGTAAGGTGGTGAGAAGTTTTGGTGACGTCTGGGTAATTAGCCAAGTGAAGAAACAGAGTTTCGCCGGAACCTTAGAAGCCGACGTAAAGACTTTGAACAAAAGTCTCAAAGGCAAGTTTTGTCTTAACTCTCTCCCTTAGGCTTCGTGTTCTTTGCATGCTTATATAGTTCCAGGATGAATTACATGTTTTAACGAAGAAATATATGATATCTGTTTCCATGATTTTAAACTGTTGGTCGTAAGTTCTATTTGATAAACTGTTTAAAACTTGAAACTTTTCCTGCATTGTTTTCTGTTTGAATCCATGTTAGTAAGTATAATAAGGACTTAAACAAGGTTTGGAACCTACTGGGATCTAGTTACAGTTTCTAAGAACCTAAACAGTAAAGCGCCGGAGGAGTAGATGAAGCCGGAGAAGAGAACACGGAGAAGAAGAGGGAGAGAGCCGGCTCTTTTTTTGGTTGGAGCCGGCTCTTTTTGACTTGGAGGCGGCTCCAAAGCCTTTGGAGGCGGCTCCAAGGCACTTGGAGGAGGCTCCAAGTGTTTTTTTGAGCCTGCTCCATCTTTTGTTTTTCCAGTTTTACGTTTTATTTGTTTTCTGTTGGTTTTCAGTGAGACAGATTCTTGTGTATGGAATTTCTAAGTCTTCTAATAGAAACTAAATACTGTAATGGATGGTTTAATAGTGGTCTAGGGTTGGGATTAAATTTCCAAGTATTTTTGGAGCATGCTCCATCTTTTGCTTTTCAGGGTTTTTCCGTTCTGTGGTTTTGTTTCTCAATTTTCAGTAAGGAAGCCATGGTTGTTAGGTTGTATGAAGTTTCAAAGGAGAAAAGGTGCTGTAATGGATGCTTAAAGGGTTGTCCAGAATAAATTTTAAACTCTAAAGGACAGTTAATTTATGAACAAACTCTTAGTTGTCAATTATGTAAGTCTGTATGCAAAATTTTAATGAACTTCCATACTGTGAGGGTATAGCTTATTAATTTTCATTTATAAGTTAGAAAATTCTATGGGAGGGATTTAATCACTGCTAATTTTGTATGGTGGTGCTGAATAAGCATGAGAAAAATCTATGTCGTGCTAAGGTTGTTTAGAGACTAGTTGATCATTAGATTCTAGCAGGTAGTGCATTGATGGTTGGACTGGGATTTTTAAAATATGTTAATGGCTTATAGTGTTTATGCCCACCATAAAATTAATTGATGACGTACTGCTACTTCAGGTTTGTTAATTATATGGAAACTGAACATGGAGTTTAATACGGATACAGTTATGTGTGATCAAGTTATGACATTCTATATTAGTTTGATTAAGTATGATTGTTAATCTGCTCTAACATGCTAGTTTGGAAATCTTGGTATTGACACTTTTGTGGACAGTATTTTATCTACGGTTGGTTAATTAAGCATGTTTGATAAATTACTTTATTATGATTAATATGGAAATGTTGATATTGTTGTTGTAAATACTTTGTCAACTATTGGATGGATGAGATTGTATGCACCGGTATGGGACGGTGTCATACTAGGTTTGGATTAGCTCAAATTGCTAAGTCCTACCTATTTTGGAGTAAGGGTACGGGTTATAAAATACAATCCTCCTTATATATATAAGTCGGTACGGTTGAATACGCCGAGTGACTTACTGGATTTATTGTGGATGGTTAGAAACAGAGTTTAGATATATTTTTATGTTACCGTGTCATGAGCTTGAGTCTCAGTGTCGACGGTTAGGGTGCGTATATGCAGTTGGATGTGTAGCTGACTGTGAAGGTTGAGGTATACCCTGTTTAGGTTTAGGTACTCATACCCACTCAGGTGCGTATTGTGTGATACCTTCTATCCAGGTTGAGACCCCCTGCATAGCCTAGTGAGAGTCCAGTAGTGTGGATGTATGTATGTACGGATTATTAGTTATTGTTGAACTATTTAGTATGTACATGCGAATCAAATCTCTGCTTGGATTGTAGTAGGATAGAACTTGTTCGTGGGCCTGACCCACTCCTATTTTTCAGGTGTACGTCAGTTCCAGGCTTGAGCTTGTTCGTGCTGAGCAGAGACGATCTTCCATTCTACCGACGATGTAGGATTTCTTTCCAGATCTTGGATTTGGATTTTATCTTCCATTTTACTTTGTGGGATTTTTATTAGGGGTCCACTAGAGATGGATTCCCGAGTTGTTCAAATTATGGATTTTTGGTTTATCAGATTTAAGTATTTAATTATTTAAGGATTATCTTTTAGTTTTCTTTTCAGCTTTAAACTTTTATTCTTAAATTCATATTTTTGTATTCTGTGTTCGTTATAACATATTAATTGTTTGATATCCCTCGGGTTTGGGCCTGGGCCTGATCAACCCTTGTCTCGGATCCGAGGGGTATCACAGTGTGAGTGTTCAAAAAAAGGTCAACTATCATCTGTCTGTCAATAACATAAACTTTAGGGGGTGTGAGTGTAATTAACCCTAAATTTTAAGTTATAAAAATAATTTAAAACCAACGCTAATTATAAAAATAATTTCACAGCCTCTTGTGAAAAATCAGACGGCTTTACTTGGATTTAGATTAGCCCACCTAAATTGCATCTTTACGTGGATCGAGATTGCGGTGTGCCTGATTGTGATTATGGAATGCCGTAATAGCCTGACAACACCATATATTATAAAATAAATAATAATAATAATAAATAAATAAATAAATAAGGGTACTTTTTGGAGCTCAAAGAACCGGATCTTCTCTCCACATGATATAGAAATAAAGGTCAGTTTGGTGCAATAGAAAAGGGAGGAAAGGGAAGGGAAAGTGATAGAGGGGGATTAAAAATTTATGTTTGGCTCAAATGGTTGAAAGGAAAGGGAAGGTTTTGAATGGTTAACACAAGGCTTCAACAGTAGATTTCTTAACCTCCAAAAAATGGGAGAAAACAGAAGGAAAGGGAAGGAGAGGCTTGGTGTGTGATTTCTGATGCCAAGTTTGCCCTTGATTACACCATACATACAAGTTAGCAGTTGCATAGAGAGAGAGGGGGGCAAGCTTGAGAGTTGAGGAAAGAGGGCAAGTGGCTGAAGCTTGCGAACGGCGAATCCGAATTGGAACAGCGGGCGATGGAAACTGAAAGATCGATATGGGTTTTTATTTTTTGAACAATTTGAAATGATGCCGATATGCGTTTTGAACTTTTGATTCTTGCAGACAAATATATAAACTGAAATATATGGGTTTTGAACTTCTGATTCTTGCAGTAGTTTGCCGTTGCAGAGAGAGGAGAGAGGGGTCAAGTTCAGAGTTGAGAATAGAGACAGAGGCTGAAATAATTTGCCCTAAAATAATTTTTCCTTTTCTGGTGGCCGATCCATGGGCCATTATATATATATATATATATACATATATATATATATATCTTTTAAAATATGAAAAGACATAATAGTAAATTTATTAAAATTATTCTCTTTCTTTTCCTTTCCTTTCTCATGATTATTATTCTTTGCTTTTTTTTTTTCATTCATTAATTAAAATTATCCTCTTCTTCCCTTCCATTCCTTTCATAATTAATGTTATCCACTCCCTTCAAACCCACCGTATCAAACATACCCTAAAAACAGGCAGGGAATCCTGATTAGCTGTCAAAAGGCCGAACACTTCCATTCCTTTCATAATTAATGTTATCCACTCCCTTCAAACCCACCGTATCAAACATACCCTAAAAACAGGCAGGGAATCCTGATTAGCTGTCAAAAGGCCGAACACAATGATAAATTAATAATATTAATTACGTGTATTGATTGATTATGACGTAGCAAAAGGACGGACACACACCGTGTAGTTCTTGTTCTTGTCTTACGAGGATCTAAATGTAATATCAGTCTTGCATCATTCTCTCAGTGACAGTGAGCATGGGATTCATAATCGGAACTCGTCGCCGGAACACTTTTTCCCTTCACAAAATATTACTCCTCTTCTCCGCTACTCTCTTAACCGGTTTCAGTACTCTTTTACTCAACCACCTCAGCTCCGTCGATCCTCCCACCCAAATTCTTCTTCCGCTCAAATCCCGGTCTGATCCGGTCCAAGTACACCCAATACCTCATGACCATCTTCTTCCAAGTTCAAGTTCGTCGTCGTCGGAGATTCGGTCTTCTCCTTCATGCGCGACCGTCGAACAAATGGGGGAGGAGGCCACTCCTGTTGCTACTGAAAATCTCAGAATTCGAAGATTGATTAGAGACCACTTTTCATTGCACGGTACGTTTTCTATTTCTTTCCTTTGAATTATTTAATTAAATATCATCTTCCACATTTATTTCTTTCTCTGCTTGGTTGCTCAGAAAACAAAGCAAAAAAACAAATGGTAAATTCATCTATAGCTATTGTTTCTTGTTCTTAATTCAAATTGCCACTAGTACTTTAGCAGAATTAGATCTATGTATGCACATACATTAAATATATTGAAGTAAGTAATTACTAGTTTAGCAGAGTTAGATCTATGCATGTACATAGATAGAATAAAGTGAATTAAGTAGTATTGGTGAACTTGATTTTGTTGTGTTAGATTGAACCGTTAAATATTTCAGGTTACATTGATCACTGTACTTGATTTCTTGTTCTTCAAATTGGTACTAATTTCACAGTGTTGTCCATGTATGCGCGTTTGTTCAATCATTTACATGCATTTAAGCAACTTCTAGACCACAATTATGAGCAACCCTTTTAATTTGGGGGAAAATGAATTTTAGTCTTTGCCAAACTTATATTGCACAATACAAATATAAATTCGCAGGATTATAGAGTTCTAAAATGTCTTTGTTGCCATACATTGTATCGATTTTAGGGACCTACATTGCATTTTATAATGGTTTTAACGAGGGTTTTTGCAGACAGATGTGAACTGATGGTGCATTATAGCATGGTGTGTTTGTGCTTTCTTCACTACCTGATGAACCCACAATCCTCTATCCATGGAAATATTTACAATTGTTTTTGAAGGAAATGATTCTTTAGTTGAAAACATCGTTAAACAATATTTGGTGTAGATATTAGTAAACCCTTTTTAAACTCGAATGGATGATGTAAAAATCATATATAAGATTAGTGTTCTTATCCTTGAAGACCAATCACTTGAGGTGATTCTTGAAGGCTTTGAACACTTTTTTTTTTTTTGATAATAAAAGGCTTTGAGCACTTTGATTTCTTCCTTTCCTTGCTCTCTCTTCACCCTTGATTCTCCACTTAAATGCTCTTCACTTCTATGGCCCAATTAGAGTTCTCCACGCCCCTTGATTTGTAGGAACCAAATGTGTAGAGACAAATAGTGTATATATGTGAATATATTTCTATATGGAGAGAGAGAGAGGTTCTCTTGAGATGATGAAGTCTCTACTTACCCTAATTGGGTTTATAATGACCTTATATAGAAATATTTAAGAGTTTACCTAGCAATCTTCCATTCACCTTTTCGGAGTTCTGCAAGCAACTCCTACAATCCATACTCTATCTCCACACCCTTGGACTTAACACTTTAATATAATGGGTTAGAAGTGAGGATCATAAATTGGGCTCAATCTCCCTTGAGCTACAATGGACTTGATCAATTGGCCCGGTCATCTCATGACCCAAAATTGTATAAACCCATTAATCAAAATTAATACCACTATATAATTATGGTTGCATTCCAATTAGAGAATGGTTAAACCGCCATGTTACTTTACATAGCAACCCCTTCGCATAATTAGCAAATGATTAAATAAATTGCCACCATTTCAAATTCATAATTAATACTTCAATTTTTCTCCTTAATCTCTGCATAATTAGCAAATGATTCAATAAATTGCCACCATTTCAAATTCATAATTAGTACTTCAATTTTACTCCTTAATTATTTTCGTTTAATCACATAACAACAATACCAAGTGTTTGGATTTACCGTGATTAAACTACTCGTCGTAAAATTAAATACAAGCGTAGATGTAATCTTGAAAGTGTGTTCTAAAGTTAATGATTTGATGACTACCCAATGTATTTGGTTTTTAGACCCTAGAGTCCACTGAATAAATAAAAGCAATCATCCAACCAAAACAAGAGTCCATAGCTCTTTCATACTTAAAAGTCATTATGCCAAAACAAAATTGAGGAGTAAATTGCTACGATGACGGTTGCAAAATTTCAGCTCTTCGTTGATCTGTTCAAATTTTTCGCAAATAGTGAGTCCATCTCCTATTACCGAATTAAAACAAATAAAATGATAATATGGTGCATTCCGATTCATTTAAGCCTGCATATGAACACCAATCACATACATGAATCAATCCGTGTAATCATAGGTCGCCTCAATCCATCTCATGAATTGATCAATACACATTATTCACCATATATATGTAAAATAATTAAACAACAAATTCCATTAAGATAAAACGTCTATTACAATCCATATAATTGTTCTTATTAAGTAATAACTGTAACGGGTGGGTGCTTCGCGATCCGATCACTCTCCCATCCGGATCTGATGTGAGACAAGATCCTCCTTGTTACATTCTCCCCCACCTGAACTCGCAACGCTTTTGTTGCGGCTCGGACCACCCTGCCTACCCGTGGTCCAGACCTGGACGCCCTCCGGACCGAGCGCTTGGCGTAACACCGGATCAAGGATTGAGTTTGGCTTTGATACCAATTGTAACGGGTGGGTGCTTCGCGATCCGACCTAAAAACCTGAGTTATTAGGTAGGGTTAACACCCAGCCCATATATACCCCAATCACTCTCCCATCCGGATCCGATGTGGGACAAGCTCCTCCTTGTTACAATAACTCACTATTGAAACCATTTAATATCATCCTTCCAATAAAGGATGAGCATATGAATATCAGTTGAAGCATCCATCTCCTTCCTCAATTGCCCTCTACACTTCTGAAAAAATGTGTATTTCTACTTTTTTTGTGCCCGTCTATCTGTTGTGAAAGAATATGCGTCATGGATTCATATGCTTGAACCATGATGGATTTGATAAACTGAGGTTGCCTAGTAATTTTATCAAAAAATTGCTTTTAAAAGTCCAGATGAGAGCTCTTCTAGAAGCCAACTGAACAGAGCAGTTCGAATACTTAAGGAAAAGCATGATAGAACTTCAGATTTCAGTGACGCAAGTGAGATTTAGCCACTATACCACTGCAAAATGACATCTCACATTCAGAGATATTGGCTTTTATTTTTAAAATGTAAAAGTATTGTCAACGCATCGGAAATTGTCTTTTACCTCTACTGATATTTTGTTGACAGGGGTATCTATTTTTAATTAATATTTGATTAAGGATGACAACTGCTAAATATTTCATCTATATGGCATGTTAATCAGAATTTAGATTTAAGTTTCAGTTCCCTAATTTTCTCAAAGGATGAATTGTCTTTGTATCATATTTCATGAAAGTGAGCAAATTGCTGGTGCTAAGCTCTGACAATCATATGATAAAACCTACTTGTATTCCATGCAACTTAACGTCTGTATACTTGGAATAGGAGTGAAAAAACAATTAAAGTTCATATGTTCCCATCAATTTGCATTCTATCATGCATTTATCTTTCCTGTTTCCAATTTTTGCAACATGTTTATCACACATGCTGATTCGTTCTTTCAAAATCTTCAATTATTTGTTAAGAGTCGCATTATTAATGAAGTGTTATATGTATATGAAAGCCTTAAGGGAAACCTTTGACGCCCAAATAACAAGTCTGGGTGTAGAAATTTATACGTTTGGTTACCATATCAGGAGCTTCTAGAGTCCGAAGGTTACCTCCCGAGAAATTTTGCAGACAAGGTTTTGTGATGGGCAAAGCATCACAGGCGGGTTTTGGGAATGAAATGTACAGGATACTGACTGCTGCAGGATTGAGTGTCATGTTAAACCGTTCACTGATCATCGGGCAAACCAGGCATATTGGTCTTCTCTCAGGCCTTTATTTTTCGTATTTATTTTGTCAAGAAAGCTATTTATATGGCTTAAGCCATCTATATAAACATATTAGTCTTGGATAATCACTACAAGTTGCATCTAAATGTGCCATTCACTTGTGTATCATAGTGGCTGGTCTGAGTATAATGATTAAGCATTGTAAAATACTCTCGTCTTCCTTATTTGTTTTTCTCCATAACTAGAGGCATTTTTTTACAATTTTTATGCAGCAGTTGGACTATGTTTTAGAGCTTGAGTCAGCTATAGATTTAACTTGATGATATTTTTTTCAAAAGTAAGCAGCCTTAAGTGTTGCTGATTGTTGCTCCACTTCCATATTCCCAGGGGCAAGTTTCCATTTGAGGATTATGTTTCTTATTCCAACCTTTCCTTTACTTTGAAAGAAGTGAAGCATTTATGGAGAAAGAATGATTGTCTGGGGAAGTACAGGAAGTGTCTGGTTATGAGGATTGATGATTTTAATAAGCCTGAAGAAACAAATGTACTTTGCCGTAATTGGAGAAAATGGAAGCAGCCAATCATATGGTAAAACGAGAACAATACATATGTTTTATACGAGTTTTCTTGTTGTAGCTTTCAATTGCTTTTCAGATTTTATCATTGACCATGAGAATTGTTCACCAGGTTTCAAGGTACAACAGATGCTGTGGCAGCTCAGTTTTTCTTGAAAAATATACATCCTCAGATGAGGAGTGCTGCTTCTTCCTTATTTGGAAATACGGAGTTGCTTCAGTCTAGACCCAATGTCTTCGGAGAGCTTATGAGAGTAATCATATCTCCTTCAAGAAGTATTGAAGAAGCTCTGAGTTGGGCTCTTGATGGAGGTCCTGATCCTCATCTTGCTCTGCACATGCGCATGCTAATGAACAGGTACTTGAACCGCTTTTCTCCTTGTTCTTATGTTCCGGATAACTGGGCAGACTCGTCTTGCAATTCAAAGTTAAGAGTACTCATGTTGTGCGTTGATTTGATTACTGACCAGTATCTTCATCTTTTCTTTATGGGTTTGACATGACTTTGCTTAATTACTAGCTTTTGATTCTTGCTTCTAGACCTGTTAGAGCAGTAACTGCAGCAATGAATTGCATTAAGAAGGCCATACTTACAACATGCCCAAATGTGTTGAGACCTCGTGTGGTTGTGATCTCAGATACACCATCATTTGTCAAGGATATTTTGCCAAAATTGCAGGAATTTGCTGAGGTAAATTGCTTAGTAAACGCTTACTCATTTCCTGTGTTACTTATGATGCGCCATCATACTTCCATCTTTAGATTGTATATCGTTATATGCAGTATTTGCATTACCAAATTACCTTTTAATTTGTATCAAGTTTCCATTTTGCTCTGCCCCAGGTTCTTCATTTTGATTACAAGTTATACAAGGGTAATATATCTGGTGAAAGAGCAGTTGCAGTGCAGCAGTTAGGTTTTAGAGTGAAGGACTGGGGACCGTCGCCAAGGTGGGTTGCATTCGTGGACTTCTTTCTTGCTTCACGTGCTAAACACGCTGTCATTTCCGGGGCCCATAGACGTATTGGAACCACTTATGCACAGCTTATTGCAGCTTTAGCAGCAGCTCACCAACTTGGTATGTTAATGCACATTACTGCTGCTGCAGGACTTCCAGTGAACGCTTAATTCATATTTACATTTTCATTATCCAGGTGAGAACAATACAGTAGCTTCGAACTTTTCGTTCTTCAGCAGCTTTCAGAGTAATCTGCTGTCACAAGGGCTGCGGCACCAAGTTGGTTGGGGACATGCCTGGAACAGATTTGCAGGCCCTTTGAGTTGTCATAACCAACCAAATCAGTGTGCTCTCACGCCCCTTCTCCCCCCTGGTTGGTGGGACGGAACTTTGCAATCGCCGATTGCACGGGACATACGCAGATTGGACGCATATGGAGTCAAACTCAATGGTTTTGGTACCGTAGACGAGACCCATCTTCACTCTTCTTGTAAGTCCAGGAAACATGTTGTAAAAACCATACCAATTATTTATAAATGAATTTGATGGACTTGCACTTAGCTTTTGAATTTTTATGAAAATTTTGAGTTGCATTATGTAATGCTATGATAGTTCAAAAGGGCTAGTGTCTTGCTGCTAGAACTTGCTTCCACTGTAAATCAATCTTTGAATAAATCCAAACCTCAGCTGAAAACGGGTGTGTGGTCACTCTAATGTGTTTGGAGGCTCTTTTAAATTGTACGTTTTGTATATGCTGGTCAGAAATTAAACAATCCATTTTGAATCAGAGATTTTGTCCATTGCACACAAAATTTTCTGGCCATGTTTTATGTTTTTCAGTAGGTAAACAGTAAGAACACACAAATTACTATTGTTTGACGCTTAATTTTCAACCTTCCATATGAAAAAAAAAAAATGTCATTTGAACTAAATTTCCTCTAGTTCCAAATCTAAAGCACTGATTCGAAATTCCCAAACATAGCAATATTGTTGAAGAGAGCATTGGTTACAGGTCGTATTATTACTGAATAACCCTCAATTTTCAGAAACTAAGTACTCTCTACAAGAAAGTAGAAATGATTTTGTATGGTTGTGTTAAATCGCAAGCTTCTTACAGTTGTGAATTCAATTAAATCTCCTCTAATTTTGATTGAAGAAATCCAAACTAAAAATGATCTAAAGTTTAACTTAAAGAAAAGAAGCTATGATTTTGAAGCAAACAGTGAGTTTTGATAAAGGGGTAAGATACCAACTTCATTTAGAAACCTAAGAATAAAGGAACAAATCAACACTATGGCCGTGGCCCTGCTCTCTTGTTGCCATTCTTTTCAACAACCCACCCAACCTGGCCTTTCATTTAAGATGCATAGCTTAGTTCCTAAGGTATTTTGTATTTATTCAAAAAGTCAAAAGATAGAACGATTTTGAATACACAAAGTTGAAAGAAAGAATATGTAAAACGTACTTGTAAGCATGTAGAGAAATTCTATATAAACTCAACACAATTTGGAAGAGAATCAGTTTAAAATGAGTATTGTTGCATAAATGAGCATTACCAACGTATAAAATGAGTATTGTTCATTGAACCATTTTTTTATACGAGAATCAGTTTGCATCTCCCTAATAAAGGTGAAAACCACTTTCACACACATGGAATCAAATATAAATATTACATGATAGCCACAAGTGACACTATTGTTTTTTCGAAATAATGTGACAAAATTGGCAATTATTCAAGAATTAGTATATCATAAAAAAACCTTCAACATTTGAGGGTTTGGAATCGGTGTTTCATAGCAAAAGGGAAGACGGTATATTTCAACCCATACTTGCCGGGATCCCATCCAATTATATTGACGTGACTCGTACACAGTACTCTACATCTTTTAACTAATATATGCTTACCCTTGTAAATTTGAAAGCTATATATTCAAGTTATATATGTGTATACCCGCGCAGATTTATGTAGATGCATAACTTATATATGTAAGTGTCAAAACTAGAGGAAAATAGGGAGAAAAATATTACTATCATTTTATTCTTCTCACAAGGAGGTATATGTACTATACACATATTAAACATATAAGGAAAGTATTAAGCTTACAAAGTCAGCTCTAATCTACGCTAATTATGCTAATAGATAAAATGTAATCCCAATCAATCACGTTAACGCTCCCCCTCAAGTTGGTGCATAGATGTCTCACATGCTCAACTTGTCGATTGAAGTATTGAAACTTCTACTTGATATTGCCTTTGTCAAAATATCTGCTAGCTGGTCCTCGGTCTTTACAAAAAGCAAGCTAATCATTCCACCTATTAGTTTCTCTTTGATATAGTGTCTATCTATCTCAACATGCTTGGTACAATCATGTTGAACTGGATTATGTGCAATGCTAATGGCAGCCTTGTTATCACACAAAGACTCATAGGTTTCAAGGGACAAAAACCCAATTCACCCATCAAGATCTTCATCCATAACAGTTCTTGAACCCCATGGGCCATAACTCTGAATTCTGCTTTTGCACTTGATCTAGCTACCACATGTTGCTTCTTACTCCACCAAGTTACTAAGTTTCCACCTACGAAAGTAATGTATTAAGAAGTTGATCTTCTATTAGTTATTGATCCAGCCCAATCAGCATCTGTGTAACCCTCAACCTCTAGATGTCCATGTTTATAAAACATTAGACCTTTACCAGGAGCAGATTTAAATACTTGAGAATCCGATATACAGCATCCATGTGAGCTTCACTAGGTCCATGCATAAACTGACTCACCACACTAACCGCATAGGTGATGTCAGGGCGTGTATGAGATAAGTAAATTAGTTTCCCAACTAGCCTCTTGAACCGTTCCTTATTTGTGGGAACTTGATCTGGATATTCCCCCAACTTGTGATTTTGCTCAATTAGAGTATCTGCTAGTTTGCAAGCTAGCATCCCAGTTTCAGTCAACAAATCTAAGACATATTTCCTTTGGGATAGGAATATACCATGCTTTGATTTGGCCCCCTCAATACCCAAAAAATATTTCAGAGTACCCAGATCCTTCATCTCAAATTCCTTGGCTAAATAATTCTGAAGTTTTCTAACCTCTTTCTCATCATTACCAGTAACTACCATATCATCCACATAAACTATTAATGCAGTAATCTTGTCCTTATTTCTCTTGAGGAATAGAGTATGATCAGCTTGAGTCTGTTTGAATCCATAGTTTTTCATTGATTGTGTGAACCTATCAAACCATGCCTTTGGAGATTGTTTAAGTCTATACAAGGACTTTCGTAACTTGCAAACCTTATCCACATCACAAGAAGTAGTAAACCCTGGAGAAGGGTCCATATAAACTTCCTCATCCAACTCTCCATGTAGGAAAGCATTTTTCACATCAAACTGATGTAGAGGCCAATCTAGATTTGTAACCAAGGACAAGAGGACCCAGATGGTGTTCATTTTAGCCACTGGTGCAAAAGTTTCTTGGTAATCAATCTCATAGGTTTGTGTATAACCTTTAGCCACTAGTCGGGCCTTATATCTGTCAATTGAGCCATCTGCCTTATGCTTCACAGTGAACACCCATTTGCAACCTACAGTCTTCTTACCGTCCGGTAGTTCAACTATATCCCAAGTAGAGTTTTTCTAAAGAGCTTTCATCTCCTCAGTCATAACATTTCTCCATTTAGGATTGCCAAGAACTTCCTGTACACTATTAGGAATGGGCACAGAGGACAATTGATTTGCAAAAGCATTATATGAATTAGACAACTGATGAGATGATACATAATTGGATATAGGATATTGGACAACATTACCAAATAAAAAAGTAAACCATTTAGGAAGTTTACCCCGATTAGGACGAACAGGATAACGAGGACCTTGAGATTCATTTTGTATCTCAGAATGGCCGGACGAAGATAATCCATTTCTTGCCAGATAATTTGAAGTGCAGCATAATACTCAGTCAAAGTCTTACCATTCTGACGGGCCTCATGTGCTCGGCAACGGAGTTCATACATCTGTGAAGCATCTTTGCCAATAGAAAATGTTTGAGCAACAAACCAAGCCGATTGGAAGCAAAGATAAGGCCACCAGCAAGCAGAGTACAACCAGCGACAGGCATGATTTTAGGTATTTAGAGTAACAATAAGTTTGGGTATGGGTAAGGTAAATCAAAAAAACTCTAATCGTGTAGGCTTTGATACCATGTCAAAACTAGAGGAAAATAGGGAGAAAAATATTACGATCATTTTATTCTTCTCACAAGGAGGTATATATACTATACACATATTAAACATATAAGGAAAGTATTAAGTTTACAAAGTCAGCTCTAATCTACGCTAATTATGCTAATAGATAAAAGGTAATCCCAATCAATCACGTTAACGGTAAGATATGTATAATTCTTCAACTTGATCACTAGCTCTGAAAATCTTTAACTATTCCAAGGAAATATCAATTCCCTTGGTCTCACAATACATACATATATATATGTTTAATTTTAGATAATATTGGTATGGTGGGCCATGTTCACATTGAATAATGCTTGCTTTCCAGTTCATTCAACACCAAGGACAGAATCTTAATCTTTCAAGCATGGGTTTTTTAAGAGTTTGGCATGATTACTGGCCCTTACATGCACTCAAAATGGAGAGAACCACTTGGATATATATCAGGAAGAGCTTCCTCAGAAATAGCTCCACTTAATTGCGATTTTGCAAGTGGATTGATTTCGATCACTTCACCCCCAAGAAATTAAAGTACACAAGGTGCTTTCTAACCTCTTCTAATTCTTCCCTTAATTAGATGATATACACATGACAAGTTAGGTTAGCAAGCTTTATGAATTATGATACACAACACAAGAAAACTTAATTTCATAAAATAACAATATATATATATATATATATATATATATTAGCAATGCGTGGACACAAATACAATCTGTGTAGTTCCAATTTGTGAGGATGCCACTAAAGATAGTTCTTCCAAGCCTGTTGACTATCCCTTATATAACTATGTTGCTTAATTAAATGTTATATATATATATATAGAGAGAGAGACAGAGAGAGACAGAGAGAGAATATATAGACTATATATGTCACCTGATCTTTTGAGTTATATGCTTCTCAAATGTTCTTTTGGAGGTTATGGTGGAAGTTAAGTTAGTGGAGTAATGGGAGTAATTGAACGTTTATATGTAATTGGTTAGATATATATTTTTGAATCATTTTTTTCAAGTTGAATAAAATATATATTTTCATTGTATTCCTTCTCTCCACTTATGTTCTAAATTTATATTGTGAAATGCATCCGTTTATAGCCAAAGAGCTCTGATTCTGATTACTAGAACATGCATTTCAATTCCTTGAATGGTTATATGCATGTGTGTGTAATCCAACAACAATAAAGGAACAATGGAATATTTAAACTTAATTTTTATGTTCATTACCATAATACCTAATGAAGAAGACATACAACTGAAAAAAACAAAAAGTACACGAGAAAGGGGGATAGACTTGTGTCGACACGAAAGAGCTAGGGACTAATTGCAGAACTGCATAGATATAGAAATATATGACATTGCTTCACTTATTCAATCAAGCTTCCATGTTTTCCTTAGCAACATTCTGATCTCCAACTATGTCGTCATGTCCATTATCCTTCACTTGTTCGACGTCCAATGGCAAAATTTCTTCCGAACACACCATTGCACTCAGTGTCACGATGTTGATGATCTGTTCTGTTAATTCAGGAAGCTTATGCTCCTCCAAGACTATAATTTGGTTTTGTAATTCAGGAAGCATTTGCTCTTCGTGATCAACTTTCTTTGGCTTCTTGTAGATTACATAAAGCACCATTTGAAGAACACCAAAGCCAAAACCCAATATATTTGGAATCTATTGACATAAATTGAAAAACATCATTGGGGTTAAAATAAAATTTAAGTGAAAAAGGAAGAAAAAGTTCAATTAGCTAGCAAGCTAGGGTTTCATATATGTATATATATAACACACTTACGGCAATGTTATAGTCTTTCTCTAGTAGACCATAGAAGAACCACATAACTGCACCTAGTGTGAGGAAAAATGACAAAAGAAATGGCATGTACTCCACGCTTTTGGTTCTTATAACTTGCCTCTGCACAACATGAAAAAAATAAAAGAAGAAATTATGGATCAATATGCAAGAAACTAAAACCATAAAACGAACAATATATTCATTTTCAATGAACAATATGAAAATAAACATTTATTTTCTTTCAATAACAGCCTACACACACATACACACGTATAAAAAGAGATTTTAGTTCTACTATATACAGGCTACTCACCACAATGCAGAGAGGTGCAACAAAAACGCAGAGGGAAAAAACTAGGCAAATCATTCCCACAATCTTGAGACGGGTTAAGCCTTTGGCAAGAAATTGAGTTAGGAGGAGGAGGAGGCCGAATCCAACAACATTCAGCGAAATAAACAGCTTAATGGTTTGGATCTGCAATTCCAGTAGTCCAAACTTCAATAATTGGAAGACAATTCGAGTAAAATCAAGAAAAAATACTTACAAGTAATATAGATGGAATTAGCAGTTAATTAATTAATACCCTAGTTTTCTTTGGTGCATAAAATATATAGAGCAATATGTATGTGGTCTCTATCAAACAGCCAAACGAGTTGATGGTGATGAGAAGAATGGTGCTACTGGACTTGAGGAATGCGTAGTATATCAAGAGCATGGCACTGAATAAGCCAATCACATAAGGAAGTGATTGGAACCCTTCAGTGGATTTCTTCTTGTAAATTTTATAGAACGTCGGTCTGCCATCAAAAAATTCAGAATTCAGTCCATATTTCTCATAAAAGACTCATTGAAAAGATGATAAGCTTGAATCCCATTAAGCATGCAAGAGTGTTAAAACAGCCAAAGACTTACACTGGCGCAAGGAACACCAAGAAGCCGACGATGTTACCTGCAGCATCAGCAGAGAAAATTAATTAAAAATTATTAAATCTGCATGTATGTGTCCACCATTACTCCAACTGTGATATATATTACAAGGTTTGAATATATAAAGTTTGGAAAGAACATAAAAGTAAATATAAGCATGCATGCATGCTGTGCTTGCATAATATTGCATCCCTACTACATGCACTATTCTGATGAGTTGAGATAAAATGTTTCTAGGTATTGTGTGTGTTTGTGTGTGTATATACATATACAGGTGACAGATACAAGGTGTATTAATTTGTACCTAGAAGGCCAAATGCAAAAGCCCCATGACTAGAGAGGAAAGACATCTCTTTGTATAACTAAAAAGCAGCAGTGTTCTCAACTAGAGAAGTGGCTAATGTTCACAAGTACATAAGCATTGGCTATGAGACTCCATTTATATAGAGGTGTTGGGGGATTAATTTAACTGAGTGTGGTAAATGTAAATCTTTTGATGTACTTTTTTACATTTGGCTAAAGAGTATAGTGTGGATTCTTCTTATCACAATCCAAACAGCTGTATTTCCCTAATGCTCCATTTTACCCAAATTTGGTGCAGCTTATGCCAAACACACTACCACAATTATTTTTATTTCGGGCATAATACAAGCAACCCTTCACCAGCTTATTTTAGTATAATTAAGGGTACATGACAAAGATACCTTAGTGGGTCCCACTTGGCCCCTTTTCATAGTGTCACCCACCAATCCCATTGGCTTTAAGGTTTACAACTCACCACTTCAGTTTCTGGAAGGGTTTGATATGCCCTCCATCCTCTATCCCAAATTCCCAGTATGTGCTCCTCCATCCTACTCAGGAAAATAATCAATCCAGAATTAATAATGATCAAGTCACCAATAAGAACTTGCCACGTTAGCATTAATATTATTGTGGGGGCCATTTTTAGGGTCTGTATTACCTAGATTAAGGGTACCAATGCCCCGAAATCAAAAATGTCCAATAGCTTACAGGGAGGGGGAATATATATATATATATATATATATGTGTGTGTGTGTGTGTATTATCCCGTTGATGGATTATATCACGTAATTGATCAATTGTGTTCCCATTAGAACGCTGACATGGAGGACTTTATTGGCCACTTCTCCATATAAGGTTGCAACTTGGAGGCAACCTTACATGGACTTTATTGGCCACTTCTAAAACTTTTTGAGGATGGTATAGGGATTTCACAATCTTCTATTTTTATTTTTTTAGTCGACATAAACTTTCAAAATTCTGACATGTAATTTATCTTGACGTGGGTGAGCCGCTAATCATTTATTTTTGGTCATTTGGTATTTATGAAAAGTCTGAAGATGACAAGACATTTCCGTCTCAAAATAATTGTTCGTTTAAAAAATTATAACTCACATAATGTATTAATTGAACAATGAAACTCTAATTTACGTCATAGGATCAACAAAATAGATAGAAAAATATTTTTATTAAGTTGAGTTTAACAATTTAATTTTACAATCACTTTGTGAATTTGATCAAGTAAACTACAAAGTGGGGTTTTGTTTTATGCCGAACTCGTTGCTACTTCAAAGAGTCACGTGTCATTTGCGTGCCCAACTATTGTGTACATATGTCCACATTCACACCATAATCTTACCATAACATAATATATATATATATATATATATATATATATATATATATATTTTTATATTTCTAAAATTAAATATAGTTGGTGATATGATAGATAACTTAAAAACAAAGAATGTGGCAGAACCATTCATAGGTTCATATAAAATTAAAGTAAGAATAATGACGACGACAACGACTCTTTTGATGGACTCTTATCTAATTGTTTAATATTTTACGAAAATGTTAGCTTTCATTTTTTTTTCACATAAAGTAGCAAGAGATTTCCAGGTAACTACAATATTTGGAGTTTCAAAGAACCTTATCAAGTGAGGAACACTGAAAACGAATAAAAGTTGAACATATTCTTTTCTTTCTTTTCTTTCTTTTTTTTTTTTAATTGCATGCACACAGAGTGAATAAGCTAAAAGTGTTAAGAAGAGAAAAGAAAAAGTGTGATAGAATATTAGTTTTCTTATATACTAATGGAAATAATTGGAGGAAAATGGAAGAAGCTAATTTCTAGTAGCAGAGGGTGAAAAAGAATTAATTCCGAAAAAGGAAAATAAAATGGAAGAGAAGGTATGGGTATTCCACATAGGAAGTAATTTCCGTAAGGGGAAGGGCTATTATTGTAATGAGGCCCAACAAGATGCTAGGATCCATATACTTTTGATTTGCCATTGCCTACCCAAAAAAAAAAAAAATCAGATAAATAACCAAATTGATGATGTAATGTGCGGCGGCGGTTTTTTTTTTAATTATTATTATTATATATTATTTTAATTTATTTTGGCCATTACATTATATGATTAGGGTGTAAGTTGCAACAATTAAAATGGTCGATTTTCAATTATTATGTGAATTGGGTCTTTGATCTATTTTTGATGTGAGTATGAGTTTTTTTTTTTTTTTTTTTTTTTTTTATTTAATTCAACAAAGGTAAACACACAGTTTTTGCCTACGTACGCTTGATCTCATATCCCTTTCCTCTTTTTCCTCGAAAATAGGAAGGATAGAAAATTGAACTATAAACCCTTTAGCAACTTTATTTATTTATTTATTTAGTTGTGCTGTCATTTCGCACTAAAATGCGAATTTAGGAATGGAAATAATGCACAAATTCAAAAAAAGGTGACACAAACTTGTTTAAAAAAAGAATTGGGCTTCATTGAAAATGGAAAAATTGAATGGGATTTGGGCTGTGTTGCATTAAGTGGGATGGAATTATTTGAATTGACCTCAATCTTGCACCAAAAAGTTGCCTCTATCTGTATTGCATTAAAATAACTTTGCCAACTTCAGCCAATTATCCTCAAGCCACTCATGCAGTTTCATCTTCTAACAGTATCAAAATAGTCCTGTCATGCATATTCAGATCTGGTGCCTATATATCTAAAGATTGATTAACATGAAAGTGGCTATTCCTCTACAATATTGTTAAAGTTAGAGAACATTAATTGCCTAATATGTTCATGTATCTATATTCTATACGAGATTATATATTAAAGTTTTTAGATAATTTCATGAGATATTTTCATGAGAGTTGCAGCTCCATTAGAGGGGAACATCTTGTGGATCTTCTTGAGACAGAGGAATTACAGTGATAAAGTAATCCTTTTGTAGTAATCCATAAAAGAACCCACACAATAGCGCGCTTAGTGCCAGCAAAAATGACACAGAAAATAATGGCATCAACTCCACACACTTGGTGCGTATGACCTGTGTCTGCATAGTAACAGCAAACAATGAAATTACGTTAGAAGTGTCTTATAATTTATTTCCTATATTAACATTATTGTGTGTCAAGTGAGTAGATGAAAATGAAGGGGACATAGACAAGGCATATGAAAAGTTGTTGATTTGTATCCTCGATCGCCATAATGCTCAAAGGTGCTGTGAATACACACACACAAACACACTAGACTTTTACAAATCCATCCAAGAACGTGGATTCGGGTGGATCCTTTTGCTAAGAATTAAGTGGGAGAAAAGAACAACCACCAGACAAAATCCCCCAAAGTTCAGTAAAACAAAGTATCTTCAGAACTCACCATTTGCAATGTTAATCCAAGTCGTCTATTTTTAATTCTTAAACTGACAAAATATTATATATTTGTCAAACCAAAAATCTTCAACCCATAGAATAAGACTTGAATGAATTCAGACTCGAACTGAATTCAGAAAGATGATATTTATACCAAAGCGGTGCCTTTTCGGGCCGACCCGAATCATCCCGTCACTGGGTGTAATGGTTCGGATGACCGCCCAACTACCACTAGCTTGGGGTTAACGTTTCTGGATCGGAATTCATTTGGTTTTGGAAGACTTGAATGTTTATGAACAGGCCACACAAGCCCCAAAACTAAATTAATTGCCTAAAATGTTTTTTTGACAGCCCACACACTTAGAGGCCAATAAGCCCAGACATAAATTAATTGTTCTTTTTAAGAACCCATGCCCGGCCTGGACCAAAGAATTTTAAAAAATAACCAGTCCATCACATTTTGGTCAGCTGCCAATTTTACTTTTTGCTCGTATTTTTATTTTTTCGGGTAATTTACAAGTGGGAACAGAGAAGGAGGAGTTAGAGAAAACTGTGGGATCCTAAAACGTTCGGTATTATCCTAAAACGTTCCTTTCCTTTTTTCTTTTTCTTTTTTTCTTAAAATAAAATTATAAAAGGGTCCTATTTAATGTTTAATTCAATTCATTTGAGCCATATCTCAAGTTATATCCACTCTCGGACTCTTAGGATCACATTTTTTCAATACTTTAGATTTTTATTTTGATTTTTAACATATATTTTGATTTTCAATTCAACTAATTATTTTTTTCTATAAGGTAATCAATTTTATTCATTGAAATAAAAAATTATTTCTAATTGGAATACTTCTTATTCTAATAAAATACATTTTATATCGAATCTTAAACTTTTTCACTTTTATTTAACAATAATTTTTTCCCCTCCAACACATAAATAGTTGGGAGTTATCTTTGATTTTCAATTTTCTTCGTAAGGGAAGTTCTCCAAACATTGAAAAGTCTTGAACATCTCAAGGATAATGTTTCTACTGAGATTTTGTAACGCAGCCCAGATCCATGCTCACAAAGAAAAAGAGGACCAATATAGAAATATTGGTTGAACACCTTTTCCAAGGAAGTATAGAAGAATAGCAAGGACATTTACATAATTTTTCCAGTCTCATTAGAGATTGTATCTATTATTTTTTCCGTACAATCTAAGGATAAATTTCAGTTTTAAAGTAAATATTAATAGATTAATCCAGTATGTGTAAGGATGCTCTAGATTGTCCAGATTGGTGTAATTCAACAATAATACATAATATGTTCAAAACCAACTCAAAATATATGTTCCAAGGAAGAAGAAAAAAAAAAAATTTAAAAAATACTATAATGGGATTTCCTTGACTTCATTAGAGAAATCTTTCATTTTTGTGTTTGAAGTAACGGTGCAACTTGGGCGGACTAATCCGACCCAACCCGAATCCAACCCAAAAATTTTAAAACTTGGGCTTTGATATTAACAAATTGGGCTCAAATCAGGTTGGTTTTCTCGGGTTGAACCCGAGCCCAAAATCCAAATTTTTTATTTTTATTTTTTTAAACTTTCAAATCTGTTTTTTTTTTTTTAAAAAAAAAAAAATCCAAATTAAATTTATTAAAATCTGTTTTTTTTTTTTTTTTTAAACTTTCAAATCTGTTTTTTGTTTTTTTAAATCCAAATTAAAAAAAAAATTAATATTTTCAAACAGAGATATAATTTGCATATTTGAAAAAAAAAAAGGGAGGGGGGTGTTGAATGGGTCAACCCATCCAGCCCGAAAAAAATTTGGGCTTGGGTTACTTGAAAACCCATATCTCAAATTGTATTTGAATTTGACTCAAATTGAAATATCAAATAATTCAATTTGAGTCAAATTCAAATACAATTTGAGTGCACAAATGTAAGCATATGTCAGCTGTGTTGGCTTTTAACTAAAATAATACTCGGTAGGCGTTTGAGTCATGTTACAGCGCAAAAATGGGGCAGAATGAACTGGGGGCGGCGAGTGAAATAAATGTCGGTGGTAAGTTGGCAACTTGCACGCGTGGTATGTACATGTGTATATATATATATAGAGAGAGAGAGAGACACACTATATATATATATATATATATATATATGTGGGCATGATATTAACGGGAGGAGAAGACAAGAAAGAAGAAGGAAAAGGAAGTTCCCAGTCAAAAAAATATAGATAGGGAAGTGATAACCCTCGGAATAACGTGGTTCCATCTTCTAGTCGTTTTGAAGTTTTATCTCTGTTGTCCTCAATTTGTTGACTTTTTTTTTTTTTTTTTTTTTCCAATTTATATTTTGCTTGATTTTGTTCGTACACTCTGACTTTATCTTTTCTCAACTAAAATATTACAACAAAAATGAGGGTAAAGCGCATTGAACAAAAAAACCTTCTTAAACTATTCAGTTTGTTACACTTTACCCAATCCGGCAACCGGCCGATCAATTTCCTTGCACGTGATAAGCCAAATTTATATAAATGACCATACAACCCTTATCAAATTTAAAAAACTATAATGTCCATGAAACACCATTGGACCCGAAGAAATCCTAACAAATTCACTCATTGTCTTTTTCCTCCAGCTATGATATACATATACACACAGCACATATGATGCTCGTCCTTTGGCATTAGAACTGAAACGATCCAATGTATAGTTTGAAACTTTTGTACCCAAATGTTAGCTTAGTATACAGTGAGTAAAAAAAATAAAATCAAAATCAAAAAATCAAAACCCATTTAGCATTAGAACAAGAAATCAAAATCCAATCAAAATCCATAAACATATTCTATCTGTACTTCCCACTCCAGTTCAAGAGTATTTAGCAGATTCAATCCATTTTCCAACCTCTAATGAAGCAGGCACTCTTCTGCAACTTGACTCATTCTAATTTAAATATCCATCACAAAAATCAACTAGAAAGTGTTCTCACTATGATTGGGACCGTCACACAGCTCTCTATCTAAATCGATATCAAAATTAAAAAAAAAAAAATCAAAAAATCAAAATCCACTTGTCGGTAGCTCCTCTTCACCGCCGTATTTCTTCCTCACTGCTGAGCCCTCGCAGGTCCGTCACCGCCACTGCACCACCCGCCGTCCATCACAGCTGACATCATCTAAAGCTGAAACGTCGAGGTCGTCTTTATCCTCTCCACCGTCCGAAGCCTCCTTGCTCGCTGTGAGTTCGGCTACCATTCAATCCCCCCAAGCTTGCCACCACGAATAATTCACAGTCGAGTCAACCGAGCCCTCCACCTGCTGAGCCGCCACTGTCTCTACCATTCAGTCCACCTGCCTCGCCGTCACAACCAGCCCGTCTCCACCTCGGCCTCATAGCCAGCCCGTCTCCATCAAGCCGCCACAACCAAGTTTGTCACTGCCATGCCCGCCGTTTTTTAATCGCCGGCTTCGTGGTCGCCTTTTTAACATCGAGTTAGAGAAAGAGGGGAGTGAGAAGAGAGACAAAGTTGAAGATAAAGAGCCAGTTTGGGATTGCTGTTAGAATGTTAAAAGCACTTTTAATAGTAGAGCTGTTATAAAAGTGTTGTCAATAAAACGCAGTTAAGCGTTTGGTGACACATTGTATAAAACACTATTTATGCTTGAAGCACTTTTAAAATTATTTGGTAATAATATTGCTTAAAGCACTTTTATTACTAATTTTACTAAATTATCCTTACATTAAACATATGATAATTTCCTAATATTAAATATTATAAAATTCCATTGAGTTGAATGATTTATAACGAAGAACTTGTATTTTTTTTTTTTTTTAAATATCACATATTTTGTTTATGATATCAAATTTGTATTGAGTACTAAAATATAAATGAGTTAAACATATTTTAATGATGATTATTTTGTATCTAATTTTGGATCTTTCAGTAATAAAATAAGCAAATTTGCTCATATGCTATCTAATAATAAAATTTAATAATATAATGTTTTACAATATAGATAACATTTCATAAAATAGAATTAAACACTTTAACCACAATTAATAATCTTATTACTTGTCATTTGAGATAATAGCATAAATGTATTATGGTTATTTTAAAAACAAATTACAAGTCATAATTTATTAAAAATTAAACATCTAACAATTATATAATTGAGAAGTTATACGGTCACGAACAACCCCCATCTCATTGTCATCGCCAATGTACCTCTCACGTGGGTGTTCATCATTATCATTCCTTTCTTTATTAGGCACTAAATCCAAATTTTCATCATATCGTTGAAATTCGTCATCAATAATAGCTGTTCGCCGTATAAAATTATGAATCATCATGGATGCAATAACAATTGCAACTTGTTTTGAAAAACTAAAACTAGGCATTTGTGATAGAATTCGCCATTTTGCTTTCCAAACACCAAAGGTTCTTTCAATAATCGTTCTCAAAGATGAGTGAGCATGATTGAAGAACTCATGAGGGCCCCTTGGCTGACTTCCACGACGAAATTCTGGAAGATGGTATCGTTCTCCCTTGTAAGACGCTAAATATCCTTTCATATTAGGATATCCACCATCAACTAGATAATATTTACTTACGAAAGTAAAATTTTAGAAGACAATATATCGTACAAAACTAAATAATTAATGAAATATTATATTTTTTAATAATAGAAAGAATATCTTAGATATAATTCATTTATGAACGAACCTTCCGGTCCCTCCCAACCGCCCCAAGCAAATGTAAATAGCATATTAAAGTCACACACAGCCATTACATTCTGAGTACAATACCCTTTCCTTCCTATGTATGGAACTTTCTTATTTTCAGGGATAACAGCTGCAATATGTGTCCCATCAATTATTCCGATACAATCCTAAAATCAATAAATAGTAAAATTTTATATAATTAATAATATTAAATTAAAATAACAAAATTATATAAAGAATTACCTTAAAATGTGGCCAGTACTTTCGATTCTCGCGAATGTATTTAGGTACTTCTTTAAATTCACGATCAAGAGGTTTTATAAAATCCATAGACATCTTTATGACTGCAACTAACACATCTGTAAAATGTCGACTTACAGTTTCACCGAAATGCTGAAAACGTTCTTGAAGCATTCGGTTACATACACCGTGTCCAATGGTCATTAAAAACGTAGCTACTTTCTCATGCACGTTAATTTCTCGACTACTTTTCAATTCATACTTTTGCTCTAAAATTTCACAAAGTTTTTTGAAAACAAGCTTTTCCATTCTAAATTGTTCATAGCATCGTCTATCATGACCGATAAGAATTTTCATCAAAAACTTTGAACCTGATTGTTCAGAAGTTCTACACGGTTCCTTAGATGTAATGACCCGGTCATTTACCTTCCTTTCCTTTTTCTTGAAATTTTACGGATGAATTTTTTCCATTTAATTTTCTTTTCTGAGATCTGTTTCTCATCGTTTAGTGTCATCTTGAGTGTTCGGAATTGGCTTCTGAGACTCTTTCGTGTGGATTGACAACTTCCTTTGAGGACCGAGTCATTTTCGCATTTTCACTTTTCGAGACACTTTTCCCTATATCGTCATTTTCCCTATTCTGTCTTATCTCCGTTTGTTAGTTTTTGGCACAACCTCATTTTTTATGTTCGGAGTTGGTTTTTGACTTTACGTGTCTTCATTCTAAGTGGTTTCCATGAAATACGTATCTTTACTTTTGCAAGAAAATACTCTGGTTGCTCCTGGTGTCCATAAGGGTATGGATGCACAATTCTTTGAAATTATTTTCTTTTCTTGGGGTGTTTTTCATAAATATATTTTGGAAGATATTTTCATTCTGGGGCAGTTTCGCAGTTAACCCTTTTTGTAGGGGCCATTATGCAATTAACGAAAGTTATTGCAAAATATCTCATCTGGAGCCTCGATCCTCGTACGGGATTCATTTTCACTTTTCCTTGACTCGTAAATTCATAGAATTTCCTTCTGGTCGTTTTTCTCCAGTTTCAGAGTTTTTGGACGCGGTTGCCGCCAAACTTGTTCGGGGCATAACTTTCTGCTCGGGACTCAGTTTCTGACGCTGTTTCTTTCGTTCTTCATATTTTCTCATTTTAAATCTTTTTTGTTCACAGAATTTTACCGTTTGAGCGCATTTGCTCAAAATCCACTTTTCCGGATCTGGCGGGGCCCGTTCGGGGCACTTTTTGAGATTTCTATAAAAGGGGGATGAGATATTTCATTCTTCATCTTCCTCACTCCCCTTGCACGACCTGAAGCAGCCATGGATGCCCATGGAGCTGCCACTTTCTCTCTCCTCCTTTGATTTACTTTTCCTAAGTGAAAAGTCTTCTGCTTTCACGTTTTTTGTTTCCCTCGACGTGTTCTACCATTCCCCCTTATTAGAATTCATTTTTGACCATTTCTTGAGTTGGGTTTGAGGTCAAGTTGTGATTTTCATGGGGCTTCATTTGGATTCATGTAGATCATGTTGTCCCCGACAAAACCCTTCGGTTTCGGCGGATTCGGAACACTTTTTTTTCGGTGGGCCTTTGAGGTTTTCATCTCAAATTGAGGTAGGGGGTGTCATAATTTACTTTCTTGCTCTATTACATGCTTGTGATACTTATTCAACTCAATTGCATGCTTGGATATTAAATATAGAATTTTTGATTATTTATTTTCTAGTATGAAATTTAATTTTCCCAGTGAGTTATAACATGTTTTAAACTTATGGCTTGACATTATATTACACCTTGATATGTTAATTAAGATATATTAAAATTGGAGCATTTGGATAAGAAATGAAGATTTTATTTAATATTTATCTTGAATAAAATATTAATTCATGTGGCCTTAACTAGCTTGAAATCAATGTGTGATAGTATATTATATTTGGCCTTAGCATGCTCTTCAACATAGTTGAATTTGAAAGTAATTGGAGGTGTTTTAAAAATTAGTAATTATTAATTAACTTGATTAATTAATTTGTCCCGAGTGCACTATTCACTCCATTTGAATTCCGACTTGATATTCTTAATCTACATGCCATATAACTTCACATATATTTGATTTAGTATATTCGGTGAGGTTTTGAAACCTTTCATTTAATTAATTTCCTTGTTTAAGATTTAATCCTCATGGTGATATACAACTTGGAATTGAATTATGGTATGCTAGAAAATTAGGCTTTGGTATGGTTGTTCACATATATTAAATTGAGATTAATTGCATGAGAATTATAACTTTTATTTTATATTTAACTTTAGTGAAAGTTTAATTCACATGGTCGTAAATTGAATGAAATAAGCTTGTAATGTGATATTACATTAATCCTTGGCATGTTCTCTAAGATATGTTAAATTGAGAGTATTTGGTTAAGTTTAAAAATTTAGAGATTTTAATTAAAAGAATTAATTTATAATCAATTTTGTGGTCCCATTAGCTTAATTAAGATTTTAACTTGATATTTGTATTGGCCATGACTTGTTTACTAGTATATATTAATTGTGAACCATTTGAAGTTGCTTTAGTGCCTTGGTAATTAAATTAGCATGATTTAATTAGAGTTCTTCTTTGCTGTTCCAATAATCTAATTGAGTTTTAAAATGGATATAGGTGATGACCATGCCATGTTCTTTAATATGTATTAATTTGAGGTTATTTGAAATTGAATTAGAATATAGGGAATTTAATTATTTTTATTTAATTAAATTCTATCTAATTGAGTCATGGATTTAATTGTGTTTGAAAGTCGTTTCTATATCAAAATCCTGAACATGGACTTGTTGTATATTCATTTGGTTATGTTTTGAGCATTGGATAAGATGGTTGCTATGTTTATACTCATGAGAATATGTTTTCCTTATTAAATATATTGTTGCCTTGTGTAATGATTTGCACATTTCGTATTTAACATCTTTCATGCATAGTGTGTAACGAATCGTACACTGAAGATTCGACATTCATCATATCATATTAGTTGTGGACTTAGAGCATGTATTGTATAGGTTTCCAAATTTAGTTGTGCATGGTAGATAGTTGATTATCTTGCATATACATGCTGATATATACGTTGTTACACAACTTGTTGATTTTGGAAACTTGAGGATGTCGTTGTTTGGCTATGGCTAGGACGTGGTTTAGTGCAGAGGATAGTCCCTCTATATAGTCTAGTGCGCACATAGGGAGGTTACCCATGGGCTAGTAACCCTAAAGTAACCACATTGTTGGGTTGATCCGGCATGACATCCAAGTATCCACTTTATTTGCTTTTGCATTTCATTTCAAGTTGATAACTAGATGATGTTATGACTTGTTTTCTCGTTTCAAGTTTCAGGATGTTTACTTTGAGAAACCATGTTTTACGCGTTGTATTAGAAGTTCTAATGTCAGTTAGATTGCATTGAAATTGTAATTTGTGTTTTGATTGTTCAACATGGGCTAGGATGATTTCTTAGACTTATTCAGAACATAGACGTTAAGTGGCATGATCCCTTTAGTTGTTTCTGTGTTCTAGATTGCAAGTTGATACCTTTAAGAACCTTTATCTTGTTGTTTTGTATAACGTACTTCCATATTGTTTAAATTGCATAGATGATGTGATTTATGGTAGCAATGATCTAAGATAGCTTAGGATGATCCCTGAGTCTAATCTTGACATAGACGTTAGGTGGCATGATTCCTTTTCGAATTATAGCATGTTAGTCCTAAAAATCTCCAAAGAAATCGAGTCATGCATGCTCGTCCCCTACGAATAAACTTGTTAGACTTGTTTATTCACCCCGAAGTTACTGGGTGTTTTGCAGGTAAAGAAACTTTATTGTGGAATACACAACACTCTTAGACATGCCAAAAGTCTTGAAGTAATTTTGATGACATTGAATATGCACATGTTAGCATATCATGTTTACTTTTGTTTATTTTGATAAAACTTGTATTATTCGATTCCATATATGTAAAGCGTACATAAGCACACTCTTTTTATTGTATTCAACATGTATAAGATAAGGTCGGAGTCCAATATCATGTATTATGTATTCTATGCACTTTTACTTTCAAAGTCATTGTGAAAACATTGAGAATTTACAAGTCTTTGTCTCATAACTTTTGCATCGGGTGTGGGAATTTCATTCTTTCTTCTTCATAGGATTCCATGATCATGTATGAGGTGTGGCCAAGGGCTAAACACCATTTCATTCTAAGTTTCGCATTATGGTTTCATTTATAGCATTTTTAGGCATTTTTGGCCGTTGAGATGTCATATTTTGCATTCTTGGCATTTTGAAGCCGTGAACCATTGTAGCATGTCCAATTAGGTAAGTTAAGTTTGCGTGCATAGTCATTTTCGGGTAAAACCTCTTCCTTGGCAATTTGAGCTTCCTAGGGATTCATTTTGCACTTTATTGCATAATCTGGTTTAGGGGCATTTTGGGATTTTTCTTCGGGAAATAAATTCCGGTCTTCACATGGTCGCTTAGAAAACGTGATTTTAGGGGGGGGGGGGGGGGGGTTTCTTCTTCGTATTTTTCCAGAAAATGTTATCTTGGTGCCGGAAATCCATCGCAAAGTTCAGCTTCCAGTTTTCATTTAACAGCTTTTTGGACCCTCATGATCAGATTTCTTGAAGGGGCATTTTGGGCATCTTACTGTGAGTTTTTTTTCATTTTCTCTGGCATGGCCGGATAGAAAACTTGATTTTGGGAGGGGTTTCTTTTTCGTGTTTTTCCAGAAAAATTTATTTGTAGTCTGTTTTCGCTCTCAGTTGTGGACAGATTCTGAAAAAAATTCGTGTAGCAGCTTTTTGGGTCCATCTTGACCTACGCTGTTCGAGGGGCATTTTAGGGACTTTACATCGTGTTTTTTTTTATTTCTTCCGCGATGTCGGGTAGAAAACGTGATTTTAAGGGGGTTTCTTCTTCATATTTTTCCAAAAAAACTCGTTTAAGGATCCGTTCTTAGCCTCAGTTCTGGAAAAAAAATCAAATGTTGCTTGCTGTAAAAACACTATTCCTGCCCAGATTTCTTACCCGGAAAATAAGTTGATTTTTTTGAAACTTTGAGGTTTCATATTTTCATCATCCGGACTCCAAATCAAGTGATTTTTTAGTGTAAGTTTATTAACTTTTGCTTGTCTATCCAACGGTATGTACAGTTGCATTCAATTCTCTCTGAAAGGACCATTTTACCCCTCATCAAGTACCCTTGCTGCATTGATTTGAAACCCAAAAGTCTAGTTTTTTGTAACTTTGACGTTTCATATCTTCTTCGTCCGGACTCCGAATCAAGAGATTCTTGAGTCTAGATTTATTAGTTTTTCCTTATCTATCTAATGGTATTCTCAGTTATATTTGGTTTTGTCTAAAAAGACCAGTTTAGCCCTTGTAAAGTACCATTGCTGCACTAGTTTTAAAAACCCAAAAGTTTGATTTTATGAAACTTTGGAGTTTCATATCTTCTTCAACCGGACCCCGAATCATGTGACTCTTAAGTCCATCTTGGTTAGTTTTTCATTGTCTTTCCAGTAGTGTGCTCGGTGGCACCAGAATCCATACTTTTAAAAATGACTATTTTGCCCCTGGGGGCTTATTTATCATATTTTTAATCTTTTGCTTCCGCATCAGTTCTCATTGGGTTCCACGACCCCATGGAATGTCACTTTGACTTCTTACAGTCTTATTTTCTGTTTTCGTTTCCGCATATCAGATCCGTTATCGGGTCAATCTTCGGTTCATCACAGGACACGCTGACCTAAAAACTAGGGTCGTCACATTAGAAATAAAATTATTAAAATATGTGATAGTGGTAGCGACACCTGCTACCACAAGAGCTTAGAACTCTACATCTTCCTTTTCGATTTCCTCCAATGAATCCATGTAATAACTATAAAATGACCTACAAATTAGCAGAATCTAAACCACAATCATATATCATCTAATGCAACAAACAATTTTTGAATAAATAAAAATAATATTCAATATTTAAAACATATTCATGTCCATAAACAATTAAAAACTAATAAAAATGGAATAATAATTAAGGGGATACATGAATTCAAATCTAAAAACAATATTATTAATTAAGAAAAAAAACCAATAGGTCCAAATGCAAGAAAAAAATAAATAAACAAGTAAAAACTAAATAAAGAGATAACAAATTATTATCCTAAAAGTCCTTGAAAAAAGGGTGGATTAATTAGTTCTCTAGCTTGTTCTTACTTAAGCCACACAATTTGTGTTTCAATATCCTTAAGTGCCACGAACATCTCCCTATTTTCTTTTTTGGTAAACAGCTTTGTTGCAAGCATGAAAAGTTCACCCCCTCGAGGAATTTCTGGAATTGCAGACATCATTTCCATTACTTCTTGAATGCTACATCCTACTGGGTCAAGTCACGAATACATAGTAGAACTTCTATTCTCTACAGCATCACATATTCGATCAAGTTGTTTAGACAACTTTGTTGCAGAGGAAACTTTATTTGAATGTCTTTCTTGTGTGGTTTTGATGTGTTCGTTTTCTTTCTTTGTTGATCAATACTCCCAACATAAATGTCAGCATCAATATTTTCAAATCTTTCAGACTGGTTACCATCTCTATCTGAATCATCATCTTGAAAATCTTTATCATTAAAACTAGGTAATACACCAGATGATGGTGCCCAAGATCTATCTCATGTTGCCACCACATCCATAAATAATGCATCTAACTTAAAACAATGCTCCAATCCATTTTCATGAAATTTTGCAGCTTTCGAAATAACCTAAACATATAAAATAAAATGTATTGACAAAATTATTAGCACTTTTTTTATTATTATTATAAAAGAGAGAGAGATGGATAAAATGAAATTCAAGGATAACAACTATAGTTTGTCTTTCCACCATTCGTCCGTTGCCGTAATCTTTTTTTTGATAGGATCCCAACCGATTCATGTATCATGACTCACCAACTTGTTCCAAATTTGCCACTCTTTTCTCATAGCATCCCATTTATTTTTTAGTTGTTTTTGCTCATATCTTCTTCTAGTTTTTTTGAAAAAAATTTCTATCACATTCTTCCAACCAACCTTATTAAAATATGTATTTGGCCTATTACCAACTCGAACTTCCTCTACACAAATATCTATAAAATCCTAATATGCCATAGAATTCCAAATCGCCTTCGAGAACTTTCCATTTGAGGTAACTTGGTTTGAATTTCCATCACTCTCCATCTAACAATCATATAAAATTTATCAACTACTTGAGAATATAATTGTGTTGTTCTAGAAGAATAATTAAATAAATACAATGGGTGTGTGAACTAGCTTGAAGAAGACCAAAGCTTATAAAAAACCTAGTGAGCCTAAAAGTTGCAAGTTTTCCAAATTGACCAAATCCAAGTAAAAAGGACTAGAGATAGCATACGGGAAGTAATGAAGTCCTCGGGGACAAAGATACAATTGCGCCTTTATATAACTCTGTCTATGTGTGTGTGTGTTGGTAATTATATATTTTTTTTCTAGAAGTGGAAAGGTAGAAAAAAAATAAAATAAAACTACAGTAAAAGAAAACTGTAATCAAATTTCTAGAACTGTTCATTGTTGGACTGGAACAGGGAGATGGCCTTTGTATACAAATTTCTGTAGTTGTAAATACATAGGACTCAATCATCGAGTTTTTAATGGAACTAGAACTTGTAAGCTTTGAAGTAGATTTCATTGATCTCCAAAATCAGTTATACTTGGAGATCCTAGTTTCCTTATGTAAAGAAGACAATAAAAAATCAATATGCCGCCTGAGATGGAGGCCATAGTTGGTCATCACTTTTTCAGTGACCACCTACATTTTTCTTCTTTCTCTCTGTGTCGTTAAATCTATGTGTTGAATACGCTTTGAAAAGTCTCTCTCAAGGTACAATCATTTCACTCTTTTCTCTTCTGAATCGGCTTCAACTTTCATAGTTTTAAACTTTGATTTCAAGTTTTGCTTAATCAAAGCTCAACTACAATCCGCCTCTTTTAATTCTAACTTCTTCTTTTTTAAAAAATAATTGCTTGTTGATTTGAATTTCTCAACGAGATTGAAGGATACGAGTGTTGGTTAAGAAAAAGTCTACAGTTTTAGGTCAATTTCAGCTGTTCATTGTGGATATTTTTGTGTTTGGTTTTGTCTTTATCAGCCTCAAAATTGTATATGTTTGTGTTCTGTTTGTTTCACACTGATATTTTTTATTTTTTATTTTAAGCTGACTATATGAGTTTTGATACTCCAAAGTTTGGCATGCTCTGAGCTTCAGTTTGATCCAATTTTGTTGATTTTTTATTGCCTTATTCAACCATTGCAACTTGTTTTATCGCAGAGTTGTGCATGGAGATTGTTTGTGATCAACAGTTTTTAGTTTTTCTTTATCATTATTAATGAATTTATCTAGTTTTTGTAGAGGGGTCCAGTGACCGTAATTAATTTACCTAAGTTAACCAAATTAAAAAATAAATCTTAAAAAAAGATTACTTTGTAAATTAAAACTCCTAACTCAATGTAATTATAACTTTTCAAAGATTAATCAGAATACCAATTGTGTTGTTTAAGAAGAAAAAAATACATAAATAAATAAAAATAGGGGTGGGAATTACCTGAAGAAGCTAGTGTAATCTGGCCAACAAAATGACACTATATAAATTATACTACATATACAACTCAACAATGATAGTCATGTAAAATTCAGAAGAAAAAAACAAAGGCTAGTCATGTAAAGAACACATCCAAACTGACTTCATAGTTTGAGCTGTTGATATCATGCATATATATATATATATATATATATATATATATATATATATATACATAAGGAGGGATCATACCTTATACGATACAAATTATGGTGATGCAGATCGGCACTATTGAGATTGAAAGGCGGCTGAAGAGTCCAAAATAAACTAATTTTTATTTGTTATCGAGTTCCATGCATTGTTTGCTATTTGTTTGTAGAAGCCTAAAAGGGATAAAATTGTATTAATAAAAAATATAAAGGGATTATATTGTCTATAACAAAATTAGTTACCTAAAAACATGTACATCTACCCGTAACACAGTTTTAAAAGCTACGATTCTTAACTTAAATTAAACGCACTTTATAAACCTAACCTCTACCATCTTTAAGAGCTTTTTTTTTTTTCACCAAACACTTTACACTGCAATTTTTTAAAATAGAAGTGTTTTTCAGTAATAGAGAAGCACTCCCAAACACCCACAAAGAAAAGAAAGGAAAAATAATAATAAAGTTAGTAGCCAATAGTCTACTGACACGTGTCCTCCAGGCATTTTATTTTCCTCACTGTGATACGGCACCGTTTTATGAAGGGGTAAATTAGAATTTTTTAAATTCCGGTAGTTAGAAATGACCTAAAACATTCTCTGTCCTAAGAATACACCAAGACCATAGTTAAGGGGGGTTATTTATAGTTGAGGGGAGTTAGTTGCACTTGGGGTATAGTTCAGGGGGTTTATTGTACTTTATCCTAAAAATAATTTCTTTTTTTTTTTACCAATTGGTCTCATTAGTAGTTTAAGACTATAGAAGGAGTTTGAACTCTATAAAAATAATACTACCTAATAAAATAAAAAATTACATAAAATCAACTAATTGTTATGAAAAAAAAAAACCCAATTATATTTTTTAGAGCAAATTAAACAATCCATTATGAACTTTGACTGGCTGACTTACTCTTGTACAGAGTGATGAAATTCACCAGAGCTAACCAAAGAAACACACTTTGGCAGCATACACCAAGACATAACACAACTCAACATAACCAATTCATACAAAAGAGTTATAGTAGTCAGTCCCAAAGATATGAGTTCAACATGTACTCAAGAAAGAAACCATGAGTGACCTTATGCATAAGAGCAGCCCTGAATGAAGAGTTGATGAAGAGCCTCTAGTGTACCAATCCTTCTTATATCAGTGTTGTTCCTTAATTTGAGAGAGGCAAATCTTGCTCTAATGCATCCCTTAATGAGGTGAATGATTTGTGTGGCTGAAGAGGACTGATTCATGAAAGCTCTTGCATTTCTCTCTTGCCAGATGAAGTATATTGCACTTGAAAGTAGTAGCTTATGAGTGATGTAGTGGTCCTGCGTCCAAGCTGTTGTGCACCAAGAAATCAAGTCCCTTCAAGTGTCGGGTCTAATGTAAAAACCAGCAGCATGTTGTATGAAGTCCCAAATTTTGGAAGTATAATGGCATTTGAAGAAGATGTGATCCACTGACTCCTCATGAGTAAGACAAAAGTAGCATGCATTGGTATAGTGCTTCTTCATCATTGGTTTGGTATCCAGGGTGGCAAGTCTCTATTTTAGTGCTAACCAAGCAATGTAACCATGCTTTGGGATATGGGGTTTGAACCAAATGAGATGATCCCAAGCAAAAACCAGTGAGGGTGGAGTGAAATACTGCATAGTGAGCTTATGGGAGTAATCATTAGGTGAGCTTGGAAGCCATACCACTTGATTAGGGGCAAAAGTGGAGAGGGTAATATCTTGCAACTGTAACGTGAAGTTTTGGCTTTGGACAAAGGGATTTTGCTATAATGAGCTTGGAATCACCCACTGATTATTGGAAATTAGACTATCAACTGAGACTCTTGAGTCTAGTTGAAGAATTTCCAAATTTGTTGCATATATATTCAAATTTGGTGCCTATATATCTAAAGATTGATTAACATGAAAGTGGCTATTCTTCTTCAATATTTTTAAATTTTGAGAACATTAATTGCCTAATATGTTCATGTATCTATACGAGATTATATATTAAACTTTTAGATAATTTTATGAGATATTTTCATGAGAATTGCAGCTCCATTAGAGGGGAACATCTTGTGGATCTTCTTGAGACACAGCAATTACAGTGATAAAGTAATCCTTTTGTAGTAATCCATAAAAAAACCCACACAATAGCGCGCTTAGTGCTAGCAAAAATTGTTGATTTGTATCTTCGCCATGATGCTCAAAGGTGTTGTGAATACACACACAGAAACACACTAGCTCAAAGGTGGATCTTTTTGCTAAGAATTAAGTGGGAGAAAAGAACTACCACAAGACAAAATCCCCTAAAGCTCAATAAAACAAAGTATCTTCAGAACTCACCATTTGCAATGTTAATCCAAGTCTAATTTTAATTCACAATATTACATTTTTGACAAACCAAAAATCTTCAACCCATAGAATAAGACTTGAATGAATTCAGACTCGAACTGAATTTTTAGACTTGAATTCAGAAAGATGGTATTCTTAGGCAAAGCGATCCCTTTTCGGCCGACCCGAACCATCTCGTCACTGGGTGTAATGGTTCGGATGAACCATCATAACACATGCCCATTTAGATTTGACCGCCCAACTACCACTAGCTTGGGGTTAACGTTTTTGGATCGGAATTCATTTGGTTTTGGAAGACTTGAATGTTTTATGAACAGGCCACTCAAGCCCCAAACCTAAATTAATTGCCTTAAATGTCTTTGGACAGCCTACAACACTTAGAAGCCAATAAGCCCATACATAAATTAATTGTTCTTTTTAAGAACCCAACCCCAGGCCTGGACCAAAGAATTTTTAAAAAAAACCAGTCATCACAATGGTCAGCTGGCAATTTTACTTTTTGCTTGTATTTTTATTTTTTCGGGTAATTTACAAGTGGGAATAGAGAAGAAGGAGATAGAGAAAACTGTGGGATCCTCCCACTATTGTAAAAAAATAGAGAATGATAAATTTCAAAGTGCATAACCACATATATATATATATATATATATATATATATATATATATATATATATATATATATTGAGGATGCGGTAAGTGGCATGGACCGGATATAGTTCGCTGAAACGGGATCAGGTCGAATGATTGAAGTAAGATCCATGCCAAAGCGCCCTAGAATGGGTCGAACCTGGGGGATCCACCAAGGAAGGTCAAGCCCATTGGAAGATCAAGCGCAGAAGGAAGAGAGCTTTTGAATATAGGCCCAATGTAATCAGTTAATAGCAATAAGGGTGATGGCCTATAAATAGACCATTACAGGTGGAAAGTGAAGAAGAAGAATTCTAGAGAGAGAGAGAGATAGGAAAAGAGAGAAGAAATGATATCTTGCATCTTCAATTGGCACCATCTGTGGGAAACGAGGACAAAGATCAATTCGAGCCCGATCAGTAACATGTTAGTTCAATCGAGTTTGTGAGTACGCAGTGTGGTTTTTGGAAGTTGAATCCAGATCAGTGAGATTGTAGTTTGTTCAAAGAGAATTCTTGCTTATTGTGGATTCTGAGACATTTGCTTCGGAATGACGCGATTGTGATTTGCTCAATTGCAGTCAGATCCGATGAGTTTGAAGCTAGAAAAGTTCAGATCTAGCAAACAGTGATCACGATTCGGTGAAGTTAAGCCTAGATCTAACAGAGTTTGCATCGGAAACACTTTGATCTATTTCAGAGTTCGTAATTCATGCCTTTGCTTCGATCCGGAATCATGATAGGGGGTGACAACTCTAATACGGTTGAGAACGTCCAACAAGTGAAACTTGATGAGTTAATGAACATGATCGAAGCTCTCCGGAAAGAAGATGCAGATCTAAGGACTGAAATGCAGTGTCAAGAAGCTCCAGTAATTCCACGACCATTCCCTGTAGGAGAAGAAGGTGCACGTACTGATGCAGCACAACACAGTGAGGAGGTTGGAAACAATCTAGTAGATCCTCACCGCGAGGAAATCTGGCGAGACGGTTTGCCGCCAAATCTTCGTCGTATTGATGATCGTGGAAGATCGACTCACATAGATCCACGGCGTAAGCAGATCAGGCGAAACGAAGCAATGACTTTTGATCCACATCAAGAAACGCTCAGCCGAGGTGAAGCAACAGAGTTGATTCGTCAGAAAGCTATGCCTCCATGGCGCAAAAACTTTGTTGAGGACAGATCATTCGATCCGACCTATCAGCCTTCCATGACGACGTTCGACTATCACAGCTCAAAGAGGAGATCAGTAGACCAGAGAGCAGCCGCGGGGTTCCAGAGGGAAAATAAAGCACTCCGTTCAGCAGCTCGAACAGTTGATTCACCGTTCACCGATGAGATTCTGAATGCTCCGAGTCTGAGGAAATTTTCCATGCCCGTTTTCATTCTGTTCGACGGAACGACTGATCCGATCGATCATGTGTATCACATCCAGCTGAAAATGGCTCTAAATACTGAGAATGACTCTTTGATGTGCAAGTGCTTTCCTACGAGTCTGGCCGAACCAACTCTGAATTTGTTCAAGAACCTGCCGAGGGGTTCAGTGGATAGTTTCCGAAGCTTGTGTGATCGGTTCATAAGCCAATACTATGGAAACAAGCGTCCAGTGAAAGATATTTCGAGCCTATTCACAATGAAGCAACACGCTGAAGAGCGTCTCCAGGCTTTCCTAACCAGGTTTAACCTTACCAAGAGCATGGTTATTGAATATCACCCTTCAACGGCAGTTCAAGCATTCATACTGGCCATGAACCGTGGCACCCCGTTCCACACAAGCTTAGTGGTCAACACGCCGAGGACTATAGATGAACTTAACGAAAGAGCTGATGGATTTGTGCGCTTGGAAGAAGAAGAGACGGCAAACGCTCGGAAGACATCCGTTATATCCACGGAAGAAAAGACCAAAGCAAAGATCAGGCAAAAACAGGTTCAGCAGCAACGCTCCTCGTGGAAATCTGAGAAGAGGCCCAGAGAGGAAAAGCTGGTTACTCCATTGAAAGTTACCCTAGCGAGACTGTACCAAGAAAATAAAGATAAGTTCCGACCTCCTTTACCAATCAGACAACCTCTCGAACAGAGGGATCAGTCTAAGCACTGTGCATTTCATTCTGATTTTGGCCACCAGACTAACGAATGCAGGAACCTAAAGAGATAGGTAAAGATGCTGATAGCCAGATGGGAGTTCGCAAGTTATATTCAAGGACCAGCGGTGGAGCAGAACTGACTAATGGAGCACGTGAAGAAGAATCAGAAGTCGAATTCTCACAACACGCAACCAGTTCGAGTAATTAATGCAATTCACGGTCGGCCAGAACCTGCCGAGGAATCAGATGAATTGCTTCGAACACGCCTTCGCTAGGCACGGATGAAGAGAAGGATAGGCAGTGTAAACACTCTGCACCACGCATCAACGCAGATAAAGTTTGACGTAACAGACTTGTTACGTGTTCAGATCCCTCATGAGGACCCGCTGGTCGTAAGTTTGACAGTGGCCAAATGCTTGGTGCGCAGAGTTCTAATTGACCCTGGAAGTAGTGCGAACATCATGCCAAGAGATACATTCGATCGGCTTGAGATCAAACAGGATAGGCTGAAATCCACCGGGAATCCACTATTAGGGTTTGATGGAAAGCGAGTGGAGCCCGTCGGCACGGTGGAGGTAGCGGTACATGCTGCCGAGAGGGTTTTGATGGAAACCTTTGTAGTTGTTGAAATTCATCCCTCTTACAATCTTCTCATGGGCAGAGGGTGGATCCACAGAGTTCAAGGTGTTCCTTCCACTCTGCATCAGGTAATGAGATGCCTGGGACCGGACGGAACCAAAGTGATTGACAATCATGGAGACCAAGTTGCAGCTAAAGAATGTTGCTCTGTAACGCTGAAACATGCCGAAAATGGGAAAGCTCCCATTCGTTCAGTAAGTCCGAGATAACAATTACAGGAGCCTCCCTCCAAGCAGAATGGAGACGAGGAACCAGTAGGTTTGACTGAAAAACCCCTGTTTGATGTGCAGATCGATCAGTTCTGACTGAAACGGACAACCAGGGTAGGGGAATGACTCGTTGAGGAGGAAAAGCAGGAATTAGTTAATTTTTTGTCTCAAAACGCAGATGTGTTCGCATGGAGTCACCTAGACATGCCAGGGATCGATCCTTCGGTATCATGTCACTCCTTGAACGTTAACCCCAATGTAAAACCTATAAAGCAGAAGCAGCGACGATTTGCCCCCGAGCGCAACCGAATTATTGTCGAGGAGGTTGACAAGCTGCTTGATGCGGGGTTTGTAAGAGAAGTGTACTACCCCGACTGGCTATCGAATGTGGTCGTTGTGCAAAAGAAAAATGGGAAATGGCGCGTATACATTGATTTTACCAATTTAAACAAAGCTTGTCCGAAGGATAGCTTTCCGCTGCCAAAGATTGATCAGATGGTGGATGCAACTACTGGATATGAACGCTTGACCTTTTTAGATGCTTATTCAGGTTATAATTAGATCCCCATGGACCCCGCTGATGAAGAAAAAACTTCTTTCGTTACCGAACGCGGGACGTATTGCTACAAAGTTATGCCATTCGGACTGAAGAACGCCGGGGTAACTTACCAAAGACTTATTAGCAAGATTTTTAAGGAACAAATAGGGAAGACATTGGAGGCTTACATTGATGATATGGTGGTCAAAAGTAAGAAGAAAGCTGATCATGTGCAGCATCTTCGAGACGTGTTTGATATGTTGCGACGATATGGAATGAAGCTCAATCCGACCAAGTGCTCGTTCGGTGTAAGTTCAGGCCAATTCCTAGGGCACGTGGTTAACCTCAGAGGCATCGAGGTAAGCCCTACCCAAGCAGATGCTTTGACTAAGACGACAATCAAAGAAGTGCAAACACTTATGGGACGGATTGCTACACTGAGCCATTTCATTTCCAAATTGTCAGATCGATGCAAACCATTTTTTGACACAATACGGAACCACGGCAGGCAGGTTTGGGTAAATGAACAACGCCTAGCGTTAACTGCTCTGAAAAAATATATGCAGAACCTTCCGGTACTGTCATCTCCAGAATCAGGCGAAAAGCTGTTTTTGTATCTCGGAGTATCCAGCATCGCAACAAGTGGCGTTTTGATCCGCTATGCAGAAGGGAAGCAATATCCAGTGTTCTATGTTAGTAAGACAATGACTGAGGCCGAAAGACGTTATTCAAAGGTAGAGCGGGTGATACTCTCGCTAGTGCATGCGAAAAGAAAGCTCAGGCATTATTTTGAATCATATCCTATTATCGTTCTAACCACTTTCCCTTTCAGAATAATCCTGCACAAACTAGATCTCTCCGGAAGAATGACGAAGTGGGCCATAGAGTTAAGCTCATTTGATATCACATACGAACCTAGAACAGCAATCAAAGGGCAAACAGTGGCAGATTTTTTACTAGAATGTGATTCAGAGGACGTGGAGGAGGATCTTTGTAAGTGCTTATGGAAACTCTTCATCGATGGATCCTCAAATCAGATGGGTGCAGGTATTGGGATCAAACTGCAAACGCTAAAAGGTACAGCCTTAAGCCAAGCGCTTTGGCTTAAATTCGCAGCCACGAACAATGAGGCAGAGTATGAAGCGTTGCTGGCAGGAATAAAGCTTGCCAAGGAACTTAAGGTCAGGAATTTGAATGTTTTTAGTGACTCACAGTTAATCGTTCGGCAGGTGAGGGGTGAGTATGAAACCAAGGATGAAACAATGGAAGCATATCGTTCTGCTGTTATGCGGGAGGCGAAGAACTTTGAAAAAATTGAATTCATTCAAATTCCGAGGGAGTATAACGAAGATGCCCACAGGCTAGCATGTAGTGCCTCGGGTTCTGGAGAAACATTGGCAAGGGTGATTCCAGTGGGAATATTAAACCAGCCATCCATTTTCGAAGAACCTTCAGGCTCGGATCCTTGGCAAGTGAATGTTATTCCATATGAGCCAAGTTGGATTGATCCGATCATAACTTACATCCGAGATGGTACTCTGCCTGAACAAAGAGATGAGGCTAGGAAAATCAAAGCGAATGCTGCAAAGTACGCCGTAGTGCATAACCAGTTATGCAAAAGATCTTTTTTCGGACCGTACTTAAAGTGTGTTACCCCTACAGAGGCTCAGCAAATATTACGAGCTATTCATGAAGGCATATGTGGAAACCACTCAAGGGGGAGATCATTAGCACACAAAGCAATGGCTCAAGGGTACTTCTGGCCAAACATGTCGCGAGATTCGGAAGAATTGTCCAGAAGGTGCGATAAATGCCAAAGGTTCGGACCACTGATTCACCAACCGCCTGAAGACTTGCATGTAATGGCCACACCATGGCCTTTTGCATAATGGGGGATGGATGTAGTTGGTCCTCTACCAACTGCCAGAGCTCAGAACAAGTATGTGTTACTGGCTACGGACTACTTTACTAAGTGGGTGGAAGTAGAGCCATATCCGAGCGTTACTCAAACTCATGTGAGACGATTCATTTGGAGTAATATTATTTGCCGGTTTGGTGTTCCGAGGTCAATCGTCATGGATAATGGTACCAACCTTGACAGTAAGCAAGTAAGAGAGCTATTGGAGGAATATGGAATTAATCAAAAGCTGGCAGTAGTAAGTCACCCACAGGCCAATGGATAAGCGGAAATTACAAATAGAACAATCTTTACTTGTATCAAGAAGAAACTAGAGGAAAGGAAAGGAATGTGGTTAGATAAACTGCTGAACATCCTATGGGCCTACAGAACGACCCCTAGACGACCGACCGGAGAAAGCCTATTCACCGTAGCGTATGGAACCGAGGCAGTTATACCAGTCGAGCATTTAGTTCCGACTGTTCGAAGCTTGGCATGGAACCGTGAGCATAATGACAATATGCTAAGGTTTAACCTCGATTTGCTGGAAGAAAAAAGAGACACAGCAGTGGTAAGGCTCGCATCTTACCAGCAGATGCTTGCGAACAGCCATAACAAGAAAGTAAAGCACAGAGACTTTAGGCCAGGTGACCTGGTTCTGAAAAAGAATGTGGGGATAGTCAAAAAGATGATGCCACCATGGGAAGGCCCATACAGAATTGCAGAGGCCATAGGAAAAGGGGCATATACCTTAGAAACCATGGCCGGAAGGCTGGTTAACAAGCCTTGGAATACTACTTCTCTGAAGATGTATTATCAATAAAAAGTTAAGATTCAATACTGAATTTTGTTTATTTTAAATTGAAAACAGTCGAATGTATAAGTTTCTGAGATTTATAAAGATTGCACTCCTCTTTAAAAGGCTAAGGAAAGTAAGTGGCAGCTGGCACTATGAGCCGAAAGCCAAACACTTGCTAAGAAAAATAAAAGGCCAAGTGGCAAGTGGCATTCCAGTCGAGCGCCAGGCACCTAAACAAAGTAAGTGGCAGCTGGCACTATGAGCCGAACGCCAAACACTTGCTAAGAAAAATAAAAGGCCAAGTGGCAAGTGACATTCCAGCCGAGCGCCAGGCACCTAAGCAAAGTTAGTGGCAGCTGGCGCTATGAGCCGAACGCCAAACACTTGCTAAGAAAAATAAAAAGGCCAAGTGGCAAGTGGCATTCCAGCCGAGTCCCAGGCACATAAGCAAAGTAAGTGGCAGCTGGCACTATGAGCCGAACGCTAAACACTTGCTAAGAAAAATTAAAGGCCAGGTGGCAAGTGGCATTCCAGCCGAGCGCCAGGCGCCTGGGCAAAGTAAGTGGCAGCTGGCACTATGAGCCGAACGCCAAACAATTGCTAAGAAAAATAGAGGGCCAAGTGGCAAGTGGCATTCTAGCCGAACGCCAGGCGCCTGAGCAAAGTAAGTGGCAGTTGGCACTATGAGCCGAACGCCAAATACTTGCCAAAAAAAAAAAGAAGGAAGTTTACATAAAAAGTTTGATCAAAAGTCGGCCATCTCATTAATAAGGTTCAGAGGGTTATAAAAAAAAATGAGGTGTAAAGATGGCGAATATACCAAAGTCAGTACATTTAAAAAAAAAAAAAAAAAGAAGTTCTAACTAAGAGGCGTTTGCCTCGTCGGCCTCTTGATGATGTTGGGCTGCCTCCTCATTATTGGTGGTGTCGTCGTCCTCACGAGGTGGAGAGTCGAGGTGAATGACAGAATCGTTCTGTTGAGTCCTACCCTCAACAGCGTTAGAAGAATCATTCTGCTAAGGGTTATCTTCAGCAGTAACAGCAGATGGAGTTAAGGTGGACAGAGGAAGAATGTCCAAAGTCAGAGCAGCAGGAGGAGTAGGAGTGATCCGAGAAGACGCAATCTCCTGACATTCATCAAATATGCCCTCGACAGCGGTGGAGTCTGGATCGGTATAAACACCATGAGGGTCAATATCCAGTTCTTTATCAACATTATCAGGGATAGAACCAGTCTGACCCTCATCCGGAACGCGATCGGCGTAACCCTCTCGGAACCCCTAAGCATATCTGAGGGCTCCAACTCTAGAAAACCGAGCATGCAGAGCTAGCATACCACCATTTACCCTGCTGATGGTATCAAGTAAAGTGTTGCGCTCGTCCAAGGCCCTTTTCTCAAAGGCCATCCGAGCGGATTGCTCATCACTCAGAAGGCGTAGCAGTTCTTCCTTCTCAGCCTTAAGGGATCCCCGCTCGGTATGCCAGACGCTCTTTTCAAGCTGCAAAGCATTCCTCTCATCCTGAAGAGAGTTAGTCTCCTTCCTCAGCGAATCCCTCTCTTTTTCAATTTTACCAAGCTGAACCATCAACCCGGTCTTCTGAGCAGCCAAATCATCGTTCTCCTTGTTCGCTGCATTAAAGCTGTCAGAAAGTGCGCGGACCTTGGCATTCACATGCTCAACTTGTTTCTGTATAGCCATCATCCCGTACAAGGTCTGTAGAGATATACAAGACAACTGGTTAAGCCGAGCAGATGGTTAGAAGAAAATAAGTGTAAAGAGTGTGTAAAGATTTATTAACTAAGGGGCAGAAGTTACCTCCATGGCGGACAAGGAAAATCTGCTGAATACCTCCCTCTGAGACAGACCTTTGGCTACGTTGATGTCCTTGGGAGTCCACATACTCCTGTAGTAAGCCATTGCAGTCTGACCATCTTTGAACATGGTCTCGGTCGGTTTTACAGATGATCCGTCTATTCGAATGAAGCGAGGGCTCCATGGCGCCGTTCCTGAAGCGGAGGCATGCCCAAAAGGGGTAGGGGGCCTAGTTTGAGGAGGTCTCGCCAGGGATATCACATTCGGCCCAGAGGGCCTAACCCTCTAAGACAAGGGAACGTCATCTATGCTGAGGGCACTGTTAGGTTGATGCCTTTTTCCTTTGGCCTTTTCCCGTGCGGAAACAGTAGTAGAACTAGGAGGATTGTTGACAGAAGGGGTAACGTTCGGACTGGCATTCGCCATGTTAGCGACCGGGTCAGCAGCCGTCACGGATGGATCGGTGGAAGGAGTGGTATCAGAAAGGGTAGCGGAGGAAGATGCTGAAGCCGGTGAGGAATTTGATGCAGGGGTGATAGTAGGCTTGGGGGCAGTTTTCTTCCTGCCGAAGGAAGGGATCTGGAGTTGGCTCATTGTCTTGCCGAGGACTGAGATATTAAGGAGATTGTCTGAGGTGAGAAGGTCCGAGCAGGAGGGAACGTTGGTCATAACGTACCGCTTCAGGTAGTTATCCCTATCCCTGCACACACTGTAGCTCAAATCATCACAAGGAATGCCTAAGGAATGGCACAAGAAAGTACAAAAATGAGGAATGCAAATCTTGTAAGGACAGTCACTCTTATGGTTTTTATATTTCTTGTAAAAAGAGACAGAGCACTCTCCAAAAGCGCTCGGGATAGGGAAATCCTCTACAGCTGGAGAGAACTAGGCTCCCCTAACCCCAATAATATTTTTCTGCCAGCCCTTCTCGGATTTGATTTTATCCGTGCAGATGGACCTCTTCTCGATGGGGAAAAAGTGGTAAAACGGTTCATCAGTTCTGATCTTGCTGACCTTGTAACAGAGGAGAAGATCTACGAGGTCCAGATCCAGACCTCTGTCACGAATCAGGAGTAGCATAACAGATAAAATCCTAAGGAAATTGGGGTTTACTTGCAAAGGGGAAAGATTTAGCTAGTTGAAAACATAGCAAAAGAAAGGATGCAAAGGAAACCTAAGGAGATTAAGATGGAGGAGTGAAAACAGGACCTCGCCGGGAAGAAGGCCAGCACCGGTTCTAATATTCACCTCTCGGGGGCAGTTTCTAATTTCTACATCGTCAGGGAGGTGAAGTTTCATGCGAAGAACGTCTAGATCTACTGTCATGGTGAGAGTGAATGAAGATTCTGAGGAGGAGAAAGAAGTCTTCCAAAAGAAAAATGCAAATGAAACTAACCTTAGAGAGTGAAAACGGCAGAAAGTACTGCAAAGCCACTAGAAGGAGGATCTTTCGCGAGAGATTGCCGGAGAGGATTCAAACAGCAGAAGGTGAGATGGAGACGGTAAAGAGGGTCGATGGAGAATCTATGAAGCTTATAAAGACAAGGTGAGCCCAAGGGCCGAGGAGTCAGGAAAGCGATGAGTTTTTTTTTGAATCTCGAAACGCCGACCCCTAAATCTAACCGTCCATTCTCCCACACGATCTTCTCGAGTCGTCAGGTCATCATTAGCAGCCTCTAATAATTACCCCCTAATCAATAAGGGGTAATTATGGGAGCAGTTGAGGATGCGGCAAGTGGCATGGGCCGGATATAGTTCGCTGAAACGGGATCGGGTCGAATGATTGAAGTAGGATCCATGCCAAAGCGCCCTGGAATGGGCCGAACCTGGGGGATCCACCGAGGAAGGTCAAGCCCATTGGAAGATCAAGCCCAGAAGGAAGAGAGCTTTTGAATATAGGCCCAATGTAATCAGTTAACAACAATAAGGGTGATGGCCTATAAATAGACCATTACAGGTGGAAAGTGAGGAAGAAGAATTCTAGAGAGAAAGAGAGATAGGAAAAGAGAGAAGAAATGAAATCTTGCATCTTCATATATATTGGGAGTTGATATTGACGCTTGAGTATTATCCTAAAACAGTAAAACGTTCCATTTTTCTTCTTTTTTTCTTAATATAAAAGTATAAAAGGGTCCTATTTAATGTTTAATTCAATTCGTTTGGGCCATATCTGAAGTTATATCCACTCTCGGACTCTTAGGATCACATTTTTTCAATACTTTAGATTTTTATTTTTATTTTTAACATATATTTTGATTTTCAATTCAACTAATTATTTTTTTCTATAAGGTAATCAATTTTATTCATTTAAATAAAAATTTATTTCTAATTGGGAATACTTCTTATTATAATAAAATACATTTTATATTGAATCTTAAACTTTTACACTTTTATTTAACAATACACTTTTAAAAATACATTAAATAAAAATTTATTTCTAATTTGCATATTTGAAAATATAAAAAAACAGGTTGAATGTGTAACCCGTCCAGTCCAAAAAATATTTGGGTTTGGGTTACTTGAAAACCCATATCTGGGTTGACATTGGGCTGGTCCAACCCAACCTAACTTCGGGTTGAGTTTGGGTTGGAATCGGGCTAGGTTGGGTCTGCCCAACTTGCACTCCTAGTTTGAAGAGAAGAAGGAAGATAGCGGAATTTAGTTAAGAATTCTAACCTTAAAAGTGAAGGATAATTATAGTAATAAAAATTATACAAACCAAAGATTATATAGTTTATGGATTTTTTTATAACTGAGAATAATGGTGGATTGCGAATATCAAATAATACAATTTCAGTCAAATTCAAATAATACAATTTGAGTGCACAAATGTAGGCATATATGTCAGCTGTGCTGCCTTGGCTTTTAACTAAAATAATACTCGTAGGCGTTTGAGTCATGTTACAGCGCAAAAACGGGGCAGAATGATGTGTGTAGTATATATATAGAGAGACACACTATATATATATATATATATGGGCATGATAGTAACGGGAGAAGAAGACAAGAAAGAAGGAAGGAAAAAGGAAAAAGGAAGTTCCCAGTCTTAAAAAGTAGATAGGGAAGTTATAGCAACCCTCGGAATACCGTGGTTCTGATTTATTTCCATCTTTTAATCGTTTTGAAGTTTTATCTCTGTTGTCCTCAATTTGTTGACAGTGTTTTCACGTTTAAATTTTTTTTTTTTTTTTTTTCAATTTATATTTTCTTGTTTTTGTTCGTACACTCTGACTTTGTCTTTTATCAACACAAATATTGGAATAAAAATAAATTTTTTTTTACCAATGGGTCATCATTAGTAGTTCAATTTAATGATATAACTTTTTCATTTTTAACTTTTTCATCTTTAAAGAAGGTGTTTAAACTCTATAAAAATAATAATAAAATAAAAAAAACTACATAAAATCAACTCATTGTCATGAAAAAAAATCTCAATTATACTTTTCTGAGCAAAACAATCCATTATGAACTTTAGACTGGCCGACTTACACTTTTAAAATTTTCAACTTTCTGTCTTGAAGCTTAGGAAGTACTGTTAAATTACAACACTTTGTTACTTATTAATACGTGTGCCCATTTGAATAAAGGAAAAGAGAATCCCTCGTTGAAAAGTCAACTACAACAATCGAACCCATCAATCCATTCAACTCAACGACAAAATTAAATAACCATTTTTTTGAGTCAGATCTTTTTCTATCAGTTGTACATAAAATGACCATGTTTTTCTTCTTTACTAGGTAAGCGGCAAGCAGACTATAATTGACTAATGTTTTTCTTCTTTACTAGGTAAGCGGCAAGCAGACTATAATTGACTAATGTTTTTCTTCTTTACACGGTTTGGTTGGGGTGGAAAAAATGGATGGAAGGTAAGAAATTATTTCTCTGGCTTTTTATTTGATTAGATAGATGATATAAACGATAAATAAAGTGATTTTTTTATTTTAATTTTTTTGATAGAAAAGAAGAGAAATAAAAATTTTATATTATTTTTATCAATATATTCTCATTTTTTTAAAAAAAAATTTATCACCAAATAAATCAACTAGCGTTCAAAGGAAGTAACTATACATAATCGAAAATGAAAGCATTTAATAACCACGAAGGCCATATATCCCGTTAACGTAGTGCTACTTAAGTAAACAATTGGAAAGGTTAAAAGTGAAATTTACATATTTGTTAGTTATTGTATTATTCTTCTTTCTCTCATCTTCTCCATTTTTTTAAGAAGAAATATATATAGAAATAAATTATGCTTATTCCCTCCCTCTTTCCTTCCATCTAACCAAAACACAAAGAAATTTTTTTTTTGTTTTTCTTAACCGTCCCTCTTTCAGCCTTCTCTCCAACCAAACATCACATTAAATATTATTCCCTTCATTTCAAATTATTTCAGCCAACAAAGTACAGCCACTTCTACGAGCTTCGCGCCAATCTCTGTGTCGTGTTCAATCTTCAACGGCGCGAGTCTTCAATTTAGAAGTGAAAACAGCAGCAGGTGTGGTGGGATCCACTAGAGTTCCGCCTACAATGTGCCCGAGGAACTGTCCTGAAGAGACGGCGAATGAGCACTTAGTGGGGTTCAGCTTCATATTGTACCTCTTGAGAGTATCAAAGACCTCTTGGAGGTGCTTCGGGTGATCCTCTTTCCGTATACTTTTGACCACCATGTCATCGATATAGGCTTCAACTGTATTCCCCAGTAGATTATTGAAAATTTTATTGACACATCGCTGGTAGGTGGCTCCGGCGTTCTTTAGGCCGAAGGGCATCACTCTATAGCAGTAAGTGCCCGTCTCTGTTATGAAAGCGATTTTCTCCTCATCTTCAGGATTCATGGGAATCTGATTATAGCCGGAGTATGCATCGAGGAATGTGAGCCTCTCATAGCCTGTCGTAGCATCCACCATTTGATCAATCTTGGGCAGTGGGAAGCTATCTTTTGGGCAAGCTTTGTTAAGGTTGGTATAATCTACGCATACCCTCCATTTCCCATTCTTCTTTTGAACGACTACTACATTTGAGAGCCATTGTGGGTATTGCACCTCTCGAATGAATCCTGCTTGTAATAGTTTATTTACTTCATCGGCTATTATGCAATTCCGTTTAGGTGCGAACCGTCGGTGCCTCTGCTTGACTGGCCTGAATTCTGGGTTAACCCTCAAACTATGGCATGAGACCGTAGGATCGATCCCTACCATGTCTGAGTGATCCCAGGCAAAGACATCCGAATTGCACCGAATGACCCTGATCAATGCTTCCTTCTCTTCGGCTGTGCAAGATGAGCCAATGTAGGTGACCTTCTGAGGGTCTCCGAGGACTACCTCTATAGCTTCGAGGGACTCCTCGGTAGGTGCTTCAGCCTCGGCTTCTTCCTCTACCTTGAGATACTTGGGCAGAGGGTACTGTAACTGCTATTTGATTGCGTCTTTGGGATTCACCTCTGACTGAGGTGATTTCGACGCCTTCTTTGCTTCATATAGTGTTAGCATGTAATATTCTTTTGCAGCAACTTGGTCTCCCCAGAGGTCGATGACCTCCCTGCCATCTGGGGATAAACACCTCATTACTTGATGAAGGGTAGAGGGGACTCCGTTCATACGATGGATCCAACCTCTCCCCATAATGAGGTTATAAGATGGATGAATCTCCGTCACGACAAAGTTCTCCTTCAGAGTCCTCTTTGCTGCAGTAACGGATAGATCGATCACCCCAAATGGATTCACCTTAGTACCATCAAACCCCATTAGGGGGCTGGAAATTGGCCTGATGGACGATGGTGAAACCCCTAGCTGATCGAAGGCTGCTTTTGTAATGATGTTGACGCTACTTCCCGGATCTATCAGCACCCTCCTGATCATATAATTCGCCACTAGGAGGCTGATGACCAAGGGGTCTTCATGCGGGCGCTGGACTCTAGACAGATCATTGTTACCGAATCCAATGTTGATGCTGCCTGGTGCAACCGTGTTTACCGAAGACAATTTTCGTAACTTATGAGTCTCTCTCAACTTGGATCTGTACAACTCTTCAGACTCTTCATCATCCTCTGACCTTCCGTGTATGGCATGGATAACCTTTACTAAACCGCCCTCTACCCGTCGAGGGTTAACCTCCCGAGGTTTTACGTGCTCCTTCGTGGTGAGATACTCCACCAACTCTCCTCTCGCTATCATGCTTTCTACCTGTCGCTGAAAGGACCTGCAGTCATTGGTGGTATGCCCATAGTCTCTATGGTAGGCACAATGTTTGCTTTTGTCCCTCTGCTCCAAGGGTTGTTTCATGGGCTGAGGAGTTGCGAACCTCGTCTTATTCTCTTGGAACAGGCGCGCTAAGGTAGTACGGAGAAGGGTAAGCCTGTCCTCTGTCCTTTGCCTCTTCTCAGGCGCTTGGGTGACTTGTGTGGCGGCATGAGGAACCTTCTGCATCCTTGTGCTTGCAGCTTTCTCTCGAGACTTGTTTTCCACTGTGACGAGGGTAGCGTGCTGTGCACGGTGGGCTACGTTTTCCTCCAACCGAATGTAGATTTGTGCCCTACAGACTTTGAACGTAGCCCGGATATGCAGACTTTGAACGCTAGGGCACAAATCTACATTCGGTTGGAGGAAAACGTAGCCCACCGTGCACAGTACGCTACCCTCGTCACAGTGGAAAACAAGTCTCGAGAGAAAGCTGCAAGCACAAGGATGCAGAAGGTTCCTCATGCCGCCACACAAGTCACCCAAGCGCCTGAGAAGAGGCAAAGGACAGAGGACAGGCTTACCCTTCTCCGTACTACCTTAGCGCGCCTGTTCCAAGAGAATAAGACGAGGTTCGCAACTCCTCAGCCCATGAAACAACCCTTGGAGCAGAGGGACAAAAGCAAACATTGTGCCTACCATAGAGACTATGGGCATACCACCAATGACTGCAGGTCCTTTCAGCGACAGGTAGAAAGTATGATAGCGAGAGGAGAGTTGGTGGAGTATCTCACCACGAAGGAGTACGTAAAACCTCGGGAGGTTAACCCTCGACGGGTAGAGGGCGGTTTAGTAAAGGTTATCCATGCCATACACGGAAGGTCAGAGGATGATGAAGAGTCTGAAGAGTTGTACAGATCCAAGTTGAGAGAGACTCATAAGTTACGAAAATTGTCTTCGGTAAACACGGTTGCGCCAGGCAGCATCAACATTGGATTCGGTAACAATGATCTGTCTAGAGTCCAGCGCCCGCATGAAGACCCCTTGGTCATCAGCCTCCTAGTGGCGAATTATATGATCAGGAGGGTGCTGATAGATCCGGGAAGTAGCGTCAACATCATTACAAAAGCAGCCTTCGATCAGCTAGGGGTTTCACCATCGTCCATCAGGCCAATTTCCAGCCCCCTAATGGGGTTTGATGGTACTAAGGTGAATCCATTTGGGGTGATCGATCTATCCGTTACTGCAGCAAAGAGGACTCTGAAGGAGAACTTTGTCGTGACGGAGATTCATCCATCTTATAACCTCATTATGGGGAGAGGTTTGATCCATCGTATGAACGGAGTCCCCTCTACCCTTCATCAAGTAATGAGGTGTTTATCCCCAGATGGCAGGGAGGTCATCGACCTCTGGGGAGACCAAGTTGCTGCAAAAGAATGTTACATGCTAACACTATATGAAGCAAAGAAGGCGTCGAAATCACCTCAGTCAGAGGTGAATCCCAAAGACGCAATCAAATAGCAGTTACAGTACCCTCTGCCCAAGTATCTCAAGGTAGAGGAAGAAGCCGAGGCTGAAGCACCTACCGAGGAGTCCCTCGAAGCTATAGAGGTAGTCCTCGGAGACCCTCAGAAGGTCACCTACATTGGCTCATCTTGCACAGCCGAAGAGAAGGAAGCATTGATCAGGGTCATTCGGTGCAATTCGGATGTCTTTGCCTGGGATCACTCAGACATGGTAGGGATCGATCCTACGGTCTCATGCCATAGTTTGAGGGTTAACCCAGAATTCAGGCCAGTTAAGCAGAGGCACTGACGGTTCGCACCTAAACGGAATCGCATAATAGCCGAGGAAGTAAATAAACTATTACAAGCAGGATTCATTCGAAAGGTGCAATACCCACAATGGCTCTCAAATGTAGTAGTCGTTCAAAAGAAGAATGGGAAATGGAGGGTATGCGTAGATTATACCAACCTTAACAAAGCTTGCCAAAAGATAGCTTCCCACTGCCCAAGATTGATCAAATGGTGGATGCTACGACAGGCTATGAGAGGCTCACATTCCTCGATGCATACTCCGGCTATAATCAGATTCCCATGAATCCTGAAGATGAGGAGAAAATCGCTTTCATAACAGAGACGGGCACTTACTGCTATAGAGTGATGCCCTTCGGCCTAAAGAACGCCGGAGCCACCTACCAGCGATGTGTCAATAAAATTTTCAATAATCTACTGGGGAATACAGTTGAAGCCTATATCGATGACATGGTGGTCAAAAGTATACGGAAAGAGGATCACCCGAAGCACCTCCAAGAGGTCTTTGATACTCTCAAGAGGTACAATATGAAGCTGAACCCCACTAAGTGCTCCTTCGCCGTCTCTTCAGGACAGTTCCTCGGGCACATTGTAAAAAACACCAAGTCACTTTGAAAAAGGTGAATGCTAAAGTCGTCATTTTAGGCGAATGCTAAAGTCGTCAGTTCTGAAAAAAAAAAAAAAGGTCGTCATCCATATATCTCCTTGTACTTTATTGTGCAATCGCGCAAAGGACCATTCAATTGCAGTTAATATTTTTTTCCTTTTTCAGAATCTATTCACATAACTAACCACACATTCTCGATTAAAAGAGGATAGAAGAAGAGAAAAAGAAAGATTAGATAATTTAAAAGAGTATTTTTGTCTAAAAAGTAATTTTAGTAGAGTTTCATAAAAATAAAAACTCAAAGAAATTAATGTATTCAAAATTAACTAATTTTAACTGCGACTGTAAATGGGCAGTCATTTGCGCGACTGTAATTAACACTCCTCATATTGATAAAGAAACTATCTCTCTCATTAAAATCTTGTAATTATCAAGGGCAAATTTAAACGTGGGATTAAACCCACAAAAAGAAATACTAATATTAAATCCAGCCAAAGAAATATTAGCCTACACATTAACAAATTCGTCCTTGACTATTACGTTTTTCAATCTCTCTAATTAAGACCCTTGAGATCATGTGAAGTTAGGGATTGACTAAGGTGGGAGTGGCGGGTCAAATTATGTGAAACACAGATGGTACGCGAATTATTACCACCCTCTCTTTAATTAAGATTCTTGCGGTCAACCTTTTTCAAAGTAAAAAAATACAGGAGATATGAAGCTAATTAGAATATTTTGACACACTCTCTCTCATTAAGACCTTGCGATCATGTGAAGTTAGGGATGATAATTTGTATTTGTTGTGATAAATGTCTTTATTAAAAAAAATATTTATATATAGGATTAATTTTTAAAAAAGATTTATTATTTTAAATTTTGATTAAAATCTTAAACTGTTTCAGAAAACTCCAGCACTATAAAAAATATATATCACAATATAGACTTTTTTTTTTTTTTTTTTAAATTAGAAAAATACACTCTTCTTCTTCAACCCCCTCTCTCAAACTCTCCCCTCTCAAAACAAACCCATCAGCTGGTTATGGTAGATCATTCTCTCACATGTAAATATAGGAAATTACATAAGGGGTAGAGAGAGAAAGGGAGATCATCTCGATCTCGCCTTCTGTGGCTCATTCTCTAATCAATTATAAGAAGAAGACGTTGATGATGGTCTCGACAGTTACATTTTGGGGACTTTCTTTGTGTCTCAGTTGGGCTTTGTTCTTCACGCCCTCGAAAAGGTGAGATTTATCTCTTTTTTTACCATTTTTGAACTGTTTGTTTCCTCGGAAAATTTTCACTCGGGAAGTTCAGTTTTCATGATCCGGTATTTTCCATGGAAAAGTTTTATGCCGGGAAACAGTGGCGGAGGTAGCATGGGTCCGGGGGGCAGCTGCCCTGCCCATGCTGCCCTACTATAATTTTTTATTTTTTTTATACACATATTTGTAAAAATTGATAAAATGTCCCCGAAATTATTAAAATGGTCCATTTGCCCCTGAATTTATTAAATTTTATTTTATTTTATGCGTATAATTTGTAAATATTTATAAAATACCCTCATAAAATTTATAAATTATTTCCATAAAATTATCTATTTCTAAAAATGTCTTTAATTCTTTATTCCTTTTCCTTTTTATTCTTCAAATTTCCTTTTGTCATATTCAAAAACTTTTGCACTCTCTTTCTACAATTAAAATCTATTTTTTCCTTTAAAATTCTCTCATATTTTTTTCTTTTTATTTCATTTTATTCTTAAAAAATTTATTTTTCTTCTTAAAAATTTATTTTTCTTACACTTATACATAATTTATGTGCAATAACCCTTCTTTTTCTTTTTTTATCTTTTTATTCATTTTTTTTTCACTTATTCTAATGCACTATTGTTACACTATTATATTTTCAAAATGCTTGAAAAAAATTATTTTATCAGTGTTAACATGCCTCCTAAACCAAATTTCCGGAAAAGAAGTGAAGTTTGTGTCGAACTGTAATTATTATCAATATTAGTTTTATTTGGTGGGAAATGTTTCAATATCTAACTATTAGTTTAACTGTCTTGAGAATTTATGTGAAGAAACCGTATTGTATCAAAACAAACAGAGCTTTAAAGTTCGGTACGTGTTCATTGAGAATACTTTTCCAAATCAATTGATGCGCGAACGAAATATATATCAGTTTGATTCAATGTTTTATTGTATACTCATTATTTATCTTCCATCAAGGAAAGTGCATGAGAGCGAGAGATCAAAGAATGGATGGTGGGTTGAGATGTGCATGTAGGCAAGTGTATGGTGAAGGCAAGCATCAAGATGGGACATCCAACATATGTCAATGGAAGGCCACTCACACCCAATACTAGCCCCTCCAAATTACAACTACACCAGGAATTCCAATCCATGGGCGTCACAATCATCCAACCAATGGGTCTATTTTAGAGAGAGTGGGGTTGAAGAAGAGGGCATATTTGTAATTTTAGAAAAATTATTTTCAATTTTTAATTTAACATTAAATAATAGTAAGTTCAAATTTGTCATTTGACATCCTGGATCAGACACAGATATTGTACTCCTTCTATCGCAAAATATATGTCCTGCATGGGAAATTCAACTTTTTATGATGGTGAAGTTAATTCAACTTTTTATGGTAGTAAAATTTTAATAATTTTTTATTATATTGAATTTACTTTTTATGGTGGTGAAGTTTATTCATTTTTTTTTTTTTTACAGTGGAGTTTTAATAGTTTTTTTATTTTATTTTTATTTTTATAAGTGTAAAGTTTTAAATATGTCATTACTAAAAAAACAAAATAGTACTCCATAAATGATATGACAATTTTTTCTCACTATTTTTTATTTATTTATTTTTTTCTATTGTGAGAGGTGTATTTTGTTCAGACAGACAAAAATCAAAATTGTTGATTTTCAATCGTTAAATGTAAATCACAGCAATTTTATTGAATTGCTGTCATTTTGGCATGCACTAAAGTATTTGAATCACCAAAAAATTGGGCTTCCACTGCAAATGGAATTTTCAATTGAATTTGGGCTGTATTCCATTAATTGGGTTGGAATTATTTGAATCACCAAAAATTTGGCTCTATTTATATATTGATATATCTATTCACATCGCATACAAAAATATATTTCTTTTCATTATAATTTTCCAAGGCCAAGCATCCAAATAATTAAAAGTTCATTTTATATTTTCCAACAATATTAAGGTTCAAATAAATAAATAAATAAATATATAAATATATATGTTTATTCCATTCCGTAATTACTTTGCTCATATAATATGTTACCTAATACATATTACCATACATAATACAGTAAAAGATGAAGAAAATAACTCTTGTAATTCTGAAGTATAAAACTTCATAATGCCAACAATAATAAGTGGTGACATAAAATTAAAAGGATGTGTACTAGTTAGTAAATTTGCGTATGATATGCGAATTAAATTTTGAAAAAATGCTTTCTTTTGCCGATCAGAGTTGAAAGATACAGTAAAATACGTTTTTTTTTTCATCATCCCGTATGTAGTGCGTTTATTCATTTTGGTTGCTCTGTTTAATTTGTGTTTATACTTTAAGGTAACTTAATTGTTTTTTTTTTTTTTTTAAATCGTTCACATTTCTAATGGTGTATTTTTCTCAAACACACATTCTTAATACAAACTATCGCCTATTGTTTGGTATAACCCATCTCTTTCACACCATCAAAATAATATTATTTGTTGTGCAATTTTGGAAAAGGTTGTGACCACTCAATTGTTCTACTATCACTCTATTTTTTTTTTTTTTTAATCTCTTATTATTGTTAATTCAATGCTTGATATTTAATTAAAGTAATGAAACATATATATATACCTTGTGGAATACTATAATTTTAAAGAATCATAGATTTTTATTGATGTTTGTAATCATTTATAATTTTTTTGTTTTGTTTTGAGATCTTTCAAATTTTGTTAGTATCTTTATTATTATTTTGGAAGTTAGTAAATCACCACATTCACTAGATATTTTAGTAGAATATAAAGACATTTTTACAAGTATTACACCATATATTTATGCATTTATTATAAATATATAGGCTATCAAGGAAAATGAAAAAAAAAAAGAAAAAAAAGGTGGGGATGCATTTTGGGATCATGTTGAATAAAATTCTAACTATTATGGAGGTATTTCAATAGTCAAATCACATTTATCCAGGATAAAAGGTAGAGATATTGAAATTTGTTCAAAAGTAACTAAGAGGTTTAAGCAGCTACATTTTATTTTTAATTTAGGAAACATAGCTGATTAATTGAATTAAAAAAAATTTCATTAATTTTGTGATGCATACATTTATTTATAATACGTTATATGATTATTGTGAGAGTGTTAATTGTAATATATTTATTTTATTATTTATTACATATTATTCATTGTCCTTACAAATATATGATATATAAGAAAATAATAAGATGTGTATAGCCAAATTTTTTGTCCTGAATTTTTAGTGTATATAATGTATTATACACGTACGCATCTGTATTTATATTTTTACGTTTCAATTTTTTTTAAACAAATTTTTTTAACGTATTTTAAAAAAAATATATCGAATTATACTTGTAAATTTCTGTACCCATATTTTTCACGTACCGTATTTTACTAATTATGTAATACAAGAAATGTAGGTACAAGAGATCAAGTTCGGCTATGGAAATACAATAACATAAACACAGATAATACAAAAACACTGAATTAATTAAAAGACACTGAAGCTTTGAGGGATCCACTTTAATGATTCAAATTACTCATTCCCTTAATTAAACATTAAAGGAAGCATCTGTGATATGATCACTATGGTTTTCATCAGAGGTAGGCATGGAACATACTGGAAGTATCTCACTAGTCTTGGTGGTGCATGGCTTCAGAGTAGTAGTAGCAGCTAGTTTCTCCTCCTCTGTTTCTTTCTTCTTGTATATCACATACAGAACCATTTGAAGTACCCCAAAGATGAAACCAATAATATTTGGAAGCTGCAAAGTTTGTAAAAATGAAAATGAAAAGAAAGTGGAATCGAATAAATGGTCATATGTAAAAAAATATATATATAAATAAAAAATAAAAATAAAAATCGAACTTTCTATTTTAAAGGATGTTTGGCTCCAAAATAGAGTGCTATAGGCCCTGATTCAATATGACTAGAAAGCATGAGCCAATACTATTACTACAAAGGGACTTGTTCTAGTCCTAGTCCTCCAATTGATCAATTCTTAGAAAGTATCAAGATAAGAGCCTTTGCATCCGAGCTCATTTTTTAGCACTTAGAAAGATTGTTATATATATATATATATGCAAGATCATGTATTAAGTGTGTGAATGGCTGACTATTCTAATAAAAAGGTAGATGATATATAATTTCATGAGAGTTACAGCTCCATTTTAAGGGAACATGTTGTGGATATATCTTCTAGATACAGTGCCAATTACAGTGATAAAGTAGTCCTTTAGTAGTAAACCATAAAAGAACCATACAATAGCGCTTAGTGTGAGGAAAAATGACAGCCAAAATGGCATGAATTCCACACTCTTGGTTGCATAGCAAAAGCAGCAACCAGTGAAATCATATTACAAGTTGTTCATAATTTTTTCCTATATATATTTACATTGTAAGTCAAGTGAGTAGATGAAAATGAAGGGGACATAGACAAGGCATATGAAAAGTTGTTTATATTTACATTGTATGTTTATATATATATATATATATCTATATCCTCACCATAATGCTCAAAGGTGCAGCGAATACACTCACAGAAAACACAAGACAAATCTATCCAAGTAAGGTGGATTCGGGTGGATCATTTTACTAAGAAGTGGGAGAATAGAAGAACCAGCCAAAATCCCCCGAAGTTCAATAAAACAATTAGTATCTTGAAAGTTGAGATCTGCAATGTTAATAATACAAGTCAATTCTTAATTCAGAAAATTATATATTTCACAAACAGAATATCTTCAAACAAGTTTACTAAAAATAGTAAGCACGCACCCTGGCTGGCTTTGGTGCATAAGCAATGTAAATTGCAACATAAATGGTCTCGATGACACAACCAAAGGAGTTGATGGTGATGAGAAGGATCATACATATTTTTTATTTTTATTTTTTTTCATAGGCTCACACACTACAAAATTTTACCATTCCTTCTTAGATGGTAATGGTAAAATCAAAATATGCTTGTTAATGCTTTTATTATATATTATTATCTATAAACTAAAAAATAAAAATAGTTCTTAAGAAATTGAATTTAGGACGTTTCAAGTATTCTTTTCCAATTCAGCCAAATAATCTATTGTCCTGTGTTCTAATCCCCCCCCCCCCCCCCCCCCCCCCCCCCCCCTCTCTTTTATTTTATTTTATTTATACTAATTATAGAAGATGAAACATGGGCGTATTACAAATAGACTACGGAAAAATATACATGGGTTGAATTGGAAAATCATCCCTAATGTATAGACTATGATTTTCCAATGTATTTATTTAGTAAATAATTTTGACATGAAATTATTTATAAAAAAAATAATTTCATGTTGTGGACCTATTTTGAGCTTATGGTTTCAATCAACTTTTAGCTCAAATTCATTACCATAACATATATTCATGAAAAATTAATAAATTACTTAAATAAAAAATACCTTCTTTTTCATGCAATGTATTTATAAAAAATATAAGAATTTACTTGAATTGTTTTCAAAAAATTTACTTAACATGTTTATTTAAACAATTAATACAAAAAATTAAAGGTAATTTTTTGCAAATTTAATAGGAATATGTCATCAATATAGTATGAGTTTTTTTCATAATTTATTTCAATAAGAAAAATAAATTAAGTGTAATTCAAAAGGCAAGGACATTATGATCATTAAATAAAAATAGTCTAGACACCGAGGTATTTTGCAACAGAATGTGATAGTTTAGAAGAGATTATGTACAAAATATAATTCAAGTAAATTACTTGCAAATTTGGATATAGTTTAGGGATTTTCGCACTTTACCCTAAGTATAAAATTAGGAGTGACAATTTATATCCAAACCCATTAAACTGCCCAAGCCCGCCCACTAAAATTAAATCATTTGGATAATCAATTTAAATGAATGGGTAAAAAATACCCATTATATTCATGGGTAAATAAGGAGTGAATAATGGATACCCATATCATCTTACTCAAACAAAACACTTTTTTCACTCCTCCATTTCTCTTTCTCTCCTTTTATTTTTATTTTCCCCTCTCTCCTCAGTTTCCCTTTTTTTATTTTTTTTATTTTTTTATCACAATCACCTAAATAATAAATACATTGGAAAATTATCCCTCTAATAAGTGTTGAAAAACTTGATGTAAGTGAGATGTCGATGAAACCGTAAATATTATAGTAGTTGTGAGTGTAATGACCCGGCCTTTTTCTTCTTTTTCCATTTTTGGCGATTTTCTTTTTCGTCTTTTTCCTATTTTGTCTTTTCCCTATTTCGTCTTTTTCCCGTTTCTTTCATTTTTCCTTGCATAACCTTACTTGTTGTGCTCGGATTTGATTCCGGTTTTGCATGCATTCATGGTATTTAAATTTCATGACATCTATATTTTTACTTTTGTAGAAATGCATATTAAATACTTACTTTCTTTGTAAAAGCCATGAAAACAAGACTTTTTGTAACTATCCATAACTTGAGGGGTTTTTGGGTAATTAAGTAAAGTAATTATTTTTCGTCTTAGGGACCATTTTGTAATTTAATTTGGAAGATATTTTCAAAAAGGACTTGTTTGCAATTTTCGGAAAGTGTAACAAGTGTCACACTCTCATTGGTCCACTTGTTGACATTTGTGTGGAAACACTTTGATGCGTTGGATGATGACATGTGAAGGGTGGAGATTCACCCACTTGTTGGCCTAGGATTGGTACACTTGTTGGCATGGATGGTTGACAAATGTATGTTCAATATTAAGTCTTGGAAGTTTACATAGGATGGTGACAAGTGTAGGCTTGAGATTAAGCCTAGGAATGAACCATAGATTCATGACAAGTGTAGGTTCACCATTTAGTCTTGCATTATGTGTATGAGAGAGGTAGTGTAAGAGCACATAGTGAGTGGAGGATTTCTAGCCCTTCCACTCACCATTTTACACTTTATCATTTTCATTTTCACTTGTTTTCAAGAACCATAACCTAGCCACCATTGTAGAAAAGCTTGGTTAATAGTTTTTTTCTTCATTTTGGCCTCTTTCCACTCACCTTAGACATAAAACCTTGGAAGAAAAAAGCCTCCTCTCACTCCCCTCTTTATTAACCCTAAACTTGTTTTCCATTTTGAGCTTGGTTGCTTGGATTATAGAGATTCAATTCTCTATTGAGGTAGGGGGTGTTATCATTTATCTTCCAAGTGATTTTATTTGTTCCTATAGTGATATCTAAGTTATATGTTTGTCTTGCATTAAAATGAGAAATAAATGATTAATTGTGACTTGTATGTAATTCACTTTAGACTTGATAAATAACATGACCATGGCTTGATTCATAACTTATGTTAATTTGAGGTCATTTAGAGTTGTTTTAAAATCTAGAGGGATTAATGAATTAATTTAATTAATTTGTATTTATATGCTCCCATGACTTAAATCAAGTTTTGAAGTGATTTATATAATAACCATGATATGTACTACAACATATATTAAATTGAGCATGTTTGGATGAGAAGTGAAATCTAGGGAATTTAGTTGTTTTATTAAATTGTTTAAATTATGATTTTTAACTTATATCATACTTGTGAGGTTATGTTTTTGTTGTTAAATGATATTGTTGTAATTAGTGGCAAATAGCATAATGATCATTCAATGTTCTTCATGCCATTTTAGTTGAGAACTTAGGGCATGTATTGTGTTTCCAAAATTGATTTGTGCATGTTGATGGCTTTACATTGTATATATATATGTTATGTTGATACATATATGTAATGTGCACAAAATGTTGATTTTGGAAACTTGGAGATGTCGTTGTTATGACTATGGCTAGGGCATGGTTCTAGTACGGGGGAAAGTCCCTCTACAAGTCTAGTGCGCACATAGGGAGGTTACCCATGGGCTAGTAACCCTAAAGTAACCACATTGTTGGTTTGATCCGGCGTGACGTCCAAGTATCCACTTTGGTTTGATTTTGTATTTAAATTCCAAGTTGTTAACTTTGTAAAATTACATCTCATTGTGTTATGTTGAAAGTTCTATTGTCACTTGATAGCATAAATTAAATGGTATTAGATTGTAACTTGGTACAAAGATAAACCTATGCATTCCCTACGAGTAAACTTGTTTACGCACCCCTAAGTTAATGGGTGTTTTGCAGGTAAAGAAGCCTTAGTGTGGGATGCACAGCATTCTTAGACTCACTAGAGTTCTTGAAGTATATTTTGATGACATAGAATATGCATATGTTAGCATATCTTGTCCTACTTTTACTTACTTTGATAAAACTTGTACTTATTGTCTAAGTTATGTAATATGCACTTAAGTGCACCTTTTGACACTCTTAGAATATAATGAAGCCAAGGGCCAAATACACTTATGTGAAATGTATGCTAACTTTGAACTTCATTGTTGCCTATGGCAGATATGTGGATTAATGCATTGAAGGGTTCTATTTTGCATATGACATGCCATGAGGCCATAGGCCATTGCAACACATCTATTTTATCACATTACATATGCTTGCATGTTCACTTTGACAAACAAAACCATCCTTGATGAAACAAAGACTCTAAGTAGCATTTTTAGGGAGTTTTACCCTATTCTGTTCTAGGGGAATTTCGGGTATTTCAAAATGCGTTTTTTTCATTTTTCCTCTCAAGTCACATAGAAAACTCAATTTTGAGGGGGATTTCTTCTTTGTGTTTTGAAACTGCCATCTTGGCCCTCAAAAATCGATTTTTTTCCGAAAAATCATTGCTGCCAGGTTTTTGCCGACTTTAGTGTAAATATACTTGATATTATTCATCGACTTTTTTTTGAAAAGCGTGACGATCGATCCGAAACTTCCGGGGGTCTTGTGGGTGTATTTTAAGATTGCATTTTTAATTTAGGCAATTTAAAAACCTTCCGAAGCCCCATTTCCTTTCTTTGGGTAGTAGCTTGGAACGATTTTTGACCTCTAGACCTGATTTTCTTGAGGGTATTTTGGACCTTTTGCAATGCATTTTTTTGGTTTCCGTCCGCAAATCGGGTAGAAAAGTCCGTTTAGATGCCCGTTTTTACTCTCAGTTGCAGCAGTAGTGGGTGACGGCATTGTAGCTGTCATGGCCTTCGTCGGGCCGCCACGACGTCGATTTTGTTTTTGACCTTTCTTCCTCATCCGGACTCCAAATCAAGTGAGTTTTTTTTTTTTAAATTGATTAATTTTTCATTGTCTTCCCAGTAGTGTGCTCGATAGCACTTGAATCCATTTTTTTTTGCAAAATGACCATTTTGCCCATAGGTTCCTTTTTGTCCGTTTTTGAAACGACTCTTCCGCATTGGTTTTCCTTTGGGTTCCATGACCTCATTGAGGGTCACATTGGTGTCTTAGAGTCGCATTGTATCTCTAGAGGCTGTTGTTTCACCTTTCGCTTTCTCATTTCGGATCCATTATCGGGTCATCTTTTGGTCATCACTGACGCACCGGGTTTACAAAACTTAGGCCGTCATAGTGAGTCGTACACAGTGGAATGTATTTAGAAATTTTTTATTATATTAAAATAGATCTATGTCTTTATCAACTTTACTTATTTTAGTAGTTTAAATAATTAATCACATACAGATAAAATAAAACAAAATATAAAGTTAGAGTTAACACCAGGATTTTAGCGAGGAAACCCCAGTTAATAAAATACGTCAACTGTTATGAGAAAAACCTCGTGGACTGTGTAGTCCAAAGTAAACCGATCCACTATGCTTGAAACAAAGTACACTGAACTTTGACTCTGGCTCACACCCGATCGTTCTACCAAACACCAATTGTTGACAATCATCTGGCTTTGCGACCCCCCGTCCAACATCAACTTGACCTCAGGCTTAGGCTTAATATTTGTAGAAGAGTAACAGGTAGATCAGACAACACTCCTCGAATGCTCTAACCCTTTTAAAATGTGATCGTTTTCACTTTTGTTCTTCAATTGTCTAAATTTGATGTAGAAGTAAATCTGTTTTCGTCTGATCGATGTAGATGTAACTGTATGATCACGATCAGGATTTGAACATCACAAATCTAACCTCACTAGGTGAATATGTGTGTGTTCTAAGAAGACAACAGAAAAATCAACTTTGATTTTTTGAGAAAAATAATCTTCCTAAGGCTTTCTAAGAATAATGAATTTGTATAATAAACGCCGTACCTAAACCAATGTATATAACATAGTTTATATAGAGTATAGAATAACCTAGTCCCTCTGAAAATATGAAAAATTCATGCATAGGACTTGGTACAATTCTAGACCAACTGGGAAACAATTCAAGAAAAGAAAACTGAAAGTTGTACAGTGAATAGGACTTCTTGAACCTGTTCAGAGGGGCTGAACTGGTTCAAGATTGGTAAAGAGATTTTCGAAGCCAACCTTGAGCCCTTGAACCAGTTCAGAGGGGTTAAACCGGTTCAAGTTGTCCAGAACTTGATTTTTGTTCTGTTCAGCCTTAAAACACTGTATATGGTAAGTCAAACTGTTATACCAAGTGAATGAATGTCCTAATCTGTTTAGAATTCTTCCTAAAGTGTTGTTCTCATTTTTTGTAATACTCGTAATTTTAAAATGATAGTCTCGGTATTTTAACTAATGGTTTTATTACATTTTTATTTGATTAATTGAGTTATTTGCTTATTTGTTTAATTGTTTAATTACTTAATTAAATTGTTTGCCTATTTGTTTAATTGGTTGTTTATTTGTTTAATTGTTTTAATTTAATGCTTATGTGGAATTTTTTTAAGGTTTAAATTGAATTAGTATTATTTTCATTATATATGTATTATATTTTAGGGTTTTGTATTATTTTATAGTATCATGTAATAACCCGGTCATTTTCTTCCTTTTTTTTTTTCTCCATTTTTACGGATTAATTTTTTTTTTTCCAATGGAATTTCCCTTCGAGTAACCTCACTCTTCGTGCTAGGAGTTGGTTTTTGACTCCTCGTGATTCCATCTTGTTGGTTTTCTTAAAAGGCATAGCTTTACTTTTGGAGAAAAGTTCACCAGTTGTTTCTTTTTCCTGTAGGGGCGTGGATGAAAAGATTTTTCAGAAACATTTTTGTTTCTTGGGGTGTTTTTCATAAATATCTTTTGAAGATATTTTGGTTTAAGGGTTTCTAAGAAAATATCTTTTGGAATATATTTTCATTTGGGGTCACTTGTGCAGTTATCTATTTGTGTAGGGACCTTGGTGCAATTAATGAAAGTTAGTTGCTAAGTGTCTCCTTGGGGCTTGAATCCTCGTACGGAATTTATTTTCACATTTCGTCGAGTTGTGTACTCTTAGAATTGTCTTACGGTCGAACCCTGCAGTTTTCGGGTTTTCGGCCCCGGTTTGTACCAAACTTGTTTAGGGTATATCTCTCTGCACGGAACTCAATTTTTGACGCCGTTTCTTCTATTGTTCATTTTTTTTTTTCATTTCGGTTCTTTTTCGTTCACAGAGTTTTGCCGTTTGAGCACGTCTGCTCAAATTCCACTTTTTTGGATCCGGCGGGGCCCGTTCAGGGCACTTTTTGAGTTTTTCTATAAATAATGGGTCTTGAAATAAAAAATCAGATTTTTCTATCTCTCTCCCCTCTCTTGGCCGGCCCTAGCTCCTCCCATGGCTGCCACCTTCTCTCTCCTCTTTTGAACCTCCTCCCTTGAATGAAAAGTGGTGAAGCCTTAGTGTTTATTGTTCCCCTTGGCGAGGCCTTCAATTCCAACCGATTGGAATTTCATTTTGGCTATTTTTTGAGTTCGAGTTTGAAGTCAAGTTGTGATTTTGATGGGGCTTCTTGGGGGTTCATGTAGATCGTGTTGTCCCCGACACAACCTAGGAGTTTCGTCGGATTCAGAGCGGTTCCATTTTGGTGGTTTTTGAGATTTTCATCTCAAATTAAGGTATGGGATGTTATAATTTATATTTGAGTTGTATTGATTGTTTTATGAACTTATACAACTTGTATACATGCTTTGTATAAATCCTAGAATATAATTTAATTATTTTCTTATATAGGATTTAATTCTAATGGATGTTTATGGCTTAGAATTGAATTGTGGCATGCTAGGAAATTAGACCTTGAGATATTGTGTAACATATATTAAATTGGGGGAATTTGAATGTGAATTGCGAATTTTATTTAATATTTATCTTTTATGAAAGTTTAATTCACATAGTTGAAACAAATATGAAATTAACTCGTAATGTGATATTAAAATAGGCCTTGACATGTTCTTTAACCTATGTTAAATTGAGAGCATTTGGATAAGTTTAGAAATCTAGAGATTTTGAATTAAATAAATTAATTAAAATCTAATTAATGGGTTCACTAGTTTGATTGAGTTTTTAACTTGATAATGGTAGTGACTTGGGTTTGTTCACTTGTATATATCAATTGGTGCCATTTGGGGTTGTTTTTAGAAAATCTAAAGATTTAATTACCATGTTTCAATTAAACTCTATTTTGTTGTCTCAATGATCCAATTTAGTTTTGAGTTGGTTTGTGTAGTGACCATACCATGTTGTTTAACATATTTGAATTAGGGATCATTTGGATGAGATTATATTTTTGATATTGAAATGAAATTGTTATAGCGTGTAACGAATCGCACATTGAAGATTCGACATTATGAATGTCATTGTAGGCTTGAACTCTAGGACATAGTTTGTGTGGATTCAACCTTGCATGTGCATATAAATTGATTCTTAGACATAGTTTGAGACGTATAAGTTTAGTTTAACTTATTGATTTTGGGGTATAAGTTTTGAACTTGTTGATTTTGGAAAGTTTGTAAAGACATATTTCACGTGATGGCTAGGGTTTGGCTTTAGTACGGAGACAATGGTCTTCTAAGTCATAAGTACGCACTAGGTGGTACCTTGTAGGTCGTAATTGCCCGGAATAACCTATGCATGTGCGCACTAGGTAGTGCCTTGTGGGTCGTAATTACCTGGAAACACTTGTTTGGTCTAGTGACCGCATGTCCTAGTTTTTCTACTCTTAATTTTGCATTCCATTCCAAGTCATTAATCATGGATTACTTGTAGCTTGTGAATTGGTGATTGCGTTGTGTATATAGATCTTGTTTAGTATCCTTGAACCTGTATACTTGCTTCATGTATTTTGATCTCCTTTAGTATATGTGGAACCGTATACTTGCTTCGTGTTTCTAGATTTCATTTAGTATACCTGAGACTATATACTTGCTTCGTGTATTTTGACCTTATTTAGTATATTTGAACTAGTGTACTTGTTTATGTATTCGAGCCTCTTTTAGTGTACTTGAGCTAGTATACTTATTCCGTGTGTGTAGGTTTCATTTAGTATACTTGTGTTATGTATACTTGTTTCATGTACAACTCATCTTGTTTAGTATACTTGTGTATGTATACTTGATTCATGAGCTTTCCATATTAATTGTATACTTGTGTAGGTATGCTTAGACATCACATGACTTGTCTTAATATGGTTTAGTATACTTGGAAATGTATGCCTATATGTCGTATACCATGTTTTAACATCGTTTAGTATACTTGAACATGTATACTTGTATGCCATTGTTCATTTCAGTTGCATGAGTAGCTTAGGATGCTTCCTGAGTCTCATCTTGACATAGACGTTAGGTGGTATGGCCCCTTTTGAATTGTTTCAAGTTAATATAAAAATCTTAAAGAAATCGAGTCTATGCATGCTCATTCTCTACGAGTAAACTTGTTTACTCACCCCGAAGTTACTGGGGTTTTGTCAAGTACGGATGCCTTAGCGTAAGATGCACAGTATTCCGGGATCATTTCGATGGATTGAAGTTCATTTGAGTGTGCTCTTGTTCACATGCAAGTGTTAGCATGCTTGAGTTCACCTTCTGAGTTGTATTGTGTAATTAGGTCAAAATGTCATTTTTCGCCTTTGACTTGTAATATGTGCTTAAGCACACTTTTTGATGTTCCTTCTATGTGTATGATATGTGGCCAAGGGCCAAACTTTATTTGCAATCCTTGTATATTGAAAAATGATGAATTTTGTCTTTAATGAGAAAAACATGAAAACTTGGGTTTCAATATGTCATTTTCGCATCGGTGCGTGCATTACATATATAATTCATTCTTTAACATTCATTTTCCATATGTGAGGTGTGGCCAAGGGCTAAACACCATTTTGTTTTAGGTTTTACATTTTAGTTTCATATTTTGCATTTTGGGCTAAAATAGTAAAATTCGAGCCTTTAAGGGTTCATTTTCAAGTCGGGTGACGTAAAGTGTGTTTCGGCACATCCACCAGGACCTATTCTATATGCATGAAGTGTGGCCAAGGGCCAAACAGTAATTTAAAGTCATTTGTAAATTTTAAATTTCAAAATTTCCATTTCATGTGCATTTTCGCCTTTTTGGCCGTTGGGGGTTTCATATTTTGCATTGGCGGTATTTTTAAGCCGTGGATCATTGTAGCGCGTCCTAATAGGTAAGTTTCGTTTGCGTGCATGATCGTTTCTGTAAAAAACCCTTTCGTTTGTGTTTTGAGCCTCCTATGGACTCATTTCACATTTTTGTTGAAAATTCTAGCTTAAAGGCATTTTGGGGATTTTCTTCAGGAAATAAATTCCTTTCTTGACTTTGCCATATAGAAAATGTGATTTTAGGGGGAGTTTCTTCACGACATTTTTCCAAAAAATGTCATCTTTACCTCAAAAACCACATTACAAACTTAATTTTCTGCTAAAACACTGTTTCTGCTACTTAGGGTTGTTTCTGCCCATTTGGGCTGGCGCCCGCGGTTTCTAGGTGTGCCCCCGCCAAGCTTCAGGGCTGCCCACACCATTTCCCACGGTTCTGTCCATTTGGGCGGGCGCCCACGGGTTTTGGGCGGGCGCCCGCATTGCTTCTGGGCTACACTGCACCTCCAACTTCGGATCATCATATCTCACTCGTTTCAACTCCAAATTGGTCCATTCTTGAGTCTAAACTGACCATGTCAAAATAAGATTTCCAATGGTACCAATTAGAGCTTTATATTCTATTTGTAGCTTAAGATATTCAAGTTTTAGTAAGGTAGTGTCTGTTTTTGGTTCGAACTGGGATAGGGTTTCCCTTCCTTCGACTTTATAACTTGATATCTTTGCCATCCGGAATCCAAATCCTGTGATTCTTGAGTCCATCTTTGTTAATTTTTCATTGTCTATGCAATGGTGTACACGGAGGTACTCATTTCAGTTTAGAAATAACCATTTTGCCCCTGGGGCTTAATTATTATCTTTCCGATCTCCTGCTTCTGCACTTATCCCTTTGGGTTTCGTGACTTCATGGAAGGTTATTTTAGGGTATTAAAGGTGTGTTGTGACTTGGGAGACCATGTTCTTGTTTCTAACTTCTGCATCTTGGGTCTAGTTCGGGTCATCACAGGACACATTGGGTTGAAAAAAATCCAGGGTCGTCACAGGTGGTACTAGAGCTTCTAGGTTCGAAAACCTTAGGACGACGGGTTTTGGGTGCATATCATGCTTGTGTTGCCATGCTCTATGTGTTTAGTTGCCTCTTGATAACATGTTTATATGCGTATGTGGACGTATGTTTAGAAGTTTACTTGACTGTCTCAGCATGATATATGTGCTTGTTTACCTTAGTACATTATATATACTTGTAAGTTGTAGCATATTATATGTGTTTGTCTACCTTAGCATACTGTATATGCTTGTCGACTTCTGTACCTTGTCTATGCTTGTCTGTTTTAGCATTTCAATTTACGTTTGTCTACTTAGCATATGGGTTGTGCTTATTTGCCTTAGCATATTGCATGTGCTTGTCATCCTTAGCCTGATTGTATGATGCATACATTGGTATGCCTTATGTGATTCCTTACTACTTGTTTAAGTATGTAGTCCGTTGCTATGTTACTTGTTAATTGTTTACTTTTATGTCTTGTTTAGGCATTGTGGGTTGTCCCAACTGGATTGGTTGAGATTGATGCTAGGGCATCATCTCTTGGGATTTCGTGGTGACCTTGATGTGATGATGTCATTGGGGTCTTGTTTCTTGCATCATGGGATAACAAGTCGGATTGACTCGAGTCCATCCTTGGGGATTTGGAGTTTTGCTTTTGTGAGCCTCAATGGCGAGGTCTTCGCGTCTTTTCCTCTTAGAGTGATGGTTAGGGACTTGATAGGTGCGTTGACCTAGGATATCTTCTTGTCTTGCCTTGGACAGCTCTTACGAGCTAAGGTTGGGGTGTGAGTGTTTCCGTGTAATTAATTGCATTGGTGCAATTAATTACTCTCTCTTGTTATGGAAGACTCGGGGTTGCGTTTAGGGTTTCGATAGGATCCTGTGGAGTTTTCATCAAACTCATTGGCATTTTAAGTTGAGTTCTATTGTTGGTGTCTCTTAATGTTTAGTGTTGGAACTATCCATTACATTGTTGTTTGTTTTGTGTGGCGTTAGGATTCCACCTTGTGTTTAAGCCAGTCTTGGGAAAAACTTGTAGGCTCTTTGTTTCAGGGACCTTAGTGTTCATTCTAGGAGATGATTCATTTCCTCGCGGTGAGGGATTAAACTCATCTGGGTTTTTAGGATTCACTTTCGGTGAGTTGTTCTTCCGAAAGGCATTTAATCCCTTCTTGCTTGTGTTTTTGTGGGATTGTTATTTGCATAGTGATTCCTACATGTTTATATGCCTTGTTGTTTTGAGCATACCTTAGAAATATGTTAGGGGATGTGACCATTTGGTAGTTATGTGATGATATACATAATGTGTTTTTCATTTACTATATCTGCTTGTCATGCTAGCGTCATAGGTGAGGTGTAACGTGTCTCTAATGCTTAACCCCAATGTGATAGGTAGCATATTTGATTGCCTTTATACACTATGTGTTTAGTTGTTTGGTGCACAGATTTTGAGTTACATTTAGTATACTTATACCTAGTATGCTTGCACGTTGTTTATTTCATTCCGTTTTGGTTTAGTATACTTGAGCCTGTGTACTTGTCTACCATGGATTTAGTACTGCTTAGTATACTTGTAGATGTATACTTGTACATATATATATTGCATTTCTGTTTTGATTTTGCTTAGTATCCTTGTGTATACTTGCATATGTATATATGTTTCATGACTAATTGTTTTATTAGTTCATCCATTTTTATCATTCCTTACTGTGCTTGGGGTTGTATGACCTTGGTCGTTGGGATTGTGTGTATGAGCTTGATTTGATGTCTTGATTCCTAGGCATAGCCTTGTAGTAGGTCAGCTTTAGGATGACGTGGAGGATTTTGGGCGCATTGTCTTGTTAGGAGTCGTTGTGACTAGGCCGATGATGAGGATGTTTGATTTTGTAAAGTCCGATCCATTAGCTTGAGGGCATAGACTTGTCAGGTTCTGGATTCGTGATTGTTGTGGTTGACAATGGTGTTATGAGATTTGGCGTTATCATTTTTTCAAGTATTGAGGATTTAAGGCCTTAAGCGTAGCGGTGCCTATGACATTGTTTTCAAAGTTTTGGGATTGGCCAGGATGGTCTGGCTGGATATCTTTGGACCATATCGCAACTCTCACAGAATGCCTGGTTCCAGTGGTGCTTTTGGTAATGATCATTTGACATTGATGTCATTTGTATCGATGGGTTTCACAGGTGAGCTTGTTGGGGGCAGGTGACGAATTAGGGCTTTATACTGTCATGCTACCGTACAGGTTGTGTGTGGGCGAGTGTTAGTTGTCGTCGATGCTACCTTGCATTACTTAGCTAGTAATGTGAGTGTGGGCGGGCACTTGACACTGTGAATGCTACCACACCTTGGGTACGTTGTGGGTGGGTTCTAGTAGCTATTCGTGCTGCCATGTTACTTCTAGTTGTGTTCCTTGTTTCGATGTGTAGTTGCTTTGATCTCTTTTGGGTGGTTGACATTGGGTTAGTATGTCAATTTGTTGGAGAGGTGTCTCATGGTTCGTGCTTTTATGTCTTTTCGTTGATTTTGAGACCTTTGGAGTTGTCCTTGGGCACCTTATGATCTATTCCTTGGTGTGACCTTGTGTACGGTCCTTGTTTGGTTCTTCTGGGAGTGTTCCTGATTTCGGGGACGAAATCGCTTTAAGGAGGGTAAGTTGTAATGACCCGGTTATTTTCCTTCCTTTTCTTTTTCTCTATTTTTACGGATTAAATTTTTTTTTTTTTTTTGGTTGGAATTTCCCTTCGATTAACCTCACTCTTCATGCTAGGAGTTGGTTTTTGACTCCCCATGCTTCCAACCTTGTTGGTTTTCTTAAAAGGCATAGCTTTACTTTTGGAGAGAAGTTCACCGATTGTTTCTTTTTCCCGCAGGGGTGTGGATGAAAGATTTTTCAGAAACATTTTTATTTTTTGGGGTGTTTTTCATAAATATCTTTTGAAGATATTTTAGTTTAGGGGTTTCTAAGAAAATATCTTTTGGAAGATATTTTCATTTGGGGTCACTTGTGCAGTTATCTATTTGTGTAGGGGCCTTGGTGCAATTAATGAAAGTTAGTTGCTAAGCGTCTCCTTGGGGCTTGAATCCTCGTACGGGATTCATTTTTACATTTTGTCGAGTCGTGTACTCTTAGAATTGTCTTACGGTCGAACCCTCCAGTTTTCGGGTTTTCGGCCCCGATTTGCGCCAAACTTGTTTAGGACATATCTCTCTGCACGGAACTCGGTTTTTGATGACGTTTTTTTTGTTGTTCATTTTTTTTTTTTTTTTCATTTTGGTTCTTTTTCATTCACAGAGTTTTGCCATTTGAGCACGTCTTCTCAAATTCCACTTTTTCGGATCCGGAGTGGCCCGTTCGGGGCACTTTTTGAGTTTTTCTATAAATAGGGGGTCTAGAAATGACAAATCGGATTTTTCTATCTCTCTCCCCTCTCTTGGCCAGCCCTAGCTCCTCCCATGGCTGCCACCTTCTCTGTCCTCTTTTATACCTCCTGCCTTGAATGAAAAATGGTGAAACCTTAGTGTTTATTGTTCCACTTGGCGAGGCCTTCAATTCCAACCGATTGAAATTTCATTTTGGCTATTTTTTGAGTACGGGTTTGAAGTCAAGTTGTGATTTTGATGGGGCTTCTTGGGGGTTCATGTAGATCGTGTTGTCCTCGACAAAACCTCGGAGTTTCGTCGGATTCGGAGCGGTTCCATTTTGGTCGCCTTTGAGATTCTCATCTCAAATTGAGGTAACAATGTTATAATTTATATTTGAGTTGTATTGATTGTTTTATGAACTTATACAACTTGTATGCATGCTTTGTATAAATCTTAGAATATAATTTAATTATTTTCTTGTATAGGATTTATTTCTAATGGATGTATGTGGCTTAGAATTAAATTGTGGCATGCTAGGAAATTAGGCCTTGAGATATTGTGTAACATATATTAAATTGGGGGAATTTGAATTTGAATTGCAAATTTTATTTAATATTTATCTTTTATGAAATTTTAATTCACATAATTGAAACAAGTATGAAATCAACTCGTAATGTGATATTAAAATAGGCCTTGGCATGTTATCTACCTATGTTAAATTGAGAGCATTTAGATAAGTTTAGAAATCTAGAGATTTTGAATTAAATGAATTAATTAAAATCTAATTAATGGTTCCACTAGTTTGATTGAGTTTTTAACTTGATAATTGTAGTGACTTGGGCTTGTTCACTTGTATATATCAATTGGTGCCATTTGGGGTTGTTTTAGAAAATTTAGAGATTTAATTACCATATTTGAATTAAACTCTTTTTTGTTATCTCAATGATCCAATTTAGTTTTGAGTTGGTTTGTGTAGTGACCATACCACGCTGTTTAACATATTTGAATTAGGGATCATTTGGATGAGATTATATTTTTGATATTAAAATGAAATTGTCATAGCGTATAACGAATCGCACATTGAAGATTCGACATTGTGAATGTCATTGTAGGCTTGAACTCTAGGACATAGTTTGTGTGGATTCAACCTTGCATGTGCATGTAAATTGATTCCTAGACATTGTTTGAGACGTATAAGTTTGGTTTAACATATTGATTTTGGGGTATAAGTTTTGAACTTGTTGATTTTGGAAAGCTTGTAAGGACATATTTCACGTGACGGCTAGGGTTTGGCTCTAGTACGGAGACAAGAGTCTTCTAAGTCATAAGTGCGCCCTAGGTGATACCTTATGGGTCGTAATTGCCTGGAATAACTTATGCATGTGCGCATTAGGTAGTGCCTTGTGGGTCGTAGTTTCCCGGAAACACTTGCTTGGTCTAGTGACCGCATGTCCTAGTCTTTCCATTCTTGATTTCGCATTCCATTCCAAGTCATTAATCATGGATTACTTGTAGCTTGTGAATTGGTGATTGCCTTGTGTATATGGATCTTGTTTAGTATACTTGAAACTGTATACTTGCTTCGTGTATTTTGAGCTCCTTTAGTATATGTGGAACCGTATACTTGCTTCGTGTTTCTAGAACTCATTTAGTATACTTGAGACTATATACTTGCTTCGTGTATTTTGACCTTATTTAGTATATTTGGACTAGTGTACTTGTTTATGTATTCGAGCCTCTTTTAGTGTACTTGAGCTAGTATACTTATTCCGTGTGCTAGGTTTAATTTAGTATACTTGTGTTATGTATACTTGTTTCATGTACAACTCATCTTGTTTAGTATACTTGTGTATGTATACTTGATTCATGAGCTTTCCATATTAATTGTATACTTGTGTAGGTATGCTTAGACATTGCATGACTTGTCTTAATATGGTTTAGTATACTTGAAAATGTATGCCTATATGTCGTATACCATGTTTTAACATCGTTTAGTATACTTGAGCATGTATACTTGTATGCCGTTGTTCATTTCAATTGCATAAGTAGCTTAGGATGCTCCTTGAGTCTTATCTTGACATAAACGTTTGGTGGTATGGCCCCTTTTGAATTGTTTCAGGTTAATGTAAAAATCTTAAAGAAATCGAGTCTATGCATACTCATTCTCTACGAGTAAACTTGTTTACTCACCCCGAAGTTACTAGGGGTTTTGTTAGGTACGGATGCCTTAGCGTAGGATGCACAGTATTCCGGGATCGTTTTGATGGATTGAAGTACATTTGAGTGTGCTCTTGTTCACATGCAAGTGTTAGCATGCTTGAGTTCACCTTCTAAGTTGTATTGTGTAATTAGGTCAAATTGTTATTTTTCTCCTTTGCTTGTAATATGTGTTTAAACACACTTTTTAATGCTCCTTCTATGTGTATGATATATGGCCAAGGGCCAAACTTAATTTGCAATCCTTGTATATTGAAAAATGATGAATTTTGCCTTTAATGAGAAAAGCATGAAAACTTGGGTTTCAATATGTCATTTTCGCATCGGTGCGTGCATTGCGTATGTAATTTATCCTTTAGCATTCAATTGCCATATGTGAGGTGTGGCCAAGGGCCAAACACCATTTTGTTTTAGGTTTTACCTTTTAGTTTCATATTTTGCATTTTGGGCTAAAATAGTGAATTCCGAGCCTTTAAGGGTTCATTTTCAAGTCGGCTGGTGTAAAGTGTGTTCCGGTACATCCACTAGGACCTATTCTATATGTATGGAGTGTGGCCAAGGGCAAAACGGTAATTTGAAGTCATTTGTAAATTTTAAATTTCAAATTTTCCATTTCATGTGCATTTTCGCCTTTTTGGCCATTGGGGGTTCATATTTTGCATCGGCGGTATTTTTAAACCATGGATCATTGTAGCACGTCCTAATAGGTAAGTTACGCTTGCGTGTATGATCGTTTCCATGAAAAACCCTTTCGTTTGTGTTTTGAGCCTCCTATGGACTCATTTCACCTTTTTGTTAAAAATTCTAGCTTAAGGGCATTTTGGGAATTTCCTTCAAGAAATAAATTCCGTTCTCAACTCCGTCACATAGAAAATATGATTTTAGGGGGAGTTTCTTCACGACATTTTTCTGAAAAATGTCATCTTGACCTCGAAAACCGTGTTGCAAACTCAATTTTCTGCTAAAACACTGTTTCTTCTACTTAGGGTTGTTTCTGCCTATTTGGGCGGGCGCCCGTGGTTTTTGGGTGGGCCCCTGAGAAGCTTCCGGGCTGTCCCACAGATCGGTTGGTCAATTAAACATCAACCTTCGCAATAGCACGAATCATTGTAAAATAGGGCTATTGGTCAGGTAAGTCAAACCACTGGGACTGCGCTAGTCTATGACAACCTAAGAGTCTAGATTACTTTTAGAATGATGAGGGGGTATATAGAGTTTTGTTGGTTTGTCACTTAGTCACTAGAATTGAAATGTGCTTAAAGAAATAAATGCAAGGAATTTAAGAGGAAGAAGTCTAGAAAAGGAGGTCTAGGGAAGTGAATTCACCACCAATCCTATAAACATACAAAATTTCTATTAACTTGGGAAACAATTTCACTACATGGCAATGATATGTAGCAATACTAGATTGCTACATTATCCTCAAGAAAATTATAGGATCAAGATTTAAGTATAATCCCTCAAAGAGCCACATGCTAGAACTACCTAGATTAGGGTGTAGCCATAACATGCTCACTAAGCTAAGGACCATCAAACCCCTAAATCACTATGGTAATAGCACATGAAGTCAAGATACAAGATTAATCCATCAAAAGGAAGTCTTAAGCTATGGATTAACAAATTTCTCATACAACATGCCTTTAAACCCATTTCACAATTTCATTTCCATTCTCACTATGAAGATGCAAGTTATATAATCATGAGAGGATAAAATCTAAGACAAGATAATGAACTCAACATGATCATTTATAGGCATTGAAATCCATTACAACAAGTGCAAGTGCTCTAAATCATGAAACTACCATGTACATGAATCATTCCCCAAATTAGATGAAATTAAAGCATGCTTACAAGAGAGAGCTTCATCACCTCCCTAAATGGAGGTTTAGTTATCCATGGATACAAAAATGGAAGAAGGAAGCTTGGAAGAATAAGCCATTTTCGAGCTCCCTTCCTTTGGCTTCAAGAACACACCCTCCTTGCTCTCTTCTCTCTCTCTATCTTCTAAAAAATGAAGCTTAATGTCAATGTGTGGCCTCCTTCCCTTTATTAGATATCTTATCCACTCCAAGAGGCCACCAACCAACATTTCCAACCACTTCATTAAAGAGGAAAACAAAATGAAGAAACCAAGGTGCAAGTGGGCTGAAATGAGCCATTTCCGAAGGGCATTCTGCCCAAAATTCGAGCACTCGAAGCAAGGCTTCGAGCACTCGAATTTAGTGTAAAAAGCTCCATGCTTCACTTGCTCCACCCATACCTACTTTGATGAAATGGCCATAACTTTGCTCTCCAAACTCTGAATGATGAACTGTTTGAAGATTTGGAGAGCTAATTCAGAGCTTTAAATACTTCATCTTTTGGTGGAGATCCAATTCTCAAGGATGGTTGGTCCAAAATGAAGATCAAAGCAGAATTTCATTGCTGCCAGGCAGTTCTGCGCACCTCTGGTAACAAGGACATAACTCTCTGCTCCGAGCTCCGAATGACAAAAAATTTAAAGATTTAGAAAGCTAATTCAGAGCTCTAAATATGCCATTTTATAATGGAAGTCCAGATCTCGAGTTTTCAAGGTCAAAATGGCGAGCAAAGTCCAGGTTCCACTGCTGCCAGAAATTCAGCATTGTGACCTTTGATGTTCAAAACTCCAAAAAGCATCCTTCTTGCTTCTTTTTGGCCAATGAACCTGAAAATATGCAAAAACGTGCATATGAAGGTAATCTACATAATTAAACAAACAATGGACTTAAATAATGCAATTAAGGGCGCTTGAATATGCAATATTCGGCGCTTATCACACCCCCAAACTTACATTTTGCTAGTCCCTTAGCAAAACCAAAATGAAAAACTTGATGGAATGAAAAACATGGGAATGCTAAAACAAAAATATCAACCATAGCAAAAATAAATATATACATAGCTCAAATACAACTTGAAATAGACAAAGAACTGGAGACGGGGTCATTGGGAAAACTACCATGCATATATGAAGCTTTGATACAAAAATTTACAAAAACCATTTCAACATGCATACATCAACATCATCGTCCATATAAATAACTCAATTGTCATATCTTAAATGGAAATCAACTCTACTTCAGTGAAAGTGAATTGGATTCTCAACATGCGGCTTTTACTTTCTTTTCCAATTCCAAGGCACAAGTTTTCAAATCATTGAATTCCCCTTTAAATGAGGTCCTTAAGGCATGATTTTATTTACAAGACAACTTTTATTGCTTGTTGACAATTTATTGTAACTCAGAAGTAAAACATAAGATGGTTGTGCAATGCTGGAATCCTTTAAGCTTTCTAACCAACCTATGTAGCAAGCGTTAGGCCAACAACTCCCAAACCAGATGGCTTTAGGGTGTTAAGTGTAGAGACACTCCTAGGGCTTAATAGCTCAAGTTGGAAAGGCTACGAACTCCAACGAACCATGCTTATTATAATTTTTTTTGAATGACCGTGCAATATTTAAGTCCTTTAAGCTTTCTAACCAACCCTTGTAGCAAGCGTTAGGCTAACAACTCCCAAACCAGACGGCTTTAGGGTGCTAAGTGTAGAGACACTCCTAGGGCTTAATAGCTCGAGTTGGAAAGGCTACGAACGTCAACTGGTCATTTTTTTTTTCTTTCTTTCTCAATTTTTTTTTTAGACAACTTAAATCATGCCAAAGATATTCATCTATCAGGTTCATCAAATCAAATTAACTAGGCCAAGGTCAAGGTCAATCAAGTTGCATGCCTCACAGTTAAGTTTTGAATGTGCATCTGTGCATTGTGAAGCTTAAAAGAGTGTCAAATCCAGCGAGAATCTAATTGAGACATTTATATAGACTGATTTGAATCCACATGATCATTTCAACTCAAATTTTTCTTTATTTTCAAAAATGTCAATTGCTTCTATACACAAGGTATTAAACATATGCTTCATCTCCAACTAGTGTCAAGTTATACTATCATTGCTTAGCAAAAATGCAAAACCAAAAATGCATAAATGCACCCCCAAACTTGAATAACACAGTGTCCTCAATGTGTGAAGACAAGCATACCAAAATAAGAGCAAAGGGGGGAAAAGAACAATATTACCAAGTGGAGTGACGAAGGCAAAAATATCCATCGATGTGAATGCGCAAACGCGTCCCCCAAACTTGGATATGAAGACCTATCAAAACATAACTACTATACACAAGTAAAAGCATAGGCTTTTAAGAAAAATCAAAACAGAAATAAAAACAGTCACATGAATGAGATGGCAAGATAAAAAGCTAAACAAAACCCAAAAATTTATGTACTTATTTATTTATTTATTTAGTAATATTATTATTAGTATTATATCTATATATATATAAATATATATGTATATATATATATATATATATATATATATATATATTTTAAAATTTAAAATTTAGCTTCTTTTTTTTTTTCTTTTATACTACTACTAAAAAAAAAAAAAAGAAAAAAAAAAAGAAGCTAAATTTTAAATTTTAAAATATATATATATATATATATATATATATATATATATATATATATTTTATGAAGAGCATGCATGAGGGTGGGCATGCATGGGTTTGCCGAGAGGGGTGGTGGAGGCAGCGAGTGGTGTGTCAGGCATGGGGATGCATGGGTTGGGTTGGCTCGGGTATAGAGAGGGAGAAGGAAGGGTTGTGGTGGGAGGTTAGTTGCCGAGAGGAGTAGAGGTTGATGGTTGGGGGTAGGATGTGAGGTGGTTGGTGTCATGCATGGCACCTACAACTTGGGAGGATGGGTGTGATGGGAATGGAATGCATGCCGAGAGAGGGAGGGTTGGATGGTGGGGGCGGCCGAGAGGAGTGGTGTGTCGGCATGGAGGTTGGTTGGTTTGGGAGGGGTTTGCTTGGGTGAGGGGTTGCCGAGTGATGAGATTTGCATAGTGTGGCTGCGAGGTGAGGTTGTGTGTTGCAGTAGGTGTGGTCGTGGAGGATGGTTTAAAGTGGTTCATGCATGGTAGGGTTGAAGTTGAAGAGAGAGAAGCCGAGATTGGGAAGGTTGGTGGGGTGTCTGCAGAGATGCCGAGATTGGGAAGGTTGTTGGTTTGGGTTGTGGTGAGTATGAGTTGGAGGGTGGTGCTCGGCTTGAAGAGGTGGTGGTGGTTTGGTCGTGAGAAGGTGTGGGTTGTTTGGTTTGAAGTGGGTTGCGTGGGTTTGTATAGGCATGCATGGGGAGAGGTTGAGGGGGGGCCGAGTGCTCGAATGGGGCATGGTGGTAAGAAGTTGAGCAGCTGCGAGCACTCGAAGCTTGGCTTCGAGTGCTCTAAAATTCTGCAGAGAGTGAGAGAGGAGGGAGAAGAGAGAAAGAAGGAAGGTTGGTGTGCATGGTGTGAGGTTGAATGGTTTGAAGTTGGCATGTCTTAAGTTACCGAGAGAGAGAGAGAAAGGTGGTTGAGGAAGAGTTGGGAGGTTGGTTGTTGTGAGGCTCGGTTTGTGTTATTGGTTGATGTGTGGAGAGAGATGCCGAGGGGTTGGCATGGTTGGGTGGTGATGGTATTGGTTGGTTTAGGATGGATGCCGAGATGTGAGAGATGCATGAGGTTGTGGTTGCATGGATGTGCATGGGTTTATGGGTTGGTTGGGTTGATTCATGGTGTATGGTTTATGGGTTGCAAGGTTGTGGGTTGCATTGAGAGTGGGTTGATGGAGGGATGAAGAAGATGAGGGAAGGTTGTGAGATGGGTGTGTAGGTGAGGAGATGCCGAGAGAAAGGTGTAAGGTTGAGGTTACAGGAGAGAGAGAAAGGTTGGAGGTGAGTAGGTTCATGGTGTGTCGAGGAGTGGTAGTTGCGAGCACTAAGCAGCTTTGGGTTTCAGCTTCGAGCACTCGAAATCCAGTCTTCGAGTGCTCAAAATCATGGCAGTAGCTGCGAGATGTTGGGCTGAAAATTTAGAGCACTCCAAATAGAATTTAGAGTGCTCTAAAATTGGGCAATGAGTGCTTGCAAGATTGGTTCACATTTAGAGCACTCCAAATGGGAGCTAGAGTGCTCTAAATGAAGGCAGTAGGCTCGTGATTTTGGTGTTGAACCTTGATTGCAGCTGCAAGGAATTTCGAGCATTCCACATGGAAATTGGATTGCTCTAAATTGAGGCAGTGAGCTAGGATTGATGCTTTGAAAGCTGCGAGCACTCAAATGGGAAATGGGATTGCTCAAAAATTGTAGCCAAATTGCAGCCAAATTAAAGTGAAGCTTGAAAACTAAAGCACTCGGCATGGAGCTTGAATGTTGTTGCATGGCCATGCATGAGCTTGCATGGATGGTTCAAGGAATGAGATCATTAATACATGGAAGCATAAAGAATTTGAGCAGTGGGCTCGGATCGGAAGGAATGCATGCATCAGAGAAATGCATGCAACCATGCATGAAATATAGAAATGCATGAAATGCATGCAAGCAAGGAACTTTGCGGATCATGATAAAATTTTTGAGGAGCATGAAATTTCTATGCATGCAATGTTGATGGATTCAAGCCAATGTATGGGAAAAATTTAAACGTTGCAACATCCTCTCATTCAAATGGATGGAAAATTTGACAAGAACTCTCTTTTTTGTTCTTTTTTTTTTTTTTTTTTTTTTTTAACTTTTCAAACTTTGCAATTTCTAATGCACGGAAAAATTGCCAACTTTCAGAACATCACACAAAGCATGGGTGGATGTAAGAAAATTTTCAAACCTTTGCAACATCACACAATGCATGAATGAAATTTCTGGAGAAAATTTTAAACTTGCAAATTCATTCCATTCCAATGCATGGGAAATTTTGAAAGTTTTGTTTTGAAACCTTGTAATTTTTCAAATTTTTAATTATCTCAAATGCATGAAGAATTTTGAGAAAATTTTCAAACTTTTCATTAAAAATGAGAAAATATGCACATGAGTCGCATTTGAAAAATCTAATGAAATTGCTAGAAAGCGATGGAGACTTCCGGGAATGAAAATTAGAGTTGAGAAGGTCGAAGAAAAATCAAATTTTTGGCTTTTCTAAACCGTTTCCCAGAAAATTTGCAAAGCACGAGCAATTTCAAAGAGAAGGAAGCTTGGAAATTGAAAGAATTGCTTCCCTTGAGTTGCTAAATTTAATGTCGATAGCTAGACAAAGCTAGAGCAGGCACTAATCCTCATAAATTGGATCCGTCAAGAGGACTTCCTCAACTCTTCGGGTTAGGATTGTGCCGTCAATGCAAGGCTTAAGCCGTTGGCCATTTACCTTGAAGAGTGATCCATTTGCAGGATCACGAAGTTCGATTGCTCCATGAGGAAAGACGGTAGTGACAATGTATGGACCATCCCATCTTGACCGGAGTTTACTGGGAAAGAGTTTCAAGCGGGAATTAAAAAGCCAAACCTTTTGTCCGGGGGCAAAAGACTTCTTGATGATGTGTTTGTCATGAAAAGCTTTAGTTTTTGCCTTGTAGATTTTTGCGCTTTCATACGCGTCATTACACAATTCCTCAAGTTCATTTAATTGCAACGCACGATTAGAGCCGGCTTGTTTGAGATCAAAATTGAACCTTTTTATGGCCCAATAAGCACGGTGCTCTAATTTTACTGGGAGATGACATGCTTTGCCAAAGACAAGTCGATATGGTGACATGCCAATGGGTGTCTTATAAGCTGTCCGGTAAGCCCAAAGCGCATCGTTTAGCCTTAATGACCAATCTTTGCGGTCCGGTCTAACCGTTTTTTCCAAAATATTTTTAATCTCCCGGTTAGAAATCTTTACTTGACCACTCGTTTGAGGGTGGTAAGGTGTAGCAACCTTATGAATGACGGAATACTTAGCAAGGACGGATTTTAGATAACGATTTCGGAAATGAGATCCGCCATCACTAATGATTGCTCGGGGTGTACCAAAACGACTAAAGATGTGAGACTGAATGAAATGGATCACGACTTTATGATCATCGGTTTTGGTAGCCTCGGCTTCAACCCATTTAGACACATAATCCACTGCTACAAGGATGTACTCATAGCCATAAGAAGATGGAAATGGTCCCATGAAGTCAATCCCCCACACATCAAAAATTTTAACAATTAAAATGTTGGTGAGGGGCATCATGTTTCTTCGGGACATGGATCCAAGTTTTTGACATCGTTCACACGATTTGCAAAAATTGTATGCATCCCGAAACAAGGTAGGCCAAAAGAATCCGCTTTGAAGAACTTTGTTAACGGTCTTTTTGGCACTGAAATGGCCTCCACAAGCAAGAGTATGGCAAAAATTTAGAATGCTTGTGGCCTCGGTTTTAGGAATGCATCGCCGGATGATTTGGTCCGGGCAATACTTGAATAGTTCCGGATCTTCCCAAAAGAAATGCTTGACTTGGGAGAAAAACCGGTCCCTCTCTTGCTTGGACCAATGAGCTGGAATTTTGCCAACCGCAAGATAATTGACAATATCCGCAAACCATGGAAGAGTAGAATGTGAAACTTGAAGAAGTTGCTCATCCGGAAAGGAATCACGGATGGACGTGAATTCTGAAGATTTCTCAATAAGTAAGCGAGAGAGATGATCGGCGACAACATTGTCGGTCCCTTTTTTGTCCCGGATTTCAATGTTAAACTCTTGAAGTAAGAGGATCCATCGAATTAAACAGGGTTTTGTCTCTTTTTTCGCTAACAAATACCTAAGAGCGGCATGATCTGAAAAGACGATGACCTTAGAGCCAAGAAGATAAGAGCGAAATTTATCCAAGACGTACACCACAACTAGCAATTCTTTTTCAGTGGTGGTGTAGTTCAATTGGGCATCGCAGAGAGTTTTGCTAGCATAATAAATGACATGCAGAAGTTTATCCACACGTTGGCCCAAAACCGCCCCTAATGCATAGTCGGATGCATCACACATGATCTCAAAGGGAAGAAACCAATTAGGGGGTTTCATGATTGGGGCGGATGAGAGGAGAGTACGAAGTTTGATGAAAGCTTCCATGCAAGCGTCATCAAAATTGAACGGAACATCCTTGGCTAAGAGATTACACAAGGGCCGTGAGATTTTGCTAAAATCTTTGATGAAGCGACGATAGAATCCGGCATGGCCAAGAAAAGAACGAATTTGACGGACGGAATTCGGAGGAGGAAGATTAGAGATTAACTCAACTTTTGCCTTGTCTACCTCGATTCCCCGTTTAGAAATGACATGTCCTAAAACAATGCCTTCTTGGACTATAAAGTGGCTTTTCTCCCAACTTAGAATGAGATTCGTCTCTTTGCATCTTTGGAGCACAAGAGATAAATTTTTGAGAGACGAGTCAAAGGAGGAGCCAAATACGGAAAAATCGTCCATGAAAACTTCCAAGAACTTTTCAACCATATCGGAGAATATGGACATCATGCACCTTTGGAACGTTGCCGGCACATTGCATAGACCAAAAGGCATGCGTCGATAGGCAAAAGTACCAAAGGGACATGTGAATGTTGTTTTCTCTTGATCTTGGGGGGCGATTGCCACTTGGTTATAGCCGGAATAACCATCAAGAAAACAATAGAAGCTTTGGCCGGCTAACCTTTCTAGGATTTGATCTATGAATGGAAGTGGAAAATGATCCTTCCTAGTTGACGAATTGAGTTTCCGGTAATCAATGCACACACGCCACCCGGTGGTAGTCTGTTGTGGCACGAGCTCACCCGCTGAATTTTTAACAACGGTGAGACCAGATTTCTTGGGCACAACTTGTGTGGGGCTCACCCACTTGCTATCAGAGATAGGGTAGATGATTCCCGCATCTAGCAATTTGATCACCTCTTTCATGACCACTTCCTTCATATTTGGATTTAACCGGCGCTGGACCTCTCTAGTAGGCTTTGCGTCATCCTCCATATGAACGCAGTGCATACAAATGGAGGGGTCAATTCCTTTCAAATCTGCCACTGTCCAACCAATAGCTTCTTTATGCTCTTGGAGCACCGCTAAAAGGTTGGTCTCTTGGTCTTTTTGAAGGTCCGAGGCAATGATGACCGGAAGGGTTTGCTTTGGACCAAGGAACACATACTTGAGATGGGCCGGGAACGGCTTAAGCTCAAGTTGTGGCGGAGATAGCAATGATGGGACCGGAGGAGTGGTGGAAAGTTGGGGAAGTGGTTCTTTTGGAATTTTCCAAGGAGGTACATCCATGATAGCATTAATATCAATCAAGGAATTGACTTCTTGAATGGCTTGATCAACATCAAAGTTTGAGAAGTCAAAATGGGACATGCAAGTTTCAAGAGGATCTTTGCTTAGAATGAAGGGGAGAGATTCTTCGACCACTTCATCAATGACATCCACAAGAAAACAATCATCCTCATTGGAGGGATGTTGAGTTACATGAAAGATGTGGAGTTTGACTTGCATGTTTCCAAAAGCAATGTCTATCACCCCGGTTCGGCAATTAATTGATGCATTAGCCGTGGCTAAAAATGGCCTACCAAGGATCACGGGAATGTGCTTTTTTGGGTCATGGACCGATTCCGTATCAAGAACCACAAAGTTTACTGGGAAGTAGAATTTGTCCACTTTGATTATAACATCCTCAAGAATGCCTCGTGGATGCTTGACCGATCTATCGGCAAGTTGCAAAACCACGGAAGTCGGCTTAAGATCTCCCAAACCAAGTTGTAGGTAGACTGAATATGGAATTAAATTCACACTAGCTCCTAAGTCAAGGAGGGCCCTCTCGATTTTGCTGTCACCAATGACGCAAGAGATTATGGGGGCACCCAGATCCTTATACTTCAGAGGAGTGCTGTGCTGAATGATAGCACTAACATGTTCAGTCAACCTTACTTTTTTTGGCAAATGATTTTTAAATGTGCGCTTTTGAGTGCACAAATCTTTGAGAAATTTTGCATAGGGAGGGATTTGCTTGATAGTATCCAAGAGGGGCAAGTTAATCTTCACTTGCTTGAAAACTTCCCATATGTCTTGAATTTTACAATTCTTGTTCCCAAAATGTGTCGACTCTTGAAGACGTTGAGGAAACGGAGCTTTTGGCTCATAAGTAGTTTCCACATTTGGGGTGACATGTGTGGGATTTCCGTGAATGGTATTTGGACAAGAATTTGGATTTGAAGAGCTTGGATTTGGATTTGAAGAGCTTGGATTTGGATTTTTCAAAGGAGGGTTTTTCTCACTTGTGTCTCCATCAACCTTGTTGTCAACCACTCTACCACTCCGAAGGGTGGTGATAGCTTGAACTTGTTCATGAGTCAACCCACTCGGAGGAGGGGTTTCATCAATCACATGCATTCCTCTAGGATTTTCAAAAGGTTGAGAGGGAAGCTTGCCCTTGTCCTTTTGAAGCAATTGATTCACCGAGTTAGCTATTTGGCCCACTTGATTTTCGAAATTAGCTATGGATTGAGTATGAGAGTGAACCATTTGGAGAGTAGGCTGCAAGGATGTCAAAAGTTGCTTGTTGGCATCCATTATTTGCTTATTTAATGATTCCATCATTTGCTTGTTTGCAGCTACTATCTCGTCAGTTGGACACACGGGAGGTTGATTGGAGACATTTGGATTGTATGGAGGACGGTAGCTTGAAGAGGCTTGGAAAGGTCTACCTTGATATTAAGAAGAGGGCTGATTTTGCCGCCCTTGGTTTTGGAATTGGGAATTTTGTGGGGCTTGTTGCCACCACGAGAAATTCGGATGATCTCGCCAACCCGGATTGTAGGTGTTGGAATATGGATTGTTCCCGGGCCGCGAGAACATGGCATTAGCTTGCTCTTGGTTGGGATTGGGAAATTGCTCCGGTGTGGGGCAATCTTCCGAGATATGGAATGGACTAGTACATGAAGCACAAACTGAACTTGCCGAATTTTGAGACAATGAAGGAGGAAGATGTGGTGCCATCAATTGGTAGAATTTATGAGCGATGGCATCCACTTGAGATGATTCCTCCCTTATTGATTTTGGTTGACAAGGGTTGGTGTTCTTTGCAATGGTTGAGGTCGGAGCCCTACGAGAATTATGTTGAAGTGAATTTTCGCTTAAATTCTTGAGTAGGGTCCAAGCCTCATCCGCATTCTTGGACATGAACATCCCACCACAAGAAGAATCAACCATGAATCTATGGGTTTTGGTCAAGCCGGCATAGAAAGCTTGCACTAATTGCCATTTTGGGATCAAATGATGAGGACATTTCCGAAGAAGATCTTGTAGCCTTTCCCAAGTCTCATGGAGTTGTTCTCCATCAACTTGAGAAAAGCTTAGAATGGAACGCCTCATTTGGTTGGTTTTACTCACCGGATAATACTTCATAAGGAATTCTTGTTGCAATTGAGCCCAAAAAGTAATGGAATTGGGAGCGAGGGAGTTCAACCAATATTTTGCCCTATCCTTTAGGGAGAATGGGAAAAGATGGAGATGGAGTGCATTGTCCGGAAAACCTCTCAACCGGATGGTCGAACAGATTTCAAGGAACTCATCAAGATGCTTATATGGATCTTCATTATCAAAGCCATAAAATGATGGAAGCATTTGGATGGTGCTTGATTTGATCTCATATTGAGCTGCATCGATGTTTGGCATTACTATGCAAGAAGGAGAAGCATAGGTGGTAGGGATGAAATGATCTCTAAGAGTCATTGGTTCTACATTAGGAATTTCAGCCCTTTCATCCTCGGATTTCCTACGTTATCCCCCATTGTATTGAATTCAGTTTCAAGATCCCTTGTAAGAGTGGGTTCCCCAAGGTTCCATCTAAGAGTTCTTTCAAGTGAATTTATATCAATAGGCGAGTCAAGTGTGGGTAGAGAGAGTGACCTACGGCTAAACATCAACAACAAAGCATATATTCAACAACACAATTCATCATCAATACTCCACATACGATGTTCCCTTTCTCCTCAATTATCAAGACAGAAAATAAATGGCCACGACAAGGACCGATGCTTGTATACGAAATTAAACAAGATAATAGCCTCTACAAGGGCTTCACAACTAAATTAACTACTTATAAAATTAACACATGTACTGTATCTACAAGTTGAAACTAGAAGTCAAGAAACTTACCTGGGGTCCTCTAGACTTACAATTTGCTAGCGTTCCCACGGCGCTTCAAGTCCCTAGAATCTAACAACACGAAAATGGTTAAACCACACGAAAAATATGCACAAAACACAATATGCACAATCAAACTAAATTTAACCCTAGAACTTTGGTCGCTAAACCGTATGCAAGTCCCCGGCAACGGCGCCAAAAATTGATCGGTTGGTCAATTAAACATCAACCTTCGCAATAGCACGAATCATTGTAAAATAGGGCTATTGGTCGGGTAAGTCGAACCACTGGGACTGCGCTAGTCTATGGCAACCTAAGAGTCTAGATTACTTTTAGAATGATGAGGGGGTATATAGAGTTTTGTTGGTTTTTCACTTAGTCACTAGAATTGAAATGTGCTTAAAGAAATAAATGCAAGGAATTTAAGAGGAAAAAGTCTAGAAAAGGAGGTCTAGGGAAGTGAATTCACCACCAATCCTATAAACATACTAAATTTCTATTAACTTGGGAAACAATTTCACTACATGGCAATGATATGTAGGAATACTAGATTGCTACATTATCCTCAAGAAAATCATAGGATCAAGATTTAAGTATAATCCCTCAAAGAGCCACATGCTAGAACTACCTAGATTTGGGTGTAGCCATAACATGCTCACTAAGCTAAGGACCATCAAACCCCTCAATCACTATGGTAATAACACATGAAGTCAAGATACAAGATTAATCCATCAAAAGGAAGTCTTAAGCTATGGATTAACAAATTCCTAATACAACATGCCTTTAAACCCATTTCACAATTTCATTTCCATTCTCACTATGAAGATGCAAGTTATATAATCATGAGCGGATAAAATCTAAGACAAGATAATGAACTCAACATGATCATTTATAGGCATTGAAATCCATTACAACAAGTGCAAGTGCTCTAAATCATGAAACTACCATGTACATGAATCATTCCCCAAATTAGATGAAATTAAAGCATGCTTACAAGAGAGAGCTTCATCACCTCCCTAGATGGAGGTTTAGTTATCCATGGATACAAAAATGGAAGAAGGAAGCTTGGAAGAATAAGCCATTTTCGAGCTCCCTTCCTTCGGCTTCAAGAACACACCCTCCTTGCTCTCTTCTCTCTCTCTATCTTCTAAAAAATGAAGCTTAATGTCAATGTGTGGTTTCCTTCCCTTTATTAGATATCTTATCCACTCCAAGAGGCCACCAACCAACATCTCCAACCACTTCATTAAAGAGGAAAACAAATGAAGAAACCAAGGTGCAAGTGGGCTGAAATGAGCCATTTCCGAAGGGCATTCTGCCCAAAATTCGAGCACTCGAAGCAAGGCTTCGAGCACTCGAATTTAGTGTAAAAAGCTCCATGTTTCACTTGCTCCGCCCAGACCTACTTTAATGAAATGGCCATAACTTTGCGCTCTGAACTCCGAATGACAAACCGTTTGAAGATTTGGAGAGCTAATTCAGAGTTTTAAATACTTCATGTTTTGGTGGAGATCCAATTCTCAAGGATGGTTGGTCGAAAATGAAGATCAAGGCAGAATTTCATTGCTGCCAGGCAGTTCTGCGCACCTCTGGTAACAAGGCCATAACTCTCTGCTCCGAGCTCCGAATGACAAACCGTTTGAAGATTTAGAAAGCTAATTCAGAGCTCTAAATATGCCATTTTATAATGGAAGTCCAGATCTCTAGTTTTCAAGGTCAAAATGGCAAGCAAAGTCCAGGTTCCACTGCTGCCAGAAATTCAGCATTGTGACCTTTGATGTTCAAAACTCCACAAAGCATCCTTATTGCTTCTTTTTGGCCAATGAACCTGAAAATATGCAAAAACGTGCATATGAAGGTAATCTACATAATTAAACAAACAATGGACTTAAATAATGCAATTAAGGGCGCTTGAATATGCAATATTCGGCGCTTATCACCCACACCATTTTCCATGGTTCTGCCCATTTGAGCTGGCACCCGCGGGTTTTGGGCGGGCGCCCACATTGCTTCTGGGCTGTACTGCACCTCCAACTTCGGATCATCATATCTCACTCATTTCAACTCCAAATTGGTCCGTTCTTGAGTCTAAACTGACCGCGTCGAAATAAGCTGTCCAATGGAACCACTTAGAGCTTTAGATTCCATTTTTAGCTCAATATATTCAAGTTTTATTAAGGTAGTGTCTGTTTTTGGTTCGAACTGGGATAGGGTTTCCCTTCCTTCGACTTCAGAACTTGATATCTTTATCATCCAGACTCCGAATCGTGTGATTCTTGAGTCCATATTTGTTAATTTTTCATTTTCTATCCAATGGTGTACCCGGGGGTACTCATTTCAGTTTGGAAATGATCTTTTTGCCCCTGGGGCTTAATTATTATATTTCCGATCTCCTGTTTTCGCATTTATCCCTTTGGGTTCCGTGACCTCATGGAAGGTCATCTTAGGGTCTTAGAGGTGTGTTGTGCCTTGGGAGACCGTTGTCTTATTTCTAGCTTCTGCATCTTGGATCCAGTTCGGGTCATCACAGGACACACCGGGTTGAAAAAAATCTAAGGTCGTCACATATCACGTGGTGGCCGACTATTTGAGTTTTTTGGTTCGTAATATAATTAGAATTAAGTTTTTGATTGAAGCCTATAAATATAACAGTATACGTCTGCTTAGGGTTAAGAAAACCCTATTCAGTTTCATGAACAGAGATAGAGTTTTGAGAGAAAAACAGAGAGAGAGTTTTGAGAGAAAAACAGAGAGAGGAAAGTTGGGGTTTGGCTAGGGACAAGGGCTGAACCTAAGGGGAAATTGAAGCTTGCTCGTGGGTTGAATCAGGAGCAACAGTGGTCGGTAAAAGCAATTAAGGTCGCCGGAATTACTAGAGAAAACGATTTAAGGTTTCAAAACTGAAACCGAAGGCAAGTTCATATTCTAACTACTTCCCTTAGACCTATGTTCTGTGCATGCCTAGGTAGTCTCCAGGATTTAAATTGACATTAAAATTGATTTACTAAGCATGCTTGAATTGAATTTAACTGCGTTGAATTGAACTGTTTTTGGTTGATAGGTGTTTCTGGATTAAATCTTGTGTTCGTTGATTATAAACTTGTTTTAATTCGTGTCGGTGATGTATGATAACTTCTGATAATTAATTTGGGATATAGATTTAACCCTAGGTATCTTAATAAAAATTATACAGAGGGTTTGCATATCACCGGAGGCGAAGAAGATGAACAGAATGGAGTATACGGCTCTTAGGTAGAGAGAACTGGCTCTCTAAAGGAGGGAGCCAGCTCCCTCATGGACAGATGGGGAGCCGGATCCCAAGAGAACAGAGCTGGCCCTCAAAGTTTGGGAGTTTGCTCTCGCGCTGGAACTTACAGAAAATGTATTTTTAAGTTCTGTTTGGCCGTTTGGAGTATTCTGAAGTTGTTTAAATTGCAATTAATGGTTTAAATAATTATTTTGGACACATAAAAATACTTGGAAGCATTATTACATTAATGTATTAAGGAATGGAGCAACATGAAGTTAAATAGAAAATCTGCATGTCGAGCATCGAATAGTTGATTTAATTGCTTACTGAAATTTAGCAATTCTTCTTTATATGATTTAATAATGTTAATCATGTTTTGGCAGTGTTATAAGCGTAGTTGATTACCTAGAAATAATTATGCTTAGATTGGATTAATTGATGTTTTAATTTAATATATATACTGCATCAATTATTGGATTATTTGGTAGATTGTATGCACTAGTATGGGACGGTGGCATACTAGGGATGGATTAGTTCAAAACACTAAGTCCTACCTATTCTAGAATAAGAAATGGATTAACTATAGAGGTTAAGTCATACTTATACTCATGTCAGGTCAATAAACAATTAAATGACATACTTTGGTTTTTGATTGAATTTTTATACATATGTCAGGTCAATGTATCAGATGGATGATATTTTTGTATTAGACTTATATGGACTTTATATATATATATGATTATGGTACCGTGTTATGAGCTTGAGTCTTGGGATCATGGTTAGGGTGCGTATATTGCCTAGGATGGATAACTGGACATAGTTGTTGTTCCCTGGTAGGTCTAGGTGTAATGTTTTGCTTTATATATATATATATTAAATGGAAAATTTGGTGGAGCCCACTCTTATAATAAGTGACCAAGACTTTTTTATTTTTTTCATTCAGTTTTCCTCCTCTGTTCGCAACAGTTCTCTCTCTTACTGGTTCCGTTTTGTTTTTTCTTTTTCTTTTCCACATCAATTAAGCTTGATCTCTCCTTCACTACTTAGTAATTTTGAGAGCCGTTTGCGGCTATTTGAAGCCCACGACAAGATCAACGTGTTGGTAGGAGCAATTCCTTGATTGGTGCACTATAGGAGATTCGAAATCCTAGGGTTTGAGGTGAAGAAATTGAGGGTTTTGCTTAAAAGTGAGGTAGTGGTCTCTAATTCCTACAATCTTGTTCCTTTGTGAGTTAATTATTCTTGATTAATGTCCTAGCATGCTAAATTGTGATGATTGTTCCTTTATGAATTAATTTTTTCTTGATAGTATCCTATTAGTATTCTAGCATGCTATATTGTGATAATTGTTCCTTAAAGTGACTTGATTGTATATATGAAACATGTGAGAAAGTGTATTTAATTGAATTATAATGTGTATTTAATTGAATTGTATGAAAAACATAATAATAATAATAATAATAATAATAATAATAATAATAAAATGAAAGAAGATAAAATAAAAACATGCTTAATGTGTTCGTTTTCTATGCCAATTAATTTGTCCGAAATTTATGTGAAAGCTTGTTAATTGTGTGTTAAAAATTCTCTCCATTTCCATATATGCACACAAGCATTGGGCATGAAAGAAAAGGGAAAGTGTTTTGAAATGAAATTAAAAGGGGATTTTGGAGAGAATTTGATGAAACAGTTTTTGAGAGAAACTCGGTCGGCGCGGAGTCACCAAAGGGCCGGTGTGTTAATATAGTCTAGAGGGAACTAGGAAGATTGCCCTAGCGTGGTTGAACTATCTGGGCCCCAAATGACGCTGCATGTGATACCCACGAATTTTCGGATGCGGGTTGGCTAGGCCCACGCCCGATTACCCGAGGATATTAAACCAATTAGTAATAAATGAACACAGAATACAATTAAGAAAATAGGAATAAATAAATTACTGAAAAGAAACTAGAATGATAAACCAAACTGAAAACCTCAGAATAAAACTTTTATAATTTAAGTATTAATCTGATACATTCAACTTCTCCAATTCTAATATAACTCGGGAATTCATCTAGTGGACCCCTAATAAAACCATTACTGAGAAATGAACCACCGGAAAAGAATCCAATGCTAAACCATACAGGAACCGCCTACGTCGTCGGTAGAGTAAGTAATCGTCTCTGCTCAGCTCGAACAATCTCTAAGACCTGATACCGCCCGTTACTTGAAAAATAATAGTGGATCAGGCCCACGAATAAGTTCTATCCTAACTACAATCCAAACAAAGACCCGATACACAGATACATCCTAGATGTCTCAACCATATCTATATAGTCCGTAAATAAATATATACATATAACCACACTACAAGACTCTTACTAGGCTATGCTGAGGGTCTCAACCTGAATAGAAGGTAACATGCAAAGTCGCACCTGAGTGGGCATGACTACCTAAGCCTAATAGGGTATACCTCAACCAACATAGCTAGTTACGCATCCTACTGCATATACGCTCCTTAACCGTCGACTATGAGACTCAAGCTCAGATCGCGGTACCATAACTATATATATAAATTCCCATCTAAACCAATGTAGTGCGGCTCAACAGTTCATTGCCATGACACGACATAAACTTATGATTTAAATGTTTTAATTAAATCGCTATCCACTCTACTAACAGAAAATATAAACAACCATCCAATATGTCGTTCAACTGTTTTAGTTGACAAGACATGAAACCATGTAGGATTTAATTGTTTAGTTAATCCATTCCGTATGTATGATTGGGTTGGAATTAGCGTTTTGATCTAATCCATCCCTCCGTATGTTACCGTCCCATACCGGTACATACTATGCATATGATCTGTAAGTGATACAACATTTTAAGCAGTACATCAAGCAATGTCCACATAATTCAATTAGTTGATAAATGCAGAATTTAAACTGTTCATCAACTACAAATCCAGAATCCATTCACGTAGCTTAACGAGACAAAGTTTTAATAGTTCATCAAGTTAAAGTCCAGCATCCATCCAGGTAATTGACAGAAAATATATATTTAGTTCTTTAATTAATTCCAGGTTAACTTCCAGGTAAAATACAGAACCTAAGTTTTAGTTCAACAACTTAAGTCCAAAACCAATCTACTGCAGAATTATAACTGGCAGATTAACAAGTGAAAACTAAAATCATGACGCAGTTAATTGCAGATTAATGTATAATAATTCCGCAATTAAAATCCTAGCCGTAATCCATGAAATATCATAAACAAGGCTAAATCTTTCAGCAATTAAAATCCAAAGCATATATATGTTGAACTTGATATATAATCAGCCTTTATTGTGATTTAAAGCAAGAGTTATACTCATGTGATAATCTGTTAAATCGCCGAATTAAATTAACCCATTAATTTTCCCTTCAACCGGTAACTGTATGCAAAGTGGTTAATATTTCATGCTGTTCCTCCTATAAATTTAACAGGTAATTTATGAAATTAGAGGTCTTACTAGCTTCTGAAATTACAAATTAAATCTCCTAGTCAAGCCCCAAACTGATTCAAGAAGAACCAAGCACCCAACAGTACCCATTAAAAATCTCAGAACCAATAAAAAAAAATGAGAGCCTGTTCTAAAATGCAATAGCAAGATCTTGCAAGCATAGAGCCGGCTCTTGAATGATGGGAGCCGGCTCTTCATTCCTCTGAGCCTATGATCTCCTCCAACTCCATTCTCCGACCATCTGCTTCAACACCGGCCACTTCCACTCCTTTCGTGTGTTTTTAAAACTGTTCCTAGGAGTCCTAAGTGTGTCCAGAATCATCCCATACTCTTACTTAAGTCAGTTTGCATTAAATAAAACCTTAGAACATTCACCGAGCAAACATACTTAGGAAGCAAACACTGTAACCAAACTAAACTAAACTTGCATGAACTGTAACAAAGTAAATTCACGCATACAGAAAATTAATATAGCATATAATAAGCATCTAAGATTCAATTTAATAACCAATTAAAACCCTAGAGCCTCTCTAAGGATGCACAGAACATAGGCAACGGGAGAGAGAAAAGAAAGAACTTGCCTTTATAGTTTTGGATTCAAAACTCTGTTGCTGTCGTTCTAAGTTTTTCCGGCGATCCCATTCACTGTTAAATCTACTATTGCTCTATCTTTCCTTCTCCTACGTACGTCGTTTAAGCCACGGCCAAACCCTCACCAAAGTGGCTCTGTTTGTTTCTCACGACCCCTCTCCGTTCCAACAAAGGGTCTGTGATTGCTACAACCTTAAGGTGACTTACTGCTCTAAACGTAAATAAGGTCTGTGATTGCTAAAACCCTAAGGTGACTTACTGCTCTGTGTATATATAGACTTAATTGAAACCCTATTCCCTGTAGGATTAAAAACAGAGCCCTAATCTAAATCTTAGTCGGCCCATAAACAAAGCCTATGTTTAAAATTTATGTCGGCTACACTTAGATGACGTCTAAAAACTCACTTAAAATCTATGTCGGCTACACTTAGGTGACGTCTAAAAACTCACTTAACTTAATTACCATAATTTAAACCCAATAATGAAATTAATGCAACCAATTCCAATAATTACCAATAAATCCATTCATTCAAATAATAATATAATTAACGCAAATAATTCACATAATTACAAATAGGTCCAATAATTCAAGTAATAAAATAAAAATTCAATTAATTTAAATATCACAATTAGCAATTAAACCAAAGAAAAATAAAACAATTAACAAATCAATTTAATTTATAACCATTTAAATTTACCCAACACTTAATTTAATTCAGAAAACACCTAGCCATATAAATACCAAAAATAAATAAAATAAATAATAAAAGAAATATTAAAATTCCAATTATAACCCATTTTAAACTAGGGGTATTACACTGCGGAGGTACCAAAGGTTAGGGACAGTAGCCAATCCTTCTCTCATGTCGCTGCGAAGTCACCAAAGGGCGGGTTATATTAACAGTTTGTGAAGTGATGATGTTTTTTGAAAATGGGGAGTGACATGCATAACATTGCATTCATGGCACAAATTTTATTTGCTTTGAACTTAGAATTGATATTGTGCTTTCCTGGCTTTGCATGACCCCAAATTTCTATTGTCCTATTCCTTGTTTGGATTCACGGGGATACAAGAGGTGTGTCTTAGGCATCACCTACTGAGCAATTTTGCTCACCCCTTTCATTTAACATTTTTTTTCAGGAAACGGGAAAGAAGTGCGGATGACATTCTACCACCGACTTCGTATGGATTAGGAGCTTCTTTTATTATTTTTGTACTTAGGTCTCACTATTTTTGTAAGACTAAGCATAATGTATTTTGTACGACGACTTATAGACTTTTCATATTTTAATTACACCTATAGGCTGTAATTTTTGTATAAGTTATCTAAATGTTGCAAAATATGGACATTTGATACTAATCTTGTAATTTGGGATTGTAAATATGATATTTGGATGATATAGTAAGCGGTTGTACCACCATGGAGTGTATTATATGATATTTGTATTGGGACAGGTTATAAATGCATTTAAACAGGTTATTGTAGGACGATTTTTAGCGGAGGTCATGCTGAAATTTTTTTTAAATTTTTTTGGCATCATTTAGGGTCGTTACAAATTTGGTATCAGAGTCTTGGTTCGAAAACCATTAGGACGATGGGTAGAGGCCTACCTAGGGTTGTCTGGGAAGTCATTTGCATTGTAAATTCCTTAATTGCAAAAGTGTTGCTACATGAAAAGGCATGCTTAACTGTTTACTTGTGTACGTGTTTATGTGCTTATACGCTTTTATTAATGTGTTTATTGCATAGTCTTGCATCCTAAGTGTTAGTATAGTGTCCTTTTATGTTGAGTTGTTCACAGTTGGACCTTAGTGTTATCGTTATTGAACCATTTTCTTTGTTTTATAGAACGATGTCATGGCGTAAGGAACCCAGGGAAGTTGGCCCTAGGCCAACAAGGGGTGATGTTGGCGAGAGCTCGAGCTCCAATCCGGCAGAGCCAGTTGATGAAGACACACTTTTTAGGGACTTGATTCCCCCAAGAGTTGTCCCCACAAGGAGGAATAATGTTGAAGCACCCGTAGAAGTGGGTGAAAGTTCTGTGGCACTGGAGTTGAATCGTTTGTTACAAAGTGCCGCGAAGGCAACGATTGCGGCTCAGTTACAGTCGGCACTATAACCTACAGTTCAAGTTGAGGAGACGCCGGCTCAGAAGCGTCTCAAGATTATTAAAGGGTTTTCTCAGTTGATGCCGGTAATGTTTGAAGGTGGTACAGATCATATGGTAACGGATGACTACATGGAGCAAGTTGAAACTCAATTGACTTCTATGGATGAGATGGAGGATCACTTGAAAATTATCCTAGCTACTTACAAGCTCACAAAGGATGCCAAGTTTTGGTGGAAATCAATCACAAATCAATATAAAATTGAAGAGATGAGTTGGGATAAATTCAAGGAGCTGTTCTATGAGAAGTATTTCCCTGCCTCCAAAAGGTGGGAGTTAAAGAATCAGTTTATTAGCCTTGTCCAAGGTAGTATGTCAGTGACAGTATGAGAACAAGTTCACTTCTCTTTCCCGCTTTGCTTCAGAAATGGTGAGAGATGAAGTTGATAAGATTCAAAATTTTATTTCCGGCATTGATTACAAAATGAGGCCGTTGTTAACGGCACAGGGCATTAAGGTGTATTCTGAGGCAGTGGAAAGAGCATTGATGCTTGAGGCGGAGGCCAAAGATAGAAATGCAGAAAATGAGTAGTGGAGGCAAAAGAGGAATATAGGACCATCTGCAGAGGGACCTTCAGGGAAAAGGAACAGGGGTGGTTCATCTCAGTTTCAGGGGCAGCAATCTGCACGATCTGCTCCTACCACTCCGTTGCTAGCTGGGTCTGATAGGAGTGGAGTTATTTGCTTTCAGTGTCAGCAGCCTGGACATTATAAGTCCAATTATCCCATGAGATTGACTTCAGTTTCTTCAGCTCCGAGGGCTTGTTATGGGTATGGCCAGTAGGGCCACTTGATTCGAGACTGTCCGAGTCAGGGAGCAAGCACCGGCCACTTGATTCGAGACTGTCCGAGTCAGGGAGCAGGCACCGGTAGTGGCAGAGGGTCACGACAGAGGCCGTCACAATTGGCTACAGTTCAGTCAGGTTTTAGACCACCGCTACCACCACAGCCTGCCATGTCTTCTCAGGGTTCACGACCAGCTAGAAGGGATACTTCTACTGTGTCGGCACAACAATCTGGTGTTCAAATAAGTAGTTCGCAGGTACAGGCACTGCAGGGATGTGTCTTTGCACTTGCACCGACTGATACATCTCCTGGATCTTCAGTTCTCCGAGGTATATTTCCAGTGTTTGGTTCTTGGGCCCATGTTTTGTTTGACTCTGGTGCATCTCATTCTTTCATTTCATCATCATTTGCATTTACATCAGGGTTAGAGGTCAGTTTCATGGATCGGGCGTTGTGTGTTGATACGTCAGTTGGGGTTTCAGTGTCATTGAGTCGGGTTGTACGGGATTATTCCATTGTGATAGCTGGACGAACTTTTGTGTTTGACCTTATCCTCCTGGAGATGACTAGCTTTGATGTCATTCTCGGGATGGATTGGTTAGCTTCCTTTCGTGCCACGATTGACTATTTTAGAGGTAGAGTCACAATTTGCACTCCCGAGGGAGACTGTTTCTTTTTCATGGGAGATCGGAGTGATTCCCACATTTCATCATTTTATGGAGTTCGTGGATGGCGTCGTGGTGATTACTTCTTGGCTAGTCTTATAGCCGAAGAGGATGATGTTGTGGAAGAAGAGTATCCTGCAGTTGTTCGAGATTTTCTGGATGTGTTTCTGTGACAGCCCAAGTTTTTCAACCCGGTGCGTCAGTGATGAACCGAAAGATGACCCGATAACGGATCCGAAGTACGGAAGCAAAAGACAAAACAACGGTCTCTAGAGATACAACATGGCTCTAAGACACCTTTATGACCCTCAACGAGGTCACGGAACCCAAAGGAATCAAATGGGGAAGCAATGTTTCAAAAACGAACAAGATTAAACCTAGGGGAAAAATCATCATTTCCAGCTTAAAAGTGGGTGCCACCAAGCACACCATTGGAAAGACAACGAAAAATTAATGAACTTAGACTCAAAAATCACTTGATTCGGAGTTCGGATGAAGAAGATATGGCTAACGAAAAAAGAAGGGGCAAGACGGTCCAAAAGAGGCAACCCATGAACATCTAACCAGTTAGATGGCCTATCTAACCGGTTAAAAGGCCAAAAACAGTGACAAAAACGCTACCCATACTCATCTAACCAGTTACGAAGCCCTATCTAAACGTTTAGATGTGAAGGGGCAGTAAGGGTGCGACCCAAAAACCTAGCAGCAGGGGTTTTTTCGGAAAAAATGAAAATTTGAGGGCCTAGATGACATTTTCTGGAAAAACTCAAAGAAGAAACCCCCCTCAAAATCGAGTTTTCTACATGGCTTTAAAAAAAGAAATAAAAAAAAACTCGTTGTGAAATGCCCAAATGCCCTCCCAAGAAAATTGGTCCAGAGGGTCCAAAAAGCTGCTAAGTTTAAAAACTGAGAGCTAAACTTCAGATGCGATTTCTGATGCCAAGACGACATTTTCTGGAAAAACACGAAAAATAAACCTCCCCTAAAATCATGTTTTCTATTCAACTATGTTAAAAGAAGGAAATAAAACTGAATTAAAAAGTCTAGAATACCCCTAGATCAAAATATGCAACAAAAACGCAAAATTAGTCCTTTGGAGGCTCAAAACACAAACGATGAGGTTTTGCCCGGAAACGACTATGCACACAAACATAACTTACCTATTTAGACGCGTTACAATGGTCTATGGCTTAAAAACATAACCGATGCAAAATCCGACCCTCCAACGGGCAAAAAGGCAAAACTGGACTTGGAATGGAAAACATGGAATCCAAAAATATAAAATGGAGTCAAATGACCATTTGGCCCTTGGCCACACTTCATACAAGATTAATAAGACCCTATGAAAGAATGAAAATGGAATTTTCACACCCGATGCAACCATGGTGAAGCAATGACTTGCGATTTTTTAAGGTTTTCATAACATTTCATGAAGTTAAAAAGTTGCATAGAATACAATATACATGTCATTGGCCTCCGGCCTCAACTCATACATATCAAATACATTGAAAGAAGTGTACTTAAGTATACATTACATACATGAAATCAAATATACATATTTTGACATATAAGACTACAATTGGCATTCCAAGCCAACCTTCACAAAAATGGAAGTCTCCAAGTCCACAAACCATCCAAGCATAATGAAGACCTCAACTTTGATTCTTGTACCTGAAATATGCCCCAGTATCGTAGGGGTGAGTAACATAAAGCTACTCGTAGGAAATGAGCATGCATCGACCTAGCATTTTACAAATTTATCACCTTAAGGTGAAACATGTTAAAGGGGCTCATGCCACCTAACGTCTATGTCCAAGTGAGACTCGGGGAGCATCCTAAGCTATCTTAGCGTCTAAGCAACAAGAATCATGATATACATACGTGTATGAAACGAATCATGGTTGGGATAATCCAAAGAACACAATAAGAAGAATGCTTGAGCATAGATTAACATGAATTGCATTTTCAATACAATTGAATTAGGTCTAGAGTAATCCATTCAACATGACGAAAGCATATTTGAATATAAGTTAACAAGAATCACATTATCCATGCAATTCAACAACAAAAGAGCATGTTATACAATGCAACAAGGTATAAGTTCTCAAAGCCATCAACTTAGAATCTAAAGCACAAAATAACAGTGGTGGTTCATGCCACCTAACGTCTAAGTTCTAAATGAATCAATAGGATCAATCCTAAGCTTTGTTAGAACGTCAAAACACAATTTTCAATATCGATGCAATTTAACCAACATTGGAACTTCCAATACAACGCATAAAGCACAATTTCGCAAAGTTAACATCATGTAACTTAAAATGGAATGACAAATAAGGAACAACAAGTTACAACATCATCTAGTTATCAACTTGAAAATGAAATGCGAAATCAAACAAAGTGGATACTCGGACGTCACGCCGGATCAGATCGACAACATAGTAACTTTAGGGTTACTAGCCCATGGGTGACCTCCCTATGTGCGCACTAGACTATATAGAGGGACTATCCCCCGTACTAGAACCACGTCTTAGCCATAGCCAAACAACGACATCCCCAAGTTTCCAAAATCAACAAGTTGTGCAACAACGCATATATCAATAGGAATATATAAGATAATCAATTATCTACCAAGCACAACCAAATTTGGAAACCTATACAATACATGCTCTAAATTCACAACTAATATGATATGATGAATGTCGAATCTTCAGTGTGCGATTCGTTACACGCTATGCATGAATGATGTTAAATACGAAATGTGCAAATCATTACACAAGGCAACAATATATTCAATAAGGAAAACATATTCTCATGAGCACAAACACAACAACTATGTTATCCAATGTTCAAAGCATAACCAAATGAATATACAACAAGTCTAAGTCCATGATTTGAATATAGAAACCACTTCTAAAACATAATTAGATCATGGAGCACATTGATAGAATTTAAATAGATAAACACAATTAAATTCTATAGATTCCGATTCAATTCCAATTAACCTCAATTTAATACATATTAAAGGATATGGCAAGGTCATCACCTATATCCATTCTAAAACTCAATTAGGTTGTTAGAACAATAAGGTAGAACTTTAATCAAATCATGCTAATTTAAATCCCAAGGTTCTAAAACAACTTCAAATAGTCCCAAATTAATATATACTAGTAAACAAGTTATGGCCAATACAAATATCAAGTTAAAACCTTAATTAAGCTAATGGGACCACAAAATAGATTTTAATTAATTCTTTTAATTAAAATCTCTTGATTTTCAAACTTAACCAAATACTCTCAAATTAACCTATGTTGGAAAACATACTAAGAACTAATGTAAGATCACATTACAAGTTTATTTCATTCAATTTAAGACCATGCGAATTAAACTTTCACTAAAGTTAAATATAAATTAAAAGTTGCAATTCTCATGCAATTAATCCCAATTTAATATATGTTATTCAACATGTGATAACTTGATTTAAGAACACAATACAAGTCTAATTCTTTAGAATACTAAGTATAAATTAATTAAGCTAATTAATTAATTTCTCTAGAAATCAAAGATGTCCAAAAATTCTCAAAATAATATATGTGAATGTCCATTTCATGGTGATTGCAAATATCATATCAATTTCACAAAGTGAGCAAGCTATCATCATGTATAATTTAATTAATTTAAAATTTACTAAATCTCTAGATTTCAAAGGTTATTTAAATGATCTCAAATTAATATATATCAAGGATTAAGTCATAGTCATGCCATATATCAAGTCAAAATTGGAAAACAAGTATGGTACAATTAAGTAGAATTTAAATCACATTTAAATCAATTTCTAGATCTTGAACCAAAAGTGAGCATATGGGTTGTATAAACATCAATAGCATACAAGATAGCAAGAATATAACCTAAAACACCCCTTACCTCAATTTGAGATGAAAATCTCGAATCCCTACCGAATTGAAACGGCTCCGAATCTGACGAAACTCCTAGGTTTTGTTGGGGGCAACACGATCTACATGAATCTCTAAGAAGACCCATGAAAATCACAACTTGACCTCAACACCAAACTCAAGAAATGGTCGAAAATGATTTCTAATAAGGGTAAAAGGTAGAGCACGTCGAGTGAAGCAATAAATGCTAAGGTCGAAGGATTTTTACCAAGGAAAAGTGGACCAAAGGAAGAGAGAGAAAGTGGAAGCTCAAGGTGCTCCCATGGCTGCCGGCCAAAGAGGAAGAAGGAGGCTGAAAATTTGATTTTAAGGATTAGGGCAACCTATTTATAGAAATCTCAAAAAGTACCCTGAAAGGGTCCCGCCGGGGTCCGGAAAAGTGGAATTTGAGCAAACACACTCAAACAGAAAAACTCCATGAATGAAAAAGTTTTAAAATGATAAAATATGAACAACGGAAGAAACGACGTTGAAAATTGAATCCCGAGCAGAAAGTTATGCCCCGAACAAGTTCTACGGTAACCGGGTCCAGAAACTCTAAAATTGGAGAAAAATGACCAGAACGGAATTCTAAGAGTCCACGACTCAACGAAATGTGAAAATGAATCCTGTACAAGGATCCAGCCTCTCGACGAGACATTTTGTAATAACTTTCGTTAATCACACAATGACCCCTATAAAAAGGGTTAACTGCGAAACTGCCCCAAAATGAAAATATCTTCTAAAAGATATTTTCTTAGATACCCCTGAAATAAAATATCTTCAAAAGATATTTACGAAAAACACCCCAAGAAATGAAAAAGATTCTAAAGAATTGTGTATCTATTCCCCTATGGACACCAGGAGCAACCAGAGTACTTTCTTGCAAAAGTAAATATACGTATTTCGAGAAAACCACTCAAGATGAAGGCACGTGAAGTCAAAAACCAACTCCGAGCATGAGAAGTGAGGTTGTGCCAAAAACTGACAAAAGGAGATAAGACGAAATAGAGAAAATGACATAATAGGGAAAAGACGAAATAGCACATAGTGTACGAAAAATGAAAAATGCGAAAATGACTCGGTCCTCAAAGGAAGTTGTCAATTCACATGAAAGAGTCTCAGAAACCAATTCTGAGCACTCGAGATGACACTAAGCGACATGAAACAGAGCTCAGAAAAGAAAATTAAACGAAAAAAATTCATTCGTAAAATTTCAGGAAAAAGAAAAGGAAGGCAAATGACCGGGTCGTTACAGTTTCTAAAGGATTTGACAGAGTTACCTTCACACCGAGGAGTGGAGTTCACTATTGATTTGATGCTAGGTACAGCGCCGATTTCTATGGCACCATATCGTATGGCACCAGTTGAATTGGAAAAATTAAAGAGGCAACTTGATGATTTGAGGATGAAAGGTTTCATCCAACCGAGTGTGTCATTGTGGGGTGCACTGGTCTTGTTTGTTAAGAAGAAAGATGGTTCTTTGAGATTGTGCATCAATTACCAAAAGTTGAATCGTGTCACCATCAAGAATAAGTATCCTTTGCCAAGGATAGATGATTTGTTTGATCAGTTGAGAGGAGCTAGTTGTTTTTCAAAGATTGACTTGAGGTCAGGTTACTATTAGTGACGGGTTAGGAATGAGGATATCCCAAAGACAACGTTCCGTACGCGGTATGGACACTATGAGTTCCTTGTTATGACTTTTTCCTTGACTAATGCGCCAGCGGCATCATAGACTTGATGAACTGCGTCTTTCACGATTACTTGGACCAGTTTGTGGTAGTTTTCGTGGATGATATTCTCGTGTATTCACGATCTCGGGAGGAGCATGAGGTCCATTTGAGTATTGTTTTATAGATTTTACGGGAGCATCGATTATATGCCAAATATGAGAAATGTGAGTTTTGGCTACAGGAGGTGAAATTTTTGGGGCATGTTATTTCAGAAGGTGGAGTATCAGTAGGTCCATCAAAGGTTGAAGCAGTTTTGAATTGGGAGCAACCCAAAAATATTTTTGAGATCCGGAGTTTCCTTGGCCTAGCGGATTACTATCGAAGATTTATAAAGGATTTCTCCCGTTTGGCAGTGATGAGCGCTGAAAAGTGCGTATTTAAACCCCTAAGCTTAAACATTCTAGTACCTTTATCTATCTCACTTTATTGTTTTAAATTGATTTCGTATTATTTCCATTTTCAGGCACTTATCCAAAAAATAAGCTAACTTAGTCAAATAAGAGCAGAAATGAAGCAATTCTGGGATGAATCAAAGAAAGGAGCCAAGTGGAAGCAAAAGGAAGAAAAAGGTGGAAATTAACATCTTCGATCGATCTCAGATCAAAGTTCGATCGATCCAACATGATCGATCTCAGCACTTCAAGATGGATCAGAGCTATGATGACATTTTTGAGATCTCAAAAGTTCGATCGATCCAACATCATTCTTCGATCGATCGAACTGCCTTGTCCTTATCCAAATAATTGATCTTATCTAGTTATACCATGCAATACCCCTAAATTTAAAAAGGACATAATTGTAATTTTATTTATTTTTATTTTATTATTCTTAGGTGTTTTCGTGACTTTTGTTATGTGGTTTCCTGTTTTGTTGTTTAAATGAATTAGCTATTTAATAATAAGTGTGCGTGATTAAGTGGTATTTGGAATGTTAAATTAAATGTATTATTTTTATTATTATTATTTTTTAATCGAACTTGGGCTTGGATATGATTAACGGACTATTTGGATAGTGTAAATGGGTACCGTTTTACCCATGGAAGTATATACATGTATATATATGGGTATATATGTATATAGAGTTAGTTTTAATTATTGGTATTTGTTAATAATTAAACTTGAGGTATTAATCATAATTTAATATAGGTTATAATTGTAGGGTTACATATATTCTCACGTTTTTAGCCGACTTACATTATAACTTTTATGGTTGTTTTTCTTTCTCGGATTAAAATTAGAATTAGGGTTTTAGTTTTTCTAAACCTATAAATATATCATTATGTTGACTTAGGGTTTTTAAAAAAAATATGTAAACCCTTTTCACGTACCAGAGAGATAGAGAGGAACAGAACGTAAATTGTGAGACAATAACAGAGCATCTTTGGTGAGGGTTTCAACTGTGGATTAAGGATTGGTCATAGGAGAAGGGAAGGTTGAGCAGTAGGAGGCTTGACGGCAGTCATGATCGCCGAAAAAACCTAGGAAGACGGCGACAAGGTTTTGATTCCAAAACCGCAAAGGCAAGTTCTATTCTTTTTCTCTCCCGTTGGCCTGTGTTCTGTGCATACCTAGGTGTCTCTAGGATTTTAATTGAATATTAATCAGATCTGGCATGTGTATTATATGTCAAATTGATTATCTGTATGTATATATATTTTTCTAAAACAATTCTTGATTGACTTATGTATGCTTGCAAATTGAAGTTCAAGTTTTGTGGTAACGCGTAATGAATCGGTGGGGGTTTTAAGTCACAGTAATAAATTTCAACTGCCAAAACAAATCGTTGGGATGTTACTGTATATATATTAGACTGCTAAGATCATTTTTAAGGAAGAACATAGGGATTGGAAGTGGTCGGAGTCAAAGCAGAAGGTCGGAAACAAGGCTGGAATGGGAGCTTGCTCTAAGTTTCAAGAGCAGGCTCTCTCATATTTTGACGTATTTTAGTGTTTTCTGATTTTTGGGCACCGTTTGGATGATTTTAATTCTTTCAAATTGTGTTGTGAGGGCACTTGGGGTTCTTAATTTAAACTTTAAGTGTATTTAAACCTCTTATTGCATAGTTTATACATTTACGCTAAAGTGTTAAACAGTAGGAAAGTAGACAACTTTTCAATACTGTTAACGGTTGGAGGAAAGTTAAATTGCGTAGTTTAATTCAGTGATTGAACGGATTATAAAACCAGTCATGGGGATGACTTTGGTTGTAAATAAGATTCTTAAACTCAGTATTAAAGATGAACCGAAGGTTGGGAATAGCCGGAGACGAAGCTGAAAGGCGAAACGGATCAAAACTGGACAGAGGAGGCTCTAAGCCTTTAAGAGCAGGCTCTAAGTTTCTACAGTAGGCTCTAAGTGTTTATAGAGCAGGCTCCATGGTGTAAAGAGCCTGCTCTATGATTTTCAAGAGAAGGCTCTTTGGTAAGGTTACGTTTGGTTGCAATCTGGAGCTGTCCGGGAACTGTTTGGTCTATGTTTGGAGTTTCAAATTGTTTCAGGGAGTGAACTAACAATTTTAAAAGTAATTTCAAGAGATCTTAAGCTCTCTAATTGCATAAGTTAGCCTATTATAGGAAGGGAATAATCAGTGTGAAATTTAAACAATTCACATACTGTTAACGGTTGGAAGGGAAGTAATTGTTCAATTTTTAAATGGGCTGCTTAAGTAATTATAACATGATGTTAATCTTGTTTTAAATGTACATTAGGGTCATTTACTTAATAAATTTTGATCTGTGCACACTCGAGAATATAATTGCTGAATTAATAAATCCGTTTTGCAATTACATAGATTAAGGATAGGAAATTACTTGCTTGCTCTAATATGGCAATTTAATGAATTATAACATATTTCTATTTTTTGTTTTAGATGCACAGTAAAGTCTTTTAGTTAACAGAATGGACCTGTGCATACTTTGGATTTTTATATTGCTGAAACATAAATTTTCCTGCAATTACATGAGTAAAAGGTTTGCTTTAAATTGTTGAATTATTAGATATACTATTCTGCAATTAATTGGATGATGGTTTTCAACTGGATGATGGTTTTGGACTTAAATTGCTAAACTAAAACATAAGTTTTGTAATTTACATGGGAGTTAACCTGAACTTAATTGAAGAATTAATTGCATATTTTCTGTCAATTATATGAATGGATTTTGGATTTTAAGTTGACGAACGATTAAGTTTTGTCTCGTCAATTTTATAGATATTGTCATGGATATTTAGTTGATAAATTGTTCCAATTTTGTTTTATCAGCTACATGGATTTATGTGGATTGTATTTGGTGTACTGATTGAGTTAATGCATCATTTACGGATCATATGCATGATATGTACCGGTATGGGACGGTGACATACGGAGGGATGGATTAGATCAAAACGCTAATTCCAACCCATTCATGCATACGGAATGGATTAACTAAAATAGTTAAATCCTACATGGTTTCGTGTCCTGTCAACTAAAACAGTTAAACGACATATTGGATGGTTGTTTATATTTTCTGTTAATAGGAAGGATAGGGATTTAATTAAAATATTTAAATCTCAATTATATGTTGTGTTTTGGCGACGAATAGTTGACCGGCTCAACATTGTATATGGATGGGATGTATATACACTTAATTTATGTTAGTCTGTGGGACTGAACAAGCTGAACGACTAGCTGGATTTCTTATGGTTGGATAGGATCGGACTTTATATATATAATTATGGTACCGTGATCTGAGCTTGAGTCTCATAGTCGACGGTTAGGGAGCGTATATGCAGTAGGATGCATAGCTAGTTATGTTGGTTAAGGTATACCCTGTTAGGCTTAGGTAGTCATGCCCACTCAGGTGCGTTTTTGCATGTTGCCTTCTATTCAGGTTGAGACCCTCAGCATAGTCTAGTGAGAGTCCTGTAGTGTGGTTATATGTATATATCTATTTACAGACTATATAGATATAGTTGAGACATTTAGGATGTATCTGCGTATCGGGTCTCTGTTTGGATTGTAGTTAGGATAGAACTTGTTCATGGGCCTGACCCACTATTATTTTTCAAGTAACAGACGGTTCCAGGGCTTAGATCTTGTTCGTGCTGAGCGGAGACGACTTCTCATTCTTCCGATGACGTAGGCGGTTCTGTATGGTTTAGCATTGGATTCTTTTTCGGTGATTCATTTCTCAGTGATGATTTTATTAGGGGTCCACCAGATAGATTCCCGAGTTGTATTAGAAATGGAGAATTTGGATGTATCAGAATAATTTTTTATTAATTTAATTTTATTCTAAGGTTTCAGTATTTGGTTTATCATTCTAGTTTCTTTTCAGCAAATTTTTATTTATTCCTGTTTCCTTAATTGTATTATGTGTTTGTTTATTACTAATTTGTTTGATATCCTCGAGTAGTCGGGCCTGGGCCTGGCCAACCCGTATCCAGAAATCCGGGGGTATCACATACCACCCTACCAACCACTTTTGTCATTTTCCCAAAAATATCTCAGATTTGTCTTTATCCAAAAAGTGCCGCCATTGAGGATCGATCTAACCTAAGTTCGATAGATCTCAACCATGTTCGATCGATCCAAGTCCAAGGTTCGATCGATTGAACTTCATCCAGTGCGAAAAAGTTAAATTTTCAGCTCACAAAAAGTTGTCCTTTATCCAATCATTGGGGAATATTTTATGCACGACCCCAACTCATTTTGGGTGTCATTTGACCTACCTATATAAGGATAAGGATTACTTTTTACATCACCATATACCATATCATATCACATCATATCATCTCATACCTTGGAAGAAATCTTGGAGACCAAGCTTAGAGGAGGAGGAGGCTAGAGACACTATTGGAGACTCTTCATCAACCAAGAAGCAAATCTCTACCATGGAGTTAGCCCTTAAGGGTTAGAGAAGCACTACCATGAGTGGCTAGACATCCTCTAAGGGCTAAAGTTAGCACCAAGCATGCTTTTTACATCTTGATTTTGTGTATTATTGATGGATTAATGTTGTAATACATGTTTTGGCACTTATATATATATAGATCTTGTTTATTCAGTGATTTATATGGTTTAATACTTCCAATTGATCATTTCATTATATCTATATGTCTATGTATGCTAGAATAGATGTTCATGTGTTTGTCTCTATTTCTTATGTTATTGATGCATATCTATGTATATTAATGCCATAGATCTAGAGATTGTCAAAACATAATACTTAAAGGAATGCTCTTATAATTTTCTAGATGGTTCATGCTCATTTCTTGATGGATTGTGCCTCTCTCTTAGCTTAATTAGTTTAATTTCATGTCATTAGCTTAATTATAGTGTAGTGGTAGCATAGTTGTTAGATGAGAAGACAATCCATGCTTGTTGTTTGATGTTCCATACTTTTGAATGCAAGTAGCATATGTCTCTAACCTTGTGGTGTATTTGGCTTGTGAGCTTAATGAAATGATTAATGACTTGCTAGATATATTGTGCTTTTCACATGCTATTTAGACAATATATACTTAATTGCTAGATATATTGTGCTTTTCACATGCTATTTAGACAATACATACTTAATTGCTAGATATATTGTGCTTTTCACATGTTAACTAAACAATGTATGTTTAATTGGTCACCCTTGCTAATTGAATCAACCAAACACACACACACATCAATATTGCAACACATATTTCCCTCAGTAGTCACTTTTTAAGGGTGTGGAAAAGCATTGTTTGGTGGTGACCTCTAAACCCCAAGAACTCTCTCTCCCTCTTTTACTTACTCTTTGTTGCATTCAATTATTTAGTTTAATTTGCTCTCTAGTTTAATCAATCAACCAACCATTTGTTTGATCACTTGACCTACTAGCCCTAATAGTGATTCCACAACCAAATTTGACTCCAATCCCTTGGGATGATCCCTACTCACTCTTGCTACGTTAGTAGTAGTGGTGGTAGTGATTTCATAAATTTAAACTTGACCTAAAAGGTTTTTCTTGAACAGCACATTCACTACATTATTTTGGCGTATATCAAGCGGCCTCGTCAAATTTTGGCGCCATTGCCAGGGATTAGGCAACGTCGTATTTGTGGAATTAATTAGGAATTAGTACTCTTTTGATCGTGTATTTACTTTGTTTTTATTTTTCTTTTGATTACTTATTGTGTTTGTTCATCTTTGACAAGGAGCATTGAGCTAGGAGGCAAGCAAATGAGCTAAGCAAGCATGGAAAAATGCCAAAAAAATTTTTAAAAAATTGCTAAGCTAAGCTATAAATTTGGAGTTGAAGTGCTATAGGACCTTTGTGAGCTTTTTCTTACTCAATCCCTTAGTTAAATCATCGGCCCGCGTGGAAGCTTATTGTTTTTAAATTCTTAGATAAATCGTGAGCCCGCGTGGAGGCAATCTTAATTGTTCTTTGCATCATTGTTGTTAAAGCATAGGAGTATGGGTTAAGTGTTTGTGGAGGAAGTTTCATTGAATTGTTGTGAAGTCGAAGTGTTTGTTCATTCATTGTGTTTGAGTGTTTTTACATTGTGCATGCATGGTCGTAGATCACTAAGACCAACTCTTGTCCCTCTTGATTTGCATCTTGAATCCGTAGTTAGAAATCCTAGGGGAAGAGAAAGTTCTAGTTCTACCCGATCCATTACATCAATGGATGGCCATAATGAAGAGCATGTAAAGGACCTTGGTCACATAGACCAACAAGGTATCTTCATCCAAATGTGCACCATGAGAACATGCAATCACCATTAGACATGCCTAGGCCATTCATTTACCAACCACAACAATAACAAGGCCAAGTTCCATTTGGAATGCCAAGGCCAATGTATGCTCCACAACCTCCCATCATTCAAGGAAATCAAAATCAAGGTGCCCACGTTGCACCTCAAATTGCTAATCCTCCACTTGCTTTAAGAGATCACTATATGCCTAATGAATACAATGCACCCACATGCATTCAATTGCCATTATTTAGAGCACATCACTATGAAATTAAGCCACAAACCATTCAAATGCTTCCTAACTATCATGGACTTCCAAGTGAAAAACCTTACAAGCATTTGGATGAGTTTCTAGAAGTATGTTCCACCGTAAAATATACGGACATACCGGAAAAGGTCTTAAGACTCAAACTTTTTCTATTCACCTTAAAAGATAAGGCAAAGTATTAGGCCTTTTTCAATCACTTCTTGAGCAGAAATGCAACAAGAGTTCTTGAAGAAGTACTATCCGGTTTCTAAAACCAATGCTATGAGAACCTCAATTCGAGAATTTTCACATGGGGATGGAGAAACGTTTCATGAGGCATGGGAACGCTTCAATGAATTGCTTAGGAAGTGTCCACATCATAACATGCCCAAATGGCAATTAGTTCAATATTTCTTTGAGAGCTTATCGGATAATTACAAAGGCATAATTGATGCTTCCATGGGTAGCTCATACATTGATAGGCATGAGGATGACGTGTGGCGTCTTTATAAGAGCATGAGTGAAAATTCTTTGCATAGAACATTATCATCCAAGAATGGTAGAAATTCACAAGGTAGGAAGATTGTTGGCTTACATTAAGTTGACCATTCAAATGAAATAGCCGCCAAAATGAAGTCTTTATCTCAAAGGTTTTATCAATTTTTGATTAACCAAAACTCAGCGCACCAAGTATCTTCCTTCCCTAACCATTCTCATCATGCATCAAATGAAACATGTATGACTTGTTCTAGTGTTCTTCATTGTACTTCTCATTGTCCTCACGGACAAGTGCAAAATGAACCTAATGAACAAGTCAATTCAGCTTTCGTGAACTAAGGGAACAATCCTTATGGTACTCATTATAATCCAAGTTGGAGAAATCATGGAAAAACCAAGAAAAGGGCTCAAACCCTTCCCAAGGTAGTTTTCAAGGGAAGTACATTCCACCTCCACTTCAAAACCAAGGATCCCAAGGTTATAGACCTTATCAATCATAAGGGAATCAATTTGCCAACTCTCATTTTCCCAACCAATCTTATTCCCAAGGAAATGCTAGAAGTCCCGTCTTTGAAGAAAAAGTTTTAAATGCTTTGGGCACTCTTGAGGCTAACACACAATTGCTTCATTCCCACTCTCAATCTATTGCGAAGCTAGAAACCCAAGTAGGGCAAATAGCAAGCATTCTTAATGCAAGAGAGAAGGGAAAGATGCCTATTAATGCCCCACCTAAGCAACAATGTGTTGTGGAAACCCATTCCTCATCGGAAGGCCACACCATTAAACATGTTAATGCGGTGACTACCTTGCGGAGTGGTAGGATTGTTGTGACGGCCCAAGTTTTTCAACCCGGTGCGTCAGTGATGAACCGAAAGATGACCTGATAACGGATCCGAAATGCAAAAGCAAAAGATAAAACAATGGTCTCTAGAGATATAACATGACTCTAAGATGCCAATGTGACCCTCAATGAGGTCACGGAACCCAAAGGAAACAAATGCGGAAGCAACATTTCAAAAACAGACAAGAATGGACCTAGGGGCAAAAACATCATTTCTAGCTTAAAAGTGGGTGCCACTGAGCACACCATTGGAAAGACAACAAAAAATTAATGAACTTAGACTCAAAAATCACTTGATTTGGAGTCCGAATGAAGAAGATATGGCTAACAGAAGAAGAATGGGCAAAACAGTCAAAAAGTGCCAACCCAAGATCATCTAACCGGTTAGGACCTAACCGGTTAGGGGGCCAAAAATCATGAGAAAAACACTGCCCATGCACATGTAACCGGTTATGAAACCCCTCGTAACCGTTTACATGTGAAGGAGGCAAAATAGGCAGCTTAAAAACCTGGCAGCAGGGGTTTTTCCGCGAAAAATGAAAATTTGAGGGCCAAGATGACATTTTCTGGAAAAACTCAAAGAAGAAACCCCCCTCAAAATCGAGTTTTCTATGTGACTCTTGAGGAAAATTGAAAATATGCAAAGTGAAATGCCCTCCTAAGAAAACTGGTCCAGAGGGTTTAAAAAGCTGCTAAATTTAAAAACTGAGAGCTGAAATTCGGATGTGATTTCCGATGCCAAGATGGCATTTTCTGGAAAAATATAGAAAAGAAAACCCCCCTAAAATCATGTTTTCTATTCAACTATATTGAAATAAGGAAATAAAAATGAATTAAAAAGTCTAGAATACCCCTAGATCAGAATATGAAACAAAAACGCAAAATGAAATCGTAGGAGGCTCAAAACACAAACGATGAGGTTTTGCCCAGAAACGACCATGCACACAAACGTAATGTACCTAATAAGATGTGCTACAATGGTCCGTGCCTCAAAAATATGGCCGAAGCAAAATATGACCCCCCAACGGCCAAAATGCCAAAAATGAAGTTTGGAATGAAAACTTGAAACCGAAAATCATGAAATGGTTTCGAAATGCCGTTTGGCCCTTGGCCACACTTCATGCATATTAAATGAATGCTAATGGAAGAAGTTCATACATAATGCACGCTCCGGTGCAAAATAGCATACTAAAACGCATGGTTTTCCATATGTTCTCATTGAAGGCAAAAATTAACATCCATGACATAAATGTAATTTCAAAAGGAGTTTGGCCATTGGCCTCATGTCATATACATAAAATGAGAATCAAAAAGTGTGCTTAGGCACACATTACAAGTCTAGAAGCAAATATACACATTTGACATACAAGGTTACAAATGGCTTTTCAAGCCAAACTTCACAAGAATTGAACCCTTCAAGTTCCCAAATCATCCAAGTATGGTGAGAATCTCTAACCTTGAATCCTGTACCTGAAATATGCCCCAGTATCGTAAGGGTGAGTAACATAAAGCTACTCGTAGGAAATGAGCATGCATCGACCTACGTTTTACAAGTTTGCATGATTAATTATTGTGGTTCATTCCACCTAACGTCTATGTCAAAGGTGAGACTTAAAAAGCATCCTAGCTACCTAAGATCATTTCTAGCATCAATCACCCCATTCATGCAATTTTAGTAACATAGGGTCATGTTTACACAAAACAACAACATAGGAGCATGCTTACACAAAGCAACTAACATAGATTCTCAAAGTTATCAATTTGAAATCTAAAGAACGAAAATGACATAAGTGATCATGCCACCTAACGTCTATGTTCCAAATGAATCTATAGGATCATTCCTACTTTACATTTGAACAACACAACATGAATGTAATTGACAACATCAAAAGCTTATAATGATTCATTAAAATCATAAAACAAGAATGTACTTAACAACATTAAAAGCTCACAATGATTTAGTAAAAACCATGAACATGAATGTACTTAACAACATTAAAATAATTTATTAAAATCATAAAACATTAATGTACTTGGCAACATCAAAATCTACAAAGATCATAAAGCATGGATGTACTTAACAACATCAAAATCACCGATAACCAAAACCACAAGTCACAATATAAATATGATTGCTGAATTAAATGCGAAAATAAATAATGGAAGACTTGGACATCTAGACTCGGAATTCTGCCGAGATCAATGGTTGTTCCGGGCACTAACCCGCAAGGAAAACCAACCTAAGTGCGCACTATCTCAATTGGGGAAAACTCATACCTCCCGCACTAAAGCCGAACTTTAGCCATATCATAATAACCATGTCCCAAGTGACTCCAAAATAAATAAGTTAACAACTTACATATATATGAAACCACATCCCATGCACAAGTAGTTTGTAACCACATAATACATGCTCTAAATCCACAACTACTATAGGATAACAAATGTCGAATCTTCAGAGCGCGATTCGTTACGCGCTATAATAACATCACATGTCGAATATTCAATGTGCGACTCGTTACACGCTATCACAAGATAATCCAATATTGAAACGTAATCTCATAAATTCATTACAAGTCTAAAATCATGCTTTAGATATACAATCAACGTTAAACACATGATTTAAATCCATAATGCAATAGAAACGGAATTTAATCAAGTAAACTAATTAATTCCTCTAAGTTGCAATTCTCAACTAAATGGCCTCAAATTACACATGTTAAACAACATAGCATGGTCATTGCATATACCAATTCCAAAACTTGATTAGGCCAATTGAATAACAAAATGGAATTTAATTAAATCATGGTAATCAAATCCGTAAATTCTAAAACAACATAAAATGGTCCCATATTAACATATACTAGTATTCAAGTCCTAGTCATCTCAAATATCAAGTCAAAACTTAATTAAGCTAAAGGAACCATTAAATAGATTTTAATTAATCATTTTAATTAAAGTCTCTAGATTTTCATACTTATCCAAATGCTCTCAAATTTAAGTATGTTAAACAACATGCCTAGACTTAATTTAAAAGCATGCTACAAGTCAATTTCATGCAAGGTACGGCCATGGAAATTTATCTTTCACAAAAGAAAAATATTAAATAAAAAGCTCAACTCTTATTCAAATAATCCCTATTTAATATGTGTTAACAAACATATTAAAGCTTAATTTATCATTATGCCACAATTCAAATCTAAGTTATACACATCCTTGAAATTTAAATCTTACACAAAGAAATAAATAATACTAACTTTCTAGATTTGATACAAGGCATACATATGAGTTGTATAATCATGGAAAATACTTAATACAACACACAAACAATCCTAAAACATTCCCTACCTCCATTTGAGATGAAATCTCAAATCCCTACCAAAATGAAACGGCTCCGAATCCGACGAAACTTCTAGGTGTTGTCGGGGACAGCACGATTTACATGAACCCCCAAGAAGCCCCATGAAAATCCAAACTTGACCTCAATCCCGAACTCAAAATTTGGTCAAAAATGGTTTCTAATAAGGGGGAAAGGTGCACGGCGTCAAGGGCAAGCATTAAACGTTAAGGCCGAAGACTTTTCATCAAAGAAAAGTGGATCAAAGGAGGAGAGAGAAAGTGGCAGCCATGGGAGGGCGCTTGGCCGGCCATGGGAGAGGAAGAAGAAGAAGAAATCTCATTTTTTTGTTCTTAAGTCCCATACTTATAGTAAGTCTCAAAAAGTGCCCCAAAAGGGCCCTGTCGGGTCCGGAAAAGTGGATTTTGAGAAAATGAGCTCAAACGTCAAAACTCTATGAACGAAAAAGATTCAAAATGAGAAAATATGAACAACGGAAGAAACAGCATCAAAAACTGAGTCCCGAGCAAAGAGTTATGCCCCAAACAAGTTTGGCGCAAACTCGGGCCAGAAACCCTGAAATTGGAAAACATCGACCAGGAGGAAATTCTAAGAGTCCACGACTCAACGAAATATGAAAATGAATCCCGTATGAGGATCCAGGCTCAAAATAAGGCATTTCGCAATAACTTTTATTAATTGCACAATAGCCCCTTCAAAAAGTGAAAACTGCGAAACTGCCCTAGAATGAAAATATCTTCCAAAAGATATTTTCTTAGATGCCCCTGAAATAAAATATCTTCAAAAGATATTTATGAAAAACACCCCAAGAAAAGAATAAGTTTCTGAAGAACTGTGCATCCATGCCCCTATAGACACCGGGAGCAACCAGAGTACTTTCTTGCAAAAGTGAAGATACGTATTTTGAGGAAACCACTCAAGATGAAGACACGTGAAGTCAAAAACTAACTCCGAGCATGAAAAGTGAAATTTTGCCAAACAAGTGACAAGCGGGGAAAAGACAGAATAGGGAAAAAGACGAAACAAGGAAAAGGAAGAAAGGCGCATAGTGTCCGAAAAGTGAAAATGCAGAATTGACACGGTCCTCAAAGGAAGTTATCAATCCACGGAAAAGAGTCTTGGAAACCATTTTCGAGCACTCGAGATGACACTAAGCGACACAAAACAGAGCTCAGAAAGGAAAAGACAACGGAAAAAATTTATCCGAAAAATTCGGGTTATTACAATTGTGGACAATCAAGTTAAAATGTCCAATGAAGAGAGTGAACCAGTGCAACCTCAAGTTCTCACCCGTCCCGTTTCACATCCCATTCCTCCTTCATTGCATATACATGATCTTGTGAATGAGAAAACTTCAAAATGTGATTTGAAGAATGATTTTGAAAATGATTTGAAGAAAAATTTGCAAAAAAATGAGTTTAAACAGATTTTGTTGAAAAATGATTTGAAACAAAGTGATTTAAAAACTTCTTGTGTTGAAGAGACTTCAAAAGAAAATGCTGAAAAAGTGTTTGAGCCAAAAATTCCATTTCCGGATGCCTTAAAATGATCTATTTCAAAAGACAAGCAAAAGGCAAAAACCAATGAAATCATGGAAATGTTTAGGCAAGTGAAAGTCAATCTTCCACTTTTGGATGCAATTAAGCAAATTCTGACTTATGCTAAATTCTTGAAAGACTTGTGCACCCAAAAGCGGAAGAACAAGAGCCCAGCACCAAGAAAAGTGGTTTTGACCGAACAAGTAAGCTCAATTTTGCAACATAACACTTTACCAAAGTTTAAGGACCCCGGTTCACCTACTACTTCATGCATTATTAGTGATCATATCATTAATCGGGCGCTTCTTGACTTAGGAGCAAGTGTTAACCTTTTTCCATACTCGGTTTATGTCAAATTGGGCCTAGGTGAATTGAAACCGATGTCGGTAGTTTTACAACTTGCCGACTGATCCATTAAGAAGCCTAAGGGTATAATTGAGGATGTATTGATTAAGATTGACAAATTCTTCTTCCCCGTTGATTTCATTGTCATTGACACGGAACCGGTCCCTAATCCTAAAAGCCAAATTCCCGTTATCATTGGCCGTCCTTTCCTGGCAACCGCTAATGCCAACATCAATTGTAGGACGAGATAATGAAGATCTCATTTGGCCACATGAAGGTGAAGTTGAGTATCTTCAACCCCACACCCAATTCATTTGATTAATATGAAGGAGAGGTTAATGTTGTAGATAAATGTCATGATCTTCAATATCAAGGAAGTGAGCTTTTGTGCAAGACCAAAACTTCAAAGGGATCATCTTCAACCTTGCATTCTTAAAGTGTTGTTTCAAATTCTTACTTTGAAAGGGCATGGAAGCCCAAAGGTTGTGATTGCATTGACAAGGGATCCAAAGTTTCTTTTGAGTTTAATCCAACAAGTTCTTTAAATAACTATTTGTTGGGTGGAGTTCAAAGCTTCTATCACCCCACAAGGAGGGGATGCATTACAAGATCTTTGATCTGAGCTAAAAGAGCCCAACGTCTTCCTAAAGACGTTAAAGACTAGCAAAGCATTTCGTAGGGTGTCAAAACCATATTCCTCCCTCATTTTTATCCTAAATTTCATTTCTTGCGAAGTCTAGATACTTGTTTTTGGTTCATATGCATTGCTAGGGACTATGATTAGGATTGCATGAACTTTTATGTTGTGATTGAGCATTTTGTATAAGTTTGATCGATCTCAAATGAGAGTTCGATCGATCGAACTTCCATCTGCATCTAACACTTAGAAAAAATTTCGACCTGCATCCACCTGCATCCAAATCACCTCTCTATCCCATCATTCGAACTAATTCTCAGATCGATCAGAAGACCTTAGATCGATCCAACTTCAAAGTTCGATCGATCTTAAGATCCAACACTTAGAAAAATTTTGAGCCTGCATCAACCTGCATATTTCAGCTCTCTATCTCATCGATCGAAAACATTTCAAGATCGATCTGAAGTTCTTCGATCAATCCAACTTCAAAGTTCGATCGATCTGCAAGTTCCTACACTTAGGCAAATTTTTGAACCAAAAACCTGCATATTTTTGCTCTTTGTCTGATCGATCGAACATTTTGTTCAGATTGATCTCAGTTCTTCAATTATCTATTTTGACCTTTGTTTGACTTTATTTGACCTTTTTAATTTTTAAAAAAAAAATCCAAAAATATTTATTTTATTTTTCTAAAAAAAAAAAATGATTTTCATTTATTTACTTAATTTTTCAAAATAAATAAATAAATATATATATAATAAAAATAAATAAATAAATAAATAAGCAAGAAGAAAAAGATTTTTACTTTATTTATTTCAAAAAATTCCAAAAAGATTTTATTTTATTCTATTTTTCTAAAAATCCAAAAATATTTTCTATTTTTCAATTTTAATTTTTAATTTTTAATTTTAGTTTTAATTTTCAAAAAATTTCAAAAATTCCAAAAACACTTTGAAGAGAGATCATCAAAGTTCGATCGATCTGACATCTCAGTCCGATTGATCGAACTAATCGGGAAAAGTTTTTAAAAATAGACCTGGAGGGTCTCAAGATCGATTCATTAGATCGATCCAACTCTCTAAACCCTTGTCCCTCATTCCCGTCACCACTGTGCTCCATCATCATCATCTTCTCCGGCGAACCTCCGGCGAGATACAAACTTTAATTCTCTCTTTCTCCTCTCGGATTTGCAACACCATCTTCCTCTCATCTTCTCTCGCGACTTGAGGTAAGATCCGAGCTACACCTTGTCATTTCAAGCTTCAACTTGACAATACATGTTGCCTACATGCTAGATCTAGGATGTATTGTTGATGAAATCCACCATTGATGAGCTTGAAGCATGTTTGTATATATGTGTATTTATGGTTATATATTTTTAAGTTTTGATTCGATTTGTGGGAGTATGGGCCATGCTATGTGAGTAAGATTGAGGAATTGGTGTGTTAATGGGCCCACGACCTTGTTCGTGTAGCCCCCGTGCTTCCAAAATCACAGATCTGTGACCTTTCAGTTTTCACTTTCGCACAGTTCGATCGATCGAACTTCTATCTCAGATCGATCTTGAGAGATTGATCGAACTCAGTTTTTCAAATTTCTCAGATCGATCGAAGTTTTGAGATCGATCTCAAACCTTTTTATGATCGATTGAACTTCACAGATCTCATACACACACTTCATTCATCATGTATTATGTTTATGCTATCTCATATATGCCCAATGCCTGTGACATTCCACATTGGATGCATTTCATACTTACATTGTTCAGCATGCTTCATATCTTGTCACTTGCATAGATTCATGTCATCTATATGATTTGTCTATCTTATTTGACATGCATGTTTCTATTTTGTACTTTCAATTCTTTATTCTGGCACTGACTTCTCTTACAAGTTTTTAAATTATTTTTCAAGCTATAACTAAGCGCAAGACTGTTGCCAAGAGGCAACACGGGCCTCAGAGACATATTAGACCGAGGATAGAGGACCCAGCAGAGCCCTCTCATGCACAGGAGGAGCCATTACAGCCTACTCCACCTCAGTCACCTGCTCACGAGGCTGAGGATGATCATATTCCATCCACTTCTGTGGCTCAGCCTGTGTTTACACCGTCCCCATCTCCATTACATGCTGGAGCGGAGCATTCACCATTACCATTTCCATCACGCCAGCCAGCTCGAGAGCGTGATAGGCCCACGCCTAGATATACGCATATGACAGTGGATCATGAGTCAGTGTTCGACACAGATTTCTTCTCTAGATCGGTGCTGACCTAATCAGATTACTATGATATTATCCAGAGGGGCCTTGCAGCTATTCTTACCCCAGTTACTGAGCCAGTCTACCCGCGGCTGGTACGGATGTTCTTCTAGAACCTCCGACCGTCCCCGCGTACAACAGCAGAGTTGGTCACTACTATAGATGGCCATCAGATTACTATTACTGTGGACACGCTAGCCCGCTCATGCCATTGTCCACATCGATGCCCTCCGGAGCTACAAGAGCTATATCCGAGGCTATACAGGCCTTCTTATGCCGACATGGCAGTATTTCTTATAGGTCACTATGCCGATGGTGAGACTTTTGCCACCCGCACCTTTCTTCCAGATGACCTATGGTTCATTGATTCCATTCTCTTTCGGAATATATATATGGTCGGGCACAAGATTCAGCAGCGAGGAGACTATCTGATAGCCCTTTACACATTTTATACAGGCCACTAGGTATATATCCCTACGCTTATCTGGAGCGTGATGAGGAAGCTCTTCGATAAGTATATCAGCAAGGAGAGGCCTGGAAGGGCTAAGTCTCTTCCATTCGGCCACCTCATCACCTAGATATTGATTGATCAGCGCTACCCTTTTCATCCTCAGGAGCACCCTGAGAGAGGTTCCTGTCACTTCTTGAAGAAAAACTGGGACAAGAGCTACAATGCTATCATCACTAGACTGTAGGACCACGCAGTAGTGGCTGCAGAGGAGCTCGAGGCTAAGGAGGCAGAGGCAGCAGCTGAGGCAGTAGTAGCAGATCCCGCAGCAGATGATGTACTAGTAGGTCCAGCTGCCGAGCATATAGACTGTGACGACCCTAGATTTTTCAACCCAGTGTGTCCTGTGATGAACTGAACTGGATCCAAGATACAGAAGCTAGAAACAAGACAATGATCTCCCAAGGCACAACACACCTCTAACACCCTAAGTTGACCTTCTATGAGGTCATAGAACCCAAAGGAATAAGTGCGGAAGCAAGAGATCGGAAGGATAACAATTAAGCCCCCAGGGACAAAATGGTCATTTCACAGAGAAATGGATGCTACCAAGCATACGATTGGAAAGACAATGAAAAATTAATAAATTTAGACTCAAGAATCACCTAATTCAGAGTCCAGATGGCAAAGATATCAAGTGCCGAAGTAGAAGGAAGGGAAAACCTATCCCGGTTCGAACCAAATTCTGACACTACTTCACTAAAACATGAATAACTTGAGCTATAAGAATAATCTAAAGCTCTAATTGGTACCATTTGAAATCTCATTTCGACGCGGTCAGTTTAGACTTAAGAACGGACCAATTCGGAGTTAAAACGAGTGAGATATGGCCCGTTGAAGAAGAGTGTCCAGTGTAGGAACAGTATCCGCGGGCGCCGGCCCAAATGGGCAGGACCGTGGGAAATGGTGTGGAGCAGCCCTGTGCATGGTGGGCGCCCGCCCAAGACCCGCGGGTGCCCGCCCAAATGGGCAGAAGCAACCCAAGACAACAGGAACAGTGTTTTAGTAGAAATTTGAGTTTGCGATGCGGTTTTCGAGACCAAGATGACATTTTTTGAAAAAATACGAAGAAGAAACTCTCCCTAAAATCACATTTTCTATGTGAGGAAATCAAGAACGGAATTTATTTCCCAAAGGAAATGCACAAAATGCCCTTAAGCTAGAATTTTCAACAAATAGGTGAAATGAATCCGTAGGAGGCTCGAAACACAAACGATGAGGTTTTTCCCAAAAACGACTATGCACACAAATGTAACTTACCTATTTAGACGCGCTACAATGGTCCATGGCTTAAAAATACCACCGATGCAAAATCCGACCCCCCAACGGGCAAAAGAATGAAAATGGAATTCCCACACCCGATGCAACTATGGTGAAGCAATGACTTGCGATTTTTCAAGATTTTCATAATATTTCATGATGTTAAAAAGTACATAGAATACAATATAATGGTCATTGGCCTCCAGCCTTATCTCATACATATCAATTATATTGAAAGGAGTGTACTTGAGTACACACTACATACATGGAATCAAATATACATATTTTGACATATAAGTCTACAAAATGACATTTCATGCTAACATTTGCATGAAATGGAAACTTGAAAGCTACACGACATCCAAGGAATGCTAGGCTTCATGAACCAAGTCTTCGTACCTGAAATATGCCATAGTATCGTAGGGGTGAGTAACATAAAGCTACTCGTAGCAGATGAGCATGCATCGACCTATCATTTTACAATTTTGTCACCTTAAGGTGAAACATGTTAAAAAGGCTCATACCACCTAACGTCTATGTCAAAATGAGACTCAGGGAGCATCCTAAGCTACCTAAGAGTCTAAGCAACAAGAATAATGATATATATACATGTATGAAATGAATCAAGGTTGGGATAATCCAAGAACAAGACAAGAAAGATGTTTGAACAAAGATTTACATGAATTGCATTATCAATACAATTAAACAAGGTTTAGAGCATTCTAATTAACACGATAAGAAAAAACACATGAAGTCTAGGACAATGCATAATATCTATGCAAGTAAACAAGATTAGGGCATTCCAATGAACATAATAAGGATTATACATGAAACCAAGTACAAGACATAATGTCTATGAAATTAACAATGTTCGAGCATTTCAAGTAACACGATAAGAGTAATACAAGAAATCAATGACAAGGCATAATATCCATGCAAGTTCACAAGGATGGAACATTCCATGAAACACAAAAAGAGTCATACGTGAAGTCAAGAACAAGGCATAATGTCTATGCAATTAACAAGATTTGTGCATTTCATAAAACACGTCAAGGAGTAACATATGGAATCAAGGATAAGGTATACTATCTATGCACGTAAACAAAGATGGAATATTCCATATAACACGACAATAAGTATACTTGAAATCACGAATAAAGCATAAAATCTATGCAATGAAACAAGATTGGTGCATTTCACATATCACGACAAAGAAAAGGTGTGAAATCAACCAATGTGGAAACTTGGATATTGCCCGGATTAAAACCGTACTCTTGAGATCACTTTAGAGCTATTAACCCATGGGTACCTTTCCCCTAGTGCGCACTATAGTTGTAGGAGAACATTCCCCCATACTAGAACCAAGTCCTAGCCATGACAATTCTTGATTGATATCCCAAGTCCCAAAATCAACAAGTTGTGCAAGTCAAGATTGTATCAAAATACAATAAATACATTAATCATGTTTCATGCACAACCAAAATTTTGGAACATACAAGTCATGCCCTAAGCACTCAACTATGATGGCATGTGAAATGTCAAGAAACCATAGTATGTAACTATATAGACAACAACCATGATATGTAGTGCTTGGAATTCATTGAAGAAAATATACCATGAGTATAAGATACATGATTCAACTACTTTCAAAACAACACATGAGTAATAAAATTATTCCAAAACAAGTGTACAAGTTCATTAACTAACTTAATGAGATCAAGATACAAGGGATCACGATTCTTGATAAAAAGATGAAGGTTCATGAAATTCAAGTCAAGTTCACAAGTTTAACAAGAATTCTATAACAAGACATGATTAGCTCGATGGAAGCATATAAAAGAATTTAATTTACTTAAGGGATTAAATTATCAAGATTTAAAGGTGAGTTAAAATGTTCATGTCATGGATGATTTTAATGTCAAATTACAAGTGCATTGCATACAAGACACCATCATGTGAGTTAAGTCCCATACAAAGAAATTAAATAAATATAAGTTTCAAAACTTATCCGATTATTCTCGATTTGACACACTTGAAGGAATTTGTCAAGGAAATCATTAATACCACGTTAAAAACTTAGTCAAGTTCAGAGAATCATTGAATAGGTTTTAATTAATCCTTTTAATTAAAAACCCTAGATTTTAGAATTCATCCAAATACTCTCAAGTTAATGTATAACACACAACATGTCAAGACTTGATTTTAAAACACGAAACAGGTGAATTTCATGCGAAACACGATCATGTGTATTAAACTTTAATACTAGAAAAATAATAATTGAAAGGTTTCAAAACCCAATCAAATATTCTAGATTTAATATATGTGAAACTACATGGCATGTACATTATAAATATCAAGTCAAAAATCGAATGGAGTGAATAGTACACTCGGGGCAAATTAATTAATCAATTAATTAAATATTCTCTAGATTCTTAAACAACTCCGATTACTCCCAATTTAATCTATGTGGATGAGCATGCTAGGGCCTAATATAATATGCTAACACACATTGATTTCAAGCTAAGTAAGGCCATGTGAATTAATCTTTCACTTAAGATAAATATTAAATAAAAGCTTTAATACTTGTTCAAATGTTCCCATTTTTATACACGACAATGAGCATATCATGGAGTAATATAATATCATGCTACATGTTTAAACCAAGTCACGAGCAACCGGAAAAATTAGATCCCGTACAAGAAAAATAAATATAAAAAAATCTCTAGATTTTATATTTAAGCATGTAATCATGTTGTACAAGCATCAATATCATGCTATATAACAAAAATTAAACCTAGAACATCTCCTACCTCAATTTGAGATGAAAACCTCAAAGGCTCACCGAAATAAAAGTGCTCCGAATTCGACGATACCGAGAGGTGTTGTCGGGGACAACACCGTAAACAAGAATCCGCAAGAAGCCCCATGAAAATCCAAACTTGACTCTTAACCCAAACTCAAGAAATGGTAGGAAATAAATTCTAATAAGGGGGAATGGTAGAGCACGTCGAGGGAAGCGATAAACGTAAAGGCCGATGGGATTTCACTTAGGAAATCAAGTGGAGGAGAAGGTCAAAGGGTGGCAGCCAAGGAGCTTCCATGGCTGCCGGTCAAAGGGTGGCAGCCAAGGAGCTTCCATGGCTGCCGGCCAAGAGGTGGAGAAGATGACCAAAATCTGATTTTTCACTTTAGGGCATCCTATTTATAGTAAGTCTCAAAAACTGCCCCGAAAAGGCCCCGCCGGGTCTAGAAAAGTGGATTTTGAGCAAACGCACTTAAACAACAAAACTCCATGAATGAAAAAGATTCAAAATGAGAAAATATGAATAACGGAAGAAACGGCGTCAAAAACTGAGTCCCGAGCAGAAAGTTATGCCCTGAACAAGTTCGGCTGCAACCGGATCCAAAAACTCTGAAACTGGAGAAAAATGACTAGAACGGAATTCTAAGAGTCCATAACTTGACGAAATGTGAAAATGAATCCCGTACGAGGATCCAGGCTCCAGACGAGACATTTTGCAATAACTTTCGTTAATTGCACAATGGCCCCTACAAAAAGGGTTAACTGCAAAACTGCTCCAGAACGAAAATATCTTCCAAAAGATATTTTCTTAGATGCCCCTGAAATAAAATATCTGTAAAAGATATTTACGAAAAATAGCCCAAGAAATGAAAAAGATTCTAAAGAATTGTGCATCCATGCCCCTATGGGCACCGGAAGCAACCAGAGTACTTTCTTGCAAAAGTAAAGATACGTATTTCGAGAAAACCACTCAAGATGAAGGCACGTGAAGTCAAAAACCAACTCCAAGCATGAGAAGTGAGGTTGTGCCAAAAGTTGACAAACAGAGAATAAGACAAAATAAGAAAAAAGACGAAATAGCGCATAGTGTCGAAAAATGAAAAATGTGAAAATGACTTGGTCCTCAAAGGAAGTTGTCAATTCACAGAAAAGAGCCTCAGGAACCAATTCCGAGCACTCGAGATGACACTAAGCGACACGAAACAGAGCTCAGAAAAGAAAATTAAACGAAAATATTTCATTCGTAAAATTTCAAGAAAAAGGAAAGGAAGGCAAATGACCGGGTCGTTACATAGACATTGATTTAGAGTGACCTACAGATGACACAGAGCAGCACTCTCCAGCTGGGTCACCAGTACATGAGGAGGAGCAGTTTGGATCTTTCTTCTGATTTATCCATACCTGAGGCTCCTAGTCAGACCCCCAACTTTGGAGAGCGTCTTCAGGCTCTTGAGGATACAGTGGTTGCTATCAAAGCTAATACTGCTGCTATTCGAGCCGATACTATAGCCCACCGAGATGATTTTGCTACATTCTGCACGGATGTCATGACTGCACTCTGAGACTTATCTCGGGATATCCGCGGAGCTCGCCCTGCCCGTCCTGCCTCGTCCACCCGAGATTTCCAGTTCTTCTATCTTTTTATACTACACCTCTGTGCTCTATATTTAATTTTTATCACTGTATATTATTTGCAGCCGGTCTGTCGGCTTTGATCTTTTGATGTATCCAGTACTCTATTTTATTTATATATGCTTTTGTTATGGATGTCATGTGTTATATTCTTATCTCTGTATGTTTAACTCCATCAGGTACATCACAGTGACTTCAGTGAGAGAGTGCTACCCGATTTTCAGGACCACCCTTATATCTCTCTCCCTGTTTTATTTCATTTACACTTGCATGTCCACTGTGCACTGATTATCCTTTTTTGTTATCTAATGAGTTTATCCGAGTGCCAAATTTCAAGACCACAGTTAACCCCAAGTTTGGGGAAGCTATGCCATCTACTTTGGATACTTCAGTCACAGCCATTCTTTGCACCGGTATACTCTTTCCTTTTGTTCTCTTTGAACATTGAGGACATTGTGCCATTTAAGTTTGGGGGTAATGGTGTATGTTACAGTGTTTGCTTTTAAATTCAAAATTTTGAGCATGACTTGTGTATTTGAGAGATTTTCTATGATTGGTCCATATCTAGGTATGATTTTGATCTTTTAAGGACTATATTGCGTAAAATTTGAAAATTGCTTGACTTGAGAATCCAATACTCCTTATATGCCTTATGGATGCCATTTAGGAGTAAATTTTTCAAAAAATTGATATCTTGCTTACATTTGTGGTCCACATCATATTGATTTTGTGATTATTTTGAGATTCATTCTAGGATTCTACACTAGCACAGGTGCACACTAGCATTCATTTGTGAGGTACATGCTTTGTTGATTATTGAATTGGTTATATCCCAATTGAACTAATAGTATATTGAAAGCTTTCATTCTTGATAAAGGTGGATAACAACCCCTTTTCATTAAGTAGCCGAGATTCTTGCCTCATCAAGCATTGAACTTCTCGTGTCGAAAGGTGGAGGGCCCAAACTCTAGGTTAATAATTGAATACAAAAAAAAAAAAAAAAAAAAAAAAAAAAAAAAAAAAAGAGGTTGCAAAAGCAATAAAAAGTGAGGACTTCTCCCAAAAGGTGAGAAGTAGGAAATGATTAGATGGAGGTTGTCTTGATTTGTAGCCTAGTTGAGTTGAGCTTGTAAGTCTGTAAGGGTGTTTGAACACCTAATGCCCTAAAGCCGTCTAGTTTAGGAGTCATTGACCTAACGCTCGACCTCATGAATCGCTAGAAAGCTTAATAGATCAACACATTGCACCATGCTTCCATCTTTGATCCTATTAAAAAAAAAAAAAAAAATTTGAGTGAAAAGAATAAGCGCACCTAGAACAATAAAGCTTTAATAAAAGGTTCACTTTTTGTCTTGATGATTGGTACTAGATTTGTGTGCTAGTTTGAGGCTAAGGATGTGATTAATTCTTTAGTTGGCTTAGATAGCAACATAATTAATGCCGGTTCACTCAAAAGGATTCTAGAGTTGTTTTGATTTGCATGATCATTTTCTTGATGTGTAGAGGACCGTATTTGTTTGCTTGATGTTGAGATTTTGGGAGATTGCTTAGAAATGTTTGAAACATTGCATACTTGAGGTAGTTTTCTCCCAATGCTTGTTTGCAATATTGGTGCCTCTTTCGAAATAATGAGCTTAATGTTTGTGGGTACAATTTCTGGAAACCCTCACGAGACTTCACTCATCCACTAGGGGTAACCTAGAGGTTTAAAAGGCTTGTTCCATATGCTAAATGTAATCGTGTTCCTTACGAAAGTGGCGTTATCCATTTATTGCTTTTGAGTTCATAGTTATATAGTTGTTCATTTCATTCCTTTACTTTCTAGTTCATTGCTAGGGACTAGCAATACCTAAGTTTGGGGGTGTGATGAGCGCTGAAAAGTGCGTATTTAAACCTCCTAAGCTTAAGCATTCTAGTACCTTTATCTATCTTACTTTACCATTTTAGATTGATTTCGTATTATTTCCATTTTCAGGCACTTATCCCGAAAATAAGCTAACTTAGCCAAATAAGAGCAGAAATGAAATAATTCTGGGATGAATCAAAGAGAGGAGCCAAGTGGAAGCAAAAGAAAGAAAAAGGTGGAAATCAACATCTTTGATCTATCTCAGATCAAAGTTCGATTGATCCAACATAATCGATCTCAGCACTTCAAGATGGATCAGAGCCATGATGACATTTTCGAGATCTCAAAAGTTTGATCGATCCAACATCATTCTTCGATCAATCGAATTGCCTTGTCCTTATCCAAATGATTGATCTTATCTAGTTGTACAACCCTACCAACCATTTTTGTCTTTTTCCCAAAAATATCTCAGATTTGTCCTTATCCAAAAAGCGCCACCATTGATGATCGATCCAGCCTAACTTCGATAGATCTCAGCCATGTTCGATCGATCCAAGTCCAAGGTTCGATCGATCGAATTTCCTCCAGTGCGAAAAATTTAAATTTCCAACTCACAAAAAGTTGTCATTTATCCAATCATTGGGGAATATTTTGTGCACGACCCCAGCTCATTTTGGGTGTCATTTGACCTACCTATATAAGGATAAGGATTACTTTTTACATCACCATATACCATATCATATCACATCATATCATCTCATACCTTGGAAGAACTCTTATAGAGCAAGCTTAGAGGAGGAGGAGGAGGCTAGAGACACCATTGGAGACTCTTCATCAGCCAAGGAGCAAATCTCTACCATGGAGTTAGCCCTTGAGGGTTAGAGAAGCACTACCATGAGTGGCTAGACATCCTCTCGGGGCTAGAGTTAGCCCCAAGCATGCTTTCTACATCTTGATTTTTTGTATTATTGAGGGATTAGTGTTGTAATACATGTTTTGGCACTTTTATATATATAGATCTTGTTTATTCAAGGATTTATGTGATTTAATGCTTCCAATTGATAATTTCATTTTATCCATATGTCTATGTATGCTAGAATAGATGTTCATGTGTTTGTCTCTATTTCTTGTGTTATTGATACATGTCTATGTATATTAATGCCATAGATCTAGAGATTATCAAAACATAGTGCTTAAAGAAATGCTCTTGTAATTTTCTAGATGGTTCATGCTTATTTCTTGATGGATTGTGCCTCTCCCTTAGCTTAATTAGTTTAATTTCATGTCATTAGCTTAATTGTAGTGTAGTGGTAGCATAGTTGTTAGATGGGAAGACAATTTATGCTTGTTGTTTGATGTTCCATACTTTTGAATGCAAGTAGCATATGTCTCTAACCTTGTGGTGTATTTGGCTTGTGAGCTTAATGAAAGGATTAATGACTTGCTAGATATATTGTGCTTTTCACATGCTATTTAGACAATATATACTTAATTACTAGATATATTGTGCTTTTTACATGTTGACTAGACAATGTATGCTTAATTGGTCACCATTGCTAATTGAATCAACCAAACACACACACACATCAATATTACAACACATATTTCCCTCATTAGTCACTTGTTAAGGGTGTAGAAAAGCATTGTTTGGTGGTGACCTCTAAACCCCAATAACTCTCTCTCTCTCTTACTTACTCTTTGTTGCATTCAATTATTTAGTTTAATTTGCTCTCTAGTTTAATTAATCAACCAACCATTTGTTTGATCACTCGACCTACTAACCCTAATAGTGATTCCACAACCAAATTTGACTCCAATCTCTTGGGACGATCCCTACTCACTCTTGTTACATTAGTAGTAGTGGTGGTAGTGGTTTTATAAATTTAAACTTAACCTAAAAGGCTTTTCTTGAACCGCACATTCACTACGTTATTTTGGCGTATATCAAGCGGCCTCGTCAGGCAGCGCGTATGACCCGTTTGACCCGAAAAGGGATTTAGTTTGTCTGGAATGAAGCCTGTGAGTCATCTTTTCAAGAGTAGAAGACAAAATTAACTACAGCTCCAGTGTTAGTGATACTTGAGCGTAGCTTGGATTATGTAATTTATTGTGATGCTTCACGTGATGGTTTGGGATGTGTGTTGATGCAGGATGGTAGAGTAGTGGCTTATGGGTCTCGACAGTTGAAGACTCACGAGCTTAACTACCCTACTCATGATTTGATGTTAGCAGCAGTTGTATTTGCCTTTAAATGTTGGAGACATTACTTGTATGGTGAGAGATTCGAGGTGTACTCAGATCATAAAAGTCTCAAGTACCTTTTCTCCCAAAAGGACTTGAACAATAGACAGCAAAGTTGGGTTGAGTTCTTGGAGGACTACAATTTTGACTTGCAGTATCATCCAGGCAAGGCAAATGTGGTAGTAGATGCCTTAAGCCAGAAATCTCATGGGACTCTGGCCTGTTTGGCTATTCGGAAGTGGACGGTGCTTAAGGATTTGGCAGAGATGGGATTGCATTGTTTTGATGACGATGTATACAGTGAGCCAGTATTCTTGTTTAGTCTTGTGGCTCAACCTACTCTTATTGTACGAGTGATTGAGTCACAGAGACAGGACTCGGATTTAGATGTCATTCACGCTTTGATCTCTAGTGGTGAGACAGTGAAAGATTGGGCCTTGCATGCAGATGGAGGTCTACGGTTCAGGGGTTTATTGGTGGTTCCCACGGTTTGTCGTGAGGACGTCTTACGGGAGTTTCACACTTCCCGTTTTGCAGTTCATCCAGGTGGTACCAAGATGTATCATAATTTGAGACGTCAATATTGGTGGAACGGGCTGAAGAAAGATGTTGCTCAGTTTATGGCTAAGTGCCTTACCTGTCAGCAGGTGAAGGACGAGCATCAAAGACCAGCTGGTTTGTTGCAACCATTACCTATAACGCAGTGGAAATGGGAACATATTACTATGGATTTTGTGACAGGTCTTCCAAGGTCACGGAGGGGCAATGAAACAGTATGGGTCATCATTGACAGGTTGACCAAGACGGCTCATTTTTTGCCTATTAAGGCAACAGATGATGCAGAAAAGCTTGGTGTACTTTATGTGAAGGAGATTGTAAGGTTGTATGGAGTTTCAGTAACTATTGTCTCAGATAGGGATACCAAGTTTACTTCGAAGTTCTGGGAAGGACTTCAAACAGCGTTTGGTTCAGCGTTGCATCTCAGTACGGCATTCCATCCACAGACAGACGGCCAGTCGAAGCGTACTATCCAGATCTTGGAGGATATGCTTAGGGCATGTGTGCTTGATTTAAGAGGTAGTTGGGAGGATCACCTTCCGCTTATTGAGTTTGCCTACAACAATAGTTTTCAGGCGAGCATTCAGATGGCTCCATTTGAGGCGTTGTATAGTAGACCTTGTAGGTCTCCTGTTTGTTGGACTGAGGTGAGTAAAACCTCCGCCTTAGGACCCGACATAATACTCGAGACTACTGAGAAGATTAAGCTGATTAGACAGAGGTTATTTACAGTTCAGAGCCGACAGAAGAGTTATACGGATAAGTGGAGACGGCCGTTATCTTTTGAGGTGGGAGACCTTGTTTTTCTACGGGTTTCTCCACGGAAAAGATTGATGAGATTTGGGAAAAGTGGCAAGTTGTCGATTCATTGGACCGTTTGAGATTTTGGATCGTGTAGGAGATGTTGCCTATAGACTTGCTTTGCCACCACAGATGGACAAAGTCCACAATGTCTTCCATGTATCGATGTTACGAAAGTACGAGCTGGATCCATCTCACATTTTGAGTTGGGTTGATGTAGACATTGCTGAGGATGTTTCCTACGAGGAATGACCAATTCAGATCCTTGACACACAACAGAAGGTGTTGAGGAACACCACGATACCAATAGTGAAAGTTCTTTGGAGACACCAAGGAGTTGAGGAGGCTACTTGGGAGCTCAAATAGGAGGTTTGCTCCAAGTATCCAGAGTTGTTTTCTCCCTCAGGTATGGCTTGATTTCGGGGACGAAATCTTTTAAAGTTGGGGGAGCCCACTCTTATAATAAATGACCAAGACTTTTTTTTTTTTTTTTTCTTTCTTCATTCAGTTTTCCTCCTCTGTTCGCGACAGTTCTCTCTCTTACTGGTTCTGTTTTGTTTTTTCTTTTTCTTTTCCACATCAATTAAGCTTGATCTCTCCTTCACTACATAGTAATTTTGAGAGCCGTTTGTGGCTATTCGAAGCCCACGATGAGATCTACACGTTGATAGGAGCAATTCCTTGATTGGTGCACTATAGGAGATTCGAAATCCTAAGGTTTGAGGTGAAAAAATTGTGGGTTTTGCTTAAAAGTGAGGTAGTGGTCTCTAATTCCTACAATCTTGTTCCTTTGTGAGTTAATTGTTCTTCATTAGTGTCCTAGTATGCTAAATTGTGATGATTGTTCCTTTGTGAATTAATTTTTTCTTGATTAGTATCCTATTAGTATTCTAGCATGCTATATTGTGATAATTGTTCCTTAAAGTGACTTGATTGTATATATAAAACATGTGAGAAGGTGTATTTAATTGAATTATAATGTGTATTTAATTGAATAGTATGAAAAAAAAATAATAATAATAATAATAAAATGAAAGAAAATAAAATAAAAACATGCTTAATGTCTTAGTTTTCTATGCCAATTAATTTGTCAGAAATTTATGTGAAAGCTTGTTAATTGTGTGTTAAAAATTCTCTCCATTTCCATTTATGCACACAAGCATTGGGCATGAAAGAAAAAGGAAAGTGTTTTGAAATGAAATTAAAAGGGCATTTTAGGGAGAATTTGATGAAACGGTTTTTGAGAAAAATTCGGTCGCCGCAGAGTCACCAAAGGGCCGGTGTGTTTAAATAGCCTAGAGGGAACTAGGGAGATTGCCTTAGCATGGTTGAGCTATCTGGGCCCCAAATGACGCTGCAGAGGTACCAAAGGTCAAGGACAGTAGCCAATCCTTCTCTCGTGTTGCTGCGAAGTCACCAAAGGGCAGGTTATATTAACAGTTTGTGAAGTGATGATGTTTTCTGAAAATGGGGAGTGTCATGCATAACATTGCATTCATGGCACGAAATTTATTTGCTTTGAACTTAGAATTGATATTATGTTTTCCTGGCTTTGCATGACCCTAAATTTCTATTGTCCTATTCCTTGTTTGGATTCACGGGGACACAAGAGGTGTGTCTTAGGCACCACCTACTGAGCAATTTTGCTCACCCCTTTCATTTAACATTTTTTTTCAGGAAACGGGAAAGAAGTGGCGGATGACATTCTACCACCGACTTACTATGGATTAGGAGCTTCTTTTGTTGTTTTTGTACTTAGGTCTCACTATTTTTGTAAGAATAAGCATAATGTATTTTGTACGACGACTTATGGACTTTTCATATTTTAATTACACCTATGGGCTATAACTTTTGTATAAGCTGTCTAAATGTTGCAAAATATGGACATTTGATATTAATCTTGTAATTTGGGACTGTAAATATGATATTTGAATGATATAGTAAGTGGTTGTACCACTATGGAATGTATCATATGATATTTGTATTGGGACAGGTTAAAAATGCATTTAAACAGGTTGTTGTAGGACAATTTTTAGCGGAGGTCATACCGAATTTTTTTTTATAAAAATTTTGGTATCATTTAGAGTCGTTACACTAGGTATACATGTAATAACCCTAGTTTTCAAAAGGATAAGATTGGAATTTAAATTTTGTTCTATGTGCAATTTTCTTTTGATTTTGTGGCTAGGTGCTTATGTGTCAAATTGTTTTTGTGTTTGATTTTATTTTAAATTAAGTGTTTGTTTTATTTTGTGGATTTAAATAGATTGTTTTCTTTACTTGTATTTTTAATTGATTTAATTGATAAATTGTTATTTAATTGACTTGTTTGATTATTTCTTTGTATTTTTGTTTTCTTTAATTAAATTAAATAGTTTTTTAATCGTGTAAATGTTTTATTGGTTTTTGAATGGAATTAATTGGATTAATGGAATATTCCTAGTTGTAATGGAAAAATAGGGTTTAGTCTCTTACTATCTCACGCCGACTAAACTGGGCCTCAACTAGGTTTTCTATGGTGGATTAAGATTAGGCTTAGGGTTTTGATTAGTGCCTATATATATACTGTAGTATGTCTTCAAAAAGGGTTGAGAACCCTATATACGTACAGTGTTGATAGAGAGAAAAACAGAGAGAGTAATAGAGAATTACAGGGAGAATTACTGAGAGAGATAAAGGGAGGAAGTCTAGGGTTTTGCCTTAGGCTAGGGCTGAACCAAGGAGGAGGTGGAGCAGAGGTTGGCTTGTGGGTAAAACCAAGAGCAACAGAGGTGGAACGGTCGTCGGAGATTTTATCGGAAAATTCAGAGACGGTTAAGGCAAGTTCATTTCTGTCTCTTTCCCCTTGGCCTGTGTTCTGTGCACTCTTAGATGGTCTCTAGGATGTTAATTAAATATTAATTGAGCTTTTGCATGCCTATTATATGCCAAATTAATCATCTGTATATGTTTACAATATGTCTGAAGTTTTCCTCGCACCTCTGTTTTCCGTTGTTAGTTTTAAAGCATGAAACTGTTTTTATTTTAATCATTGTTGTGGTACTTACTGTTGTAAACTAAGTACTGGGACATCATTGTATAAATATTAGACTGTTAAAATTAGTCTTAAGGAAGAACAGAAGGGTAGGAAGAGGCCAGAGATGAAGCAGATGATTCAAAACGAAGCAGGAAGCGGAACAGTAGGCTCAAAGGAGGAGAGAGCCGGCTCCAGGAAGTTGGAGCTGGCTCCCCCCTTCATAGAGGCGGCTCCAAGGGATAAAGGAGCCGGCTTTAAAGTGTTTTGAGCCTGCTCCAAGATTTTAGAGCAGGCTCCTTTGGTTGTGTGGTGTTTGGACGTGTTTGGGGCACTGTATGGACACTGTTTGGGCGTTGTTTGGAATTTTACATGGTTTCAGGGACTAGAATGAAGATTCTAAAAGTACTTTTAATGGATTTTAATCCTTCTAATTGTATAATTTGGTCCATAGGGCAAATGGAATAAACCGTGTAAAAATAAGCAAATTAGTACGCTACTAACGGATAAGAAAGACTAAATTGCTAAATCTTGTTTTAAAAAATTTAACAGATTGTAGCATGGACTCTAAACATGATATTGGGCTATACTAGAGCCACATTAAATAAATTAATGGTTTGGTACTCTTGGATTTAACCGTAGGAAAGTATACAGCGGTGCCGGCTGTTAACGGATGGAAGGGGTTTAATTGCCTAATTTAATTTTAGCAATTTAATGGATTATCACAAATCTTATTTTGGTTGCATGCGGGGTCATTTATATATCATGTTTGATCTATGCATACCTTGGATGTTAATTGTTGGAAATATTAATTCTATACTGCGATACATGGAATTAAGCTAGGGATTGTAACTATTGTAATATTAAGCACTACACAACAATTATTGGGATTAGGGTTTGGACTTAAATTGCAGAATTGGTAAATTACATTCTGTTAGTTACGTGGATGTATATTAGAATTTTAATTGATGATTTTATTATATCTTGTCTCATCAATTACATGGACGAATTTTGGATTTGAACTTGACGAATTTAGTAAACTTTGTCTTGTTTAATTATATGGATGGATTCTGGATTTTAACTTGATGAAATATTAAACTTTGTCTCATTAATTACATGGACGGATTTTGGATTTTAACTTGACGAATTAGTAAACTTTGTCTTGTTTAATTACATGGATGGATTCTGAATTTTTAGTTGATGACTTGTTTAAATTTTGTGTTTATCAACTATATGGATACTGCGGACTTATTTGATGTACTGCTTATAATGTTGCATCATTTACGGATCATATGCATGGTATGTACCGGTATGGGACGGTGACATACGGAGGGATGGATTAGATCAAAACACTAATTCCAACCCATTCATACATACGGAATGGATTAACTAAAACCGTTAAATCCTACATGGTTTCATGTCCTGTCAACTAAAACAGTTGAACGACATACTGGATGGTTGTTTATATTTCTGCATTAGGATGGATAGGGTTTTAACTAAAACGTTTAAATCCTGATTATATGTTGTGTCTTGACCAATGAACTATTGACCGGCACAACATTGTATTTGGAAGGAACTTATATATATAATTGGAGTAGGGATTTAATTAAAACATTTAAATCCTAATTTTATGTCGTGTCATGGCAACGAATCAGTTGAGCGGCACTACATTGGTTTGGATGGGAATTTATAAATATAAATTATGGTACCGCGATTTGAGCTTGAGTCTCATAGTCGACGGTTAGGGTGCGTATATGCAGTAGGATGCGTAGCTAGCTATGTTGGTTGAGGTATACCCTGTTAGGCTTAGGTAGTCATGCCCACTCAGGTGCGTATTGCATGTTACCTTCTATTCAGGTTAAGACCCTCAGCATAGTTAGTGAGAGTCCTGTAGTGTGGATATATATTTATCTATTACGGACTATATAGATATGTTTGAGACGTCTAGGATGTATCTGCGTATCGGGTCTCTGTTTGGATTGTAGTTAGGATAGAACTTGTTCGTGGGCCCTACCCACTATTATTTTTCAGGTAACGGATGGTTCCAGGTCTTAAAGCTTGTTCGTGCTGAGCAGAGACGACTACTCATTCTACCGACGATGTAGGGGGTTCTTCATGGTTTAGCAGTGGACTTCTTTTTAGTTGTTCGCTTTCCAGTATTAGTTTTGATTAGGGGTCCATCAGATGGATTCCCGAGTTGTATTAGAGTTGGAAAAGTTAGATGTATCAGACTAGTTCTTATTTATAAAATTTATTCTGAAGTTTTCAATAAAGGATTTTCATTTAGTTTCTTTCCAGCAAATTTTTATTTACTTATGTTTATCTTAATTATATTCTGTATTCGATTATTGCTAATTGATTTGATATCCTCGGGTAATCGGGCGTGGGCCTGGCCAACCCGCATCCGGAAATCCGGGGGTATCACAATACATGCCCACGTTATGTACGATTTGCATGTTATCTCTACTCAGGCTGAGACAGACCTATGGGCTAGTGAATGTCCTATAGTGTGTATATTATACATATATGGACTATTTTAGTTATTGTTGAGATATTTAGGATATGTATGCATATCGGGTCTCTGTATGGATTGTAGCAGGGTAGATCTTGCTCATGGGTCTAACCCACTCTTATTTTTCAGGTGTTCGTTAGTTCCAAGCTTAGAGCTTGATCGTGCTGAGCAGAGACAATCACTCACTCCTCCGATTACGTTGGATTTTCTTCCATGTTTTAGGTTCAGATTTTTATTTCAGTTCTTTACTTTCTATTGGGATTTTATTAGGGGTCCACTAGATGAATTTCCGAGTTGTACGGATTGGAGGTTTTGAAAAGTTTGGATTATATTAATTTATAACTTTTGAGGATTTTATATATAGAATTCTTTTCAGCCTTTATTATTTATTTCTTAATTCTTTTTGTAATCCTGCTTGTTTACATATTAATTGTCTGGTATCCCTCGGATTTGTGCTCGGACTTGATCACCCGTGGCTCTAGAATCGAGGGGTATCACACCTTTTTCTTCGAATGATCTTCAAATATAGTAACTTTGAACAACTTCCCAATTCTATAGTCGCTGTCGAACTTGATAACTTGCAGAACAAGTAATTTGAATTACAACTCGACTTGGACTTGTTTTGTTTATGATAATTGCCAAAAATAAAGTAATAACTCACAATCTCTCACTTTGGTAATTTCGTGACAAAACTCTAAAAATAATTTTCGCAATCTACCCAAAGCAGAAAAGTAAATTACATTTATTATTAAAAGGTAAAACATGAAATATGACCACCATTCTTCTGGGATACAAGGTTTAACCTGATTCCTGCACACTATCAAGCAACAACTACCGGTGAAGTTTAATAAATAAAAATTTATAAAAACTCCCCCTTAAGTATATCTCCAAAAAAAAAAAACTCTATTTTTGTTCCCCCCCCCCCCCCTACTACCTTACTGTGGTATCCTTACTACCTTACTGTGTTATCTCCCACTTTTTGTAACAAATTGACAAAACACAGCAGATAAACAAGAGTATAGAAAAAACATATTCCAAATAAAGCATATTGAAGTCATAGAAAGCATATTCCAAGAATATCAAAAACTAATGACAAGGTGATCAACAATCAAACAAAACATGATGTCATGATGCATGAAAAAATAACATTAAAAGCAGCATCATATCTCCTCAACCACTCAGAGAAATAAACATCATTTTTAGTCTCCACCACTCTCATCCTCATCCTCATCTGTATACTCATCCCCTTCTTCATCTTCTTCCTCATTTTCAGTTTTCAGAGACGGATCTGGAGGTGCAGGCTTGTATACATCCTCATCCGGAACTCCTGATAGCTGTCCTCGCAGTTGAGTCATCTGTAGTTTGAGATCTCGAATCTCAACCATCATCCTATCAAATAAAGAATTCTGACGCTGAAGTAGATGAGAATACATGACGTTGGCATCTGCTCTTGTGAAATGTCCTTTTGGAGGAAATAGTTGAGTAATCTCTGAAATCTGTGATAACCCTTCATCAACAGTTCTCCTAACTTTTCTAGCATTCTCCCAAGCAGCCTTTAACTTGTTCAAAGCACGAGGATCCAATTCAGTCATGATAGGCTTATAATAAGCCCTTGAAGGAATCTGCACAGTCTTCTTTTTAAGAATTTCCATAATGATCATTGGAAATGGCAAAGAATATTTGCGAGAATTTTTCTTGTAATGAGCTATCATAAGCTGCACAATAAAATCTGCAAGCAAAATAGTCTCATTAAAGCATCTCCAATGCTTTTTCATTTTGAGCTCTCAAACTCATAATTTGAGAGATGGGTAAAAAAAGCTACTCCAATGGCCTTTCATTTGGCCTCTTAAAATTTGAAAATCTCAAAATTTCTCTCAAATATAAGAGCTGCCATTTGGCATCTAACACCAACCCCCTCCCCCCCCCCCCCCCTTCCCCTACACATATATAATTTCAATCCCCCCCCCCCAACACGTATATAATTTCAACCCAAATTCGTCTATATATATATATATATTTAAAAAAGAACATAAAAAATTTCACCAAATAGGATTTATTTTGCAAAACAAGAATTACAGACCTTGATTAGTTGATTTAGGAAAAAAAAATTAAAACAAAACCCATACATACAATTTAGCAGTTGCAGAGAGAGAGAGGCCAAGCTTGAGGGTTGAGAGAGCAGCTGAAGCTTGCGAACTGCGAACCCGAACTAGAACAGCAGGTGATGTAAACTGAAAGATATAGGTTTTTGAACAATCTGAAATGATATGCCGATATGGGTTTTGATCTTTTAATTCTTGCAGACAGATAGATAAACTGAAATATATGGGTTTTCAACTTTTGATTCTTGTAGATTTTCTAGTTTACAGTTGCAGAAAGAGATAGAGAGAGAGTGGGAGCTCAAAGTTGAGAACGAGAATAGATATGGAGGCGATTGGGGAGGCTGAAATGATTTGCCCTAAATATATATATGTATATTTAATAATAATATACTCAAATATATATAATATACATATATATATATATATAAAATATATATGAATTTCTGAAAAAGAAAAAAAAATTATATAACAATATAATCAAATATATAAATTTATACATATATATATATATATATATATATATATATATATATATATATATATATATTGGTCCTTTTTTTACCAGATATTTTAGATTTTTGTTTATCTTTAATTAGGTTTAATTTTACTTTCCTTCTGATGTCTACAACTTGATTTGGAATGTGCCTCATATTAATATTACTGATACAAATATGAATGGTGAGAATGGTAATTAAAAAAGAATGGTGGTTATGTGAAAAAATAGCATTTTGCATTAAATGCACTATTGGAGCAGAATTGCTAAAATGTAGCATTTTGACACTGTAGCACCTGTCAAAATATAGATTTGGCAACTGGAAATAACTTTTAGCATTGGATATGCTCTTATTAGTAAGAAAATAAAGCACTTGTGCTCGCTCAAGAGGTAGTTGTTCATCATTCTTTCCAAGGTAGCCCAAATTTGCCATAGCAAGCAAGTTGAAGAAAGCAGCTTCATCTGTTAGAAATCTAGTTGGAATACTATCTTGGTTTAAAGAGGAGTTCGGCACACAAATCTTTGGAACAATTCGGGAAAAAGCAGAACCCGTGACTATCAAAGACAAAGTATGGCTATCCAACTGACGACTGTCCTGAAGACCAAGGATAGTCTCAATATCCTACTCATCAACAGTATAATCAACTCCAAACAAAGTGATAATGAAGTAGGAGCCATGAACTGTAACGACCCTGGATTTTTCAACCCAGTGTCCTGTGATGAACCAAAGATTGACCCGATAACAGATCTAGATGCAGAAACAAAAGAAACAAGACAATGGTTTCTTAAGGCATAACACACCTTTAACTCCCTAAGATGACCTTCCATGAGGTCACGGAACCCAAAGGAATAACCGGAGCGAAAGCTAGAATGAAAAGGTCACTTGGTACCCATGGCACCAATGACAACCAAAGGAACAAGATCTAGTTCAAACTAGACCATGTACGTCATTAAATGGCTCAAGCAAGATCAACAAGGTCCTGTGGGAACAAACAAATGAAGTTAACCTGTCTAGTCAACAAACCAAACAAAACCCACAAGGCAGCTCCATTTCGGTCGACCGAAATGGAGCTTCGATCTACCGAAATGAGCCAGGAAAAGAAGGGGAAATGAGCCTTCATTTCGGTCGAACGAAATGACAAACCGATCGACCGGTTTGTGGCTCGAGATGAAAAATGGCTACTAAAATTGACAAAACACTGTTCAAATCAAATTGAACAAAGAATCGGTCGACCAAAACAAGCCATCGATCGACCGAAACAAGTCAAAAAACTAAAAATCAAGCCTGCTATGCACCAAGGCTGAAATGAATTCCTAAGTTTCATTTGAATCCCCTATGGCATAATCAATTTACATTATATGCTAATGTGTGATGATTGAACATACACGCAAGTGTAATATGACATTTTAAACATGCTACAATGGCCTACGGCCTCATTACATTTCATTTACAAGATTTGATATACCAAACCTTCAAAGGTAGGAAAATTACATTTTTAGACAAAATCTAACGTCAGATGAGTACAAGTGCAATAATAAACATGCTTAGCCCTTGGCCTCATGTCATACATGTCAATTACATAACAAAAAGGTGTACTTATGTACACTTTACACATTTAGAAAAAAATTACAAGTCTTGTCATACAAGCTACAAATAGGATTTCATGCCAACATTTTCATGAAAATGATACTTCAAGTCTACGAAACTTCCGTGGCGTAGTATGCATCCCAAATCAAGGTCCTTGTACCTGAAAAATGTCCCCACTACGTGGGTGAGTAACATAAAGCTACTCGTAGGAGATGAGCATGCATCGACCTAGCATTTTACAATTATATCACCTTAAGGTGAAACATGTTAAAGGGGCTCATACCACCTAACGTCTATGTCAAAGTGAGACTCAGGGATCATCCTAAACTACTCATGCAATTGAAATGAACAACGACATGCAAGTATACATGCTCAAGTACACTAAGTCATGTTAAACAAGTTATGCATTGTCTAAGCATGCATATACAAACATACAATTAACATGGAAAACTCATGAATCAAGCAGACAGGCACAAGTATACTAAGCTAAATGAATTACGCATAAGACAAGCATACACGACACAAGTATACATAATGAAGTCCGATTGCACAAATCAAACATGCAATGCTTAAGTATACTAATTAGGGTTTAGATACACAACCAAGGATACAAGTTCAAGTATACTAAATGAGATCTAAATACACAAAACAAGTATACAGTTTCAAGTATACTTATTATGATCTAAATATACAAAACAAGTATACAGTTTCAAGTATACTAATTAAGATCTAAATACAAGAAGCAAGTATACAGTTTCAAGTATACAAAATAGGATTCAAATATCCAAAGTAAGCATCAATTCTCAAGCTACAAGTAATCCATGATTAACAACTTGAAATTTAATGCTAAATCAAATAGTGGAAAGACTAGGATCTTTGGCTGCAGACCAATCAAGCTATTCCGGGTTACTAGCCCGCAAGGTACTACCTAGTACGCACATGTATAAGTTACTTCGGGTAATTACGACCCACAAGGTACTACCTACTGCGCACTTCATATGACTTAGGAAACTCACGAATCCGTACTAGCCATCATATGAACATGATCCTTACAAGCCTCCAAAAATAATAAATCTAAAACTTATGCAAAATCAATAAGTTAAACCAAACTTATACATTTTAAATAATGTCTAAGAATCAATTTACATACACAAGTAAGGTTAAATCCACATAAATCATATCCTAGAGTTCAAGTCTACAATAACATTCACAATGTCGAATCTTCAGTGTGCGCTTCGTTACATGCTATGACAATTTCATTTCAATATTAAAATGCAATCTCATTCAAATGATCCCAAACTTAAATATGTTAAACAACATGGTATGGTCACTACACAAACTAACTCAAAAATTACTTTGGATCATTGAGACAACAAAATAGAGTTTAATTGCAACATGGTAATTAAATCTCTAGATTTTCTAAAACAACCCCAAATGGCCCCAAATTGATATATACAAGTGAACAAGCCCAAATCACTACCATTATCAAGTTATAAACTCAATCAAACTAATGGAACCATTAATTAGATTTTTAATTAATTCGTTTAATTCAAAATCTCTAAATTTTTAAACTTATCCAAATGCTCTCAATTTAACATGGTTAGAGAACATGCCAAGGCCTAGTTTAATCTCACATTACAAGTTGATTTCATGTTTGTTTCAACTATGTGAATTAAACTTTCATAAAAGATAAATATTAAATAAGTTTTGCAATTCTTATTCAAATGCTCCAAATTTAATATATATTACTCAATATCAAGGTCTAATTTCTTAGCATGCCACAATTCAATTCTAAGCCACATATATCCATTAGAATTAAATCCTATACAAGAAATTAATTAAATTAAATTCTAGGATTTATACAAAGCATGCATACAAGTTGTATAAGTTCATAAAATAATCAATACAATACATATATAATCCTAATACATCCCCTACCTCAATTTGAGATGAAAATCTCAAAGGCCACCAAAATGGAACCGCTCCGAATCCGACGAAACTCCTAGGTTTTATCAGGGACAATACGATCTACATGAACCCCCAAAAAGCCCCATCAAAATCATTACTTGACTTCAAATCCAAACTCAAGAAATGGACAAAACGAGATTCCAATCGGTGGAATCGAAGGCCTTGCCAAGGCGAACATAAAACACTAAGGCACGATAACATTTCACTCGAGGGAAATGGCCGAAAAAAGAAGAAAAAGGGTGGCAGCCCCTTGGCAGCCATGGCTGCCGGCCAAGAGAGAGGAGAGAGAGAAGAAAATCTGATTTTTTCTCTATTTATAGAAAATTTCAAAAAGTGCCCCGAACGGGCCCCGCCGGGTCCGAAAAAGTAGAATTTGAGCAAACGCGCTCAAACAGCAAAACTCCATGAACAAAAAAGATTCAAAATGATAAAATATGAATAACGGAAGAAATGGCGTCAAAAACTGAGTCCCGAGCAGAGAGTTATGCCCCGAACAAGTTTGGCGGCAACCGGGGCCAGAAACCCTAAAATTGGAGGAAAACGACCAAAAGGAAATTCTAAAAGTACACAACTCGATGAAATGTGAAAATGAATCCCGTACGAGGATCCAGGCTCCAGACGAGATATTTTGCAATAACTTTCGTTAATTGCACAATGGCCCCTACAAAAAGGGTTAACCGCGAAACTGCCCTAGAATGAAAATATCTTCCAAAAGATATTTTCTTAGATACCCCTGAAATAAAATGTCTTCAAAAGATATTTATGAAAAACACCCCAAGAAAAGAAAAAGATTCTAAAAAACTATGCATCCATGCCCCTATGAACACCGGGAGCAACCAGAGTACTTTTTTATAAAAGTAAATATACGTATTTCGTGGAACCCACTTAGAATGAAGATACGTGAAGTCAAAAACCAACTCCGAACACAATGAGTGAGGTTATGCCAACAAGTGACAAACAGGGAAAAGACAGAATAGGGAAAAAGACAAAATAAGGAAAAGGACGAAAAGTGAATAGTGTCGAAAAACGAAAAATGTGGAAATGACTCGGTCCTTAGAGGAAGTTGTCAATCCAAAGGAAAGAGTCTCAGAAACCATTTTTGAGCACTCGAGACGACACTAAGTGACGAGAAACTGAATTCAGAAAAGAAATTTCAACGAAAAAAATTCATCGATAAAATTCTGAGGAAAAAGAAAAGGAAGAAAATGATTGGGTCATTACATGAACTTCACGGATATTAGCATAGAAATAGCCAATCATATCCGGACAATAATAGCCTTTGCTAAGCTTAGTGAAGTAAAGCCAATTATGCGACTTGATGTAGTTTACTACCTTACATCCTGCTGTGTCTTGAAATTTCTGAAGATTAACATTCCTCTCTGTCTTTATAGGACCATCCTGGTCAACAGAGAGATACATTTTCTAAGCTTCTTCATTGTAAAAATGGGACTCAATAAATTCAATCTTACCAGTACTAGAAACTGATGGATATCCCATTGGAGCCATGCTAGGTGCTTGTGAACCAACTTAAGGTTCTTGGATGGAGATGCCCGTTCAGGACCTTTTTGGAGGTCTTGGATTTGCAATTCCTTTCCCTTTTGCTTCCTTAGTCAATTTAGGAGCCATGTTTTTCAGAAAAGATTACACTTTAAAACTTGTGATTCTTTTAAGAATTTTATCAAATACTTGGTGTACAACCCTAAAAGTGTTTATAAAACAATTTGATTCAATCTTCAATCCTCCCAAAAATCAATCAACCAAAGCAATTTGGTATCCCCCAAACACAATGAAGCTTCAATCTCTTCAATTAATCCAAAAGATTAACCAATCCTCAAAGTTCTAATCCCAAACTCCATAAAACTCTTTCAAACCCATTTTTGAATTTCAATTCTTGATATAAGTTCTTCAATCTTTGTTGTCAATCTCTAATTATCATTTAATGATCAATGTTATGGCATGGAATGATGATAAAGATGTAATAAATATGATGTGTATCTATGTATTTGTATGATAGGGTAAAAGAGAACAAGAGAGTTAGAGAGATGTTGCAAACAAATAAGACTCAAAGCAGGTTTATAACCCAAAATCCCGAGCCCTTGAACCGGTTCAGCCTCCTTGAACCGGTTCAAGAAGGGCGAACTCTAAATGGCTTACAGCCTTAAACCGATTCAGCCCTATTGAACCGGTTCAACAAGGGCAGTCTTGAACACACTGTTGTTTTTTTTTTAAAAAAAAAAAAAACTTTTTCCAAATGATTCCAGAAATTATTCTAAAACATTGGTGAAAAACTACATCAACAAAAACTAACCAAAAACCTAAAAATCAAAATCTTTTTGAATTTTCCAAATTTTTCATCTTTTTTTCTTTATTTTTTATTTATTTATTATTATTAAAACTAAAATCTAAATCACCAACCATTAAAATCATCGAGTCAACACATGATTCAAAACCCTTTCAAAGAATTTTTTAAAAATATCTTAAAGAACAAAAATTTGACTCCACAGATTCTTTAAATAATTTCAAATCTCAGAAAGTAATCACAACATGAAATCAAACTTGCAAATTTTACTGAAAAATTTAGAAATTAATCTAGCAAGTTCATATGTGTGTGTGAAATCCAATCTAATCCATTTTCAGTTGAATTTCAACTGATCATTGTCTAAACCTTATTGATCGAAAAGTATCAAGATAAAATTATTTTGAGTAATTTTTTATAAGCAAGGTGGATTTCACTCTAAGGAGTAGTCAGCAATTCCCCAACTCAACTTATCTATACTTTTAACTTTAATTCACAGTTTAATGGGAGCTTTCGATCAAATCTCATTAAGTAGCCTTTTCCTTAGCAAGTATTTAGCAACTTTCATTTTTTTAAACTGAATATTTTTCATTTTTTTTAAGCTCCTCTTTTTTAGACAATAACCTTTATAATTTTTGTGAACAATAAACCTTAGTCAATAAATCAAAAGATTTTCAACTAAATTTGTCAAAGATGGACTAGTGCACAAAAGTCTATGAACTTATACTACGTTTGGTATGCATAAATGGAATGGAATGAAATTTAGAATGGAATGAGAATGAGAATGGAATGGAATGGAATGGAATGAGTATTACTATTCTAATGTTTGGTGTGACACGGTGACTCATTATGGAATGGAATGATTATTACCATTTTATTGTTTGGTTGAGTATCATTAAATCTGGAAGGGAATGCCTTTTTTAAAAAATTCCTTTTTCATTGGAGGAAAGAAAAATAAAAAAAATTATAACAAAACCAACTCACCATGATTGAATATTTAATCTAAGAAATTGATGTAAAGGCTAAAAAATAATATATATATATATATATATATATATATATATATATATATATATTTAATGATATATCAATCTTAATAATATATAAAAAAAAATCGTGCACCATAAGTTTAACTCAAATAAAGTTAAGGAAATAAATAAATCATCAACCCAACAAAAAACCTAGTAATATTTCCAAGTACTTATGTAATTTTTTTTTTTTTAAATTTTTTTTATTGTAGATTTCTTGAAAATTCTAGTTTTGATAAAATTCTAATCAAGCAAGGTTCTCCAATCATCCAACATGAACTTAACTAAGGGTCCAAAAGTCAAACTACTCCACTTTTGGTTCCAAATGATTACACAAATGTTTCAACATAAAGATACAAAAAAAATAAATAAAAATAAAAAAATGATATACTCAAAAGATAAAAGAGATTTAATACCTACTTATCAAAAATAAATAAACAAAGAAATTAATACTTCTAATTTGGTTGAAAGTTCTGCAACTTTTTTGTCAATGGCAACTCTAGGTATATTCAGAAGAGAGGGAAGATGAAAGACCTTTATCACGTCTAATAAAGAAGTCGATAAATATGAAAAATGGAATGTGAAAGATTTTTGGTGAATGCGATATATTTTTGCCTTATTGAATGTGACTAAGGGCTTATTGGGAATATTACAAAAATATTTTATCTTACTATGGAATGGAATGGCCATTCCATAGGTTTACTAATGGAATGGATTTTCATTCCCTGGAATGGATTTTCATTCTATTGGAATAGTCATTCCATTCCATTCCTGCACACCAAACAACTGAATAGTTGGAATGAGCATTCCATTATATTCCATTCCTGCACACCAAACGTAGCATTAAAAGATTCAAATCTTAAAATTCCCTAATCAATGCAAATCATCTTTCAATGTATAGATTACAAACCAAAAATCTATATTTATCCAAATTATCATGTATCTCGATTTGCATTCAAAAATAGATCATTAATTATTCAAAAAAAATTTCACATGTATATCAAGAAGATTATAATCAGAAATTCAAAACCCAAACAAGTGATCCAATGGCAACAAAATTTTATTTTAAGCACAAGCCATGATCACTGACTTTTGTAGGACTCAGTTTGAAGATGAAGTCCTTTTGGAAACTTGTTCCATGGACTCAACAGGTACATAATTGACAAAATCAGACTTTTTGATCCAAATAGTTCTCACTTTCATTTCATGAAAATCTTTTTCTTTCTTTGCCTCTTTCTTAGGCAAATTTTCAGCTTTAGAAATCGCAGGTGATACAACATTCTTTTTCTTAGAATGCACCTTTTTCTTAGCATGAGAATTTTTAGACTGATTTTCAGAAAAGTCTTTCTTTTTCCTATGAAGGCATGAGTTATACTTATGTCCATTCTTTCCACAAAAAGTGCAATGCAACAATTTAGGCACATAAGGTATATCAGAATGTGATGCATCAGGCAAACATGATTTAGGCATACTAGCAGGTTTAACAAAAATTGTTTTACCTTGATTACTAGAAGAACCTTTAACAAATCATAACTCTATTTTATTATTCACATCCTTACCCATGTTGATTATCTTATTCAAACTATTTTGACTCATATTAAACCCTTTCGGTTTATCTTTTTCAGATTTCAATTCAATTTCAAGATAATCATTTTTCAAAGCAAGACATTCCTTCAATGAGTTAGCAACACTTACCTTATCTTCAAGAATGATGATCTTCTTCTCAAGCTCAGTGATGATAGAATTGCTTTCAAAAGCTCTTCTTTTGCTGTCATCAATCTATTTTTTTAAATCTTCATTCTCTCCTATTGCTTGGATAAGCTCTTTTGTTAGTTTATTTATTACCTGTTTGACTTCAATGGTTTCTTTGACCATCTTTTTCAACCTTTCATCGTCCTTTTCAGTCTCTTCCACCTGTTCATCGTGAACTTCATTGTCTTCATTATCTGAAATATCAGAGTCAGATAAAGACATGACATGAGGACCTCTATCAAGAAAAGCGACATAAGAAAAATCATTGGTATCATCCAGAGGAGAATCATTATCACTTAAAGTAGAATTTTCTATCATTTTGTTCTTTCCTAGGACTAAGACAAACATTGGATGCATGACCTTTGCCACCACAATTCCAGCAAATGAATTCAATTTTTTTTTACTCTTCTACTTTCTTTTCATTAAACCTAAATTTTGACGTTTTGTCAAAATTTTTAGGATTAGCCATGTTGTTATTCATACTCTTCTATTGTCTTTACAAAATCTGACTGTATTGCCTTGACAAGAATGCTAGATCATCATCAGAGTTGTCATCCACAGAATTTTCAACCTGTGTAGATTTTAAAGCAAGATTTTTCTCCTTCTGACTTAAATCAAAGTTCAGCATCAATGAACCTACCATCTCATCTACTTTACTAATAGACAAGTCCTAGTGTTCAATGATGGTTTCAACTTTAATCTGGAATCTTTTAGGTAAAGACCTTAAGATTTTCTCACAAATTTTTTTATCACTAACTTTTTTACCTAAATGACGCAGTAGAAATTATTTCAAGAAGATTAGAATAAAAATAACTTCACAATATTCCCAAATTTATGAGAAAGTAACTGAATTTTGGATAACTTCACTTTTGAAGTTCCTTCATAAGTAACCTGCAAAATATCCCAAGCTTCTTTAACAGTTTTACAATCAGAAATTCTAGCATATTCAGATGGAACAACAGAATTAATAATTGAATATAAAGTTTTGCCATTAGCATCATTATGCTCAGTTTCAATATATAGCAGTAAAAGTAAAAGTATCTTTTAACTCTTTGACTATTTTACTATCCACAGTTGTATCGACTGTTATCGCCCAAGTTTTACCACCTGAATTTTGCAAATAGGCTCTCATCTTTGATTTCCAAAAATTGTAATTATCCCCTTCAAATAAAGGACCATGTTGACTAGAACCACCTCTTTCAACACATAAGACATGATTTTGAAAACAATTTTTGAAAAACAAAACAAAACTTTCCAGTAAAGATCAACTCAATGTGTAGAGATTGGCTCTGATACCAAATTGTAAGTCGTACGCAGCGAAATGTACTTAGAAAATTTTGATTATATTAAAACATATCTGTGTCTTTATCAACTTTACTTATTTTAGCAGTTTAAATAATTAATCACATGCAGATAAAATAAAGCAAAGTATAAAGTTAGAGATGACACCAGGATTTTAGCGAGGAAGCCCCAGTTGATAAAAAACGTCAACTATTATGGGAAAAAACCTCGTAGACTATACAGTCCAAAGTAAACCGATCCACTATGCTTGAAATAAAGTACACTGAACTTTGACTTTGGCTCACGTCCTATCGTTCTACCAAACACCAACTGCTGACAATAAACTGGCTTTGCGACTCCCCGTCCAACAACAACTTGACCTCAAGCTTAGGCTTAATATTCGTAGAAGAGTAGCAGGTAGATCAGACAACACTCCTCGAATGGTCCAACCCTTTCAAAGTGTGATCGTTTTCACTTTTATTCTTCAATTGTCTAAATTCGATATAGAAGTAAATCTGCTTTTGTCTGATTGATGTAGATGCAACTATATGATCACAATCAGGATTTGAACATCACAACTCTAACCTCACTAGGTGAATATGTGTGTGTTCTAGGAAGACAATAGAATCCTAAGGCTTTCTAAGAATAATGAATTTGTATAATAAAAGTCATACCTAAACCAATGTTTATGAAATGGTTTATATAGAGTATAGAATAACCTAGTCCCTCTGAAAATATAGAAAATTCATGCATAGGACTTGGTACAATTCTAAACCAATTGGAAAACAATTCAGGAAAAGGAAACTAAAAGTTATACTGTGAATAGGACTTCTTGAACCGGTTCAGAGGGGGCTGAACAGGTTCAAGATTGGCAGAGAGATTTTCGAAGCCAACCTTGAGCCCTTGAACCGGTTCAGAGGGGCTGAATCGGTTCAAGTTGTCCAGAATTTGATTTTGGTTCTGTTCAGCCTTAAAACATTGTATGTGGTAAGTCTAACCGTTATACAAAGTGAATGAATGTCCTAATCTGTTTAGAATTCTTTTTAAAGTGTTGTTCTTACCTTTTTCTTCGAATGATCTTCAAATATAGTAACTTTGAACAACTTCCCAGTTCTGTAGTCGCTATCAAACTTGATAACTTATAGAACAAGTAATTTGAATTACAACTCAACTTAGACTTGTTTTGTCTATGATAATTGCCAAAAATAAAATAATATCTCACAGTAATGTGTGTCCTTGGGATGAATTCGAAAATTTTCATGAATGTTTTAAAGCGAGAAGGGTGTTATATACAAAATATATACATGGTTGGAATTTTCTCCGTCTATATATATATGTGTGTGTGTGTGTGTGTGTGTGTGGTTGGATTGTATGATTTGAGGCAGTTTCTCACCAATTAAATATTCATAGTCTGAAAATAGTAAGTTGTATAATTTTATTTTTGAATTCAGAATGATTACTTCTGAGTGTAAGCGAGATGTAATTTAATCGTGTAGAGCAATATATAAACGGTGATTGATGATCTATTGAACACTCGTTATTAGATATGTGATATGTAAGCAATACTATATCGTAGAATTAAAAATGGTTGTTAAAACAATGTAGGCTCCAGATAAGGTGACAAATTTCAGTCTATTTACCAAAAAAAATTTACCATATATTTTAGTCGATAAAAAAAAAAAAAGAATTATGGTAACCTGTTGGTAATGGTTGTGTACCACATAAAATAATTCAATCATAAGCCCCCTAAGCAATCAACTCAGAAATTTACCTGCAAACATTAAGATTTTGTATAAATTAGGTTTTGGCTCAAGGATTAAGATAAAAATACTTACAAGTAATATAGATGGAATTAGTAGTTAATTAATTAATACCCTAATTTTCTTTGGTGCATAAAATATATAGAGCAATATGTACGTGGTCTCTATCAAACAGCCAAATGAGTTGATGGTGATGAGAAGAATGGTGTTACTGGACTTGAGGAATGCGTAGTATATCAAGAGCATGGCACTGAATAAGCCAATCACATAAGGAAGTGATTGGAACCCTTCAGTGGATTTCTTCTTGTAAATTTTATAGAACGTCGGTCTGCCATCAAAAAATTCAAAATTCAGTCCATATTTCTCATAAAAGGCTCATTGAAAAGATGATTAGCTTGAATCCCATTAAGCATGCAAGAGTGTTAAAACAGCCAAAGACTTACACTGGCGCAAGGAACACCAAGAAGCCGACGATGTTACCTGCAGCATCTGCAGAGAAAATTAATTAAAAATTATTAAATCTGCATGCATGTATCCACCATTAATCCTACTATGATATATATTACAAGGTTTGAATATATAAAGTTTGGAAAGAACATAAAAGTAAATACAAGCATGCATGCATGTTGTGCTTGCATAATATTGCATCCCTACTACATGAACTATTATGATGAGTTGAGATAAAATGTTTCTAGGTATTGTGTGTGTATATACATATACAAGGTGACAGATTCAAGGTGTATTAATTTGTACCTAGAAGGCCAAATGCAAAAGCCCCATTACTAGAGAGGAAAGACATCTCTTTTTTTTTTCTTTTTTTTTTTTCTTTTTTTTTTTTTTGAATGGTAAATTTAATTGAAAAAAACCCCAAAACATGGAAACATGGCCTTTGGCCCAAGCAAGTTACAGAGAAGCCCATATAAGTGGCCCAAAATAAATACAAAAAACATCTGTTGAACAGAAGAAGTTACAACTCCAGTGAGGCTCAGGAAACAGACCACCATTGGGGATTTTGATCCTCATTCAGTGGCCTAACAAAGCTAATCCGGCGGCATAGGAAGAGGTCGGATGAAAGATCTAGGAAGAACCCATTCATCCAAAACAAGTCTTGCATTGTGCAAGTCTTTAACAAAGAATGTCACTACAACAAATTTGGGTTCTTGCCACAAGACACTTCATAGCAAAAACTTTCAAATTTCGTGGTGAAAGTCTTTTAGCCACAAGAAATAGCTGGTGACTCGGTCGTGGGTGTAGGTCCGTCACAGAATGCCAATAACCACGACTAATAATTTTCGTGGCAAAATGTGGACCTTTTGCCACAAATTTGAACTCGTGGTAAAATACCTTCAATTGCCACAAGCTTTTTCGTCGCTAAATAACAATACTTTTGTGGCAGGTAAAAATCCCGATATAGGAATTAATCGTAGCTAATTCAATCCTTTTGCAACAAAAATATTTATCGTGGTAGAATAGGTATTTTCCCACGGAATTTATTCATGGCTATAAACTTAATTGCCCACGAATATATGTCGTAGCAAATATCCAAAATAGGCCACAGAATTTATTCATGGTTATAATTTTAATTGCCCACAAATATATGTCGTGGCAATTATTCATAATAGGCCACAAAGTTTATCCATGGCTATTCTATTATTAATAAAATAAAATTTAATTTAATTGCCAAAAATATATATTGTTGCAAATACCAAAAATATGCAACATATTTATCGTGGCACTATAAGAATTTGTGGCAAACCTGTAAATTATTAACATTATAAACAAAAGAAATAATATATGAAAAAATAAAAATAAAAATAAATTATCACATCAACACGATTATGCAAACAAATAATTACTTAATATTGCATAAGTTACATCAACCAAAAACTGTATTGTTTACAACAAATATGATAAAGCCCATCGCGTAAAAAAATGAGTCTTAGTATCTAAAACAATTTCAACTCCAAAAATTTAGACCAAAACAAGCTAGCATCTTAAATAAACATTTTCAAGATCTTAGACAAAAATGAGTTATAAATTCCTAAACAAAGGGTTCAAAGACCTAGACATACACTACTTAAACCATCTTAAACAAAAAGAACTTGAAGTCTTGTAGCACAAGCCCATCCAAAAATCTACAAAACAAACAATTAGTGCCTATGTCAAAATAAATAAATCCCATTTAAGGGTTTGAAGAAATAAAAATAAAAAAGATCATTAATTTTGAGATATTAAATCAAATTAAGTAACTAAAAGAATACACTACAAGAAATTCGGTCTTTTGTGACAAAAGACAAAAGTTATTGCACCACTGAAGATAGATTGTAGAATTTTTTGACCTACTTTCAATATTAGTTCTACTTCTTTTTTGCATTCAATTCAATGAATTGTTATTTACAAGTCAAGTATAAAAAACCACAACATAAATTGAAAACAGTCACAAATAAATCCAACATTTAGCAGCTAATTATTCATTTGGTTATGGATTCAACAAACAATAGTTCACTTCGTACTACAAGCTGTTTAAGATCTTGTAACAAAGGTAACATTAGGAGAATCCAAAAAAATATTTTGACTTGAGATGAGTTTGGTTTACACCTGGATCAACTCAATTGAAACTTATTACTTATAGCAATTCTTTTTACTTCAGCAAATAAACCACAAAGAATCACAGGAATGTGCTACATAGAAGAATGTGCTACATAGAAGAGCTCCATTATAATAGAAAGTAAATTGATGACTATCCATTAGTCCTCAATCCAGTATTATAATAATATAATTCAAATATTCCGTAAATACAAGTTAGTACATTATCCATTAAATTAACAAACTAGAGTGGCCATTATTTGCTACCAATTTTCAAGTTTAGAAACTTCACACGTAAACAAAACTAAAAAGTTGGGTTCATCAAGTACTCCCTCAAAAAATTCAAGTCTCTTTCTAAATACTTATTTATTAGCAAACCAAAAATTGTGAAAAAAATATTTGGTAATGGTAGACAGAAATTGTGAAAAAAATATTCATTTTGGAGTGATGGCAATGGTAGACAAATTTATATTTGGTAAGATCCTGATATTAGCGGACCAAAAATTTCTCCTATGAGGCCTAGTGACTCTACCGTCTTTAGAGTAGTGGATCTAATATATACTCATACACTCAGATGGAAGGAATATTTGGTGAAATCTAATTTTGAAGAGAGGGATTGGAGGCAAATTCTTAGTATTTTTTCCCTGGGTAATATGAAGAAAAAAAAAATATGTAGATGTGAACAATATAGTACAATGCTATAAGCAAAGGAAAAAGTTTGCAAAGCAAAATAAAAGAAAGGCTTAAAAGCCAGCACAAAAAATATATATATAATAAAATAAAAAAATAAAATAAAATTTCTTTTAGTAAGAATAATTCAGAAGATAACGAAGTGTGACTTTTTACAATGGATGGAAAATTCAGTGTGAAATTAGCCTATCAATTGGTTCAGTACAGTTTGGTCCCAATGTGTGGATCTGAAGTAGAGACACTAGTCATTTGCTTGTTGGGTGTACTCGAGCAACTAGAGTTTGGCGATTATCCATGCTGCGTGTTCAGGACGTGGAAACAATTTATGGTCAAAGGGATTATTGTTTTTGTCATTTATGTGGCCGGCAGGGCATTCATCATGTCAAAAAACATAGTGGTCCTCAGATTCTAAATTTTCTTTTGTTAATTCTAAATTGTTAATATATATATATATATATATATATTTTTTCAGAATATATTACTTAACATTCATGAACAGTTCTTCAAATTGTAAAAGTGAAACATGGTGGCTGCTATTTTTTCAGACAGTACTTTAGTAATGGTGTAGAGATAATTACCAATTAAAGCAATTACAATTGCCATTTTTAAAATTTATTGCAATAGTAGAGAAAAGTGCTATTATAGAAAAATTATTGTACCTTGGGTGGATTGTGTAGTAGGTATGGTATTGACTTGCAACCTACAAGAAATGCATTTTCATTATAGCTCACTGAGTTTCTCTCTCCTTCAGCACTTCCCATAAGCCCCATCACATCCGGCTTCATTGAAATAAGGCTTTTCAATAAGCATAAGGGCCTGTAATGAGAGAAGAACTTGGAGAATAGTGGAGCTTTCGGGATTCCATACTTCAGAAGATGTGCCTGACCATGTATTGAGAAGACTGAGACAGAGGTTTCCAGACTCATACAAGTTAGGGTTGATTCGGAGTCCACCAGAATTGTAGTGCACCAACTGCATAAAGTTTGACGCCCACAAAAAGTGAGTGAGCTTTTGTTCTTATAGAATGTGGATGTAAAATATCGACAAAAAATTATATATATATATATATATATATATATATATATATATTTGGACTGCTACGTATACACCCCTTGTTGTATACTATTTTGTTTTATAAATTTCATATTAGAAATATTTTGGAATAAAATAGGATTTGGAATTGATGGCATTGAGTTTGAATTATCAAGGAGAGGTTGTCCAAATTTATTCAAGCATCAAGTCAATGAATAAGAACCAGAACACAAAACTAAATAACTTACAGGTGGCTCATGAGGATACTCTGGAGGCAAAAAAATTTCAAAAAAGAAAATTCAGTCATGGTATGGAGTTCCAGGTGCTCCTATGATGGCTGCCGCAACAAATCCATCCTCTCCTCGTGGAAACGGACATAAATTGTTTCGGCTCAGGTCACAAAATAGGCACTATTAGCAATAGCTTAGAAATTTTGGAATGTTACGATCCACTAAATAATAGTAGCTTGTTCCACTTACAAAAAAAATTATTTCATATACAGAATTGGTGGTCGTTTTGACATCAGCTGCTTCATATATTGCAACTATTTCTGTACCTACAGCCTTTGCTCATCAAAACCACACGGGAGTCCCCTTTTCAGCCTTGCATTTTCTATTGCAAAATAAATCTTGTTTATTTTTTTTCAATAAGTATTTATAATTTATTTCTTTAAGCTTGATAGATATTGATGAGTTTGATGAATTAGCGAGGTTGATACAGGTTGGTTTATATAATACCCCTAATTTTAAAAGGATAGTCTTGATATTTATTTTATGATTTTATTACATTTTTAAATTCATTATTTGATTATTTGCCTAATTGTTTAATTGTTTACTTGAATTATTTATTTTTATTTAAAGTGTATGCTTATGTGGAAATTGAACTAATTGTTTTGTTTGAATAAATTGATTAATTAAAAAATGTGATTAAATGATGTGTGCTATCTGTTTTATGTGCTAAGTGTTTAGTTGTAATTAAATACTTAAATTAAATGTTTCTTTTATTTTACAGAGTTGGACTGGGATAGTAGTTATGGACCAATCGTTTGGGTCGCATGGACTACGTAAATAGGTGATTTAAATAGGTACAGTTATTACCCATGGATAATAGCACATATATATATGGGTATATATGTATGTAAGTTTATGTTGATTATTAATTATAATTTAATAGTGATATTCAGTATATACTATATATTATATAATTATAATGGTTTATATAAATAAATATATATATATATACGATATCACGTTGGATTAGGGTACCGATATATATGATATGTATTTATTTTATTTTATTTTTTCTTTCTCCTTAGGTAATTAGAATTAGGTCTGCATAGGGTAAAAACCCTATTTACGAACAGAGAGTTTTGAGAGAAAAACTAAGAAAGGGAGAATTAGGGTTTGACTAGGAACAAGGGCTGAACCAAGAAGAGGTTATTGAAGCTTGCTCGTGGGTTGAACTAAGGGCAACAGAGGAGTTCAAAACATCTAGGAAGTCGACGTTGAGATTTTAATCCAAAATCTCAAAGGCAAGTTATTACTTTTACTCTCTCCCGTAGAATTGTGTTATATACATGCCTAGTTAATCTCCAGGATTTAATCGGATATTAAAACTGGTCTTAATTGCATGTTAATTCTGAATTAAAACAGTAATATGTGATTTTGTTTGAAATTGTTTAATCTTGAATTGTGTTACATGAGTATGTGTTTTTAATTGGTATTAGTGATGCATACTGTGTTATATACATGATGGGGATGTGTTGGGACGTAGTTCAAACACCTAGGAACCTTATCAATGGAGGACAGAGGGATTGGGATTCACTGGAGACGGAAAAGGTGGAGTGTGATACCCCTCGGATCCGAGACACGGTTTGATCAGGCCCAAGCCCGAACCCGAGAGAATATCAAACAATTAATATGTTAAAACGAACATGGAATACAAAATAATGAATTAAAGAAATAAATAATAACACTGAACGAATACTAAATAATAAAATCCTTAAATCATAATAATAAAATCCAACTTCCCAAAACCTCCAATCCATACAACTCGGGAATCCATCTTGTGGACCCCTTATTAAAATCCCAAACTGAAACTAAAACAACTGAAGTAAAATCTAAAGCTAAACATAGAGAGTATTCCTACGTAGTTGGAGGAATGAGTGTCTGTATCTGCTCTGCACGTCCAAGCTCTAACCCTGGAACAGACGAACACCTGAAAAATAATAAAGAGTGGGTCAGGCCTACATGCAAGTCCTATTCTATTACGATCCAAGCAGTAATCTGATATGCAGATACATCCTAGATAACTCAACAATATCTATCTAGTTCATACATATATATATCCACACTAAGGGACATTCACTGGACTATAGTAGGGGTCTCAACCTAAATAGAAGGCAACATGCGAAAACGCACCCAAAGGTGGGCATGAGTACCTAGACCTAACAAGGTACACCTCAACCTACATTAACCCGTTACGCATCCACTGCATATACGCACCCTAACCAACGAGTCTGAGACTCAAGCTCATCTCGTGGTACCATAAACATATATATAAAGTCCGTCCAAAACCAGGGTATGTCATTCAAATACTTATTGAGATGACATACAATATACAACTAGTTAGTCACTTAACTTATTCAGTTGATATGACTTAACTACCATCCATTAATTCAGGAATCCATTCAACTTAGTCGCAGTTGATCTGACTCAATCACAATTTGGATTCAATATTTTTCAATCCATCATTTAATCCATTAGGGTAGGTTTAAGCGTTTTAGGCTAAACCGTCCCTGGTATGTCACCGTCCCATACCGGTGCATACAATCCTCCATATCCATGTAAATTACAAAACATAATAATAAGCTACTAATTTACAATCCAAACCATTATCCATATCATTGCAGAAAGGTATTTAAAATTTCAGCAATATAAATCCCAGCATTAATTCATGTAATTGCACTAGAGAATTTGATATTCCAACAATTAACATCAAGAGCATGCATAGTTCAAACCTTAAGCATAAAATGATTTATCATGCATCTAATATAAGATTTATAATCTTATTATAATCCATTATGTTACCCAAAACTAAGCTAAGCAATTTGGTTCTTTCCATCCATTATGCTTTTACACTGATTCATCCTTTAAATAATTTATAAAAATTTATTTACATATCCGTATTGTCAAATTTCCTAAGCATAAGAAGTGTATTATGTATTTTAGAACTATCCAAAGTCCATTTAACCCATTTAGATTACTTAAAATAAGTTCTAAAACAATTCTGGGCAATTAAAACTAAGTTCCAGGTCGCGGCCCAACTTAGTTGGCTCAATTGCCAATTGAGCAAGCTAAGTTGCCAACTTAGTCGGCACAGTTTCCAACTGAGTCGGCTAAGTTGCCAACTTAGTCGGCTTAGTCCCCAACTGAGTCAGCTAAGTTGGTGTTGATGCCGCCTTCTTCGTCCGTTCAGCCTCTGTAGACCCTAAAACTCCATTGCTAAGGCCTCTAAGCTTTAACCTACATCCCATACGTCCATACTAAATTATTTAAAGTGTTTTAACATGCAAAGATTCAATTTAAACAACAGTTCATGCATAAAGATCACAAACTAAAGAAAATACGAACAGGTATGTATAACTCTGAAACCCTCTGTTTTATTTTGATTAAGCATGCATAATTAATTTGTTTTAGCATTAATTAAACTCCTAGAGTCTAGCTAGGCATGCACAAAACACGAATTAAAGGGAAAGAGCAAAAACAGAAACTTGCCTTTGAGTTTCAGATTTGAAACTCTAATCCACGTCTCTGAACTTCCAACTTTGTTCCACGCCTCTGTTACTCTTGGCTAACCTAGAAGCAACCCACTCCTTTCTCCTTGAGCCTCTCTATTAAACCCTCAAAGTTCCCTCTCTGTTGCTTTCTGTATTCCTCTCTATAACTCTCCGTTTCACAGTATTCGTGAATAGGCTGAATAGGGTTTGTTTTGTAACCCTTGGCAGACGTATGCTTATGTATTTATAGGTTTTAATCTAAACCCTACATTAAATCCTAAACCACCAATAAGTCGGCTCTAACCCAACTACAATGTATAACATAAAATCCTAATAATGAAGCAGTTAAATTACATTTAAATCACAAAGCCACATAAATAATTAAAACGCTAGAATATAAATAAGTTAATAAACAAAATACAATTTAAATAACCAATTAAAATAATTCCATTAAAACCATAATAATAAAAGAAAATAAAACACCATTTAAATAAACCAATCCACAAGTAATTTAAACAACACAAGACAAACAAGCATGTAATCGATTAACAATCAAATAATCAATTAAGTCCAACACACAAGCAACTAAACAATTTAAATAATCAAAAATTCAATTAAAACAATAAATTAAATACCAGGACTATCCTTCTGAAATTAGGGGTATTACATTCTTCCCCCCTAACAAAAGGAATTCCATCCTCGGAATTCGCTCTTACCTTCTTCCAATATTTCAGGAAATTGCGAGCGAATAACATCCTTCCGTTCCCAAGTAGACTCAGCCTCATTGTGATGACTCCACTGAACACGCACCAAAGGAATAACCCTATTACGAAGGATTTGATCCTTATGGTCGAAAATACGACTCGGTGGCTCCAAATATGTTGCATCCGGCTGCAACTCTATCTCCCCAACATTGATATGCGGATACCGATCCTCATCTCGCAGAAATTTTCGTAACATGGAAATATGGAACACGTTGTGTACGCGATCCAAATTATCCGGAAATGCTAACCGATAAGCAACAGCTCCAACTCGATCTGTAATCCTAAACGAACCGACAAACTGCGATGACAACTTCCCTTTCTACCCAAAGCGCATTACACCCTCCATAGGCGACACTTTGAGTAGAACCTGATCCCCAACCTGAAACTCCAAAGCACGAGTGCAACGATCAGCATAGCTCTTCTGCGTACTTTGAGCAGTACGCATGCGATCCCGAATAAGAGCAATCTTCTCTAAAGTATCCTTAATGAATTCAGGACCCAAGAATCTGCTCTCACTAACCTCTATCCAACAACAGGCGATCGACACGGTTGGCCGTATAATGCCTCAAATGGTGCCATCCCAATAGTCTTCTAGAAGCTATTGTTATAAGCAAACTCCACAAGCGGTAGGTAATCCTCCTAGTAGCCCTTGAAACCAAGAACACACGATCGAAGCATATCCTCCATGATCTGATTCACCCGCTCAGTCTGTCCATCAGTCTGAGGATGATAAGTAGTGCTAAGATGCAACTCTATACCCAAAGCCTACTGGAAACTCTTCCAGAGTCCAGACACAAAGCTCGAATCCCTATCTGAGATAATAGACAATGGAATGTCGTGCAACTTCACAATCTCTGAAATGTAAAGCCTCGCCAACTGCTCCGAAGTGTAGTCAGTGCAAATAGGCAAGAAGTGAACTGATTTAGTCAGTCTATCCACAATGACCCAAATAGAATTGTGATCCTTGAAGGAATTTGGCAAACCTTCCACAAAATTCATAGAAATGCTCTCCCATTTCCACTCAGGTATCGGTAGTGGCTGCAAAGCTCCTGGCGGCCTCTGATGATCAATCTTGACCATCTGACAAGTACTACATCGTGAGACAAAAAGAGCAATGTCCCTCTTCATACCTGCCCACCAAAACTGTTGCTTCATATCCTGATACATCTTGTCGCCTCCTGGATGAACAGAAAACTCAGAGTGGTGCGTCTCGGTCATCACAGCCTTCCTCAAATCGCCAGCAGAAGGTACCACTAAGCGTCCCTTGTACCTCAAACCTCCATCAGCCCCAACATAGTAGAATGGAACCTCTCCGGAAGCTATCTCTGCAAATTTGTCAATACACTGCTGATCTGTGAGTTGTGCTTGTAGAACTTTGCGAATGATGGAAGGTGTAACTACCATGCAAGCCATAAAAGCATCCGACAACTCATCCACACTCTTCAAAGCATTCCACTTGGTGGTGAATAAAGTAGAAAAACTACCAACAGGTCGGTGACTGAGTGCATCTGCCACTACATTCGCTTTTCCCTGGATGATATTGTATAGAAAAGTGATAGTCCTTTACAAACTCCAACCATCTGTGCTGTCTCATATTCAGTTCCCGCTGAGTGAAAAAATACTGCAGACTCTTGTGATCACTAAATAACCTGAAGGACTCACCCAACAGATAATGCCTCCAAATACGTAAAGCAAAGACCACAGCTGTTAACTCCAAATCATGCGTTGGATAATTAAGCTCATGAGGCTTAAGCTTCCGAGTTCCATAAGAAATCAATCGCTCCTCCTGCATCAAAACACATCCAAGACCCTGCAAATAAGCATCCATGTAAACCAGATACTCTATTCCGCTCTATGGGGTAGCGAGAACCGGTGTAGAAGTCAACTTCCTTTTCAGCTCATCAAAAGTTCGTTGACAGTGCTTATCCCACACGAACTGTACACCCTTCTTAGTCAGATAAGTGAGTGGTCTTGCTATCTTGGAGAACCCCTGGATGAACCGACGATAATATCCTACCAAACCGAGAAAACTCCGAATCTCGGTAGGTGAAGTAGGCTGTCCCCACTCTACCACAGCTGAAACCTTGGCCAGATCAACCGCTATCCCCTTTTCTGACACCACGTGACCCAGAAACTTCACTTCCCGCTGCCAAAATTCACACTTCTCGAACTTGGCATATAACCGGTGCTCACGAAGCGTCTGCAACACTATCCGTAGATGCCTAGCATGATCGTCCTCTGACCGAGAATAGATCAAGATGTCATCAATAAAGACAATAGCAAATTGATCCAAATAAGCCCAGAAGACTCTGTTCATTAAGTCCATGAACACTGTTGTGCGTTAGTCGTCTCAAACGGCATGACACGAAACTCATAAGAACCATATCTCGTGAGGAATGCTGTCTTAGGAACATCCTACTCCCTAACCCTCAGCTGATGATACCCAGAACGCAGATCAATCTTGGAGAAATATGTGGCTCCCCTCAACTGATCAAAAAGATCATCAATCCTGGGTAAAGGGTACTTATTGCGAATATTCACCTTATTCAACTCCCTGTAATCTATACACAGGCGAAGCGAACCATCCTTCTTCTTTACAAATAGAACCGGTGCTCCCCAGGGTGAAGTACTCCTACGGATAAAACCCTGGCTGAATAACTACTGAATCTGATCCCTCAGCTCTCTCATCTCCACTGGTGCCATCTTGTACGGCGCCCTAGCAATAGGTGTAGTGTCTGGAGTTAAGTCAATCACAAAATTGATCTCATGACTAGGTGGTAACCCTGGAATTTCTTGAAATATATCCGGGAAATCATGTACAATTGGTATGTTATCCAATGATACAGTAGTCCCCTCCTCCGTTTCCTCCTCCACATGGAACAAATAAGTGCTACCTCCACCACTAGGACGTGGCATAGCATAACCTGACCAGGTATGGTGAACACAATAGACCTAACAAAACAATTAACTTGGGCATGCTAGTAAGACAACCAAACCATCCCAAGTATCACATCATAAGTGTGCATGTCCAGGACCAGTAGATTGGCTAAAAATTTGAGTCTGCCAATATCTAGTGTCACAGGCACATCACCCTCAAGTAAAATGACAATATCACCTAAAGGTATAAAAACACCATAAGGTCTATCGCATACCTGTGTCACCAATTTAAACTATCCAAATCAACAATGTTGAATACTCCGTAGAGCAAAACACATAACATATACAATATACTCCGAAATCTACTCATAGTTAGAACGTCATTCTATTTTAAGAATTCTTCCTTTAATATCAAATTTATCATATTGATTTAAACAAGTTCTTTTATAACTCGTTAGCAATCATCACGTCTCAACCCAACGTACCAGTTAGCAACTATCTGTTTGCCTATCAAAACCAAATCACTCCACTGTGATATTCCTTTATCATCGCATCATACACAATCCAATATAGTCTAATAAAACCATATGTGTATATATCTCAAAAATGCTATCACAAAACACAGTAATGATAGCCAAAACTGCTAGTTCACTTTATTAAGAACTTTTCCAAACCATAAATTGTCAAACGAATAATCGTAAAATATTCTTTAACATAATCCTAGTGCACGCAATTAAATCCGTACTACACTTTTACTAATACCTCCGCTACTACAAGTATTTAAAAGTACTCTTAAAAGAGCAGTCATCCTTACACTCCGGTGCCCTCCATCTTGGATGCTCCAGTATCTCCTTCATCTCGATCTTCTTCGGGGTCTTCCTCTCCGCTTGGTTCAGCTTCGAGCACCACCGAAGTTGTGTTAGGTCCACAATATGGTGGCCAATCTCGCACACCCGAAACCTTCCTTGTCTTGTACTCCGAAGCAACACCTATTGGAACCAATTCCTTAGTTTCTAATTCTGCCTTCTTGGCCGGCCTTCGCAAAGGAATTGTCGGAGTAGCCTTCCTCGGCCTTGGGCCCATCTTTGCTTTCATTGTGGAACCCATCTTCTTCCTAGTGCCAAACATTCTGAAATTACAGAATAAACTTGACATCAGTACCTTCTAAATGAACCGTAAAGGAATTTAACGAATCCTAAACTTAAGCTCTAATCAATAGAGTACGTTTCGCGGAAGTCTTATACGATAGAATCCTAGAGACACTTGAACTTTGAGTGCTCTGATACCAACTGTGATACCCATCGGATCTGAGACACGGGTTAATCAGGCCCAAGCCCGAACCCGAGGGAATATCAAACATTTAATATGTTAAAACGAACACGAAATACAAAATAATGAATTAAAGAAATAAATAATAACACTGAACAAATACTAAATAATAAAATCCTTAAACATAATAATCAAATACAACTTCCCAAAACCTCTAATCCATACAACTCGGGAATCCATCCAGTGGACCCCTTATTAAAATTCCAAACTGAAACTAAAACAATCTAAAGCTAAACATAGAGAGTATTCCTACGTAGTCGAAGGAATGAGTGTCTGTATCTGCTCTGCACGTCCAAACTCTAACCCTGGAACTGACGAACACCTGAAAAATAATAAAGAGTGGGTCAGGCCCATATGCAAATCCTATTCTACTACGATCCAAACAGTAATCCGATACGCAGATACATCCTAGATAACTCAACAATATCTATCTAGTCCATACATATATATATCCACACTAAAAGAAATTCACTGGACTACAGTAGGAGTCTCAACCTCAATAGAAGGCAACATGCGAAAATGCACCCAAAGGTGGGCATGAGTGCCTAGACCTAACAGGGTACACCTCAACCTACTTTAACCAGTTACGCATCCACTGCATATACGCACCCTAACCAACGAGTCTGAGACTCAAGCTCATCTCGTGGTACCATAAACATATATATAAAGTCCGTCCAAAACCAGAGTATGTCATTCAAATACTTATTGAGATGACATACAATATACAACTAGTTAGTCACTCAACTTATTCAGTTGATATGACTTAACTACCATCCATTAATCCAGGAATCCATTCAACTTAGTCGCAGTTGATCTGACTCAATCACAATTTGGATTCAATATTTTTCAATCCATCTTTTAATCCATTAGGGTAAGTTTAAGCGTTTTGAGCTAAACCGTCCCTGGTATATCACCGTCCCATACTGGTGCATACAATCCTCCATATCCATGTAAATTACAAAACAAAATAACAAGCTAGTAATTTACAATCCAAACCATTATCCATATCATTACAGAAAGGTATTTAAAATTTCAGCACTATAAATCCCAGCATTAATTCATGTAATTGCACTAGAGAATTTGATATTCCAACAATTAACATCAAGAGCATGCATAGTTCAAACCTTAAACATAAAATGATTTATCATGCATCTAATATAAGATTTATAATCTTATTATAATCCATTATGTTGCCCAAAACAAAGCTAAGCAATTTGGTTCTTTCCATCCATTATCAATATGCTAAGTTGTATGCTTTTATACTGATTCATCCTTTAAATAATTTATAAAAATTTATTTACATATCCGTATTGTCAAATTTCCTAAGCATAAGAAGTGTATTATGCATTTTAGAACCATCTAAAGTCCATTTAACCAATTTAGATTACTTAAAATAGGTTCTAAAACAATTCTGGGTAATTAAAACTAAGTTCCAGGTCGCGGCTCAACTTAGTCGGCTCCATTGCCAACTGAGCAGGCTAAGTTCCTAACTTAGTCGACTAAGTTGCTAACTTAGTCGGCTAAGTTGCCAACTTAGTCGGCTCAGTCTCTAACTGAGTCGGCTAAGTTGGTGCTGATGCCGTCTTCTTCGTTCGTTCAGCCTCTGTAAACCCTAAAACTCCATTGCTAAGGCCTCTAAGCTTCAACCTACGTCCCATACATCCATACTAAATTATTTAAAGTGTTTTAACATGCAAAGATTCAATTTCAACAACAGTTCATGCATAAAGATCATAAACTAAAGAAAACACGAATAGGTATGTATAACTCTGAAACCCTCTGTTTTATTTTGATTAAGCATGCATAATTAATTTGTTTTAGCATTAAATAAACTCTTGGAGTCTAGCTAGGCATGCACAAAACACGAATTAAAGGGAAAGAGCAAGAACAAAAACTTGCCTTTGAGTTTCAGATTTGAAACTCTAATCCACATCTCTGAACTTCCAACTTTGTTCCACGCCTCTGTTACTCTTGGCTAACCTAGAAGCAACCCACTCCTTCCTCCTTGAGCCTCTTTATTAAACCCTCAAATTTCCCTCTCTGTTGCTCTCTGTATTCCTCTCTATAACTCTCCGTTTCACAGTATTCGTGAATAGGCTGAATAGGGTTTGTTTTGTAATCCTTGACAGACGTATGCTTATGTATTTATAGGTTTTAATCTAAACCCTACATTAAATCCTAAACCAACAACAAGTCGGCTCTAACCCAACTACAATGTATAACATAAAACCCTAATAATGAAGCAGCTAAATTACATTTAAATCACAAAGCCACATAAATAATTAAAACGCTATAATATAATTAAGTCAAAAAACAAAATATAATTTAAATAACCAATTAAAATAATTCCATTAAAACCATAATAATAAAAGAAAATAAAACACCATTTAAATAAACCAATCCACAAGTAATTTAAACAACACAAGACAAACAAGCATGTAATCGATTAACAATCAAATAATCAATTAAGTCCAACACAAAAGCAACTAAACAATTTAAATAATTAAAATTCAATTAAAACAATAAATTAAATACCAGGACTATCCTTCTGAAATTAGGGGTATTACATGGAGTCTGAAAGGAGTGGAGGCGGCTCCATCTTCAATGGAGTCGGCTTTATATTTAAAGGAGGCGGCTCCTTTAGAGTGGAGCCGGCTCCACCTTTAATGGAGCCAGCTCCTCTTTTGTGAATACACCAGTAGGCGTATTTTGACGGGTTTTTGGGTTTTCAAGGACTCCAATGTAGTTCTAAACTTGTATGGATGGTTTTAAATGATTTAAATAAGTATGATAAAATCCATACTATGAACTTGAACATCATGAGATTTAAAATTAAATTTGCATGTTGTTAATGACTTTAAAGTATTTAATTGTCTGTCTTCATATTAGCAAGTTAAATGGATGGTTATAAATTTACTCTTGTATATTACAATATAATATGCTTAGGAGATATTTGATTTTTATTATACTTTTCTCTGGATTTTAATTGATATTTTAATTTATTATTTACTTCATCAATTATTGGATTTGTGGATTATATGTACCGATATAGGACGGTAGCATATTAGGGACGAATTAGTTCAAAACACTAAGTCCTACCTATTCTGAAATAAGAGAACAGATTAACTATAAAAGTTAAGTCATACTTATATTTATGTTAGGTCAACAAACAGTTGAATGACATTATCTTGGTTTTTGATGGATTTATATATATATATATATGATTATGGTACCATGATATGAGCTTGAGTCTCATGATCGATGGTAAGGGAGCGTATATGCAATGGGATGCATAGCTGGCTATGATGGTTAGTGGTGTACCCTGTTAGGTCTAGGTACGCATGCCTACTTCAGGTGCGTTTTACATGTTGCCTACTAGTTAGGTTAAGACCGCCTTGTAGTCCAGTGAGAATCCCTTAGTGTATGTATATATATATTTATAGACTAGTTAGCTATTGTTAAGTTGTCTAGGATGTATTTGCGTATCGGGTCTCTGTTTGGATTGTAGTATAATAGAACTTGTTCGTGAGCCTGACCTACTCTTATTTTTTAGGTGTTCACCAGTTCCAAGTTTTAAGCTTGTTCGTATTGAGTAGAGACAGTCACTCACTCTTCCGACTACGTAGGATTTTTCTCCATGTTTAATTTTAGATTTTCTGCAGTTCAGTTATTTACTTTCGGTTAGGATATTATTAGGAGTCCACTAGATGGATTCCCGAGTTGTAATAATATTTGGAGTTTTTGGTAATATTGGATTATTTAATTAGTATTTCAAGGATTATTATTTAGATTCTTTTTAGCTTAATTATTTATTCTTTATTCCTTTTGTACTCAAGCTTGTTTATATACTTAATTGTTTGGTATCCCTCGGATCTGTGCTCGGACTTGATCACCCATGGCTCTAAAGTTGAGGGGTATCACAGTTGGTATTAGAGCACTCCAGGTTCAGTGTCTCTATGGTTATTTATAATTTAGACTTCCGCGTAGCGTATTCTTTTGTTTAGAGCTTAAGTTTAGGATTCTTGTATTCCTTTACGGTTCGATTTAAATCGTATTGATGTTTGTCTTTTGGTGTTAACAGAATGGTTAATACTAGAAGAGGACAGAACATGCAAGGAAATAGGCAACAAAGGAGAGCAGCATGTAGGCAGCAATATCTCCTATGGCGTCAGCAAATGGAGGAAGAGCAGCAATTACCTGGGTTTCAGGACAATAGTGGTCAATTGCATGTGGAACAGGAGGCAGTTCAGTAGACCCAGGATCAGGTCGGAGATCCAGAGTATCCTCCTCATCTCAATGACCTCATTACTCAGGCTATAGAAGTCGATGTAACAGCTGCATTTCGGAATCAGCCACAGGCTCAGCAGGCACCTATACCAGCACCAGTGGTTTAGACTGATCCTTGGGAAAAGGCTAAAAGTTCTTTCACAAAGAGGAGCCCACCTGAGTTCTCAGGCTCCACCGATGCAAAAGTAGCTCACCAGTGGAAGAAGGACGTCGAGCGACATCTTCACATGGTTCAGTGCACGGAGGTTTAGAAGCAGATGCTTGCTACCTTCAAGCTAGTCGGAGATGCACTACAGTGGTGGGAGTCAATTACCATTGTAAATGTGATACCCCTCGGATCTGAGACACGGGTTAATCAGGCCCAGGCCCAAACCCGAGGAAATATCAAACAATCAATATGTAACCGAACACAGAATACAAAGTGAAATAAGAAATAAAAATAATAAACTAAAGGAATGCTAATTGAAAATCCGTAAAATAATTATTAAAATCCGATACTCCAAAACTCCATAAGTTTAACAACTCGGGAATCCATCCAGTGGACCCCTTATTAAAAATCCCAATAAAAACTAAAACATCAGAAAATAGAATCTAAAGCAAAACATAGAAAGGATTCCTACGTAGTCGGAGGAATGAATGTCTATATTTGCACTGCACATCCAAGCTCTAACCCTGAAACTGACGAACACCTAAAAAATAAGAGAGTGGGTCAGGTCCACATGCAAGTCCTATTCTATTACAATCCATACAGTAATCCGATACGTAGATACATCCTAAAGAGTCCAACAATATCTAGAGTAGTCCATATGTATATATAGTACACACTATAGGACGCTCGCTAGTCCAATAGGTCTGTCTTAGCTTGAGTAGAGATACCATGCAAATCGCACATAATGTGGTCATGTGTACCTAGACCTACCAGGAAACAACACCTATGTCCAATTATCCATCCTAGGCGATATACGCACCCTAACCATGGTCTTGAGACTCAAGCTCATACCATGGCACCATATAATAAATATATAAAGTCCGTACTCCTCCTAATAAAAAATACCATCCATCTGTGTAGTGGTCTGATATATATATAATCACCCATCCTGAAATCATATTAAGTCATTCAACTATTTTGTTAACATGACACAAGTAGGTGATGGACTTAACCTATATGGTTAATCCGTACCTTAATCCAAATGAGGTAGGACTTAGTATTTGAACTAGTCCATACCTAGTATGTCACCGTCTTATACCGGTATATACAATCCTCCAGTTAACAAAGTTGACAAAACAATAATAGATACTTATCAACCATACTCCAGAATTAGCATAAATACAGTCCAACATGTGTATGACAAATTATGCATCCAATATAAGATTTAGAAATCCTATTCCAGTCTTTCAAATTTACAAAGTAAGATTACGCATTTAATACCTCCAAACAATTCCATAACTGATGCAATAAATAGTAGATTTAAACATCAATTAATTTCATCTAAGCATATTTATTTTTCCAGATAAATAACTATATGCTTATAATACAGCTGAGACGTGATTAACAATTTTAAATCATGCGAAACAAATCAAATTACTTTAGAAAAACAATAAGCAGTTTCAATGTATAATCCAACTTCCCACATACAGGTTTATTGTTTAACCTTATATTACTTCCTGCTTCAACATATTAACATCCACATGTTTCCCAAGAGTTTTTACAAGTCTGTAACAGGTAATATTCTTCATTCATAGCAACTAGAAGCATTTAGAAACAACCCCAACTGTCCAAACCAAACCCAGAACACGAAAAACCAAAGAAAAGAGGGTTGAGCCGCCTCCCAAACTAAAGGAGCCGACTCTCCCCTTGGTGGAGCCGCCTCCACCTCATATGGAGCAAGCTCTACCTTGTAGAGCTGGTTCTACAAGCCCTAGAGTCGGCTCCCTCTTTTGGTGAGCTGGCTCTCCTCCTTTGAAAGCCGTATCCCCTAACATGTTCGTTTTCTTCGCTTCCGGTGAAGTTCAGAGTCACTGTGCAGTTTTAATAATTTATTTCAAGGTTTAATTGATGCCCTAAAATTAATTATAAGTATGCATCCAACCCCAAATACACCAAGGTTAAGCAAGATTAAAAACCAATGCAAACAGATTCTTAAGCGAGAACAACTTTCAACACAAAAACAGATTTATGCAACGATTTAAAAGTTGATTCACACATGCTTACAAGATTAATATTAACTTCAATTTAATCTATTTTAATGCTTGATTAATCCCTGGAGTCTAACTAGGCATGCACAAAATACGAATTAAAGGGAAGGAATAGAATAGAGACTTGCCTTGAGTTTCAGTTTTGAAACTCTAAACCACCGTCTCTGAAGCTTCCGTTCACATCCGAGACTCCTGTTCTACACCTCTAGTGCTATTGGTTCAACCCAAAAGCACTCCGTCCAGTTATCCTTGAACCTCTCTGGAAATCTCTCAAAGTTCTCTCTGTCTCGCCGTAGTGAATAGGGTTTTGTTTGTAACCCTAAACCAACGTACTGTTCTATATATATATAGAGACGTAAATACAAACCTATTTCCAGTATGATTAGAGACAGAGCCCTAATCTTAACCCTAGTCAGCCCATATAACAACCTACACTTAAATACCATGTCGGCTATAAACTGTAACCCTAATATAACTATATGTGTGCCACCATACAATCACGTTAAAACCAATTAAATTTAATTAACTTAATTCAATTAAAACAACTAACTTAAACCACTTAAATAATTAAATCACCACAATGAAAACAATTAAACTAACACATATGCACGTCAACAATTAATGCAAATATAAACAAATAAAACAACCAAAACAAAATTTAATAATAAATAAATACCATGAATATCCTTTTTAAAATTAGGGGTATTACAGTAGAGGAGAGGACTTTATTGACCTATGATCAGTTCAGTGCTCGCTTTAATGAGAAATATTTTTCATATACAGTCAGGATAGTTGTGAAGACAAAGTTCCATAATGTAGATCAAGGCAACATAACAGTGGCAGAGTATGAGCAGCAGTTCACGCGTTTATCTTTTTTTGCTCCAGAGGAAGTGGATACAAAGGAAAAGAAATGTAATAGTTTCGTTAAGGGACTTATGTGGTATATTAAGCAAGCTATTACAGGTAGTCCAGCCTACACTAATTATGCTCAGGTGGTAGATGTCGCTCTACAATAGTATCAGTTGACTGTGGACTTCAGACAAGCTACGGGTGAGAAGCGGGGTGACAGAGACTCTGCTAATCAGTCAGCTGAGAAAGGGAATGGCAAAGGATACCGACAAAATGATAAAGGCAAATTATAGGGACAGCAGTCTTGGAAGAAGCATACCTACAACAAATTTGGTCTTTGGCGATAAAAGAGTTTATCGCTTAAAGTCCATATTTTGTCACAAAAAGATTATCGCAACAAAAAAATTTTTGTCACCAGGTCGTCGCTAGAAGGTGGTCACAATATGTTTTTCGTGACAAATTTTGATTTGTCACTAGAGGTATGATATATTGTGACAAATTACTTTTCATCACAAAATGAATAAAAATTGCGACAAAACATTTGTCGTAAAAAATTCAAAAAAATTCGCCTTATACCCTCCAAGACTTATGAAATTTGTCGTTATTCATCACTATTTTGTGACGAAAAGAATTTTTGTCACTATTTGTGTACTCTTTTGTGACAAAATATTGTCGCTATAAGTTGCTTTATTGTGACAAAATGTTTGGTCGCAATAAATATACCATGTTGTGATAAAATTATTGTCGTTATAAGCTGTTTGATTGTGACAAAATGTTTTGTCGCAATAAACATACAATGTTGCGACAGAAATATTGTCCCTATAAGTTATTTTATTGTGACAAAATCTTTTGTCACAATAAATATTCTATATTGTGACAAAATTATTGTCACTATATGCTATTTTATTGTTACAAAGTATTTTGTCACAATAAATGTGCCAAATTGCAACAAAAGTATCGTCACTATAAGTTATTTTATTGTGATAAAATCTTTTGTCACAATATATTTACCATGTTGCGACAAAATTATTGTCACCATAAACTATTTTCTTGTGACAAAATAACATTTGCAGCTACAAATACAATAATATAATTTTGTTTTCACCTATTTGAAACATAAAATTTGGAACTTGCAACTTAAATTAAAATATTAATAAACTAAATAATCTAAACTAAGATCCAAGCATCTCACTCAAAATCAATATATTTGACAATCAATCATAGAATATAAAACACATTTCATTAAGAATTTAGTTATTAAAATGTGCAAATCATCCAAAATCTAAAATGATAATTCCATCACATTTCAAAATACTAATATCCATATCCAATATTACACAACTAATCACATTCACATATCAAAATTTCAAAAAAAATCTAAGATCCAAATCCAAAAAGAGTACACAATAAAGCAGCTTATAGCGACAATATTTTGAGATTATATGTCACAATAAAGTTGGTATGTCACAATAAATTTGGTATGACAAATTTATTTTTGTCACTATTTGTGTACTCTTTTGTTAATTTTGCACAGAATATGCATTAGCAATAATTTCAAAAAAAATCTAAGATCCAAATCCAAAAAGGGAGCCAGATTGCAATCAATGTAAAACCTGCAAAATAAAATAAAATAAATAAGAAGAAAAAAAATTGAGATTAGAATTTTAAGACTGAAATAAATTTTTTAAAGAGTATTTTAGAAAACTTGATATCCGAATGAGAACAACATATTCTTTTAGAATTAAGTGACTTGGCTTTTCTTATTATATCAAACAATTTACACACACACACTCAACTTAGTATAATGTATTCAATTTGATAACATATAAACAAATGAAGAGTTGAACAATGAGATTGTATAATATGTATAAGAAATTTTGGCTACCAAATTTATTGCTAATGCATATTCTGTGCAAAATTAACAGCTATGCAGGTCAATACTGCAAGAATTAGAGTTATTATAATCTGTGTTGGAGTTATTATGAAGCATTTAGAATCTTTATAGAAGAAGAGGGAATAGTAAATATTGCAGCTTCCTGTTGTCGAAAATTATCATATATCTATCCTATATATTGGCAATAAAATCTTGTGTTAAAAAAAAAAAAAAAAAAAGTAAATTCAAAAGTATTTTTAGTAAACTTTTGCTACATTAATCGATGCAGCATAAGAGGATTCAAGTTTGAGGCAATAAATTCATGAATATATATCAATCGAAGAAATCCAAAATGATACATCTGGAAATTACTGATTCACTCATGGACTCTTTGGCATAGAAGTTGGTTTGTGTGGTCCAGAGTTTGAGGATTGGTGGTAAGAGAACTAAGGAAAGAAGAAATGGATGCAAATTTTCCAGAATTATGCAACAAATAGCCTTTGATTTGCTAGCGACCATAACAAAGACAAGGGTGGTTGGGTCTCTCCAAAATCGCCTTTGAATCCCAGTTCATCTTGATGGATACAATGGTGATTAGGTTTTTGCGAGAGAAAGAGAGTAAGAGAACCGCTTTGAGAGTGATACCGAGAGTTAGGAAAAAATGGGAGTCGTCTTTAAAAATCGCAATCGTTTCTCAGTAGAAATGAAGTCATAGCCCTGCAATTTCTAAGGAGCACCATTGAACATTTGGTGGGGGCCGCAAATTAAAATTTCATTTCTAAGTAGCGTGGTATAAAATTTGGTGGGGGTGGCAAATTAAAAATTCCAAAAATGAATTTATTTTTATAGCTAAAAGATTTTTTAATAAAATAAATTTATATATCTAATAACTATGTTTTAAATTCTAATTCCGTAGATTATAAACAATAATTAACTAATCTATTTACTAAAAAATTAAAAAAATATAGATTTCCCAAATTAAATGAATATTTTAGTGATATATAATTATAGTTTAAACAACAAATTAATCAACTGTTAATTTTATTTTTCAAAATTAAATTTGTTACAAATATTTAATTTAAAATAATAACATCAGTAAAGAGTTTCTATGTGCTTTATGTTCATTAATAACATGTTCTCTTTTCGGTATTTATTTTATCAGATTGAATGTACTTATTCGATTTAATAATTAAGATTTTTGTTGGCTCAAATTTTTAATATTCTCTTATTTATTACAATTTTTTTTCTTTTAATACAAATCCCTTAAACTCAATCAGTCATTTGATGGTGAATGTGTTGTTGGGCCTATTTATTATCATAAATAGAGTTTTGCAAAAAAAAATTGGTGCAACTAGCTTTAGTTTTTATATTAGAAAATCACCATTAATAGCTATAATTTAGTACCATAATAGGGTTTTACAAAAATTTTGGGGTCTAATTAACTTTAGTGAATGTGTTCCTTAGCCTATTTATTATCATAAATAAACTTGCTAGCATGTAGATCAAACATTGTATAGCAAGATGTTTTGGCATTTCCATATGGAGTTTTCCTTCTAAATTAATAGTGAAATTTCACGCAATATATACTTTGGCGCTTCAGTGCAATTAACAATAAAAATATTTTTCAAAAAAAATTGAATTAATTATGTAAATATACTTAGTTTATAAACTATTTAAATATCATAAAGAAAGAATGAGAAATTGTATGTATGTCGTTTAGCTCCCAAAAAGTGAAAATTTGGTGCTTTTAACAATAAAAACTTAAAAAATATTTGGAAGTATTTTTGGTCCAATTTTTTGAAAAATATTTTATAAAATATTAAACATTTAAAATATTTTTAAGTTATTTAAATAATTAAACTATTTTGTTAAATAGTGTGATGTGAACTATAAATATCTTACAAATCAAACTAATTTTCATAAAATTAGGTAAATTAATTTAAATAAAAAAATAATTATAAACTCTAATTATAGGTACTCTTATTTTTAATATATGGTTTATATTAATTTTAAAAAATTAGATTGCATATTTGATGGGTAATTTGATAGAAAATAATTTTTTTTTGAAAAGCAGACATTTATAAAAATATAAAGAAATTCATCTTTAAAGTTATTTTAAGTATCAATAAGTGTTTGCATATTATACACACTAATTGATAAATAGATTCAACTAATATACTTCTTGTTTTTTTCATGGTGAGGAACAAACTCACACACATCTGCCCCAATTCAAACTTGAACACTTTGAAAGATAAGGGAGTACAACTAGGTTACAACATTTGGTGACAATAATATAAGAAGTATCATTCACTATCTCTTAAAAAACTTATATTATTGTACACTTTTACGTTGATCCATCAATAAAATTGAGCCAAATGAACATAAGTGGAATTATTATGTTATATTTAATTTATTAATGTTTCTACATTTGGTTTTGTTTAATTATGTCTAATAGGGTACCATTAAGTCTTATTCTCAGTAACACCAATTTAAGTTTATTCATTATCTAGCTATTATAAAACTTATATTATTGTGTCATTTTACCTTAATTAATAATTAAAAAGGACATAGATGGGATTACTATGTTTTATTATTTAACCATATTAATGGATTTGTGGCCACCTTATGGGTGGGTATGTGTGAGGTGGTATTAGTAAGCTACCACGTTGGGCAAGTTACAGGTGCACAATCCAATATCGTTTGGGTGTGAATGGAGCAAATGCTATATGGAGATTCAACATCCTTCTATGACACAACGTGCTTTAAAGACGTGATGGTTGTAAACCCACCAGAACTCTAGAATTAAGTGTGTTTAACCTAGAGTAGTACCAGGATGGATGACCCCCTGAGAAGACGTTAGCCCCAAAAATGGTGATTGTGGTGACCTTGTGGGCGCGTATGTATACTACACTGGGAGAGCCCTAAAGAGGGTGATTGTGACGACCTTGTGGACGAGTGTGTATACTACACTGGGAGAGTTACAGGTGCACAATCTCACATCTCCTGGGTTTTAAAGCCGTGAACCCATCAGAACTCCAGAGTTAAGCGTGTTTAACCTGAAGTAGTACCCAAAAGTGGACACTATTGTGTGTTTTAAAGCCGTGATGATCGTAAACCCATCAAAACTCCATAATTAAGCATGCCTAACTTGGAGTAGTACCCAAAAGCAGAAATATTATGTCTGACTAAGATGAGGGTTGTTTCAGGATTTATATTTTTAAGTATTAAAATCCTGAAATTACTAGTAATTAAAAAAAAATATACAATTAAGTCCTACTTTTGAGATATTTTTTCCATTTAATTCCTAAATTCCTAAATCGATCTTCTATTTATACACTTACTGAATAGAAGTAAAATTTTATAGTTATAAATTTATGCAAAATTTGATATATAATCTATATTTTTTATTCTACCTTTAAGTTTTAATTACTTAATAAAATTACATAATGAAATTAAATATTGATTAATTTAATTTAAATTCAATATAACAATGTTTAGTACCTTTTTTTCTTTTATTTTTTTTTCTTTTCTGAATAACAAATAGTGAAATTTAAAAATAGTCAAATTTAAGATCGAAAATGTCATTTTGAAGTTTTATCAACAATTAATTTGCTTATTTAGGTGGGGATATGGTGTTTCTAGACTCATCATGTAAAGAGTTACAAAAAATAAGTAATAATAGTCAACAAATATATGAATTTCGTGACAAAAGGATTCCCAATTGCCACGAAAATGAATTCGTTATAAAAATGACATTGTGTCACAATGGCCGAAAATTCGTGGCAAAAGATATTATTTTGCCACGAAGAAAGCACCGTGGTAAATTACTAATAGATTTGCCACAAAAATAATTAGCAAAATAGCATACCTTAGCCACGATTGATAATTAGTGGCAAAATCAATCTTTTAGCCACGAAAAAAAAAAAAAAAAACTTCGTGCCAAAATAATATTTTTGCTACAAGAATAACGTCATAGCAAATTGTTAAGTGATTCGCCACGAAAATATATACGTGGCAAAAAGAACATACAATTTCCATGAATTTTAATTCGTGGCAAAAATAACATTTTGCCACAATTTTGTATGTCGTTCCTAATTCATCGTAGCAAAATTGATATTTTGCCATAATATTTTTGGTCGTCACTAATATTCGTGGCAAAAACCTAATATTTGCCACGAAAAAGTTACTTCGTGGCAAATACCAATATTTAGCCACAAGAATTTCTTTTTGTGGCAAAACACTACTTTTTGCCATGAAATGTTACGCGTGGCAAAAAATTTCCTGGCAAGAAGCCAAATTTGGTGTAGTATGTCGATAGTTTTTGCCTAACGGTAGTAAGAATGCGATTGAGTAAGGCATTAGCAGAGATGGAGGTTCCCTTGAAGTATCTTATGTTTCGCTCCATCCATATGTTGTAGACTAAGGCTGAAAAATATAGTTTACGAACCATATTCCTGGGATTGCTTCTATCTTTCCAAATTTGACTTGCCCAAATAATGAAAGCATACCATGAAGAGGGCTGAGTACAGAAAGCACAATGTGTTTGTAAAAATGACCACAAGGGGGCGATGAAAGAGCACTTGAAGAAGAGGTGGTCATGGGATTCAGGTTGAGCTGAGCAGAGACTACACAAATTTGGTGTATTCCAATGAGCAACTGGCTTCCTATCGTAAGTGGGAAGCTTTTGAAGGATAGCAACCCACAAGATGAAATTGTGTTTGGGGATGCTATGTGTAAAGGATGTAAGATGGAACCATGGGACTATTGGAAATGGAGAAAGGGATATAATGGTTTGTGAAATGGAGAACTACTTGTTAGGAGAAGGTAACCAAATGATGGAGTCTTGTTGGTTAGGGGAAGGTAATGCAAAGACATTGGGAGAGAGGAGCTATGGTAGAATAGCTCTGATGGCAAGAGGAAAAAACCATGAGGTTTCATTAATAAAGGAGCTCACCTTAGTATGAAAATCAATTTGTGTGCTTTGGATTTGAGTAAATGATACATAGTGAAAAATAGGGCCTATAGGGCACCAATTGTCAAATCAGAAATTAGTATTATGACCATTGCCAATTTCTGATTTGACAAAGGGTTAAAGGCAAATTTGAGTTTTAGAATCTTGCGCCAACTCCAAGAACATGGTTGTAGAATTTTAAGTGTCCAAATGCATCTATTCTTGATCAAATGAGCCTTAATCCATTGGGTCCATAGAGAAGAGCAGTTTAGAGAAAGGATATGCCATAATTGTTTCATAATGGCTGCTCTATTCTAAGTTTGGAAGTGTGGAATCCCCAAACCACCTGCAGAAATTGGTTTACAGACAGTTGACCAAGCCACTCTAGCACCACCCTTTTTGAGTTTTTGCCCTGTCCATAAGAATTTCTTGAGGATACAGTTGATGTCCTCTAGTGTGTTAATGGGAATAATGAACTTGGTTGTCCAAAACATCAACATACTTCATAGGACAGACTTGATAAGTTGAACTCTGCCAGCAGATGATAGGAACCTACTTGTCCAGGAGCTTATCCTTGCTGTGATTTTTTCTAATGAGAACCTTACAATCCGCTGGCTTGAGCCTTATAGAAATGAGAGGAACTCCAAGATAACGAATTGGAAGAATTCCCTTTGAGATCCCAAGAGAGGAAAGTATTGCAGCTTCAAAGCTAGGAGTAACACCAGAGAAGAAGATGTTACTTTTGGAATTATTGATAGAGATTCCTGACAGTAAACTGAATTGATAACATTTTTAATAACCTGCACTGAAATCATATTAGCATGTGAAAAAATGAGAAGATCATCTGCAAAGATGAGATGAGAAAGAGTAAGGGTTTGACATCTCCAATGATATTTGAAAGACGGGGCTGCTGAGATGAAAGTTTTAAGGATGGACTAAAAGGCTTGCATCACTATAATAAAGAGAAAAGGGGAAAGTGGGTCACCCTACCTCAACCCCTTGACCCCTCTAAAGAATCCATGATGTTCACCATTGAGAGAGAATGTAAAGGAAGGGGTAGTGGCATATTTTCTAATCCAACCAATGAAGGTCGGGGGAAAACCAAGAAGGGAGAGGCAGTCAAATAGAAAGGGCCAAGAAATAAAATCAAATGCTTTCCTAAGATCAACCTTAAGTGCACATCTAGGTGAGCTAGAGAAACAATGGTAGCCCTGTAAAAGCTCTTGAGAGAGTAGTATATTGCCATCAATCCTTCTACCACTTGTAAAAGCTGATTGAGCAGGATCAATTATTGGCCAGGAGCTTTGCAACACATTTATAAAGGGTTGTACAATATGATATTGGTTTGTACTCATTGAAGTTGGATGGATTGGATGATTTAGGCACAAGGGAAATGGAACAACAATTGATTTCTTTTAGTAATTTGCCAGAGGTAAAAAAGTTCTTGATAGCTTTTGTAACCTCACTACCAACAATGTACCAAGTCTATTTGAAAAATAATGCATTGAAACCATCTGGACCAGGTGGTTTGTCACTATGCAGGGAGAACATACATTGATTAATTTCAATGTCAGTGGGGATGGAGGTGAGGGATGACCAAGTGGAAGGTGGAACTGTCACAGATAGGAAAGGTTGGAGCATGTGTATACCAAGATATAGATGGGAATTGCTACTCAAAATGCTATAGAAGTATGAAAGTGTTTCTGCTTTGATGGGAAAGACATTTTTTTGTATATCTAAAAAGCAGCAGTGTTCTCAAGTAGAGAAGTGGTTAATGTTCACAAGTACATAAACATTGGCTATAAGACTCCATTTATATAGAGGTGTTGGGGGATTAATTCAACTGAGTGTGGTAAATGTAAATCTTTTGATGTATTTTTTTACATTTGGCTAAAGAATATAGTGTGGACTCTTATTATCACAATCCAAATAGCTGTATTTCGCTAATACTCTATTTTACCCAAATTTGGTGCAGCTTATGCCAAACACATTACCACAATTATTTCTATTTTGGGCATAATACAAACAATCCTTCACCAGCTTATTTTAGTATAATTAAGGGCCTGTTTGGAGTTTGTAGTGTGGTGTGATGTAGTGCTCTAGCCTAGAACAGAACAAGTATTTTGTAGTGTAGTGTTCTGAAATGAGAACAAAACATGTTTGGCGCGTTACAATTGCTTTGAGAATTTTGGAACAAAAATATGGTAGAACATGTTTGGCAATGTGTTTCGTTCTAAGAATTATGAGAACAAAACATGCTTGGCAAAGTGAAAGTGTAACCAAAATCAATAAAAAAAAATATTATTAAATATGTCTGATAAAGAGTGTTTTTAAATAATGTTTTAATCAATACATTTTTTATAACTTTATTAAATACAAAGTAAAAATTAATTATTGTATTATTTTAATATACAATTAATATAACATTTAATATATATATATATTGTTAAAAATTTATCTTAATTTATTATAAAAACCAATAAAATATATTCTAAATTTTAAAACCTATTAATGTTGCATATTATTTTGACAGCATTATTTCAATATCGAACTGAAATAAACTTTCAATATATTACACATTACATGAAATTGTATATATTACAGACATTAGTTTCATAAATATTACATCATTTGTCAACATGCACAATAAAAGTGAGTACAAAATAAAATTAAACTAATATATTACATCATTTATCAACAGTCACAATAATCAACAACAACAACATGAGAAAGAAGCAGCCTGGAATATAGTTATAGTAAGACGACAACAACAACCATAGATAATGTAATTTTGCCGATTTTGTTGAACTTGCATAACAGCAACTACATCCTCCAACTCTTCCTCCACATGACCACCCACTTGCAGATATTGGTGCATGTTTTCCACCCATATAAATGCACGAGCATGTGACTAAATCAGAACAAAGACTTGTATATTATTATAGTACACTTTTGACACACACATGTAGTTAAAAAAAAAAAATTATTAATTCCAAAAAAAATGTATACCTCCCAAGCTGGACATATAAAACTCTCCATCTTCTCCATTACCAAAATCTTAAATCGCAATACATAAGAGATATATAGATAACAGTGTATTTGTTTTGTTAAAATAAGTAATTAGGGAAGTTTTGACTATTAAAATAATTTGATATATTCAAACTGTATAGTTTTAGGAATTTTAACTTTATAAATTTAGATTTATGGAATACGGAAATAAGTTTGTAATTATTTTCTTTTGCTCTCACCCTTCAAATTTAGGAGAGTTTATAATTTCCTATTTGTGTGATTATTACACTTTTTTTCTTTAACTCTGTCCTTTTGCCTTTCTCTTTTCATATATATTTATATAATTCTCAATAGATAACTTGGTAATTAGAAAAGGCACATTTTTTCCAAAAAATAAAAGAAACCAAAAGATAGACAGAGTATAGACAAATGCTTAATAATCACTCCATATTTTTAAAAATTAGAAAACTGATGAAAGAAAATAATAATACCAATTTAATAATTTTCAAAATAAATTTAATAATACCCTAGAAAGTGTTCTGCGATTTTTTATAGCTGTGGTCAAACGTGAGTACAAGTTTTGGTGTTTGTTCTTTCCGCTACAGTATTATGTGGGCCGATATAGTTTGGGAATAAGCAAGAACACCTATTTTTTGTTCCAACAATTGACTCATTTTTGCCAAATGTTCTAACACTGTTTAAAACAATACAGGCCATGCCAAACACGTTTTGTGCCAGAACAGTAGAATTTTGCACTAGAGGGAAGGGAGTAGAACATGGTAGAACAATGCTCAAACAGCCCTAAGGATACATGACAAAGATATTTTAGTGGGTCCCACTTGGCTCCTTTTCGTAGTTCACCCACCAATCCCATTGGCTTTGAGGTTTACAACTCACCACTTCAGTTTCTGGAAGGGTTTGATATGCCCTCCATCCTCTGTCCCAAATTCCCAATATGTGCTCCTCCCTCTTACTCAGCAAAATAATCAATCCAGAATTAATAATGATCAAGTCACCAATAAGAGCTTGCCACGTTAGCATTAATATTATTGTGGGGCCATTTTTAGGGTCTGTATTAACTAGATTAAAGGTACCAACGCCCCTGAAATCACAAGATGTCCTATAGCTTACAGGGAGGGGGAATATATATATGTGTGCGCGCGCGCATTATCCATTTGATGGATTATATCGCATAATTGATCAAATGTGCTCCCAGTAGAACGCTATAGGGATTTCACAATCTTCTATTTTTATTTTTTTAGTCCACATAAACTTTCAAAATTCTATCTGACGTGTAATTCATTTTGATGTGGATGAGCTACGTACTACTCATTTATCTTTGGTCATTCGGTATTTATGAGAAATTCGAAGATAACAAGATGTCTTCGTCCCAAAATAACTGTTCGTTTTAAAAATTATAACTCACACAATGTATTAATTGAACAATGAAACTCTAATTTATGTCATAGGATCAACAAAATCGATAGAAAAATATTTTTATTAAGTTAAGTTTAACAATTTAATCTTACAATCACTTTGTGAATTTGATCAAGTAAATAACAAAGTGGGTATTTTTTTTAATGCCGAACTCGTTGCTACTTCAAAGAGTCACGTGTTATTTGCGTGCCCAAATATTGTGTATATATGTCCACATTCACACCATAATCTTACCATAGCAATATATATATATATATATATATATATAATTATTTATATTTATAAAGTTAAATATAGTTGGTGATATGATATATAACTAAAAAAACAAAGAATGTGGCAGACCATTCACAGGTTCATATAAAATTAAAGAAAGAATAATGATGACGACAACACTCTATTGATGGACTATTTTCTAATTATTTAATATTTTTATGAAAATCTTAGTTTTAACTTTTTTTTCACATAAAGTAGCAGGAGATTTCGAGTTACAATATTTGGAGTTTCAAAGAACCTTATCAAGTGAGGAACACTGAAAACGAATAAAAGTTGAACATATTTTTCTTCTTCTTTTTTCTTTCTTTTCTTTTTTCTTTTTTTTTTTTATAATTTTAATTGCATGTACATAGAGTGAATAAGCTAAAAGTGTTAAGAAGAGAAAAGAAAAAGTGTGATAGAAAATAGTTTTCTTACATACTAATGGAAATAATTGGAGGAAAATGCAACAAGCTAATTTCTAGTAGCATAGGGTGAAAAAGAATTAATTCCGAAAAAGGAAAATAGAATGGAAGAGAAGGTATGGGTATTCCACGTAGGAAGTAATTTCCGTAAGGGGAAGGGCTATTATTGTAATACCAAATTGATGATGTAATGTGCGGGGGCGGTTTTTCTTTTTTAATTTTTATTATTATATATTATTTTAATTTATTTTGGCCATTACATTATATGATTAGAGTGTAAGTTGCAACAATTAAAATGGTTTTTTTTTTAATTTTTATTATTATATATTATTTTAATTTATTTTGGCCATTACATTATATGATTAGAGTGTAAGTTGCAACAATTAAAATAATTGATTTTCAATCGTTATATGAAATGGGTCTCTGATCTATCTTTGGTGTGAGTATGAGTTTTTTTATTTTTTTAATTCGATAAAGTAAACACACAATTTTTGCCTACGTACACTTAATCTCATGTCCCTTCTCTCTTCTTCCTCGAAAATAGGGAGGATAAAAAATTGAACTATAAACCCTTTGACAGCTTTTTTTATTATTATTATTTAGTTGTGCTGTCATCTTGGTCACGCACTAAAAGTGCAAATTTAGGAATGGGAATAATGCACAAATACAAAAAACAGGTGACACAAACTTGTGTAAAAAAAGAATTGGGCTTCATTGAAAATGGAAAAATTGAATGGGATTTGGGCTGTGTTGCATTAAGTGGGATGGAATTATTTGAATTGACCTCAATCTAGCACCAAAAAGTTGCCTCTATCTGTATTGCATTAAAATAACTTTGCCAACTTCGGCCAATTATCCTCAAGCCACTCACGCAGTTTCATCTTATAACAGTATCAAAATAGTCCTGTCGTGCATATATATTCAAATTTGGTGCCTATATATCTAAAGATTGATTAACATGAAAGTGGCTATTCTTCTTCAATATTTATGAATTTTGAGAACATTAATTGCCTAATATGTTCGTGTATCTATACGAGATTATATATTAAACTTTTAGATAATTTCATGAGATATTTTCATGAGAATTGCAGCTCCATTAGAGGGGAAAATCTTGTGGATCTTCTTGAGACACAGCAATTACAGTGATAAAGTAATCCTTTTGCAGTAATCCATAAAAGAACCCACACAATAGCGCGCTTAGTGCCAGCAAAAATTGTTGATTTGTATCTTTGCCATGATGCTCAAAGGTGCTGTGAATACACACACAGAAACACATTAGCTCAAAGGTAGATCCTTTTGCTAAGAATTAAGTGGGAGAAAAGAACTACCACGAGACAAAATCCCCCAAAGTTCAATAAAACAAAGTATCTTCAGAACTCACCATTTGCAATGTTAATCCAAGTCTAATTTTAATTCACAATATTATATTTTTGACAAACCAAAAATCTTCAACCCATAGAATAAGACTTGAATGAATTCAGACTCGAACTGAATTTTTAGACTTGAATTCAGAAAGATGGTATTCTTAGGCAAAGCGGTCCCTTTTCGGCCGACCCGAACCATCCCGTCACTGGGTGTAATGGTTCGGATGAACCATCATAACACATGCCCGTTTGGATTTGACCGCCCAACTACCACTAGCTTGGGGTTAACGTTTCTGGATCGGAATTCATTTGGTTTTGGAAGACTTGAATGTTTTATGAACAGGCCACTCAAGCCCCAAACCTAAATTAATTGCCTTAAATGGCTTTGGACAGCCTACAACACTTAGAAGCCAATAAGCCCAAACATAAATTAATTGTTCTTTTTAAGAACCCAACCCCAGGCCTGGACCAAAGAATTTTAAAAAATAACCAGTCATCACAATGGTCAGCTGGCAATTTTACTTTTTGCTTGTATTTTTATTTTTTCAGGTAATTTACAAGTGGGAACAGAGAAGAAGGAGATAGAGAAAACTGTGGGATCCTCCCACTATTATAAAAACAGAGAATGATAAATTTCAAAGTGCATAACCACATATATATATATATATATTGGGAGTTGATATTGACGCTTGAGTATTATCCTAAAACAGTTTCTTAATATAAAATTATAAAAGGGTCCTATTTAATGTTTAATTCAATTCATTTGGGCCATATCTCAAGTTATATCCACTCTCGGACTCTTAGGATCACATTTTTTCAATACTTTAGATTTTTATTTTAATTTTTAACATATATTTTGATTTTCAATTCAACTAATTATTTTTATCTATAAGGTAATCAATTTTATCATTTAAATAAAAATTTATTTCTAATTGGTAATACTTCTTATTCTAATAAAATACATTTTATATTGAATCTTAAACTTTTACACTTTTATTTAACAATACACTTTTAAAAATACATTAAATAAAAATTTATTTCTAATTTGCATATTTGAAAATAAAAAATAAATAAATAAAAGGGGTTGAATGGGTCAACCCGTCCAGCCCAAAACAAATTTGGGTTTGGGTTACTTGAAAACCCATATCTGGGTTGACATTGGGCTGGTCCAACCCAACCTAACTTCGGGTTAAGTTTGGGTTGGGACCGGGCTAGGTTGGACCTGCCTAACTTGCACCCCTAGTTTGAAGAGCAGAAGAAAGATAGCAGAATTTAGTTAAGAATTCTAACCTTAAAAGTGAAGGATAATTATAGTAATAAAAATTATAATAACCAAAGATTATATAGTTTATGGATTTTTTTGTAACTCAGAATAATGGTGGAGTGCGAATATCAAATAATACACTTTGAGTCAAATTCAAATAATACAATTTGAGTGCACAAATGTAGGCATATATGTCAGCTGTGCTGCCTTGGCTTTTAACTAAAATAATACTCGTAGGCGTTTGAGTCATGTTACAGCGCAAAAACGGGGCAGAATGATGTGTGTAGTATATATATAGAGAGACACACTCTATATATATATATATATATATATATATATATATGGGCATGATATTAACGGGAGAAGAAGACAAGAAAGAAAGAAGGAAAAAGGAAGTTCCCAGTCTACAAAAGTAGATAGGGAAGTTATAGCAACCCTCGGAATACCGTGGTTCTGATTTATTTCCATCTTTTAGTCGTTTTGAGGTTTTATCTCTGTTGTCCTCAATTTGTTGACAGTGTTTTCACGTTTAAATTTTTTTTTTTTTTTTTCAATTTATATTTTCTTGTTTTTGTTCGTACGCTCTGAGTTTGTCTTTTATCAACAAAAATATTAGAATAAAAATATATTTTTTTTAACCAATGGGTCATCATTAGTAGTTCAATTTAATGATATAACTTTTTAATTTTTAACTTTTTCTTCTTTAAAGAAGGTGTAAACTCTATAAAAATAATAATAAAATAAAATAAACTACATAAAATTAACTCATTGTCATGAAAAAAAAATCTCAATTATACTTTTCTGAGCAAAACAATCCATTATGAACTTTAGACTGGCCGACTTACTCTTTTAAAATCTTCAACTTTTTATCTTGAAGCTTAGGAAGTAATGTTAAATTACAACACTTTGTTACTTATTAAAATGCGTGCCCATTTGAATAAAGAAAAAGAGAATCCCTCGTTGAAAAGTCAACTACAACAATCGAACCCATCAATCCATTCAACTCACCGACAAAATTAAATAACCATTTTTTTGAGTCAGATCTTTTTCTATCAGTCGTACATAAAATGACCATGTTTTTCTTCTTTACTAGGTAAGCGGCAAGCAGACTATAATTGACTAATGATTTAGTGAACGTACACGGTTTGGTTGGAGTGGAAAAAATGGATGGGAGGTAAGAAATTATTTCTCTCGCTTTTTATTTGATTAGATAGATGATATAAATGATAAATAAAGTGATTTTTTTATTTTAATTTTTTTGATAGAAAAGGAGAGAAATAAAAATTTTATATTATTTTTATCAATATATTTTTATTTTTTTAAAATTTTTTTTATCACCAAATAGATCAACTAGCATTTAAAGGAAGTAACTCTATATAATTGAAAATGAGAGCATTTAATAATCACATAGGCCATATATCCTATTAACGTTGCGTTAGCTTAAGTAAACAATTGGTAAGGTTAAAAGTGAAATTTACATATTTGTTAGTTATTGTATTATTCTTTTTTCTTTCATCAACTCCATTTTTTTAAGAAGAAAATATATAGAAATAAATTATGCTTATTTCCTCCCCATTCCTTTTCATCTAACCAAACACAAAGAAATTATTTATTATCTTTCTTGACCGTCCCTCTTTTGCCCTTCTCTCCAACCAAACATCACATTAAATATTATTCCCTTCATTTCAAATTTATTTCAGCCAACAAAGTACAGCCACTTCTACGAACTTCGCGCCAATCTCTGTGTCGTGTTCAATCTTCAACGGCGCGAGTCTTCAATTTAGAAGTGAAAACAGCAGCAGGTGTGGTGGGATCCACTAGAGTTCCGCCTACTGGTTGAAGACTTTCAGCCCATAATGATTCATTCATGAATGAGTATATATAATTATTTTGAATTGCAATTCAAAATGATTGTATTGGTTATTGATTAAGAAGCACGGAAGCAGGGACGGATCCAGAATATAAGGTAAGTAAAGGTAAAAATAAATTTTGGAGGGTAATAGTGTATTTTTTTCATAATTTTAGTGGGAGTAAATATAATATTTTATGGGTATATTACTGAAAATGACTAAATTATAAAGGTAAAATAGTAAAAAATTAAAAATTCAATGGGGGCAATTGCCCCCACACCCTTGGCTGTAGATCCATCCCTGCACGGAGGATACAAATATAAAATATGAGCACAACAATGAATGGGTATGATAATATAATAATTTTTTAAAAAATAAGATACAAACAGAGTAGGAAAAGATAATAAAAAATAGTAAAGTGTATTTTTATATAAATAAAAAAAATTAATTTTTGATCAATTACGGTATAAGATTATGAATCTAAATACGATATAAAAAATATTAGATACGTGTTAAAAATAAAAGATGTATGAAATTTTAAATTATGACAACATTTACAAAGAATTAAAATAATATTAATATTTGATATATGATATATGATATGTCACTCTAAGAAAAGTATTCATATTAATTAGGTTAGTGTGAAAATAGGTAGATATATAGTTTGACAAACCAACATGACACAACACCATTCAAAGATGTCGCCTCATTTGATTAATTTCACAAACTTTAAACTCGTGTTATAGATAGAAAAGTTAATAATGATGTCATTTTAATATTATTGTCACATTACAATGTAGACTAAAATGGGAAGAAAGTGTTAATGGATGATGATGTTGTTTGACAAATTAACTCTTTAATAATATACTTTTGTATTCTTTACATAACTAAAGGTAGAACACATGATTATTATTGAATAACCCTCCTTATCCAGAAACTAAGGACTCTCCTTTACATAAAAACAGAAATGATTTTGTATGATTCTGTTCATGTATTCATTAAAGTGTGTGTGTGTGTGTGTATATATTACTTTTTTTCCATCCTGGCCAATTACGCTTTTATTTCCATCGACAAAACTCAATATCACCTTCATTTTAAGTGCAGAGCTTAGTTCCTAAGGTAAATTGTTTTTATTCAAAAAGTAAATTACACAACAATTTTGAATTCACGAAGTGCAGATAAATGAATTTGATATGTTATTATCGTACAATAAGTCCAATTTTCATACTTTCTCCAAAACATACCCAAAATAAAAATAATAAAGATAAGTTGACAAAATTAAGAAAATTTTCAAATTTTAGATTAATAAGAATAAGAATCAGATTTATGGGGTATTGTGTTGAAAATTAAATATAATGAGAATAAATTTTAAGAGCCAAGAATAAATGTTGTGAAAATGTATTTTTTTACTAAATGTAATTTTAATGCAAAAATAAACATATTTAATAGTTCATTAATCACTTACATATAGTATCCATACCAAAATAAACAGTAGTATTTTGTCCTTCCTCACCTGGATGCTTATGGGTGTGTGTATAAAGGAAGAGGGAGGACGGTGAAGAGAGAGAAAAAAGAAAGAGAAGGACAGATGAAAAAGGACGTTCCCAGTCGGAAAAAATAGAAAAAAGGACGTTCCCAGTCGGAAAAAATAGCAGGTGCATGTGGTGGGATCCTACCCCGAGAGTAAGCCTTGTCCAAGACTTTCAGTCAACAAAGTACAGCCATTTCTCCAAACTTCGCGCCAAACGCAGCTGTGGTGGGATCCACTAGAGCTCCGCCTGGTCGAACAACATGTGTAGAGAGAGAAAGAAGAAAGAGAAGGAAAGTTGAAAATTGCTGGTGTGAGAACACGATGGACAGAGAGAAGGTGTTGTATATATTTTCCGCCTGGTCGAAGAACATGTGTATACAGAGAAAGAAGAAAGAGAGGGAAAGTTGGAAATTGCTGGTGTGAGAACACGATGGACAGAGAGAAGAGAGAGAAGGTGTTGTATATATATTTTTGAATGGAGAAGGTACTGTATATTGAGAGAGAGGAAGAAGTTGAAACTCATAAGTTTTTGAGTTAATTACAGTTACACCCCCTGTCAAAAAATTGATTCAAACAAACCTTTAAGAAATGTAAAAAGACGAGATAGCCCTTCAATAAAATATTAACTTTTATCTAAAAAAAATTAAAATATTTAAATGACAAAATTACCATTGAACATTATTAACCATACATTTCTCTCCAAAAACCCATAAATCTGTCTCTCTACCGTCCACTAAGCCATTATTAGTAAAACATAATTTTTCTTTTAGATCAAGTTTGTTTACACGCACATACAAATGTAAAACATGTTTGTAAATATATATGTAAACCATCAAGATGTGTGTGTGTGTGTGTGTCTCTATATATATATAAATCATGTATTCATTCATTCTCTGATTGTAATTTGTTGAAGAAAAGTTCAGATTTGACACATTAATATCAATCGGCATGGGCACTACCTATCTTGATTTCTTCTAATTTTTTACTTACGAAATGTAAATATATAGACCCAATTCGTTAATTATATTTGGGGTTGGTTTTGTGTTCTTCAATTACTGTATTTCTATTTATATTTAGTTCACAATTCTTATATGGTTCAGAATCCCGATATCCATATCAATGCTATTGAGTTCTATTCTTTAATATCAATCGCAGTAATAAGTTAAACCCTCCCTCTCTCATAATTATGACAGAGTAATTTTTTAAACCCAGTTCTTAAATTTGCTAAATAATTCATTCATTTTGCTGTTGTTGGGTTGGGGTTAGATTTGAATTTGAAATAGGAAGGTCGTTGAGCTCTAGCCGGAGAGACGATGACCCACTGGTTGCATGTTCACAATGTCCTTATTTATTTTTAGGTTTCGATGTGATGATGCCATCTTTTTTGTAACTTTCCTCTAGTTTTCATAGATTGAGCGAAGAGGGTGAGGATGACAGTGAAGGGTGTTGGGTTGGTGACAATTTTGGACTTGGTTGGTAGTGCTGGTGGGTAGTTATGGAGTGGTGGTGGTGGTGGTGCTAGTGCTTCCCTTTTTTCTTTCCCAACATTAACTCTAAAATCAGAATTAAAATAAATATTATATAATAACTTATTTAAGGTCATTGAAATGAATATTGATTTGTTCACAGGAAGATAATGGAAAAGGGAAAAAGACAGAGGGGAGAGATAATGGAGAAGAGGTAATTGATCTTGGCGACGGTGGGGTAGATGGAGATGGTGACCACAGGTGGATAGAGAGAAAGGCTACTTTGGTCCAATAAAGGTTAAAAAGGTAATTTAATTATTTAAAATAGTCAACTCACAAGTCAAAGGGCAACAATGTCAATTCACTATGGGCATATGATCATTGGGGTGTCCTTGTGAACTTTATCAAAACTGAGGGGGTGTAATTGTGCAAAATGGAGCTAACTTTTATCTGACTGTCAATAGAGCAAATCTCAGAGGGTGTGATTGTAATTAACCCTAAGTTTTTTAAACAAAACGTTGTTGTATTGGAGTACGTACCCGAATACAAAAGAGTATACCAATCATTTTTCTCTGATCACGCCTTAATTAATTACAAGGTTATATGCATATGTGTGTGTAATTACTTGAATCTTCTAAGTTAAAAACTCTTTACATTATTATAATAAGTTGAATTAGATATATGTTAACATGTGGCACATTAATGACATCTAGAGCTTATACTCCACCACATTAAATAATTAATTTAAATTATAAAAGTGACATCGTTTTAAGGTAATAGGAAGAAACGGCATCTAACCTGTCTTTGTTATGTGCTTCCAATAATTCTTAAATTCATTGATTGAATTCATCAAATTTTGATTGCTGAATGTCAAAATCTTATCGTTAATATTATCAACCTGATTGCATGTGGACAAAAAATTTCTGAAAAAATAAAAAAAAAAAAAAATTTAAGAAAGAATAGTGAGGAGAGAAAAGAATTTGAAATCTACAATCAGAATTCAGTTCCCACTTCCCATGTATATATTATTATACATAGTGAGGAGAGATGGTGACAGAAGTAATCCGCATTTAAATTTGTTTTACTAAATGTTTTAGGTGTCAAGGATTTTTTTATGATAAAATGATATGGTACATTATTAGTTTTGGATTTGTATTCTATGCTACTTGTTAAATTTACAATAATTCAACTTATGATAATATAAAGATGTTTTAACTTAGAGAATTTTGGTCCGTAATTCAACAACATGAAAGGAACAATGAAATATTGAAACTTTTGACCCTTAATTACCATAAATATCTATTGAAGAAGGATAAATTACTATTTGAGATTTAATTTGGATTCCGTTTGTTTTTGGAACCCTTTCAAATCTTTTATTATTTGTATTACAAGGACATTCTTTTTCTTTTCTTTTTTTAGTTAAAGGTAAGCTTGTATATATATATGCAAGGAGAGAGAATGTACATGAGAGCATAAAAAGTTCACAAATCAAATACAAATACAACAAGCACAAGGCCAAAAAAGCCCACAGAAAGCAGCTAACAAAGCAAAATTATCAAGAAACAGCAACAGATTAAAAGCAAAAATTTCACAGGAAATAAAAGGCAGCTCCTTGCATACAATAGCTGATGGATGACTCTGGTGATGTAGCAACATAAATCAAAGCAGCAGTACCTCAACAAAGCATCACGTAAACAATACTCCTACACCACTGCAAAGCAGTAACATGTAAGAAGTTTATTTTTGTTTAGTTAGATGGAATAGATAATAAAAATAATTAGACGAAGTGAAATTTTTTTTTTTTTTTTTAATTTTATTGGAAAGAAGACAAATAAAATTTTTATATTATTTTTATCAATATACACTCATTAACATAGTAGGCTTTAACAAGCAAACAGTTGGAAGGTTAAAAGTAATATTTACATATTTGTTAGTTCCTGTATTATTTTTCTTCTCTCATCTTCCCCTTAATTTTGGACAGAAAAAAATATATAGAAATAAATAATGCTTTATTTCGAAAAAAATCCTCTCCAATTACTCTTTCACTGGACGACGTTAAGTGAGTATCTAACGGTGGTAATTAATGCCACCTCTTCAACATAGTCTTATCATCACCTAGTTAGAGTCAAATCAGCAAGTCAAAAAAAAAAAAATTTACTTTTGTTTTACCATATGTACAAATACCACTCCATACGTTATATTTTATATAATTTATTATACAGAGTTTATTATTATATAATTTAACTCTATCTTTGGACTGAAATTAAAATGTAAAATAAACTCACTTTAAAATAATTGAATAAAAAATAAAATATGTATACAGAACATGCTACTCAAACAAAATTATAAAGAAGAACAAATTTTATAATTATGGGTTATTAGGGTTATTATATTCTCAAAACTTTTCCAAATCAAAAATTTCGAACCCTGGTTGCGTAGGATTTGATCGAATTGAACAACTTTAATTCTTGCACCACAAACTAAATCTTACTTCTTTAACCTTAAATTCTACAAAGAATGATTGAACAAAAAAAAAAATTGACTAAGGTTTTGTAAATATATATCTGCAATTTTTTTCCATAGTTCTTTTTCTATTTTTGGTCGATTTCCTGGATTGTTATTCTCTTTTAAGGTTTTCATTCTTTCTTTTAAGAACGAGGATATTCAAATTTCAACCAACTGGGACTCATGAAGTGAAAGTCAATTTATTAAATAATAGATACTACTATGTATGATGTATATATTAGAAATTTGATAAAAAAATCAATTTAACCGAACCCTCAAATCAGTTTTTTTATCACACACTGAACCAATCCGACAAGAGAGTAACACAAGAAATTTTTTTCTTCTTTATCCTCCGCAATTCCTTCCTCATTCTTTCCCTCCAGCAACACACAGTCTCTCCCTCCAACGAAACACACAGAATTTTTTTATTACCCTCTCGTCTGTCCCTCTTTAATTCTTACCTTCCAACCAAACATCCAATTAAATATTTTAATAGAAAACACCAGCAGGTGCATGTGGTGGCGTCCCACTCTTAGAGTCGGCCCACTTTCCAGCCAACAAAGTACAGCCACTTCTACCAACTTTGAGTCAATCTCTGTGTCGTGTTCAGTCTTCAATGGCGAGTCTTCAATTTAAAAGTGAAAACATGCACCAGCTGGTGTGGTGGGATCCACTAGAGTTCCCGTCTGGTTGAAGACTTTCTGCCCATAAATCATTTATTCATGAATGAGTGTGTGTGTATATATATATATATATATATATATATAATTATTTTGAATTGCAATTCAAGTGATTATATTGGTTGCTGATTAAGAAGCAGAGAGGATAAGAATACGGAATATGAGTACAATACTGAATGGTTATGGTAATATAATAATTTATTTTTAATAATAAGATACTAATAGGGTAGGATAAGATAATAAAAAATAGTAAATTGTATTTTTATATAAAATAAAATAAAATAAAAATAATAATTTTAGATCAATAATTTTATAAAATTGTGAATCTAAATACAATTGTTAATATATTTTAAATTTTGAACCAAATTATGATGTGTATATATATGTATCACTACTTCTTTTTAAAATAAAATTTGAGCTTTTATATTACAAAACAATTATACTTATGATAATATGATACGGAAATTTATATTTTAATGTTCAAAATTTGTTAACAATATATTCTGAAAAATTTAAGAAATATTGGACACGTATTAAAAATAAAAAATATATAAAATTTTAAATTAGGAATTTGTTTACAAAGTATTCAAACAATATTAATATGAAAATATGAAAATAATACGGTAATAAAAGTATTCATACTAATTAGGTTAGTGTGAAAATAGGTCCATATATAGTTTGCCAAACCAACATGACACAACACCATTCAAAGATGTCGTTTATAGATAGAAAAGAAAAGTTGATAATGATGTCATTTTAACATTATTGTCACAAAAAAATGTAGACTAAAATGGGAAGACAGTGATAATGGATGATGATGTTTGACAAATTAACTCTTTAATTATATATTTTTGTATTCTTTAAATAACTTAAGGTAGAACACAGGATTATTCTGTTCTTCTCAAAACAAAAAATAATAATAATACTAATAAAAATCTGTCGTCCTCAAATTAACTCACCTGCATGCTTATGTGTGTGTGTACAGAGACGGAAGAGGGAGGATGGTGAAGAGAGAGAAAGAAGAAAGAGAAGGACATGCAGATGAAAAAGGGTGGACCATAATGTTTAAAACCTGAATTTTTCTGTATGAATTTTGAAGATGATTACAAGAGCCTGAAAAGAAAAGGTCCATTAAAAGAGTTGGCGAATCTGTTGTGGCACAAAGGATACATGGGCATTAAATGAAAGAGAAGCCCCTAATTTAGAAGATTGAATTGATAACTTTTTGCTTTTCACTAATTGATACCTTAAGTATGAGGGAATATACCATGCAATTAGTTATTAGATTCCCTTACATTTTCCGGGATCGATACTGTTCTAGTAGCAAAATTTCAAAATCGAAATCCAAGGTATGTAAAATATGATTGGAAGAACATGTGTAGAGCTGTGAACAAATTGGTCACGTTACACACAATTGATAGCCTAATTTCCAGCTATCAGTGGGTAATCCCACCTTCATCTCAGCATCTACAGTTCTTTCATACACAAAGGTTCATATCCCAACTGCAAAGTCTTCCCTTGCCTAGTGCCGAGAGGGATAATGTGATATGGATCCCAAGTCCCAACAATCAGTTCTCACTAGCACATGCAATCAGATACCTAGCACTCCCTCAATAGCCTTTGCATGGTCTCATCTGATTTGGTTTAAGAACAACATCCCAAAGCATAGTGTGATTGTCTGGCTTGCCTGCAGGAGTAGGCTATACACACTGGATTCAAAGCCAATGAGAAACAAGCACTATGTTCACCGGATCATCTCTTTTTTCAGTGCAGCTTCAGTGCTCACATTTGGGTGTTTATTCAGCATGTAGCAGGGTTTTACATTGCTCCAGACAATTGGGGAGATTTAATTAATTGATGTTCCATCACATGGGGCTCTAAGAACTTCTTCATCCATAAGCTTGTTATCAATGCTGCAATTTATTTTATATGGATGGAAAGGAATGCAAGGATCTTTAGGAACAAGACCAATTCTCCTCATCAAATTATTTGTCGCATTAAAAGTTGTGTTAGAGCGTAGCTAGCATCTATGAACTTGTTGTGGGACAAAGGGACGGATTTAGGGGTGGGCACCGGTAGATTTGAATCCACCGAAAAAAGAAAAAAGAAAAAAAATTATTATACACAATTTTAGCCTAGTCTTTAAAAAAAAAAAAAAAAATTATTAAATTTAATCCACCAAAAAAAATATTAATCCACTTCATTAACAATTAATAGATTCGTCCTTGAAATGATACATGGGCATTAAATGAAAGAGAAGCCCCTAATTTAGAAAATTGAATTGATAACTTTTTGCTTTTGACTAACTGATACCTTAAGTATGAGGGAATATACCATGCAATTAGTGATTAGATTCCCTTACATTTTACTGGATCCTGTTCCAGTAGCAAAATGTCAAAATCCAAATCCCAAGTATGAGTGAAAAAAAATATTAATAATAATTCCCAAGTGTGTAAAATATGATTTGCGGATCATCTGTAGAGAGACAAAGAAGAAAGAGAAGGAAATTTGAAATTTGCTGGTGTGACAACACGTTGGAAAGAAAGAAGAGAGAGAAGGTGTTGTATATTGAGAGAAAAACAAGGTATCTTAAAGAGGGAGAGAGAGTTGAAACAATTAAATTTTTGAACAAAACATTAATGTATCGGAGTAATGATCAGAGTACAATAAAGGATCCCAATCTTTTGAAGTCTATATAAACTCATGTTATTCTAATCATTTTTTTCAAATAAACTTAAATAAAATATTTTCTTTGGGCTCCTCCATCTCCTTTAATTATCTTCTAAATTTATATTGTGACATTGCTTCCTTTTACTCAAAAAGCTTTGATAACAAGATCACGCCTTAATTAATTGCATGGTTATATGCATATGTGTGTAATCCAACACAAAATATTGAAAATTTTGACCCTTCATTACCCTAAATGAGTATTGAAGAAGGATAAATTATTATTTGAGATTTAATTTGAATTCGGTTTGCTTCTGAACCCTTTTAAATCATTTATTATTTGTATTACAAGGACACTCTTATCACTATATTTTGTGTAACATTGATGATAAGTAAGAACTTGCTACTCACAAAAGCAAAAGGGAAAAAAGTATACAAGAAAGAGGGAGAGAATTTCTTCGACTAAGAAAGACCGACACACTTGACAGAAGAGAAAGCTCTGGACTAGCTACTTGCAGAACTGCATATATGGATATGTAAATATATATATATGTTGACATCCCTTTAATCAAGCTTCCATGTTATCCCTAGCCACATTCTCATCTCCAACTATCTCATCATGTCCATTAATATCCTTCTTTTGTGAGTCCACTGCCAGCATTTCTTCCGAGCTCACCATTGCACTCAACTTCACGACATCGATGATCTGTTCTGTTAGTTCAGGAAGCTTTTGCTCCTCCAAAGTTATACTTTTGTCGACTTGTGATTCAGGAAGCTTTTGCTCTTTGTCAGCTTTCTTCGGGTTCTTGTACTTTACATAAAGCACCATTTGGAGAACACCAAACACAAAACCCACTATATTTGGAATCTATTGACATGAATTGAAAAAGAATGTTGTTAAAATTAAGAAAATCTTAGTGAAAAAATAAGAAGTTTTAACTAATTAGCTAGCTAGGGTGCAAATAATATATGTATATGTATAATATATATATACACTTACAGCAATGTTATAGTCTTTCTCTAGCAGACCATAGAAGAACCACATAACTGCACCTAGTGTAAGGAAAAATGATAAAAGAAATGGCATATACTCCACGCTTTTGGTTCTTATAACTTTTCTCTGCACAACATCAAAAAAAGAAGAAATTATGTATCGATATGCAAGAAATAAAAATCATCAAATGAACAATATATTCATTTTGAATGAACAAGTGGAGAATTACAGCCTACACACGTGCACACACACATATATAGAGATCCTACTATATATATATAGGGGTTACCCACGTACCACAATGCAGAGAGGTGCAACAAAAACGCACAGAGAAAAAATAAGGCAAAACCATCCAACAATATTGAGACGGGAGGAGGCCGCCGAATCCAACAACATTCAGCAAAATAAACAGCTTCATGGTTTGGATCTGCAATTCCAATGGTCCAAACTTCAATAATTGGAAGACCATACATTTGAGTAATCAAGAAAAGATACTACTTAATTACAAGTAAGTAATATAGAGATTAATTGGTAGTTAATTAATTAATTAATACCCTAGTTTTCTTTGGTGCATAAAATAGATAGAGTAATATGTATATGGTCTCTATGAAACAGCCAAACGAGTTGATGGTGATGATAAGGGTGGCATTGGACTTGAGGAGTGCATAGTATATCAAAAGCATGGCACTGCATAAGGCAACCACATAAGGAAGTGATTGAAACCCTTCAGCTGATTTCTTCTTGTAAATTTGATAGAACGTCGGTCTGCCATCAAAATTCAGAATCAGTACTCCCTGTTACTCATATATTGTTTAGCTTGAATCCCATAAAGAATATTGTAAGAATTAATGTTAAAAACGTCAAAATAGACGTCTTACACTGGTGCAAGGAACACCAAGAACCCGACGATGTTACCTGCAGCATCAGCAGACAAAATTAAAGGAAAAGAAAATTTATTAAAATTGTTAAATCTGCATGTATGAACCAATCTATCTGTAATACAAGGTTTGAATATTTAAAGTTTGGAAAGAACATAAAAGAAAATATAAACATGCACGCAGTTACTTGCCCAAAAAAACATGCATGCATGGCATGCAGTACGTTTGTCCTTGCATTATATGATTAAAATGCATGTGTCCCTACTCCGTACTACACTATTCGTTGACTGAAAATGATTCTAGATATTGTCATATATTGACCTAGCTTATGACTTATGAGTCGAGCCTTCAAATTATACCATATATATATATATACCAGTTTAAGAACAGTACTTGTCCGTAAGTACGGAGCATTAGAATTTCTTATTCATAACGTACAGGCTATAGAATTGACAGTGCAACATCATGCAATACTAATCGACCACTGCAAATAAGAAGTATCAAGAAATATAAAATATATATATATATATATATATATATATATATATATATAAGGTGACAGATACAAGCTGTGTATTAATTTCTACCTAGAAGGCCAAATGCGAAAGCCCCATGACTAGAGAGAAGACCCATGTCTTTGTCTAAAGCACAACCCCTTGATCTCTCTTTCTCTCCACACACAGTCACACAGCAGTATATTCAAGTAGAGAGAAGTAGCTATTGTTCACAATTAAGCACATATATAAGCAATAGCTACGAGACTCCATTTATATATAGAGGTTGGGACATTAATTCAACCGACTCTGGTTTTCATGCTAGGTTCTAGAGTGTAAATGTGAATCTTATGATGTTCTTTACATTTGACTTAGGTGTGTCTGTGTGTGGACTTTTGCGTTCCCCCGGCGCCCGCTCTTCTCCAACCTGTATGGTAAATCTTAATAATGCCCCCATAAAGTTTTAAAATTCCTTTAATTTTCTTTTGAAAAAAAAAAAGTTACATATATACCCCTTCTTAAATTATACCATATTTTTTCTTCCCTTAGAAGTTGTCTAATTTTTCTTTGCTATTTCTTTTTCCTGTTCTTGTTTGTTTGTTTGTTTGTTTTATTTATTTATTTTTTTGATCTCTTAAAATTTTTCTTTTTTCACTTATGTATAATCCTGTACTATAACAAAATTTTCCCTTCTTATTTCTTTTATTTTTCTTCTACATATTTAAATCAATTCATATGTACATCGCTTCAAAACGAGAATACCCACTGAGTATAAATGTAATTGAAAATATTATTAATCAATATTTTGGTTCTTATTTGTTTTCTTACACTACTTATTTTAGCATATTATATTACAATTTTTTTTTTTCTTGTTTGCTTTTTGATTTAAACAATTTATTTTTTTCATACTTGTTGAAATTTTTTTTTTTTTTTTTGTTCAATCAAGTACAACATTGTGCCCCTGTTAAATAAAATCATGGCTTGGCCTCTGCAAACAGCTAACTTTCAATAATAATAATAATCTAAACCGCTTTTGTTCCCCAATCTAAATAGATTATTATTATGAAAGATTAAGTGAAATGGAATAATTCCCGGGTAATCTTTCCATCCTCATCCTCTAGGGGAGGGGAGGAGAAGGAAGATCTGTCCGACATGGGCAAAAAAAAGAGTGTACAATGTTTTCTTTATTATTCAAAAATAAATAAAATTTTGTGTCTGAGTGGAGACACTTAAACCTAGCCCTTTTGAACAATACCGTCACACTTTAGTAAATTGATCGAGTTTGTTATTTAGAAACAAGGGAGGGGCTAGGTTCAACTCCCGGAGTCTCCAGTCCGATTCTAACCCTTAAATGCAAATATATTTATATATTCATTTATTATTGATTTCATTACTAAGTTAGAGGGACAAGTGTAAAAAACACCCTTAAAGTATACTCCGCGTAGTACTTTTATCCCATATTTGAAAAAATGTGCAAAAAACACTCCAAATCTTTTCACATTGTGCAAAAATACCTTTCAATAAAAAAATGTGACATAAATTAGTGCCGTAATACCAATTTTGCCCTTTTACACTTTTGAAAATGTTTAAGGGGGTATATATACTACTAATTTCATAATATAAGAGTGTTATGTGCACAATACTTTTTTTTTTCTTCTTTTCTTTTCTTTTTTTTTAAAAAAAAAAAACTTTGAAAATTTGTAGAATAAAGTTTTGAATTTTTTAAGATTTCAGTTTACTGTTTTCTATTTTTTATTTTTTCTTTATTTTATTTTTTTTCTTACCAACACTATTAAACATATATATATATATATATATATATATATATATATATATATATGTATCTCAATACCAGAGTGTACTAGTTTTTAGAGTTTGGACATATTTATTTATTTTAGTTTGCACTTTACTTTTGTTTTTTATTTTCTTTTTTTATCTTTACTTTTCTTTTATACTTTTATTTTTATTTTTAATTTATATTTTTATCTTTACTTGCTCATTGCCGGCATCCTACAATAACGTCATTTTTTTATCATTTTACAAAATTATTTATTTTTATATATTTTATAAAATAGTTCAGTAAAAGTAATTTAGTTAATAATATAAGGAGTTAAATTTGCCAGAGGACCTATCTATACCAAATTAAAATTTAGGGAAAATTTTTTGTATGTGAAAAATGTTATATTCACTGTAAATCTACTTTTAAGTTTGTTTTTTGGTACTTATCCTCAAGTTATGTAATAATAATAAGCTAATTTATTAAATATGTAGCAAAGTGCGGGTTGTTTGTGATACAAATGGCACTTTTTCTTTCCTTTTTCATAACCAATCAATCACATACTTAAGATATATAATTAGTGTTTTTGCAATTGGCAGTCTGACTTGTGCCGTACACCTGGGACCACGTGCAACGTAGTTTAAAGGTAAATAACATGTTTTTGAATGAAAATATCATGTTTTAAATTTTAATTGAATTCAAGTCTATCATGGTTTTAATTGAATTCAAAACTTGGGAATTTTGAGCAACTCCGCCCTAAAATCATAAATCTGTGTGCAAAACGTAATAAAGTGCAAGGAGGTACATGGATGACGACTGTTTTTTTTTTTTTTTTTTTTCATTCATTCATTTCAGAAATGACTGCATTAGCGTTCACCTTTTTCAAAGTAACGAAGTGTAAGGAGATTTTGTCTAATTAAGCGTCAAATCAATTTGTCTAATTAAGCATCAAATCTCCTTATATTTCATTACTTTGAAAATGGTGAATGCTAAAGTCGTCATTTTAGGTGAATGCTAAAGTCGTCATTCCTGAAAAAAAAAAAAAAAAAAAAAAAGGTCGTCATCCATATATCTCCTTGTACTTTATTGTGCAATCGCGCAAAGGACCATTCAATTGCAATTAAGATTGATTAGTTTAAAATGCATTAATTATTTTGAGTTTTTATTTTATGGTACTCAATTAATATTACTTTTTAAACAAAAAATACCCTTTTAAATTATGTTTTTCTTCTTATCTTCTATTTTAATCTATTCATATGAGAATGTGTGTGTGTGTATATATATATATAATAATTACTAATATGATGTGAATGGATGCTGAAAAAGGAAAAAAAAAAGTTAGATAGGATAATCCATTCACAAGAAATGAATCCTAAAGCAAAAAAAAAAAAAAAAGAAAAAAAAAAAAAGAAGATAGTTAGATCGAAAAAAATCGAAAAAAGAAGAAGTAAAAAGAACAAGATAGATTCTGAGATTTAAAAAAAAAAATATATATATATATATATATATACAAAATTAGTTTTATATACGTATATATTTCTTTTTTGGTGAAGAAATTATTTCCTTTTCTTTTATTTCTTCTTTTTTTTAAAATCCATTTATACAAGGATAGTTCTAAAAATAAAAAAATAAAAACGAAAAGAAACATATATATATATGAAAAAAACAAAAAAGGAAGAAATATATAATGGATTTTTTTTTTTTTTACCTTTCTTTTTATTCTTTTTGGATTTTTTTTCTCGCTCTTTTTTTTTTTTTTTTTTTTCTTCCTTTTATTTTTTTCTAAATCCATCCATTTCTTGTGAATGAATTATCCTTATCTATATTTTTTTCCTTTTTCAGAATCTATTCACATAACTAACCATACATTCTCGATTAAAAGGGGATAGAAGAAGAGAAAAAGAAAGATTAGATAATTTAAAAGAGTATTTTTGTCTAAAAAGTAATATTAGTAGAGTTTTATAAAAATAAAAACTCAAAGAAATTAATGCATTCAAAATTAACTAATCCTAATTGCGATTGTAAATGGGCAGTGACTTGCGCAACTGTAATTAACACTCCTCATATTGATAAAGAAACTCTCTCTCTCTCATTAAAGTCTTGTAATTATCAAGGGCGAATTTAAACGTGGGATTAAACCCACAAAAAAAAAAATACTAATATTAAATCCAGCCAAAGAAATATTAGCCTACACATTAACAAATTCGTCCTTGACTATTACGTTTTTCAATCTCTCTAATTAAGACCCTTGAGATCATGTGAAGTTAGGGATTGACTAAGGTGGGAGTGGCAGGTCAAATTATGTGAAACAAAGATGGTACGCGAATTATTACCACTCTCTTTCATTAAGATTCTTGCGATCAACCTTTTTCAAAGTAAAAAAATACAGGAGATATGAAGCTAATTAGAATATTTTGACACACTCTCTCTCATTAAGACCTTGCGATCATGTGAAGTTAGGGATGATAATTTGTACTTGTTGTGATAAATGTTTTTATTAAAAAAAATATTTATATATAGGATTAATTTTTAAAAAAGATTTATTATTTTAAATTTTGATTAAAATATTAAACTGTTTCAGAAAACTCCAGCACTTTAAAAAATATATATCACAATATAGACCTTTTTTTTTTTTTTTTTTTTTTTAAATTAGAAAAATACACTCTTCTTCTTCAACCCCCTCTCTCAAACTCTCCCCTCTCACAACAAACCCATCAGCTGGTTATGGTAGATCATTCTCTCACATGTAAATATAGGAAATTACATAGGGGTAGAGAGGGAAAGGGAGATCATCTCGATCTCGCCTTCTGTGGCTCATTCTCTAATCAATTATAAGAAGAAGACGTTGATGATGGTCTCGACAGTTACATTTTGGGGACTTTCTTTGTGTCTCAGTTGGGCTTTGTTCCTCACGCCCTCGAAAAGGTGAGATTTATCTCTTTTTTTACCATTTTCGAACTGTTTGTTTCCTCGGAAAATTTTCACTCGGGAAGTTCAGTTTTCATGATCCGGTATTTTCCATGGAAAAGTTTTATGCCGGGAAACAGTGGCGGAGGCAGCATGGGTCCGGGGGCCAGCTGCCATACTATAATTTTTTATTTTTTTTATACACATATTTGTAAAATTTGATAAAATGTTCCCCTAAAATTATTAAAATGGTCCCTTTGCCCTTGAATTTATTAAATTTTATTTTATTTTATACGTATAATTTGTAAATATTTATAAAATACCCTCGTAAAATTTATAAATTATTCCCATAAAATTATCTATTTCTAAAACGTCTTTAATTCTTTATTCATTTTCCTTTTTATTCTTCAAATTTCTTTTTGTCATCTTCAAAAACTTTTGCATTCTCTTTCTATAATTAAAATCTATTTTTTATTTCAAAATTCTCTCATATTTTTTTCTTTTTATTTCATTTTATTCTTAAAAAATTCATTTTTCTTCTTAAAAATTTATTTTTCTTGCACTCATGCATAATTTATGTGCAATAACCCTTCTTTTTCTTTTTTATCTTTTTATTCATTTTTTATTCACTTATTCTAATGCACTGTTGTTACACTATTATATTTTCGACATGCTTGAAAAAAAATTATTTTACCAGTGTTAACATGGCCTCTAAACCAAATTTCTGGCCCTGCCCCTGCCCCTGCCGGGAAAGAAGTGAAGTTTGTGTCGAACTGTAATTATTATCAATATTAGTTTTATTTGGTGGGAAATGTTTCAATATCTAACGACTAGTTTAACTGTCCTGAGAAAATTTCTGTGAAGGAACCGTATTGTATCAAAACAAACAGAGCTTTAAAGTTCGGTACGTGTTCATTGAGAATACTTTTCCAAATCAATTGATGCGCAAACGAAATATATATCAGTTTGATTCAATGTTTTATTGTATACTCATTATTTATCTTCCACCAAGGAAAGTGCATGAGAGAGAGATCAGAGAATGGATGGTGGGTTGAGATGTGTATGTAGGCAAGTGTATGGTGAAGGCAAGCATCAAGATGGGACATCCAACATATGTCAATGGAAGGCCACTCACACCCAATACTAGCCCCTCCAAATTACAACTACACCAGGAATTCCGATTATCTGTATGTGGACTTTTGCCCAGATGGACACGTTCCCCCGGCGCCCGCCCTTCTCCTACCTTCTACTATACATAAATATATATTTTGCAGACAAGGTTTTATGATGGGCAAAGCATCGCAGGCGGGTTTTGGGAATGACTGCTGCAGGATTGAGTGTCGTCATGTTAAACCGTTCACAGATAATCGGGCAAACCAGGCATATTGGTCTTGAATGTTTATGAACAGGCCACACTAGCCCCAAACCTAAATTAATTGCCTTAAATGTTTTTGGACAGCCCACACACTTTGAGGCCAACAAGCCCAGTCACAAATTAATTGTTCTTTTTAAGAACCCAAGCCTAGGCCTGGACCAAAGAATTTAAAAAAATAACCAGTCGATCACATTGGTCAGCTGCCAATTTTACTTTTTGCTTGTATTTTTATTTTTTTCGGGTAATTTACAAGTGGGAACATAGAAGGAGGAGATAGAGAAAACTGTGGGATCCTCCCGCTATTGTTAAGAAAAAAAGATAGTGATAAATTTCAACCTGTGTAACCATATATATATATATATATATATATATATATATATATATATATTAGGAAAAAGCACGTGCGATGCACGTAGTGAATATTTTATAACTTAAAAAATATTTGTCTTCATATTGATTAATAAAAATTTATTTTATATTAATAAATAAATACTGAAATATTTTAAAATTGGTGATAGAGTTTAAGTTTCATAAATTAATAAATTCTTTTATGTTTTTATATTAATACAGAAATATGTATATTTTATTTTTTATTAAATAATAATTTTTTATTTTAATAGTGAAATATTTGAGTTTTGCAAAGTAACAAATTTTTTTTAGGTAATTTGAATTTTATTAGGTAATTTGTAATTTGAATTTTATTAGATAATTTAAAATTTAGTATAATTTTTAATTTACAATAGAAATTCAATTATATTAATTTTTAAATAAATTTTAAAATAGAAATCAATTATACTAATTATACATTAGATTGAAATTGATATAAAAATTTATTATATGGAGTTTGTGGTTTTTGGAAGACCCCAGGTTATATTTTATTTTCTTTAAATATGTAATTTGTGGTAGAATTTTATAGAAATTATTTTATTTTATTTATATATATCTTTGTAAAATTAGATTTTCTTTTATTAAAAAACTCATAAAAAATAGATAAATACAAGGGTTATATACTTATATGTGATAGAGTTCTCTTTTTGTATTAATTAATAAATATTTTTTATATTAAAAAATAAATACTGAAATGTTCAAATTCTTTAACATTTATATTTTATTTATATCTATTATTATATGTTTTCTTTAAATATAAACATATCTAATGTGATAGAGTTACAGAAATTGTTTTATTTTCTTTAAATATATCCTTATTTAATTAGATTTTATTTTACTAGAAAACTCATAATAAATAGATAAATACAGGTTATACGTGATAGAGTTTTAAAGAAAATAAAATACTTAATTTGTGATAAAGTTTTGGTAATTTGTGTTAAAATTTTATAAAAACTATTTAAATATATTTTTATCTAATGTGATAGGATTTCATTACAAATAAAATAGGTAATTTGTGTTAGAATTTTATATAATTATTTATTTTCTTTAAATATATATATCCTTGTCTAATTAGATTTTTTTTAATTAAAAAACTCTGAATAAAAGATAATTTGTGGTAGAATTTTAGAAAAATTATTTTATTTTTTATACCAATTATTAAATATTTTTTATATTAATAATTCTTATCTAGTTATATTATATTTTATTAAAAAATTCATAATAAATACATAAATAGGTAACTTTTATTAGAATTTTATATAAACTATTTTTAAAAAATATTTAATTTTCTTTAAATATATCGTTGTCTAATTAGATTTCCTTCATCAAAAAACTCACAATAAATAGATAAAAACAAATTATATGTGATAGAGTTTTAAAAAAAATAAAATAGATAATTTGTGGTAGAGTTTTATAGAAATTATTATATTTTCTAGAAATCTATTTATAATAAATAAATAGGTAATTTGTAATACCCCTAGTTTTAAAAAGGATAAAATTGGGATATTTATTTATTTATTTACTTATTGACTAATTGATTTAATTATGTGATTTAGTTGTTTTGTTTTTCTTAAGTGATTAATAGTGTGTATTCAAATTAATATTGTTTAATTGTGAATAGTAGGTATGTATTTAATTATTTATTGTCTTGAATTTATTTATGTGTTTTGAGTGATTATTTATTTGCTTTCCTTATTTGTTTTACGTGTAATTAATTAATTAGGTTTAGGGTGTTACGATTATGTAATTATGGGTGCCGACTTATAGGAGATTGGAATTAGGGTTAAGTTTTTTATGGTAGCCTATATATTGAACTTTACAAGTCTGCTAGGGTTAAAAACAAACCTATGCACATAAGAATTCTCGAGAGAGAAAACAGAGGCACACATAATGGTTTTGAGAGGAAACTATATGGGCCACCAGTTAGGAGTTCAACCGTGACCTGAAGGTCGTATCAAGGAGGAAGGAGTGGATGGATGGTGGTATTGGAACTGAGCAGTAGGAAGGTTGCCGGTCGTCCGTTCGTCGAAAACTCCATAGACGACGTTGTAAGGTTTCAAACCGAAACTTAAAGGCAAGTTTCATTCTATCTCCTTCCTGTAAACTTGTGTTCTGTGCATTCTATATGGTCTCCAGGAAATTAATTTAACTTTAAAATGGAAGGTTGATACGGGATTATCAGACTGTAACCTGTTGCATGCTTAATTAACTGGTCTCAGTTCTCTTGCATAAATTGTGTTGTTTTCGGTTTAGATTTTTGTCAATTGATTTACATTGGAACATGAAGGGCTTCTAGGGTTGTTTAGACTCTAATTGAACCTTGTAAATTTAAAAAAAAAAAAAATCAGAACCGAAGGATGGAGTTCGCCGGTAGCAAAGAGGGCAAACAGGGGAACCATAAATTGTTTCGTTTATGGTTTATGTTTTGTCAATTAATTCATATTCAAATTGGAGAAGCTTCTAGGATTGTTAGGACTTAAACGGACAATAAAATTTATTTAATTAACGTGCTTGAATTTAAAGGAATTTAGTTACATGAAATTGAATTTGTTTTAGGACTGCTTTTACGGTTGGATTATATACCTGTTTTAACCATGATTTCTCTTGAATGTACACTTGTTTTGAATCATGTAGTGATGCAAAATTACTTCTTATAATTAGTTGGGATGGTCTGGAACTTAAAACAGTGGGTTAGGAACTTGAACAGGGGCAACCGGAAAGTCAGAAAGTATCCGGAATTAAAGAAGACGGAGGTTCAGATAATAGAGCAGGCTCCATTCTTCAAAGGAGCCGGCTCCATTGAGATGGAGCAGGCTCTAAACTATTTTGGAGCCAGCTCCAAGAGGATAGAGCAGGCTCCAAAATATAATGGAGCCGGCTCCACTTTTGGTAATGCACAGTAAGTGCGTTTTTGTAGTTTTTCTGATTTCAGGGGCTTAACTGAAATTAATGAAAAGTGGTGTGGGGTTTTAGATGTTTAAAATTAACCTATTAAAACCATAAATTAGTTAGTATATGCTAGTGTGTTAATATAGATGGACATCATGAATTTTTAAAAACAAAAAAAAAAAATTAATATGCATGTTGTCCAGGAAGGAGAAAGTCTTAAATTTCTAGTTTGGTTAGCCAATTGAATGGACTGAATTGAAAGATACTTCAAGGATGTTGTACTAAAGATATTTGTGATATATTTAAGTTCCATGAGGGTTGGTTGGGTTGTGGTTGTGGACGTCATGTAATTTAAATACATTGTTGCATGCTGTCAGAAGTGGAAGAGTTTTTATTTGCCGGTTTGTTTTAACCAGTTTATTTTGGTAAGTATAAAATACCATTGGGGTTGTATATAATGTGTTGTGAGACTTCTTAGTTCACATATTATGTCAAGCACAGGTTTTAACATGGAGGATTAAAAAGGACGTCATGTAATGAAACGATAATTTTCATGCCGTCAGGGATTAAGGAGGATTTTCATTACTAGTCTTTGTTTTAATAATTTAAATGAACTAATATGAGAGTATGGTTAGGGACGTCTAGTCTAATGTGCTCAACTCATATTTCTGATAGTCATTATACCATGTTGTGGGTGTTAATTGATGAACTATTGAAATTTCTGTTTTGTCAATTGGATGGATATGGATGGTTTAAATTGTCTATCAATGCGTTAACAATTTAAATGGAAGTTTTATGATTATAATCATATACTGAATGCATAATTTGGTCATACATATAATAGACTGTATTTATGTTTATTTTGGAGTATGGTTGATGAATATTTATTATTAATTTGTCAACTATATTGGATGGAGAATGGTATGCACCGGTATGGGACGGTGGCATATTAGGTATGGATTAGTTCAAACACTACAACCTACCTATTCTGGATTGAGGTGTGAATTTACCATAAAGGTTCAGTCCCACTTATATTTGTGTCATATTAATTATGAATTGAATGACCTACTTTGGTTTCTGGATGGATTGTTATACTTATATCAGACCACTACAAAAGATGGATGATATTTTGTATTAGGAGTATACGAACTTTATATACATATCATTATGGTGCCATGGTATGAGCTTGAGTCTCAGGACCATGGTTAGGGTGCGTATATCGCCTAGGATGGATAACTGGACACAGGTGTTGTTCCCTGGTAGGTCTAGATACACATGACCACAGTATGTGCGATTTGCATGGTATCTCTACTCAGGCTGAGACAGACCTATTGGACTAGTGAGCGTCCTATAGTGTGTATCTTTATCTATGTGGACTATTTTAGCTATTGCCGAGCTATCTATGATGTATCTGCGTATCGGGTTTATATATGGATTGTAATAGTATGGAACTTGCATGTGGGCCTGACCCACCCTTATTTTTCAGGTGTTCGTGAGTACAGGCTTAGGGCTTGATCGTGGTGATGCAGATACAGACACTCACTCTTCCGACTATATAGGAGTTTCTTTCTTATTTTAGTCTTGGGTTTTAATTCTGTATTTCATTTACAGTTGAGGATTATTAGGGGTCCACTTGGTGGATTCCCGAGTTGTAAGGATTGGAAGGTTTAAATTATATTAAAATTTTATTTGAAGGATTTTTCGTATTTAGAATTCTTATCAGTTTATTATTATTTTATCTTATTTCATTTTTTTATATATATATTCTGTGTTCAATTACATATTGATTGTTTGGTATCCCTCGGATCTGTGCCTGGACTTGATCACCCGTGGCTCTAGAATCGAGGGGTATCACATAATTTGTGTTACAGTTGAATAGAAATTCTTTAAAAAAAACTTTTTATATCAATTAATAAATATTTTTTTATATTAATAATTCTTGTCTAATTAGATTTCCTTTTATTAAAAAACTCATAATAAATAGATAAATAGGTAATTTGTGTTAGAGTTTTATAGAAACTCTTTTCAAACCTCTTTTTATATTAATTAATAAATATTTTTTTATCTTAATAATGCTTGTCTAATTAGATTTTCTTTTATTAAAAAAACTCATAATAAATAGTTAAATAAGTAATTTGTGATATAGTTTTATAGAAACTCTTTTAAAAACTCTTTTTAGATCAATTAATAAATAATTATTTATATTAATAATACTCGTCTAATTAGATCTCCTTTTATTAAAAAACACTTAATAAATATATAAATAGAAAATATGAGTTAAAATTTTACAGAAACTTTTTAAATATTATATCTTTGTCTAATGTGATAGAGTTTTATTGAAAATAAAATTTGTGATTTGTGATAGAGTTTTATAAAAATTATTTTATTTTCTTTAAATATATCCATATTTAATTAGATTTAATTTTATTAAGAAACTCATAATAAAAGTTAATTTGTGGTAGAGTTTTAGAAAAATTATTTTATTTTATATATCAATTAATAAATATTTTTTATATTAATAATTCTAGTCTAATTAGATTTTCTTTTATTAAAAAATTCATAATAGGTTAATTTGAATTTTATTAGGTAGATTTTAGAGTTTTATAGAAGTTTTTTTTCTATAAAAACTTTTTTCATATCAATTAATAAATATTTTTTTATATAAATAAATAAATACTGAAATACTGAAACTCTTTCCACATTTAATAAATATTTTTTAAATAAATAAATAAATATTAAAACTTTAGATTTACTTTTATTAAAAAATTCATCATAATAAATAGATAAATAGGTTAATTTGAATTTTATTAGGTAGATTTTAGAGTTTTATAGAGTTTTTTTTTTCTTTTATTTATTTATTTTTATAAAAAAAATTTCATATCAATTAATAAATATTTTTTATATAAATAAATAAATACTAAAATACTGAAACTCTTTGCATATTTAATATTTTATTTTCTTTAAATATATCCTTGTCTAATTAAATTTAATTTTATTAAGAAACTCATAATAAAATTTAATTTGTGGTAGAGTTTTAGAAAAATTATTTTATTTTATATATCAATTAATAAGTATTTTTTATATTAATAATTCTTGTCTAATTCAATTTTCTTTTATTAAAAAATTCATAATAATAAATAGATAAATATGTTAATTTAAATTTTATTAGATAGATTTTGGAGTTTGATAGAGTTTTTTTTAAAAAAAAAAAAAAAAATACTTTTTACATCAATTAATAAATATATTTTTTTATAAATAGATACTTAAATACTGAAACTCTTTGCACAGTTAATAGTAGTATCGATAAAATCTTTTTTATATTAATTAATAAATATTTTTTTATATAATTAAATAAATACTGAAACAGTTTGGTAGAACTTCTGTATTTTACTCTGAAATTAGGTTTTCTTTTATTAAAAAATTTAATTTTTAATAAAAGAAAACCTAATTTTTTGAGTAAAATACAGAAGTTGTGCCAAGGTGTTTAAGTATTTATTTATTTATATAAAAAAATATTTATTAATTAATATAAAAAAAGTTTTTATCTATAGTATTATTACATGTTCAAAGAGTTTTAGTATTTAACTATCTATTTTTATAAATAAAAAAAATTTATTAATTGATATGCAAAGAGTTTTTATAAAAAAAAAAAAAAAAAAAAAAAAATGTCAATCAAACTCTAAAATCTATTTAATAAAATTTAAGTTAATCTATTTATCTATTTATTATTATATGTGTTAGAGTATGATAGAAAATATTTTAAAACTCTTTTTACATCAATTAATAAATATTTTTATATTTTAATAATTCCTATCTAATTAGATTAGCTTTTATTAAAAAAAACTCATAATAAAAGGTAATTTGTGGAAGAATTTTAGAAAAATTATTTTATGTTTTATATCAATTAAAAATATTTTTTATATTATTAATTCTTGCCTACTTAGATTTTCTTTTATTAAAAAACTTATAATAAATAAATAGGTAATTTGTGTTCGAGTTTAATATAAACTCTTTTAAAAACTCTTTTTATATCAATTAATAAATATTTTTTATTTTAATAATTATTGTCTAATTACACATCTAATAATAATATAGATAAAAACTCTTTTTATATCAATTAATAAATATATTTTTATATAAATAAATAAATACTGAAAACTCTTGACAAAGTTTTTGTATTTTACTCTGAAATTCAACTCAATTAATAAATATTTTACTCTGGAATTCTGGATTTCTAGAATTCTCAATTTCTGTACCCCCTCTCCCTTCCTCCATGCCTCTATTTATAGGCTTCTTAGATGAATAGGATGATGACATGTGTCCTTTTCTGATAATGACATAATCATAATTGGGTCGGACCGGTTATGTTGTGATAATTATCTATAAAAAATAACTAAAAATAAGAGTTTTATATAGAATGTGATTGATTTTATTAGGTAATTTTTAGAGTTTTATAGAAACTATAATTATCCATAAAAAATAACTAAAAATAAGAGTTTTATATAGAATATGATTGATTTTATTAGGTAATTTTAAAAGTTTTATAGAAACTATTTCTACAAAAATTATTTTTATATCAATTAATAAATATTTTTTTATATAAATAAATAAATACTGAAACACTGAAACACTGAAACACTTTACACATTTAATAATAGTATAGATATAGATATATTTTGGGAGCCCATACTTTTTTTTTTCTTAAATTAAAATTATAAAAGGGTCCCTATCCTATTCAATGTTTAATTCAATTCATTTGAGCCATATCTCAAGTTATATCCCCTCTAGGACTCTTAGGATCACATATTTTCAATACTTTAAATTTTTATTTTGATGTTTTAACATATATTTTGATTTTCAATTCAACTAATTATTTTTTTCTATAAGGTGATCAATTTTATTCATTTAAATAAAAATTTATTTCTAATTGTAATACTTCTTATTCTAATAAAATACATTTTATATTGAATCTTAAACATTTTCACTTTTATTTAACAATAATTTTTTTACGAATCTTTGAATTTCAATTTTTTTGTAAGGGAAGTTCTCCAAACATTGAAGAGTGTTGAACATCTCAAGGATAATGTTTGCACTGGGATTCTGTAACGAAATCAAGATCCATGCTTACAATGAAAAAGGACCAACAAAGAAAAAGAGGACCAATATAGAACTATTGGTCCAAGGAAGTGTAGAAGAATAGGAAGGACATTTACATAATTTTTCCAGTCTCATCAAGGATTTTATCTATTATTTTTTTCATAGAATTTAAGGATAAAATTCAGTTTTAAAGTAAATATTAATAGATTGATCACTTGTAAGGATACAGTTGATTGTTCAGATTGGTCTAATTCAACAATAATACATAATATGTTCAAAACCAACTCAAAATATACGTTCTAAGGAAGAAAATAGAACAAAATAAAAATATATATATTTAAAAAATATTATAATGAGATTTTCTCATCTTTATTAGAGAAATCTTTCATTTTTGTGTTTTAAGAAATGAAGGATGATAATGTCAATGAGAATTTGAAAGAATTTAGTTAAGAATTTAAACCTTAAAAGAGAAAGATAATTATGAAATTAAAAATTATAACAACCAAAGATTATATAATGTATAGACTTTTTGTTGTAACCGAAAATAATGGTCGAGTGTCAATATCAACTTTATATTTTAAAGCGGCACAAATGCTTTTAATTAAAATAATACTCGTAGTGCGTTTGGCGTTTGAAGTCATGTTACAGCGTCAAAAATGGGGGCAGAATGTATTTACTATTTCCTGGGGGCGGCGAGTGAAATAAATGTGGGTGGCAAGTTGGCAACTTGCAAGAATGCTATGTACATGTGTTATATAGAGACATATATATGGGCATGATATTAACGGCAGAAGAAGACAAGAAAGAGAGTATAAAAAAGGAAGTTCCCACTCGGAAAAAAATAGATAGAGAAGTGACAACCTCGGAATAACGAGGTTCTGACTTTTTTTCGTCTTCTAGTCGTTTTGAAGTTTTATCTCCGTGATTTTTGTCCTCAATTTGTTGAGAGTGTTTTCACGTTTATTTTTTTTTTTTCAATTTATATCTTGCTTGTTTTTATTCGTACGTTTTTTCTCAACAAAAATATTATAATAAAAATAAATTTTTTTACCAATGAGTGATTCATTAAGAAGTTCAATTCAATGATATAACAATTCTATCGTTAAAGGCGGGGAGGAGTTTGAGCTCTGTAAAAATAAAATAAAAATAAAAAATTGCATAAAATCAATCAATAGTTAGAAAAACCATCAATCCATTCAACCCAACAACAGCTTATGATTAAAACAAAATTAAATAACCTTTTTTGAGTCCGATCTTTTCCATCAGTTGTACATAAAATTCTATGACCAAGTTTTTCTTCTTTGCTAGGTAAGCAGTAAGCAGACTCGAATTGACTTATAATTTAGGGAACCTTATGCATGGTTTGGTTGGAGCGGATGGAAGGGAGTGAAGGAATAGACGAGGCATGTCTAAAAAAGAAATTATTTTTCCCACTTTTTATTTAATTAAATAAAAATAATAAATAACTTTCAATTTTAAACAGAGAAAAATATAACTAGATACAAAAAAAAGTTTTTATTAACCTTCTCATATCCCTCATTAATCCTTCTTTCTAACCAAACATCCCATAAAATATTCTTCCATACGAGTCTAACAATTGAAAACATCAGCATGTGCGTGTGGTGGGATCCCACCCTGAGAGTCAGCCTTGTTGAAGACTTTCAGCCAAGCCATTTCTCCGGACTTCGCGCCAAACATCAGCAGGTGTGGATGGGATCCACTAAGAGTTCCGCCTCGTTGAAGACTATCAGCCCATAAATCATCATTCATGAATGAATATATATCTCTAGAGTTCCGCCTCGTTGAAGACTATCAGCCCATAAATCATCATTCATGAATGAGTATATATATATAATTACTCTGTATTTTGAATTGCAAATCAAGTGATTCTATTGGTTACTGATTAAGAAGCATGAAGGATAAGAAAACGGAATAAGAGTACAATACTGAAGGGGTATGGTAATATAATAGTACCTCGGTTCCCCGAAAAAACATGTCGTTAATGGAAACCGTGTCAGTTCAATTTGTGAGAGTTACGGTTCTCTAAAAGTGATACTTTTTATGGGACGGAGAGGGTAACTTTTTCTAAAATAAGATACAAATACGGTAGGATAAGATACAAATACTAAATACAATCATTAATGTATTTTAAATTTTGAACTAAATTATGATGTGTATATATATGTATCAATACTTCTTTTTAAAATAAATTTTGAGCTTTTATTTTTATTTTAAAACAATTATACTATAATAATATGGTAGTAAAATTTATATTTTAATGTTCAAAATTTGTTAACAATGTATTTTGAAATATTTAAGAAATATTAAATACTGTTAAAAATAAAAGATATATTAAATTATGACTACGTTCACAAAGTATTCAAACAATATTAATATTCAATATGAACACAATACGGTAATAAAAGTATTCATATTAATTAGGTTAGTGTAAAAACAGGTGGATATATAGTTTGCCAATTAAACCAACAAGACACAACACCATTCAAAGATGTCGCCTCATTTGGGTTAATCCCACAAACTCGCAACTTGTGTTATAGATGGAAAAGAAAAGTTGATAATGGTGTCATTTTAATATAATGATGTTTGACAAATTAACTCTTTCATTATATATTTTTGTATTCTTTACATAACTAAAGGTAGAACAAATGATTATTATTGAATAACCCTCCTTATTTAGAAACTAAGGACTCTCTTTTACATAAAAACACAAATGATTTTGCATGATTCTGTTCATGTATTCATTAAAGTATTTTTTTTCTTTTGACTTCTTTTCCATCCCAATTACCCTTTTTTCCCATCGACAAACTCAAAATATCACCGTAATTTTAAGTATAGAGCTTAGTTCGTAAGGTAAATTGTTTTTATTCAAAAAATAAATTACACATAAAACAATTTTGAATTCACAAAGTTCAGACAAACGAATTTGATATGTTATTATCGTACAATCGGTCCAATTTTGATACTTTCTCTAAAAGAATACCCAAAAGAATAATAATAATAATAATAATAAAGATAAGTTGACAAAATTAAGATAACTATCAAATTTTAGATTAATAAGAATAAGATTTAAGAGTATTGTGTTGAAAAATAAATATAATGAGAATAAATTTTAAGAGCAAAGAATAAATGTAGTGAAAACGTATTTTTTTTACTAAATATAATTTTAATGCATAATAAATGTCCAACTAATCAACAAAATATGATTGCTCATGAAGAACTTGTGTAGAGAGAGAAAGAAGAAAGAGAAGGAAAGTTGAAAATTGGTGGTGTGAGAACACGATGGACAGAAAGAAGAGAGAGAAGGTGTTGTATATTGATTGTTGAGAAAGAAGGGGGAACAGAATTGAACCATAAAACAAAACAGCAACTGCACCATGTGCAACACACAAGCCCTACACCAGAGGCCTATCAGCAAAAGAACACCTTGCTCTGATGCAGCTCTTGATGAGATTAATGGAATGGAGAGAATTAGAGGCTCTATTCCTGAAGGCCCTAGCATTCCTTTCAAGCCAAATGCATGTAATATACAGCAGCAGAGAGCAAGAGTTTGTGAATGGTGTAGCTTTTCTTGTTCCACTGAGATGAACACCAAAGGATAAGGTCCTTCCAACATTCAGGTCCAATGTAAAAACCAGCAACATTTTGAATCAAATATTTTGAGTTTCAACATTTTGAGAGAGTTGAAACTCATAAGTTTTATAAACGAAACGTTACTGTGTCTGAGTACTGACTGGAATACAACAGAGGATCCCATTCTTTTGAAGTTTATATAAACTCATGTCATTCCAATCATTTTTCTCAAGTACTTGAATAAATTAAATATTTTCTTTGCGCTCCTCCCTCTCCTTTAATTATCTTCTAAATTTATATTGTGACATTGCTTCCTTTCAGTCAACAAAAAGCTTTGATAACAAGATCACTCCTTAATTAATTGCACGGTTATATGCATATGTGTGTGTAATCCAACAACATGAAAGGAACAATGAAATATCGAAACTTTTGACCCATAATTACCATAAATATTTATTGAAGAAGGAGAAATTACTGTTAATTTATTTATTATTTGTATTACAATGACACTCTTATCACTTTATTTTTGTGTAAAATCAGTGATAAGTAAGAACTTGCTACTCACGAAAGAAAAAGGGGAAAAAAGTACAAAAGAAAGACGGAGAGAATTGCTTTGACCGGCCAAGACATGAAGGCACACATGACCCAAGAGAAAGCTCTGGACTACTTGCAGAACTGCATATATGGATATGTAAATATATATATGTTGACATTCCTTCAATCAAGCTTCCATGTTATCCCTAGCCACATTCTCATCTCCAACTATCTCATCATGTCCATTAATATCCTTCATTTGTAAGTCCACTGCCAGCATTTCTTCCGAGCTCACCATTGCACTCAACTTCACGACATCGATGATCTGTTCTGTTAGTTCAGGAAGCTTTTGCTCCTCCAAAGTTATACTTTTGTCGACTTGTGATTCAGGAAGCTTTTGCTCTTTGTCAGCTTTCTTCGGGTTCTTGTACTTTACATAAAGCACCATTTGGAGAACACCAAACACAAAACCCACTATATTTGGAATCTATTGACATGAATTGAAAAAGAATGTTGTTAAAATTAAGAAAATCTTAGTGAAAAAATAAGAAGTTTTAACTAATTAGCTAGTTAGGGTGCAAATAATATATGTATATGTATAATATATATATACACTTACAGCAATGTTATAGTCTTTCTCTAGCAGACCATAGAAGAACCACATAACTGCACCTAGTGTAAGGAAAAATGATAAAAGAAATGGCATATACTCCACGCTTTTGGTTCTTATAACTTTTCTCTGCACAACATCAAAAAAAGAAGAAATTATGTATCGATATGCAAGAAATAAAAATCATCAAATGAACAATATATTCATTTTGAATGAACAAGTGGAGAATTACAGCCTACACACGTGCACACACACATATATAGAGATCCTACTATATATATATAGGGGTTACCCACGTACCACAATGCAGAGAGGTGCAACAAAAACGCACAGAGAACAAATAAGGCAAAACCATCCAACAATATTGAGACGGGTTGAGCCTTTAGCAAGAAAGAGAGTAAGGAGAAGGAGGCCGCCGAATCCAACAACATTCAGCAAAATAAACAGCTTCATGGTTTGGATCTGCAATTCCAATGGTCCAAACTTCAATAATTGGAAGACCATACATTTGAGTAATCAAGAAAAGATACTACTTAATTACAAGTAAGTAATATAGAGATTAATTGGTAGTTAATTAATTAATTAATACCCTAGTTGTCTTTGGTGCATAAAATAGATAGAGTAATATGTATATGGTCTCTATGAAACAGCCAAACGAGTTGATGGTGATGATAAGGGTGGCATTGGACTTGAGGAGTGCATAGTATATCAAAAGCATGGCACTGCATAAGGCAACCACATAAGGAAGTGATTGAAACCCTTCAGCTGATTTCTTCTTGTAAATTTGATAGAACGTCGGTCTGCCATCAAAATTCAGAATCAGTACTCCCTGTTACTCATATATTGTTTAGCTTGAATCCCATAAAGAATATTGTAAGAATTAATGTTAAAAACGTCAAAATAGACGTCTTACACTGGTGCAAGGAACACCAAGAACCCGACGATGTTACCTGCAGCATCAGCAGAGAAAATTAAAGGAAAAGAAAATTTATTAAAATTGTTAAATCTGCATGTATGAACCAATCTATCTGTAATACAAGGTCTGAATATTTAAAGTTTGGAAAGAACAAAAAAGAAAATATAAACATGCACGCAGTTACTTGCCCAAAAAAACATGCATGCATGGCATGCAGTACGTTTGTCCTTGCATTATATGATTAAAATGCATGTGTCCCTACTCCGTACTACACTATTCGTTGACTGAAAATGATTCTAGATATTGTCATATGTTGACCTAGCTTATGACTTATGAGTCGAGCCTTCAAATTATACCATATATATATATGTACCAGTTTAGGAACAGTACTTGTCCGTAAGTACGGAGCATTAGAATTTCTTATTCATAACGTACAGGCTATAGAATTGACAGTGCAACATCATGCAATACTAATCGACCACTGCAAATAAGAAGTATCAAGAAATATAAAATATATATATATATATATATATATATATAAGGTGACAGATACAAGCTGTGTATTAATTTCTACCTAGAAGGCCAAATGCGAAAGCCCCATGACTAGAGAGAAGACCCATGTCTTTGTCTAAAGCACAACCCCTTGATCTCTCTCTCTCCACACACAGTCACAAAGCAGTATATTCAAGTAGAGAGAAGTAGCTATTGTTCACAATTAAGCACATATATAAGCAATAGCTACGAGACTCCATTTATATATAGAGGTTGGGACATTAATTCAACTGACTCTGGTTTTCATGATAGGTTCTAGAGTGTAAATGTGAATCTTATGATGTTCTTTACATTTGACTAAGGGGTGTGTGTGTGGACTTTTGCCCAGATGGACACGTTCCCCGGGCGCCCGCCCTTCTCCAACCTGTATGGTAAATTTTAAATAATGCCTCCCTAAAGTTTTCAAATTCCTTTAATTTTCTTTTTTTTAAAAAAAGTTACATATATCCCCCTTCTTAAATTATACCATATTTTTTTCCCTTTAAAAGTTCTCTAATTTTTCTTTTCCTTTTTTTTTTTTTTTTCTTAAAATTTTTCTTTTTTCACTTATATATGTATAATCCATGTACTGTAACAAAATTTTCCCTTCTTTTTTCTTTTATTTTTCTTCTACTTATATAAATCAATTCATACGTACATCGCTTCAAAACGAGAATACCCACCTAGTACTATAGCTGTAATTGAAAATATTATTAATCAATATTTTGGTTCTTATTTGTTTTCTTACACTACTTATTTTAGCATATTATATTACAATTTATTTTTTTTCTTGTTTGCTTTTTGATTTAAACAATTTATTTTTTTCATACTTGTTGAATTTTTTTTTTTGGTCCAATCAAGTACAACACTGTGCCTCTGTTAAATAAAATCGGCTCGGCCTATGCAAACAGTTAAGTTTCAAATAATAATAATAATAATTTAAACCGCTTTCCTTCTCCACCCTAAACGTACAGTTTATTATTATGAAAGATTAAGTGAAATAGAATAATTCCCCGTTAATCTTTCCATCCTCATCCTCTAAGGGAGGGGAGGAGAAGGGAGGGGGTGTCCGGACATGGGCAAAAAAATGAGTGTACGTGTTTTCTTTTTATTCAAAAAAAATAAAATTTTGTGTCTGAGTGGAGACACTTAAACCTGCCCCTTTTGAACAATACGTCACACTTCAATAAATTGAGTTTGCTATTTAGAAACAAGGGAGGGACTAGGTTCAACTACCTGCGTCTCCTGTCCGACATTAACCCTTGAATGCAAATATATTTATGTATTCATTTATTATTGATTTTAATTAATAAGTTAAATGGACAAGTGCAGAAAACAACCTTAAAGTATACTCCGCATAACACTTTTACTCCCTATTTGAAAAAAGTGTGCAAAAAACACCCCAAATCTTTTCATATTGTGCAAAAATACCTCTCAATAAAAAATCTGACATAAATTAGTATTGTAATACCAGTTTTGCCCTTTTACTCTTTTGAAAATATCCAAGGAGGGTATATATGCTACTAATCTCATAGTATAGAGGTGTTACGTGCACAATACTTTGTTTTTTTTTTTTTTTTTTTTGTTGAAACCTTGAAAATTGGTAGAACAAGGTTTTGAATTTTTTGAGATTTTAGTTTAATTTTTTCTACTAATTTTTTTTTCTTTATTTTATTTTATTTCGTACCAACACTATTACACATAAAAAATAAAAATAAAAAACTGAGTATCAAGTGCACTAGTTTTCGGAGTTTGGGCATATTTATTTTTTTTTAGTTTGCACTTTACTTTTGTTTTTATTTTTTTATCTTTACTTTTCTTTTATTTTTTTTATTTTTATTTTATATTTTTATCTTTACTTGTTCATTGTCGGCGTCCTCCAATAATATCATTTTTTATCATTTTACAAAATTATTTATTTTTATATATTTTATAAAATGGTTTAGTAAAAACAATTTAATAAATTTAGGAAGTTTAAATTTGTCAGAGGACCTATACGCACCAAATTGAAATTTAGGAGGTGTTTTTTTTACATATAAAGAATGTAATATATTCTGTAAACCTACTTTAAATAAGTTTTCTACACTTCACTCGTAAGTTGTGTAATAATAATAAGCTAATTTATTAAATATGTAGCAAAGTGCGGGTTGTTTGTGATACAAATGGTACTTTTTCTTTCCTTTTTCATAACCAATATCAATCACATACTTAGGATATATAATTAGTGTTTTTGCAATTGGCAGTCTGACTTGTGCCGTATACCTGGGACCACGTGCATGAAAATATCATGTTTTAAATTTTAATTGAATTCAAGGGTTTTAATTGAATTCAAAACTTGGGAATTTTGGGCAACTCCGCCCTAAAATCATAAATTTGTGTGCAAAACGTGTAATAAATTACATTCACCTTTTTCAAAGTAATAAGGTACAAGAGATTTGTCGGTAATTAGAATATTTTGACACACACACTCTCTCTCTCACACACATTAAGATCCTTGTAATTATTAAGGGCGAATTTAAGGATGAGATTGAGCCCACAAAGTTTTTTATTTTTAGCCCAGCAAAATATATATATATATATATATATATATAATATTAAGTTCACCTGAAAAAACATTAGCCCACTCATTAACAAATCTGCCCTAAACTACCATCTTTTTCAAATTAAAAAAAGTAGAAAGTGGCAAGAAGATAATTAGAATATTTTGACTCTCTCACCCTCTCTAATTAAGACCCTTGAAATCATGTGAAGTTACGGATGGACTAAAGTGGGAGTGGCAGGTCAAATCATGTGAAACAAACATGGTACGCCAATTATTACCTCTCTCTCTTTCTTTAATTAAGATTCTTGCGATTACCTTTTTCAAAGTAAAAAACCTACCATTAGAATATTTTAACTCTCTCTCCAATTAAGACCCTTGTGATAATGTGAAGTTAGGCTATGTTTGGTACGTGATTTTGAAATAAAAAATAGCATTAGTTATAAAAAAAAAAAAAAAAAGAAAAAAAATAAAATGATAATTTTAATCTCTTATTATGTTCAATTGATTAATAAAGAAAAAAAATAAAAAAAAAAGAATAATAATCATGTTTGAAAAAAAAAAAAAAAAAAGAAAGAAAAAGAAAAGAAAGAATTATTTTAATAAATTAACTATTATACTCTTTTATATTATTTTAAAAGATATATATATATATATATATATATATATATATATATATATATATAGTCTCTTGTACATTTGGCAGGCCCATAGATGATGGGCCACAAGAAAAGAAAAGAAAAAAGTCAAGGCAAATCATTTCAGCCTCCCCAATCTCGCCTCCATCTCTATTCTCGTTCTCAACTATGAACTTGCCCTCACTCTCCTCTTTTTCTCTTTCTCTCTCTGCACTACAAGAATCAGAAGTTCAAAACCCATATATTTCAGTTTATCTATTTGTCTGTAAAAATCAAAAGTTAAAAACCCGTATCGATATATCATTTCAGATTGTTCAGAAAATCAAAACCCATATCTTTCAATTTCCGTAGCCGCTGTTCCAATTCGAGTTCGCCGTTCGCAAGCTTCAGCGCTGGCCTGCCGTCTTTCACTCTCTCTGCAACTGCTAACTTGTATGTATATGTAATCTTGAGGGCGAATTTGGCATCACAAATAACATATCAACCATCTCCTTCACTTTCCTTCATTTTCCTCCCATTTTTGGAAAGATAAGCAAAATACTGTTGAAGCTTTAACATAACCCTCCAAAATCTTTCATTTCCTTTCAACAATTTTTGCCAAACACAAATTTTTAATTACCCTCCATCACCTTTCCTTCATTTTCCTTCTTTTTCCATTACACCAAACTAACCCTCAGGGATATTTGTATTTGTTGTGATAAATGTCTAGTTGATGGAGGGATATTTTACCAAAAAAATATCTATATAGGGTTAATTTAAAAAAAAAATGTATTATTTTAAATTTTTATCATAAACTTGATCTTAAGCTGTTTCAGAAAACTCCAACGCTATAAAAAAAAAAAAAAAAAAAAAAAATAGGGTAAAGTACAGCCACACCTCCTGAGGTTTGGCAAAATGACACTCAGATAAAACTTACCTGTTTTTTTAGACAAAAACACCCCCTGAAGGTTAAAAAATGGACAAAGAGACCCTTTACATGAGAAATTGAACAAATTACCCTTTGACCATTTAGGAGACTTTTTTTAAGTTTACAATTTAATAAATTAGACCAATCTACCTTCATGAACAATTTATGCATAAAAAAAAAAAAAGTAACCAAAAAAATAAAAAACTTTTTATTGTTCACTTTTTTTTTTTTTGTTATTTACTTTATAAATGTCCAACTTCTTAAAAATGTAGACGACTAAAATGATTTTTTAATCCAATAAATATATTTCAAATAAATTATATTTTGTTCATACTTTTTTTCTTTTTCTTTTTTATTTTTAAATTAAGATGCTTAATTCTTTCATCTAAAAAAATTAAACCAATCATTTTTCCTTAAAAATAAAAAAATATGGTACCAATATAACTTTATACATCTTAAATAATAAATCCAATATTATACATTTCCCAACATAAAAGGGAAAAAATAATAATAATAAAACAAAGGGGAAAAAATAATAAAACAATGGGGGGAAAAAAAAACAAAGACATGCATAAAGTTAAGATGTATAAAGTTATACTGGTACTTATTTTCTTTTATATTGGGAAATGCATAATATTTGATATATAATTTAAGATGCATAAAGTTATATTGGTACTATATTTTTTATTTTTAAGGAAAAGAGATTGGATTAATTTTTTTTAGATGAAAGAATTAAGCATCTTAATTTTAAAATAAAAAAGAAAAAAAAAAAGAAGTAATAACAAAATATAATTTATTTAAAATATATGTATTGAATCAAAAATTCATTTTAGACGTATACATTTTTAAGAAGTTGGAACATTTAAAAAAAAAAAAAAAATAGAAGTTAAAAATACAAAGTTTTTTTTTTATTTTTTTTTTAAAATTGTAAAGTTAAAAAAGTTTCTTAAACAGTTAAAGGGTAATTTGGTCAATTTTTTATGTAAAGGAATGTCTTTGTCCATTTTTGAACCTTCAGGGGGTGTCTTTGTCCAAAAAATAGGTAATTTTCATCTGAGTATCCTTTTGCCATTACCCAAAAATATATATATCACATTATAAACTAATTTTTTAAAAAATTTACTAAAATACCCTCCTCTTTCTCAACCCCTCACTCTCAAACTCTCCCCTCTCAAAACAAACCCATCAGCTGGTTATGGTAGATCATTCTCTCACATGTAAATATAGGAAATTACATAGGGGTAGAGAGAGAAAGCGAGATCATCTCTATCTCGTCTTCTCTGGCTCATTCTCTAATCAATTATAAGAAGAAGACGTTGATGATGGTCTCGACAGTTACAGTTTGGGGACTTTCTTTGTGTCTCAGTTGGGCTTTGTTCTTTACGCCCTCGAAAATGTGAGATTTATCTCTTTTTTTTACCATTTACGAACTGTATGTTTCCTCGGAAAATTTTCACTCGGGAAGTTCAGTTTTCATGGTCCGGTTGTTTCCATGGAAAAGTTTTATACCGGGAAAGAAGTGAAGTGTGTGTCGAACTGTAATTATTATCAATATTAGTTTTTATTTGGTGGGAACTGTTTCAATATCTAACGATTAGTTTAACTGTCCTGAGAAAATTTCTGCGAAGGAACCGTTTTGTATCAAAACAAACAGAGCTTTAAAGTTCTGTACGTGTTCATTGAGAATACTTTTCCAAATCAATTGATGCGCAAACGAAATATATATTAGTTTGATTCAATGTTTTATTGTATACTCATTATTTATCTTCCATCAAGGAAAGTGCAAGAGAGAGAGATCAGAGAATGGATTGTGGGTTGAGATATGTATGTAGGCAAGCGTACGGTGAAGGCAAGCATCAAGATGGGACATCCAACATATGTCTATGGAAAGCCACTCACACCCAATACTAGCCCCTCCAAATTACCACTACACCAGGAATTCCAATCCATGGGGGTCACAATCATCCAACCAATGGGTCTGTTTTAGAGGGAGGGGGGTTGAAGAAGAGGGTATATTTGTAATTTTAGAAAAATTATTTTCAATTTTTAATTTAACATTAAATAATAATAAGATCAAATTTGTCATTTCACATCCTGATTAACGGGTCGGACACATATATTATGCTACCTCTATCCCAAAATATATGTTCTGCGTGGGAATTTCAACTTTTTATGGTGGTGGAATTTATGATAGTGGAGTTTTAATAGTTTTTTATTATATTGGATTTACTTTTTAAGGTGGTGGAGTTTATCCAACTTTTTACGGTAGTGAAGTTTTAATAATTTTTTTTTATATTGATAAGAGTAAAGTTTCAAATATATCCTTACTAAAATACAAAATAGTGTTCAATAAGTAATGCAATTGTTTAGTTAAAATGATATTTTGAAAATGTTATAAAAAAGGTACATTCAATTTTAGAATGACACATATTTTTTTGGGGTATCTCAAAATAGAAAAATCAAGAATTATTTTGAAACCGAGGGAGCATATGAGAGGGAGATGACAATTTTTTGTGCTATTTTTTCTATAGTGAGAGGTGTATTTTGTTCCGGAGAGACGAAAGTCAAAATTGTTGATTTTCAATCGTTAAATGAAAATCCCAGCAATTTTATTGAATTGCTGTCATTTTGGCATGCACTAAAGTATTTGAATCAACCAAAAAATTGGGCTTCCACTACAAATGGAAATTTTCAATTGGTTTTGGGCTGTATTCCATTAATTGGGTTGGAATTCTTTGAATCACCAAAAATTTGGCTCTATTTATATATTGATATATCTATTCACATCACATATAAAAATATATTTCTTTTCATTATAATTTTCCAAGGCCAAGCATCCAAATAATTAAAAGTTCATTTTATATTTTCCAACAATAATAAGGTAATATATATATATATATATATATATATATATATATATATATATATATGTCTATTCCATTCCGGTATTACTTTGCTCATATAATATGTTACGTAATACATATTACCATACATAATACAGTAAAAGATAAAGAAAATAACTCTTGTAATTCTGAAGTATAAAACTTCATAATGCCAACAATAATAATACAAGTGGTGATATAAAATTAAAAGGATGTGTACTACTTAGAAAATTCGCGTATAATATGTGAATTAAATGCGTACGTACGAATTTTGAAAAGATACGGTAAAACACGCGTTTTTTTTCATTTTCCTGTATTTAACGCGTTTATTGGTTTTGGTTCCTTCATTTAATTCGTGTTTATACTTTAGGGTAACCTAATTGTTTTTTTTATTTCGTTCACATTTCTAATGGTATATTTTTCTCAAACACACATTCTTAAGACAAACTATCGCTTGTTTTTTGGTATATATAGCCCATCTCTTTCACACTATCAAAATAATACTATTTATTATGCAATCTCGGAAAAGGATGTGACTACTCAGTTGTTCTACTATCACTCTATTTTTTTTTTTAATCTCTTATTATTGTTAATTCAGTGCTTAATCTTTAATCAAAGTAATAAAACACATATATACCTTGTGTAACACTATAATTTTGAAGAATCATAGATTTTTATTAATATTTGTAGACATTTACAAATTTTTTGTTTTGTTTTGATATCTTTTAAATTTTGTTAGTATCTTTATTATTATTATTATTATTATTATTTTGGAAGTTAGTTAATCACCACATTCACTTGATGTTTTAGTAAAATATAAAAATATTTTCACAAGTATCACACCATATACTTATGCATTTATTATAAATATATAGGCTATCAAAAAAAAAAAAAAAAAAAAAGATGTATTTTGGGATCATGTTGAATAAAACTCTAACTATCATGAAGGTATTTCAATAGTCAAATCACATTTATCCGGAATAAAAGATAGACATATTGAAATTTGTTCAAAAGTACCTTAAGAAGTTCAAGCAGTTGCATTTTATTTTTAATTTAGTCAACATAGTTGATTAATTGAATTATAATTTTTTTCATTAATTTTATAAAGAATTGATCATGTTATGGTGATTAATTATATTTAGATAATTTACATTTGTTATGATTATTGTGATAGTGTTAATTGTAATATATTTATTTTATTATTTGTTATATATTATTCACTGTCTTTACAAATATATGATATATAAGAAAATAATGAGATGTGTATAGCCGAATTTTTTGTTCTGAATTTTTAGTGCATATAATGTATTATACAAGTACGTATCCTTATTTTTAAACGAATTTTTTAACATTTTTTTTTTAAAAAAAAATATTCAATTATACTCGTACGCTTCCGTACCAGCATTTTTCTCATATCGTATTTTACTAAGTATATAATACAAGAAATGTAGGTACAAGAGATCGAGTTTGGCTAGGGAAATACACTAGCATAAACACAGATAGTACAAAAACACTGAATTAATTAAAAGACACTGAAGCTTTGAGGGATCCACTTTAATGATTCAAATTACTCATTCGCTTAATTAAACATTAAAGGAAGCATCTGTGATATGATCAGTATGGTTTTCATCAGAGCTAGGCATGGAACATACTGGAAGTATCTCACAAGTCTTGGTGGTGCTTGGCTTCAGAGTAGTAGTAGTAGTAGCTAGTTTCTCCTCTGTTTCTTTCTTGTTGTATATCACATACAGAACCATTTGAAGTACCCCAAAGATGAAACCAATAATATTTGGAAGCTGCAAAGTTTGTAAAAATGAAAATGAAAAGAAAGAGGAATCGAATAAATGGTCACATGTAAAAAAAATTAAAAATCGAACTTTCTATTTTAAAGGATGTCTGGCTCCAAAATAGAGTGCTATAGGCCCCTGATTCAATATGACTAGAAAGCATGAGCCAATACTATTACTACAAAGGGACTTGTTCTAGTCCTAGTCCTCCAATTGATCAATTTTTAGAAAGGATCAAGATTGAGCCTTTGGAGCTCATTTTTTAGCACTTAGAAAGATTGTTATATATATATATATATATATATATGCAAGATTAACTGTGTGAATGGCTGACCATTCTAATAAAAAGGTAGATGATATATAATTTCATGAGAGTTACAGCTCCATTTTAAGGGAACAGTTGTGGATATATCTTCTAGAGACACAGCAATTACCGTGATAAAGTAGTCTTTTTGTAGTAAACCATAAAAGAACCACACAATAGCGCTTAGTGTGAGGAAAAATGACAGCGAAAATGGCATGAATTCCACACTCTTGGTGCGTATCACCTGTGTCTGCATAGCAAAAGCAGCAACCAGCAGTGAAATCACATTACAAGTTGTTCATATTTTTTTCCTATATATGTCAAGTGAGTAGATGAAAATGAAGGGGACATAGACAAGGCATATTAAAAGTTGTTTATTTGCAATATATATATATATATATATCCTCACCATAATGCTCAAAGGTGCTGCGAATACGCTCACAGAAAAGACAAGACAAATCCATCCAAGTAGGTGGATTCGGGTGGATCCTTTTACTAAGAAGTGGGATAAAAGAAGAACCAGCCAAAATCCCCCAAAGTTCAATAAAACAAGTATCTTGAAAGTTGAAATCTGCAATGTTAATAATACAAGTCTATTTTTAATTCAGAAAATTATATATTTCACAAACCGAAAATCTTCAAACAAGTTTACTAAAAACATAAGTACATACCCTGGCTGTCTTTGGTGCATAAGCAATGTAAATTGCAACATAAATGGTCTCGATGACACAACCAACTGAGTTGATGGTGATGAGAAGGTAAGCACCGGACTTAAGTGAACCATAGTATAGCCACAGCATGGAACTGAAAAGCGCAACCAAATAAGGGAGTGATTGGAACCCTTCAGTTGATTTCTTCTTGATCACCTTATAAAATGTTGTCCTGCAATTAAGGGTAGTCAAATTTTAGTTCAAGTTAGTCCTCCTGTCAAACCTTAAAATGTGATCAATTAAGAAGAAGAACAAGGATTAACTTACACTGGAGCAAGAAAGACCATAAAGGAGATCATATTACCTGCATGTGACATTATTGTTGATAATTAAAAAGGTAAAAAGTTAGTTAATAATAACATTAGTATTTAATGTTACATAATTAGTTGCAAATTTAAGGAATGGTTACTATGAATAGAAAGTTATCAAAACATAATGAATATATATATATATTTATATATATATATATATATATAATAAATAAAAAAGGAAAAAAAAAAAAAAAAAAAGAGAATCTTCCATGCACAAAGAGAATTAAAAGGTTTCCAATCTACAACTATGAACACAAACATTTATTTATAAATAAATAAACTATGTAGAATAACATTTTAATTCCACTTTAGAAATTTAGTTGAAGTATAGACCCTTTGTAACTCTGTAACTACTATATGTATGCTCACCTAGAATGCCAAAGGTAAAAACCCACGGAATGGAAAACATTGCCATCTGTGTGTGGGTGTGTGATGGAAGAATGAATAAACTGGGTCCCAAAAGGGGAAACCTAGATATTTCTGGCTCTTCCAAGCAATGTCACAGTGATGGCACATATATATAGCAAAAGATGTAGGGGTCGTGTGATTTGTGTTTGCGTGGTTAGTGTAGTATGGTATGCCAACCATGCACTCAAGCTGACACAACAGCTTCATCATCATCCACTATCTAGGAATTAAGCTGCCACATGCACCTGCACTAGTAGATTCGACCCGATTGCAAACCTAATACTGAGTCACATTTGGTTTAACTGCACCTACGGAATACCAATTCTCGTTCTATCAGATCTCAAAATTACATTTTTTTCATGCCATAGGAGAAATATTTAATATTTTGTAACTTTTATTGGAGGTGTAAATGAACTCGAATTCTTCTATAATAATATATATATATATATAATAAAATAAAAAATTGTCTTGATATAATCATTAAGAACTTATTATTATTATTTTTTCATAATTTTTAGACACAATGTCAAATTGAACTATTTTTAGATGTTCATTTTTAGGATTTCTTTATTAATACAAATACAAAAGCAGATTATCTTTTATTTATTATGTGAGATATAATTTTTGTAATTGACAAATTTCGATGTCAAACCAAGTCTTGATGGAGTTGTAATTTCAAATTACTATATCAAGATCTAGATTGGATGCGGAATTGGAAGGTCGTTCGAAGATGGTAAACTCATATCATCAAAACAGGAAAGAACAACACTTTTAGGAAGGTGTTTCCCACTTAGGACACTAAACCTACCTGATATATTCTTTATGTTACCAAAACAGAATTCTTTCCAAGTTTTCAAAACTTTATTCCAAGATTTTGTGAAGTGGGAACCGGTACCACAATTGGGAACCGGTTCAAGAACCTTACATCCGAAGAAAACCATTTTGTCCTTTGGGAACCGGTTCCACATCTGACTATCGGTACCACTATTGTTTCATATTAAGGTAACTTTGTCATGTTTTATTTCAAAGTTCCTAGTTGGTTTAGAATTATACCAAAAGTCCTATGCACGATATTTCTTTTATTTTATGAAGGATTAGGTCTTTGAATATTCTATATAAACCTTGATATTCATCTAAGTTTAGTATAGCTTTTGCATTACAACTTCATATTTCATCAAAGTCTTATAAAAATTATTTTTGCAAAAAATCTATTTGATTTCTCTGTCATTCTTTCTAGAACACACACATAAACATAAGAGTGAGTTTAGAGTGTTGTTCAAATCTTGATTGTGATCAAAATCTTGCATCTACAACGATCAGAGAAAAACAGATCTACTTCTACATTGAATTTAGATATTGAAAAACAGAAGTAAAAGCGATCGCACTTTAAAAGGGTCAAAGTAATTGAGGGGTGTTGTTTAATCTACCTGCAACACTTCTACATAGATCAAGAATAAGCCTGAGGTCAAGTACTTTTGGACGGGACGTCGCAAAGCCAGAAGATTGTCAACGATTGGTATTTGGTAGAATGATAGGGTATTAGCCTGATTCAAAATTCAGTATACTTTGTTTCAAACATAGTGAATTAGTTTACTTTGGATTGCACGGTCCACGAGGTTTTCCCACACAACGAATTGGTCTATTTTACCAATTGTGGTTTCCTTGTTAAAAATTCTGGTGTCTATCTCTAACTCTATTACTTTGTTTTTTTTTATCTTGCATGTGTTAATTAATTGCTAAAAATTCTGATGTCATCTCTAATTTTATTACTTTACTTTATTTTTATATTCCATGTGTTAATTAATTACTAAAATAAATAAAATTAAAAAGACACATATCCATTTCTAAAAATACAAAACTTTTTAAATATTCTGATGTATATAACTCACATGTTCATCATTCATTAATAAAATTTGTGAACTATTTTCTCTTAACATTGTGATTCATTGCTTCCCTTTATCAGTTTGACATAATATTAATTCGAATGATTTAAGTTATCTATGCTAATCCGTAAAAGGTGTCCCATCCAACCACTCCTGAGCCCACACCAAAACACAATGCACTTTCTTTTTTAGTTCATCAGCCTCTATTCTCCTAATACCCTATTTGTCACCACCAACATTGATCATATTCTAACCTTCAAATTATAACAATGATATACTTAACAAATTTAGGGTTTCATAAAATTAAACTCCTTAATTTGAACAGTGGACAGCAAATGCTAGTAGCTATTGCGCTCTATCTCGTAGTTTTTTACTGACTGTCACCTGTCAATGGTGGATTCAAAACACTATTGATTAATTATGAGTGCCAATATGTGATCTGATGACAACACCATGCAACTACTGCAAGTAAATACAATAATGCTTCCAAACCCCACATCTATCTCCTTTTTGGTCTTTGGTTGGTTATTTTAAACGGGTTTGTATCAACACGTACAATGATAGTACACAAAATAATGAATTTATTGTAACTCTATGGTTGAACCATCTGTCTTTGTTGGAATGTTAGGATTGATCCCCAAATCTTAGGTGGAGACTAGAATTTGAGATTAGGAGTTTAAATTGATAAGGTTTTGAATTGCTTAGTGATTGTATCTCTCATGATAAGAATAATAAAAGATTAATTAGTTAAGTATGTCGTCGATGATCAGACTAGTCTTTTAGTATATATTCTCTAGGTGTGTACGAGCTAATAACATTGTGCAGGCATGCACGATCAATGTGACCAACTTATAAATATTCAATTTCTAATAAGTTAGCTAGCTTTTGGTTTCATGGTTAGATATTTTTGTAGCGCGTGATGGCTTAGTCATGCAATAAGCGCAAAGCACGCACTTCTTTGGTGGGCTAAAGGTCGTAGTACTTCTTGTTTCCTTGCCTTAATTTTATTTATTAATTGTTGATGCAAAATTTAAGTACGATTATAAGTCGAATCTGGGTTTTTTAAAACAAAAAAATAAAAATAAAAGTAAAAAGTAACGATAAGGTGTATTTCGATAATCAAATTAGTACCGAATATTATAAGTAGTAATTGTATTAAATTTTTAGCATACCTTGATGGACAACTCTGTTTACATGAGCATTAATGAAAATCAATTCTCACAGATAATTAGGGGTGGCAATTTATAACACGACATGACAACATGATACGAATACAACACGAGTTAAAAGAGTAATCGTGAATATAACCTATATAATATGTTATCTGTTTAAATTCAATTAATATGGATAGTTAAGTCATTTCAATATAAATCTTTTTTATGCCTTATGATTTTTATTTTTATGTTGAATATTTGAATTAATTATGACAAAATTTTTCTATTATTTAGTGTTTGATTAAATATTAAATGTCTCCTTTTAATAAACAGGTCATTAAATGGATTAACAAGTTTACCTGTTTAAAAAACGGGTTGGATTAGTATTGAGAATTCTTGACACAATTATTAAATGAGTTGTGTTAAAATTTACTTATTTAATATAATATTCTTACATCAATACGATATGATTGTAATCTCATGAATCGTCGTAAAAGAGTCACTGAAGTAATAATATTAAACTACTTCAAAATATTGAACAAAAAGGGTTCTATGGTGTAGTGGTTAGCACTCTGGACTTTGAATCCAGCGACCTGGGTTCGACTCCCGGTAGGACCTTTTTTAGTTTGATATATTATGGAAGAAGGTATTGGGCTGGGCCTTAGTTTGTCTAGTCCTTGTTTTATTTTGGTCCCATAAACCCAGCTAGAAAATGTACATACTTTACACACGTACAAAAAAATTTGCTTGAATTTCACATCATAAAACATAAAAATAAATAAATTACTCTGTTTTTGAAACTTCAAAAACTTTTCTTTTCAAATGAGATTAGTTCATGGTAATAATGGGTTTTGTTGTACTACTTTGCCACTGCATCTCTTTATTTAGCAAGGCATTCACTTAAATATAAATTGTTAACCAAAAAAATTATTTTTTTATAAAAAATTTGCATCTAACAAAAACAGGTTATAACTCTCTAAATATTATAATGGGAATTGTACATAAAATTGCAATTGTTGTGTTACTCGAGTGGTTATGTTCTATGTTTAGAAGTTCATGTTTGAACCTTGCATCTTCCTAACCACTAACAGTATAAGTTATAAGCTCAACTTAAATATTAAAAATAAATAAATTAGGATATCATAATACTTGTTATACTAAAAGTAGTAATGGCGGTGGTGTTTTTTGTTAGGAGGCCACTCCATTGAAGAATCAAATGAACCCTTTTAATGAAGAAGAAGCTTGACGAAAAAAATATTATGTATTTTTAACGAACTTTGAGAAGATAATTGTCCTAAGTTTTTATTTTCCTAAAGTTGAAGGAAAAATCTTTTCATTGAATGATATTGATTTTAAGCGCCTAAAATAGCAAGCACAAATCACATGCATAACAAAAACTACAATAAACAAGAGTCTTATAATATTTGGATTCCGAATTCATGTCCTACAATACTAATGCAACCGAAGCACCGAGTATCTTCCAACTATACCCTTCACAGCCTTCACAGTTCACACTAAAAATTATGCCACTATATTTTAACATTGATTCTCTCATATAAATTAAGCAAGCATATCACGAAATTACAATCCAAATCACCAATATTTTCACTATTCAATTAAAGCCAATACACGTTATATATATATATATATATAATTTATATTATTGTTTTGCATACTATTAAGGCTTGGTGGTGATGTTGATCTTGCTTGAATCTGTTAAAAGGTTTGACTAGAAATTGGTAGGAAAGGCATGGTGGGAGATGAATTTCTTGATCCGTTGATCAGCAAAGATGGAATTAATTGAGCTTTAAAATCTCTCATTTGTCATAATATAGGATTGACCTTCAATATTGAATACTTTCATGATCAATAATATCATATTTTTATTTGTCAGCTTAAATCAAAATCTTCTTCAATATCAAATACTTTCATGGTCAATTATACCATATTACTCATTTATCAAGATAATATCGTCATGACCTTTAATTAATGAATTTCATCAATTTGTTGGTGACAGTTTAAATTACTGCAATCTTATAATTATAGTGATAATTTTTTTTATTTAAAGTGATAAAATTTAAGATGAATATGATGAAATTGCACTGCATGGTAAAAAATAAATATTAAAAAATTTGTATCCAAGTCAAATTACGTGTCAAACTCTTCTTAGTCTACCTCAATAAATGTTTTGTGCATACAAGTATGTCAGTCAAATCACGCGTCTTAAGCAAAGTTCACATTGAAGCTGAATAATATTGAGTATTATTTTTTCATTAAAGCAACCCCTGGTGAATGTTGATTGGCTTAGGTTGTGGAAAAAGCTGCCACAAATATTTTGTAGCTGTCCAGTCTATTTATTTGCTGACTTGTCCGTTTACGCGTCATCATTACTGATGAGAGAGAGAGATGTTGACCTGGCCATCAAAGCCAAATCCCGCCCTCCGAATATTGACTCTCTAACAATATCACATAAACTTTTTAAAAAGTCATATTAGTAATTTTAAGAGTCATATCAGTAACTTCAGAAACATAGGTTCCATCATACTCTCCGAATTTTTGCACCCCAAAAAATATATATATAAAATTATTATTTAAAAAAAAAAAATCCTAACAGTTATATTTTTAATGGTTATATTTACAACGACTATATTTTCTCAACGACAATATTTTTCAATTAAATAATATTTTTACAAATTATTAAAAAAATTACGATTGATATTATAACTTGAAACAATACATTATCCATTATGAATTAAAAAAAACAAATTAAACAAAATAACTTAAACAATACAATATCCTAAATTGGAATAAGAAAATAAATAGACCAAGGATTACAAAATCCTATGAAAACTTTGGGGCGGACCGTGAATTCAAAGATGTCAATATCTCATTTTGTCATGTAATAATCCAAGCTTTTCCTGTGCCGAATTTGGATTTATTAACATGATCTCCTTCTCTTCAAGTCTCTGTTTCTCTAGAATCTCTAACTGCCTCGTCTTCTCTTTCTCCATTTTTTTTACCTCTCGTACCACTTGGGCATCTTGCATTTTCTCCTGGCGAATCTTAAAACGACTGGTAATATTATTAAAATTCAAAACGAATAAAGTTTGCAATTCATTCACTGAATTAATTTTTACTCGACGTTGCTTTGTCGTTTTTCTTCCTGTTAGTCTTTGTAGTTGTTGATATTCTTCTACACCGGGTGAATCATTTTTCCCTATATATGTGTGGTGATTCTTCAATTGAAGCTTCATCTGTCGTGGCTGCATGACTTGACGGAGTAGATAGTAATGAGTGTTCAAAAGACTCATTAATGTCAAAGTCAAATCCATTCCTCTTCTTCGGCTGTTTTTTCTTTTTTCATTTTCCTACTTGTTCGGCATAATGTGAATGCCATTTATTGTTATGCTTCAAGATCTCCCAGTAATTTTCTAACTTAAATTCACCACCTGTTTTGTTACGAAACAGGTCTTTAGCTACTATCATCTACACGAAAAAAATTAACAAAAAATTAAAAGCCGACTATTTAAAATATTTACGAGTTATATTTAAACAATAAATAACTCACCATATCATCATTGCTGAAGCCGCTGAGACGATTCATTTCTAGAATAGTCATGCACTCGAAAAATTTGCTGATTTTTTGTTGGATCACCGACTAATAATTCATCAATTTCCATTATTTCGCTCAGTTGGAACACCAATATGTTATATATATTATTCCAGAATTCGCTCCCATAACTTCTTCTTACTTTGGTCTGCCCCCGTAATTGCATCAGAGGTAATGGACATCCACGCCCAACATAAAGCCTTATCTTTAGCCTTGGTCCAATTATTAGGTCGGATAGCCAATTGTTTTGGCGGGGGTTTTGAGTTACTTGATTGTGGAACACTAGTACCACAATATTGATGAGAAATTTGGGATGGTTGATAGAAGGTTGGAATAGTTGATGAGAAGGAAATTGAGAATCTCCTACATAATAATTGATATTATCTTCGAAAAATGGCAAAAACTCATCGTTTGATGGGTTGAATTGGATGCTGTAATAAATAGATGTCGATGATCCATAGAATCGAAAATGATTTTGAAAATAATAACAAAGATTGAGAAAATAGAAGAATAAATAAGTTGAATGGTAGATAATAGAGATGTGTTAGATGTGTTGAGTGATGGTAGGAGTTGGGATATTTATAGAGATTTAAAATTTTTAATTAATTTTTTTTTTTTTAATAAAGTTAAAAAAATTTGAATTTTTAAACTTTTTTTTTTTTTAAATTATAGCCGTTAAGGCATTGTTTATGTCAGCCAAACAGTGCCTTGATTGCCAAATACACTATTTGTGGTACACATTTAAAATTTAAAATAAAAAATTAAAAAATTAAAAAAAAAAAAAAAAAAAACAAATTTTAAGGGAAAAAAAAATTTATTTATTTTTGGCCAAAATTTTTTTTTTTTTGGACAAACAATGCCTAAACAATATATATTTTATTTAATGAATTTTATTTTATTTTATTTTTTAAAAAAGAGCTCTAAATAACCTATTTTTAGGTTTTTTCAAAAAAAATTTCTACTTAAGGCACAATTCGGTCATTGTGCACAACCATTGGAGGAAAAAAAAAGGAGGGGGGGGGGGGGGGGGGTAATGCAAAACGGCGCCGTTTTGCATTAGGAAAAAAAAAAAAAAACAGCTATCGCGGGCCGGCCGGCTGAATACCGTGAGCTGGCCCGCGAGTAAAACTAGGTCCCACCATTTTTGGCTAGGCCGCTGCAAGCCCAAAGGCCCTTTTGCTCTCTGAAAATGGGTTTTGAAGAGCCCGCTGCAGTTGCTCTTAGCAAGTATCGTGTTTTATGTGGCCTCTGATCTTTGAAGCTAGTGGGAAACATTTACGTTTCTTCCGAAAGGAGGCCCTACAACATAAATCAACCTAAAATTTGTCTTCAATCACGAAGAGGATTGAAAGGAATGTGAACCTGTTGGGTTTATTTCCAGTGTTTTTAAATAGGGTTAATTTAATAAAAAAATATTTTAGCGAGTTATATTTATAAGACCATCTTCAATGCAAAAAGCTATTTTTGCATGTCAAAGCTATATTCTGAGAGTTGTTACAGTGTCAAAATACTATATTTTAGCAATTCTGCTCCAATAGTGCATTTTATTCAAAATGCTATTTTTAAACCAATAAATAAAAATAAAAATAAATTAAAAATTAAAAATCAATGAATTATCTATATTTCATGTACTTGATTAAAACCAATTTGTTTAACCTGACACATAAATAGACACTAGTTACCAAAAATTGTTAGTGTCCCTAATTTTTTTAAGTGCTCTGTCACTTATTCACAAAAACTAGATGGATGGATGATCGCCATTTTTCATTCACTACTGACAAATCAAGCAAATCCAATGTAAAGCAAAAATTAAATCAAATCCAATTTTTACTTTCCCTTTGTTTGATTGTTGAACATTCAGAGGAAATGACTGGAAAAATAAAGTTTTGACTCGATCTTATATTATCTTCATTGGTAAGATTTCTGGGGAAAAAAGAATAAAAATTGAATTCAATTAAGCAGATTAAATAGCAATCAGTTGAGTGTAGGCTCTCATTTTCTCAGTACCAAAAAAAAAAAGACTCAAATTTTCAATTCTCATTCTTTTCCTCTCTTAAACACTTTCAAAGCAATCAAACAAGCCTAATTAGCCAAACCAAAAACAAAAATCAGTACCATTAAAGATCATTATCACCATTTTTCAAGATTACTCCTACAAGTTTCAAGATTCTTCTATAATCATGACTTAAACTAGAACTTCATCACTAGCATGTCCAGCAACATTGCTGAATGTAATTCAACCATCCAATTATGATCAATGATTCCTACTCCAACTTCAAATTCTAAAGCTCCTTCTGAGTTCAAAGCAACATAGCCCTTAAGATGCCGTTGGCAATGCAGGGTCTGATCCTGCCAGTCTTTCAGAAGTGTAGTAGATTTGATCGGCCAATTACACTGAATGGAGATTCTTTTTTTATAAAACCATGTGAGGTGGTATAAGCAAAGGTTTCTCCATATGTATGTACTAGAACATTGAACAAGAAATCATGTATATCCTAAAAATAAAAAAAAACATGGCATGCTTTAAGTAAAAATTGAGCTGCCTTAACTTAATTTTTTTCCATGACTGAAACAAAGGTACATTAAACAATAGAAAGAATGTCCCTCTCTATAGCTGAAGACAACCAAGAGGGCCACACATCCCCTCCAAATCCGAAGATTTGTTTTTGACAGCCCATTTACACAAAAGATCAGCAACTAGCTGCAAAAGGGAAATCATATCTTCAATGATAATAGCAGCATAATCAGAGTTGGGGATCAACTGCATCACTGATTTATAGTCCCCCTCAAAATCTACCTCCATATAAACCCAACCAGATACAAGATTAATAGCTTCTCGAAGAGCAAGGGCTTCAACAGTCTCAACTTCACGTGTCCTTCATGGTGGAGATGGGGGAAGAAGAACATAATAATCAAAGCTTGTTGAGCGTGCTTGTAGTTTGGCAAGAATCTCATCCTTGCGCAGCTGGTAATAAACTTTCACTTGAGGGTCCATGTTGGAAAGGTCGATCATCATAATCTTATCATCTCTCTCTTTTTCCTTGGCTTTTTTCTCTTCTTGCTCTCTTTAATTCATTTGCTCCATTATTTTAACTTTTCTTTCTTCTATTTCGAACTTTTTCATTATACTCTCAGTTGTATTTTCGTTAATTTTTTTCATCAAATCAAAAAAATGAGTGTCTGAAGTATTTGCTATCTTACTTTTCCTACGTGCTTCTTTTGCAGCTTTCCTTCCACTAGGGCTTTTAGTTCTTGGGGAGTCAATAGATTTTTCGATTCGATCTTGATTGGAATCGAGAGAAATGGACTTCTTAGGAATTTGGGATGCAGAAGAGGAATATGGGGTCATTGCAGAAGTCTTTGACTTTTTGGAGGATACCCAATCTTCCCACTTAATGGCATGTTCCAAGATCGCCCAACGGTGATTCAAAGAAAATGTTTCTTCTCATTTTCATAATATAAATTCTCTTCTATTTCTGAAATAGCAGTAGCTATTTGTTGTGCCACACTTAGCATCAGATTTAGCAAAGTTAAAAATTGGCAGCCCAATTGATAGGCCATTGGAGAGCCCATTTTAAGTCCATCTACTATATTTTGAAAATGGCAGCCTATATAGCATACCATTGGAGTTGCTCTAACAATATAAACAATAAAAAATAAACTTCTCAAAAAATATTTTAGCCAAAAATAATTATTAATTTGTTAATTTTTACTATTTGAAAACAAATTACCCTTAAATACTTTATAAAATTTACTAAACTATCCTTGTTTCGCTTTCATACACAACTGTCACACCTTAACCGGCCACCACCACCCACGGCGAAACTCTTCTTCTCTGACCAAACATTCCGGCAAACCATCCCCACCACCGCCACAACTCATCCACCCACACCTCAACCAGCGCCACACCTCAAGTATGTGTCAATAAAATGTTAAAAAAAAATAAGTTTGAATCAGCCAACGACCACAAGGGGAGAGGATTTTTTCTTTCTCTAACCTTCTCACAGTGAAGACAAAGAAGGACAGCAATGAATTGCTCGGCAAAGATGAATGACTTATTTGCGACGATAAACTCGCGATGAAGAAAGATAGCAGCTGAGCGCGGCTTAAATGGACTGAACAAAACGACAATCGTTTACCACCGCTGCCGCCTGACCATCAACCCACAAATCTTTTCAACTATTACAAGCACCACACATAAGAACGATAACCCACAAATGTTTCGACGACGACGACTATTACAAGCTCTGATCGCGACTTAGCCGATCATGACACAACCCGCGAGAGCATTGTCGCGATTCAGCCCGCAATGAAGAAATCTATATGTACCTGTTTTTCGATGATCACTGAGAGGTCAAAATATCTGGGATATATCACTAAAACAATATGAGGAATATATAGGAGTGGATTGAGGGAGAGAAAACCAGCCCAATATGAGGACTGGAGTGATGGTAAAGAAGACAAAGTCTGGAGTATGTAGTTTGAGCCTCTAAATTTTTGTCTCTCTCTTACCTTTGCCACCTCTTTTATAATCCTTAGGTCATTTAGGTGGTATTTGTTAGGCTTCCGGATCTAGATGAGTCAGGGCCCATGTCCTTTTATGGGTTATGTTGCCCTAATCCCTATCTTTTGCGATTCTGCTGCCAAGTGTACGCTTTTCCCTGAATGACCCAAATGGGGCTAGCTGCAAAGGTAGTTGTATTTACTCCAGCCTGTCTTTCACTCTTATCCTCAAATTGGGTCTTGCCTTAGCAAGACTTAGCTAATTTTCCATCCTCCATTCTAAAGTCCCTTGTGCATTCCTCGAATAGTCCTACCATTACTCTTCGTTATGCATTTTGCTTGGGAGAATGTGAGATCGATGTTCAAGGCCCGTCGATCAACAATTCGTGACTTGGTCGGATTAAGGTTCAAGGCCCGTCGATCGACAGTTCGTGGCTTGATCGGATTGAGGTTCAAGGCTTGTCGATTGACACTTCGTGGCTTGGTCAGATCGAGGTTCAAGGCCTATCGATCGAAAATTAGTGGCTTAGTCGGATCAAGGTTCAATGCTCGTCGATCGACAATTTGTGGCTTGGTTGGATGAGGGTCAAAGCCCGTCGATCGATGATTAGTGGCTTGGTCAGATCGAGATTCAAGGCCAGTCGATCGACCATTTGTGGCTTGGTGGGATTGAGGTTCGAGGCCTATCAATCGACAGTTGTTTTTGCTGAGATAGGCTCCCGTCATCTACTTGGGTCATTTTATCTTCTTGCTCGAAGCTGGTATTGATGTGGGGTTAGCATGATTTCTCCTTGGTGATGTGGCCTAATCTACATCCACATTTAGTCCCCCTGCACGTGTCGTTTTTTGCTTTAATATTTTGTAATAAAGAAATGGAAAAAAATGGGACGCGTACAAAGAGACGGGTGTAACTGGCCTTGGGAAACGTAGCCTTATAACTCTTGTCAGTGTAGTAATTGAATGGGTATGACCCTTTGGCTGGGTCACGTCTCCTTTATTGGGTTATGACTTTTTGGTGTTTTTTTTCTCCAATTTAAAAAGAAAAGAGGGGAAAACTATGTTTATAAAAGGGTAAGACAGAGGGCTGTGGGGGAAAAGAGAAAACGTCATTGCTAAACAGAAATCAAAAGAATAGATCAGTGAGTGCAAACAGATAGATCGGAGTGTTGTTGTTGTTCATGCTGTTGGTATCAGTGCTAGTTTGCCTTGCGAGGATGACAAAGCGAAAGGAACTGACCAAACCCGGTGAACCAGTGACGGTGGTGCCACTGGAATCGAAATGGATAAAGGCCTCGTGTCCCTTTATGGGTTATGTTGCCCTAATCTTTATCTTTTCAGTTCTGCTGTCAAGTGTACGTTTTCCTTGAATGACCTAAATGGGGCTAGCTGTAAAGGTAGCTGTACTTACTCCAACCTGTCTTTCGCTCTTATCCTCAAATTGGGTTTTACCTTAGCAAGACTCAGCTGATTTTCAATCCTCTATTCCAAAGTCCCTTATGCATTCCCACTGGCCTCGAAGAGTCTTATCATTACTCTTCGTTGTTTATTTTGCTTGGGAGAATGTGAAATTGATGTTCAAGGCCTATCGATTGAGGTTCAAGGCCCGTCGATCGATAGTTCATGTCTTGGTCGGATCAAGGTTCAAGGCCTGTTGATTGACGATTAGTAGCTTGGTCGGATTGAGGTTCGAGGCCCATCGATCGACAGTTTGTGGTTTGGTCGGATCGAGGTTCAAGGCCCATCGATTGACAATTGCTTTTGCTGAGAAAGGCTTCTGATACCAAGTGTTGGTCATTTTGTGTTCTTGCTCGAAGCTGGTATTGATGTGGGGTTAGCTTGATTTGATCCCTTGGTGATGTGGCCTAATATACATCCACAACATCAAAATTGGGTTTTCACTCGAGCGACTAGAATTTAAGGCGACGACTGCGGCAACGAGTAGAATCGTTGAGAAAACGAAGATTTGCATTTTGTAATATTCTGTAGAAAGCTTGATTCCTGAAGATTTTCAAAGAAATTTTGGGCAAAAAGGGAGGCAAATCAAACATCGGTGTTGTTCTTGGTGGGAATAGGAGACGTTGTTGTTGCTGTAGGAGAGAATGTCGGCGTTGGTTTAGCTTTCTGGATGATTTTCGGTCGTTAAGCAACCAAAGATTCACTCACGGAGTGATAATGAAGGGGATAAAGGTTGTTGGCGTGGAAGTGGCGCAGGTCTGGCGTGTAATCACACGTAAAACGGCTGATGTCCAGAGAAGATGGTGGTGGTGGTGCTTCGGAAGAGATGATGGTGGTGGCCAGAGGAAGATTTGATTTTGTTGGTGTAGAAGGTTTAAAGAGGGAAGGAAGCGAAGAAATGAGGGAGATTTCTGGCTTCTTCCTTTGTCATATAATGAGAATTTCCTGAGGGTAATTTAGTTTACATGTATGTTAGAAGTTTGATTAGTAGATGCATAGAGTCGAAACGGCACTTTGACGTTCACCGAAAGTACTAACTTACTCGATTATCGAGACATCTATTACATAATATCATTTTGTTGCAAAATGCCACAATGCCATATTATATTTCATTAAATGAACATATAGATTACAATTAATTTATTTTTTTATTAAAAGAAATTATAAAAAATATTATACTAATTTGATTTGATAACATATTTTTCATTAAATTTGCATAAATTTACTTTTCATTTTTAAAATTAATTGTTAAATAAAAAATTTAAGTAATTTTTTAAAAAAAATTTGTACTGTAATTAATTTCTTAATTTTTATGAATAAATTACATAAAAAGGTATTTTTTTATTTAAGTAATTTATTATTTTTTTCAGGAATATATTGTATAAAAAAAGGTGTTTTTCTATGATAAAATTTTTTAAAGTAAGTATAATAAGTTTTATTATAAATAATAAATTTTTAATAATAAGTTAATTATTTTAGAAAATAGTAGTTATATATTACTTTTTTTCATTTGGATGATAAATTGATACTAATAATAAAATTAAGATAAATGAGTATAATTAATATTTAGACAAAAAAATTAAATAATTTTTTTAATAAAAACCACTAAATTTAATGAGAAAAAGTAAAATACTCATTTACAAAAAAATCATAATTTAATTTTTAACACTCGGGACTCTTTATATTTTACTATAACATTTAAAGTAACTCGAAAACGAAATCCGGTGAGAAAGGTGGAGGGTCCAAATTTAAGTTTTAAAAAGAAATTAGTTCGTTGACTCACTTTAACAAACTCCCAACAACTCACCTCAACGTCTAAAAGTTCAGCAGATAGATATACAAGGTCTTCTCTATTTCTAACGATCGTACGCCGTGTTTGATGCCTTCATGGGGTTTTTCTCCAGTTTCTCCGATTGTTTGTCGAGAAAACTCAGAGGCGACAAATCCGCCGTCAGCGGCGGAGGAGAAGAGCCGGACGACGCCATAGAGTCTTCCGGCTTGTTTTTCCAGCTGCTGTCTCTGCAGATCGCAACCAATTTTTTTTCGGACACCAATCAGCTCGGCCACGGAGGGTTCGGTCCTGTCTACAAGGTACGTCTCGTAATTCGGTATTTCGTTAGGGTCAATGTTTGGCAAAAATGAAAATGATTCATTTTTTCTTTAGACGGTCAAGTTATTTGTTTTTTTTATTATTCGGTTTTAGGGTTTGGTTGAAATGAGAAACTGCCTAAATTAGCCTTTGTAGGTTGTTGTAATTACTGAATGAACTGGTTTGCTCCGTGATTTGGTATATGTAGAACTATTATATTGAATTGCGTTCATGACCATCGATATTATTCTTCTTAGATTTATAAGTAAGTTAAGGTTTCAAATGTCTCGACAGTCAGTTCCATGCTCCACTAAGACTGTATTGGGTAAGCGGAAGCAAAAGAAAGAAAGGAAACAACAATTCAAACCATAACACATGGGATATATACGTGGTTCACCAAAATCAGAATTAGGGTTACATCCACGGATGAGAAGAGAATCGCTATATTTATAGAGATATTACAATAGTAGAGAATTTCAACACCGGACCATGCACACAAGCTCTTGACCGAATTCTCCTTGTACTCCACGAGACTCCCTATCTCTCTTGCCATCAGTGTTCACTTTGCCAAACCCATAACTCACCCCTACTCCCTCATGAGGCTACATTTCTCTCAACTCATAATTCTCAACAATAGCCCAAGTGTCTATTTATAGAGTCACATACCCAATTCCTTTGTGGACAGAGATTACAATTTCTTAGAGCCCAATTCACGTCTCTATAAGAAATTACCATAAAAAATACACTCTAAAATAGTAATAGAAACTAATAATATAATGGGAATTTGAAACATAATTCCTAACAGACTGGTGGATTCCTCGACGATACGTTCTTGACCATCTATTGCTCACATTTCGTTTTGTTTGGCCATCAGGTTTAGTATTTTGTTTTGGAAAATATTTTCTACCATTTTACTTTTTGCTCTACTTATACTTGTCATGATGACAATGTTGGAAAATTAGTGTTGAACAAGCTACATTGGGTCAAAACTAGAGTGGGTCTCACAATGCAGTTAAGGCAGAACCATATTAGAACACGTAGTTCTCCCAGAGGAGATGAACTTTGTATATTTACTTGCTCAAAACTATTTCCTAGTAAATGATAAATTGGATCCAAAGTACCCTTATGATTATGGTTAAAAGTGGTGAAAATGGTTATCCCACATTGGAAGGCCTTATAAGTGTCAAGGTTGTATTTGGATTTGTGTTCCAAGGGCCACCCCAGGTACCCATATCAGGTGCACTGCCCGACCTGGTCCGGTCTTGGGCTTGGGCTTATCAAGCATATATTCTGTTTGGACAAAATATTTTTGTTTAGGATAGGGTGTAATTCGGAGCAACGGAAATAGTACAATAGCGATTTGAGTTTACCGAACCGATGCCATGCCCATCCCGAACAAGTACCAAGCAGCCTATAAGCACCCCCTGAATGCTTTGTCATTTTCATTCAATTGGTGCATTATAGTGTTTGAGTTTTCTGAGAGAGCAAACACAAAGTTTGGTTTGTTGTTTCCTCTGATTTGAAGTGTTGTTACCATTGAAACGAAGATCGTTGTATATTAGGAGACGATCGTCATTCACCATTCAACACCTACTAGGCAAAATTTGTCTAAAGACAGAGTTGGTAAATATATCCACAGTGGCTCACAATGAAACACTATGTGGAGGGTTTTTCTGAAATAGGGATTCTTGGAAATTGGCATTTTCAGCCGTAGGGACAGCTCATCATCATCATCCTCCCCTTATTCCCATATGAATGGGATCCCCCAAATGAATTCTATATCTCCATTCATTTCTATTAACTGGCATACCACCTACTATTTTTTAACTTTTTAAAGGCATTTTTAATAACTTCATCCCATATTATTTTTGGTCTCCCTCTCCCTCTCTTACCTTTTATGGAAATTAAACTTCTTCTCATCGGTGCATCTATAGGTCTCCAGTGTATGTGCCCAAACCATCTAAGTTTACTCTATCGTATTTTCTCGTTAATGGGTGCTATACCTAATTTTTCTCTTACACATTTATTTGTGACCCTATCTCTTCTAGTTTCTACAACTATCCATCTTAGCATTCTCATTTCCGCTATATGAAGATGTTCTCGTTTATTTTTTAAGCCCAACACTCTGCTCCCATCAGCTCTTTGGTTAAAGGTTTGAGGCTCATTTTTTTGTAGGAAATAGTGCCTACATTCCTTCACAACTAGAATGAGGTATGCAGGAGCTGGTTAAAGTTGGAGAGATTGATAGACAGTGATTCAAGAGCTTTATTAGCGTCAGTAGCTCCTGTATTGCCAATCTTCTGCATAAATGCAAAAAGGAAATGCAAGATTGGAAAAAAAAAAAAAAAAGTGTGGCTAAGAAGCACAAACACCTCTATGAGGTGTCATGTTTGTGTCGGACACCAATGTACACAGACACTTCATGGACACTTCTGGATACGTCTTCGACACTTTATTCCCGTGTCCATATTTTAAAAATAATTTTTATTATTACGGACACTTTGTCCATGCATCTTGGACACTTGGCCAACACATCTTGTACACTTGGTCGACACATTTGGGACAGTTGACAACATATCCCACTCTCTATCTTATATAAAGCAAACATATGACAATCCTAAAAACAACATTATGAACATATATCAAGGTATCGAACCTCTTTTTCTTTGAAAAAAATTTGACATTAAACATATGTCATGGTATGTAATATGAAGAAAACATAACTGCAATAACAATATAGGATAGTAATATTATATATAATATAATATATTCTTTTTGATATTCAAATAGCTTCACCTTCTAACTTATGTAACTTTAGTATATAAATTACAATACCTAATAGATATATCAATGAAAATTTATATTTATATTAGCCATATCCACGCCGTGTCCGTGTCCTACTTTTTAAGAATTTGACATGTCTGCGTATCCGTATTGTATCGTGTCCGTGACTCTGTGTCTATGTTTCTTAGGTGTGTGCCAACGTTTCTCATTGTTGGGCTGCACTTCCTTCGTTTATATTACAGAATGTCCTCAAGACCATTTGGCTCCTCAATGCTTTATCATGTATATTATACTTCAAAATCATTATAAGATGTCAAGCCAGCAGTTGAGATTCTAATGCAAATTAAGTGACATTGTACAGGGCTATCAAATTGGAATTCGATATGCCTATCTGATTGTATCTGTATTTGAATGTATATTTTCTTAAAGGGATTGCTACCAACTGGTCAAGTAGTGGCTGTGAAGAAGCTTTCACTGAATTCAAGACAGGGACTCAAAGAATTCATTAACGAGGTGAAACTGTTACTGAAAATTCAGCACAAAAACTTGGTGACATTGTTGGGGTGTTGTGCAGAAGGACCTGAGAAGATGCTTGTCTATGAGTATCTGCCAAACAAGAGCCTTGACTACTTCCTCTTTGGTAGAATACACTCTTCAACTTAGAATTCATTCATGCATCGTTATTTGGATTGAAGTGAAAGTTGATGACTTCAAACTTTTCAGATAAAAAGAAGTCTCCATCCTTGGATTGGTCAAAACGATATCGTATAATTACAGGTGTTGCAAGAGGTCTTCTCTACCTACACGAAGAAGCTCCTGAAAGAATTATTCATAGAGACATTAAAGCTAGTAATATTTTGCTGGATGAGGAGTTAAATCCTAAAATCTCAGATTTTGGCTTGGCCAGGCTTTTCCCTGGGGAAGACACCCATGTAAATACATTTAGGATTTCTGGTACTCAGTGAGTAGTTCTCTGACTTCACCTATTTTTGTCTTAATTTCAGCTAATTGTCCTAAGACTAGCAGTCATCTTGATCGCATGTTGAGACATTAGTATTTTTCTTTTACTTGTCTCCATGTCAGAACTTCCACGAAGAGCTCAGTATAATAAACAACTTTTTTAATTGCAGTGGTTATATGGCTCCTGAGTATGCACTGCGTGGATATTTGTCGGTGAAGACAGATGTGTTCAGTTTTGGAGTTCTGGTTTTGGAGATTGTGAGTGGAAGAAAGAATCATGATGGGCAGCTTGGTGCAGAAAAGGCAGACCTCTTAAGTTATGTAAGTTTATTTTGAGGAACTTCTGATGCAATCTTAGAAATTGAATTAACTTATTACTGTAATTACTTCTAAAGATTAAGTTCTTTTTAGAGGTAGAAATAAATAAGAATTAGCACTCGTGGAAAGATCCAAGGAATCCTCCTTTTTTCCTGTGGGAGTCTATGTTACATTGACTTGAATACGTGTTTTGGTCTAGCTGTGTATCAAAGTCTCGACCTCCCCTCCCTGAATCTCAAATCACGTGACATGGGGACTTGGCATGAAGTGGTGTCAAAAAGTTTATATATAAACACATCCAACACATAGAAATACATCACATGTTATATAATAGTGTAAGGTATGATGATAGTTTTGTTTTGAAGGACATAGTCGATTAGAATTTAAATTCAATGGGATGTGGTGAAAAAGAAGGGTTTTTATCTATCTCATCTCAGAAATAAGAAATCCTTCTTTGCTATCAGATTCAATTTTTCCTTACTCTTCTATTATCAAATGTTAAGGTTTATTAAATATCTAAACTGAGGTTGCAACATTAAAAAATAAATCAAAATAAAACTTGTTTCTTGTTTATCAAATGACAAGGATCATCCAATCATTTGTGTGGCTTTAGAATTATTTTGGGATGTCTCAGATGTCCCAAGTTCCTTACATAGTTTTCAAACGATCCCATTTCGAGACGAATGTTCCCACTATCATTCATCCATGAGGTCAACTTATTTACAAGACTTGTACAGAAAGCCCTAATTTTGAGATGCCCAGCTGAGATGTGACAAAAGAATGACAAATGTAGGATTATTTTTGCAATTATATTTAAATAAACAATATCTATCTACAAGCAAATTTTGTTTGCAAATTTTGATGACTTGAAAGATGATAGATATTTAAGTTAATCCTCTAGTTTCACTCCTTTTATCTCCAGGCATGGATGCTACTTCAAGCAGGAAAGTCGTTGGAATTAGTTGACCCAGGTCTTGCCAAATGTGTACCTGATGAGGCAGCAATGTGCATTCAGCTGGGGTTGTTATGTTGCCAAGCAAGCATCGGAGATAGGCCTGATATGAATTCTGTTCATCTCATGCTATCAAGCGATTCATTCACTTTACCCAGACCTGGAAAACCTGGAATTCAAGGCCGCGTAGGTCGTTGGACCACTACCTCCACTTCTGCTCTCACTAATACTAATCCTAATCCTAATCCTAGTAGCACCTTCACTGGGGTTAGCAAGGCTTCTGCTGGTAATAGTTTTGTCGAGGAGTATTCTAGAAATTCCATCTCTTATTCTTCTATTGATGAAGGTAGATGACCTCCATTTATGTTCTGTAAAGCTTTATGTGCTTCATTAATCTTCTGTAATTTTTTTTCCCCCCTTTTTAATGTCTATGTCAGTATAATAAGGTGCATTCTTTTTGTTTTTATAACATGATTGGAAGAGAGAACATAGTGGCCAGTTCCTTTGAGGCTTTTAGATTTTAGATGTTGTCTTTTACATTACCGAACATTTAATCCTATGGTGCCATTAATTCCTATATAGCCAGATATCTTACTTAGAGTTGCTTGATATTGTCACATGTATTTTTCTGACCAACAATAATTGAAAATTAAATAGTTGACCTCTAATACTACATGATAACATTATAATTAATAGCTTTTAATAAAGTCATTTTGTAAATTTTGATGGAAAAACAATGTAAGTATATATTTTTAAGTTACTCAATTTAATACATTTTATTGTTTCATAATAAATAATAGAGTAAGGTTGTGTAATCCTGACTTTGTGGACTAATAAATGATGGTTGTTAAGGTGGTTAGTTGTCTAGGTACTCTCTTAAAGACTTGAACAGTTTTGTCAAAGTTTGCTTTCAAATGGGTCGCGACTTTTGCGCCAACTATTTGTGAAAGTAGTGATTCTATTGCTTTCGAACTGCTTGTCAAAATGCAGTATTACTATATTGATGTGTATTATTTTGATTGTTGGCTCACTGACTTGGATGTAAATATATATATATATATATATATATAGAGAGAGAGAGAGAGAGAGAGAGACTTGGGAATACGTTGAAGGTACAAGTTTGTTCATTCAGTGGCAAACAAGTGTTACGTCTTAATTAGATCATTAAATTTTGTGGGAAACAATGGGATACTTAAATCACATGCAGCCAGCCCAATATTTTTGTTGGGCAACATTCAAAAAATCTATTTTTTATATGCGCGTGCGCGTGATTTGGGTCAGTGAAGAAAATCAACAGGACGTATGGGCGAGGACACAAGTATAAATATTAGAATGAAAGTAAATTAATATATATATATATATGTGAAAGTTAAGAAAATCAATATCACATATAGGCAAAGTAAAAAATCTTACAACTAGTACCAAAAGTTAAGTCTGTTTCTGAGTTTTCTTTCCCCAAAACTCCAGTAAAAAAAGTTATACTGGATAATGCATTTTAAAAATGCAGTATTGCTAAATGATCAAGGCACCAATTCCAGAAAATTGCATGTTTTGATTTCAGTATAATATATTATATGCATGCTTTTTATTGACAACCCTGTCCTAATTGTGCTCTTCACCGTGGCATAAACATCCCTTGTTTCATATAGAGAGAGAACTGAAGACAAATTATTCAATTTTATTTGATGGTCACATACGAATTGTGTATGTAGGCGTTAATTTATTTAATTTCTAGTATTTATGTTGGCATTCATTTATTGGTTGGGATTATGTGGAAATGAGAAGCCATAATCCAAAATTTAATGAAATAAATTTCGAATTCCCCAATCATTTTTAATTCCAATTTTGAATTCCCGCACTATTCTCAATTTTAATTAATCAATTGAATTAAAAATATTAAACTTCATTTTAAAAACAAATGGATTGTGAGAATATGTTAGAGCAAGTAAAGCAAAAGTAAAATCAGTTTCAGTCCGTGTAATTTAGCCAAATGCGTTGGTCCTCAGTGGTCAATACACAATAGACCTCTAGAGTACTCTGTAATAAAAAAAAAAAAAATAAAAAAAAAAAACCTCTTTGGCGCTTCCCACCTCCGTCTCCCAGCCACCACCCTTCTTTGAGGGGAGAGGAGGAGAGAGAAAATTTTCTCCTCTCTCTCTCTCTCTCTAAATCACTTTCTTTTCTCTCTCTAGATCCTAAGTATCAACTTCTGCGTAGTGTGGGGTTGAACCAGAAATGCCGAATTGGGAACTGAAGAAGTGTTGCAACCACGAGCAAGTCGTGTTTCTCGTTACTATCTCTGTCTGTACTGTCGTCATCCTTGCGGTATCACTACTTCACTTGCTTTCATTGCCCCCCTCTCTCTCTCTATATATGTCATGGTTTGGTTCTTATTTAACACAAATTACATTTGATTAATGTGAAACTCCCATAGAATCAAGGGATCTGAAAGTGGAAGTTGGACATATGGGTTCATTGTTGTTTTTCAAATTGAGAGATGCACCATTTTACTAAATATTGGGGCTGATCATAATAATTTTTCTTTGTTCATGTGTATGCTTGTGTGTCAACAAATTTTATGTTTCTGTTGTAAATGGATGCCTATAAGGTTAGTTGTGTTTATAGGGGCTCTGCAATTTTTGATGAAAATAGATGGGCACTAACTATTATGAAATCTATATCAAAATGCTGTGAAAGGAAACTTTAGAATTGTAGAATTTTAAAGATTTTTTTTAGCTCTAGTTTAGCTAGATTTCATTTTTTTGTCATAATTGTCTTCCTCCACTCTTTGCAGCCCAATGTTTTGATAAATTCGAATGTAAACACTTCACAATTGACTGGGTTTATAAGTGAGACATTCTTCAGTTTTGATTATGTTAGGATTTAACATTTTAAACTTTAAAGTATGGACCTATCATCAACTCTTAAGAAGAGGAACAGTTTAAGAAAGTTTACAGAATAGATATATATATATATATATTTTTTTTAAAGTAAAAAAGTTTACCGAACAGTTAAATCAAGTATCCGAATTGTTTTTAGAAATACAACTTAAATTGAAATTCAGTTCCTCCAAAAGTAAAGTTGGAGCATGGATATCATGGTTTGAGCTTCTCATTCATCAAATGTTGGATTCTTAAAGGTAATTTGTTTGCAACTAAATTTAATTGTAGCGTCAATCCCTCTCTCTTTTTTTTTTTTAATTCTTCCGGAAGGTAGTGTCAATCCCTTTTTTGCCATTGTAGTTATGGAGGACAATACTACTGATGCCGTTCAAGCTTGTAACTGTATTTCTTCATGAAGCTAGTCATGCTGTTGCCTGCAAACTTACATGTGGTCATGTAAGAAGCTCCATCTCTTCTTTTTTGTGTCTTGACTTGTAAATTCCCCAACCATGGGAAATACTGGTTTAGCATTCATGGTTTTTCTGAAGTCTCCTTATAGACCAGTGTTGATATTCTTGTTGCTCTCAATTAGATTATTTCTGATATATCTTTGATATGCAGGTGGAGGGCATCCAGGTTCACGCAGATGAAGGTGGCTCAACACAAACACGTGGTGGCATATATTGGTTCATCCTGCCAGCTGGATGTAGTGATCTCTCTTCCCTGATATATATATATATATATATATATATATATATATATATATATAAATATATATAAATATATATATTCTTTTGATTGCCAAAATATAAACATTATCTTAGTGACAAATGTGATGTGAAACATGCCAATGCATACTTTATTGTGGATAGCAGTCTACCAGATTCATGTAGACTCATACATGATTCAACATGTTTCTTAAGCTACTTTATTTTTATTTTAAGATCTTTGGAATCAATAACGTTTGTTTCTGGTGATATTTTACAATTTATCTTTGGAACCAATGCTAGTTATTTCTTTGTGGCATGCCAGATCTTGGTTCATCATTTTGGGGGATGGTTTTGATACTTGCATCCACAAATCTTCTCACAGCAAGAATTGCTGCTGGATGTTTTGCTGTCGCACTACTTGTTGTACTTTTCGTAGCTAAAAACGTAAGTTTTTGAACCTCATTGGTAGTTACTTCTTCTGGTTTTTTTTTTTTTTTTTTTTGTGAATGCGTTCAATGGGTTTTTGGAATCATTATTGATATGCAATGATTAATTTTTAATTTTCATGGCATTTGGCGACATAATTTAGTTAGGAATAATAAAATATGGCAAATCTGCTTTCATGAAGTTTTGAAATGACTCAATCTAGCATTGTGTTAAGGAAAACAAAGGGTCTCATTTGAAATGATTTAATGCTATATTCTAGCTTCCATATACCCCCTTTGGGACTTCCATATTATCTTTTAATTATTTTAGGATGTTCGCATTGATTACTCTCTTAAGAATCCTATCTCTGATATCATGTATCTTTCAAACAGTGGACGCTTCGGGGGCTATGTATAGGTATGATCTTTCAGAATTGGTTTTGATCTTGGTTTTTATAATACGTATATAAATGCAATATGACATGTGGATAATATTAACATATGCTTTTCAAATCATCAGGATTTATTGTCTTTCTTGCTGCAATTTGGGTTCTTCAAGAAACAACTAATATTCGAATTCTTCGATACATAATTTTATTTATTGGTAAAGCGTTTGTGTTTATTCCTTTGATCTCTGTTAAATAGTATGCATCATGATGTCCTTTTTATTTAATGTAAGGGATAAATAAGTTGTTGCTTATGTCTGTTTTGGCAAACTGCAGGTGTGATGAATAGTCTGTTTTCAGTATATGGTATGTCTTGGAGACACACATATACTTTAAGCGTTAGTTGAATTGTCTATTTGCGGAATTACAGGTGATTGTAATGTGCATGTATTGATGCAGACATTTATGATGATCTGATATCCCGAAGAGTTAACTCCAGTGATGCTGAGAAGTTTGCTGAAGTTTGTCCATGTCCTTGTAATGGTGTTGGATGGGGTGTCATTTGGTGAGAATTTTTATCATTAGGAAGTGCACTAATGGATGATCTTTAGAAGTAGAAATTTTCTATTTGGTTTTTTTCTCCTTTGTTAATAAACACGAGGCATTCTAATGATTCAGTATTTAAGTTCCGCTGTTCCCTGCCTAATTATTATCTTTACTTGCAGGGGTTTCATATCTTTCTTGTTTCTTTGTGGAGCCATGTATCTTGGACTTGTGATCTTATCTTGAGGTGCTTCTGCTTAGATCATTGTTTTCAGTAAGTCTACTATCATCCAATTTTTTTAATATTTATCTGAGAATAACTTTTTGAGTGACTTAAGGGCATTACAGAACTCCATTAAAATAGAATTATACATTGTGAGTGCTTGCTTACCAGTATCAATGGAAAAAAAATAATTCATAGGGTTTGGATGTTTTTAGTTGCTCATGTAACTCGTGTTGAATGAGTTCATCAATTTGACCACCCAAAAGATAATAGAGATGTGAAATTGTGTATTGGTGTGGAAACTGGCCTATCTAAACTTAAGGGACACAAATGATTTCTCTCAATTGTGATCAAATGCACAACGGACTAGGTTCAATTGCTATGCAGAACTAGTTGGAATTCTTTGGTTTCAATTCAAATTACAAATTCCCCTTAATATATGAACCATTTCAACTTGTTTTTCTTTTTATCTGTTTTTCTGTTTTACCCGGAAGAACGCACACCCAACTCAACAAACACCTGTTATTTCCTGATGGGGACATGGATCCTCAACTTATCACATAGATGAATGAGGAGGATACTACTTGAGCTACAAGTTCGTGAATCATTTCTATTTGGTTTTAATAGTATTTAGAAATGAGTCAATTTATTATTGGATCATCTCCATTTCATTTTTTTGACAGGGTTTATAAATGAGTCAAATTATTATATATAGCCTTGTAGTTTTTTTCAAGTATAATCGTTTTAATGACTTCAGTGATAACCATGTTTACATGCAGTTAGTATCAAAGCTGAACGATCCTATTCTCTTTTTGGACTCCAAGCGCACTCTAGTTTGTGACTCAACCTTGAAGCGTGGTTGAAACTCTCACAAGCATCGTCATAAATGACCAAATGCAACTACATCAACTAGTTTAATTGTTCGGTGTTCTCATATTTCTCATCTTTCTGGGGCTTGTTAGCCGGCCGTGTTATTTCTAAAATGGACTAGTTGCTACTTAAGCATTGTTCAGCAGCTGCAGAATTGTTTGGGGAACTTTTAAGTTACATCCATCTGTCAGTGGAGTTTGCATCCTTCCCTTTTCCAATTGGGGGCAGGGGTGCAAGGAGGATGAAATCATTTTGGTCTGCATTTGAAATTGATTTATTCGGATTTCATTGCATGTATGAGGATCACATTTAGGGAGTAAATGAAATGTTTTTAAGTTTTGATTTTCTACCCTTTTGTGTTTGGAATATTGTGGCAACTTCCTTCTTACAGCATCTCTATATTCTATTTTATGTCCATTAAGAATCAAATGTAGCCCATACCCCCAGAAAGGTATGCGAGGTAGGTTGGGTAGGGTATCCTTTATTTCTGAATGTTATACGTCACCCTTTCTTTCCAATGTTTACATTTACCTTCTCCTTCATATATTTATTTAATCAAAATTTGTATTTATAATCATAATTATAATTACACAAACTGTGAAATAAGAGTGCATTAACAATATAACACTGGCTATACTTTCATATCTCCATTTCTTTGGATTTAATTTGAATACAGATGGAATATTTGTTCATAAGCTATCAAAGTAGGATAAGATTACAATAAACCAAAATGACTCAGAACACTAATAAAATCAGTCTCAAATGACAAATTATGCTGAAAGACACGAGACTGAAGGAAAGAAAGTAATAACAAGGGCAAAGAGGAGTACAAAACTTTGTTTGGAGAAGGGGGGAGGACTCAATCCACTAGGGGCCCTGGGCACAATGGAGAAAATATTCTACCCTCTACAGTCCAAAATTAATAAATAGCATGATCACCGAATTGGCTTTTTCAACAAGAAAAAGGACACCATTTAACAAGCATTTCAAGACCTGCTACAATTTTATGGCTCCAAAATGATAAAATGCAAATCATCATTATCATCCTTGCCCTTATCATGTAAAGGAGGAGGCCGGCCACATGAATAATCTTATTCCAGCCGTTCTCTTATTCCAATCTTTTCTATTATAAGCCATATCTCCTACTACCAGGCACCGCACCACACCTAATAGAAATACCCCCATAACAGAACATATTCCATTAATTAAAATTCCATAATATGCTAAGAAAAAATAAGCTTCACATGTTTTCTGCCTTACAAACAAAATCCTCAATGTCAAAACTTTAAATAAACCAACAAACTTAAGATACTTCCGGAAGAGCAAGGCTGTAACAACTGGTATTTCTAAGCCTCCGTTTGTGGGTATTCAAACACAACATCTTTGCCTGATAGCTTCCTGTAAACTGCAGCAAAGGTCTCGAGTTTGTACTCAGTGTTGTTCCTTTCCTTGGGATCGAGGAAAATCTGCCAACAAGAAAAGTCTGTTAATTATGCGAGCACTTCAACCATGGCAAGTTGTTTTAAAAACAATTAATAAAAAAAATATGAGCTCCTTATCGTACTGGAAGTCAAGTTGTTTTAAAAACAATTAATAAAAAAACATATGAGCTCCTTATCGTACTGGAAGTCAATTCATGGTTGAAAATTCATAGTGCCACATTAAGACTGCCCAAGATTACTACACCTTTTGTGTGGGTAAGAACTTACCCGACAAGGAAGAACTTAACTACCATAGGACCATTATAGTTACAACCACCATTTACCAGCTTCGGTCACTTATGAGTTACCAACATCAATGATCAAGCCGATTGTGATACCTAGGGGTGGCAAAATGGTTCATAACCCGTCAACCCACACACTTATTAATGGATATGGGTCAACCAAATTTCACGCATTATACAAGAGACTCGTACAACTATCCTATGCAAGGAAAATTTCATACAATATACATTCAACTTCCGGAAAGGAAAAAAAAACACTAAGAATATATATTTTCCAAAGACACTCTAGGATTTCATACTGCCTCACCCCCTCTCTCTCTAGTTATCTAGCTAAGGAAAATTTGATACTGCCTCACCCTGTCTCAACATTCTTATCAGTTCCAATCAAGATCGTCAGTCAACCATATAATTGAAAATTATAATCAATGAATTTTTGTAACTACTAAGAACATATACTTTCCAAATGAACATGATTCAAGGCGCACTGGACAGTTCAATAATTCTTCTGCCTACTAATTTATCTAGCAACGAAAACAAAATACAAATCCATTCAAAAAAAAAAAAAAAGGAGAATGCAGAACGGGTGAACTAACCCACTATTCAATGCATATACATATAGAGAGAAGATTGGCTAAACTGATTACCCAGGTTTGGATTTTATAATGTTCAACCTAAGGATTCTATATCCTTTTAAGCACCTGCTATGCAGAATACATAGCTTGTAATCTCTTTATCAGTTCCAATCAAGATCGTCGGTCAACCATATAATTAAGGATTATAATCAATGAACTTTTGTAACTACTAAGAATATATACTTTCCAAATGAACATGATTCAAGGCGCACTGGACAGTTCAATAATTCTCCTGCCTACTAATTTATCTAGCAACGAAAACAAAATACATATCCATTCAAAAAAAAAAGAAAGGAGAATGCAGAACGGGTGAACTAACCCACTATTCAGTGCATATACATATAGAGAGAAGATTGGCTAACCTGATTACCCAGGTTTGGATTTTATAATGTTCAACCTAAGGATTCTATATCCTTTTAAGCACCTGCTATGCAGAATACATAGCTTGTAATCTCTCTGTGTGAATGGTTCGGATCTTTGTAAATGGATCGGGTCACATTACAGGATCAGGCCTTGTAAACTGGCCACGGCATTCTAGCTTGGATTCATGGGATTTGAAGGTTGAAACTTATATTTTGCTACATAATTTACTTGATTTGGGAATAATTAAATCTTTGTAAATGATAAGAGGGTTTAGTTAATTAAATTATATTAAAGGTTCAAGGGGGATCGGGTTGTGTAAACAGGCCAACCCAATATTAACTTAGATTCACAGAAATTGAAAGTTAAAATTTTATAAAATAGTATAAAATTTAATAAGATTGTAAAATTTATATATCGATCATGTGAGTTTTGTCAACCTATCACTTACATTTAACCTATTTTGAAAAGCAATTAAAATTGTTTTTTTTTTCAAATTTTTTAGTAAATAAAGATGGAATTAGAGTAAAAGAGTAAGCTGGGAAAAAAAAGGGTAAAAGAGTAAGAATGATTTTTCTTCCATAAAAAATAAAAAACAGGTTATTGGGTCATCACGGGTGACCCCTCATTTTGACCCAACCCATATTTGACCCGGTGCAAACAAGCTGAATATAGGTTACAACCCATTTCCGACCCGGATCAAATCCGACCCAACCCGCCCGTTCGACACCCCTAGTGATACCCAATCACTGATTGTTAAATAATAAATTTTAAAAAGAATTGATAGTGCATAGGCTCTCCTCTTTATACTCTCAAACTATATTATGTCCTACAATGTTTTGAAGGAAATCTAAATGTAGAAATAGAACAAAAATAAATATAAGGAAAAAAAAAATAGAAAATGGATACACTTTCCAATCCACATTACAAATAAAAAAGAAAAAAACGCACATGAGATATGATTTTCACCGTTTGCTAACATGAATTACCTTCATTATCTTGGACCCATCAATACGGTATCTAACACGCTTCCCAACAATCTCAGCAGGTACAACAACATCCTCCAACATGGCCTCATGCACAGCAGTAAGTGTTCGGCTCCGGGGGCGCTGGGCAGCAGAACCTTTCTTTGGGGGCCTCACTGTCCTCCGAGTTGCAATCAGGATCACATCCTAAGGGGAAATTACAGGGTGAATTGGACAGTATAATTGTAGAAAAATCTAACCGCCGGGGGGGTGGGTGGTGTGGGGAAGCGTAGGAAACAACAAGATAATTTCTTCCTCTGTCTAACTTTACCATGATTGTCAATGTTAACAAAGATTCATAGTACAAGGCAATAATACTTTATCAGAATAAAAAAATAAAAATAACAGCATAGAGGAGTATGGCTTCTAATGATCATAAACATAGAACCAGCCACTGAACTAATTTCACAATATCAACAAAGTCATTCGGAATCATTTTATATAATCCTCCGTGACAGACAAGGTTGAGGCACTAGTTGTTATTCAGCTTATGTTTCTGTCTTAGAAGCAGAATAAGTTCTTTCATAACTTGAAAAAAAGAGGGATTCTAAATACCTTTCCACTAAATTTTTTCTCAAGCTCTCTCACAAGTCTGACATGAACTTTGCGAAAAGCTTTCCTCAGTCTGTAGGGGACATGGATAACAACAGCCTTCCGGCTCCCAGAGACATCAATTTGACTGCAGGTCCGAAGTGGGGGAAAGAAGAACAAAAAAGCAATTCAGATTAAAACAAGAAGAAAAGGGAATTTATCCAAGCAGGCAAGCATGCATCAAATCCACCATTCTTACACTGCAGAATTGATGTATAGGTCCTTCAATTCACTTTTGAGCTCCTGGTTGGTATTTTCCAAATCAAATAATGCCTGCATAAAAAGTAAAATGAAAAAATCAGAACAAAGACAATTCCACATTTACAAGTAACTTATACCATGAATGTCCTTAAATCAATCTGTTCAACCTGTGCAACTGACTCCTCAAATTCAGTCGGTTCAGCATCCTTATCTTTTTGGATTTTCCTCCTTGACGTATACATCTTCACAGATCTAGCTCAACAGATCAGATTCAGGCAGGAAATTAGAATTTTAAAATACATTGGGGGTACAGATGAGGTAACTAAATAATCAAGGTATTCAATAACCCCCAAAGAAGAGAGCTTTTCTTAGTCAAATTAACTTTGAAAGGATGTGGATGGAACATGTTAATTACACGATATTATTTTCAAATGAATGAAAATCATGGTTCCGAAAAATGAACTCACTCAATGACTGGCATAATTTGCTACCCAATGCTAGTAAAACTAAATCAAAGTACAAAAATTATGGGTGATACTGCTTCCCCCACTCCTGTTGTCATGAGTGACAAACAAAGTTGTAGGTTGCACCAACAATTTTAAATCAATTTGACAGATAGGTGAAAGTCCAAACTTTATGTTATTCTACCTTCAATTTCCTCGGCAACCAAACGGTAAAGATTGACAATCAACTTGAAAATCTATAGTAATTTGAATCAATCTCAGTTTCGGCCAGCAAATAAACAAAATAAGAATCAGTTTCTTGTAACAAGAAGGCATCATTGTAATGGAAACAATCGAATCACAAGTTAACTAAATATATTTCATCCGTAATCACAAACCCAACCATCTATTTGGTTGCAGAGAAAACAAATGAAAATGAAAAGATTATACGTCTGCCAGTTGAAATAGATACAGTAGAATAATAGGTGGTTAACTAAAAATGGATTTTCTTATCCGTTCTAGCTACATTTTCTCAGTAACCAAACAGGATCGTACGATATACAAAGATAGCATTTTCAAGCGACAAATAAATAAATCAATAAATCCCTGGAACAGGTTGAGGTTAAACTAAGTATAGGCTTACCAGAGGGTTGATGCGACGACTGAGCAGATCTGTGAGCGAATGCAAAACCCTAAGTCAAATATTACTCAGAGGAAACCCTAGGGTTTGAAGGGATGAAATAAGTTAAAAGGAAGAAATGGACGGTTGAGATGGCTTGCTTGAAAACCTGTACAGTCTAGATTGAGTAAACACCCGTACTGTTTGAACATCGGATGGGTGAATAAAGGCCCATTGTTTGATGGGCCTAATTATTAATCTAATCAATGGCGGTTACGTTCCTGGAACCCAATCAGTTTATTGGGTCCATAAACTGATTACCAAGCATTTTGTTCATTAACCTATCCCCAACTTCAAAATGCAAGAATACTGACTTTATTGGTCCAAGTCTAATGTCTATAAAAAATGATATATCCCCTCCGTTCTAAAATAAAGGCATGTTTGGTGTGGTGAAATGAATTGGAATGGAATGAGAATGGAGGTGGGAATGGAATGGAATGGAATGTGAATAATAATTCTCATTCTACCGTTTGGTTGTAAACATGGAATGTGTAAAAATGGAATCTTTTCTCATTCCTATGTTTGGTAAGAAAGTTAGAATAGAATGAATTTATATTATTTTTTTAAATTACATTTTATTATTAGTAAAAAAAATTAACTAAAAAAATTAATTTGCAAAAATAAAAGGGAAAGAGATAATAGAGAGAGAAAAATAAACGAGATAGAGAGGGGGAACAAACAGCATATAGATACATATTATATATATAGATACATATATATATATTATATTTTATATAGTGTGTGTATGCGTGAATTATCTCTTTAAATTATTTTATTACTTTATTAATTTTTAGTGGGAATGGAATGGTCATTCCACCTCTCAAGAAGTGGAATGGGCATTCCACCTTTTTGATGGAATGGCCATCCTTAGGAATGGCCATTCCACTTTTAATGTGACACACCAAATAAGAGAATAGAAACAAATGCATTCCATTCCACCTTCATTTGATTCCATTTACTCACACCAAACATAACCAAGTGTTCATTGTTTTGGATAATTTACAAGGACATTCCTAATAGTTTGCCATAATTACAAGAATTTCTCTTATAATTTCAGAAATTATACTAAACTTCCCTAAAAATGAAACTAACATACACAAACCTCCTAGTGACGGTTAAATGCACTAACGGATTTATCTAATTTACTTAAATGCCCTCAAGTTTCTATGGTAAATGACTAAATTACCCCAATTATATGTGTGTATATATATACATACGCACATATGTATAGAACAGTATATATCCAACCACCACACACACAAAAAAAAAAAAAAAAAAAAACCCCATCAACGACCAACCACCAGCTTTATCAATGGAATATTATATATTTTACTCTATCTTTGTGTGTACATATATATATGTGTGTTTGTGTGTGTGAACAGTGAATAGATTCACTAGCGAAGTTTAGTTCAATCCGGTGAGTTTTTAATTCCAGTTTTGATTCGTTCAGTTCGGTTGATCTGCGTAGTGCTCTTCTTTCTCTTTCATCTGCAATTACAATATGTGTGTGTGTGTGTTGGGGGGGGGGGGGGGGTGGGGAATATACCATTGTCTCTGTGAACTTTAATTTTCTAAAATTAATATTTTTGACTTGAAATTAGTCGTCATTGTGTGGTTTAAATTGAAGGTTGTCGGCATCTTATTAATCGTCGATGTGTGGATTGTCGTGGGGGTCGCTATTTGCCTGTGTAGTTTGTCATTGTGAAAATGCTCTTACGTTACCGATTAAAGTCAATCCATCCAGAATAGAGTCTTAATTAGTTTATAAAATATTGCAGAACTCTTTCTATCCTTAATTAAGAAACCCGTCTCAGTCGATCTCTATTGTCAACGATCTATCACCGAACCCCCAAGCCAACACCCATCAATTGAACCCAGTGAACAACAGTTGCCTTACTAGAATTTTCTACCGCCGTTGATCTTGCTGGAATTGCTTCTCGCCATCATCATCACAAAATTCTCATAATTAATCGTCTAGTCGCCATCTTCAAAACTACTAGTAGTTGTCGGAACTCCCCAAGGTCATAGTCAGAACTAGAGGCAAACATTGAACTTGTAGTTATATATATATATATATAGCCTCAAATAATTACATAACATAATACAACATTCTTTATTCATCTTTTTTTTTTTTTTTTTTTTTTTAATTAGTTTGTCCTTGAGAATGTTGCTCTAGGAATGTTGAACCCACAATGTTGTTTTTGGAAGGAATGAGGGTATTTTGGTAATTTAGTATTTTTTTTTTATGATATCTTTCACTACAACCAAGGGTAATATAAAAATTTTAATTTATTTAATGCATGACATCAGCAAAATCTGTCATTAATTCTCGCTGACTGTCACGGAATGGAGATTTATATAGGTTAGTTTCATTTTAAGGGGAGGTCCCTATAATTCTGGCAAACCATAAAGGAGGTTCGTGCAATTTACCACCCCCCCCCTCCAACCCTTTTTTAGAATGTAACTTTTTAAGAGAGTGATTTTTATTATTATTTTTATTATATTAATTGTGAATGAATTATCAAATTTACCCCTAATGAGTTTACAGTGATGTGATGGTTTACTTTTTATAGGTTTAATACAATAAGGTTAAATTGGTAATATTTAAAAAAATGGGACATTGAGTTTTCAAATGTGACACTTATTTTGGGAAGAGTACAAAATGGAAAGGTAAACGCTTATTTTGTGAGGGAATGAAAAAATTGGTTAAAATTGATGCTCGGGAATCTTTCCCGATTGTTTATTATTATGTGTAGCATGCTATATATATATATATATATATATATATATATATATATATATAGATACAGTGGAAGACAAGTTGTCTTTAATGGAATCTTAGATGGGCATGTTGGGCTTTTAGCACAAAAGTGGGGACCACCAAAGTGACATGTGGCCAAACAAGTACCACACTTGCCATTTGAAGACTTGGCAACCCCCCTTCTTCCCTTCCATTTTCGGCTAACTCTTTCTCTCTCTATATCATCATATATATATACATATACTCATGTTTCAAGCTTATTTTTGGAAGTTTTAGGGTGAGATTTGAGAGAAGACCAAGAAGGGTGTAACGGCCAGAACCAGGGGGTCCGGATCATTAACTGGGTCCCTTCTCGAACCTGATGTCACCTAGGGCATTACGGTTATTTATTATGATTGCCAAATAGTGCAGTTGGTAGTCGTTTGTACAGATATGTGATGGTGTAGCTGCGTATTGAGCAGTATGAGTATGGTTGTTGGGAATGTGTTTACTTAGAATGGGACTTAGTGTATGACAGACGGGGTTTTTTGTTGGGGCTTTGTATGTCCTTTAAAGAATGAGTTGAGATTGGATGTTGTCATATTCGGTGGTCTGATGACCGTTTTTCTTTCGGGCTTTGGACCCTTGCGTAACTGTGTAGAGTGGACCGACATCCGTTTTAAGTCGGGCATAGAATCCAATGGTTTTGTGTTATAATGTTGTGAGCGATGAGTACCCTCATAGGGTGGTGAGCATTGTATTTTAGTGGTAGTGGTGTGTGATTGACTGTTGATATTCGATGTCAAAAATAATAAGGTTGGTGAGCTCATAATCTTACGGTTTTATGAGGTGTTTCTTGGGAAGGTCGGTGATTGTGGAACTCCTCTTTAAAGAGGGTAGATTGTAATGTTTCTCAATTTTCCATTTTCGGGGATTTTTTTAATTTTTCTGGATTATTTTTATTTTGTCTCGTTTTGCGTGTCAGACATCATAGGGTGTGCCGAGTGAGTTCCGAGGGTTGGTTAGAGCATTTCTTTGAGTTTGGGACTCTTAGAAATGCATCGTTGGCCATTTCGGTATTTTTCAGTTTTTCGGGACAGGAGGTCCCGGGCGGGACCCGCAACCTGTATTGTTGTGCAGGGGGATTATTTTTCAGGGTCGTCGCATTTCATACATTATTATTTGATGCATGGTTATGTGACTTTGTGTTTAAACACGCGTTGTGGTGTGTTTAGTGTATGTACATATGTATATGAAAATAAAAAAGATATTTTTAATTGGATGGGCCTCACGTGTTATGAGCTTAATATATATATATATATATATATATATATATATATATATATATATATATCATCATTCATTCGTTTTGGGGCCAAAATCATTTTATCTCTCCCGCAGCTTCTTTCATTTTCTATTTTTTATTTTTATTTTTTCTTTTGTTACACAAAAGATTAGATCTCTCATTTTCCATTGAGAATTTGGCTTTACCACTGAAGGCAATGTCAACGAGCACAACGAGAGCTTCGATTTGATATGAGCAAAGTTGCAATTAGGCCACCTTTGGTTTTCAATTTTTGGGGCTTTTATTCATTTATTGAGGTATGGGTTTCTAATACACATGTTCTTTGATTTTGGTGAATTATTTCTCCTTAATTTCGTCAAAAACATGCTTAATTTGTAAGCCTTGTTTATGGTTATTTGAGATTGTATGTAAGTGAAGCATGTCAAGGTGTATTATGTGTTGAATGTAATAAATTGTATGCTTAGATGATTTATTATAATGGTATACACTCAAATGCTTGGATGTCAAATGGCATAATTGATGAAATAGTTATTTGGGAATTTATTGATTTAATTTCCTCAAAGTATGCAAGTATGTTCATAGTTTGACATATGAATTACTATATTAGAATGATGTAAATATACATTGTATGGAGTTTAGTATGGTCGTGGCATTGGAAAGTATGAAGTATTCATGTATGGCATTGAGAAAAAAAAGGGAAATTGTTTTGAAAAGAAATGAAAAATTATTTTGGGAAAAAGATTTGAATTGTTTGCAAAAATCCGGGCGCCTAGGAGCTGCTTAGTGGTCCGTAGGGTTAATGTGACCTAGAGGGAACTAGGGAAAGACCCTAGCGTGGTTGAGTTAATTAGGCCCCAAATGACGCCCTGGAATTACCTTGTGGTCAAGGATAGTTAGTCAATCCTTCTCTCGTGAAGCCATAGAGATGTTATGGATCGGGTTATATTAACGGTTTGGAATGAAAAAATGGAAATGTTTTAGAAATGGGGAGCAACATTGGCATATCATTGCGTTCCACTGGCATGGTATGGTTTACCTATGTTTTAGTTGTTGTTGTTGTTGTTGTTGTCGTCGTTGTCGTCGTCGTCGTTGTACTTCTTCCCCGAAATAGTATGATCACGTTCTCTTGTGCTCTATGCTTTGTTTAGATTCACGGAGACATTAAAAAGTGTGTCTTAGGTACCTCCCATTGAGTGGTTGTGCCCACCCCTTATATTACTATTTTCAGGACACGGGAAGGAAGTGGTGGATGACACTCTTCCACAAGCTTAGTTGGACTAGTGGACTATTTTGCTATTTTTTGTAATTAAAACTCCATTTTTGTAAAGCACAGCATGATATGTTTAACCTTGTAACTTGTGGCATGCATTTGCAAGTATAATCATTTTGTAGCATTTGGATGTAATTTAAATTATTTTATAATGGCCATTGATTTGTGTAATGGACCATGTTGATATATCTTGGATGAATGGGATATAATGAGCTATTTTGAATGGTTTTGTGGATGGTTAGACTTTTGAGTTGTATGCATTATAATTGCAATGAGTTAGGACATGTTTCATAACAGGTTTTGGCTCATAAACGAGCCCGGTTGATTAAAAGACTTTAAAGCCCTTAGATGACCTTGAGTTCGGTAAGGACCCGGATAGAGATTCGGACCCCCGGGTTAGGGTCGTTACAAAGGCAAACTTGCTATACTCTTCAATAGCTGTCTTTTGACACCACTCTTGCAACATTTGGAGGGATTTCGAATTTTGACCTAGCTAAGGGCTTGTTTGGCTTACTCTATTGAGGTAGGGATGCTTAAGACCTCAAACTTTGTCTTTCATTGAGTATTTCCACTTTGATTCCTCCTTAATTTCATTTTGAATGCAAACTTGTGAATGAAATGTTAGTAGTATGACGATGAAATGAAAGCATGCTTATATGTGATGTAAAATATGTCTTTCTATGTTAATGAAGTACATGTTATTGCCTAAGTGTATAAATGTTTAGTTTACAAATGCTAGCATGGTTATGATGAATGAATTTCAATGATAAGCATGCTTATATTTAATTTTTGGCAATTATCATGCTATGCTAATGATGTGGTAGAAATGAAAACTAAGTTAAATTAATGCATGATTAATGTACATAGCATGACATAGTGGAAAGTTTAAATAGGAATGTCAAATGAGTCAAGGTACACCTCCTCAGGTTTGGCCAAATATCACTCTCAAATATCTTTCGAAAATAACTATTACTTACATTACAAATTTTTGCTCTGTTTTTCACTTATACCTTAACCGTTACTTGCACAATTATGACACAATGTAAAATGACTTAAATACCTTTTGACTCCATCAAAACAACTATTTTGCCTAAAGAATCAGATAAAAAGACTAAAATATCCCTAAAACTATATATACATACTCATTTTGTTTGAATATATATATATATATATATATATATATATATATATATATATAAATACCCATTTTGTTTAAACGTATAAAAGATTTATACTATATACACACACACACATATACATAATTAGTTTTAAATATGAAGCTACACATAATTTTATAAATATAATTTTTTTTAACATTTGAAAAAAAAAAAAAAAAAAAAAAAAAACATACACATAATTAGTTTTAGAATACCATTTTTTATTTATTTAAAATAATGGGTTCATAACTTATTTTTAATTGTATTCAATTGAATTTGTGTTTAATTATATTTAACCGTTATTATGACACCCCAAATCAAATTACACCAAAATTGACAATATATATGTCATACAGTTAACTATATATATATATATATATATATATAATTAGTTGTTGTATATTAGTGAAAGAAGTGTAAATGGAGTTTGTGGATCAAAAGGAAGAGGAGCAAGAAAAGGAAATTGAGCTACCACCGAGTTAGGTAACTCGTCTCGACCCAATAAAGCGGTGCCCAGGAAACCCAGGTCCCAGGTACAGGGGTGCCTGAAGAACCACGCCGTTAGACTTGGCGGCCACGCTATGTACGGCTGTTAAAAGTTCATGCCGGCCGGCCCGGAAGGCACCACCAAAAATGCGCCGCTTGTAACGTCAGAGCTCCACCCAAAGCCGTGGACGATGATGATTGGTGGTCCGCTTCCTCCACGTCAGAGCTCCACCTAAAATAACAGGTCACTTAGTTGTCTGAAAAATCAAACCCAGATCGTTTCCTTATGATCTTAAATTCCTAAATATATATATATATATATATATATATACACACAAACCCAGAAATTGGGATATCAACATCTATGCCTCCCCTTTCCACATCTTCTCTATTTCTTTCTCCTCTTTCTTCCTCTCTCCAACTCTGCAACCCAATACCTCCATTAAGCTAGATTTTTAGAGAGAGAAACTCTTAAAACACTAAAATTCATTTTTCTGACATTTGATCAAACAACTGTAAAAGTTGGTTTATGCTCCCACATTTCATATACATTTCAATTAAAGCATTACATAAACAAATATTCTACAATAACTCATTTTTATACGCATTAACTTCATGCCACCAATTGGAGGGCTAGTCTGTATGCTCTCCTATTAGGAAATATTTTAGCTAAGCAATTGATCTATCTGTTTTTCTGTTTCCAAATTGTAAATATACCCAACCGATCTCTCCTTCTCTGTTTTTTTGTTTCCAATTTGTAGATATACCGAATCGATCTCGCCGTCGTCATAACATGAGTTGCCGCCTGGGATATATATTTGCAATTGTAATATATATATACACACACACACACACACCTGAAGGTATAATGGATATTTTGAAATAAATAGGATTAAAAAATAAAGGCAAAGTTGTCTTTTTCATATTTTTAACGGAGATTTTAACAGAAAAATAAAAATGGACTTAAGTGATAGTTATTTTTGAAAGATATTTTAGAGTGATATTTTGTCAAATCTAAAGGAGTGTCAGTGAAATTAACCTTTTTAAAAGTACCAGATTCCTCGAGTTCGATGCTAATGTGGCCTAGAGGGAAAACGTGTTGGTTTTGGACGTGTAACATTGCATTAACTATACCCCAAATGGTTGTTGGATTTGAAACCAAAGATAGTTAAGCAATCTCGCCTCGATAAAGTCAATTAGCGGCCTTCGGTGTGAATTGTGTCGGTTTGGGACCAAGTTGGGACGGTTGTGCATTTTATTACATTGTTATGCATAATTATGTGCAATTGTATAAGTGATATTGTTGGAGTTGAATTATGATTTGGATTCCATGAAATCCCCAATATATGATCTCAGTTTCTCTTAAACCCTTTTATGTGTTACTTGATTTAAGGGAATCTAAAGTTGATGCCTTAGGCAGTTTCTACTCAGTCGTAATACTCACCCCTTCCTCTAATAGTTTCAGGACATGGCAAGTACGTTGTGGATGACATACCATCTTAGACGTAGATGAAGAAACCATATTTTGTATTTTTTGTAAATAATGTTTAGCTATTGCGATTATTTTGTAAATATGACATTATTCTTAGATATTGATGAAAAACATTTTATTTATGACCTCAAGGGTTTTCAAACTTGTAATCTTATTCTTTTGAGATGATATTTTGTATAAGTTTGGCATGTCAGTGATGAAAGTGACGACTATGTTCATACTTTGAAGTTTTAGAAGGAAATGCTGTTTAATGAGTTATTTAAAAGTTACAATTTGATACATAATGTAGTTGATTGCCTATTCATCCATACTTGTGAGTTGGGACAAGGGCACTAAGGTTAAAATGACCGAATTTAGGATCAAGGATACAAACGGAGGCAAAAAGGGGCCATGTAATACCCCTATATTTTAAAGGTATTATTTATTGGGATTAATTATTTTTATTTTTATTTAAAATGATTTGTTTGATTTATTTGGGATTAATCGCTTTTATTTTTATTTTAAAATAATTTGTTTTAGTTAATTGAGTGTTATGATTTAATTGTCTTGTTTGTATTAATTTATATTCCGTAATTATGTATGATGATTGATTGTTTGTATGCTAAATTATTGATTTAATTGTTGGTGTGTTAATTTTATTGGTATGGTATAAATTTTTATTTGTTTATGTGCTGCATGTAATTAGTTATTTTAATTTAAGTGTTTATTTAATTATTTTATTTATTTTATTTTAATTGTATTGGGCTTAAGAGGAGTGAGACCAATGGATATGGTCTTGGGCTTGAAGGAAGCCTTATTAAGTTAATTATTAAACACCCATGGTTATGAATATATTTAAATAATTATCTTTGCATAATTGTGTGTGTATATGTATATATATATATATATATATATATATATATATATATATATTTATTTATTTATTTATATGTATGTAAATATAATTAATTAATAATCATTATGGAGTGGTATATATGTCAATATATATATTGATATATAGGTATGTATGATTTATTTAACTAATGATTATTTATGAAAGATATATATATATATATATATATATATATATATATATATATATATAATTTAAAGATTATTATTTTATTTGATAGTCCTAGTTGGAATATGATTCAGATTTTAATGTGTATAAATATATGCATAAGACTTTAAGGTTAAAAGTTTACACTTAGAAAAATAAGAGAGAAAGAGAAAAGGAGAAGGCTGACAAAGAAAACGCCGGATTAGAGAAAGAGGATGCTGAAATTGAAAGAGACAATCAAAACTTAAAGCATCGGTTTCGTTTCGAAACCTTCAGGCAAGTTCTTCTCTAACTTTCCTCTTAGAACCCATAAGGATTTCACCTTGAGTATCAACACTTTAATTAAATTATTAATTTAAACCTTGGTTAGAACGGATTAATAAAAAATTATTAAGTTAATTTTATTTGATTAAATTAGAATTAAATCGGAATATTAAAAGCATGTTTTATTATTATTTTATTTTTAGAATTGTTGGATTTTAATTATATATATAGGTTATATATATTGAAAATTATTGTTACACTTGATTTGTGACCCAAGAGGGGTTAATCAGGGTTTATAGAAGTTTTGGAAATTTTCTGGGATTTTTCCAGAATTTTTTTGAATTTTTTGAATTTATTTTATATTTTTTCGAAATTATTCTATAATTGTTTTCTATATTATTTTGGCAAAATTATATAAATGTTATTTATACATATACACGTCTGAGGCGTCAGTAGTATATGTGCAAGAATAGTTGAAATCCAGTGTGAGCGAGTGCATATGATTTTGGTACACACACTAATCTGGTCCGTTGGAGTGTTTAATTATATTTGGATTGATTCGGTGTAATGCGGCGCATATTATTATGGTACGCATGAAATCTGGGCCTTTTATGTGTCTTGATTAATGGGCAGTTGATTTAGTGTGGGTGTATTCATATGAGCTCAGGTGAGAGGATCTGGTGTGGGTATATATATGTGAGCTCAGGTGAGATCATTAGGTGTGGGTGCATACATGTGAGCTCAAATGAGCTAATATGGTGTGGGTGCATTCATATGAGCTCAATGCTATAATTTGGTGTGGGCGAGCACACAGGAGCTGAAAAACTCCAGCCAATCAGAATATGCCAGCACATACAGAGCTTGAATCCAGCGTGTGCAAGTGCATAGTAAGCTCGTGAACGCATGTGGGAAATCCCTATTGGCCTGTTTCGACACTTGAAATTGAAACGGTCATAACTCAGTCATCTTAAATCGAAATTGGGTTATTCTTGAACTTAAATTTAAGAATTTTTTGTCCTCTTTCCAATGGTACCAATTTCATTATCAAATTCCCATCATACTAAGAGATATTTACGTTTTAGTGAGACGATGTCGGAAAATTATTTACCGAGATGGAGTATTTATAGGAAACTATTTTTGACGATATTTAGAAGCATTTAAATTGCGTAAATATAATTAAATTAATATATTGTTATGGAAAGAAGTATATATATATATGTGTGTGTGTGTGTGTGTGTGGTTTAATTGTTTAGAATAAGTATGGAGGGATGTGTATATATATATATATATATTGATATATATGTACATATATGATTTAAATAATCAAAGATTATTATGGATGGTATTATATAATATATGTGTATGTATGTGTATATCATTTAAGATGATTAATATTAATTATTGTTATTTGACATATTTGAATAGGCTGGTTATTAAAGTAATATTATACTTATGAAATGTATGAGATATCTATATGTGATTTAGTTCATCGTTAAGTTTAAAGTTGGTACATGATTGAATTATGGGCATGGATGAGTTGTCAAAGGCTTAAATATACGGCCTAAATATTTATATGAATAAAACACATACATAGGAAGTATGGATGAGTTGCTAATTAAAAATATAAATAAATATACTTATGGAGGTATGGTTGAATTGCCAATGTATAAATAAATATACTTGTGCAGGCATGGTTGAATAGCCAATATATAAATAAATATACTTAAGGAGGCATGGTTGAGTTGTCAATATATAAATAAATATATTTATAATGGCATGGTTTATCAAAACGTAATTAAATTGTTATGTGTTTGATGGTTAAGATTTCATCTTGGGTTATTGTATGTATCAATTGCATTAGGGTTAGATATTCTTATATTAGAATAATCTTGTGTTTAAAGGTTAGTATATTATTTTTTATATATTAATAAAATAATATTGGTTGAGACATGGATTATTTGTTAAAGCTTAGATTTTGAATATGTGATTTAAATAATTACAATTATTATTAGGGATTGAATTAAATATAATATTCCTCTAATTATGTTTTATTGTTTAAATGATTAAATAAGTGAATATGATGGGTTTAAGGTTAAATGAGTTTCTTTTTAAAAGAAATTGTGGATTGGTATAGGAATGATTATTAATTTAATCATTATTTAATAGTTTTAAATTTAATGAACCTATTAATAGATGTGATTAGCGTGTTATATATAATTATTTTTATATATGTGTATCTTGTTTATTAAAGATAAAAACTTTAATAGGATTGGTTTTAGTGAGAGATGATTTATTTATGGTTTTCAGAGGCCTGGTAGAGAGAGCTTGCTCGTAAGGTTTAACTCGCGATTTGTTTTTCAGGTTATTAGAAGTTCCAAGTCTCAAGGTTGAGGATCCGTAGTTGGAGGACTTATCCATTCTTTCTATTTTATTTCAAAGTAGGATATTATTACTTCAGTATGTATTGATGAATTTTTTTGGATAGTGGATTTAGGTTAAGGGATCCTTGAGTTATGGGATTCCCGAGCTGTAACCATTAGAGAATTATTAATGGATTTATTATTTAATAGATTTTCCTTCAGTGAGTTATTTATTCTTTTTATTTTCTTTTTGTACTTTGTACTTGTTTGAAATACTTTAATTGTTTTGATATTCTTTAATTCTGTGCGCGGATTTGATCAACCCGTGTTCCGAAATTAGGGGGTATCACATTTGGTATCAGAGCTTGATCCAGCCAGAAGTATGCCGACGGGGATGTCGGGCCTTTAAGAGGGGTGGATTGCGATGACCTTGTGAGCAGGTGTGCTGTGGGAGAGTGCGAGACACTAACAGGCTACCACACTGGGCGAGCTACGGGTGCACAATCCCACATTGCTTGAGAAATGGAAAGGTGAAGTGCTTATATGTAAGTGTGTCACTTCAATTGGTATAAGGCCTTTTAGGGTAAAGCCCACGAGAAAAACCGTACAAACTCAAGCCCAAAGCGGATAATATCATACCATGTGATGGAGTGGGTCGTTATAGGCCAAAATCCTTTTTTTTCTGGGCAGCTCCGAGCGTTCGGGCCATTGGGCAGGAAATTCCAATGCTGAATTTCTTTAGCCGAGCACTCGGGTCATGCCCACCCCCGCTCGCGGCATTGACCCTGCGCGCTCACAAGGGTGCCCAGGGCACCCTGCGAGTGCTCGGAGGGCACCAGCCGAGCACTCGACTAAGGCTTTTAGGGACTGTTTTTGGGACTTGTTCATTTGGGCTAGGACTTTGATGCATTAGACCTATTTGACCTTATTAATGATAAATGGGATAGAATCAAGCATAATTGTGGACTTTACGACATAAAATAACAATAATGCCCTTAGGTTAACGGGTTTGGGTAAGTACCCGGATGGCGACTCGAACCTCCGAATTTTGTGTCGTTACAACTGTATACAAAAATTAAAAAAAACCACCCACCACCAACCACTATGGGCGCCATCGCTACCGCTACCACCATCATCTCTATCAATGGAATATTTTACTCCATCTTTGTCTATATAAATGTCGCAATATATGTATATATATATATATATATATATATATATATGTTTGTGTGTGTGTGAATAATTACTGGACTTATCAGCGAAGGTACAGTGCTTTAAATCGCTTTTGAATGAAAAAATCAACCTCAATCACTATTAGAGTCACTTAACAAGGGTAAATCGGTATTTTTTGACCATTTATTGCATTGGGGATCTTATAACTGTCTTTTAGGCCATGTGTGGTCAGTTAGGATCATTTAGAATTGATAGAAATCAACTTGGTTCAAGGTTGCCCAATTTAGGGCTAAAAATGGTAAAAATGACATTTTGGGACACTTCGTTCATATTCCAGTGGGGCCATAGTGTTCTAAGCCTCCCAAGGACCCTATAGGATCCAGATGATGAGTTTCGAAACCAACAGAAGAAGTAAAAAAATAAAAAAAATAAAAAAAAAGTCCATATAGCCTAGTTGTGAGTGCTCGAGTAATGTTCTCGAGGGCTCGGAGGATACCTTGAGCTCCCTTACGTGTGCGTAGGCCGCACAGCGCGTAGGGCCCATGCTAGACAAGCACTTGCGGGGCTTGCCCAGAAAATGGGTACCTTTGTCTCGCCCCGAATCCCATGACTCGGGTCGCGAAAAAAAAATTGAAAATAAATAATTAAATAGATAATTAAATAATTAAATAGATAAATAATTAATTGGAGAAAAACCGAGGTCATTCACCACATAAATGATAATAATAATTTTTAAAGAAAATAATATTTGACGGTCGGCAAAACAGTAGGCTATCAAATTGACTAATCTGGATGACAAGTTTGTAGTACTGCCAAAGGGACATTATATCATCTGTCAACTAACATATAAATCACATACGTGGGGCCATTACATGGTAAAAATGATGAGCCTAATATCAGTGTACATACAAATGTCAACAAATCAATGTAAGGTGAATTAATCTGGACAACAAATCAGTAGTGATGCCAACCTGAACATACATAATCACCCTTGACTAATATATATATATATATATATATATATATATATATTACATAGAAACAAAGCAGTACATGTGCTTTGGCAAAAGACCTGGGTTCAACGTATTTATGCATAAGCACACAAATATAATAATAATAGTTTCATAAAAATAAATAATAGCATGATTAATTAATCATTTGTGTTATATTATCCAAATAAATCTACATGTACATAACTTAAACAAGGGCTAAAATCTGAGAACCCCCCTGTTGTTTACAAAAACTATCTATTAACCCCCTCAACTACATAAACTATCATATTACTCTTTCATGTTTTTAAAAATATATCATATCACCCCTTTTCATTAGTTGATCGTCTAAAAATAACGAGAGCAAATCACGTGATTGTCACATGTATTCCTTGTTAGTTGTAATTGACCAAAATGCCCTTATAATGATGTAATTACCAAATTGCTCTACAGTATCTATCTTCTTCTCCACCGTCGCGCATCCATGGATTTCGGCGAAGGTGACGCACAATGAGGTGATAAGGTGAATGGTGCTAGGTCTTGGGTTCTTAACAATGTGAACATTGCTAGGACAAGGCGAACACTCATATTTTTCTCCATAGGACCTTTATAGATATGCAACTTTGAAGAGAGAGAGCTGATTGCTGCAAATATGGTGGTTAGAGTTTGGAACAAAAATAAAAATTATAGATTTTTCCTTACCCAAAAAAATTAGGGATTTTTTGGTGTGTTGTTAAATGTGATACTCCCGAATTTTCGGATGCGGGTTGGCTAGGCCTACGCCTGATTACCTGAGGATATCAAAACAATTTGGCAATAATCGAACACAGAATACAATTAAGATAAATATGAATAAATAAAATTGCTGAAAGAAAACTAAAATGAAAAAACCAAAACTTAATCCTCAGAATAAAATTTTATAAATAAGAAATTATTCTGATACATCCAACTTCTCCATTTCCAATACAACTCGGAAATCCATCCAGTGGACCCCTAATAAAAATCCCAAACTGACAAATGAACAACTGAAGAAAATCCAATGCTAAACCAGGAAGAGAACTCCTACGTCGTCGGAAGAATGAATGACCATCTTTACTCAGCACGAATAAGCTCTAAGACCTGGAATCGTCCGTTACCTGAAAAATAATAGTGGGTCAGGCTCATGAACAAGTTCTATCATAATTACAATCCAAACAGAGACCCGATACGCAGATACATCTTAGATATCTCAACAATAGCTATCTAGTTCATACATATATATATCCACACTAAGGGACATTCACTAGACTATATAGGGGGTCTCAACCTGAATGGAAGGCAACATGCAAAAACGCACCCAAATGTGAGCATGAGTACCTAGACGTAACAGGGTACACCTCAACCTATCATAGCCAGTTACGCATCCACTGTATATACGGGCCCTAACTAACGTCTCTGAGACTCAAGCTCATGTCGTGGTACCATAATTATATATATAAATTCCATCCAAATACAATGTTGTGCCGGTCAACTGGTTCGTCGCCAAAACACAACATATAATTATGATTTAAATGTTTTAATTAAATCCCTATCCTTCCTAATACAGAAATATAAACAACCATCTAATATGTCATTCAACTGTTTTAGTTGACAGGATATGAAATCATGTTGGATTTAACTGTTTTAGTTCATCCATTCCGTATGTATAAATGGGTAGGAATTAGCGTTTTGATCTAATCCGTCCCTCCATATGCCACCGTCCCATGCCGGTGCATATAATGCATATGATCCGTAAATGATGCAATACTTTAAACAGTACATCAAATAAAATTCACATATCCATATTAATTGCTAAGTTATTTTAAGCAATTAAATCTACCATTCCATTCAATAATTGATGAAATAAATAAGCAAAACATCAATTAATCCAGATACAAGTATAATCAAAATCAGACTATTAACTGAGAATATTATACTGCAAACCCCTGATTTAAAAATTATATAATCACCCATATTAAATTGCTAGAACAAAAATAAGCAATCTAAATTATCCATATCCAACAACAACATGTAAATTTATTTTGAAATTTTATATTGTCCATTTAAATTGCTGAAACAATACTAAACAATTAAATCCTTAATTAATAATATGCAAACTTATTTTTAATTTTATATTATTTAAAAACCATACTCATAATAGTGTATATTACACATTCTATGAATTATTTACGTCCATCTTAGTCAATTTAAATCATCTATAGCAACATTAAACAACTCCATAACACTGTTTTTATCAAAACAATAACTAATAATCCAAAAACCTAAAATTTAGCATACTGCTAGCAAAGGAGTCGACTCCATTAAAAAAAAGAGCTGGCTCCTTTAAAAATTGGAGCCGGCTCCTTCCAATGGAACCGCCTCCTTTAAAAATTGGAGCCGACTCCTTCCAATGGAACCGCCTCTACTCCTCCCAATCTCCATCGTTTCCGTTTCCAGCGAATTCCAGTCCCTCTGCCCTCCATTGCTAAGGTTCCTAAATGTCTGAAACTAGGTCCTAACATACTCCAACATGTATATAACCCAGTATGCATCACTAACATCAATTAGAACAAGTTTACATACAAAGAAAATCAAGAATTAAATCGAAAGCATATTAACTATAACAACAGTTTTAATTTGATTCAATTCAATTCAATTCAAGTATGATTAATAGACCAATTTTAATGTCCGTTTAAATCCTGGAGACTACCTAGGTATGCACAGAACACAAGTCTAGGGGAATGAGTTAGAATAAAACTTGCCTTTGAGATTTCCGATTAAAATCCCAACATCATCTTCCTAGATTTTTCTGGCGATCGTGGCTGCCATCAAGGAATCCTCTGCTGCTCTTTGTTCTACCCACAAGCAAGCCCTCTTCCTTCCTCCTTGGTCCGGCCTTTAACCCTCGGTTAAACCCTAGCCTTTTCTTCCTCTCAGTTTCTTTCTCTGTTCTCACATCCCTTTCTCTGCTGCTATAAGGGTTTTCAAACCCTAGTGCAAACCATCCTATGTATATATATAGGTTACACAGAATCCAACCCTAATCCTAATTGAAAACTAAGTTGGACGAAAAGATAAATAAAACATAATTACATATAATTAAAATGTCGTGATAAATAAATATATACATAAGGCATAGTCTATGTACGTCATATATCATATCTATATAAAACAATTTGTAATTATATAGAAATATTAGTCATCCTAATAATATTATTAATTCCATTAAAAATAATAATATTACTCCATCCTTATATACATATAGACTCTAATATATCTATGTATATACCACCATTCATATATGGGTAACTATCCGTACCCATCAAACCTCCTATCCAAGTAGTCTATTCCACCCTTTGGGTTGGTCCATTACTACTACCCAAATCCAACTCCTTTTAAAAATAAAATTAAAATAAAACATAAAGCAACATATCATTTAATCATAACAATTTAATTACAATTAAACCACACAATAACAAACAATTACCACACAATTAAATCACATATTTAAAATAAACAATTAATCAAATAAATAATTTACCACATAAGCGCATAGCCACATAATCAAATAAAATGCACAAGAAAATAAAATAAAATTTCAATTATATCCTTTTGAAAACTAGGGGTATTCCATTAAATTGGGTCAGATTTAATTCAATACAATTATTTTACATGCCACTATCCACTTTATGATCTCATGCATATCATTGATGGTCCCCCACGATTACACACTTCAACGGGCTTCTTAGCTGCCATGGGAGTCCAATCCTGAATGGTGGCGAGCAATTTGTCGACGGCGTCGAGGAAATTAGTAGAGGCGTTGACAGCATGTGTTAGGATTTTGTCTTGAAATTGGTTGTAAAATTAGAAAGATGGAGAAGAGGTAGTGAAAATAGACATGTGACACCCACAACCACCACCCCAGATCATCACCGCGGCCGCCACTGTAAATCTTTGACCACCACATCTACACAACAAAACAGCCAAATTGGCCTGAGTTCGTCAACTGCAGAAGCCCACGCAGGGGCGCTCATCCATGATTTTTGGTTTGTTGTTATCAATTCCCTATCTAAAGGAAGCACTTTTCAATCGGTTGGTGAATGACTTGATTCGGTGTAGCCGCCACCATTCGCCACTACATCTATATAGCCCTAATTTTCTATATAAGGTAGAAAATTAGGGCTTTCTTTATACTATAATTATATATATATAATTATGGTAATTATAATTATTATAATTATATATAATTATTATAATTATAATTATAGTTATAATAATAATTATATATATAATTATATAATTATTATATATAATTATATAATTATAATAAGTATTAGTACTATAATTATTATATATAATTATATAATTATTATAATAATTATTATATATAATTATATAATTATAATAATTATTAGTACTATAATTATAATTATAGTAACTATAATATTATAATAAATATTAATATACTATTAAGGGTATTCTTGTCATTTTATAAAGAACACATTTAACTTTTAAATAAATATTAATATACTATCAAGGGCATTCTTGTCATTTTGCAGGAACTTAATGATTCTGTGATGGAATGGGGAGGCAATGTGATAGTTTATGTTATATCGTGGAGTTTTTTAATACTCGAGGGTGTTAGTAGATAGTTTCGATAAACAACAAGGAGGTTTTTAGATTTTAGCCCCTTAAACAATAATTGTTCAATCCTACCACATAAGTCATGGCTACCATGACCTCATTACAATCCATAAAGTGAGAATGAGGATTAATGTTTTAAGATTACATAAGAAAATATGAGAGAGAAAATTCTATTGGAAATTCAGAAGAAACATGGGTGATTTCCTATGTTATTTTCCTCAAAAAATACATACATGTGTCATCAAATACATTATTCAAATACACCATGAGTCAAATACAAGTCTAAAAGTAAGCTATACAATGGATGTCACAATTATCACAAGTAGTTTAAAAACATTGTCAAGGTCCCAATCAAGTTAGGGATGAGGAACCTCCTCTTGGGCAATGCCCTAGCCTGAAAAATATAAGAATCAACAGCGTGAGCAACGAATTGCTCCGTAGGAATGTCTCATGAATATAAACTAGGTTTCTCAAAATTCTACAAACATAGCATAGTCATAGAATACAAGGAACATGCTTCCTAACGTTTAGTTTCAAGGGAAACCTAAATAGGATCATCCTAGTCTAGCATAAACAATATTAATCCATTCATCAAGACAAGCATAAATAATATAGTGTAATGTAAACCACAAGTTACAATAACACATAAATGCCAACTTGAAAATAAAAGTCGAAATCAATTAATGGGATAACTTGGAACATACCCACACTCTCGTTTACATAGCCATGCTATGCGCCTAAATAAAAATAGTCGTTCTCGGATTACTAATTTGCCAGAAACCAATCGATTGGCCAATATAAAGTGGTGAAACTCATGTTTCACCCGTGAACACCAAGCCCTCTCATTCTTAAACGAACAACCCCCAAGTATCTCTCAAAATCAACAATCAAGTCCACAGAATAATCCATATACCATGATATGTCCAAATTGCACCTCACAAATGTACATAAATTATACTAATCACACAATCCATGTCCTATAGTCCAAATCATTATAATGGTATACTCTTCAATGTCAACAAATTAGATATTTTAAAGTTATGTGATTTCATATTATCATTATATCAAATTTTAAGTGTGCAAAAGTTTAATATCATCATAGAAATACACATCTCCAAAGTTAACCCTCACAAGATAATAAATACATGATAATTCCATGAACAACCATAACATGTAAGGCACTTTAATTACAAGTACTTGTACACACTAAGATTTAGCCATTTAACAAACCTCAATAATGTCAACAATAAAACAAATAACATGTTCCACATGAAAATTAATATAAGAACACAATGAAACATTATGCACATGCAATTAAATCATTATATAAGCTCTCTAATCTAATCCACACACATAAGTGTATGTATAACTCACACAATGGTCATAAAATCCCAATAATTCCTAGGTTATAAGCACAATACACTACCTCAAGCTAGGAGAAAACTAGCTACTCCAAAAGATACATGTGCTTCAAATCCAAAACTGGAAGAAAGGTTTTGTAGCCACCAATATCCCCATTTTTTTTTTTTCCTTTTAGCACAAGGTGAGAATCATCAAGGAAGAGAGCCAAAATGATGGTGGAAGCTTGAAGTAACAAGAAAATGAAGATGGAGGTGAGAGAGAGAGAAAGAGAAAGTGTCGACAAAAGAGGGGAGAAGAAATGGGTTTCTCTCTCCTCATATGTGAAATATCTACACTACACCCACACCTTTCATTTTAGTCAATTATAACCCCACCAAATGTTCACTTATCACAAATGTGCCACAAAATTAGAAATATTAACATATGTGTATGTATATGTCACATAAAATAAATATGTCATACCAACATGTCTCAAATAAATAAATGAATAATGTCGGGAATAAATCCCGAACATTAGACCCAACATGGGCCTACATGACCCGAACATAAGAATGCACAAAATAATATAGGGAAAAGGGGGGAAAAAAAAAAAATCCCCAATCTTCACAACCTTGGCCTTTTCTTACCCCGTTCTTGCTTCCAAACACACTTTTTGGCCATTTTGACCTTAATGCCCTTATCCCAACTCACTAGCATGCATTTGGCAGGATAACTGATCAATTTAACCACATATATAATCAAACATGCATAAGTATGGAAAATGAAAACAAGACATCAATTGATAACCTTTGAGTTACATCATTTACATTTAAAACATAGTCCGCTAGAGTGAAAATACAAGTTTAGAACCCTCCGGCCATAACTACAATGCTTTATAAGAATTTACATCAACTTAAACGTCTAATACAAGATAATACAAAATAGTGCTTCCATCAACCCTAACTACGCTTGTAAGGGCCCGTCCTCAACCTCGTCATTGCTATGACCTAAAAAATGTTAATAGAAAGGATGAGCACGGAGGCTCAATAGAAGATGCCTAAGGCACCAACTTTGAATACCGTTGAGCCACACAACATACATTAGGGATAAAAAGGGACCGGGACCATACATTAGGGATTTTACAAAATTTAAACCACGTTTTAATCCAACTAATGACATAGATACGACTTTGCACACTGTGAATGCAAATGCAATGCAATGCATACCTATTCCCAAACTTGGCCTCAAATCGATCCCAATTCATACCTATGTTAACCGACTTTACCGAGCTTGGATTAACACTATCCCTGGCCTCTTGGCCATTTGGGGCTTAGTATCAACATTTTCACATTATATACTGGACCGCGCCACTTCTAGGTCGAGTTAGCACTGGTCTCGCGATATCCGGTCCATTTCTAAATCCTTCTTTCCCGTCCATCCTAAGATGGCTAGCTTGTCAATCTCTTTCAATTTTCACATCATTCTAAAATGGCCCATTGACTTTCTCATTCCATTTACCCACCATGCCATGCATATGATTATTCTCATCATTTGAACTTCAATTTCAATAATATAACAACTATGGCATAAACATGACATTCACTATAAAATGAACACAAATATAACATTGTTTATACATCAATGTCAAGCATGCTTATCATCGGCTTCATATCATCACAATCATATTATTTTCACATATAGTCATCAGCTTTACATGTAAGTAGCAATACAAGCTAATTAGCATGAAGTAATACATTTTTCATCACATATTGCATGCTTAGAACACCTTGTCATACTAGTCATTCAATAATGAGATTTTAAAAAAATCATATAAGAATACTCCAACAAAAACAAAGTTTGAAACATTAGACAATCTCTATCTCAAAATGTCCTAGCCAAACAAGGTCTTATGGAAGCCCTAATATCGAAATCTCCAAGTGCATGCAAGGTTGGTCTCAAATGAAAGCTCTATTCGAGTACTCCAACTTCTTCCCCTTACTCTCCTCTTAAATTTCACCTTAAAACCTTCAAACATGGCTTCAAAGTATATAAATGCATATGCGTCTATAGATATATATAGAGAAAGAATAAGACTAAAGAGAGAAAGCAGTTTCCTAAAATGAGGAAGAAGAAAGAATGTTAGCAAGTCTTCCAAAGTTTTGTGTAGCCCTCCCCTTGCCATGTGTCAAGCTATGGATCATTTTAGCTTTTAGCCAAGTTACATCATTGCCCTCCTCCTTTCATTGCAATGCCATGCTTATCCCTAAAATATCTACCTCTAGGTATAGATATATGTATATAAGTGTAAAAAGACCACAATGTCCCTCAATGCAAATGGTAAAACCGGGAGAAGTTCTCGAGCTCGGAAATTATCTCGACTTCCGAAAAATTCTAAAAATAATACCGTCACTTTTAAATGACTTAGAATAAATAATAATACATTATTAAAATCCTTGGCTCGATAAATGGCCTTCGGGGCCCGCGTAGCACACAAAATGATGCACGAAAAATAAATAAATAAAAATTCAATAAAATCCAGAAAATTCGGGACATTACAGTTTTGATCCGTTCAGTTTGGTTGATATGCGTAGTGTTCTTCTTTCTCTTTCTTCTGCAATTATAATATATATATATATATATATATATATATATATATATGTATGTATGTATGTATGTATTTTGGAATGCTCCATTGTATTTGTAAACCCTAATTTTCTAAAATTAATAATTTTCACTTGAAATTGGTCATCATTGTGTGGTTTGCATCAAAGGTCATCGGCATCTTATTGATCGTCACTATGTAGTTATCACGGGGTTAGCCATTAGCCTGTGAAGTTGCTATAGTGAAAATTCTCCTAAATTCACGTTAAACACTACTGATTAGCGCCAATCCATCCAAAAGAGTCCTAATTACTTTATAAAACATTACAGAATCCTTTGCAGCCTTAATCGAGAAACCCATCTCAGTCGATCTCCATCGCCAACGACCCATCACTGAACCCCCAGAATTTTCTACCATCGTTGATCTTGCTGGAATTGCTTCTTGTTGTCATCATCACCAGATTCTCATCATTAATAGTCTAATAACTATGTTCAAAATTATTGTCATGGTCAGAACTCTCCATGGTCATGGTCAGAACTATACGTATTTACACCATGACCATATATATATATATATATATATATATATAAAGAATGTTGTATTATGTTATGTTATTATTTGAGGCCATAATACAACATTCTTTATATATATATATATATATATATATATATATATATTAGTAGTTTGTCCTTGAGAATGTTCCTTTTGGAATATTGAATCCAACATGTTACTTTTGGAAGGGATGAGGGTATTTTGGTAATTTAATGTATTTTTTTAAGATTTGAAATATGTTTCATTGCAACCAAAGGTAAATGAAAATTTTAATTTATTTAGTGCATGACATTAGCAAAATTCGTCATTGACTCACGTTGACTGTTACGGAAGGGAGATCTGTGTAGGTTAGTTTCATTTTTAAGGGAGGTCCGTGTAATTTCTGAAACTATAGGGGAGATCCCTGTAATTATGGCATAGGTATGGTCTATGTAATTTATCCTTCTTTTTTAGAATCTAACTTTTTAATAGAATTATTTTTATTTTGTTTCTGAAAAAAAAAATATCATTTTTTATATAATATTAATAGTGAATAAATTACCAATTTACCCCAAATGAGTTTACCATGATATGATTGTTTACTTTTTATAGGTTCAATGCAATAAGGTTAAATTGGTAATATTATAAAAAATAATAACGTGACACTTATTTTAAGACGAGTAAAAAATATAAAAAATAAAAAGATGGACATTTATTTTGTAAGGGAGGGAGTATATATATATATTTGACATTGAATAGAATTTTTGAAGCCTGAAATCCTTTTGGAGTGCCAAAAGTTCAAATAGACATATTGACACGATTTTTAATACAGTTTCGACCAGGGGGCATTTGACCCCATGCAGATCAATCTTAACAATCAATACTCAATACTCACTTGCTATGCTTTGCAAGCCATGTGACTGTTTTTTCTTTTTTCTTTGGGAGTTAAATTTCATTGTTTACATATAAAAAATTGCAATTTTTTTCAATGTTATATGAAGTCTGATAAATGTTTGGGAGTTTTTATTATAGTTACAAACGAATTCCAGTTGATTCGAAATTTTGTAGGTACTTATCTTCATTTTTTGTAATTTTTAGATATAGTGTCAAGCTTTATTTTAAAAAATTATTAATATAAATACATGTATTGCAAGAGTAAAAAACCATCCATTCATTCATCAATACTATACCTAAACTTTGTATATTTTGAAATTGTTATATTAATCAGTAGTGAAATTCCTTGGCTTTCATTTGGCCATTTTCTATTGACATTTGCAACATAATCCAAAAACTTGATATTTACGTGTCAACTTCAATTTATTATTTTTTTTAAAATTTCTCAATGATAAGCACCGTCCAAATTTGTGAGCCTAAACTTGGTCTTAATTATAGTAGAGAATAACGATAATCAGTCCAACCCTTGAGGCGGATAACCTGTCTTAATCCAATGTGTAATTGCCAGTTCATTCTCTAAAAAAAAAAAATTCTCTAGGTGCTCTTTCTCCTCTATGTAGAAAATTATATCTAACCATTTCTTATTTTTTTTTAATTTTAAATACCGTCAATTTAGTTGTGACACATAACTCAAACGGGACAGGAGTCCGAGTCCGAGTCCTATGTGTATTAAATAAGTGTGAAAGTCATAAAACACACATGGGTGTATTGTTTTCCAAAATTTCTCTATGGCTCCTCATAATACGAAAGACATCTCAGCTCCTTAACTAAAAACAAAGAAAGACACCTCAGCTGGCAACACAACACAAGGGCAGGGACTTAGACTTGAGAGTACAGTTTCCTCACGCATCTGTGACTCTGACAATGGAGTGACTACTTACTGGTCTTTATATATATATATATATATATTATTTTCTTTCCTTGCCCATTTCCCCAAATTTTAAAAAAATTGGATTTCATCAAAGTTGTATGAATTCTCTCCTATTATTTAATTTGCTTCTTTTTTTTTTCCTTTTTTTTTTTCTCATAATTTTTTCAATATATTTATCAAGGGGAATCAAATTTTCTATAATTTATTGCTTTCCTTTTCATCATGATTTCTGAGGTCCAAATGGAGCCCCAAATTATATAGATACTAGTGACCTTAACTCGGTTGTAAGCATATGAATAGAGATTTGATTCCTTTTTTATTTTTCTTGATAGTGATATTTAGAGATAAGCTTTGGGAGAAAGAGACAAATGTTTGGGAAAATGGCAAAAGAATTTTGTTCTAAATTTGTTTCCATTTATCTTAATTAATAGGAACCCTAAAATTTCAAAGATGTTTCACTAGTGGGTGAAGAAGATATAACCATTGTATATATAATTAATCAAAGGGTTAGCAAATAGCAAGCTGTTGTAGAATAGTCAAGATTCGTTCTTTAGTGGGTTGTTTAATTTTAGTGATGGAGAATCCTAGCTAATTAAGCTGTCATCTCGTCAACAAAACAAACTGAACCTCTTGCTCATCACGATCATGATAATGGCCAGCTTTTTTTTCTTTTTCATTGACTCGTTTAGCTATCCAAGTGGAGAACCAGATTCTTCTTTGCATTCGTTTACCACAACAAGATTTGTCAATTCATCCTCGGATATCACCAACCATCTATATATATATATATATATATATATATATATATATATATATAAGTATTTTCTATCAATTTCAGTTCATCAATTAATATATTTATCAACAATGGAGCGTGAAATGAATATGTTAATGTAAAATTGTTAAGTCGTATCTCAAATTCTTTTAAAATGCCAGTCACACGGACCAATTTTGACCCGAATCATGATTTTCAATTTGTATTGTTCAAGTTAAATACTAAATATTTTAAATAGAGTAAAAAAGAGTGTACTAATCGAGATAAAAGAACTCCGTGTTGTAAAATTTAATCACGGGTTTTCACCCACGGAGTGATTTTTAACCTTATTCATTAGATAGAATTTGTGGTGCTTGAACAGTGCTTTCAAAGTTGACGGGGTCCTTGGCACAAAATGGTAAGTATCGTCTAGAAGATGTTGCTTCCTGGAATTGGCTTAACATAGATGGTAGACGCAGTGGTGATTTTGAGAAATAAATATAAATAAAGTTAATTAATTGAGGGACCCTAATCTCTGTGTCTTTCAATTACATGAATTGACCACACATTATCAACTTAGTTGGATGAGACTTAATCGTGGGCTTTGTTTCAATGAGCAAATGATTCAGTTCTTGGAATCTACCAAGACTACGTACCATCCACCACTTTAAAGAGAGACAAAAGTAAAACATATTGCAGGGTAACTTCGGAGACTGTCCTAGGTTTCACACGATCACATACCCAAAAAGTACGTTGATTTTGGTTTAAATATTGAAAACCCCATGTTTTTTCTAACTTTTCTATAATTTTATATACACTGCAAAATTTTATATATATATATATATATATTTATTTATTTATTTATGGAGTAACGTTAGAAACACAACATGTGGTGATAGTAATATATATACAATGAAACACTGTTCGGCCTTCTGTGCTCTAATAATTAGTCTCACAATAATTCTTACCTGTAATCGATAACAATAGGATAACTGCCACACAAGTCAATAATAAAAATTGATCCGTAATTGATTTCCCTTATAAAAGTAAAATGCAAAAACCCTCTGCATCATACCGGATGTAGAAGTACTCTTTATGTTTTTTAAATTGAGTAAATAAGGACAATTCTTTAATTTAAAATTTTAAATACTTAAAATGTCTTTAAAAAATAATTAAAAAAATATTGATTTCAAATTTTTGATATTTTTATTAGAAAAAATTGGTTAAAATTAACATGAAACATTTTGCTACAAAATTTAAAAATATAAGTATTTATATACACTTCTTAAAAAGCAAAGGGGTATTTTTTGCACATTTTTTAGTTAAATAGTAAAAGCAAGCACACACAATTTTACCCACCTCTCCGAAGAAGGAAAGGCGATACCATTGAAACAAAAACACTTTTGGTCTTCCCCATATTTTATAAAACATGTTTTTTGTTTTTTTTATTCTCGGTATGAATAGCAATTTTATACGAACGAAACGCGTCCTCAACACAAAAGATAATAGGAATGTTAATCAAGTACAGAAGCTCTTTCAAAAACCAATATACAAACATTTTCTCCTTGTGTCTTTTGGTTTATGAATCAGTAATCAAATCCTACTAACAAAATATTCAAACAATAGTAGATCTCTAACCTATGTCACAAGACTTTAATTTGCTATTTGTGGGTTAGATACCACGATCAACAATGACGTCCCTAGCTAGGTGATGACGCCTTGCCATAATTCATCCATGTTCCACAAGCTGTCGTCGAAATCATCATCATCAATCATAATACTGCTTTTCCCAATCGGATTTACGTAGTCCCCCGGTGCAGACATAGATGCCTGCAGGCTGATGGTTTCCATGTTGTCATAGGTAATGTTGCCGACATTGTAGCAACCCTTGACAAGTGTGTTGTAGTCCATATTGTTATCCATGCCCTGAAATGAAGTAGTTGTTGCGTATTCTGAAATTTGAGGGACTTGTGACATTTTCATGGATTCTGAAGAAGAAACACTTGGAGTACTAGTACTGCAGTGGTCTGAGCTTGAATCGTTCACGTGATGATACAGATTGCATGCTGTTTCGCTTACACGGAATGGAACTTGTGTAGGGATGTGTGGTGATAGTAATATTGAATGTTCATTGGCATGAGTAGTGAGAGTGTGAGCATCTGAGTTTTGGGATGATATTGCCAAAGGCGAAGGCGATGAAGAAGAAGAACTGTGTATCTTTTGAATCAACCGTGGCATCCAAAAACACCGAATCACTTCTTGAAACATTGTGCTATTGCAGTCAATATTAAGATGCCTTGCCTGTTTCTGCACTCTTGTTCTCCAGTAGTTCTTGATCTCATTGTCCGTTCTACCTGGTAAATATTTTGCAATCTTGGACCACCTAGAAATTAAAAAAATAATAATAATAGTAATAAGGGGAAAGAATAAAAACAATGACAAAGAAAGTGATCATTAGATAAGCATCAAACATGCAAGAACCAAAATATATATCAAATCAAAGCAATATGAATAGGAATAGGAATGAATATGAATTAGCAGGGAAGGGGGAATGAACTAACAAAATACTGTAAATCACATCTAATCAACTATATATCCAAATTATTCCTGGAATATATAACAGTGAATTGCTATCCAATGGGAGGTTTGGCACTATCCTATGTTGTTAATTAGATAGGCTCAACATGATCACCAATTGTAGTTGAAGTTAATTGTAGGAATAATCAACAATTATGTATGACCTGTTGCCCCACTTGGAATGGAGTTCAAGAATCAAGAGCTGTTCTTGAGGAGTAAGATTTCCGTGCTTAACATCCGGTTTCAGATAATTCAGCCATCTCAATCTACAACTCTTCCCCGTTCTCTTCAATCCTAAATTAATTAACCAAATAAATAATAAAAAATAATTACAGCATACAAATTGGTGATAGAACTATATATATGCATGGTAATTGTGCATGGGTTAATAATTAATGGTATTACCGGAACGCTTGGCTAGCAAATTCCAACAGCCTTCGCCATGAGAAGCAATGTAGTGAATGAGAAGAGTGTCTTCTTCAACAGTCCATGGTCCTCTTCTCAGCTCAACATCTTCATCACTGGAACTACAGCTTGCAGCAGCACTCTTACTGAAACTAGACATGGCTAACTACTTTTATATGAAAGAAAAACCTAAAATTAAAGAACACAAAGAACTACAAGTGGGCTTTGGGGTCTTTGAGGGGTGAAACAACAGCACTCTAGATTTATAGATCACTATGAGGTTCAAAGCTTCACCTAAAACACTGTACCGTACTATACAAACAACTACTTTTCAAATACAGTAGCTGCTAGTATATATATATATAGAGAGAGAGAGAGAGAAGTAAACCATTTACTACATAATATTGGGTTCCCATTCACCTTCAATGCGCTTAACCTTAATTTTTTTATAGATAGCTAGATAAACAAAAGACAGAAGAATTTTTGCGGATGGGCTGTGAATTGGTCATCTCTTAAATAGTAATCAGAGAAAGGATTATCTCAAGTCAATAGGGTCCACTTAGAAATTATTTCTTAATTTATTTTCTATGAAATGATAAGGCTTTTTTTTCCCCCCCCTATATTTATCACACATCCACTGCATCTTTCAATTTGAAAATCCCATGAGTTTTTTAGACCAAATTAAGACACATATTACGTATAAGAAAAGTCAGCAAACTGCAGCTAAATTTGACTCTTTTTAAATGTACTGTTCCTTCAATTTTACAGAGGCGTGCATGGTGAAGATGGAGATTGATTTGCTTGTGATTAATGTAACCCCATATTACATTTACAGTATATAGGACCAATGCTATTACAAGTTAAGTTGGCTTCTGCAGTCGACTCTATTTTGGAAGTGATGGACCTCCCATCATACATACCGTGAGAGTCGGCAAATGTTTTTTATATTATTTTTCTTAGCTCAGTGTAGACTTGAAGGAAAAGATGCTACCAAAATGAAATAATGGGATAGTTGATTTGTCTAAAAGAAAATATTCTTTCGCCGAAATAATCAATACAAATGGAGAGCGGGGCCCATTCCATTTCATCTCTTGAATGGGGAGCGTTCAACTCTTCATTCATATGAATTTGTGGGAGGTTGCGACGGAAAATATCATTCAAGGGCATGTGAGTTCAGGTCAAGGATCTTCGGCTAAATCAACTGTGTAAGGCCCTCACTCCATTTCATTGCGTGAATGAAGAGCATTCGGCTCTCTATTCCTATTGATTCATTGTATCAGGGTTCTTTGTCTAATTCCAAGGTTGGGATGAAAATGGAGAGGGTGTGGAAGAGGGGACCAAAGCTAATTCATTATTCCGCTCCATGACTTACGTTTGGTTTTGGACCGTTAATATTGCTAGCTCCCGCCAATGTGAGGTGTCGAGAGGGATATATATACATATCTAGTCTCCAAGATTACATGCGTGAATTAATGAATGCAAATATATTGTTGTCAAACTCCGATGTTAATGTTCCTCTGTTTGTCAAACAAGATTTTTTTTTTTTTTTTTTATTTATTTATTATCATTGCACCTAATGAAAAGAAAACCTAGCTAGCGTTGCCATCAATTTTGGTCTTATATTTCCAACCTTCTTAAACATTTTTAATCATCATTGAGTTGTGACAATTGTGAATTTTCAAGAGAAAGTCTAGACATATCATTCAGTTTCTATGGCAATTGGCTAATTGATTGACAAGAGAATTATGCAGCCGGCTGCAAAAAACTAAAATTTGAACAGAATTTGTACTGTACATCGGGACTTTATTGTGAGCGCGCTATGATGACATCTTGACATGATCATGACGGGATTAGAACAATATGACTATATGAGCATGCCATGAGTGCCCATTCCAAAATTTTGCTAAGGTCGTGACTTGGAGTTCAGAGACAAATGGTGATGTGATGATTACGATGATTATGACAATAAAAACAATGGAAAATGGTGACGAAGATGATTGGTGGTAGAGGAATAAAATGGAAGATGATGAAGAATGTTTAATGGCGGCTATCATGGCAAGAACAAACTATTAAAATAATATTTCATATGAATATTATTTATATTTATATTTATATTTATATTCACAGAGGTCTACCAAAGGCTTTAAAATGGATATCAAATACATTAACTCTTTCTGTTTTTTTTAAGAAGTCAGGATGGCTGTGTTAGAAATTAGGTACTAATCATGATACAAGCAGAATCAAAAATCATAAAAGAAGCTTCTTCTTTTTTGTATGGTTGGTGTATACAAGGCGAAAATTTGTAGATAACTATGAAAGTTGAAGGAGCTTCGGGATCAAACATTGACATTCTTACTCAGACTTGAAAGTATTTAGGGGATATTTAAAATAAATTATAGAACTAATCATAATATCGTATGAGTTATGTTATTCAACTTTATGAGAATGAATGCGTAGCAACTAATTAAGACTTTTTTGGGGGTAAATTTGGCAAACTTAGACTTGAAATGGTTGTAGTTCAATCGAACTCAGCTGTTCAGTCAAGTGTAAGATGATGGATTGTGTAATTTACATGAACATGAACTTGTGGTTTGATATATGTCTTGCTTTCATCATGTGCACAGTCAGCATTTTGCACTCAAAATTGGTAATGTATTGACTCACTTAAAATCAATTGAGTAGAGAGCCTTTGACAGAAATAAAGCAACACCAGTTAGTAATTAACATTTTAAAGCCCGGGATCGAAAAAAAAAATATTTGATATTTGTTGCATAGTAATTTGCTGTTGCTGATTGTTGCATAGGGATGCTGAGCCTTGCGCTGAGACATTAATTGATACTTGTTCTGTAAGCTCTAAATCAAGCGCTCACCGCATAGAATTGATAAACAGACTATCTGGTAGAAGTTTATAAGCTTCCAAAATTATTCTCTTGCAGCTGCTTGATGCTGGCTGATCATGGAAAACTGATGTTCTGAAACGATTGAGGGTGTCGCACAATCTTTGTGCTCGACTCACATTCTGTGCTGAATTCGATTGTTTCGAGTGATGAACAAACAATTTGGGCAGCTATAGGGTGCTGTAATATAAAATTTTTGTAGCTGTGTTTGGGATTCATGATGTTATCATTTGAGCCTCAACAATCAAATATATGCTCATCCTCCCCCCTAATGCACATTTTGTCTGAAACATATCTTAGATTGAGATTAATATTATCTAAGACTTCCCATATCTTCGCAATGGCAGTTTTTTCCTACACCAGTAAACCGAATGTACATGCTCGATCAATATGTTGAATAGCTTTGGCCTATATTCATCTTTTTCCATTCGTATGGCTGTTGACAGATCAACAATGCTGATAGCTCATCCATCTTCTTCTAGCTTCGTGGTCATGGAAATCTATTTCCATGTCACTTCCAATGCCAGTAGCTAAGACGCAGTATTGAGCTGAGCATCTTCAATGTTAATAGTTCTTTTTTCATCTTCCCCAATTTGGAATGTAACTGACGAAAACCAAAATAGTGAATCTACTAGTGATGATTGCAAGGTTAGGCAAGTTTGACTTAATTTACCTAAGCTGTATTGTGTTGAATGCCCACGTTGATTCAGCCTAAATAGACCACTTCAGGATGGGATTTGCTGTCCTCGAAATCCCACAACAGCCATAACACTAATCTTCTTATGAACATCTCTATTAGTTAAGACAGCATTACATTGATGCATTGGAATGAATTCTAATGTTTTGGATGAATGGTGTGATCATTTTCTTTGGTGTCACACCAACTCAATACGTTCTCTCTGCAAACTGTAATATAATAAGGATTCTTGATTAATATTGATTTGGATTTTGAGCCTTCTACCTGGTAAGTGCAACTTAAGTTTCTGGAGAAGTATTATACACCTTTAATATATTGTTTTTTTTTCTTATAAGCCAAATGACATACAAATATAGATATATGGTGTTTAACGTTATGATAAACATCTGTCATAGGCAAAACATAAAAGCTTAATGCTTTCCATTTCTTTTGAAAAGCTCTCGCAGAGAGGCTGAAAAATTATGGGGTTGTTAAGCCCACATTACAGAAGTCCCTAACAATCACAGAAATCCCACAACTTCATAATTGTGGTCACTAAGGCCGCATTATAGACGTTCTGCATTTATAAGACATTTGGAATAGATCACCATAACGGCATAAATTAACTACATATAAGAAGTGCACTAGTTACATCACCATTTTGGAATGAATAGTCATTGAAAAACTTCAGGAATCACAGCTATGCCAAGAGTTCAACAATATTAAAATCTACTTTCAGAGCCAAACTAGACTAGAAGCAAAAGCACACGCACAAACTTTTGAACCAAACAACACAGAATCTACTCTTTTGATTGCTTCATTGAGAATCGAAATGAAACAAAGTTAGAAGCAAAAGCCTAGTAGCATTGAAGGCTGAACAAAAACAGCATACGAATCATTAGACTCTTCTTCGTTCCAACAATATGACAGCAAAAGAATATGTATATACATATATGGACAGAGTATAAGAGACAATAAATAGAAGAAAAACCTGACAAAAATAAAAAATAGGGACTCGCTAGAAGGAGGGCTTGAACCTCCGACCTTGTGGTTAACAGCCACACGCTCTAGCCAACTGAGCTATTCCAGCAGTTGTGTTACAAGTTGTTCACAATATTTTATGTAATGTTTTGCATATAACATCCACTGCTACAAATTTCTTCTAACAAGAAAAACACAAGGAAACATTTCAATTAATTTTTACAAGAAATTTTAAAAGCCTTAAATTTGCTGCTATCTAGATTAGATATATTTTGATGGTACTTACTATATAAGATGTATTATGTCCATCTAAATTAAATATTTCATATATCCAATTTAATATTTTATAGACATGTAAAATAAATTAGATATCCTAATTACATACAATTTGATATGTCTCAAACCTCTCCTTCATCTCCTTTTCAGTACCTCTCAAAGTGCGTTTGTTCCTCACTGTCTCATCAAGGTGAATCGTGTTTTATGGCTCTCAAGTTCGATATGGCAAAGGTGTATGACAGAGTTAGCTAGTCTTTTGTGGGTAATTTTATGAGTCATTTGGGTTTTGATCCAAGATGGGTTAAGATTATTATGGAATGCCTAAGTACGGTTTCTTTTTCGGTGTTGTTGAATGGGGAAAAGGGTGATAGTTTTTCTTCTTTACGCGGTCTTCGGCAGGGAGATCCGCTTTCTCCTTACCTCTTCCTCTTTTGCACAGAAGGCCCTTCTCTTTTATTTAAGGAGTTCAACAAGCGAAAAAAATTACAGGGTCTGCGTATGGCTCGAGGTTGTCTGCCCATTTCTCACCTTCTTTTTGCCGATGATGCACTTCTATTTTGCAAAGCTATTGATCCTGAAGTTCGCAGAATTAGAGCAATTCTGGATAAGTACTCTGCTCTCACTGGTCAACTGGTTAATTTTGACAAATCTTGTGCATATTTCTCTCCAACACTACTGTGCAACAGAGAGTTATTTGTTGCCAAATTCTTAACATACACAATGTTGATTTGCATAATCAGTACCTCGGCCTTTCATCCTTTTTGGGTAAATCCAAAGTGACGTCTTTTAATTTTATCTCTGATAGAGTTTCGTCCAAAGTGAAAACTATCAAAAGGAATTTTTTATTCAAAGCTGGCAAAGAAGTTATGTTGCAGGCTATGCTTTCTGCTCTCCCCACTTATGCTATACAATGTCTTAAGTTGCCCAAAAAAAATTGTCAGGTTCTATCTAGTCAACTTCTTAACTTTTGGTGGAACGGGGAAGAAAAATCCAATAAGATAAAATGGATTAGTTGGGACTCTCTTTGTACCCCCGAAAGCTTCTAGCGGCCTAGGTTTTAAGAATCTTGAGGATTTCAATTTGGCCTTACTGTCCAAGATGGCTTAGCGTATGGAAAAGAGTGATGATTCTCTCTTGTTTAAAGCATTTAAGATGAAATACTTTAATAAGTGCAATTTTGTGGATGCCCCAAGTAAAGCTACAGCATCACGGGCTTGGAGAGGGATTTTATCGGCTAAGGAAATTTTCAAAAGAGGTATGACATGGCGTATTAGCGACGGATCGCAGGTTAAATGTTGGAAGGACAATTGGCTTCCCGACCCTTCAAACTTCTCAGTTTCCTCTCATCAGCGGGGTGCTCATTTCTCAACTGTGGCTGATCTAATTTCTCATTCGACCCACCAATGGAACACTTCTTTGGTGCATCAATCTTTCAATCAGCAGGATCGCGACCTTATTCTTTAGATTCCTATTAGTTTGATGAGTGATATGGATTGTAAGATTTGGGGTGCTTCCAAGGATGGTTTATTTTCTGTCAAGAGTGCTTATAAAATAACTCTCTCACTTCTTCATCCAAGCTCTCAGAGGGTGGTGTCTGAGGGTAGTAGTTTCGATGGTGGCAAGATTAATGTGTGGCACAATGTGTGGTCCATCCAAACGCACAGGAAGATTCTTTTATTTCTTTGGTAGAGTATTAATGATCGGATCCTTGTCAATTTATCATTGGCCATTTGAGGCGTTACTGTTTGCTCTTCTTGCCCGTTTTATGAAGACAATGTTGAATCCGTTGACCATTTCTTTGTGCCTGTCCCTTTGTGAGTATGGTTTGGCTTCACAGTCCGCTGCGAATGGATTTCCGGGGTGTTAATTCATCCTTTTGGCCCAAGAGATGGGTCGGTCTCTCCGAGCTTTGGTCTCTTTCAGAAAATTTGGCTGAATGTTTCAGGCTTGCGTCATTCATTTGCTGGACCATTTGGAAGTGCAGCAATGATTTAGTTTTTAAATAGAAGAGGTGGGCTCCTTTCGATGCGGCTCAACACGCTTTTCGGGCCTTTCTTGACTTTCAGGAATGTTCTCGACAATCTCGGTTATTCTCTTGTTCGCCCTCTCCGTTGGTTTCTATTCCTTCTCGGTGTTTCTCAAGCTTAATTTCGACGCCTCTTATGATTCTTTCAGGAAAGTTTGTGGGGGTAGGTTAATTCTTCGCAATCATAGGGGCCATCCTATCCGGGTTGACTCCTTTTTCTTTCCTAATGTTGCTGATCCTACTTTGGCAGAAGGTTAAATTCTAAGGAACAACCTTTCTCTGCTAAAGGTTTGGGGCTATCTCAATGTGATTCGAGGGCGACTGTCAACCAGTTATGTCTTTGAACGCTTCTTCTGCGGCTTTGCATGTGATTTTCTTTGATGTGCGCTCTCTTCTTGAGATGTGTCACGGTGCTTCCTTGGCGTGGGTGCCTCGTGAAGGCAATGGTGTAGCTCACTTGTTGAGCAAAATGGCTCTTGTAGCCAAGTGTTGCGATTTTGAATTGAGTGTCTAGCCCCAGTGGTTGTTATACACTCTTCTCTCTAATTGTATTATTCCTCTTTCTTAATGCATTGGTCATTTTCCGTCAAATATATATAACTATTTTTTTAAACTTAATACACGAGTCTAATAAATGATATCCAATAATTTAAAGTCAACACTTCTTTTGTATCCAATTTTCGGGGTGATTAATTTTTTTAAGCTAGATGCGCGCGCGCACACACTATGTAAAGCAAGACCTTTGAACAGTATTAAATACTATTTAATTGTCTAATCTTTTATTATATAAAAAAATATATACCCAGCCATATTAGATGTCACATACCCAAGGGAGAATTCTTTCACCATCTTGGGTTGACAAACAATGAGAAGCCGACTTAAAAATGTGAATCATTCACCATCATTTATAAATTAAAAAAAAAAATTGTTAATAAATAATCAAATGATTTTATTATAGTAGGCAAGTATAAAAGTCAAACAAATAGTTATTAACTTCTTCATATACCAAACCTCCCCGTATAAAATTATCTCCCAAAATTGAACACCCAAATCCTACAATGGAAATTTCAAATCAATCCACTTTAGGCAAAGACTCAAAGGATGTGAAGTTCTAATTTTCAATACCCACCAACTAATAATTTTGATTTTGAATCTCATGAATCAAAATTTTAATGAAACTTAAATGTATTGTCATGTGCCCAAAAAGACAAATTAGACAATGCACATGTTATGAGCCGGAGTCGAGCTTAAGCAATGTACGTAACACAAGGTTCCATCACACAATATTTTTAATGCGGTCAAAAACTTAATCCTATAAAGTGATCATGGAAGCAACAAAAATTACTTTAGAGTCCGTTTAATTAGTCGGAATTTGATATTGAAAAGTGAAAGGAACATTAAGTACTGTAAAGAAAATAAAATTGAATTTTTATTATGTATTTGGTTAGCTTAATTTTTTTTAAATAAAATTGTAAAAAAATATTATTCCATTATTTTGAATAGTATCAAAGTGAAAAAAAAGAAATTATATATTAAAATTATCCTTACTAATTCAATATAAAGTAAAATACATCATGCAATAGGCAAAAATAAAAAAATAAAAAAACCATAAATGTATATATATATATATTTGTGTATGTGTCCAAATACAAATTTAGTAATTGAATAGTTTAGTTTTTTATTTTTTTGAAGTTTGCATTATATATTAGGACTTTACTACTGTATTAGATGAGGTCACTTCATTTGTGAGGGTGGAGAAGAGTCCTAAAGAATCGTACCCTAATAATAGAGTTTTAATATATCGATGATGAAGAAAGAGAAGAAGAAAGATAAACAATTAACAATGACATATTATGAAATCAAAATATAATGATACAACTTTCAAGAGAAGTTAGAATTTTGGCATGTTTTATGAAAGAAACATTTTCAAGAAAATTAACGAGTTGTGAAAATAACTAAATTGTTAAAAAATTTAAAAAATTTCAATTTATTTTCCTTTCTTGTTTGTTCACGCCAACCAAACTAACCCTTAAAAGTATTTTTTATTAAAAAAAAAAAAAATCAATTTCCCAGTAGTTGTTTTGAATTAAAAATTATAGATATGCTTAATTTATAACTATAAAAATAATTTTTTTTATTAGAAAACTAAAAAGTATACAAAAACTCTGCTTGTTTTAGTTTTCTGAAAACGAATTTATGAAAATTCATGTATAAAAAACCTGAAAAGTATATATATAAAAAAATATTATGCTTGATTGAAAACTATTTTATAAAAAAATATTATAATAAGAACAACTAATTTTCAATACCCACCAACTAATAATTTGTAGTTATTTATTAAAACAAGGAAAATGATATTAGCACTGTTGAAATAGTGGCAAAGACTCAAAGGATGTGAAGTTCTAATTTTCAGTACCCACCAACTAATAATTTGTAACAGTTTTCAGGATGTGAAGTTCTACACATAAATCATACTGTTGGCCAAGATTATTACATTCATACCATTAATTTGTATGAGATGTCACACTCCATTAAAAATTTAATATGTAGCCAAACAACTAGTGCTTCTTTGCCACTGTTCTCCCTTATCTAGTGATAGGTCAAAAATAAAAGGTCTTAAAATTTCCAGCTTACCTGAGGCTTATGATGGGCCCGCAACATTGGATATATCTCCTGAATGTAGGTCCTACCCAGGGAACACAAACAATAGATGCCCAAATTGCCACGTGGCCCCGTAAAATGTTTCACTTTTTCATTCTTTATTTGATAAAAAAAAATTTAAAATATTAAGATCTTACAGTACTCCACATTGTAACCCCACTGTTACATTTACAAGTGTGTCTGTATATATATATATATATATATATATAAATATGTATGTACTGATTGCAAGCATTAGGCACACACTATTCAGTTTCTTAGAAGAAACTTTGTAATACAAAGGTCTCGATCTCATGGCTGACTTTGCAGCAGATATGCAGATGAGCTTTAAACCTGCCTTGTCCTTCTTAGATATTGATCCAAACATGGACTTAGTGAACCATTTCCAAGACTTGAATCCAAGCGTTCTTGACAATCATTCAAACTTCATGAGTTTCTCCAATGAAGATTTTCTTATCCAACAAACACCAGAATTTCCTGGAAACTTGGAGGATAATTTTCCTGCCATTTTCCATCGCCATGACAAGAATTTCGTGCCGGTTTTGGAGCCCACTATCTCCCCTGTAAACGATTTTCATGAAATCAAGAAGAGGAAATTAGTGATGGATATATCAGAAAGCAGCTCCGCAAACTCGTCTCCACCAGTTTCTAAAAACGGGATTAAGAGGAAAAATGTAATCACTTCATCAATTCTTCGACTTTGATATTCTTTTGCTCTTTCAGTACTCTGATCTCTCTGTTCTTATTAATATAAAGTTATATAATTCACTTGCGTTTTTTATGTTCACAGACTTCAGCAAGAGGAAAGAGAGTGAAAATAAATGACAATGAAGAGAAACCAAAGGAAGTGGTACATGTTAGAGCCAGAAGAGGCCAAGCTACTGATAGTCACAGTTTAGCAGAGAGGGTAATTATACATCTACATACACACACACACATATATATATGTATATATAATAGCTGGTTTTAAGCATTTTTAGAAGTCACTTATTTGGTTTTAAGCATTTTTAGAAGTCACTAAATGATTTTATTGTGATGATCAGGCTAGAAGAGGAAAAATTAATGAAAGACTAAGGTGCTTGCAAGACATTGTTCCAGGATGCTACAAGGTAAGGAGATAGTTTTGGGAAAACAATCATAATTTCAATTCATATATGGTATTTTGTTTCTGCAAAAACAATATATATATATATATATATATATATATATCTTTTTTTTTTTGTATTCGATCTCATATACTTTTGGTAAATTTGCAGACCATGGGCATGGCAGTAATGTTGGATGAAATAATCAATTATGTTCAGTCCTTGCAGAATCAGGTTGAGGTGAGTCAAAAAGAATGAAGAAATATGTTTCCACACGATCAAAACCTATCAGATTCAACACTAACATGTTTGTTTCTTCGGTTTTAAATTCAGTTTCTTTCGATGAAGCTTACTGCAGCAAGCACATTTTACGACTTCAACTCGGATACAGATGTTATGGAAACCATGCAGGTGCTTCTTTAGTACTACTTTGCCCAAGTACAATTCAATGTTCAGAAAAGAGATGTATAATTATATAACATGTACATATATAGAATACGTACGGATTGGGACTTGTATATTGTATGTGATTATTGTTGTGTTGACGAGTGATTGTGAATGTTTTATGTTGCAGAGGGCAAAAGCATTAGAGGCACAGAAGGTGCATATGCCAATAAAAGAAGGATATGGAATTGCTGCTCCCACTCAAACTCAAGTTGGCCCCTTTGACCTCACTTTTGGCGGCTATCCCTCATTGCCATTTAACACATGAAGATCATCCATTTCACTCTAATTTCCAATTTTCTGATCAAAATTGTACTCAGATCATGCTATACGAAGAACGACGCCTGCAAAGTTATATATACTTGTACTAGCCCTCACGAATTTACAAATTATTTAATAGAAGGCTTATAATCTCTCAAATTTGTCCCATTTTTCCGAATTTCCTTTTGATGTGGAATGAATTAGAGATAAAGAAGAGTGGTTGGTATCCGATAGTCTTAGGAATTAATGTTTTTATGCAGTTTGGAGTTACATTAAACATAATATGATTTGATTGGACTTGAATCAGAGGTGTTGCATGTATGTTCAGATCAGCCAAGCAGAAACTGCTAGATAGTCAATTGTGATCTTGACTTTGAGACATCCAGTATTGATTATTTAGATTTTTCTAATAAACAGAGAGTGTGAGAGAGTGATTTGGGAATGCAATTATTTGAAAATGGATCATGGCCTCATTTTGATACATAAACGTTTCTTTTCTTAGTGCTTTGTCTATACCTTTCATGATTTATTAGCCTGATTAGACTAATAGAATATGTCACTCCACATTATTGGTATAAAGGGATATCCTTTGACAGCAGAAAATACGAGGAAAATGCTATTAGGACTGTTGAAATAGTGGAAATTCGATGCATTTTTCCATATCGGACGGAAAAAAAAAAAAATGGCAAATCATGTGTCAAATACAACAAGACCCAACGGAGTATTCTTGTAAAGCTTCATGACTACAGGTTAAACTTCTTCATGACTACAGGTTAAACTTTCATATTGCTTATGTAGCATTTCTACTTCATAAGCATCCATAACTACCTCTGGCTGAACAGCGCGCGACATATTGACAGATTTGAACAGAAAAATTACATTATTATTATTATTTTCATTTCGTTGTAATGGGATTCCTTCAAAATTTCTCATGTTTTATTCGTTAGGCACATACCATCATCTCACATATCCACATAAACTGATAATACAAGTGATATATATATTTGTAAAAATACTAGAAGTGAGAATGTGGTAAAGCCTCATGTTGTGCAAAAGAGGGTCATTTTTGTGCAAATAATATCGAAGGTTAGGTTGCACAGGACATGTCCCTCTCCTCACTCTCAATTAACAGGGAAACACCAATGTTTACCAACACATTGATTGAAAAGCAAAATAGACTGATAAGAGTCATGAGACCTTAAATATGTAGGGCCATTAGCAACCAAAATTATTCACAATTAACAGCTTGCAGAATACCCCCCAATTTGTCATTGCAATCAGAGAGCTATAGCTGCAATTATATAAAATATTCTATCTGGCACAAAAAAAGCTTTTGAAGGATTCCCCAATGACTAGAATTGCAAAGGGCAACAATTTTTTTGTAAAGATGAGGAGGCAGTTGTCAAACTATAGCAGACAAAATACAAGTGGAGCCCACAAATATTTTAGATACATGAAATCTGATGGATGTCTCCAATTCAAGAAGTGAATGATTAAGAGAAAAGAATGTCATACTTGTAATAAAATGTAATTTAGGGCATTACTTAGTGATTGAGAAAAAAGAAGGCAGATGCATTGTATCCATGAGAATGGGAGGGGAACAGCTTGAATGGGGACCAAGTGAGAATGGGCAATGTGGGTAGTCCAAATTGTCAAGAAATGATAAGAGAGCTTGTGAATGAATCTTTAAAGCTACTTTTGGTTTCTCTTTCCCACTCAAAAATATTTCTTTCACTTTGACTCCCTTTTGACCAGTGTCTCCTGGAGTATGCATGAACAAGGAGGGAGAGGACCCTATAATGGTGCCCCACATTAAACCAAATGGATAGAGTCATATTCCCAATATGGATTGAGGGTCACAAATTAGGTGAAGTTGGATGGATAACTTGTAACTAATGTGGGCAAGTTCAAGGATCCAAGAACTGTGCTCATCATCAATCTTTGGAGGTGGTAGAGGTGGTTAGCTTGTCACTCATTTTTTTTCTGTTCCATCACTGTTTCTAAAACGGCCAAGCTCAACTCAAAAATCATATTCTTGTTGCCAAACAGCTAAAGTGTGTGTGTGTATATATATATATATTGTCAGGTACTTACACACATATTTTATAAATTGTTTAATAAGTGCTCTAATCCCTCACCTCTCCTTTGAGAAAGAAAAAGTTACTTGTGTTCTTCCAAATTTAAATTAATATGTGCAAGTAAAAGGATTAGAATAAAATAATAATAAAGTTAATAGTTTGTAAAGGTATTTACATTTTTTTTTTTAGAAAAAAAAAAACAAACAAGAAAAAAAAGAAGAAGAAGGAAAAGTTGAATCAACATATAATTTATTTAGTGTGTTTGTCCAAAACTGTTGGATGAGTCCATGCATGCAGTTGACTCATCATAATTCTATCTGGTTGATCCAAGCAAGGGCTAAAAGGTGAAACATATCAAACAAAGAGAGTGTGAAAGTGATAAAGGTTAAGTAGGCTACTTTTTTAATTTATATATTAGCTCATGATTAAAATAAAGAAATTATTTCTGTTGAGTGTGTTATGCGACGGTAAAACCCTAAAACAATCATTGTGATTTAAATGTTGGTATAACTTACATAGAATATAATATATATAGATGGAAAAATCATAGACAGTCAAATTATAGAATAACTTATAAACAGTAAACATTATAGGAAAAATAAAGCACACCAAAAGTATACCCTTCAGGGGGGGGGGGGGGGGGATTACGGGCCAAACCGACAATAACCTCTAATAAGATCATACAACGATTTCTTTATGACTTAACTTGAGACTTACAATCAACGCAAGAGAATTAAATAAAATAAAAATAACAACTCCCAACACAAATTTCTTCCAAACACTTGTTGGAAAATCTGATCATCCTTAAGAATCTGAAACAAAAACGAAGGATTTATCTTAGCAAACTTGCAAAACCAATTTCTCTTATTCATTGTTGCATTATTCACCATCGAAAATTGACACACCAAGCACACAGTTATTGCGCCCCCACACACTTTCTATCCCCCAAAGTCCAAAAACTAAAAAAAAACTTGACTTCATTTAAGTTTCCCAAAATCTAAGACATCAAGTGTCACACGTACACACCTAACAACAAACTCTACAGCGTGCACCCCCACGTTCACTTAATATTTATATTATAACTCCACATGTGTGAGCGACATAGCCGTCCAATATTGTTATTGCATCGGATCCTAACTTCACACTGTAACACGTTAGTGTACAAACTAGTAAGAGTAGAAGTTAAGTCAGTTTTTAACCTATTGTTGATCTAAATCCACTTTTATCATGCTGAGTACTTTTAAGGGGTTGGCCCATTTGGGTTTTTGGTTAGAATAAGATTTATATTTGGGTTGCCATCTCATTATTGTGTTGTCAATATTATTATCGATCTTCATATATTAATATTTTTCAAATTATAGCCCAATTGATTAATAAGTTCTTAACTTTAAAAAATGAGCAATGTTTCTATTGGATCCACTACATCCATATACGAAATTGGTGTTGTTGGTTAGGTACACTCGTAAACAATTATTTTTTCAGGTATTATATACTGCTATTGCAGGAAAATACCAAATTTAAAAAGCCTTGCTTAATTTAACAATTTTTCAGATATGAATCTGAAGCAAAAAGACTTGGTGGGGTTAATGATCTAAGTCATATGTGAATGTTTTATTGATAATTTGTTGGGATAGGGTATTTGTTAGGTTCAACAATATAAATTCAAGCTAACATACGGGTTTATATTTGAAACATCAAAGGAAATATATATATTAATTTGGTAGGACATATGTTTGTTTTAAATTTAATTGTTTAATAGGAATAAGGATAAGCTTGTAAAGCTTTTGAAATGCTTTGAATATGGGCTAAAGTGGAAGACCTAGACCCACTCTGCCCAAAGACATTGAATCGTTAAAGACTGGCCTTTCCAAGCCCACTTTGATTGTCCATTTTGCTAAAAGTTTCTTTTGTGCTCAACTTTAAATTCCTTTTGGAGTCCAATAGCTAGGTTTGGGTTTCTAGTTTACATTCGTAATTGTTTTGCATTATTAAAGTTCTTTGGAATTTTCTGTTAAAGATTATTATATTAAATAAACAGACTTGTGGAAAAAGTTTACGTCCTAATTTAATACTAGTTAGAGAAGTCTTAAGAGAGATGACTTCTCATAAGATCCTTAGGCTCTGTCAAATGGTCCGCAGCACCCTTGTATTCTCACCAACCTCTGCCTACTACCACCAGAATCAACAATATTGTTCGCGGTTCACAATCACACGCGCACACACACACTCGTTTCCTCCTAATACACCTACTTTACTCAAGTAACACAATTTTATCGGATATTGATTCTCAAGAATTACGTGAACCATGTGTCAATTAGATCACGAGTTCTGTATATATAATGAGTGGAGTTTACAATAATGATATGTATACAAGAGTACAAAATTAATTGTGATAAAAATATTTCAGATTGGATCGATAAAGTTCAAATTGAGAATTGAAGTTGATAATCCCTTTGTAAAAATATCAACAATTTGTCAATCTGTCAGAATATATTGAACCAATAAATCACCTAAAACAACTTTCTCACGAATAAAATGGACGTCAATTTCAATAGATTTTGAGAGAATAATGACAATCGGGTTAATTGTGAGATAAGAGCATTAATATTATCGCAAAAAACTTGAAATTGATGGTGGCAAGTAAACATGAACTTGACACATGATGGGCCAAATAAACATGAAGATGTTTCAAAATTTGACGAAACCAAATAGTTTCAGCAACACTTGTACCCAATGATTTGTATTCCAACTCTGCACTTCTGCTTTTTAGCTGACCATGAAAATAAATAAATAAATAAATTATCAAGATAAATACAAAATTCCGTCATAGAACGACTTATGGACACCGAGCCTAATTAACATCTAAATAGACTTACAAAGTTTGGCATTACGAGAAAGAGAAGACTCATGAATTAAGACACCTTCTTTATTTTTTTTTATCATAATTAATGTACTTTTGACATAACGTAAAATTCATTTTTCTCGTGTTTGGTAAATGTTTAGGTCGAGGTTGAGATCGAAACCATCGGATATAGCCTATAAATTAATTTATCCAAAATTTGAAGAGTAAGTTATTTTTGTTAGGTTTTAATTTTATTTATTATTATTATTATTTTTTTTTTTGTAAATATTTTACAAAAACCAAATACCAAAATATAAAAAAATATTTTAAATCCAAACAAACGGAGCCGATGCCTCAATATCCCAATAAGTTAGTACTTCCGGTAAATTTTGGGGTGCCAAACTTCAACTACGGAACCTAATTGTCAAATGAACAATCAACCCTTCATGTTGATCTAATTTCATTTCACCCGTTACCCAGAATATATAGTTTGATTGTTACTACATACTTTGATTTTAATGAAAAATTAGCTAACATAACAGTATTATTGAAATTTCATGTCATTATTTATCACAATACCAGTATGGCCATTGACATTTCTCAATGGGTTCGTAACACAGAGTTCTGTGTTTGGGCTGCGAATGTTGTGTTGCTCTAAGGCCATTAAAAATGTTGCGATTGTAGTAGCATTCATTTTTGTATAGAAGTATATTGTTAGCACTTATATTAATTGGTGATAGGCCTTTGGAATTGAGGATGCAGCAAGTGGCATGGGCCGGATACAGTTCGCTGGAACGGGATCGGGTCAAACAATTGAAGTAGGATCCATGCCAAAGCACCCCGGAATGGGCTGAACCTGGGGAATCCACCGAGGAAGATCAAGCCCATTGAAAGATCAAGCCCAGAAGGAAGAAAACCTTTGAATATAGGCCCAATGTAATCAGTTAACAACAATAATGGTAATGGCCTATAAATAGACCAGGACAAGTGGAAAATAAGGGGGGAATTTTTCTGGATTCTATTGAAGGGTAAGAATTCTAGAGAGAGAAAGAAGAAACGAATTCTTGCATCTTTAATTGGCGCCGTCTGTGGGAATCGAGGACGAAGATCAATTCGAGCCCGATCAGTACCATATTAGTTCAGTCGAGTTTGTGAGTACACAGTGTGATTTCTGGAAGTTGAATCCAGATCAGTGAGATTGTAGTCTGTTCAGAGAGAATTCTTGCTTATTGTGGATTCTGAGGCATTTGCTTCGGAATGACGCAATTGTGATTTGCTCAATTGCAGTCAGATCCGGTGAGTTCAAAGCTAGAAAAGTTCAGATCTAGCAAACAGTGATCACGATTCGGTGAAGTTAAGCCCAGATCTAACGGAGTTTGCATCGGTGACGCTTAGATCTGTTTCGGAGTTCGTAATTCATGCCTTTGCTTCGATCCGGAATCATGATAGGGGGTGACAACTCCAATACGGTTGAGAACATCCAGCAAGTGAAACTTGATGAGTTGATGAACATGATCGAAGCTCTCCGGAAAGAAAATGCGGATCTAAGAACTGAAATGCAGCGTCAAGAAGCTCCAGTAATTCCACGACCACTCCCAGTAGAAGAAGAAGGTGCACGTACCGATGCAGCACATCAAGGTGAGGAGGTTGGAAACAATCTAGTAGATCCTCACCGCGAGGAAATCCGGCAAGACGGTTTGCCGCCAAATCTTCGTCGTATTGATGATCGAGAAGGATCAACTCACATAGATCTACGGCGTGAGCAGAACAGGCGAAACGAAGCAATGACTTTTGATCCACATCAAGAAACGCTCAGCCGAGGTGAAGCAACAGAGTTGAACCGTCACAAAACTATGCCTCCATGGCACAAAGACTTTGTTGAGGACAGGTCATTCGATCCGACCTATCGGCCTTCCATGACGACGTTCGACTATCACAGCTCAGAGAGGAGATCAGTTGACCAGAGAGCAGCCGCGGGGTTCCAGAGCGAAAATGAAGCACTCCGTTCAGCAGCTCGAACGGTTGATTCACCGTTCACCGATGAGATTCTGAATGCTCCGAGTCCGAGGAAATTTTCTATGCCCATTTTCATTCTGTTCGACGAAACGACTGATCCAATCAATCACGTGTATCACATCCAGTTGAAAATGGCTCTAAACACTGAGAATGACTCTTTGATATGCAAGTGCTTTCCTACGAGTCTGGCCGGACCAGCTCTGAATTGGTTCAAGAACCTGCCGAGGGGTTCGGTGGATAGTTTCCGAAGCTTGTGTGATCGGTTCATAAGCCAATACTATGGAAACAAGCGTCCAGCGAAAGATATTTCGAGCCTATTCACAATGAAACAACACGCTAATGAATGTCTCCAGGCTTTCCTAACCAGGTTTAACCTTACCAAGAGCATGGTTATTGAATGTCACCCTTCAATAGCAGTTCAAGCATTCATACTGGCCATGAACAGTGGCACCCCATTCCACACAAGCTTGGTGGTGAACACGCCGAAGACTATGGATGAACTTAACGAAAGAGCCGATGGATTTGTGCGCTTGGAAGAAGAAGAGGCGGCAAACGCTCCGAAGACATCCGTCATATCCACGGAAGAAAAGACCAAAGCAAAGATCAGGCAAAAACAGGTTCAGCCGCAACGCTCCTCGTGGAAATCAGAGAAGAGGCCCAGAGAGGAAGAACTGGTTACTCCATTGAAAGTTACCCTAGCGAGACTGTACCAAAAAAATAAAGATAAGTTCCGACCTCCTTTACCAATCAGACAACCTCTCGAACAGAGGGATCAGTCTAAGCACTGTGCATTTCATTCTGATTTTGGCCACCAGACTAACAAATGCAGGAACCTAAGGAGACAGGTAGAGATGCTGATAGCCAGAAGGGAGTTCGCAAGTTATATTCAAGGACCAGCGGTGGAGCAAAACCGACCAATGGAGCACGTGAAGAAGAATCAGAAGTCGAATTCTCACAACACTCAACCAGTTCGAGTAATCAATGCAATTCACGGTCGGCCAGAACCTGCCGAGGAGTCAGATGAACTGCTTCGAACACGCCTTCGCCAGGCACGGATGAAGAGAAGGATAGGCATTGTAAACACTCTGCACCAACAGAGCACATCAACGCAGATAAAGTTTGACGTAACAGACTTATTGCGTGTTCAGATCCCTCATGAGGACCCGCTGGTAGTAAGTTTGACAGTAGCCAAATGCTTGGTGCGCAGAGTTCTAATTGACCCTGGAAGTAGTGCGAACATCATGCCAAGAGATACATTCGATCGGCTCGAGATCAAACAGGATCGGCTGAAATCCACCGGGAATCCACTACTAGGGTTTGATGGAAAGCGAGTGGAGCCCGTCGGCACGGTGGAGGTAGCGGTACATGCTGCCGAAAGGGTTTTGATGGAAACCTTTGTGGTTGTTGAAATTCATCCCTCTTACAATCTTCTGATGGGCAGAGGGTTGATCCACAGAGTTCAAGGTGTTCCTTCCACTCTGCATCAGGTAATGAGATGCCTGGGGCGGGACGGAACCAAAGTGATTGACATTCATGGGGACCAGGTTGTAGCTAAAGAATGTTATTCTGTAACACTGAAACATGCCGGAAAGGGGAAAGCTCCCATTCGTTCAGCAAGTCCGAAATAGCAATTATAGGAGCCTCCCTCCAAGCAGAGTGGGGAGGAGGAGTCAGTAGGCTTGATTGAAGAACCCCTGTTTGATGTGCAGATCGATCAGTTCCGACCGGAACGGATAACCAAAGTGGGGGAACGACTCGTTGAGGAGGAAAAGAAGGAGTTAGTTGATTTTTTGTCTTAAAACGCAGATGTGTTTGCATGGAGTCACTTAGACATGCCAGGGATCGATCCTTCTGTGTCTTGTCACTCCTTGAACGTTAACCCCAATGCAAAACCTATAAAGCAGAAGCAGCGACGGTTTGCCCCCGAGCCCAACCGAATTATTGTCGAGGAGGTTGACAAGCTGCTTAATGCGGGGTTTGTAAGAGAAGTGTACTACCCTGACTGGTTATCGAATGTGGTCATTGTGCAGAAGAAAAATGGGAAATGGCGTGTATGCATTGATTTTACCAATTTAAACAAAGCCTGTCCGAATGATAGCTTCCCACTGCCAAAGATTGATCAGATGGTGGATGCAACTACTGGATATGAACGCTTGACCTTTTTGGATGCTTACTCAGGTTATAATCAGATCCCCATGGACCCCACTGATGAAGAAAAAACTTCTTTCGTTACCGAACGCCCGTATTGCTACAAAGTTATGCCATTCGGACTGAAGAACGCCGGAGCAACTTACCAAAGACTTATTAGCAAAATTTTTAAGGAACAAATAGGGAAGACATTAGAAGCTTACATTGATGACATGGTAGTAAAAAGTAAGAAGAAAGCTGATCATGTGAAGCATCTGCGAGACGTGTTTGATGTGTTGAGGCGATATGGAATGAAGCTCAATCCGACCAAGTGCTCATTCGGTGTAAGTTCAGGCCAATTCCTAGGGCACGTGGTTAATCTTAGAGGCATCGAGGCAAGCCCTGCCTAAGTAGATGCTCTGACTAAGAATGCCGAGCCGACGACAATCAAAGAAGTGCAAACACTTACGGGACGGATTGCTGCACTGAGCCGATTCATTTCCAAATTTTCAGATCGATGCAAACCATTTTTTGACATAATACGAAGCCACGGCAGGCAAGTTTGGGGGAATGAACAGCGCCTAGCGTTAATTGCTCTGAAAAAATATATGCAGAACCTTCCGGTACTGTCAGCTCCAGAATCAGGCGAAAAGTTATTTTTATATCTCGGAGTATCCAGCATCGCGACAAGTAGCGTTCTGATCCGCTACGCAGAGGGGAAGCAATATCCAGTGTTCTATGTTAGCAAGCCAATGACTGAGGCCGAAAGACGTTATTCAAAGGCAGAACGGGTGATACTCTCGCTAGTGCATGCGAAAAGAAAGCTCAGGCATTATTTTGAATCCCATCCTATCATTGTTCTAACCACTTTCCCTATCAAAATAATCCTGCACAAACCAGATCTCTCAGGAAGAATGACGAAGTGGGCCATAGAGTTAAGGTCATTTGATATCACATACGAACCTAGAACAGCAGTCAAAGGGCAAGCGGTGGCAGATTTTTTACTTGAATGTGATTCAGAGGACGTGGAGGAGGATCTTCGTGGTTGCTTATGGAAACTCTTCGTTGATGGATCCTCCAATCAGATGGGTGCAGGCATTGGGATCAAACTGCAGACGCCAGAAGGTACAGCCTTAAGCCAAGCGCTTCGGCTTGAATTCGGAGCCACGAACAATGAGGCAGAGTATGAAGCGTTGCTAGCAGGAATTAAGCTTGCCAAGGAGCTTAAGGTCAGGAATTTGAATGTTTTTAGTGACTCACAGTTAATTGCTCGGCAGGTGAGGGGCGAGTATGAAACCAAGGATGAAACGATGGAAGCATATCGTTCTGCTGTTGTGCGGGAGGCGAAGAACTTTGAAAAAATTGAATTTATTCAAATTCTAAGGGAGTATAACGAAGATGCCGACCGGCTAGCGTGTAGTGCCTCGGGATCTGGAGAAACATTGGCAAGGGTGATTCCAGTGGAAATATTAAACCAGCCATCCATTTTCGAAGAACCTTCAGGCTCGGATCCTTGGCAAGTGAATGTTATTCCATATGAGCCAAGTTGGATTGATCCGATCATAACTTACATCCGAGATGGTACTCTGCCTGAGCAAAGAGATAAGGCTAGGAAAATCAAAGCGAATGCTGCGAAGTACGCCGTAGTGCATAACCAGTTATACAGAAGATCTTTTTCCGGACCGTACTTAAAGTGTGTTACCCCCACAGAGGCTCGGCAAATACTACGAGCTATTCATGAAAGTGTATGTGGAAACCACTCAGGGGGGAGATCTTTAGCGCACAAAGCAATGGCGCAAGGGTACTTCTGGCCGAACATGTCGCGAGATTCGGAAGAATTGTCTAGAAGGTGCGATAAGTGCCAAAGGTTCGGACCACTGATTCACCAACCACCTGAAGACTTGCACGTAATGGCCACACCATGGCCTTTCGCACAGTGGGGGATAGATGTAGTTGGTCCTCTACCAACTGCCCGAGCTCAGAACAAGTATGTGCTGCTGGTTACAGACTACTTTACTAAGTGGGTGGAAGCAGAGCCATATCTGAGCGTTACTCAAACTCATGTGAGACGATTCATTTGGAGTAATATTATTTGCCGGTTTGGTGTTCCGAGGTCAATCGTCATGGATAATGGGACCAACCTTGACAGTAAGCAAGTAAGAGAGCTGTTGGAGGAATATGGAATTAATCAAAAGCTGGTGGCAGTAAGTCACCCACAAGCCAATGGACAGGCGGAAATTACAAATAGAACAATCTTTACTTGTATCAAGAAGAAGCTAGAAGAAAGGAAAGGAAGGTGGTTAGATGAACTGCCGAACGTTCTATGAGCCTATAGAACGACCCCTAGACGATCGACCGGAGAAAGCCCATTCACCATAGCGTATGGTACCGAGGCAGTTATGCCAGTCGAACACTTAGTTCCAACTGTTCGAAGCTTGGCATGTAACCGTGAGCATAATGACAGTATGTTAAGGTTTAACCTCGATTTGCTGGAAGAAAAAAGAGATGCAGTAGCGGTAAGGCTCGCATCCTACTAGCAGACACTTGCGAACAGCCATAACAAGAAAGTAAAGCACAGAGACTTTAGACTAAGTGATATGGTTCTGAAAAAGAAGGTGGGGATAGTCAAAAAGATGATGCCACCATGGGAAGGCCCATATAGAATTGCAGAAGCCATAGCAAAGGGGGCATATACCTTAGAAACTATGGCCAGAAGGCTGGTTAACAAGCCTTGGAATGCTACTTCTCTGAAGAGGTATTATCAATAAAAAGTTGAGATTCAATACTGAATTTGTTCATTTTTAATTGAATACAATCGAATGTACAAGTTTATGAGATTTATAAAGATTATACTCCTATTTAAAAGATTGAGCAAAGTAAGTGGCAGCTGGCACTATAAGCCGAACGCCAAACACTTACTAAGAAAAAGAGAGGGCTAAGTGGCAAGTGGCATTCTAGCCGAGCGCCAGGCGCCTAAGTAAAGTAAGTGGCAGCTGGCACTATGAGCCGAACGCCAAACACTTGTTAAGAAAAAGAGAGGGCCAAGTGGCAAGTGGCATTTTAGCCGAGCGCTAGGCGCCTGAGCAAAGTAAGTGGCAGCTGGCACTATAGGCCAAACGCCAAACACTTGCTAAGAAAAAGAAAGGGCTAAGTGGCAAGTGACATTCTAGCCGAGCGCCAGGCGCCTGAGCAAAGTAAGTGGCAGCTGGCATTATAGGCCGAACGCCAAACACTTGCTATAAAAAAATAAAAAAAATAAATAAATAAGAGTTTACATAAAGAGCTTGATCAGAAGTTAGCTATCTCATTAATAAAGTTCAGAGAGTTACAAAAAAAAAAAAGATGAGGTGTAAAGATGGCGAATATACCAAAGTCAGTACATTTAAAAAAAAAAAAAAAGAGAGAGAGAAAAAAGAGTTCTAACTAAGAGGCGTTCGCCTCGTCAACCTCTTGATGACGCTGGGCTGTCTCCTCATTATTGTTGGTATCACCATCCTCACGAGGTGGAGAGTTGAGGTGAATGACTGAATCGTTCTGTTGAGTCCTACCCTCAATAGCATTGGAAGAATCATTCTGCTGAGGGTTATCTTCAGCAGTAATAACAGATGGAGTCAAGGTGGACTGGGGAAGAATGTCCAAAGTCAGAGCAGCAGAAGGAGTAGGAGTGATCCGAGAAGAGGCAATCTCTTGGCACTCATCAAATAAGCCCTCGACAGCGGAGGAGTCTGGATCGATATAAACACCAGGAGGGTCAATATCCAGTTCCTTATCAACATTATCAGGGGTAGAACCGGTCTGACCCTCATCCGGAACACGATTGGCGTAACCCTCTCGGAACCCCTGAGCATATCTGAGAGCTCCAACTCTAGAAAACCGAGCATGCAGAGCCAGCATACCACCGTTTACCCTACTGATGGTATCGAGTAAAGCGTTGCGCTCGTCCAAGGCCCTTTTCTCAAAGGCCATCCGAGCGAATTGCTCATCACTCAGAAGGCGTAGCAGTTCTTCCTTTTCAGCCTTAAGGGATTCCCGCTCGGTATGCCAGACACTATTTTCAAGCTGCAATGCTTTCCTCTCATCCTGAAGAGAGTCAGTCTCCTTCCTCAACGAATCCCTCTCATTTTCAATCTTACCAAGCTGAACCATCAACCCGATCTTCTGAGCAGCCAAATCATCGTTCTCCTTATTTGCTGCATTAAGGCTGTCAGAAAGTGCGCGGACCTTGGCATTCACATGCTCCACTTGTTTCTGCATAACCATCATCCCGTACAGGGTCTGTAGAGATATACAGGACAACTGGTTAAGCCTTAGGGTTTAGTGTAAAGAATGTATAAAGACTTATTGACTAAGGGGCAGAAGTTACCTCCATGGCGGATAAGGGAAATCTGCTGAACACTTCCCTCTGAGACAGACCTTTGGCCACCTCAATGTCCTTGGGAGTCCATATGCTCCTGTAGTAAGCCATTGCGGTCTGACCATCTTTGAACATGGTTTCGGTTGGTTTAACAGACGATCCGTCTGTTCGAATGAAGCGAGGGTTCCATGGCGCCGTTCCTGAAGCGGAGGCATGCCCAGAAGGGGTAGGGGGCCTAGTCTGAGGAGGTATCGCTAGGGGTACCACATTCGGCCCAGAGGGCCTAACCCTCTGAGACAAAGGAACGTCATCGATGCTGAGGGCACTGTCAGGTTGGTGCCTCTTTCCTCTGGCCTTTTCCAGTGCGGAAGCAGTGGTAGAACCAGGAGGATTGTTGACAGAAGGGGTAACGTTCGGACTGGCAGTCGCTGTGTTAGCGACCGGGTCAGCAGCCGTCACGGATGGATCGGTGGAAGGAGTGGTATCAGAAAGGGTAGCAGAAGAAGATGCTGAAGCCAGTGAGGAATTTGATGCAGAGGTGATAGCAGGCCTGGGGGCAGTTTTCTTCCTGCCGAATGAAGGAATCTGGAGTTGGCTCATTGCCTTGCCGAGGACTGAGATATCGAGGAGATTGTCTGAGGTGAAGAGGTCCGAGCAGGAGGGAACGTTGGTCAGAACGTACCGCTTCAGGTAGTTATCCCTATCCCTGCACACACCGTAGCTCAAATCATGTAATACCCCTAATTTCAAAAAGGGATAAAAATGGAATTTAAATTTTATTTTTGTGCATATTAAATTGATTTTGTATCTATATGCTTATGTGTCCAATTGTTTGTTTATGTTAATTAAGGGTGTAATTCTTTATTTGTTGGTTTATTTTAATTAATTGTTTTATTTATTTTATGTGTTTTAAGTGATTCGTTGCTTGCTTATTTGATTTAATTAATGGGTTTTATTAAATTAATTATTTATTAAGTATTTAATTTTTGAACAGGGTAATTATGTAATTCCCATTAACTAGGGTTTTAGATACGTTTTAGTTAGGTTTTTGGAGCCGTCTCATAAGCATCTGATATCTAACTAAACTCGGATTAAGTTTAGGGCTTTATCTCAATGTGACAAGGATTAGGGTTTTAGTATTTAGTTTATAAATACTCCATTATGCGTTAAGCTAGGGTTTTACAATATATCACATAGCAGATACACGTAGAGGGTTCTGCAAAACACAGAGAGATGCAGAGTAAGGTTGAGATAACAGAGCAAATTGTGAGTTCAAAGCCAAACCTAGGAGAAGGGAAACACAGAAGTAATAGGAGGCTAAGCAGTATTTCAGTGTGGCCAAAACAGAGGAAAGCAGACCAACAATTACAGAGGCAAGTTCTATCTTCCTCTTTCCCTTTGAGCCGTGTTCTGTGCACCTAGATATGCTCTAGGGTTTTAAGGAAATTGGAAACTAAATCATTCATGTATGTTATACATCAAATTAATCATATATATGCTTTGAATTATTTCTGTGATGATTTCTGCAATATCTGTTACAGTGCATGCAAGTTGGTCCAGTTTTATGTCCTTTAAGCATGAGGGTTCTTGTCGTAGTTTTATCTCTGTTTTTATTAGAACTACTGTAAACTAAGGATGGAAAGACTACGGGAGTTATGTAAATCTCATAGGAAGGTTGCTATTTTTATTTTAGATCTCTGTTGCATTTAGCTTCGTTGTAATCTATGCATAGGGTTTCAGTTTTTGCACAAGTTGACTTCTGTTAATTGATTTAAATGGCTATAATCAAACCTTGGGGATGCTATCAGGAGGGTATTAGCTCCTTTAGATCAGTTTAAGAAACAAGCAGAGGGGTAGGAATTGATCGGAGAAGGAGCAGACTGACGAAAACGAAGGAGAGACTGAACTGGAGGCTCTCAAGAGGGAGAGAGCCGGCTCTAGGAAGTCAAGAGCCGGCTCCCCTTCAGCAAGAGCCGGCTCCTAGGGGATTGGAGCCGGCTCCAATAGGGGAAGAGCCGGCTCCTCCATTCCAAGAGCCGGCTCCAATTTATTGTTACGTCCAGAAAGTGGTTTTAAGGCTCTGTTTGGTGTTTTGAGCACTGTTTGGGCTTCTGAGTGATTCTAATGAACTGTAGGGACTTAACAGAGGATCTAAGTAGTTAATTTTAAGTGTTATTAAACTTAATGTGGCATGGTTTAAGTCTTTAAGATAAAGGATGAAGCAATGTAAAAACATACCACGGTGTATGCTACTAACAGAGAAAGGAACTAAATGGCTTGATTAAATTTTAGAAATTTAATGAGACTTCACGGAGGGATTAAATAGTTAATTTTTAGGTGTTATTAGGACCCTAAATTAATTTAAGGTTAATTCTAAATTAACGGATCAAACTGTATAACACTTATGTACAATTGTATACGGTTGGTGGATGAATGAAGTTTTAAATGCTTAAGCTTATTTTTAGGCATTCCAGTGGGATGTAATATATTTATTAAATGGTCTTAAATATATTATAGGGTCATTGATGTGTTAGATGTAATCTATGCAGGCTCTGGAAGTTATTTGTTGATTTATTAATTCATCCCCTGCAACTATATGGTTAATTGGCTGGATTTAAATTGTTGAAACATTTAAAAATCTTCGGTAATTAATTGGATATTGGTTTTGGATTTTAAATTGCTGTACTATCATTCGTAGTCTGTAATTTACATGGTTTTGGTTTTAAGTTGTTGAAATACTAAATACTATTCTACAACGATGTGGATGGTTGGTTTTGGACTATAAGTTACATGCTTATTATTTATGCCTTGTAATTTACCTGGAATTATGTATTGGAACATAATTGCTGAAATACTTAATTCGGTCAATTATTTGGAATCATATATTGGATTATAATTGCTTAATTCTTATATTAAACTTGACCAATTATTTGGAATTATGTACTGGATTTTAATTGCTGAATTCTCACATTAAAATTCTGTCAATTATCTGGGTTTGGTTTTGCATTGTAAATTACTTGCTTATCATTTGAATGTTGTAATTTACATGGATATGGAGGATGGTATGCACCGGTATGGGACGGTGGCATACTAGGTATGGTTTAGCTCAAAATGCTAATTCCTACCTTATGGATTTTAATTGGTGAACAGTATGACTGGTTCTATCAATTATATGGACTTTGTGGATTGTATGCACCGGTATGGGACGGTGGCATACTAGGGACAGACTGATTTAAAATACTCAGTCCTACCTATTTTGGAATAAGGGAACGGGTTGTTAAATAAATCCTCCTTATTTATATATAAGTCGGTACGGTTGAATACGCCGAATGACTTATTGGATTTCTTGTGAATGGTTAGGAACGGAGTTTAGATATATATGTTTATGGTACCACGAGTTGAGCTTGAGTCTCAAACTTGTTGGTTAGGGTGCGTATATGCAGTGGACGTGTAGCTGGATATAGTAGGTTGGGTGTACCCTGTTAGGTCTAGGTACTCATGCCCACCTTTGGGTGCGTATTCGCATGTTGCCTTCTATTCAGGTTGAGATCCCTACTGTAGTTCAGTGAATGTCCCATAGTGTGGATATATATATGTACGGACTAGATAGATATTGTGAGGTATCTATGGTGTATCTGCATATCGGGTCACTGTATGGATTGCAGTTAGATTAGAACTTGCTAGTGGGCCTGACCCACCCTTTTATTATTATTTTTTTTCAGGTGTTCGTCAGTTCTGAGCTGTAGAGCGTGATCGTGCTGAGCAGATACAGTTATTCACTCTACTGATGGCGTAGGATTTTATTTCATGTTAAGACTTGGGTTTTGTTCCAGTCTTTTGAGTACCATTGGTTTTTAGGGGTCCACTAGATGGATTCCCGAGTTGTATACATTGGAGAACGATTTCCATTCTTGGTGGATCAGTTGTATCAAAAATAGTTTTAATTATCAATGAAATTATTTATTCTGAGGTTTTCAATTATTGGATTATCATTCTAGGTTCTTTTCAGCAAAATTTTATTTATTCTTGTTTTCTATATTGTATTCTGTGTTCATTAAATTGCTAATTGTTTTGATATCCTCGGGTAATCGGGCGTGGGCCTGGCCAACCCGCATCCGGAAATTCGGGGGTGTCACAGTTGGTATCAGAGCACTCCAGATTCTAGTGTCCTTAGGAGTGTTTTCGTTATAAGACTTCCGCGTTGCGTCTCTTAAAACTTAGAGCCATGTTAGGATTCGTTGTACTCTTGTTACGGATCGTTAGGAGGAACGGATGTCAATTATATTCCATAGTTATGGAATGGTTGGCACTAGGAGGAGGATGGGGTCCAGGACGGAAGCAATACGGACCTAACGGAGTAAAGGAGTATGTTGTCGAGTTCTTTGCAGGAAAACAGAACTTAGGATTGAAGGCTTAGTTCCAAGATTAGCATTGCTTAGAAAGTATACGCCAATGAAGGATTAAGGTGTAGGTGGTAGGTCACCGTTATCGGGTCCAACACAATTTCAGTTGTGTTCAAAGAGGAGAGAAGCGAAGAGTGGGATTCTGAAGAGGATCCTGAGGAAGAAGATTTCGGCGTATCCAAGAAAAGGGATATTGAAATTTGAGGATGACGAATCGCACAAGTGTGTTTTCATTCACCAGTAGTATAGTAAGTGATACTCTGGTAGAATTGGTGTGAACCAACCTACATATGGATGAATTTGTGTATGATATCTTAAGGAGTTAATTGAAAAGTACTCTTTAGGAGTTTGGGAATCGGATGGAGTTCTTGTCAGAACAAAGACGTGATTTATATCACATTCTGGAGCGTATAGGAATTAGGATGTAACGTGCTAAGTTGCTTTAATAAAGCCACGATAGTCGCTTTGCGTATTAGGTGGATGAGGGTTAAGCCATTGGATATTTGCTTAAGCAAACGATTGTGCAGTTAAGCTACGGTTAATGGATTAGTTTCAGGGTTGGATAATTACCAACGAAACTATGGAACAGACTTTTGCGAACTTAAGTTCAAAGGAAGTTTCTTCTTTGGAATGGAGGATATCTTAAAAATGATTATATTTTGGTTGTTTTATGTGTTGTGTGTATCTACGTGTTTCATTTCTGTTATTATATGTGTCATTTTGATTGTTATGTGTTTCGCTTTTGATATTACGTGTTTATTTTTTTGTTAATTAATCTGGATTAAGAGTATGGATTGGTTGGGGACACAAGTATGTGTTCACTTTTGGATTTCGCATTAATTCTACATGGCACTTAAAATGGAGGAGATACTTGGGATAGGTATCCTAGGTTTTTATGGGAAGTTGTAAGTGTTTTTCACTTCTCATATTGTTGGCACAGGGAGGATAGTATGATAACGTAAAAGGTTTTGTATTTTATACGGTGCAGACTTCTTACCTGTTGGTTTGACATGGAAGCGGGGGGGTTATACAATTAGACCCTAACTTCATTTAAGGATACGTTAGAGAGATATACTCTTCTTTGTAGTGGATTACGCGCAGTTTGGAGGCGGTAATAGGATATGGTAACTAATTCCATTCATACACTAACGATTTTCCTATTAAAGAACAGTTGATTGGGTTGTCTTCCATATTGGAAGCAAGGAGCGTGATTAAGGAAGGTCAGTTTTTATGTCTTAATTAGATTGATTTTTTTTTTTTTTTTTTTTTTTTATGGATGGTGTTTCTCTGTTTAAGCGGTAACCTATCGATTTGTGTTTTCAAACATGGGGATGGGATGCAGAGAGGTTTTACATATCTATGTTATGGAACTTGTAGGAATATGGACCTCTACCCTATATCAAAATTTGGATACGGATGAGTAGTTGTTAAATACAACTTACATGTTGGATAATTTTTGTGTGTCATGTATATCGGACATATATATTTTTCTTTACGGATTTGAAAATCAGTGGAGCCCTTACACGGAGGCAGAATCCACAACGGAATGGAGTAAAAAGTTTAATCAAACTAATTCAGAGTTTCGTGAATTCCGAGGACGGAATTCCATTTGTTAGGGGGGGAGAATGTAATACCCCTAATTTCAAAAAGGGATAAAAATGGAATTTAAATTTTATTTTTGTGCATATTAAATTGATTTTGTATCTATATGCTTATGTGTCCAATTGTTTGTTTATTTTAATTAAGGGTGTAATTCTTTATTTGTTGGTTTATTTTAATTAATTGTTTTATTTATTTTATGTGTTTTAAGTGATTCGTTGCTTGCTTATTTGATTTAATTAATGGGTTTTATTAAATTAATTATTTATTAAGTATTTAATTTTTGAACAGGGTAATTATGTAATTCCCATTAACTAGGGTTTTAGATACGTTTTAGTTAGGTTTTTGGAGCCGTCTCATAAGCATCTGATATCTAACTAAACTCGGATTAAGTTTAGGGCTTTATCTCAATGTGACAAGGATTAGGGTTTTAGTATTTAGTTTATAAATACTCCATTATGCGTTAAGCTAGGGTTTTACAATATATCACATAGCAGATACACGTAGAGGGTTCTGCAAAACACAGAGAGATGCAGAGTAAGGTTGAGATAACAGAGCAAATTGTGAGTTCAAAGCCAAACCTAGGAGAAGGGAAACACAGAAGTAATAGGAGGCTAAGCAGTATTTCAGTGTGGCCAAAACAGAGGAAAGCAGACCAACAATTACAGAGGCAAGTTCTATCTTCCTCTTTCCCTTTGAGCCGTGTTCTGTGCACCTAGATATGCTCTAGGGTTTTAAGGAAATTGGAAACTAAATCATTCATGTATGTTATACATCAAATTAATCATATATATGCTTTGAATTATTTCTGTGATGATTTCTGCAATATCTGTTACAGTGCATGCAAGTTGGTCCAGTTTTATGTCCTTTAAGCATGAGGGTTCTTGTCGTAGTTTTATCTCTGTTTTTATTAGAACTACTGTAAACTAAGGATGGAAAGACTACGGGAGTTATGTAAATCTCATAGGAAGGTTGCTATTTTTATTTTAGATCTCTGTTGCATTTAGCTTCGTTGTAATCTATGCATAGGGTTTCAGTTTTTGCACAAGTTGACTTCTGTTAATTGATTTAAATGGCTATAATCAAACCTTGGGGATGCTATCAGGAGGGTATTAGCTCCTTTAGATCAGTTTAAGAAACAAGCAGAGGGGTAGGAATTGATCGGAGAAGGAGCAGACTGACGAAAACGAAGGAGAGACTGAACTGGAGGCTCTCAAGAGGGAGAGAGCCGGCTCTAGGAAGTCAAGAGCCGGCTCCCCTTCAGCAAGAGCCGGCTCCTAGGGGATTGGAGCCGGCTCCAATAGGGGAAGAGCCGGCTCCTCCATTCCAAGAGCCGGCTCCAATTTATTGTTACGTCCAGAAAGTGGTTTTAAGGCTCTGTTTGGTGTTTTGAGCACTGTTTGGGCTTCTGAGTGATTCTAATGAACTGTAGGGACTTAACAGAGGATCTAAGTAGTTAATTTTAAGTGTTATTAAACTTAATGTGGCATGGTTTAAGTCTTTAAGATAAAGGATGAAGCAATGTAAAAACATACCACGGTGTATGCTACTAACAGAGAAAGGAACTAAATGGCTTGATTAAATTTTAGAAATTTAATGAGACTTCACGGAGGGATTAAATAGTTAATTTTTAGGTGTTATTAGGACCCTAAATTAATTTAAGGTTAATTCTAAATTAACGGATCAAACTGTATAACACTTATGTACAATTGTATACGGTTGGTGGATGAATGAAGTTTTAAATGCTTAAGCTTATTTTTAGGCATTCCAGTGGGATGTAATATATTTATTAAATGGTCTTAAATATATTATAGGGTCATTGATGTGTTAGATGTAATCTATGCAGGCTCTGGAAGTTATTTGTTGATTTATTAATTCATCCCCTGCAACTATATGGTTAATTGGCTGGATTTAAATTGTTGAAACATTTAAAAATCTTCGGTAATTAATTGGATATTGGTTTTGGATTTTAAATTGCTGTACTATCATTCGTAGTCTGTAATTTACATGGTTTTGGTTTTAAGTTGTTGAAATACTAAATACTATTCTACAACGATGTGGATGGTTGGTTTTGGACTATAAGTTACATGCTTATTATTTATGCCTTGTAATTTACCTGGAATTATGTATTGGAACATAATTGCTGAAATACTTAATTCGGTCAATTATTTGGAATCATATATTGGATTATAATTGCTTAATTCTTATATTAAACTTGACCAATTATTTGGAATTATGTACTGGATTTTAATTGCTGAATTCTCACATTAAAATTCTGTCAATTATCTGGGTTTGGTTTTGCATTGTAAATTACTTGCTTATCATTTGAATGTTGTAATTTACATGGATATGGAGGATGGTATGCACCGGTATGGGACGGTGGCATACTAGGTATGGTTTAGCTCAAAATGCTAATTCCTACCTTATGGATTTTAATTGGTGAACAGTATGACTGGTTCTATCAATTATATGGACTTTGTGGATTGTATGCACCGGTGTGGGACGGTGGCATACTAGGGACAGACTGATTTAAAATACTCAGTCCTACCTATTTTGGAATAAGGGAACGGGTTGTTAAATAAATCCTCCTTATTTATATATAAGTCGGTACGGTTGAATACGCCGAATGACTTATTGGATTTCTTGTGAATGGTTAGGAACGGAGTTTAGATATATATGTTTATGGTACCACGAGTTGAGCTTGAGTCTCAAACTTGTTGGTTAGGGTGCGTATATGCAGTGGACGTGTAGCTGGATATAGTAGGTTGGGTGTACCCTGTTAGGTCTAGGTACTCATGCCCACCTTTGGGTGCGTATTCGCATGTTGCCTTCTATTCAGGTTGAGATCCCTACTGTAGTTCAGTGAATGTCCCATAGTGTGGATATATATATGTACGGACTAGATAGATATTGTGAGGTATCTATGGTGTATCTGTGTATCGGGTCACTGTATGGATTGCAGTTAGATTAGAACTTGCTAGTGGGCCTGACCCACCCTTTTATTATTATTTTTTTTCAGGTGTTCGTCAGTTCTGAGCTGTAGAGCGTGATCGTGCTGAGCAGATACAGTTATTCACTCTACTGATGGCGTAGGATTTTATTTCATGTTAAGACTTGGGTTTTGTTCCAGTCTTTTGAGTACCATTGGTTTTTAGGGGTCCACTAGATGGATTCCCGAGTTGTATACATTGGAGAACGATTTCCATTCTTGGTGGATCAGTTGTATCAAAAATAGTTTTAATTATCAATGAAATTATTTATTCTGAGGTTTTCAATTATTGGATTATCATTCTAGGTTCTTTTCAGCAAAATTTTATTTATTCTTGTTTTCTATATTGTATTCTGTGTTCATTAAATTGCTAATTGTTTTGATATCCTCGGGTAATCGGGCGTGGGCCTGGCCAACCCGCATCCGGAAATTCGGGGGTGTCACAAATCATCACAAGGAATGCCTAAGGAATGGCACAAGAAAGTACAAAAACGAGGAATACAATTCTCGTAAGGACAATCACTCTTATGGTTTTTATATTTCTTGTAAAAAGAGACAGAGCACTCTCCAAAAATGCTCGGGATAGGGAAATCCTCCGCAGCTGGAGAGAACCAAGCTCCTCTAACCCCAATTATATTTTTCCTCCAGCCCTTCTCGGATTTGATTTTATCCGTGCAGATGGACCTCTTCTCAATGGGAAAAAAGTGGTAAAACGGTTCATCAGTTCTGATCTTGCTGACCTTGTAACAGAGGAGAAGATCTACGAGGTCCAGATCCAGACCTCTGTCACGAATCAGGAGTAGCATAACAGACAAAATCCTAAGGAAATTGGGGTTTACTTGCAAAGGGGAAAGATTTAGCTTGTTGAAAACATAGCAAAAGAAAGGATGCAAAGGAAACCTAAGGAGATTAAGATGGAGGAGTGAAAACAGGACCTCGCTGGGAAGAAGGACAGCACCGATTCTAATATTCACCTCTCGGGGGCAGTTTCTAATTTCTACATCGTCAGGGAGGTGAAGTTTCATGCGAAGAACGTCTAGATCTACTATCATGGTGAGAATGAATGGAGATTCCGAGGAGGAGAAAGAAGTCTTCCAAAAGAAAAATGCAAATGAAACTAACCTTAGAAAGTGAAAACGGCAGAAAGTACTGCAAGGCCACTGGAAGGAGGATCTTTTGCAAGAGATCGCCGGAGAGGATTCGAACAACAGAAAGTGAGATGAAGACGGTAAAGGGGATTGATGGAACATCTATGAAGCTTATAAAGACAAGGTGAGCCCAAGGGCCGAGGGGTCAGGAAATCGATGAGTTTTTTGAATCTCGAAATGCCGACCACTAAATCTAATCGTCTATTCTCCCACACGATCTTCTCGAGCCATCAGGTTATTATTAGCAGCCTCTAATAATTACCCCCTAATCAATAAGGGGTAATTATGGGGGCAGTTGAGGATGCAGCAAGTGGCATGGGCCGGATACAGTTCGCTGGAACGGGATCGGGTCGAACAATTGAAGTAGGATCCATGCCAAAGCGCCCCGGAATGGGCCGAACCTGGGGAATCCACCGAGGAAGATCAAGCCCATTGGAAGATCAAGCCCAGAAGGAAGAAAACCTTTGAATATAGGCCCAATGTAATCAGTTAACAACAATAACGGTAATGGCCTATAAATAGACCAGGACAGGTGGAAAATAAGGGGGGAATTTTTCTGGATTCTATTGAAGGGTAAGAATTCTAGAGAGAGAAAGAAGAAACGAATTCTTGCATCTTCAGGAATACATATTAATTCATGAAATATTTTTTCCTTCAAATATTTGTGAGGTTTCTCTCTCTCATTTCATATGAGCATCTACAGTCCCCTTTCTTTGGATCTGAGGTATTAGCCTTTTCCTTTATTCGTTTTTTAAATTTTCTCTTCCATGAACGACGATCTGCTCACCCAGTTGGGAGGTTTCTCCCTTACATCTGAAGAAGACAACAACCTTATTATAACAGAAGATGATGTCGAGGATGGCATTAAATGGTGCTCTCATAGTCTTCTTAGCAGATAGAGGCAAAAATTAGGGCGCTCTCCGGAGTACCTTGGGGAACCTTTGGGGTTGCAAATCTACCCTTAAAATTCTCAAGCTTTCAAAACTCGTTTATCATTTCTTTTTTGAGGACAACGAAGTTCCTAATCGGGTCTTTCATACGGGGCCATGGCATTTTGATAACAAATTGCTAGTTTTAATCAAATGGTCCCCCGATCTAGTTATTTCCGATAATCTTTTCACCGAGATTGATATCTGGGTTCATGCTTTAAACTTTCCAATGGAAACTGTAACAAAAAAGGTGGGCTGTAAATTAGCAAGTCTTTTTCCCAAAATCTACGCACTCGAAGTAAGAGAATGGAAGGAAGAAGGAGGTCTTTTTCTTCGTTTTCGAGTGTCTATCGACTTTCGGAAACCTATTCGGCGAGGAACTACAGTCAAGTACAAAGGTGAACCCAAATGGATTTCGTTTAAATACGAGCGGCTTCCTACTATTTGCTATAGGTGTGGGTGTCTGGGCCATATCCTAAAGCAGTGTTCGTTGAAGGAGCTGCCGATGTTGGGTTCTGATTCAAGCAATCTTCCTTATGGGCCATCACTTTGAGTAGAAGGTGCGGAAAGCCAGTTGGTATATAGACTTGATAATTTGGATCTTGTCAATAGATAATCGTTCGATGATATCCCTCCGATTACCAGCGTTTCAAAGACAGAAGCAAACAGGTTGCCGAACTCCAGTGATATCAGCCACGTTGCCAGCACCTTGTCCGTTCCCAAGACTGCAGGAGCGTCAGTACCCTTCACATTAGCCGAACAAGCCACATGCATAAACCACTCTTTAATTCTAGCGCACGAAGTTAATCCTTCTTCAGAGGTGGTTTTGTCAATTCCCAGGTCCCATAGTCTTACACAAAGTGCTTCTCACATTTCATCTTACCAACCATGGGCAATCTTAGTGGGCTCACATGATTCTAACTGGGCCCTGGTTCTAATACATAGTTGCTCATCATTTTATTTGTATTCGGGTTTCTCTCTGCCCAGTGCTTTAATTAGCTTTCAAGCCCATCTCAAGCTTTCTTTCATTACACAAAGCCCAACAATTCAGAATCTCATGGCCAGGCCACTGTGGAGCAAAATTTTCTTCACCATCAGATAGAGATACAAGGCGCTGAAAATTCATAATCCTTTAGCCCAATCTAAATTCCATGTATCAATATTCCTTTTAAAGGACTTTCTGTTCAACGCTACTAGAAGCGAAGGGCCAGGGCGAGGGATTGTCTTAGCTAGTCAACGAGTCTTCCATGGCAGATGAAGATAAGGATAACGGTTATAGTGCTAAAGCTGGTAAGATCAGAAGAAACGATTTATCCGAGGCCAATAATGTTGTGGAGATTACTGGGGGATAAGAGAGATCTACGAGGGTAGAGGAGGCCAACCCAAAATGGCCCCGCCCGGCTCAATGAAAGTTATGGCTTGGAATTGCCAAGGTGCGAGGAACCCTCTGATAATTCGATAGCTGAAGAAGCTTGTACAACTTTATTCCCCATATGTAATTTTTCTTCAGGAAACAAAAAATAAAGTTAGTGTTTTAGATTGATTGAGAAGGCAATTGGGTTATGCTCATGGGTGGTACAGAAGCCCTATTGGTTTGGCAGATGGGTTATGTATTTTCTGGGTTGATGAGGTGAACATGCAAGAGGTTCAATCTTCGGATTTCCAGCTTATGTTCGAAGTTAAAGATCTGCAGAAACAGATAAATTGGCTCTTTACGGGCATTTATGCTTCTACTAATAACTCAATTTGATAACAGCAATGGAGGTTTTGGTCCTTTTATCTCTTCTTGCGAGGTGATCCATGGCTTCTTTTGGGTGATTTTGTAATACCCCGTATTTTTTAAAGAGTTTATTTAACTTAATTATGTATGGGGTTAATTATTTAATGTGTAGATTTATTCACCTATTAATTGTGTATGTTAAATTACTAAATTTATTTTCTTTATTTGTGCATGTAAATATTAATTTTATGTTATTTATATTATAATGTTAGTTTATATATTTTATTGGTTATGTTTTATATTAATTAATATTAGTTAATTAAAGTATTACATTTGTATTGTAGTGTATTAATATATAATAATATTAATAATAAAATAATGTCATGATTTAAATTAGCTTTGAGTTGAATGATAGGATTTCATTTATGTCATATAGGTGGACTTAGATTGCATTGCATTAAAGTAATTTAGGTGGGAATGTTTTGATAGTTAATATTTAGGTTAGATATTTGTATTATATATATTATATTAGTTAGTATATATATTAGTTAGTTAGCTTACCTTTGAGGGAACTCACGTAAGTAGAAGAGGAAAACAATAACAGTGAGTTATTTAGAAAAGTGAAAGGAAAAGAGAGAGAAAGAAGCTTGGACTGGTGTAGGTGATTTTACCCGACTACGCGCAACCGGCGGATTTGTTTCAAATCCATAAGGCAAGTTATTATCTACTTTTCCCCTTTGAATCCAGAAATTATTCATTTAATTTGTTTTGCCTATTTAGAGGGTAGAAACCATGCTAGGAATTTTAATAAATTAATTTTTAGTTTATTAAAGTAGTGAAATTTTAATTATTTAGGGTGTTAGATATTTGTTTATTAGCCTATGTAATTAAAATATAGCTAAAAATAATTATTTAAGGCTTTTGGGATTTTTTTTAGAATTTTCTAGAATTTTTTGGGATTTTTCTGTAAATTCCGGCGAGACTTCAGCGAGGTTTCCGGCCACCGGCAGTGAGGAAGGTGACCAGAGTGATCCCATGTGATACGGCGCACAAGGTTTACTATGCGCTTGCATCAGCAGCCGTTAGATTAGATTTTAATCACTAGATCGATTCTGTGTACCACAGTACATGATATTATGGTACGCGCAAATCAAGAACCGTTGGATTAAAGGATAATCATTAGATCGATCCAGTGTAGCGCGCCCATAAAAGTCTGGTACAACGGACCAATTAGAACACGCTGCGTCAGCAGTAACCATCAGCGCGCGCGTGGCTGACTCCAAACGAGCATTGAGGTGCGTATAAGCGCGTGCACATGTGAAGACAAGTGGCAACGCATGTGGGGACTTTGTGAGGCGCGTGATGGTGTGTGAAGGACCTCTACAGCTGCTGGAAAAGTCCAAAATACCCCTAGGGACTGTTTTGTAATTCCCAGAACCTTCAACTTGCATTTTTGGGCCTAGGGTTGGTATTTACGGGTTTAACGGGACATTACATTATTATTTTATTACCCGTTAATTATTATTATGTTCGATTAATATTTCTAAACATTAATTGTATCATTTACAGTACGGATCGCTATTAAACAGATGTAATTAATTTAATAACATATTAAAATATTAATTGTGTTATTATTTTATTAAATGGTACTAATCATTAATATTAAATTAAATGATTACATGATTTTATTCATATAAATTGTCCATTATACATTATGTGATTATTTATGTTGTTAATGATATGTAAATCATTATTATTATGCTATGTGCATTTCAGTTAGTAAATGGACTGCTTAATAAATTATGTCGCATTTATATTATATGGATGTGTTGCCATATAGAACCATGTGAGCTGACTAATAAGTTGAGACTCATTTATACCTTATGCATTCGTTGCCATAGACAGATGTGTGACTGTCGGGGTATGTGGTTTAATATTATTGGCATGTGTTGCCTAAGTGATATACTCAGTATATTCATTAGTACCTTGAGATGTGTTACCATTGTGTAGGACTTATAGTCTGTGTTGTCAGTACTGTGCACCATGTATTAATAACTGATTTTCCAGGTAAGGAAAGGAGACACTTAACCACCTCGTGTGATTCTAAGTGATCACCGTCTATTCTGGTTGAGGTCATATTATACATTGTGTAGTTTCATTAAGGTGTATCTAGATATGGTATACTTCTGAATAATAATGATTAATTTATTTGATTCTCTGATTTGGGTCATAGTAGAGAGGACTTGCTCGTGGGTTTGACCCACCATTGTTGTTATTTCAGGATACGGTCAGTACCTGTTTCAAGGTTGAGGCTTAGCAGTGTGGGACCACCATCCGAAATCATCTACTCTTACGGTCCCGTTCAGGGTAGAAGTTTTATGTATTATTTTGATTTCAGTTTTATTTACTTCCGATGTTAAACTTTCGGGTTTGTATTAAGGAATCCTTGACATAGGATTTCCAAGTATGTATAAAGGAGTATTGTAGTTAATAAGGATGGATGGATGTTTTGTTATTTAGTTTTCCTTTTTTATCTAAGTTCTTCTATTATTATCATTTTGTATTCCATGCTTATATATTACCAATTGTTTTTTATATCTCCCATTTTTCGTGTATAAGCCTGATCAACTTATGCGTGGAAAATATGGGATATCACAGATTTTAATAACTTGCGAGCTACTGAGGAGAAGCGTGGAGGTAGAGTTAGAGCTCATTGGTCTCTTCGTGCTTTTAATGATTTTATTCAGGATTGCAAGCTAAATGAGTTGGGATTCTCAGGTTTCCTATTCACATGGAATAACCATAGAGGTGAATAATGGAACGCATTGATAGAGCTTTGGGGAACCAAGGATGACTTAATGAGTATCCAAAAGCTATTTTTCATCATATTTAGGTTATTGGGTCAGATCATATGGCGTTATTAGTGGATACCGATGGTTCTCCATGGACTTGGAAGAGGTCTTTCGTTTTTAATGCTAGATGGGCGGATCATGAGAAGTGCAAGGATGTTATTGTTGAAGCTTGGAACACAACAGCTAATGGCACTTCTATGTTTAAGCTAAAAAATAAAATTTCAAACTGTAAATCAGCTCTGAAACGGTGGTCAAGGAACCAAAATTTTAATTCCAAGCGAGCTATGGATGCTGTTGAAAGAGAGTTACATCTCATTCAGGAAAATCTGAATGATTTCGATACCGATAATTTCCATTTTTTGTTGCAAAAGCTTTATCACCTTTGCGAAGAGGAGGAAATTTTTTGAAAGCAAAAGAGTCGGATGGACTGGCTTAGAGAAGGGGATTGTAACTTTTTAGTTTTTTCATGTTAAAACTCAGCAGAGGAGGCGCAAGAATTCCATCTCAGGTTTAGAAGACGATCAAGGGTGCTGGCATGAGGAGGAAAGTATTGTCCAAAATATTGCCATTAATTATTTTATGGATTTGTTTAAATCTTCAAAGCCTTTAGATTTGGGTCGAGTGACTAATTTACTGCAACCAAAGATTACTGATGCTCAAAATGCTGAGTTATTGAAAGTTGCAACTGCTGAAGAATTAAAATCAGCCTTGTTCAATATGCACCCATATAAAGCTCCGGGCCCAGATGGTTTCACACCCTTATTCTTTCATAAGAACTGGGATATTGTAAAGGAGGATCTAGTGGAGTCTTTTAATGATCTTTTATCATCCGGTAATCTCTTGACAAGCCTAAATCATACTAATTTTGTCTTCATCCCCAAAGTGAAGAATGTTGCCAAGATCTCTCAATTTCGACCAATTGTTTTATGTAATGTGGTTTACAAATTTTTTTCTAAAACTCTTGCAAATCGAATGAAGCCTTTATTGGATTGTATTGTGGACATCTACTAAAGTGCTTTTATTCATGGCTGATTGATTCAGGATAACATCCTTGTCGGCATGAGCTTTTACATTTCTTGAAAACCAAAGCTGGGGGTGATGATTTCTCTATTGCCATTAAACTGGATATGTCTAAAGCTTATGATAGAGTTGAATGGAGCTTCTTATTAGCAGTGATGTCCATATTGGGGTTTGATCCCAAATGGGTTTCTATAGTTGAAGCGTGTTTTAGCAATGTAAGCTTCTCTATTGTTTTTAATGGTGTCCCTGCAGGTTTTTTAAAGCCGGAGAGAGGTATTCGTCAAGGGGATCCCCTATCCCCTTATCTTTTTATTCTCTATGCAAAGGTTTTATCGGTCCTTCTGGCTTATGATCTGCATCGTGGTAACATCATTGGCATTCAGATTCATAGAAGAGCTCCTACTATTTCTCACTTATTTTTTGCAGATGATTATATTCTTTTTTGTAAAGCCGATTTGGTCGAGGTTTTCAAAATCCAAGATTTGCTCTCTATCTATGTCAGTGCTTCGGGTTAGATTGTTAACTTGACAAATCATCAGTTTTCTTCAGCAAAAACACTCATTTGGATTATTGTGAAGCTATTAGGAACCTTCTACTCATTCCGAGAGAAGGTGCGTAAGAGAAATACCTTGGGCTACCGGCCATCATAGGTCATTTAAAGTCGTAGGTTATCAGTTTTGTTGAGCAGAAATTGATCGCTAAGCTTAATAGTTGGAAAGGCAGTTTTCTATCTCCGGGCAGTAGAGAAATTTTATTAAAAGTTGTGCTTACAACAATTCCTGCTTTCTCTATGTCTTGCTTTAAATTGCCAAAAAATTTATGTAATGGTTTGAAAAAGCACATGTCGCAGTTCTGGTGGGCAGGGTCCGAGGAGCGTCGCAAGACTCACTGGATTGCTTAGGATAAACTGGTGGAACCAAAAAATTGCGGAGGGCTTGGCTTTCGAGATTTGGAAGCTTTCAACTTAGCGTTATTAGCTAAGTTAGGTTGGAGATTGCAGGTGGAGAAACAAGGTCTGGTTTATGAGCTGCTAAAAGGAAGGTATTTCCTTTTCACAGATTTCATGAGAGCTTCTAAAACTCATAATGCATCATGGGCTTGGAGCAATATTTTGGCAGCTAGAGGTGTTCTTAAGAAAGGCCTGTTGTGGAAAGTTGGCAATGGTAGAGAGATCAATTGTTGGAAAGATAGTTAAATTCTTGGGAATATCTCTTTTAAGCTTTCCCTATGGATTCACGACTCATCTATTGGATGGGTATCACAGCTTATTCTTGAGGATCCTATACGGTGGGATGAGAGGTTGATTTCTCAAATTTTTGCAGCAAATGATGTTCCTTCTTTCTTACAGATTCAACTCCATCAGACTGTACAAAGGGGATAGGCAAATTTGGTTGTGGAGGGGGGGGGGGGGGGCGGCGGCAATTTTTCAGTCAAATCTACTTATTGGGTGGCTCTTCAGTTAAAGCATCCAACTCGAGGTGTTTTATTTAATAATATCGAAAGTAGTTGTCATAGAGAAATTCACTATTTTTGGCCCAAAATTTGGAGAATGGTTGCTAAGCCAAAAATAAAACATTTCATATGGAGGTGCTTCCATGAAAAGCTCGCTGTTAGAGAGACCTTATTAAGAAGAGGTTTTGTGAACTCTGGGTGGTGTATGATGTGTGGTCTACATATAGAAACTATTAAACACCTGCTTTGTGATTGTCTAAGAGCTATTTGGAAGTGCAACCCCTTGAGAGTGGAGGTTGCTACTATCAGAGGTAGTTCTTGGTCAGCGTGGTGGATGGACTTGAATCAGAGATGGGACAATTATAAAGTCAATGAGTTTTTGATAGGTTTGGTAGCCTCCATATATTAGTATCTTTGGAAAGCTAAGAATGCTATGTTGTATGAGAAGGTTTGGTGGTCGGAACAAAAGATTATTGACATTGCTGTGAGTCATTTTTGGGAGTTTGTTAAAGCTTACCCTTCCTCCTTCTTTTCTGATCGAGCTATGTCTCCGGTGAGTTTGTCCCCATTGCATATCAAATGATCTAAACCTGTTTTTGGTATTTTAAAAGTTAATGTGGATGCTGCTATTCATGGCTTTCCTACTGAAGCTGCTGGTGGTCTGGTGATTTGAGATCATAATAGATGGTTGTTAGCGGCCTCTACTTTATTCTCAAAGCATGTTTCAGTCCCTGCACTCGAGGAAACCCTCATTCTCAGACATGCTATGCTAAGGGTAGAAAATTGGGGTTTTCAAAGAGTGATTTTTGAGATGGATGCCAAAAGGGTGATTGATATGGTTCTGGGCAATCAGAACTGCCCTATTTTGATGATGCAAGTGATTGAAGATATCCAGCTCATTTTCTCTCAGAGAGTCGACTTTTCAATCAATTTCACTCATAGAGAGGGAAACAAAGCGGCTCATTAGTTAGCCCAGTATGCTATGAGAGTTAAAGAGTCAGTCTGTTTTCTTTCATCTTTTCCACCCTCCTTGATGGACATTGTGGGACTAGAATGTATTGATTGATTGTGCTTTATGCTAATGAAATTTTCTTGCCTTGAAAAAAAATATATATATATATATATTTGACATCAAAGTTTTGCAGACAACGTATGACACATCAGCCATGTCAGTAATTTGTAAGTATATATAATATACCTTCAGCCTGTGAATGTATATCTTTGTATTCAGTAAATTTTTTATATACATTTAATAATTAATTAGAGTAAAGTGCAAATAACCCCAGTTATATAGTTTTTCAATTTGAAGACTGAAATATCTAAAATGCTCTTCAGACAAGATAAAAATAAGGGTAAAGTATAATGGCACCCCTTGAGATTTGGCATAAGGATAGATAGATATAAGTTGGCCCATTTTTTGACAATCACACCCCTTCAAGTTTGATAAAATGGACAAAGAGACCCCGACAATGGTAAATTGACTTTATTATCCTTTGATATAAAATTGACATTTTAATTTACTTAAATACCCTTGGATTAAACCCAAACCCAAACCCATTAAGAACCTAAACCCGAACAATCTTAACAGTGTAAAGAACCCACTTTCCCTTTCTCTCTGTGTATGTGTATATAACACACACTATGTTGACCATCAAAACTGCCACCGCCGCCATCATCACACCTCCGCTCCGCCTCCGCCTCCGCCGTCGTTGCCACAACATCACACCTTAGCTGTTGGGGTTCACCCTTCTCGCACATCATCATCACACCTTCACACGCTCTTTTTTCAGCGACGTTTTTTTGGAGCTCACCGTCTGCCGTTGGGGTTCACCACCTCCTCCATGAAACCCTCGTAAGTTGCAAACGAGGTTATGGTGCTCACCATCTGCCACCGGTGCTAACCACCTCAATTTCTCGGCCTTAGAAACTGACCAGAGCCACATTTGCTAACCCTTGCTTCGGCTTCACCTCCTACCAACAACGACCACATCTACAAGCTCTCTTTCACATACACAGCTCACAATAACCCTTATTGGTGGCGGAACCACCGATTTCATGGGGAGTACGTCTCTGTCAATCCTTTATCTGTCCGTTTCACGCCGAAAATTTGCGACAGCGGCTGAGGAGGAGTTACTTGAGGGGTTCTTGGAGGATGGAGGTGTCGGTGAAATAAGTAACCGACATATGAACGAAGGAGATGGTGAACCGCTCATCGGGCGGTGGTTGGAAGGTGTGGAGGTGGTGTCATGGCTGAAGTTTTGGGTCTAGGTTTGATAAGTTTATAATATACATATAGATATATACATATAGATGTATGTATAGGCGTAATAAGTGTATAAGGGTAAAAGAGTCATTTAAAAGTTTTGATATTTTATAATTTAAATTAATAAAATATTAAAGGGCAATCTTGACTTTTTACCAAATTTAAGGGGCTGTTTGGATCAAATTTCTGATTAGGGGGTGTGATTGTCCAAAAATAGACTAACTTGTATCTACCTGTCCTTATGCCAAACCTCAGGGGGTGTTTATGTACATTACCCTAAAAATAAATAAATAAAGTAAAGAACAAAAATAAATAAATATTAAGAGCATTTTTATAAATTATTTTATTTATTTTTCTATTCTTATTTTTATTTATTTTTAATTTTTATTATTTTAGATTTAAATTTTGTTTTAAATAAATACCTAAAATTCCGTTAAGGATATTTTGGGTTTTTTATATAAAAAAATGGTCAAAATTGACGACCAGGAAAAATTCATTAAAATTTTTTAAAACACAAAGATTTATATGCACTTTATAAAAAATGGAGTGTTTCTTAAACATTTTTTACATAAGAGTTTTTTTGTTTTGTTTCGTTTTGTTTGTTTGTACTTAACCCAATTAAACCTTCAATTTAACCTCCATCTTGAAGTGCTATTTGATAAAACTGTAAATGAAATAATGAAAAGCTTAACAACAAAATTTTAAATCCTGAAATTTTAAGTGATAATTAATTTTGTTTTATACTTGGACAAAAAAACTCACACACTTCATTTTAGAGGAGAAACAACTAGGCTAGCCTAGGTAAAATTTTACACCCGTTTAAGTGATTGGGTTAATTTCATTGACAACTCCTCAGATTTGTTCAAATATCACTCTCAAATTTCTTTCAAAAATAGCTATCACTTACATTACAAATTTTCAGTCCGTTTTTCATTCACACCCCAATCGTTACTTGCACAGTTATGACACAATGTAAAATGATTTAAATACCTTTCGAAAATAACTATCACTCGCATTATAAGATTGTTAACCAATTCTGAGAGGTCACGATGAGGATTTGGATTTGAAAAACTAATTGAAATTGAAATATTTATTATTTATTATTTATGTTTGATACAATTCAGACGAAACTAAGTTGTTGTTGTTGTATTTTTTTTATTTTAAGTTTGGATATAAAATAAGATTAGGAATGAAAATAATATTATATAGTATGTTAAAATAATAAATAAAAATTTTATTTTGAAATATGATTACATAAAAATGATACCGTAAATTGAGTTAACATATAGAACGACAAGATTTATAATGTAATTTGATTTCATTACAAACTGCAATTACAAATGCTTTAATGTGAAAAAGAAAAAGAAGAAACAAAAGCAAAAAAGAAGTATGTAAGACTCATTCATACGAGATGTTGTTTTAAAAAATGGTTATAAAATTGTAACAACGTCAGTAGAAGGGGCAATGGCAGATCTAGTGGTGGATATATATATGTATATGTTCAAAAGTGTGTGTGTATATATATATATGTCTGTATGTATATATAGTTTTAGGGATATTTTAGTTTTTTTTTTTTATCATTCTTTATGTTAAATAGTTGTTTTAAAAAAGTTAAAGAGTATTTAAATCATTTTATGTTGTATCATAATTGTACAAGTAACGATTGGTGTGTGAGTAAAAAATGGATCAATAATTTGTAATGTGAGTGATAATTATTTTCGAAAATATGTTTAAGGGTGATATTTGACCAAATCTGAAGGGATGTCAATGAAATTAATCGTAATTGATTTCTCAAATTTTCTTCATTTAATGTGATGCTTATTTTATTTAAATTATATTTTTAAATATATTTAATAGTATTTAGTAATTTAGCGGTATCAACCTCTTATCTTCTAAAGAAATATCAGGGATTAGATGCTAATTAAACGACAACGTTTACACGTCAATACTTCACTAATTTTATTTTATTAGTATTATATATAAGTATTTTTTAACCAATATACTGTAAGAATACTTAACATTATTACAGATGATACCCATACAGAAAAGGGGCAGACGACGAAATTGGCCCCTTTTCAGTGCGTCACACTTCGCGCATCATAGCTCTTCTTATCCAACACACAATTATCATCTCTTTCTTCTTCATTTATTTTTTTATGTAATTCGAATACTCCAACACGGTAGAATCGGATATGCTGTCCTTTTAGATGAAGCTGTTAGAAGAAGTCATACCTATTTTGGCCTTTCGCTTTCGTACAGGGTTTCCGATTTCGAGAAATGGCGAAACGGGTTTTGCAGATAAGGGTTCATTGCATATGATCTCAAGATTGGGTTTTCAATGCGTTATTCAGTGAATTTTCGCGCGCCAACGTAGGGGTTTTGGGCCTTGAGTGATCGTACATTTCAGGTGAGTGTTTCCTGTGAAGTATAATTTTTTTCGGACAATTTTTACCTGGTTTTTGGATTAGAAAGGTGTTTGGTGAATAATCTGTGATCGGTTCATAAGGAATTGTATAAATTCAGTTTTATCAGTAGCAAATCTTGGTACTTGGGATTTATAATATTACTAAAAAAACGGTGCTTGGGCGTCAAATGGATAGGTTGTACCTGGCAAATAACCTGTAATTCATGAGAAGTTATAGTATCTCAAAGTTTTGTTTGCGAATTTGGATATTTGGGTATTGATGAATGAGCTGTTTATTGACTCCTGGGTAACAGATTGCATAGAAGTTGTTAAAATTGGAAATTTTAGTTTTTAAATGCAAGGTTTTTATAGGCAATGAAAGGGTGTCTGGCTTTCAGTTTCATTTTTTAAGGAGGGGGAAAGTTGGAGATGGCTATGGTGAGCAGAACCAGAAATATGCTTGAGGGTTTGATGAGAGAAGGATCATTCAAATGGTTGATTAAAGGTCGGAGTTCGTTTGAAGAAGAGGTTGAGGAGATTGGAAGGTCTCCGTCGGCTGGAAGGAACTGGATACCAGAGCTCTCTCCTGTGGCAAATATAGTGGTTCGTAGATGCTCAAAGTAAGCGCACTGCAACACACTGTGTATTTTGCATTGTTTACATTTTTTTCTATTTGTGATGGTAGGTTTTGTATTTTTTAGTGGTGGACTGCATGTTATTGGGTTCCTGATATACATACTGACTTTGCTGGTTTCATTTTATTGAATGGCGTGCTATGCTCCTGTTTTCAGCCCAAAATTTTCAGTACTTTAGTTTATGTGTGCCAAATGTTTGCCCTATTGGTACTTATAATCTCCTTGTGGAAAACAAAACAAAAATGATGCAGAATCCTAGGCATTTCTACTTGTGAACTTCGAGAAAAATTTGACGCAGAGGCTTCTGATTCTCTAAAGCATCCATCTTCGTTTGCACGGAACTTTTTGGAGTACTGTTGTTTCAGAGCTCTTGATCTGTCTACACAAGTAAAAGGCTATTTGGATGATAAAAAATTTCGACGTTTAACATTTGATATGATGCTTGCTTGGGAGTTTCCAGCTGCTGCCAGCCAACCGTTTGTTAATGTATGTTTATTTGTTTCATTATCTTTAAATTTTTTTGCATGGTTACGAATATGCACACTACTTCAAACACTATCGATCGTTTTTATTGCGGACTGGATCTTTCCCTCTCTCTCTCTCTCTCTCTCAAATTTGCATTTCTTGTGCTGTCTTCTTCTTCTAATTTATTCTTAAGGTAGGCCTATACTGAATACTTGTGTAAGATCCTGTTCTCACATTGGATTGTTTCTCTTGTGGCCCTTCTTTTGTTGAAGATGGATGAGGATGTCAGTGTTGGTGTTGAGGCCTTCTCTCGAATTGCGCCAGCTGTTCCCATAATTGCCAATGTTATTATCAGTGATAATCTTTTTGAGGTTCTTGCAGCATCAACTGGTGGTCGGCTTCAGTTCTCTATTTATGAAAAATACCTTAGTGGATTGGAAAGGTTGGTACTTGCATCTTATTCCTTTTTTGCCTTAGTGTAGGGGGATAATAATGCAGTTAGTTTGTTGGTGACTTTCTTTTCTTGAGGCAATCATATTGAGGATATTACCAATTTTCTTGTTGAACACATTGCCAATGAGTTATGTGAATTGGCTTATTCAGTTTTTTGTTCAACATCTTCCTCTCTTATATGATAGTTCAAATTATTTATAAGGTGAATTTTCTAACTGTAAGAGTTAAGAACTAACATAAGAAAATTGGTGGATATATCTTTCTCTTATACAATTTTGTTTAAGCTAGTCTTTACCTTTATGCTGTTGATTATGGCAGACATGAGTCAGACATGGGTCTGCCACTCTCCCTTATTACGTCGTCTTATTATTGGCTCAAATTTGGTATAGTGGTTTTGGATGGTCTACCACTCTCACTGTTTTGTCAGACATGGGTTTGCGACGTGGGTTATAGTGGTTTTGGATGGTTTGCCACTCTCACTGTTTTGGCAGACGTGGGTCTGCCACCATCTCTTATTATCAGCACTCCACTATCAGCATGTTAGCTAAACTCATGCATCAGTTCTCCTATAAATAGAGAACGTTGGAAGACTTTGTAAAATTTCCACCAATACGCTGAATGAGCTTCAGTGAGGGTTGAGTGAGCAATAAGTGTTGTGAGCCTTTTGTAACCCTTTTGGGTTTTGATACTTCCAAATATTGATCTTGAGCTCCCGTGGACGTAGGCACATTGCTGAACCACGTAAATCATTGTCTTCTTTGTGTGTGTGTTTTGCTCTTATTTATCATTTGTTATTATTTGTTTCATGCTTCTGCACAACAAATTGGTATTAGAGCACCAGGTTCGTTTTCTGTCCGCATACTATTCACAAGTTCTTTGGGGGTGATCGTGATCGTTGGAAAAGAAGATGGCAATCGCAAAATTTGATATTGAAAATTTTGATGGGTGAAACAACCTCAGCATGTGGCAATGCGAAGTTTTGGATGTTCTGACTCAAGAAAAGTTAGACACTGCTTTGGGGGTGGAGAAACCAGAAGAAATGGAGGAAGAAGATTGGAAAAAGATCAATCGTAAGGCTTGTGGTTAAATTCGGCTTTATCTTGGGAAGGATCAGAAATATCCTTTCATGCATGAAGTTTCTGCAAACAAGCTTTGGACGCAACTGGAGGACAAGTATATGACAAAGAGCATTGAAAATCGGCTCTATTTGAAGAAGAAGTTTTTCCGGTGTGATTATAAAGAAGATATGTCTATCTCCAAGCATTTGGACAATTTTAACAAAATTCTTGCTGATTTGCAAAATTTTAATGTTAAAATTGATGATGAGGATGAAGCATTACTATTGTTGAATTCTCTGCCTAATTCATATAAACATCTTGTTACCACACTACTGTATGGAAAAGAAGAAATTATATATGTTGATATCTCTAATACTCTCATGAATAATGATCCAAATTGAGAGGAGCATCAATTTCGGGCAGGAAAAATCTTGCCAAAGATGAATGTGCCTTTTTTCATAATAAAGGGCATTGGAAGAAGGATTGTCCTAAGTTGAAAAACAGGGATGACAAGAAGATTGCCGCCAACATTGTAAGCAATGACGATGAAACTGCAGAGTTTGCTTTGACTGTATCAGTTGGATCCAGTTCTCACGAATGGATTTTGGATTCGGGTTGTTCCTATCACATGTGTCCCAACCAGGAATGGTTCTCTAGTTTTCAGGAGCTGGATGGTGGAGCTGTTTTCATGGGCAATGATTATGCCTGTCAAACAAGGGGGATAGGAAATATCTGTTTGAAGTTGCACAATGGAATAATTAGAGTTCTCGAAGATGTTCGGTATGTACCGGATTTGAAGAAAAATCTTATCTCACTTGGATCATTGGCAGCAAAAGGCTATGAGATCATGCTGAAAGGCAATGGTCTGAAGTTTACCTATGGAGCTCTAGTTGTGATGAAGGATACGCGGGAGAGTAACTTGTATTTTCTCCTTAGAAATACAGTTACAGGCACAATAGCTGTTGCAGATAGTTCAGAGATAGATGCATCAGATATTACCAGATTATGGCATGCACGCTTGGGACATGCAGATGAGAAGGCTTTGCAGGGACTAGTGAAACAGGGTCTATTGAAAGGTGTCAGGACCTGCAAGTTTGGATTTTGTGAATATTGTGTTTTGGGCAAGCAGATGAGAGTCAAGTATGGCACTCCAGTACACCGGACGAAGGGAATACTTGATTATGTTCACACAGATGTTTGGAGACCTACCAGAGTTACATCTTTGGGAGGTAAGCATTGGTTTGTCTTATTTGTTGATGACTTATCTAGACGAGTATGGGTGTACTCCATGAAACATAAAGATGAAGTCTTAAAAGTGTTCTTGAAGTGGAAGAAGATGATGGAGACACAGACTGACAGGAAAATCAATAGACTCATATCCAATAATGGCTGTGAATACACATCGGACCCATTCTTGTAAGTATGCCAGAACGAGGGTATTGTTCGACACTTTATAGTCAGAGACACGTCGCAACAGAATGGGGTGGCAGAACACATGAATCGAATCTTGTTAGAAAAGGTTAGATGTATGTTGTCCAATGCTGGATTGGGCAAAGCATTTTGGGTTGAGGCTGTGACATACGCATGCCATCTTATCAACAGGTTGCCTGCAGCTGCAAATGAGGGCAAAATGCCTATGGAGGTATGGTCTAGGAAACCTGCTACAGATTATGATTTTCTTCGAATATTTGGTTGTACTGCGTATTTTCATGTTAAAGTGAGTAAGTTGGATCCTAGAGCCAAGAAAGCCATATTCTTGGGCTATAGTGAAGGTGTAAAGCGGTATAGACTTTGGTGCCCCGAGTTGAAGAAAATCATTAATAGCAGGGATGTTATATTCGATGAGTCTTGGATGCTGAAAAGTTCTCCTACACAGAACAAGACCAAAGAAGTTTCGCAGCAGGTGGAGCTTGAGGCTCCAATTGTTCTAGCTAGACCTGTAAGTAATACAGATGATGAGGAAACAGGTATAGATGAGGAGGAGGCTCCTACCCTGGAGACTCCGCAACAACCATATTCTATTGCAATTGGTAAATCAAGAAGAGAAATAAAGAAATCTGCACGGTTTACTGACATGGTAGCATACGCACTACCCATAGTTGATGATGACATTCCATCTACCTAGAGAGAAGCTGTCAAAAGTTAAGAAAGTGTAGATTGGAAGAAAGCAATAGACGAGGAGATGCAGTCTCTTTATACGAATCAGACTTGGGAATTGGTCTAGCTTCTAAAGGAGAAGAAGGCTTTAGGGTGCAAGTGGGTATACAACAAGAAGGAAGGCTCTTCAGGGCAAGACAATGTGAGATTCAAAGCTAGATTGGTGGCGAAAGGCATTCCATTCGTATTTTGCTAGCTTTGGTTATACAGTTTGATATCGAGTTAGCTCAACTCGATGTCAAAACTACTTTCTTACATGGTGATTTGGAGGAGGAAATCTATATGGCTCAGCCAGATGGATTCAAGGTTGTTGGAAAGGAAAATTGGGTTTGCAAACTGAAGAAGTCGTTGTGTGGGTTGAAACAAAGTCCAAGGCAATGGCACAAGCGATTTGATCAGTTCATGAAAGGGCAACAGTACACAAGAAGCCATTTTGATCATTGTGTGTATTTTCGTAAGCTTCGTGATGGATCATTTGTATATTTGTTCTTATATGTTGATGATATGTTAATTGCATCTAAGAGCAAAGTTGAAATTGATAAGTTGAAGATTCAGTTGAGTACTGAGTTCGAGATGAAGGATCTTGGTGAAGCTAAGAAGATACTTGGAATGGAGATTAGTAGAGATAGAATGAAGGGCACTGTTTTTGTCTCAGAAGCAATATTTGAAGAAGGTGCTACATCTTTTTGGTAAACCTGTAAGTACCCCTTTGGCCCTTCATTTCAAGATTAATGCTTCATTATCTCCAAGCACAGATGAGGAACGTGCACACATGGCTCATGTGTTCACACTTACTAGAGGACCGATGAATTGGAGGTCGACATTACAACCTACAGTTGCTTTGTCTTCTACAGAAGCAGAGTACATGGCAGTGACAGAGGCCATTAAGGAAGCCATATGGCTACATGGGTTGATTGAGGACTTGGGGATTATTCAGGAGCATGTTGATGTCTATTGTGACGGTCAAAGTGCTATTTGTTTGGCAAAGAACCAGGTTTATCATTCACGTACAAAGCATATTGATGGCCGTTTCCATTTTGTTCGTGAGATTTTGGATGAAGGCGATATTCTCCTTCAGAAGATTGGGACCGCGGATAATCCGGCAGATATGTTGACGAAGGTTGTAACGAAGGTCAAGTTTGAGCATTGCGTAGACTTGATTAACATCCTGCAAGTTTGAGCGCCTTTGGGCGCATTTGGAGGCAGTTCAAGGTCATGTTTGGAATACTTCACTTCGGAAGATATACATATTTTTCGCCAAGGTGGAGATTGTTGATTATGGTAGACGTGGGTTGGCATGGCAGACGTGAGTCAGACGTGGGTCTGCCACTCTCCCTTATTACCACTTCTTATTATTGGCTCAAATTTGGTATAGTGGTTTTGGATGGTCTGCCACTCTCACTGTTTTGGCAGACGTGTGTTTGCGACGTGGGTTATATTGGTTTTGGATGGTCTGCCACTCTTATTGTTTTGGCAGACGTGGGTCTGCCACCATCCCTTATTATTAGCACTCCACTATCGGCATATCAGCTAAACTCATGCATCAGTTCTCCTATAAATAGAGAACGTTGCAAGACTTTGTAAAATATCCAACAATACGCTGAATGAGCTTCAGTGAGAGTTGAGTGAGCAATAAGTGTTGTGAGCCTTTTGTAACCCTTTTGGGTTTTGATATTTTCAAATATTGATCTTGAGCTCCCGTGGACGTAGGTACATTGCCGAACCACGTAAATCATTGTCTTCTTTGTGTGTATGTTTTGCTCTTATTTATCATTTATTTTTATTTGTTTCACGCTTCTGCACAACATATACTTTCTAAGAATTTCACTAGAAATTATGAGAAAAAGGTTCATTGTTGTTAATAGATATAGATTTTAACTACTAGCTTAGGTGGTATTTGTACTTGGGATCAGGTTAATGAATCCTATTCTTCCAATTACGCTTTACCAAATACAAATATATACATATATATATACACATATATATATATATATTCATAAGTTCATATTTTTTGCTAGAGTTTCTAAATTCTAAGATACTTTGATTTGGTGGATTAACAGTCGTTTGTTGTGTAGCAGTACTATCCTTGAATAGCTTCAAATATTTCCATTAGATACTTATAAAAAAAATAAAAAAATAAAAACAAAAAGAAAAAAAAATAATTATTTCCATTAAGATACTATTTGAGTCCTATTTGGATATAGAATCCAGTATTCCAAGTTTTAAAAGCTTCATCCGTAGTTGTGTACCTTCAGGGTTTTCTAGCAACTATAAATATGGCCCTTCTTGTAAAATAAGATCAGTTAATTGTATTTCTTGCTCAAAGAACCGAGTGTAACCGTTCTATTATTAGTTTAGGCGTGAACACTAGACAAGCCTTCGTGGAGTAGGATGTATCTCTCTCCCTATTGCAATCCTTTTTGAACTAAATGTCACTCTTTTAACCATCAAACCCAAATCCGTGGGACTTAGACACCGTTGGTGATTGGTATGATAACCCTAAAACTAATAACGTTGTTTTTGGCATCACAGCGAACAAATCATCTACTATTTCTGCAATCATCCGTTTGATTGAATTCCTTTTGCTTTGGACTCATCATGTTACGAAGATATGGGAATTACCCCAAATGAAGCTCTGGAAGAATTCTCCAAGATAAAGAAGAATTCCATGGCATCATTTTTTATTTTCATTTTTTATGTTTTTAGATATTGTTAGGCTTTTTTTTTTTTTTTTTTTTTTTGATAAGTAAAAATATATTAGAAAAACGTTCAAAAGGGGAACGCGTCCCTAATACACAAAAACGAAAGAGCAAATAGATATTGTTTGGCTTTTGCGATGTTATCTTAAACTAACATGCGCGCACACACACACACACACACATATACGCTTTTCTGAGTCCACTTAAGTTTCAGGATTAGATAATTTATTTCACCACTAATTTATATATAAGGTGAGGGACACAAATCCAGTTCTCAAATCTTGAATTGGTTTTTTCTACAGGGCAATAAGAAAACTGCAGACACAATCGGAGTCATCTCTCCTTTCGGCTTTACGATCGGAAAGAGGGGAAAAGGTTTTGGAAGTGGATGGGACAGTCACCACCCAGCCGGTTCTTCAACATGTGGGAATTTCTACATGGCCTGGTAGGTTCTTGGGATAATTTAACTCTTCGGTCTTTAAAATGTCGTAGTTGAGTATGTATTATTTTAACCAAAAAGGGGTGAACTAAAATGGTAAATGCTTGCATTGTTGAGTGTGAGAATGTAGTTTTGGAGCCTGAGGACAACCATTCATAGGAGTGTAAGCTTAAGCCAAGCCCAGTATTATAGTGTTCAGGCTTGGCTCAGCGGTTTGGAAAATTTGGTTAATTTTCAACACATGATGAAACTCAAACTATTGCAGAGAGACAAATTATGCTTATCTGCTCGTTTGAATCAAAAAATTCCATACAATCTTTGAAGAGCGAAAAAAAAAGCCTTCTTGTTGTACTATGATTGGTCAAAATAGAATAGAAGTTTTATAATTTGAAATTTATTATACTATAAAGACAAAAGAGAAGGAGTGTACTGTGGACAGTAGACGTTTGGCCACAAATCTTAATCAATTTTGGACATTGACCTCCTGTTTATTGAGGATTGTAAAATCCAAAAGGTAGGAAAAGAGGCATGTAAGAACCTAAATTAACAGGATAACCTATTAAGAATTCATTCAGGGTTTATAGTAGCTCTAATTACAATAAATGCTGAAGTCATCGGAGGAATTCAGATTTTCATTATTTCCTCAGCTCAAACATCTGTATCATAGCCATAGAAATATGTCTTTATCCCTTGGTCATATCTTCAATATATATGCAAATCATTATCTCTAACAAACTTGAATAAGGGAATACATGGTGAAGACTACTCTGCAGTGTTTGGCACAGGTTCTTATATATGTTATGTCAATACATTTGAAAATCATTATCTTTAACAAACTTGAATAAGGGAATACATGGCAACGATTACGCTGCAGTGTTTGGCACAGTTTCTTATTTTATGTTCTGTGAATTGCAGGTCGATTGATTCTGACAGATCATGCGCTCTACTTTGAAGCTCTTCGTGTTGTGTCATATGATACGGCCAAAAGATATGATTTATCTGATGATCTAAAACAGGTTATTAAACCAGAGTTGACAGGACCATGGGGAACTAGACTTTTTGACAAGGCAGTCTTTTATAAATCAATATCCTTGTGAGTCTTGATGCATATCTGTTTTGTGTACTGGTCATAGTTAATCGTTTGACTCTCCAACATTTAATTTTTGTACATTATGCCATTCTATTATTTATTTGGTATGGGAACTTATTTCATATGTCTGAGAATGCTATTAAGTTTTTCTTGGGTTTTTGCTGTAGATCAGAACCGGTTGTAATGGAGTTTCCCGAGCTTAAAGGACATACTCGTCGTGACTATTGGCTAGCCATCATTCGAGAAATATTATACGTCCATAGATTTATCCACAAGTTCCAGATTTCAGGAGTTGAACAGGATGAAGTACTTTTAAAGGCTATACTTGGAATTCTGCGAGTACAGTCCCTTAAAGAAATAAGTTCTACAATACCACTTTGCTGCGAGGTTCTTCTCATGTTCAATCTTTGTAATCAACTTCCAGGTGGAGACCTAATATTAGAAACACTTGCGAACATGTCAACCTCAAGGGACCAAACTAACAATTCTTCTGCTGGAAACGGAATGTATTCTATATCGGCTTTGGCTATGGCTTCTAACTTTGGATTTGTGTTTGGAACAACTTCAAATGTTCCTAATGAAGCTAGCCTTGTTGTGGGGGAGATCACTGTGGGAGGGATGACTCCTTTAGAAAGGGCAGTTAAAGAATCTAGAAGCAACTATAAAAAAGTGGTGCTTGCACAAGAAACAGTTGATGGAGTTAAAGTAGAGGGCATTGACACCAATTTGGCAGTGATGAAGGTGTTGCGACAATAACTTACCAAAAACTTTGTTTTGTTTTATGTTTAAATTTTGATACATACTTTACGTGATTGGAAGATTGGAAAAGGAGCATAACTGAAAACCCCAAATAGTTGTAGGGCACTGAAAGATATTTCTCTCTCTCTCTGTCTCTCTCTCTGATTCGATTATTTTGCCAACCTCTACACTTTCACATTTGGTAAACAGACTGGAAAAACACAAATGTGAAATCCAATAATGTTTTACTCAACTAAATGGTGTTTTTGACTTGATATTTTACATGTTTTCCTTTCATCTACCTGCTACGGCTGAAATCATGAAAATTTTATCTTGTATTAACTTCTAAATTTGCTCATATTTGCAGGAGTTACTTTCTCCTGCTTCAGAAATTGGGAAGTGGCTTCTTTCTCTAGCATACTGGGAAGACCCTCTGAAGTCGTTGGCATTCTGTTTGGTTTTCACTTATATCATTTGCAGGTAAGATTGTTTTCTGAATGACTTATTTTCTGCAATGTGGTACTGTGGTCATCTGGACAAATTTAATACACGATACCAATAATAAGGTCAAATTTCTTTCTTTTTTAGTTGATATTGACCTAATGCAACATGGTGTTAGGCCTTGAACATTTGAATAAGGCATTTTGCATTTCACATTCTATATATGAATAATTCCAGCATTTAGGTTGAGTCATAGTGATTGTGGGATGTGGTTTGGATTTTTTGTAGTCTTAATATTCATTGATTATGAGTCTTGTTCTATGCTATTGTAGGTGTGCTGCTGGTACATTTGTATTTATTTTTGTCACGTTTTGATAATTTCGAGTTTTGCTAGACTGGTTGTAGTCGTGTCCATTAGTCATTTTTGGGTCTAGCATTGTTATGGGATGGTGTTATTTACTAGTTCTAGAAATATCTTACTAGGCAAAATTTCAAAGTTCCAAATTTTGGTACTAGTCCTGGAAGTATGACATATATATATATATATATATATATATATATATATATTCTTGTTAAGTGGAAGGACAAGTTCAACAGCCTGTATAGGGGTGGCAATTCGTGTTGGCGTGTCGTGTTCGTGTCGACACGATTACGACACGGACACGATTAGGGTTGACACGAACACGACACGATTATTAATCGTGTCTAAAACCCTTGACACGAATACGACACGATTATTATACGTGTAACACGACACGACACGCATAACCTGTTTAATAAATGGGTTAAGACTTGACACGACACGAAAAGACACATTTAAGTCATTTTCGACACGAATACGACATATTTTACTAATCGGGTCATTTTTGACACGAACACGACACGTTTATCTGACACGTTTAGTTAATCGGGTTAATCGTGTCATAATCGTGTTTACAGGGTCAAACACGAACACGACACGTTTAGTTAGCGGGTCAATCCGTGTCGACACGATTATGACACGAACACGATTAGCCCAAACCCTAACCCGCTTATCTCGTGTCGTGTTAGCGTGTCGTGTCAAATATTGCCACCCCTAAGCCTGTATATATGTATGTTATCATCTGATGCAATGGAGATTTTTTTTTTTTTTTTTTGAGAATAATGGAGTTGTTTTTTCTTTTCTTTTTTTTTCGCCATTTTTCCCGAGGAAAAGCTTATGATACTTTTGAGTTATCGTCATTAATCAGTTCCCCGATTCTAGTTACTCAACTAAATGTTTTAAGATTATGGGGAAGCATTGGTGTTTGATAGGGTATGGTGGAGGATTACAAACCCTTTGCTGCATTTTGTGTAGCTCATTGTTGCCAGTCCGAAAAAGAGAAGAGATATATTTTAAGAGTATGTTGAAATCTCAATGAAAGATATTTGACAGGATGACTCCAGGAAGTTGCTTTAATAGCAACTTGAGATTAGGCCTGTCTATTGGGTTGGCTAATCTAGCTGAAGTAGCTCAAACTCGGTTTAAAATCAGAAGGATGAGCTTTGGGGAAACTCTGAGCTAGCCTGAATGTAATGATTTATTAGTAGTTATAATAAAAGTGGGAATGATGCAATAATAATTCTTTGGTTAATAACCTAGGATTTGAACCAAAGCCCAAGGGGTGGTACTTTATAAAAGCTCAACCAACAACACAACAATATATATATATATATACACACACACACACATATATATTTGAATTTCTAAATGGAGAAGATATTCAAAGAGGTAACAGATATTTAAATATTTTTTATGAAGAGGACTGGGTCTGAGTTTGGACCAAGCAAGGCTGATACACACCCACCCGCCCACGCACACATATATTTGCACACATACAACAATGTGAGAAGGATAAAGTGGTCCATGAAAAGGGTAAAGCATGTGCTTTGAAATATATATATATATATACACACACACACACACACACGTATATGTATGCTTGTATGTGTAACAGTAGTTATGAGGAACTATAGGAAGTGAAGGTAATGAAAAGATGGAGCGGAAGTAGGGGAACAGAAAAATTAACATGTCCTGCTGTATCTGAATTTACTGGATATCCATTTGCAGGGGATGGCTGAGCTATGCCTTTGCATTGATGCTCATCTTTATGGCTGTCTTCATGGTACTTACACGGTGCTTTTGTCAAGGAAGGCCAGTTGATGGACTCAAGGTAATAGCACCTCCGCCAATGAACACCATGGAGCAGCTTTTGGCTGTTCAGAATGTAATTTCTCAAGCTGAAGAGGTCATCCAGGACGGAAACATTGTTCTTCTCAAATTGCGTGCCTTGCTCATTTCAATTTTCCCTCAGGTGATATTTTCTTTTGCCCTTTATAGGTTGCACCCTTTTTCTCTTTACATATTTCCCTTTAATAAATTCTACAGTGGTTATTTATATTTTCTATGGTGAATGTCTTAGAAAAGTATTGTATGAGGTATGGCTCCTCAATGAGACGTCAGGTCTCCTGCATCACATCATGTCCCATAAGGCTTTTTTTTTCTTTATTGCCAAACAGGTTGAAAAATAGAAGAAAATAATGGAACTATTACAGCTTGTGCTTTTAGCGAGTAATTATTATTATTATTATTATTTGGTAGTGTTCCATTTAGCAAATATAGAATAGCATTCTGTGCATGTGGAGATTAGTCACTGAAGAAATAAGTGAGGCTCTAACCTAAGAGGGGTTGCAACCTTAAAAGATGTTTGATGCATAGAAAACAAATTGTTCTTGATTTTTAAGGTGTTCTTCTGTTGGTGCCGAAGCGTTAGTAATTAGTGTTTTAAATATGCTCTGGTCTCAAAATTTATAAGTTCAACACTCGCCACAGTTGCATTTTTCTTACATGGGGTCTTTATGTTCAGGCAAGTGAGAAATCTGCAGTTGCTCTTTTGGTAATGGCGTTGGTTCTGGCCTTTGTACCAATCAAATACACAGTTTTACTGGCCTTTTTGGAGGCATTTACCAGGTACTCGCCTCCTAGAAGAGCCAGCACGGAAAGATGGACAAGGAGATTGAGAGAGTGGTGGTTCAGCATACCAGCTGCTCCTGTTGTTCTTGAAAGAGCAAATGAAGACAGAAAGAAGAAGTGATGTAATTATTTGTAAATGTACATGCACATATATTTTTTAATATCTTTTGATGCTCTTCATACCTTGGAGGCTTAGAGACATTTCTAGGAGTGTAAATCTGTACGATGAAAAGGAAACAGAATAATGAGAGTTATTTTTTAGTGTATAATTATGCCTCGAATTCTCAGGAATTGTGTTCATCTTTTGCTTACCCAGTACTCACTACAAAATTTGAAACATTTTTTAGGAAAATGTTAGGTATACTGTATATGGTCTTCCTTTTATTTATTTATTTTTTTTCCCTCATGAAAATGCTTGGTATACTGGGTATGTTACCTATTAATATTCGCCCATTGATGTGTTTAGGATATTGAATTAATTGGAAACTGGGTCATTTTATCGTGAAAGTGTTCTGATGATTCATCTCTCTGATATTGGGATTCTACTGTCAGGATGTTTTATGTTTTTGCTTTGTGTTGTGGTTTTGGTTTTGTTTTTATTTTTATTTTGAATTGGTGTTGTGGTTTTGTTAGTAGGTGAAAATTTGGATACGCACTTTATTTGTTACGGTGGTATTAATGACATGGTATTATTAATTTATTAAATATTAAAGTAGATCATTTTTACTTGCGTGAATGAGATAGATTTGAGTGATGATATGGATGACATGGTATTACAGGTGTAGGAAAGTCATTTTCGAAAATATGTACTTCATTCAACTGCATACTTGTCTTCTTGTGTTAGTAATTCCTTGGCAGTAGTATTCATGTAATTTGCTTGACGCCGTTCGCTTCAAATTGAGCACTAAAAGAAACAACTGGTCACGAACCCAAGAGATGACGGTTTTATTTGTGGGGACATAACTGATTTTTTTTTTTTTTTTTTTTTTTAATTTTTTTTTACTTACCAAAAAATAAAAATAAATAAAGGACAAAGATTTTTTTTTGAAGAATAATGTTAAGTGATGTGAAACAAATAGCTGCCAATGGAACATTTACGTGGCACTTGAATTTTTTTCGGTGGAACAATATGACATGTTCGGTTCAGTTCGAAATGTGTCCAAATATCTCAATTTTTTTTAAAAGTTCATTCAAAATTGAACAGATCAGGATGTACTGATTCCGAATCCAAACTTTCTTTGAGGTTCTAAGTAAACGCCGTCTCGTTGACTATCTAATAGTTATTTTCCTTTCACATGGATTAAGTCGGCTTAGTTTTTGGCTTTGAAAGGTACTGGTGTTTTTTTTTTTTTTTTTTTTTTTTTTTTTTTTTTTTTTTTTTTTTTTTAATCCAGATGTAAAGGAACCAAATTTTTATGTGAGCCTTCCTTCTTGAACTCTGAGAAGTTTGAATCTTCTACGCCTGTTAGTGGAAAAAAGAAAAAAGAAAAAAGAAAAAGAGGAACTAACATATTATAACTATATACAAAGAAGAAAAAGATGGAATGTAAAAACGAAATAAAATGAGATAAGGAACACGTGCACTGCACATGCGCCCGTTTACAAAAAAAAAAAAAAAAAAACTAGTTGCCGGTTTTCATATTTCTCTAGCTTCTTGTTGAAGCACCTTAACTGATTGCGCTTTATAATATAGTTGGCGGATTAAGAGCTAAATTTTAGTTACAACTTACTTAATTGTTGCCGCATTAATTACTACTTTTAATGTACAAGAAGATTAATTGTTAACTTTTACATGCTTCATCGATCAGTAAAATTCCCCAAAATTAAAGTGACTACTTTTGTCATTTTTGTGATATTGAGATATATATTTTTATTGAGAGAGAGCCAAACAACATACAAAAATGGATGTCAACTCCATTAATCTCCATGAATACACTAAAAAAAAAATAGTAATACTGTAATAATTATCATTTATATACTCTAATATTTAATGACAATTAATGAATCAAACAAAACAAAATCTCTTAGGTCCGACTCCTCCATTGGGGTCAATCCTTGCTGATTTTTTTTTTTTTTGGCTATATGGAATTAAGAAAACACAATATATTGAATCAAAAAGGAAACAACACCACGAAATTAATTTTAAAAGAATCTGATTATTCAACAACTATATATAATATGTCTGGAAAAGTGATTGAGAAAATCACCTTTAATTTTCATGTTTTATAAAATAAAATAAAAACCAAAACTTTTATTTCTGTGAAATCTGAAGAAAAAAGAAAAAGAAAAAAGAGAGAAGAAAGGATCTTCTTACCATTACTAAAATTCAAATTATTAAATCTTTAAAACTCTCTACACTCTTTGATGTCTTCCAAAGTGGAAGAAAATGAGAGAGAATTTCTCATATTAGGCATTAAAAACAAGGAATCTGTGTAGTTGTAAAATGGAGGTTGATTGGAGCACAAGAAATCATTAGGGTTCTTTCCAAAAACCGGTGGGATATTGTTGAAACATGGATTTGGAGGATCAAAAAGAGGAGGCACCACCGGGCTCGAATTCACCTGAACATCCCCCACACTGCTCCCAATCTCATCCGTGATAACCGAAGACGATTCACTGTCATCATTGCTGACATGGGTGGACGACGTCGTTGTATGATCATCCTGCTTCCACCTATCTTTTCCCGGTTTCGCCATAGCTTGATGATCAGCAGCTGTATCGTCCTCGGACCGCGTGAGCCCGGTGAGTTTCTGCACCAATGCCATGAAGTCACGAGGGTGCGTGTGTATAATCTTGGGAGAATGTGTGTATATGATCACCGGATGGCGCGGCTGAGGCTTGGTTGTGGCCATCCCCGGATTGACTAAGGATGATTTGGAGGATGAGGAAGAGGTGGGTGGTGATTTCTTGATGAAATGCGAGTCTCTCGTTAATTTTAGAGGAGATGGGCACAACCCATTCATGTCCCTCTTCGTAAATTGTGTCGGGCTCATGGTGTTGATCGAATTCTCTCTCTCTCTCCCCTAAAATGATGAACAACCCTAATAAATATATATATAAATGAATGTGTGTGTGTTTATGTATAATATTAATTGTATATACAAGACTAGAATGGGATGCAAGGTGTTTTTTTCTTTATATGGTTGTTGTTGGAGAAGATGGAGAGGGATGGAAGTGAAGGTGAGAGGATAGGAGGGAGAGTTTGTGCGTGTTTGTATATTTATAGAAGATTGGATATAATCAGGTGGTGGCAAATACTGTGTGATTTAATCGTAAGCGTACATCTAAGGTGATTGGGAAGTGTGAGAGTTGAGGAGGGGAATTGACGGTGGTGATGGAAGACAAATGGGATGAGTTGATTGATTTTGGTGTTTGAATCAGAGGGGTTATCGGAATGCCGTTGGAGGGAGGGTCCCACCTGTCCACCGCAGCGTATATGTTGGCCGTTGGGAGGCGACGGATTTGGCGGCAAAACAAGGTTAAGTTTCCAAATAGGATTTGGAACGCTGCTGCTGTAGCTGTGCGCACATTATGTTGTCCCGCATGCTCCTATATCTACATATATATCATCCTCGTATTATCTCAAACCTTATCCCAGATATAAATATATATATATATTCACACATTCACTATATCTTGGACATTAATTTGAAAATATGATTTAATTATAGGATTTTTTTTTTTTTTTTTTAGATCAAACTGTGTTAGTCATCCTATTATGTACTGTTTTTAGATGACAAATCATCATCACGTTCTCTTTTTTGTTGTTGATTAGATGTCAAATTAGTTTTATGAGGTGGTGCTTGTTAAAAGAATCGTTATTTAGGGTTCAAAATATTTCTATCACAAATTCATATTCACTTTATTATGGAGTATAAAATTTCAAATTCATCAATATGCAAATTTAAAGTGAATCTAAACTTTTTGAATACTTCATTTTTTATAATTAGAGTTTAATAAAAGCTCTTCTCAACTTTCTAGAAGAATAAAAATATTTTTCTATATATAACGGAGAATTGGGGGAACTAATTTCAAGAAAACGTATATAATAAGGTAAAGAACGTGTAATTGGGTGGGAACTAATTTGAAGAAAAGAGATGAGATGTGATCATAGTTTACTTTTGATTCCAAATGAGTGGACTAGCCATCAAATTGGAACTTTCTGCAAGTTGTCTTGGTCTCTTTCCGATTATTTTATATTGCAGCCCTCAGAAAGCTCGTGCAAAACCTTTCATGTGAAAAATGTGAGAAATAAAAAACTCATTCAACATCATCATCTGTTTTACCCAGAAAGGATGGAACTATTTATCCACATTGACTACCAAAAAGTAAATTTTTAAATAATCTTTGACTACAAGGAAATTTAACGACGCCTTTGAACGTTTCAGACCAAACTCAACAAATGTTTCCAAAAGCCAAATGAAATAAAGCATCCATACATACTAATAATTAAGATTAGGCAAGTGAAAAGGAAAAAGAAAATCAAGGAACTGAAGTTCACAAGAACCTCAGAAAGAAAATGCGGCAAACACAAAATGAGCAGAGGTATAGCAGCAGCCAAACAGACTTCTCGACTGAGTCCAGTTCATAGCTTTAATGAGATTGCCGGAGATGATGGCATATCCATATCTGCCAAAATGAGAGCGCCAAAGAGAAAGGTCAATCCCCACTGCTTCTCTTCAGAGGAGAATTGAATTTTTTTTTTTTTGTCAATTTATTGGCGCAGCATCTGTTGCAACTGAAGCACTTGATTTCTTTGCTCTGGAGGCAAGAGATTAATTTGTTCAGGTGTCAGGCTCATGACCTGTTGAAGTAGTGCCTTCTCCATCTCGGGGCTTAACTGCAAAATCACAAAATTAATGTCAGTCTAAATGAAAACATTGTGCCAATCATGATAATTTTAATTTTTTATTTATATAGAAACTATGTGGATAGATTACCGGTGGGGCACGAGACTGCTGATTGCCCGCTCCCATCAGACCAGGGACCAATGGGGGTGGTCCTGGAAGGTGTGTTTCAGCTGTATTCTCAGGCAGACCAGGCATCCAAGCAGATCCCCTGTCTGCTTGCATGGAGTTTCCAACCTGACTATTGAATTCTGTACCTAAATGTGAACCTCCAACCTGAAATATAGATTCATTCCATAGGCATGATTGTCGTCAAGTTCAGGAAATCATTGTATTATAGTCATACAAGGAATTTTTATGAATCAATAGACAGTTTAGCAAAATCACAACTTCTATAAGGCAACAATGGAGAAACTGAAAGTAGAAGACTGGGGTAGGATTACAGGTTGACGATTTTACTCACTACCTCAATAAAGGTTTCAGAATAAATATATATTGGATTTGTATCTGTGTGGAAAAGAAAATGATTCAAAAAGCTTCTTGATATAGGCATTCATAATCATGCTAGCCAGCCCTGAAAGAACCACTAGCAACATAGCACTGTCATATTCACCAAATTTAATAACAAAAAGAAGGCATACCTGATACAATGATTGAGGTGGCAGCTGACTTGGAAGTGGTGGCTGTCCTTGCAGAAATTGAGGTTTGAGAACTGACTAGATAATTAAATAAAAATTAACGCCTAAATTTTATACATCAAAATTAATTATAAACTCATGAACTTCACTCTGTGGCTTACAGGAAACATAAATTGTGAATGATGAAGCTGAGGTGCACCAGAGTGCTGGAAACCCACATTCGGCCCCATTTGTGAGTGAACCTGATGAGGGAAAACTGGCATTGAAGGTGGTCTGGGTTGTGGAGGCAAGGGAGGTTGCTGCGGCAGATGAGGAATACCACTTGTCTGTAATGGTTGTTGCAACTGGGTGGTGGCAGTAGGTATTGGGGGTTGGAGAAGTGAGGGTGGTTGGGAAGCAGAATGGATTGGAAGTGGAGGGGTATTAGGAATTTGAGAGGCTTGTGGAAGCGACATTGTTGATGCTTGGCCATTATGATGTCCCTTGGGCTGCTGCACTGACTGTAAGGGATGTGAAGGCAAGGATTGGGAATGAGGGTTGATAGGAGGAGCAGCAGCAGATGAGATTTGAATCAATGGTTCGTTTTGCTGTTGCTTTCTAATGGGATTTGGGGTCTCCGATGCACTTATTCCTGGCAATGAGTGAGCAACATGAATGTTTGACTGCTGAGCTGGCTGTGCTGATTGCTGAGGATGCTGTGCTGATTGCTGAGGATGCTGTGCCACTGCTGGTTGGATGCTTGGAATCTAAACAAAGATTGAAAAACTACTTCAGATGCACCAAAGTAAAATAAAAGGGGACAGTTCCAATAGTACTGAAAGCATACCACTTGAGGAGGCTGAACCATCCCAAGCATAATTTGTGCCTAACAGGAGACATATTAAAGAAAACATGGTTAGCAGCTAGATATAAGCAGTCAATATGAAATAAAACACAACCTAAATAGAACATGTCAACTACAACTTTAGTTTTACCAAACAGTGACTTACTGCTACATCTCAAGGGTCAAAAACATAGTCTGTCAAGCTTCTTACACCTTTGAGAGTTGCCTCTAATTAACACACACACACACACACAGAGTTTGCATATACATAATTTCCGGAAACATAATCTCATGCATGCTTAAAAATTTCTTATCATCCTTAGGTCACATAATTAACTTCAGAAACCAGTCAATAAGGACTTGAAGAAAACCGATTGAGAGATAGGACAGTAACCCAAAGCTCTGAATACGCGCATAGTTTATTTTAGACCTAGAGAGGGTGCAAATAGATCTTATTGATACTTTTTGTTAATAACTAACGCTTTAAATGGTTTTTGACTCTTATTCAATATTTCGTTTGTTCAGTTATCCACGTCTCAAACTTAATTACAAACACATAAAACAGTAAAAATCAAGTAAAGCGGCACACAATTTTCACATAGAAAACCCTAGTAAGGGAAAAACCACGGGCCACTCGGACCAGGCATGAACAATCCACTATGAAGAAAGGTTTACAACACTAGGTTAGCAGACTCTAACCCCAAGAACCCCTTAGTACCTTTAAGTCAGACTCATGCCAGACGAACGTCCTCAGACTCTAAACTCATGTGAGACAATCGTGCTTGGACTTTGCTGCTGCCAATCAACAAACTTGATCACCCACAATTTTGCCCTCTATGGTTGTTCAAACCTTATTCTTCACAATGTTGCCAGGTTGTTATGTTGTAATCTCTCATTAGCTCCTTGCTTTGAAACTGTCATACCGTAAACTATGGTTTTCTATGCAAACCCTAATTGATTTTCAAAGCTCTCTTTCTAAAAGATATAAACTAGAGAAACCCAAGACTTACTATGACCCATATATATAGCCAATATAAGAGTATTATGTAAAGTAAGAAAGTAAAACCAATTTTAATTTTTGATGCAATACAATGTTGATCGACCAAACTTGTTCCAGAAGCCTTCGAGCGATGTGCCTGCTAGGTTCAAACAAAATTCAAATGGTTGATGCATCGCTCAAAACTCACTATCTTCCAACTTATTTTCTGCTCAAATGTTTGATCGATCCATCATCCTTTTGATTTGATTGATGTCCATGGTTTTTTTTTTTTTAATTAAAAAAATATAAATTTGATTGATTGATCGATTAATGACCATGATGAATTCTTCGACACGTTCTTCATTGTTCTTCATCTTCCGCAACTATAGAAAAATGACTCAAGACATTTTGTTCAACCCAAGAACCATAATTCTGTGAAGGAATTTACCAACACATAATATCCTAACACCAACTAGCATTACATTAAATTCCAATGTATCTGAAAAGGAAGCAACCTACAATGTAGATCCAGGAGAAGGAAAACAAAACCCTAATTACGAAAAATATAAAACTAGAAATTGCTATCTCAAGGTTTATAATTTTGCTTGACTTGGATTCTCCCTATGTATCTTTGACTTCTCAAAAACTTTGATTCATTCCCTTGGTGAAGTGTATGACGCTATAATATCAATGGTACTCTTGTGAGCCACAAGGCAGGTTGTGAGAAGAGTAAATTTTCATCTTTTCCAAGTTCTGTGAACTAGATGAAGCGTTTTCATACGGGACTGTTTGGCACTAGTGGAAATCATGCCAATAGTTGTTTTGATGCTTGCATAACATGAAGCTAGACCTAAGTTTGAGACCGCTAAGGCAGATGTTGTGTTCCTCGAGAAGAATACACTGACTACGTAAGCAAATTCCATGTTTGGTTTTCTTTCTAGGAATTTCAAACCATTAAGCGAATTCCGTGTTCATTACTATATAAAAATATAACTTTGAAGTGATTGCCAACTCTAAATTCATATCAATATATTACAACACCTTGAAACAAACCGTGTAACAATGTGTGTAAACTAAATTCAGGATTTTGAAACGGAAAAAATAAAATAAAAAATAGCATTCTAATTTCTAGAAAAAATTAATTTTTTTTAATTGTATATGAAACCCTAATTTCAGAGTCACACAAAAGAAAGGCGAAAAGGATGCAACAAAAAACGAGCAAGAAAGACCAACGAAAAGAAACAAACACGAGTACAAAGTTGAAACCCTAAATGAATGAATACCTGAAAGAGAGCTCTAGTCAAGAGCGGGTTTTGGATGAGAATTTGTCTCGCTTGTTGCTTGTTCTGTTCGATAAGTGTCTGCACATGTAACGCAAAACAATAAGCATACAATTGATTTATTATTATTGTTACTTTTTTCTACTAGCCAGTATTTGGAGCAAAAAGAAGTTGGAAAAGAAAACGAAAGAAAAAGTGGATTGAAATTGAGAAAAATAGAAAGAAAATAAAAGAAGAGAATGATTTGCCTTCATCTGAGACATTATGTCGTAGAGCTGGTTCTTTGACATCCCGGCAAGATTAATAGATACATCTTCGCCGGTGATCGGCTTCCCGGCCATTGTTTAGGAGGAAGAGGAAGAGGAAGAGGGTGATTCCACACAGTGGGCGATTCTTCTTGCTAGTTCCTTGGGTTGCGAAGATGGCTCTGTGCCGTTTAGGGCCTTCAATGAGGTTCAATTTAATTAAGAATCGTTTGGGCCCAGAGGGTATGGGCCTTAAATTAAGGAGCTCAAGCCCACGTGATCTCTTGATTTACTTTTGGATAAATTATATACGGTGTTCAGTATTTATTTCTAGCGTTATTTTTCCCGATCAAACTTTATAAAATGATAATTTTGTATTTCTTTTTAACTTGTACTAACATAATATATTGTTATAATATAAGGAGATTATTGACTTTTCACATTTAAAGTCACTTTTTGACCAAATTTAAGAAAGATCAAAGTAATAAACATCGATCTGTTTGTAATTTGTACAAGCATAAAAAAAAAGTCAATGCAATTTACCCTTTACTATTATTTTTTTTTAATTTTTTGTCCAAGTTGATTGAGACATATCATCTAATTATATCCAACAAATGATGATTAAACTCAAACCTATAATAGATCATTTGCACCAAAGGGATGTGTATTTGCAAAGTTTTCTTTTAATAACCCTTTCAATCCAAATATTATTACCCTGTTGAGCAGAAATACAATATATTTGTTTAATTATTATCCTTGTGTGACCCTTCTTGGCTAGGCCATCCACTTGAATATTATGAGTTTTATAAAAAAATTGAAAAAAAAAAAAAAAAAAAAAATTAGCTTGTTAGAGAATGAACCTTATATCTGATGAATTTATTATTGAAGATTCTTTTATTTTTCGTGTATCCATATTCAATCGAATCCTCTCAAGAAACCTTCACATGGCAACATCTTTACCACTAACATTTGTAGCTATTGTCATGAGCAGTCATGTCATATAATCACAATTCACACACACACACACACACACAGTAATTTTGGCCCATGAAATAATGATTCCAACAATGTTTTACATGTGGAACTTTTACAATGTTTTCCATGAACGGAACATAAGTGAAACAACAAGAAGGAATGAACTTTTCCTTGTTTACATCTAACTAGACAGACAGAATTAACATTATAATGTAAGAGGTCCCAAGTTCCCAACATTAAGTGATGGTTTTGAATCCCTTAATGTTCACCCAATTGTACCATAAAAGAAGTTTACAATCGGTTAGTTGTGACACTTCTGAAAGCTTCACCAAATGGAGTCCAAATTGAATGATTGTTCCTGTCGCGGTTGCTGCACAGAATCTAAGTCCTTAGAGGACGACGCGGCCAGGAAATTCGAACTAAAATCAGCCCCAAAATGAGAGATGCCTTGTGGCATTATTGAGTAATCAGTAGTTGTAGCTTCTCTTGGTTGATTATAAGTACCATTCCTGAGCTGTAACGCTCGAAGAAGCAAAGAATTCATTGAAAGATTTGAGCTTAGCAAGGTAGAACTAGGCCATTGGAGTGATGGAATTAGACTTGCTGCTTCTCTTGCTGCAGTCCAATTCGCGTTCATGTCTATGCTCATGTTGACATTGTTATCGCCATTGAAATTTTGTATTGAAATATCACTTATCGCGCTTGATGAATTTGCAATACCATTTGAATTCAGTAGCTCAATTTCCCCAAACTCGTTTGCAATTGTGTTAGTATCACAATTAGGAGAGTCTAGTGCTGATGGCTGTGAGGATTGTCTTTGCTGTGGTTTCTTTACTGATGAGATCTTATGAAAGACCCTACAAACCACCCATTCCTCCTAAAAAAAAAAAAACACGTTACCTAATTAAATATAGAATAAACAATAGGGCGTTAGTATATATAAATAAAAAGTGACATTTTTCTTTAATTACCTTTGAAGGTTTGAAAGACTGCTTGCTTTCTAGCCTATATTCATGCATAACCCAGTTGGTTTTTTCACCCTTGGGAGCTCTACCTCTGTAGAAAACTAGGGTTTTCTTCATTCCGACGAGGACTGCAGCACGAAAGATCTCCTTGTCATTGCCTGTTGTTTTCCAATAGCCTGCTTCTGTGGCTCGATTGGTTCGCATGCCAGTTGGGTATTTTCGATCCCTCAAGTTGAAGAAATACCATTCTTTCTCTCCCATGGAAGCTTTTGCTACATCAAAGTTCAAAATTTTAATCACTATTAATTGGGGCCCATAAATTGTAAGGAATTAAGAAAAAGCCATCGTTTTCAACCCTCTTTTCATGATTTTCGTAAAAATCATCATAAAATTCATTGAAAACTCCCTTATTCTTGGTTTTCAAGCATCCTATCAAATTACATAATTTGTACTAGAGTTCCGTTAATTTATAACTGTAGCCCCTTCCTGCAAATGGGAGCTTGAATAAAAATTGTTCTACATTCCTAGACTCCAATTCTACAAAAGCTATACATGTTATTGAAACATTGAAGAAACAGAAAGCAATAATAAGTTTATATCAAAATATTTTCTTGCAGAAAAGATTTTAGAATTTTTAACAGAATATTTTCATTTAGCTTGAAATTAATTGCAAATTAAAAAGACTTTTACCAAGTTTTTGTGTACACATTTATCCCAAATTAAAACAACGTTGAATTAGTTAGGTAAAAAACCAAACAGATCGAATGCATAGAAAAAAGGAAAATGTATGAACAAGTATTAATTAATCAACTGAATTTTAAGAACCGTGGATGATAAAAAGAAAAGTAGGAAACTTATTTATTACTATATATGATGAACTAATATATTATGAAAACTTAATTAATGGAAAAAACAACAGTTTGATAAGAGAGAAACACATGTATAATAAGAAAGTATCCGCAAGAAAATAAAAGCTAATAAATGTTAAGACCTACCTGGGAGGTCCCAAGGCTCACACTTATTGAGATCAACATCTACAATAGCTCTTGACGTGAAAGTAAAATCAGAAACCTTATGAGTGAGATAATAAGTAATGAGTTCTTCATCAGTTGGATGAAATCTGAACCCTGGAGGAAGATTCTCCTCCATCTTTACAGCCGGATAAAGAAACCAACTTGATATTGATTAATTTCTTGAAGTAGAAGGGAATGCTGCAATCAAATGGAAGCTAGCTAGTGAAGTATGGAAATACGTACCGAGTTCAAGTATTAATGGCGTGCGTAGTTGTGTTTCTGTACCTCATCCTTGAAGAAGAAGCCTTAGAGCCTTAATTAGCTATAGTCTTTCTTTAGTTTTGTAAGTGCAGCTAACACTTTGACAAAGATGGTGCATGCAGATATATATGGATCCTTTTTATGTTAATTCCCACTACTCAAAATTAAATTTCCATAATTAATTGCTTTATAATAAGGTTTTGGGGTTTTATTACTAGGAGTCTATTATAGAGTGGTGGCATCAACTATGTGACTATGTGAGAAATGTTGTTTGGAAATCATTTTTTGGCACGAGGGGTTGGGTTGAGTCTCAGTTACAACTCATTGCAGATAATTCTTGTTCTATGGCCTTCTTCAACCACCTTCACCCATTTCTACCCACCAATTCCACTCTCGTCCAATGGGAACATCATTTCAATACCATACGTGCCCATTAATATTATTCTAATCTCTCTCTCATGTAATTAACTGGGGTGAATGTGATTAATCCTGTTTTGCTTGTATAATTTTTGTTAACTACTTTTATTATAATAATTCTTAGAGATAATAGAGATTTCAAACTTTATTCGAGTGTTTGAAGTGCATTATTTGAAAGTTATTATCCTAAGTTAAATAATGGTTGAACTAGTTTCTTGTATTTATAAGTCTAATCAAAATGAATTAGGGTAAACTACATCGCCATACTCACCGACTTCGTAGGGTGGGGGTGTGGAGAGCTAGCACTGCTAGAGGTAGGGCTTTATATATTTCCTTTTTTGCAAATGATTATATATATCCAATCATTTGATAAATGTGGGAATTACATGTTTATTTGAGACTAAGTGTATGGTAAATATTGTAATTAAGATCTTGAATGACAATTTTTGATTTGTTTATTATAAACAGTAATAACTAGGAGTGGTTAAAATGTTCACCAACCCACATGACTATGTATTTTGTAGTCCTCGTTTTGTCCCTAGAGTCTCCTTTTCACTCCTAACAAGTACTTTCATCTACAACTTTTCTCTGCACTTGGATTTCTAGAAGCTCTCTCTCTCTCTCTCTCTCTCTCTCTCTCAACCAACGTATGCCCCCAAGAAATGTGTTATTCAAAACAAGATGGATAGAATTTGAAGCCGTCTCTATGTTCAATTCATTTGCATTATTTGGTTTGTTTGGTGCCAAAAAAAATAAAAAAAATTGCATTATTAGTAGAAAATATGGACAGTTATAAACTGAAGATTTGGTAAATGTATACATATAAAAGATGTAAAATAGAAAAGGGACTACTTATACAGGTATGGGGTTTGTTTGGGCCTGATTGAATTGGTCCCCAAGTGGGGGCTTTGGGCTGACTTTGGTATTGTAACCATTTCTTAGCACTTTCTTAAGCTTGGGCCTACTGGACCCTTTTGTACATTTACAATACACATAATGAAGCAGTTATAGGAAACTATGTGGGACCAAGAGACTTAGGATGGTCCACTAATTCCAATTTGGTTGTATGCAGTAAACACAAATTAGGATGCTTGACCCTAAAGAAGCAAATCTTAGCAGACAAAAGCTTGGGAAACCAAAGCATTTTTCCTTTTTCTTTTCCAGGAAAGAACCCTTGGTGACCAAGTTAAAGACAAGTTCAAATTAACAAAAACGCTCTTCCTCCTTTTTACTGTAAAAGATATAGACAACACTACCCTCAATAAAAAAATTTTAAAAAAAAAAAAAAAAAACAAAAAAATTCACTTCTGTCCCGGATCAGGAGCACATTCAGAACATATATTGATGAAAGGAAGAGGCCCCTGATGGAATCTCAAATGAAGAACCTACCAACAAGGATTTTGCAATACCGAATTTACGCCTTAGAATTAAAGTTAGAAAAAAAATAATTTTGACCTAAATTTAATTCAATTCTAATTTCAAATATCCCATTCAATAATCTTAAAGTATTTTTTCCTATCCCTTTTCCAAAAAAAAAATGTCTTCACTGGATTATTATAATAATTCTTTTAAAAGGACAAGTGACATGTGATTATAGATGCTTGTGTCTAGGTAATAGGTATTGATCCCATTTGGTAATTGAAAGAAGAGGAAATATAAGTGATGTTGAAGAAAGGAAGTAAAGCAAAGCCCACTTTTGAGTCTCTGACAAACAAGCAAGAGGCGTTATGAGAGAAATGTAAGCATAGTTTTTATGCACTCACTTTGCATTGTGTAAGAGTCTTTAGAGACTCATTTCAGAGCACCAAGAAGAAAATGCAATGTTGAATGTTCTACAATGCCTCAATCTCATTCCATCTTCTCCCTCTTCTTCTACTTTACCTCCGTTTTTCTTGCCAAAGTCTTCCATTGCATTCGTGCTATTTCATTTCTCCAAAGGTATAGAAACATCTCTCTCTCTCTCTCTCTCTCTCTCTCTCTATATATATATATATATATATTCTCGAGGTATTCATATATATGTTTTCAGATTAATTAGCTTTTATTATTATTTTATTATTCTTGCAGAAAACAGGATGGATGTGAATATGTTCTGTTTTCTGATGGAGAGGAAGATAATAATGAGTATTGTCAAGAGCAATCCATACAGAATAATCGTATGGTGGACGACATCATTGGAGACGGTGAAGCACTACCATTTTTGCCTACCAGAAGCCTCCTGAAGGACCAAATTTTTGCTGAAGAAATTGTGGACCATCACCAGCCTATGTTCGAAGAGCCAGAGGATGAAACTTATGCCACAGAACATTCATCCATCTATACCACTCCGGCTTCAGAATCCGAAAATAATATGGAGGAGATGGTTGATTTAGAACATATCCTAAGAAGTGATACTAATTCTGCTTATAGTTTTGAGGAAAATGATGATTGGACCACCTCTCCAACGACCATGGTGTTAAACAAAAGTAGCCTGGTGATCAATGTCAAAGACCACGATGGTATTATCATTTTTTTTTTTTTTGTCATCATTAAGCATGTTAATTTTGATACTTTGTGTTTGCGCGGGTAGATACTGATATTGCTTATGTTATTGCAGGAAACTGTGATAGTGAAGAAAATGAAAACATGAAGGTCACAGAAGATGAAAACTATTTATTTTTTGCACCATCTGAGCTGAAGAACAAGAAGTATCAATTATTTCATGAACAAAAGGATAGTGAAGAATTTTTTGGCGAATGGCGCACAGCCAAGTCCAATTCTAAGAGCTCATCTGAATGGAAAAGCTCTACTAATTGTAAGGATTCGGGGACTGAAGATCGATTTTCGTGTTCTTCCAATTGGGGGGAGTCCTACACAGTGCTCCAAAGATATGACAAAGAGAGGCTCTTCTTAGACAGAGCAAGTTCACAAAGGCTCCTTGAAACAGGTACTTTCACTTTCCTAGCTAAATCATCTTTTATTTGTTTGTTTGTTTGTCAAGAATTCATTTTTTTTTTTTTTTTTTTTTTTTTAATTTAACCAAACACTCTTTTCAGAGTCAGTGAAGTCTATAGAGACATGTCCAAGGTCGATGTCAGAAAGGATTGTTCATAATTTTGGGACAAAAAATAAAAGGTCATCGGAGGAATTGGAGGCTGCTTATGTAGCTCAAATTTGTTTAACATGGGAAGCTCTAAATTGGAATTACAAGTACTTCCAGCGTGCCAGAGGTTCGTGCCACGAATTCGACCCTGGCTGTCCTGCACATATTGCTCAGCAATTTCAACAATTCCAAGTTCTTTTACAGCGATATATCGAGAATGAGCCTTATGAGCATGGCTGCAGACCTGAGGTTTATGCCAGGATTAGGAGCTTGGCTCCAAAGTTGCTTCAAGTGCCAGAATATAGAGGTACTAATAAACCAATTATATAATATTTCCAATTTCTTAGTTTTGTTCATTTTAAATTGCTTTTAACAATAATGTACGTTTTTCTATTGTACTTTAGCCTATTTATGTATAAGCGATCTTGAAATATTGCCTCATATGGTTCAAATTTATATTTGGTTTGTTATATATTTATTTTTTGCATGTAGATTCTAATGATGAACAAAAGGAGGAAGTTTTTGGCTCAAGAATATCATCGGTTTCTTTTCTTGTTACAATGGAGGAAGCAATCCGAACATTCATGAAATTTCTCAAGGCAGATAGGAAGAATCGCTGCCAGTTATTTGCATCTTTCATCAGGAGAAACCGAAGAGGCTCAATTGATCGAACTCTACTCCTTCTACTGAAAAAAGTAAATAAAAAGGTATGTATTTTATTTAATTTGAGGTTGGATAACGGTATGATTGTTCTATTATGACCAGGTAAGACTAAGCACATTTCACCCTCCGAACCCCCATGTGCCGGACTATGTATATTGGGATTCAAATTGTTCACCTATTTGCCACTCTTACATTTTGCAGTTTACATTCATGTTGTGCAGAAGAAGTTGAAGCTTAAGGATCTCCGGCGTGCTCGGATGGGCTTAAGAAAAAGAACGTTAAAGGAGGAGGAAGAGATGGAGATATTGATGGCACAAATAGACCTAAAAGTGGTTTCTAGGGTATTGAAAATGAGCGATCTAAAAGAGGAGCAGTTGCACTGGTGTGAGGACAAGATTAGCAAAGTTAGGGTTTGTGATGGGAAACTACAAAGAGATTCTTCACCACTTTTCTTTCCTGCTCATTGACATTGACCCACCATATAATATTGTTCTCTTTCTTGACCAGATCAAGAATGTGCATGACTCCTTGGGAATGTATATTTATCTTAGACACCCACCAATTTGTAGATGATGTAAGAAAATGGAAGAAATAGCCCACAAATCAAAGTAACAAACTATATATATATATATATATATATATATATATATATATAAGTGGACATATACAGATTTTGAAGATTTAGAACCATCAACCACTGAAAGGGCAGTACTATATGTTATGAACACTGAAAGTGAAACAGCAACAAACCATGGACCATGAGAGGGATACAGACTAGGGTAGCTTTAGTTCGCTGTATCTTTTCAATTAGCTATGGGGTATATTTTAAGGTTTAAGCTGAAATAAATGGCATATCAATGTTTGAAAATTTTGTTTCTTATTCTCTCTTTCGGTGACAATTTACAAGAACTATTTTGTCTCTTATTCTTTTGCTATTAAATATTAAAAATTAATAAAAGGTCATGAATTAATTATTGTGTAAAAACTTTTGTTAGACGCAATTCATTAGAGTGGGATTATTCAAATTGAACAAACCTTTAATGATATACGTATAGGCTCAAAACGAATTGACAAGATGTTTTAACTTTTTCGGTGATAAAATTTCGAAACTAAAATTATGTTTGAAAAATAAAAGTGAATGAATAAACCCAACCCACCACGTAATGTTACGGTGATGTTATGCAGTGAAATTTATGCAGTGAGATTCAAAATCCTTCTGGACAAATTATTTTTTAAATTAAATTTTTTTTTTTCTAAATTTTTTTTCCAAATCAAAATTGAATTGCACTTCAGCAGGGTGCGTTCTTTTAAAAATGTAAAAAGTCAAATGTAGTTGAATGATGTTGGAATGATTTTTTAAGTCACAGCTAAGGTTTAAGAATATTCAAAGGTTGGTAAATCACCCAACCAAGTTAACGAGAATATAGTCAATTTTGATGTGCTTTACTATAATTCTGTGAATTGCCTTTTGTCCTTTTCTTGTTTGAGATAGCTGTTTGAAAATCGCTTTCAATTCTTAAAAAAATGAAAACAATTTAAATGATTAATTAGCAGCCGTGATATACTGATTTAGAGTTTTTTTTTTTTTTAGAAAAAATTTGTTGAATATATGTATAAACTATTGGGACTATATTTTCTTCTCTTCGTTTTTTTTTTTTTAATTTAAATTATTATTTATTTTTTTAATAACATTATAATTTAATGATACTTTTTCACAATTTGAAATTGAAGATTTGTTTGAAGATTTTAAGAATTTCATATAAAGGAGAGATATCACTATAATTAAATATATATATATATATATATATTATTATTATTTTCCAATTCAATCTTTACTCTTTAACACAAAATGCGATAAAAACACATATCGACGGTCGATAGATGCGAGCTCACAAAATGTAGAGATCAGTGACCATAACGTAGCATAACTCAGTTCCGTCCTAGGACGCGCTCTCTCTCTGTCTCTCCGCCCTTTAAGAATAGTAGGCCAACCCGTTTCATTTTCTTTCTTCTTCGGTTGTCTCTCTCTCGCCCTCCACAGAAAAATCTGCGCCTCTGTTCAAAGCCCGGAAGTCACCTTCAAGGCGGTTGCTCAGGTAATCTCTCACAATTAAACTTATAATTCATCCTTCTACTTTTTTTTCTTTTTTTCTTTTTTTTTTTTCTCTCTATATTATATATATGTTCGATCTGAAAATGATTTGGTTCGTGTTTTTGTGTAGAGGTTGCAGATTTAGATCGGGAAAGATGAATGGGTTTGCAGCATATCAACAGAAGACCTACGCAGCAGCAGCCTGTGGAGAGATGAGAGGACCCACCTTCTCTCTCAACGACTCCGTCGTTTGCCCTAAACCTCGACGACTTGGCTTCTTCAATACCTCCATCAACGACCACATCAGACCTTCAAGATGTCACATGAAGTATGTATTTTTACAAATAACACCAACCTTAATTTTGTTTGCCCGTTATTAATTTTAGTAATATTGTTTTGTGTTGGAAAAAAAGAAAAAAACTAATTTTTTCCCTTTTTTGTTGTTTACCTAATTAATAGCTGTCACCAAACGGAGATCTGTGACTCGAGAGCAAGGACGGAGCTCCTGGACATCATTCTCACTGAGGTACCCTCCTTTCATAGTTTATAATTTTTCATTTATGATTTTTTTGTTCTCTTTCGTAGGCGCTCAGTTTGGTTGCTGAGAAAAGGTGTGAAATGATGTTAATACTTAGGAAATCTCTAAGAATTTAGCTATATTACGATGAGAAAGCTTTATGTGGTGAGGTTAACTTTTGACATGAAGAATTATAAATAAAAATACAATTTTGCTTTTTTGTACTGTAAAATCAGATAATTTTGTTATGTGTGCGCTTGTTGGCTTCATAAGTTATGTATTGTTGGTGTTGTCGAATTGGTGTTTTTGGGATTGGTCAAAATTTAGTTGTATGGAATCCATAGGAACGGAAAACATATATTTTCTTTTTCCCATTGAAAATTTTTGCAATCAATTGAAGTTTATTAATGATTTATATCACTATGTTCGCAATCAATTGAAGTTTATTAATGATTTACACTTCTTAACCACAGTTTTATTGAATTATCCAATTTAATCATTTTTTTTAGGGAAGTTACAGTGCAGAAAAACCCAATAATTTTCATGTGGCTTCATCGCCGCCATTCTTTTGTGGGTCTCCTCCGAGCAGGGCATCAAACCCTGTAATCCAAGACAGGCATTTTGGTAGCAACGAGATCAGTCCGCTAGCACCTCCACCCATCATCACAGCATCTCCAAACCTGGCTTCTCGTAAAGGAGGGGCATGTGTGCCGATGAAATTCGGGCAGAAGCCGGCTGCAGTGAGAATCGAAGGTTTTGATTGCTTAGGCCGTGATCGCCAACATCGCAGCATCTCTGCTGTAGCATAGAAACAAGTCCAACTTGAGACCTCACATGCAGCAATTGGAGGTAACAACGGAGGTAATGGGGGAAGAGAGGAACTATCCTTATTTAGTCTTTTGTATATAAAGAGTCAAATGGTTCATCATTTGTGGAGTTTTGAGTTAAATCAAAATATGTATGTATGTATATGTATATTTATTGAGGTGATGAGAGCTGTTGATCCAATAAATAAAGAGAAGGTGAACTACTCTCTCTTTGTTGGGAATTTTTTTTTTTTTTTGTTAGGGTTGGAGTCTTTGTAAGACTCTTCTTCGCTATTGTCCTTCATTGTATTTGTAAATTGGAAGGCAAGGAAGAAATGGTCTTTTTGAAATTCGGAGTTGGTTGTATTAAATTGTCGATTTCTAGCCCTTGATTATAATTTTGTATAGAAGCAATATAGGTGCATGTATATATGTGTGTATATATGTATATTTTTATATATATATATTCTTAAAGTTTGTGATACATTGGACTAATAATATTAATATGACGATGCCGGTCCAAAGCAAGTTGGGGGTATTTGAGTGATTGAAAACGTGGTAGGGTGCGTGGTGTGTCTATCCTTTTGTCTAGTTGCTTTTGTCAGCGTTAAAACCGACCCTAAGATCATGGGTGGGGTACAACGTATGTTTGAAAGCTCTTAAATTAAGGTATGCTAGTCAGAAGCTAGGCTGGCTTTCTTGGTTGGATTCAACTTTTTGGAACAAATAATTTGGATAAGTTCGTCCTACGTGTTTGCTACGAAATTTTTAATAGTTTTATGAAAATAAATTGTAAAAAATTATAATAGTGTAAAAAATTATAATAGTCTAACTCTCTTCTATTAAAAAAAAAAATTGTTTTACTTTTTTTTCTTTACGAAAGAGTTTGCAAAGAATTATTTTATAAAATAAAATAAAAGAAAAGGAAGTGGATTGTCTATGACTTTTTTTTGAATGCTAATATCAATCTTTTTTTCATAAAAAAGATTTAACTTTTGATTAAAATAAGTACATCCTACTGTGAAATTAGAGTGTAACTTTTTTTTGTTTTACGATTGTCAAGACTTTTTATTGAATTATAGTATCAAATATTCTTTCATAAATCACCAGGTATATAAAATGAGAAACTAATAGAAATAAGAGCTGTATTTGGATTTTTTCTTTTATTTTTAAATATAGAGATATAAGAATAGACTCAAATTGCAAATTTTGTATAAATTTTGAGGGGTCACATGTTAACTCTAGATAATATTTTGAAATTGACCATTTATAGTAAATCTATAGGAATTTTACAAAATATTGTACCACATATATATTTTGAAATTATTGCAACAGATCACGGCAAATGCTATAATTACTGGTTTTAAATGATTAAATCTAATTTTGAATCTCATGTTATAAAACTAAACCATGAAGAAAATGCAGAGCCAATAAATTAATAAAACTTTGGCATCACAGCTAATAACTATTGCAATTTTATTTAGTAATCTAAAGCATATTTAATTATTGCACCATAATTTGTTTTCAATTTTTTTTCTTTTTCTTTCTCTGAATGGATTATGAACAAGTTGGGAAGAAATTTAAATTTTAGTAATCCAAATAATATGTAATTACTTATTTCGTTTTAGTAAATATATGAATTTTTATAAAAATAAAAAAAATAATAATAAAAATTAAAATTAAAATTAATGAAGTTTTGTGAATTGATTAATTAATGATGGAATCCTGCTAATTAGCCTGACAAATAAAAACCTACCACTTCACCGAGTTTATGTGACTGTACATGTGTCAAATATAATAGGACTTATTTTAAAATATAGCATTTCCAACTGGTGTGTGTATATATTTTTGTAAATATAATGTGTCATAATATAATATGACTTATTTCAAAATATAAGAACATCTCCATCAATCTGAATGCACATATGATGCGTAAATTTTTTTTTATTTTTTTATTTTTTATTTTTATTTCTATGTGAAGAACGGAATTTATTTCCCAAAGAAAATTCTCAAAATACCCCTTAGGTCGGATTATGCAACAAAAGTGTAAAATGAGTCCATTGGAGGCTCAAAACACAAACGATGAGGTTTTGCCCGGAAACGACTATGCACGTGAACGTAACTTATCTATTTAGACGCGTTACAATGGTCCATGGCTTAAAAATATAGCCGATGCAAAATCCGACCCCCCAACGGGCAAAAAGGCAAAAAAATGGAACTTGAAACGAAAACTCGGAATTCAAAATTATGAAATGGTTCCAAAATACCGTTTGGCCCTGGGCCACACTTCATACAAGATTAACAAGACCCTAGGGAAGAATCAAAATAGAATTCCCACACCTAATGCAAACATGGAGAAGCAATAACTCAATATTTTTCAATATTTTCATAATATTCCATGAAGTCAAAAATTACATAGGATACAAATTACATGTAATTGGCCTCCGGCCTCATCTCATACATGTCAAATACATTGTAAAAAGTGTACTTACATACACTTTACATAAACGAATCAACGAATACAAGTTTAAACAAATAGGGCTACAAAGAGGCATCTTATACTAATACTTGCATAAAATAGAAACTTAGAAACTGCAAGCCATCCAAGGAGCAATGAAATCTTCAAATCCTGAGTCCTGCACCTGAAATATGCCCCAGTATCGTAGGGGTGCGTAACATAAAGTTACTCGTAGAAGATGAGCATGCATCGACCTAACATTTTTACAATTTTATCACCTTATAGTGAAACATGTTAAAGAGGCTCATGCCACCTAACGTCTATGTCAAGATGAGACACAGGGAGCATCCTAAGCTACCTAGATCATTTTATCATAATCACATTGTTCATGCAATTCAAACAAGAGTCTGTTAGAACATCTCTAACCATTGTATATATTGTCTGTTAGAGCATCTCCAACCATTGTATATATTTTTTTATGTGTAAATCTGATATGTCATGATAAATTTACACAAAAATTTTGGAATATATATTTTTAACTCCAGTGGTTGTTTTATATCTTTTGTGTAAAAATATATCCCTTAATAACAACTAAATGGTGTCATGCCTAGACCCACATAATTTTTACAAACCTACTTAATATAGGATTAATTTGTTAATGTAATGAGAAAGAGGGAGCATAAAAGAAATATGTTGCTGGAGATTAAAATAAATAAATAAAATATTACACATCATACTTGGTAGTGTATATTTTACATAGAAGAATGTTTTAACAAGACAGTTGGAAATGCTCTTAAGATACACCGCCACTTTACCAATATATAAAATTGTTGTGTATTTTACACAACTTTTTTACACAGCCACATAAGAATATTTCATTTCTCTTCCCTCTTTTTCATTTCATTAAAGAATCAACCCTATATTAAGTAAGTTTGTAAAAATTATATGAACTCCAGGCATGACACTGGTTGGTTGCTATCGTGGGTTATATTTTTACACAAAATGTATAAAACAATCGCTATAACTTAAAGTAAATAATCCAAATTTTTTGGATAAATCTATTATGAAATATCATATTTACACCAAAAAAAAAAAAAAAAAACATAATTTTTAGCTCTAACCTTTGTGTATATTTATTTTTTGTGTAAATCTGATGTGTCTATTTTTTATTTTTTTATTTTTGTAAATCTGATGATGTGTTATAATAGATTTACACAAAAATTTTGAATTATTTATTTTAGCCGATTGTTTTATATTTTTGTATAAAAATATATCCCCCAATAACAACCAACCAGTATCATGTCCAGACCTCACATTATTTTTAGCTCTAACCTTTGTGTATATTTATTTTTTTGTGTAAATCTGATGTGTTATTTATTTTATTTTTTTTGGTGTAAATCTGATGATGTGTCATAATAGATTTACACTAAAATTTTGGATTATTTATTTTTAGCTGATTGTTTTATACCTTTGTATAAAAATATATCCCCCAATAACAACTAACCAGTATCATGTCTAGACCTCACACGTTGATTCGTTAATGGAAAAAGGATGAGGGAGGAGAAATGAAATCGTGGCAGTGTATCTCAATAGACTGCTAGATAAAAAAAAATATTTATACATCATACATGGTAGTGTATATTTTACACAAAATAACATTTTAACAGATTACTGAAGATGCTCTAGAATTAATTAACTATATGAAAAGTTGCCTATCTTTTCATTTTTTTACAAATAAAAGTAAAAAATCCTATTAACGCCCTATGATTTCATCTTAATATTCTTTGTTAGCGATTAAAGTTTGAATCACCATAAAACTTTAATATATATATATATATATATATATATATATATATACCTTGTTCTTTTATGAGAGTGAGATAAATCATTCGCATAACAATCTTATATATATATATAAGATAAAAGTAAAAAATCCTATTAACGCCCTATGATTTCATCTTAATATTCTTTGTTAGCGATTAAAGTTTGAATCACCATAAAACTTTTATATATATATATATATATATATATATATATATATATATATATATATATACCTTGTTCTTTTATGGGAGTGAGATAAATCATTCGCATAACAATCTTATATATATATATAAGTATATATATATATATAAGATTGTTATGCGAATGATTTATCTCACTCCCATAAAAGAACAAGGTATATATATATATATATAAAAGATTGTTATGCGAATGATTTATCTCACTCCCATAAAAGAACAAGAAGAGGAATTTAGAGAAGAAAAATTAGAAAGCATTGCACCCTTTGGCAACGAAATTGCAATTTTGTATAAATAAAATTTTTATATTTTAGTACCATGAAGACAAGGAAGAAGATGACGAAAGAAGTAGCGCGTGAAAGATATTTAGAATAACAACATCCGAATATTAAAGTTGTCAATTATATTATTTTCCTTAATAATGTATGAAAAATCCCAATGCTAGAAAGCAACACATCTGTCTCGTAGAGGAGATGAGGTAAAAGGCACCACATAATACACCTATTCTCCAGCCAAAAGGTATGCATGGCAATCAATTTTTACTACAAATCTAATGAAGTTGAATTTTTCCTGAATTTTAATAATTTTGCTATTTTTTAAAGATTATTTAATACAAATAATAACATAAACATAAATTTAAGTTGGCTGACGTTTGAAATCTCTTCAATTTATACTTTAACATGTGAACATCTTCGTAGCATAGCAATTGGATTGTTCTTAGGAACCTGCTATCTAATTTAATAATTTTTTTCAAATTTAAATTTATAATTAGATATCTTTGGACACACACACACACAAAAAAAAAAAAAAAGTGTGAATGAAGATTCAAATCAATGGCTTTTCATATGATGAATCTGCTTCTTGTATTTGTATTTCTAGCCTAGCAACATAAATAAAACTAAAAATTTAAAATATATGGGGGATTTGATAATACTTATGTAACTATCGTGTATCCAAAAGATCTTAAATAGATAGTAAAAGAAGAATTTTATTTTATAAATATTTGAATCGGATGTAATTAAATGCTATATTTGCTATAGTACATCATAAAAAAATAATTAAAAAAATATCAAAATCAAAACACAAAAACATCAAACACACAAAAATCAAAAGAAGAACTCACTCGGTGAAAACATCAAAACACAAAAATCAAAAGAAACACAAAGACTTTACAGGGAAGAGAAATCGCAAAGAAGCCCGAGACATTAGATTAGTGTCAGACTCGAGGAGGGAGTCGTGATTTGTGCTCTTAACATTTGAGAGTAAAATTTTGCTCTGTTTTAAGCCGTGAATAATATTTTATTTTTAAAAATATCCAACCGCGACATCAAACAGGGGCTAAGGCCTCATCATCGTTTAAGTGATTGTATATGTTTGTATATATATAGTTTGTTTTCCTCTGTGTGGAAAAAAAGAGGTTTTGATATCACTTTTGCTTTCTGTTTGTTATTCAATGTTGTGGTATACTTATTATATGCATCAATAGTAGCTCCATGTAATAGTCTATTTATTGAATGATTTTTTCGATTTATAAATTTGTTAATTTTTTGGTAAAAAAATTAAATGCAGCAGTTTTTAGATAATTGCTGGTTCAGTTTTTTTTTTTTTTTTTTTTGCCTCGTTGATTAGTTGCTTTGATTGGGCTATTGTTGGCTCTGCTTTTATACATTCTGATTATTATTTTTTTCTTCTTGTTTCTCTATCATGTTCATCATATATGTCAAGTATGGGAAAAACCGAAAAACCAAGGTGCTTAGAATCAACAACTGAGACTTTTATGGATATATGGTTGTGTTTTAGTCTGATCTTAAATGGGAGATGGAGTTAGGGATGATATACTTTGTGATGTTTGTGCCCTCCCAATTGCTGAGACGCGAACAATGTATCTCTGTCGGGCGGATAATAATGCCTTTTTATTTATTTATTTTGAGAAGATATTCAAATAGCCAACAAAAAATTTGTTTTGTAATCTGACTAGCCCCTCTATTGTTGAGGTTGGACAAGACCTAGCTTCATAAGCCCCAGTTTGGTCCGAGAGAAATGAAAGGAAAAGAAAAGAAATGTGATGGAGGAGAATGTTATAGTCTGTTTCAGACAAATTATTAAAAGAAAAAAAAAATGGTTAAGAGGGATACAAACTAGGCATGATAACTGAGTTTTGTTATCATTATAAAAATGGAGGAAAGGAAAGGAAAGGAAAGGACTGTAAAGTTTATTAAAAAATTCTAATACCGATTTTGCCCTTATTATTAGTATTTTTATAAAGGGTTAACTTCAGCTACACCCCTTAAAGTATGTCCAATCTTGAAGGAGACTCTCCCACATTTGAAAAATTTCAATCAGACCTCCTGTCAAATATTATCGGCTGATAAAAACAAATAAATGAATGAAATAACTAAATTACCTTATTGTCGTTTTCCTATATATACTTGACCAAATAGTCAATCTCTTGAACCAAACCAAACATGTTTTATAACTTTCTATTAGCTTTATCTCTTGAACCAAATAGTCAATCTCTCTCATCCCTCGTATCTCAGTGGCAAAGTTGGGGTTACAAAAAACTGGGTTTGCATGGCTCGCCGGAAGCTCGTCGTCGACGAGCACTTCCATCACAACCGTATCCTTACGTCACCGATGCGGTTCATCCCTAATTCTCCACAAAACCCTAAATTTTCAAAAACCCAACCTTAATTTGATTGCTCCGTGATCACTTTGTAGAGAGAGGAGCACAGTTTCAATCAATCGTGTTCTTTGTTTTTGGTCCTAAGCAATAATTACTTTTCATTCTGGTGAGTCTCTCTCTCTAACATCTAAATTTACATATTTCTCTCTCCCACAATCTCTGTTCTCTCTCATCTCACTATTGTCTCACCAAAATCCATCTACTGAATCTTCATTTTCTATTCATCCATTTTCTTTCTCTTGGTCGGTCTGCCATTGATAATCAGACTTAATCGGTTCAATTGGGTTTGGAATATATATATATATATATATATAGCGTTGTCTAGACAAAATGGGCATAAGCCAGAGGTATGTCTTCAAATATCTTCTTTAGTTACCTTAAGAACTGTCTTTTTACTTCTCTGTATTAGCTTCTATTGCTTCTATTTCAATTTTATTGTATTCTGCATTACTTTTCATTCTGGTAAGTCTCTCTCTAACATCTGAATTTGCATATTTCTCTCCCACAATCTCTGTTCTCTCTCCTTTCACTTTTGTCTCACCATAATCCATCTACTGAATCTTCACTTTACCGCCGTCATCTATTGTGCTCGTTGGATAGTAGCCCATCATTTCAGTGACTTGGTCGTCAGCCTCTTTACCGCTGTTCCTCACCGACCTCATCACCGCCGCAATCGCAACATCCTCATAGTTCCTCACCGAGTTATTCAATCTATGTCACCTATTTATTGGATTAGAAAATTTATTAGTTAAAATCCAAATATTGACAGGTCTACAGTATACTCTAATTGAAGCAACTATGAGTCAAAAAAAGCAATTAATGAAGAACATATATACCATGGCAAGACGATCGGAGATGATCTCAAAGTCCTGGCTCTTCTTGGAGCTCTCTATGTACTCCGACAGAGTCGCAAAGAACGGTGACGACGACACCCCATTACCGCCCTTATCATCAACAACATCACCACCGTCCCTCCGCGGCTTCATCATCACCCTGACCTGATCAGAACCGTACAATCTGAGCGTGCATAGACGAGGTTGTAGCACGATTTTCACCTTATCCGTCCCCGTCGATGACGCCGACGACACATCGGAGGTCTTCACCCTCTGAACCAGAACAGGAAACGCTGGTTTTTGAGACGCGAGCTCGCAGAAAACCGATCGAGCCACCTTAGCCATTAGAAAGAATCTTAGACCAAGAAAATGGGTTTGCCGAGAGACAAAGTTTAGAGAGAGAAATGGGTTTGCAGACAGAGAGAGAGAGAGAGAGTGAGTGTTTTGAGGGGAGTGTTTGGTTAGATGGATAGTAAGTAGTCAAACATAACCGTTGAGGGACAATTTGGGTATTAAAATTTATTTTTTTGCTGATGTTGGCAAAAAGTGTCTCTGACCAGTTTTAACCGTTGACTGAGGTGGGAGACTGATGTGTGTCAGAAAAAATAAGAGGTCTGACTGAATTTTTGCAAACGTGGGGGGGCCTCCTTGAAGATTGGACATTCCTCAGGTGGTGTAACTGAAGTTAACCTTTTTATAAAAGACTAAACTTTAAAAAAAAAAAAAAAAAAAAAAATTGGTGCAATAATAAATTCATTAAATATTATCCATTCATTTCATTCACCAAACATGATTACTCTAATTTCTTTTCTTTTTCTTCATTAATCAACTAAGCATAATATATGATTAACATTATCATATTCTTTCCTTTATTTTATTTTCTCCCTTTCACTAATGTTATTGATAGGAAAAAATAAACCTAACCTACCTTAACCAGTCACAAGACCTTTTCGACTTTCGAACGATAATATTTCGTTATCAAAGATATAGATTTCCATCGGATAAGAATGATGACATTTCTTATCTAAAACAATGAAAGACGACGTGGTTCAACAGGGTAAGGATAACCTTGGCACAATTTGAGAAAGCCAAATGAGTAAATCATATCCCCGACAAATCTGGTAACAAACGATCTCATCTGATTTCACACAAACGGATCTCCTCTGATCTCACAAATGAACTAAAGGAAAGCGGCTATAAGAATGAGATTCTACCAGTCAATAAAGGTACGACAAAAAATAATTATTAAATCCCTGCCTTTCTTTTAGACCTCCGGTGACTGACTTAACCGTCGGAGAGCTCTTGGAAAACACCACACCGGTGCCGTCAAGCTTCATTGATCTATTACTCTTTTCTTTGCAGGAAAACGGTGCCATATCGGACCACGTGAATTTCTCCCCAAACAGTTGGCGCCGTCTATGGGAACGACGATTCCATTAAATCAATTACTCGGTTGGGTATATGCACTTATGGTCCGGTATGGTAACTGGACCAGAAACATCGTTGCAGGGATCCAGTCAAAGAAAGGGGTCGGGTGAACACCCAGACATTCCGAATGACCAGAAACGACTTGCAGCGTTAGAACTACAGGTCCAAACTCTGAATCAGGGTATGGACCAGTTGATCCAACAAAATATAGAGATCCTGCAACATCTTATCCCAACGAGGACCACCACCTCAACAAGAATTGTCCGACCCATATCCTCTCAATCTGAATGATGGGTAACAACAAGAGTAAGACCGAGAAAACAATCCTTCTCATAAGTTCGAGGGAGAACAAAGCCAAGTCAGAAACCGACACAGAGAATCTCTTTCCCCGCCTCCGCGGAATCCCTAGTCTCAAACAGGCACAACCTTCTGTGTTAAGGAAAAGACAGAGAAAGTTACCTATTTCGACCTACAGATCGAAGATCTCAAGGCGAAAATGGAAGATATAATGAAGGCTATGAAAGGGAAAGGTCATGCCGCCATAGATGACCTGGTGCAAAGGACCAACTTGCCGTTCAGTCTCGCCGTTATGAAATGCCCCCTGCCTCGCGAGTTCAGGATGCCTTCGTTTGAAAGCTTCGACGGGATCAAAGATCGCTTCGATCACCTGGAGACCTTTCAAGCTCTTATGCATTTACACGCCATGCCAGATGAAATCATGTGCTGAGATTTTCCCACTACACTTAAGGGATCGGCAAGAGTTTGGTTCAACAAGCTGAAGCCAGGAACTATTAACACCTTCGAAGAACTAAGTAAGCAATTTGTGAGCCACTTCATTGCAGGTCAGAGGCATAGGAGGCTGGCCACCTACCTGCTTACCGTGAAGCAACAGAAGGGAGAGTCGGTCCGAGAATACATCACCTGATTCAATAAAGAGATATTGCAGTTGGAAGAGATGGACGATAAGGTTGCTTTGACCGCTTTTATAAGAGGACTCCAAACCTCCAGATTCCTGTTCGCCATCAGTATGGCAGAGTTGTTGATCAGAGCACAGAAACACATGAATGCTGAAGACGCCATGAATGCATAGAAGGGAAAGGAAGGAGAAAACAAGAAAAGGTCAACCCCTCTCACCAGGAATGAAAAGGATACCAGCTATAAAAGATCGTTCTTTAGCCAAAGCGATAGGACATATCGTGAGGAGGACTCAGATAAGTATATCGATTAACAAATGTCTTACAGTAGACTTAGCCTTATCAAGTCATTCAAAATAAAGACTGGGTGCATCTCAGTTCATCATTTTACATAGAGGGTAGCTCCCTCACGTGTTATTTTGTTTTCCAATAAAGTCGCCATCACCAATGAGATGGATGATCCTTAATTTTTATGCAATAAAATATTACGTTTTCAGTTACCTACTTATGTGGTAATATTAACTCATATTAATCTATTTATCTCATTAAAGGGACAAGAAGTCGAATACTCCTTCTACACAGAAGGGTGAGATAATTAAAGCTTCATTCATTTACTAGAGTGACGAGATGACTATCTCTCGTATTAAAGGAGTCACCCTCCTTCAGACTACGTCTATTTCCCCCATAAAGGAATCAAGGGTCAACTTTATCTTCTTCCCTCGGTAAAGAGACGAAGGGTTAACTACTCCCTTATTTAAGGGAGAGCTCACAACGCTCGAGCAAATCAACTTCCCTTCTTAAAAAGGAGCAATGTGATACCCCTCGATTCTAGAGTTACGGGTGATTAAGTCCGAGCACAGATCCGAGGGATACCAAATAATTAATACATAAACGAACACAGATTACAAAATAGATTTACGAAATAAATATTAAAGCTGAAAAGAATACTAAATTTAAAATCCTCCAAATGATAAAGATTAATAAAAATCCAAATCTCCAAAATAGATAAAACTCGGGAATCCATCTAATGGACCCCTAAAATCCAGCTGAAATAATCCGCTGAAGATAAAATCCTAATCTAGAATATAAAATGAAATCCTACATTATCGGAGGAGTGAGTGTCTGTATCTGCTCTGCACGTCCAAGCTCTAGCCCTGGAACTGACAACACCTGAAAAATAAAGGAGTGGGTTAGGCCCACATGCAAGTCCTATTCTACTACGATCCAATCAGAAACCCGATACGCAGATACATCCTAGATAGCTCAACAATATCTAGAGTAGTCTATATATATATAATTACACACTATAGGACGCTCACTAGTCCAAGCAGTACGTCTCAGCCTGAGTAGAGATACCATGCAAATCGCACATACTGTGGTCATGTGTATCTGGACCTACCAGGGAATAGAAACCACTGTCCAATTATCCATCCTAGGCGATATACGCACCCTAACCATAGTCCTGAGACTCAAGCTCATACCATGACACCATAACATAAATATATAAAGTCCGTTCAAGGTGTGTCATTCAAAAGGTTTATTGACCTGACACAAAGTTATAAGTAGGACTTAACATTTTGCAGTTAATCCATCTTATTTCAAAATAGGTAGGAATTAGTGTCTGAACTAATCTATCCCCAATACGTCACCGTCCCATTCCGATGCATATACATATATATAAGTAGGATTTAACTTTTGTAGTTAATCCAACTTATTTCAGAATAGGTAGGACTTAGTGTTTTATACTAATCCGTCCCTAGCATATGTAGGTCTTAGTGTTTTGAATTAAGCCGTCCCTAGTATGCCACCGTCCCATACCGGTGCATACAAACCTCCACATAATATAATTGATTAAACAATATTAAGTAATTCATCAATCATACTCCACACTATGCATCAATATAAATTAATACAAATATATCAGTATTAGGCATTAAATATATGGCCTAAAAATAACATTCCAATAATGTAAACTGCTAAAATAATCTAAGCATTTACATTCTCCAACTTGTCCATAAATTGATGCAGTTAAATAGCAAACATATATCAATTTTTAATCCAAACAAAGCATAGATAATTTCAGGTAAATCACTATACTTATAACTCTATCTAAATATGATTCACAGCTTTAAATCATAAATAAAAACAATCTCCAATTTACAGTAATAAATTTCTTAACCATAACAGTGCACAACCTACAGGTTTTTCCTCAGGTTCACCCTACTCCATTCCTTAATCAAATTATGAATTGATGTTTCCCTATTGTTTTTACAGGTTTACAACATTCATACACATGATTTAAAATATTTTAAACCAAGTAGAAATACCCTGCACCGACCAAACAGACCCTAAAAATACATAACAGTGCGTTTCAGAGGAAGAGAAGGCTCAAAAAAATTTAGAGCCTTCTCCAAAATATGGGAGCCGGCTCCCCACCCTTGGGAGCCGGCTCCCTACATGTGGGAGCCGGCTCTTGCATTGTGGGAGGCGGCTCCTTTTTTTGGGAGCCGTCTCTTTCACCCCTAAGAGCCGTTTCCCCGTCTCTACTTCGTCTTCCTCGACTCCGGCGTGTTCCACGACCTCTGTATTTGTTTTAATACTTGCTCTAAGGTTTAATTAGTGTCCCACAACAGTTATAAAGCATTGACATGCATCAAAGACATCAATTAAACAAAGCTTAAACTTAAACGAAGCATGCATCAATTAACCGAACTGAAAGAACTTGTAATACAGTTTAATTCCAACAAAGCTATTTCAGTTTACCCAGGCCTCTGTAAATCTTTTACTACGTGTTCTATTATTCAATCAATGCCCCAGACTAATTTTTAAGACATCAATATGCATCTAGGTTCTCAATTAAACACAGTTTAAACACAACAACGGTAGGAACCAGTTAATAGAGATTACAGAAATTCGCATATCAATTTAATTCAATGGAACTAAAAATATTTCAAGCATGCAATAAAGACTTGTTTTAGCATCCATTAAAGCCCTGGAGTCTACCTAGGCATGCACAGAACACAAGTTAAAGGGAAAGAGCTAGAACAAGACTTGCCTCCCATTTCAGTTCAGAAACCTTTAAACCTCCGTCTCTAGCAACTCCGGCGACCTTAGTTGTTTTTACTGACCTTTGTTGCTCCTAATTCAATCCATGAGCATGCATCAACACCTCCTCCTTGGTTCAGCCCTTGACTCTAAGCCAACCCTGTAATACCCCTAAAATTAAAAAGGATAAAATTGGGATTTAAATTTTATTCTATGTGCATTTTTGTCTATTGATTTTTGTGATTGTATGTTTATTTGTCAAATTGTTATTTTATTTAATTATTGTATTTAAATAGCTTGTTGTCTTTAATTGTATTTTTGTTTTTCTGTAATTATTAATTATTTTTCTAGCATATCATACCTGTTTTAATAAATTAAGTGTGTGATTATCATCTAGGGTTTTGTTTTAATTCGTTTGAGATTTATGTTGGGCCGACTAAGGTTAATTGGAATTAGGTTTTGAGTAAAGTCTATAAATATTTATCATACGTCCCTAGGGTTTGATAACCCTATTCACGGCACAGTGAAAATACAGAGAGTTTTGAGAGAACTGAGCGAGAGAAAATAGAACAAAACTTAGGAGGAGAATAGAGAGGGCCAAGGGAGAGTTGTGGTGGCTTAAACTAAAACCATAGGAGGCTTGAAGATGGTCAGTGGTTGCCGAAAATTAGGAAGACGACAACACAGTTTTGAGACCAAAGCTACAGGCAAGTTTCTTTCCTTTTTCCTTCTCTTTGGCTTGTGTTCTGTGCACCTAGAGAGTCTCTAGGGTTTAAGTAATTATGAATTAGAATGTACATGCTTAATATAAGTTATATTGATGATCTTTACGTGTTAAAAATCAATTCTGTTTAGTGCTTGCAAGTTTTGTTTCAGTTTTCTGTTTTAAGCATGTTATGTTGTTAGCAATTTTAGTTTCTGTAATTATTTTTAACCTCTGTAAATAATTCATGGGGATGATTATGGGGTGTTATAGGACTCTTAAGATCAGAAACGGAAGAGTAACAGAGGGGTTGGAATAAGACTGTTATTGCAAAATAGTTTCAGTGTTGTTTCTAAAGCATGTCTAGTTCGGTGGCAAATTTGATCTATGTAATTGATTCAAATGGTTGTAATCAAACCTTGGGAATGCTAGTGGATATTAATAAGACCCTTAGGATCAATTTTAGAAACCAACTGAAGGGTAAAAATAAGCCGGAGAAGAAGTAGAAGGACGGAACTGAATCAGAAACGGACCGAAGCTCTCACAGGGGGAGAGAGCCGGCTCCATGGAGGGAGGAGCCGGCTCCCCCATGAGTAGAGCCGGCTCTAGGAGGGTAAAGCAGGCTCTACCTCAGCAAGAGGCGGCTCTAAGTCCCTTTAGAGCCAGCTCTAGGTTATTTTTGGAGCCTGCTCTTCCATTTTAGGAGCAGGCTCTTCCACGGGTGTATTTTCAGAAGTTTTTGGGCGTTGTTTGGATGGTTTTAAGTGTTTCTAAACTATACTGGGAGTATATTGGGGTCTTAACTTAATGATTAAGTGTTAAATAGATCACTTGTGGCATGGTTTATGACTCGGTGCTAAAACAATAAAACAGTTTTCAAGTAAGCAACTTAGCATGCCATTGACGGATAAAAGGAACTGTTTTGCTATGATTAATTTTAAGCAATTTCTTGGACAATATTATGATTGTAAAACTTATTTTAAATGCATGGTGAAGTCAATGATTTATCATAATTGATCTTTACATACATTGGATGTTAGTTGTTGGATTATTAAATCGGTTCCTGCAACTATGTGGTTATAAGCTTGGATTTGAATTGCTGAATGTTAAACACAGTTCTGCAATTAGTTGAATATTGGTTTAGACTGTGAATTGCTAAACTTTAATTTATATGTTGTAATTTACGTAATTTTGGATGTTAATTGTGAAATCGTATATATTATTCTACAATTAACTGGATGATAGTTTTGAAGTAAAATTGCTGAAGTATTATATGAACTATTCTGCAATTACCTGGCTTTTGGTTTTGGATATTATGTTGCTGTACTATTTGTTATAGTCTGTAATTTTTACATGGTTTTGGATTTCAATTGAGGAATTAATATATATTCTGTCAATTACATGGATATGGAGGATTGTATGCACCGGTATGGGACGGTGTCATACTAGGGATGGTTTAGCTCAAAAAGCATAAACCTAACCTATTGGATTAAAGGAAATGATTGTAAAATATTAAATCCTAATTTTGTTTAAGTCAGATCAACTGAGTAAGTTGTGAGACTATCTGGATTAATTGATGTTTGTGGTTGAGGTCAGATTAACTGAGTAGGTTGAGTGACCATTTTGATTTACTGTGGTTGGAGTTAACTCATATCAACTGAATAAGTTGAGTGGTTAACTGATTATACGTTTTATGTCAGATCAACAAAGAATTGAATGACATACTCTGGTTTGGACGGATTTTAAATATATGATTATGGTACCACGAGATGAGCTTGAGTTTCAGACTCGTTGGTTAGGGTGCGTATATGCAGTGGATGCGTAGCTGGATATAGTGGGTTGAGGTGTACCCTGTTAGGTCTAGGTACTCATGCCCACCTTTGGGTGCGTTTTTGCATGTTACCTTCTATTCAGGTTGAGACCCCCTACATAGTCCAGTGAATGTCCCTTAGTATGGGTTTTTTATATATGTATGGACTAGATAGCTATTGCTGAGATATCTAGGGTGTATCTGCGTATCGGGTCACTGTATAGATTGCAGTTAGGATAGAACTTGCATGTGGGCCTGACCCACTCTTATTTTTACAGGTGTTCGTCAGTTCCAGGCTTAGAGATTGATCGTGCTGAGCAGATACAGTTATTCACTCCGCTGACGACGTAGGAGTATTTTTTTTCTTCTCGTTATGAGCATTTATTTTCTTTGCAGTTGTTCATGTTCAGTATTGGAATTTTTAGTAGGGGTCCACGAGATGGATTCCCGACTTGTATTAGATGGACAGGAAAAGTGGGTGTATTCAAACTAGTCTTGTATATAAAGTTTATTCGGAGGTTTTTCTATTAAAGGATTTTCATTTTAGTTCTTTTCAGTAAATTTTTATTCATTCCAGTTTTCTATATTGTATTCTGTGTTCGTTAAATTGCTAATTGATTTGATATCCTCGGGTTATCGAGCGTGGGCCTGGCCAACCCGCATCCGAAAATTCGGGGGTATCACAAACCCTAACCTTTCTCTCTCTGTTCTCACAACTCTCTGTAGGACTCTGTTACGTGAATAGGGTCAACCAAAATCCTTGGCAGACCTATACTTATATACTTATAGGTTTTAATTGAAACCCTAATTTAAATCCTACACTAACCCTAAGTCAGCTACGTTCAAACATAAAACCCTAGAATCCATCCACTACCTAAGTCGGTTAGCGTTTTTAAATTTATACGTGCATGTAAAAGAGAAATACAATTTAACAGTTAATGCAAGAAAATAAATTTAAACAATCAATTAAAAAAACAAATACACAATTAATTGAATGAAAATAAAATAAATCAAATAAGCAAATAAATGAAATTTAAACACCCAACTAACATATTTAAATCAAATAATTTAACAATTAATACAAATACACACATAATCAATTTAAAAATGCAAAATAAACAATTAATGCAAATACACACTTAATCAATTTAAAAATGCAAAATAAACAATAAATTAAATACCAAACCTATCCTTTTGAATTTAGGGGTATGACAGGCAAGAAAGTAATCATCAAGCATGCTTAGCTCAGTAGGACTTGGCATTCCCGACACTTGACAAAAATCTAAATTCCCTTACTAAAGGGATACAAAGGATGATAATGAGTGTCATGTATTAAAAGAACCCGGGCTGAATGAATCTCATAATCAATATCTCCGTACTATAAGGGATAATAAATAAATGTCATGTATTAAAAGGACCCGGGCTGAATGAATCCCGTAATCAATATCCCCGTACTATAAGGGATAGTAAATAAATGTCCTATACTAAAAGGACTCGAGTTAAATGAATCCCGTAATCAATATTCCCGTACTATAAGGGATAGTAAATAAATGTCCTATGCTAAAAGGACACGGGTTAAAATAATCCCATAATCAATATCCTCATACTATAAAGGATAGTATATAAATATCCTGTACTAAAGGGACGAGCTGAGTGAAGCTCGTAAAAATTAATTTTCTTATTAAAGGGACGACGAGTTGAGTGAAACTCGTAAAATTTATTCCCTTGCCAAATGGATGGGCTGACTGAAACCCATGAAGTTTACAACTTATATATTGGATTTTCAAAAGAAAAATTCAGTTTTACGTCACTGACCATGGGTTTAAATCCATGCCCTTCCAAAACAGAACCTTAATTTGGTATCTGTATTAATTCCGCTATTGGGAAGAGTACCAAAGGGAAGGGTACCCACAGGAACATTACCCAAGGGAATAGTACCCAAGGGAAGAGTTCCCAAGGGTACCAAAAAAAAAAAAAACTTACTGTTCATGTGAACAGTACCTGCGGGAACTGTTCCTGAGGCAAAAAAAAATAAAAATAAAAATAAAATAAAATATTACTGTTCATGTGAATAGTACCGCGGGAACTATTCCCAGGGTAAAAAAAAAAAAAAAAACTGTTCATATGAATAGTACCCGCGGGAACTGTTCCCAGGGCAAGAAAAAAATTAAAAAAATTACATTCCCAAAGCTAGACGAGCAAGCTTGGGAATGGGGGGGCAACTGATAGGGAAAAATAAACCTAACCTACTTTGACCAGTCGCCAGACCTTTTCAACTTTCGAACGATAATATTTCGTTATTAAAAATAAAGTTTCCTATCGGATAAGAATGATGACATTTCTTATCCAGGATAATGAAAGACAACGTGGTTCAACAGGGTAAGGATAACCTTGGCACAATTTGAGAAAGCTAAAGGAATAAATCATATCCCCGACAAATCTGGCAACAAACGATCTCCTCTGATCTCGCACAAACGGATTTCTTCTGATCTTGTAAATGAACTAAGGGAAAACGACTATAAAAATGAGATCCTACCAGTCAATAAAGGTACGACAAAAAATGATTATTAAATCCATGCCTTTCTTTTAGACCTCCGGTGACTAATTTGATCGTCGGAGAGCTCTTGGCAGGCACCACACCGGTGCCGTCAAGTTTCATCGATCTTATACTCTTTTCTTTGCAGAAAAACGGTGCCGTATTGGACCATGTGAATTTCTCCCCCAACAGTTATCATTTTTTATCTTTTCTATTGTACCAAAAACTCAACCATAAGCAACAATACTCACTGCCATAATTAAGTTAAGGTTAGCTCTTAATCACATCCAATCTATTCGAGTTGCAACCATGGTTCGCAGTTGCGGTCACAATATAACGGACTCGGGCAATATCAACTGGCTGAACCGAACGACTCATAAAGGTGTTGTTACGAACCGGCCAATTAATCACGTATCAGCCGATACGCGAACCATGGTTATAACTCCAACAATATATATGTTAACTTTATAATGTGAAAATATAAGATGCAAAATAGGAAGATGAACACAGTATATACATGGTTCGACACTAAGACCTACATCCAGGATCAAGAGCCACTGATGCTACATTTCTCTTATCGCTTGTGGTTCTTGATATGTTTACATCGTATTGATACACAATATACAGGAAATAAAGTTATTAAAAGGAATAAATCAAGAAGGAAAGAAGGGAAACAAAATGAATAAATCAAGAAGTAAATCAAGGAAGAAATAAAGGAAACCGAATATAATATATATGTATAATATATAATATATTATACATATATATATAAGGAAAAAAGGAAAACAAAAGGAATAAATCAAGAAGTAAATCAAGGAGGAAAAAAAGGAAACCGAATATAATATATATGTATAATATACTTATATAGAATATATATTTTAATATTCTCCCGCAAACCCAAGATGGGTTTCTCTAAGCCAACTTGAGTTTGGAGATGAAATATTGAAAACGGTGGTGGAGCAAAAAGCATCTGAAAGGTCGGAACAACTTTGGGGAATAGTCAGAACAAAGTCGGGGAATAATCGAAACAAAGCTGAAAAATGCCGAAACAACGCCAGGGAAATGGCCGGAACAACGCCGGGAAAATAATCGAAAACGATGGTAGAGCGAAAAGCATCCGAAAGGCCAGAACAACGCCGGGTAATGTGTCGGAACAAAGCCGAGAAATAGGCCGAAGCAACACTAGGAGACATCCAAGTAATCCATCCAAGAAATGAAAAAGATCCATAACAAAGCCGGTAAAAGGCCGGAACTAAGCCGGTAAACTGTCGAAACTAAGCTGGTAATCAACAACAGGGCTTGAAAACTCCGGTGGAACGAGAGCTGGGAAATAGTTGAAAACGATGGTGGAGGGAAAAACATTCGAAAGGCCAGAACAACGCCTGGTAATGGGTCGGAACAAAGCCGAGAAATAGGCCAGAGCAACACTAGGAGACATCTGAGTAATCTATCCAAGAAATGAAAAAGATCCGGAACAAAGCCGATAAAAGGCCGGAACTAAGCCGGTAATCAAAAACAGGGCCTAAAAACTCCGGTGGAACGAGAGTCGGCAACGCTGGTGAAGAAATTGTGCCTTTAATGCCGAATGGGCCAAAGTTGAATCGGGCCAAGGCGTCTGAAGCCAAATATCTGAAGAAATTGTGTTTGGGACAGTCCAAACAAGGAAAACATTTTTTTTTTTTGAAACTGTCTAAGCGTGATATAATAGGTCCCACATCCCCTTATTAGTGCATGCCCAAAGCTCTTAAAGGAACAATTTTCTAAAAGAGACGACACAAAAAAATTTACAGACCCACCAAACAGAAAGCAAAAGGAATGTGTAGGGGGCAGGGAAGAGAAAGCCCTTGCAAAGTAGAACAAAGACCAAGATGATATTGCCGACCAAGGGAACAGAACAGAGAGCAGGAGGAAGGTGCAGAGAGCGGGGAAGAGAAAGCCCTTGCAAAGCATAACAGAGACCAAGATGGTATTGCCAGCCAAGGGGAACTGAACAGAGAGCAAGAGGAAGGTGCAGAGGGCGGGGAAGAAAAAGCCCTTGCAAAGCAGAACAGCGGCCAAAATGATATTGCCGACCAAGGGGAACAAAACTCCGGCGAGGGTAGAGCAAAAAGAAGGTGCAGACGATCTAGAGTGAAAATATAAGATATAAAATAGAAAGATGAATACAGTATATACATGGTTCGGTACTAAGGCCTACATTCATGGATCAAGAGCCATTGATGTTACATTTTTCTTATTGCTTGTATTTCTTTGTATGTTTACATTGTATTGATACACAATATATAGGAAATAAAGTTGATAAAAGGAATAATAAGAATAAATTAAGGAAATAAAGGAAATCGAATATAATATATATATATATATATATATATATATATATATATATATATAAGGATAGAAGGGAAATAAAAAGAATAAATCAATAAGTAAATCAAGAAAAAAAAGAAAGGAAGAAAACCAAATATATTATATATGTATAATACATATATATATATATATATATATATATATATATATATATATATAAGGATAGAAGGGAAATAAAAAGAATAAATCAATAAGTAAATCAAGAAAAAAAAGAAAGGAAGAAAACCGTATAATACATTATATATATTATACACATATATATAATATATATTTCAATAATATATACTTATATATATATGCATACATCAAATTATTTTCCGAGAGTTGTAAATATACTCCAAATAAAATTTGAAAATCTGTGGATGTGTTTGGATAAGGTGTTTGTGGAAGAAATCTAGCTAACTCAGATACACACCACACAATTATACGTGGCTTGGACTTCTTATCCTGTGGTAGAACTCAACATCCAATTAAATTGTTCCTCTATCTTAAGAAATATCCATATCCATACAAGTGATGGCTACACTGCCATTGGGGAATACCTTCCTCACCTATCATGGCTTAATTTAAGCCATACAACAGTAAAATCCATTCAATGGGAATCAAATTAATCACGAAATGGGAATTACATTACTAACTTTGAAATCCATTATTTTTTACCAACAAAATAGCCGACAAACTTTAGAATAAGGTTCATCATCCTCGTACAATATTCCTTTCCATAACTTCGATCTAAGAAGATCAAACAAATTAAGACAAAGGAATTACATCTTCAAATGAAAAGGGAAAAACACTAAAACAACAGAGTGAGATTGCGAGAGAGAGAAATAGAAATGATCAGAAACTGGAGGCTTCAAGGAGGTGTTGGCTTGTAGGCAATAAAGCTAATACACTGCACCTGTCGAACGTTGTCGAAGCCAATGATCCTAACGAAGGCACTAGGGTATTCCTTAACGCACTCGTCAAGCTCCTTCAATACCTGCACTGGATCCGTGCACCCGAACATGGGTAGCTTCCACATCACCCAGTAACGCCCATCATAGTACCCCGGTGATGCGTGGTTCTTTCGGTACACGAATGGATGCTACAAATACATAATACAACAAACATACCATCCATCACATTGAGCTCAAATTTCATCCAAATTTATCACAATCATAATTTATATACTATAATACTATATATTTGCTAAAATATATAAATAAATAAATAAATAACCTCCAACTCGAATTCCAAGCAAGGAACCCATTTCGAGCGAATAAGGTACTCTATTTCCTTGGCCAATTCCTCTCTGCTAAGTGGTTGAAGGTATGAGAGAGTCTCAAACTTCTGCAATCCAAGCGGTGGCCACACCTGAAACATATCCCAAAACCTACAACTTTAGCAATTCCTTTAATTCTCATATATATATATATATATATATATATATATATATACACACCAAAATTTAATTTCTATGTTCTTCATTTCTTTTAGTGTGATTTTGTGTGTGTGTTATGAGTTCGTTAGGTCCATATAATTAGCAAGTACAAATAAGGGTGTGTTATGTGAATCATGTGTTGGGAGCTACGGTAGGCTCCATACAAAAACCTATCTCACATTATTTGCACAAAATGACTTTTCGGAAATTCCAACTCAAATAAAATTAACACTTCAGGATAAAAAATTAAAATGTCACCTTTGAGAGCGTTGGAATATTTGAAAATAAGATTTAGTCTTTTTTACATGTAATATATGAAAAATTAAGTAATTAGCATTAACCGAGACCATACTGAATAACGAAATAATGTTAATTTATGTAACTAGCTTATATAAAATTGAGAATTATATGTGCTTGATAGTGTTTGTTGTAAAATTGGAGCTAGTAGGAGAGGTGTGCTACCTTCATGCATTGAACTCTGCCACCATTGCTGGGAAGTGAGGTGATGTCGTTGGTCTTACGGGTAACCGGGAAAGCAACGGCGGACTTAAGGCCGGTGAACGGCGCCACCATGCTAGCTTGAGCGGGGGTGGCACGGTTGATGGTAGCAACAGCGGCGGTAGCTGAAATGGAAGCCATTGTCTTTGTGAAGAGAGACTGCCTTGCTACCTCGCCCTATAAATAAACTTCAAAAAAACCACCCTTCACCTACTGGTTTCTACCAGATATCCATCGTGAGGTTCAGATTCAATCTGAGTAGGTTTGTGTGGGGGTTTTAGCCGTTGGATCTAATTTGGAATGGCGTAGCAACATGGTGACCACATTATGGAGGGTGGAGATTGGATAGGTGCCTTATCGTTTGGCACCCTTCTCGGTGCGCCACGTGGCAGAGCCAACAAAATCTTATCTATAGTAAGAGAAGGAATGAGATGACGGTGTAAGTGACTTTCAGCCCTTCATTTGGGAGGTCATAACCACTCCTCCCTTATAGATATTTATTTGCATTTCAAATTTTCAATCAAATTAATTACAGAAATACCCATATGATATATGGTGAAAATTTCACAATTTTTTAATCAAGATTTTTTTCTTTGATAGAAGATGAGAGGATGTGGAATATGTGTCACGAAACCTTCGGGCGTCTATCAGACTCCTGCCACATGTAAACCATCTGAGCAAAAGAGGTGTTAAACCTATAAGTCAAAGTAGGATAAATGGACAACAGCAAAAAATAAATTAATTAATTAATCTTTGTGACCTTTGTTAATGAATTTACTAATGTCAGCAAAATTTATTCATTAAAACATCAATTTTACCCTTTGTTTTTGCACTTTAACTCTAATATTAAATTAAAAACTAATAATCATTAAGGATAAAAAGATAAAATCACACTCGCTTCTAATGTCATCAAATGGAAGTTTACAAAGGTGATGGTGCAAAAATAATAATTTTGAGTCAAAGGTATAACTACACTAGTTTGCTTAATCAACTTATAAGAGATAATTTACATGGGCGGCCCAATAAATAAGAGAATTCTTAAGGCAAGTCATAAATTCGAACGCCTTAGACTCGATTTTCACAACTTGGTACCTGAGTTTTTCCCTATTCCTAAAAGGGAGATGGGATGAAACTATCATTGACTAACAAGGGTGGATGTGCAACACTACCTATTACAAATAGTATTGGAGTTGGTCCAGTTCTTAATCCTAGTGTCACGCCAAATGCTCACTCGGGTGGAGTGTGGGTCCACCACCAGCGCCCCTACTTTATAGAGTTTAATTTTTGGATAAAATACAATGACAACCTCTAAGGTTTGCTATATGGACACTCATATACAAGTTGACTATTTTTTGAACAATGACGACATCCCATGTCAAAATTGTCATCCAAACAAAACCTTAAATGGTTCAAAAAGACGAAATTGCCCCTTAGTATTAAATTCATTTTATTGTAAAATATCAAACATGTTAAAATATCAAAATTACCCTTGAGTATAAACTACAAAATGGCGCCAATTTATTGTGCTGAAATTCATTAATTTCTCCAAGGTGTTGTAATATTTCGATTACTATTAAATTTTTACCAAAGATCTTGCTACATGTCTAGTTACTCTCTGACAAATTTCGTAATTTTTTGCTAAACAAATATTTTTATAAAAATTCGACAACAGCTGCTGTTTGGAATTTTTCACTTTTTGAAATCAAGTTCTTAATTTATTTATTTGACAACCTTCTGGACATCTGATCATCACAAAAATTTATAGTTTTATACTTCCATGAGTATACTTTCCAAAAAAATTTTGTTTGCTCCGTTTTGATTTCAAACAAATTTTCTATGAATTTGTTATTTACTGCTATGCAAATTTTTCATCAAACTCAACACTTCAACTTTTTTGCATCAAATGTTAATGAGGGGTAGATGTAGATTGGTCCAATTCATCAAGTTGTAAAGTTAAAAAGTCCACTAAACGGTCAAAGGACAAATTGGTCAATTCCCCATGCCATATATGTGGCAGGTGTCTACAGAGGTATCTTTGTCAACTTTTTCAAACTTTAGGAGTGTTATTGTCCAAAAAATAGTCAATTTATATTTAATGTCAATATGGCAAACCCTAGGATTTATCATTGTACTTTACCCTTAAATTTTTTTCCTTTTTTATTAATTTTTTTATATTACTTTTCTTACTATGATAAACTATAATTCATTTAAGAGATCCCCACAAAATAAGTGTCTAACAAGTTTACAAATTTGAGAAGTTGTCGGGTTGTACTTTAAGAAAATGGTTTTATATTCTTTTAATAAAATAAAAAATAGAAAACAAACCAGCTTAAAATTTTATTTTATATTTTCTTTTTCTTTTTTTCTTTTTTTTTTTTTTTTAGCCTTTTTTGAAATAAAAGTTACCATGCAATTTCAAACAACTCTCTGTTTTCTGAGATTGTTTTTCGGAGAATAAAAGAGAACATGACTTTACTATTTTGTGAATTCAATGAAAAGAATAGGGCTTGATGGACCACTAATCAAATTGACAAGTTGCTATGAACGTCTACATTGTGGTTCTAATCAATTTAGTGGTTGGACCGTCATGTCTTTTACTAGTTAGATGTCCTACCGTCCCCAAAAGTTCTATATTTGTGGCTACAATCAATTTTAGAGCTCCATTTCTTCTTAAATAATATATATATATATATATATATATATATATATTACTCATTGATAACCACCATAATTGTGAGGTACACAAGAATTATCCAAACATTACAACTTCACCAAATCAGTATCCTTGTCCACACAAAATTGAAGTAACCTTGTTCTCCCGCCCAGGCTTGCCCAGAGGAATGGAGTAATTGGCTAAACCCTCCACAAATTTTTTCCATTTGTCAAATCATGAATCCATGATTCAAATATGACCTTTGAGCCCAGTGGCTCAGAAAAACATATATACAACTTATTTATGTATGTATATGTACGAATTTCTTATTGTTGCAGACTTTAAAAAGAATTAGATATGCATGTATGTATGTATGATTAGGTATATCTAATTCTTTTTAAAGTCTGCAACAATAAGAAATTCGTACATATACATACATAAATAAGTTGTTTACATACGCGCACCCCATTATTGTTCATAAGAGAACTTGAACTCTTAATGTTGCCTTTGGAATGAGAAGGAAAGACCACTAAACCAAAAGCTTGATAAAACACTTCACCTGGTGTCACTGTTCAGCACAAATAAAACAAAAGATGATTGGTGGATTGAATGGTGAAACAAGTTCAAAATCCTGGTTTGGCCTTTTGCATATTGAATGCATTGTAAAAGATGTATTCTATTATCTATTTTCAAGAATTAATATAAATATTACAAACACAAATTTCGTCAATAAACACCAAATAATACAAAAATGCCTGGCATGGGAACCAAACAAAAAGGGTAAAAAACAGGTTCAGAGAGCTGAGGAACCTCAGTACAGTTAAAATACATATATACATGTATATATGTGTGTGTATAGTATATACATATATATATTTATGTATATATACATAATATAAACATGTTAGAGCAAAATCAGTGAACAAACTGCAAAAGGGGGGAAAAAAATTGCAATTACTTCCTTCTAAAGCCACCTTTTGGGAGGCTTAGCTGACAAATTGCCCCCACTAGAAGACTTTCTCAAACCTGAAATTAATTGTAGAAAATTCACATTAACAGAATTTCCAACGAAGGGATCAGCTCATTTTATCCACTACGAAGATTAGCAGTTAAACTGGGAAGCACTAATTTTATATACCAGTTGACTCATTTGAGGGGTCCTTTGGTAATTTTCTTGGGGGTCGATGAATTCTAATCGCTGATTTCGGCCTGCACAGAATAATTTTGAAAGCGTGGTCTAGTTATACATTGATTTTCTTATCCCAATTTCAGCATATAATTAGAATTAGAAAAGAAAATTAAAGAAAAACATGCTCCAAAAGTCGTTAAAAACAGTTCAAAAAAAGGTGATATACAATGAACAGGGTGTGACTACAAAAAACAGAACAATCGAGTATATATCATAATTTTTTATTTTATTTTTATAAGCATATCATAATATTTTGGAGCAATAAGCACCAATATCTGAATTAGAAGCCTCCGGTTGCAATGGAAAGGACGAATATGGTCACTAGCAATTTGTCCAGAAGGCACTAACTCATTCGAAAGTAATGCATGAAGATCGAATCGCATAGTTAAAGCAGGCCACCACATTTTTTTTAGTTGTTCAGGAATTTCTCCTCTTTGAAATTCTATGAAAATTGAACCTATAAGAATTTTAATGGAAAGCAACTAATGCCTTGAGAAAATAAGCAACACTTACTTGTCTTTGGTCTCTGATGATTTTGTTCCTTCAGGGAAAGGACTGGATTCTGCAGAGCCATCAGTTTCTGTTCCCATAGAAAGACGATCATCAGATACATCACTTATTCTCTCATATTCTGCATCACTGAATCCTAAGATCTCAGCATCTGCAGAAAAATTCTGACCTATGTCGCTTCCGCAAGGTTTTGATTGCTGGTGGGATTCCTTTTGGTGTTTAACGTCATCCGCTGCCTGCTGGGAACTAGATTCAGAATGCTTATCACTATTCTCTAAGCTGTTCTCGTGATCAGAAGCTGGTTTCTCAGAACCTTTCCCTTTAGACAATTTTAAATTTTGCAGAGGAGTTCTACCTGGGGAATTTTTGCTTGATGAGGAAGAGCTATTCCTCAATGAGCTTCTAACTCGCTTGTCACTGTGGACACTCACATTTTTTGGATCTTTAAGCAGTTGCAACCGCTCAATTTCCTCATCTTTCTTTCCAATTGTATCTTTGAGAGATGCCATCTGCATGGGCAACAAATTTTTAAGGGATCACATTGTATATGCTTTGAACATGACAACATCAGTTCCAAATATTTATTGAGTAAATTACTCAGAAACCTCCCCAGGTTTGGTCCAAATCACCATAAAATGAGTAACGAGTGACACATTCTCTTTGAAAAGAAAATCAGAAAACAAAACAAAAGGTTTTATTATAATGAACTGCAATTTTGTAATATTAATATGATAACCTCTTCAATATTCATTACAAAAAGGGCAAGGAAGATGATTATGCCGCCAACCCTTCCAGAAGTAAATTCCAGCAGGTTTTTTTTTTTTTTTTTTTTCGAGCATTAATTTTGATCAAAAGAGGTGAACTTGTTCTCTCATTGTTTCTCTTTTGCTAACATTCAGATAATTTATTTCTCTCTTTTTCTGTTTTTTATTAATTTACTTACAAAAAAAATTTAAAAAGACGATATTTCCGTAGTCATTGTGCCTGCATCAGCAGCCCCTCTCTAACTTACAGGGGTAATATTGAAATTTTAGTCTTTTTAAATTATAATAATATAAATATTACAACAATCTTCAGTAAGGCTCTATGTTTCATTTCTCTCAAAGCTCAATCAGCACTTCTAACATGATATCAAAGTCAATTGTTAGATTGCAATTAGTGCAATGTTCTGTCACTTGTTTCCCTTGCAGTTATTGTTCCTCTTTATCAACATTTAAAAAAACATATTCTTATTGATTCCATCCAAATATTGAAATTGACATATTTGGATGACAAACGTAGTAAACAATGCAACCAACCATCACCAGTCACCACTAATTTTGTCACAGATCAGGAAAAATGAATGAATTCAAGATGCAAGATATAAGATCCCTTTATGTTTGCTACTTTTAAGAGAGAATCTTTATTAGCAGTGTCAGACTAGTCCATTTTACTTATATGGAGATTCCAGACATGGTATTTCAAATCATGAAGTTCCCATTAGCACATGGGTTCTAGCTAAAAGATTGTTTCATCAGTACAGTATATGATCTTTTTTTTTTGGAAACCCGAGGTATCCGAGGTTTTGCCCCGACTAATCCCGAGAACCCGTGCAAGGCGACTCCCCACACGGACCGGGTAAAACTCGGACTATGTCCTCGGTCGTGGCCCCAAGAAATTGCTCGCACCTAAGAGGAATCGAACCTGAGACCTGAAGGTTAATGAGGCTCCAAGTCCCAAGCCTCTTCCACTAGGCCAACCCCTTGGGGTGTACAGTATATGATCTTCAGAGCAAAGTAAAGGTTAAAACAAAAAAAATAAAAAATAAAAAATGATGCATGAACATTAGTATGAAACCATTCAAAATTCTAATCAGGAATGTAAAAGGAATGACATGAAAAACAGAGCACCTGTTCCATTAATTCTCTAACATCCCTGCCCTCTTTGCTGCTCTTTGCAGCACCTAGCTCGACTCCAGAGACCCTCTCCGCAAACTTCAAGGTACTTACAGTTTCAGAATACGAACTTGCATCAGGATTAAGCTGCACAAACATAAGGGTCTTTGCTTGGCCACCTGTAACGTCAAATGCAAGAAGTAAATATACAAATTTAACTTTAAAAGAAAAGGAATGTGGAATTCATAATCCACTTCTATACTCTTACATTCAACTTTATTTTTTTAAAATCAAAATGACACTATTACCCTTCAAAACTGGAGTGCAAGAGTACCTTTTGAGAAAATAGGAGTGTGAAAGTGCTTTTGAAGGAAAGCTATGTCATTTCCCATCTAAAAAAAGCGAATGAAGTGCAAGAATACAAAAGTGGAGTTTGAATAACATTTCCCAGAAGAAAAATATATACAAATCTAGTATCTATTGAGGAACATGCATTTAAATATATACAAATCTAGTATCTATTGAGGAACATGCATTTTACTCTCCTACTTGGTTTTCCAAATGTGGAATGTCCAATTTACCCATGCCCCGCCTGAGATTAGGATAGTTCATGGATGAAATAGTTTCAAAATGATTTAAACTTTGCAATATCATCAATCATAAAACCAAATCTACCAAAATGCTTCCAGGTAATAGCTTCTTAAGCCAGGACTAAAGATAGAGAACCACTACTATGAGGTAAGGAGTACACATGGAGAACGTGAGAGCCCCTCCAGAATTGAGAACATGAATACAAATCTCCTAACTTAAAGAAACAATGAAGTAATTCAAAGCAAGCATCCCAAGACTGATAATGTGGCTAGATAAGTAAGAGGAAAAGGAAAGGAGAAAAGTAAGAGGGTAGAGAGAGAGAGCGAGAGAGAGAGAGAGAGAGAGAGAGAGAATATTATTAGTTAGGATAGAAAAGAAAGGAAATGAGAGGATAGTATTAACCTCTCGTCTTGTTTGGCTAATCAAGTGGGGAAAAGAAAGAACACAATACCAGTACCTTCATCATATTTGGAAAAAATAATAATAAAAAAAGAAAGGAAGGGATTGTGTAAATTAATGTGTGAGAGTTTTAGATCAATAAGACTCGACATATTTCATGGATCAAAACTAGAGTCAGTATTTTTATTTTGATAGCTAATTTAGTTAAGAGTTTTAAAAATTAGTCAGTGTCAAGTTATTTATTTATTTTTTTCGATAAGGTAGTGAGTGTAAAGTCAAGTAAGTTACCTCATGATCATGTTCAAAGTTGGAATTCAAGCTACAACTACGGGCAGAAAAATAATCCTCGAAGCCAAGGGTAAAAAGGTAATTTGACACGCATATATGGTGTCACAAATTAGGGTTCATGCATTCATATATTAGGGTATAAAGGTAATTTGACAAGCATATATGCAGTCACAAATTAGGGTTCATGCATTCATATATTAGGGTTTCATCATTATATGTTTTAATTCTGTAAAACCCTAATTGCAATGAATTAAAATGGGGAATTTGTTAAAATTGAAATTTCCCAAGTAAAGAGCACAAGGCACTTTGATCGATTGATCAATCAAAGGCTAATGATTCCATGTTGATCGATGGATTAATTGATCTCTCTGAGACAACAGTTTTCTTTTCGAATTGAAACATTAAAAACCCTATTTCTCTATAACCTTGTTTTGTTTATAAATATTGTTGGAGAATTACGTGATTTATGTAATTGTTAGATAAATTTGGAAAGTATTAACTGTTTGATTTTGTACTAATTATAGGCTAATATAGCTGGTGTATTAAAGTTTAGGTTGACTTATTTTATTTCTTATTTTATTTCCTAATCTTAGGGATTCGGTTGTATATTCCTTAATTTACTGTATTCTGATCTGATTGTATTCATCCTATAAAGGTCGGGCTGCTTTGTATTAGAAAGTCATGAAATATACTTCAATTTTTCCTAATTTCTGTGTTATGGTATCAGAGCCCTAGGTGCTCTTTCTGGGATAAAATATTTCATCATTTACAGATTTCATAACAGCTTGGAGTTCAGTTTTTTACAGAAGAAAAAAAACGAGATGTTAGAGGTTACACAAACCAGCTCTCAATCGGAGGAGCCTAAAATCCAACAACAGGTTCCTTGAGATCTACAGAACATTCAAGCTGCGTATAGGCTGAATGGAACGAACTATTTAAAGTGGTCTCAACTTGTTCAAACCTTTCTGAAAGGGAAGGGCAAGCTCAACCATCTTCTTGGAAAAGGGCCTAAGAAGGAAGATCTAAAGTTTGCTGCTTGGGACGAAGAAGACTCAATGGTCATGTCATGGATATGGAATGCTATGGTACCCGACATAAGTGATACTGTCACGTTTTTGACAACCGCTCAAGAGATATGGGAGGCGATTAGACAAACTTATTTGAAGAAAAATGATGCAGCCCAGGTGTACGAGATCAAGGTGAAGCTAGCTGTTACAAAACAAGGGAACAAGACTGTAACAAAGTATGCCAACACTCTGAAAAATTTGTGGTACGAGTTGGATTATTACCAGGTTCTCGATATGAAAAACAGCGAGGATGTTGTGTTGTTGAAGGCTTTCATAGAAAAAGACCAAATCTATGAATTCTTAACAGGCCTTAATCCGGAATTCGATACTGTAAGAGTTTAGACTTTGGGGAAATGATTGTCCTCCTTAAATGAAGCAATCGCAACTATTCGTGCTGAAGAGAGCAGGAGAGGAGTTATGTTGGATTCGCAGCCATTGGAAGGATCGGCACTACTTTCAACCCCTGCTAGTGAGCAAACTTTGGAGATGAAGTCTTCAGCTACTACTAATTATAAGAAATCTGACCCGAAGAGGACATTCAAAGAGAATCTAGTATGTAACTATTGCAAGAAAACTGGTCATACGAAAGACACCTGCTATAAGCTACATGGAAGGCCACAAAACATGAATCAGTCAAACCGGAATTCCAGAGGAAGAAGCTGGCAGCAAAAGGGACAAGCCCATGTTGCACAAAATAGCACTAATAATACCAGTGATCAACCGAATTCCAGCAGCAGAGAATTCTGTAAGGAAGACATTGATCCCCTCTGATCCCTTCTTGATTCACTCGAAGAACCTACAGGTGCTTGTTCATTAGCACTTTCTGGTATGTATTCTGGTTCTCATGCTCTTAGTGTCTCAGATAATGTTTTAATCCACCCACATTCTTGGATTGTCGACTCAAGGGCAACCGACCATATGACCAACTCATCCCAATCTTTTTCTTCTTATAAACCATGCCCTAGTAATAAAAAGATCACCATAGTTGATGGGAATTTAGTCATTGTTGCAGGACAGGGGGACATATCCTTAGGACCTTCCTTGTGTCTTAAAAATGTTTTACAAGTGCCCAAATTGACAACCAATCTTTTATCTGTCAAACAAATCACCAAGGATATGAACTGCAATCTTATTTTCTAAAAAAAATTTATGTGTGTTTCAAGACCAAGCTTCAGGGAAGACGATTGGGCATGCTAAAGAAAAGGATGGTCTCTACTGTCTCGAACCCATGAGTGGAAAAGTGAGTATTGGAATTGGTTGTTCATCTGTGCTTCTGTCTGATTCCTCCACAAATAAAGACAAAATTCTCCTTCATCATTTTTAGCTTGGTCATCCTTCCTTTAGAACTCTCAGTCTTATGTTTCATTCTTTGTTTAAAAATGTTGATTTGAAACAACTTCATTGTGATATTTGTGAAATTGCCAAACACAAACGTGTTTCCTTTCCTTTGAGCAATAATAAATCATCAGTTCCTTTTTATTTGATGCACAGTAATGTTTGGGGTCCTTCACGGGTTGCTAATTATTCTGGGGCACATTGGTTTGTCATTTTTATAGATGATTGTACCCGGGTAACTTGGACTTTTCTCATAAAGCAAAAATCTAATGTAGCCAATATCTTTCCAATATTTCATAACATGATAAAAACACAGTTTGGAGTGAAAATTAAAAGGGTGAGGACAGACAATGGGAGAGAATATTTTAACCAAATTCTTTCACCATATTTAAATCAAGAGGGAATAGTTCATGAGTCCTCATGCATTGATACACCCTAACAAAATGGGTGGCCGAAAGAAAGAATGGACATCTTCTCAAAACCACCCGTGCTCTTTTTTTTCAAAGACAAGTTCCAAAATATTTTTGGGGGGAAGCCATTCTCACAGCCACTCATCTCATCAACCAATTACCTACCAAAGTCTTATATTTTAGAAGTCCTTGGGAAACACTTTCACATCATTTTCCAGACTTCCTTACTCCAAACAGGTTATTTCCTTGGGTATTTGGGTGTGTGGTCTGTACTCATGTTCATGCTCACAATCAAAGCAAACTTGATCCCCGAGCACTTAAATGTATTTTTATAGGTTACTCTTCAACTCAAAAAGGTTACAAATGTTACCATCCGCCTACTCGGAAAACCTACATTTCAATTGATGTCACATTTGTTGAACATGATAGTTTCTTTCATCATCATTCTCCTCAGGGGGAGGTAACAAGTGATGAAAAGGATGATGATGCAAATGTCCTCGATTTCGATCTTATGCCCAAATTGTCACCACCATCTTTGAGTCCAAGTTCTGCAACCGCTCTTGCCTCGGTTTCCTTTGGTTCCCCTCTTACCGCAGCTTCTACAAGTCCGAATCACATTCATTCCCAGGTTTCACTACCTACTTCCGATCCCAGTTCTGATATTCCTCCACTTCAAAATCTAAGTGTGACATCTCCTGAATCTCAACCACAATCTCCTCCTAAAAATCCAACTCCATCAATCAATCCGGTAGTCACTAAACCACTTCAAGTTTTTTCGAGAAGGAAGGGAGGCAATACTAATTTGAAGCAAGCCCAAAAGTCATAACCTATACTTGGGAAAAAAACCACTCAGGAGAAAAATACTACTTAGGTAAACAATTCCACTCGTGTGTTTGATGAGACTGATTTAGAACTACCTATTGCAGTTCGAAAAGGTACCTGAAGGTGTACACAAAATCCACTCTCTCATTTTGTCTCCTTTGAAAAATTATCTCCCTCACATGGAGCCTTCCTTACTCATCTAAACTCAATAGCAGTTCCTAAAACATTGTCTGAGGCATTAAACAGCAGGGAATGGAAACAAGCCATGAAAGTTGAGATGGACCCACTGGAAAAGAACAAGACTTGGGAGATGGTCGAATTACCGAAGGGAAAGAAAAACTATGGGATGCAAATGGGTGTTTTCAGTAAAATTCAATGCAAATGGATCTCTTAAAAGGTACAAGGCGAAGCTAGTAGCAAAAGGATATACCCAGACCTTTGGTGTTGATTATCAAGAAACTTTTGCCCCAGTGGCAAAAATGAACACAGTAAGAATTTTATTGTCTCTGGCTGCTAACTTTGATTGGACTTTACAGCAGTTTGATGTAAAAAATGCATTTCTGCATGGAGATCTTGAAGAAGAAATATATATGGAAGCTCCTCTAGGATTCAATTTTTCGAAGAAGAATAGGGTATGCAGACTAAGGAAGGCACTGTACGGACTGAAACAATCCCCCAGGGCTTGGTTTGGCAGGTTTTCAAGAGCAATGTCAGCAATGGGTTACAAACAAAGTCAAGGTGATCATACTTTGTTCATAAAACACTCTTCTTCAGGGGGAGTTACAGTCCTCATTGTATACGTAGATGATATTATTGTCATTGGCAATGATCAAGCTGAAAGGGAAACTCTTAAAGCTAAGCTGGCCACGGAATTTGAAATAAAAGACCTAGGCAAGTTGAAATACTTCCTGGGAATTGAAGTTGCTCGCTCCAGGAATTTTCGTCTCACAACAAAAGTATGTGATTAATTTACTGAAAGAAACAGGAAAGATAGGCTATAAGCCCGTGAATTCTCCCATTGAACCGAATCATATGCTTGGAGAAGCTGTTGATGATGAGCCAGTTGACAAAGGAATGTATCAAAGACATGTTGGAAGATTAATCTACTTGTTTCACAGCAGGCCTAACATCGCCTATGCAGTTAGTGTAGTGAGCCAACTTATGCACAACCCAAAGGAAGTACATCTCCAAGCAGTATACAGAATCCTGCAATATCTAAAATCTATTCCAGGTCGAGGCTTATTGTTCAAGAGAGGATTGTGCTTGAACTTAGAAGTTTACAAAGACTCGGACTATGCAAGTTCAGTGCCAGATAGAAGATCAACCTCGGGCTATTGTGCCTTCCTAGGTGGGAATCTTGTTACATGAAGGAGCAAAAAGTAACCAGTAGTTGCAAGGTCAAGTGCAGAAGCTGAATTTCATGCCATGGCTTTAGGAATATGTGAATTGTTATGGTTGAAAATAGTCCTGAAGGATCTTAGAGTTTCAGTTGAGGGGCCGATGAAGTTATATTGTGATAACAAGTCAGCCATCAATATTGTACATAATCCAGTGTAACATGACCGCACCAAGCATGTGAAAGTTGATCGCCATTTCATAAAGGAAAAGCTCGATAATGGACTAATTTGCACTCCGTATGTCTCAACAAGAGGACAACTAGCTGATGTACTAACCAAAGGGTTAGCCAGTCCTGTGTTTCAAAGAATTGTCTGCAAGCTGGGGATGGAAGATATTTATTCCCCAGCTTGAGGGGGAGTGTTGGAGAATTACGTGATTTATGTAATTGTTAGATAAATTTGGAAAGTATTAATTGTCTGATTTTGTACTAATTATAGGCTAATATAGCTGGTGTATTAAAGTTTAGGTTGACTTATTTTATTTCCTGATCTTAGGGATTTGGTTGTCTATTCCTTAATTTACTGGATTTTGATCTGATTGTATTCAGCCTATAAAGGTCGGGCTGCTTTGTATTAGAAAGTCATGAAATATACTTCAATTTTTCCCAATTTCTGTGTTAAATACTATATTATCTTATAAAACCCACATACGTGGAGAGAGACTGCAAGAGAGAATGTGAGCATATTTGAGTACATACATTTTTTTTCCCTATTCATCAATCATAACCCTGAGAACACTATTGGGTTGAGTTATCCTCCCTTCTCGCTTCTTTTTTATTTCCTTTCCTTTCCCTCCTCATTGTTTAAACGAAACACAATTTATATTATATATTTTATTTCTCTTTCCTTCCAGTTTGTTCAATCCAAAGGCATTGTAAAGGGAACAAATAACAGACTAATACCTAGAGAACTTTGAAGGACTTGAGTAAGCTTGCTGTTTCTGTATGGAACATGAGCGCTCTTTTGCGCCAAAGCAAAGATGACATCTCCAAGTGCGGATAAAGATTTGTTTATATGTTGTGCTTCCTTAAGTCTATCTCCAGTCACTTCAGAGCGATCTACTCTTTCACTTCCTGCAAGATCTACCAAATGAAGACTACCACGCAAAGAAGCACCACTTTTGAGATCAGTCCCACGAACATGAACAGTGACAACACTGTATTCAGACAACCAATATCAAAATCATAACATCCAAATAGTATTAGAGAAAAATTGGAGATAAATGTTTAATAATTAAAATAAAGGACCTGTGTGATCTACTACTTCTCTCATTCAAGGCAGTGGCACCCTTAGCTCTATTCCTCTGTCCAATCCCTATTAATTCCAATACATCTGAGGTTGATTTGACAGAGTGCATGCTAGCATCAGGGACTGCTAACCCATTGGGTTGGGAGGTAGACAAAATCCCAAGTGTGTGCAAATCAAGGGAAACAAAGGTTCATTGCAAAAAAAAAAAAAAAACTAGTGTATTGCATTGTTAACCACATAAAATTTAAACAAGGATGCCAAGTCAGCTCGATTTAAAATTAAAAGGAAAAAAAGGAAAGAGAAAAAGAAAGATAATCAGACTACAATGCTAGCAATTCCAACAGTCTAATGTAATGGAAAAACGCGATGCAAGTCAATGATAGGAAGAAATAAAATAAAAAGGTTTGTATGGGAAGTTGATTCCAATCTGAAAATAAACTCCATATCTATCTATAAAGTAAATCTTAATGTAAGAGAGATGACAATACATATAGATAATACATAGCGAAGGATATCTTTTCTGAGAAGTATCACTTGATAGTAAATCGCGCACTTGTTCGTTGTATATCTCAATCATTTGAACCCGAATGTCAAATGTGAAGACGTTTCTCCTACTTTCAGAAATATGGAAAAGGTCATTTAGAGCTCGATAATTGACCCCCCATTCCTCTTCAGATGCTCCTTCAGGGCCAGTCTAGAAGAAACATATCAAATTGCATCAGCTGTGTTAAGCAATATCAGTAACTATATTTTTGAACTGAAAAGGAAAAAGGTTATACCATTGTGTAGGTTTTTCCTGAACCTGTTTGACCATAAGCAAATATGCATACATTGTATCCATCCAGAACAGATCGTATCAAGGGTTGGGTATCAGAAAATACGTTCACTGGAAGCATTCAAAAGAGAATTTAATAAAGCATGACACCTCATAATTTCCTTCACATAAGAGAGTGCATTTAACTAGAATAAAACCTCATAATAAAATTAGTAAGTTTCATCATCAATCAAACAAAGTCACAAATATAAATATGAAAACCTTGAGTTGCGGCTGGACCATAGACCTTATTAAACTTGAATGACCGATGACCATCTTTTCCATTTATGGAGGGGTTAACCACAACCAGCTCCCCATTTTCACCAATATATTCTATAGTTGTCTGCTTCCCCGTCTGTCCAGGAAGAAATGGCCTTATCCGACAATAAACTCTAATGTTTCCTATTCAAGAAAACCCATTAGTGAAATATGAACCTTTACAATAAGCAAGTTGGCAATGTAAGAAGTGGAACCTTTTAAATCTTGAAGCTCATTATACATCTTCCTATTTTCAGCAAGGACTGCATGATAGTTTTCTGATTCACCTGCTAAAGCCTTAATCTTTGTCTCTGAACAACGTAAATGTTAATTCATGAGAAGACAAACATGAATAGCAAGAAATTAACAAAGATCTGTAAACAAGTGATCCCACCTAAGTGATTGAATTCCTCTGAATAGCTCCTTTGTGTTTTCAAAATCTCTTGCTTGATCGACTGAGAAGCAAACTTCAGCTCCTGAAGAATTTTGTAAATTCAAATAAAATGTATGACATCACACATCAAAATTTATAGTAAAGACGTTACAGGCAAAGCATACCCGCAGTGCACCAAGCTGAAATTCTGTAAATATTTGGTAGATATTCTCTTTCTTGTTCCACTGCTGACATTTTGACTCAGAATATGTCTCAAGCTCTTTAATCCTATTCCTAGATTCTGTTAGATGATGCCCAGCTTCCTTCAACCTCTCCTCAAGCTCTTCATGGGTTCCCTTAGCTTCTGTTTCCACTCGTGAGAAGCGCTGTTCATATGTTTTTCTAGCCATTTCCAGTTCTTGCTTCAGCGCCGAAATTTCACGAGTGCTGTTATCCTTCTCTTCCATCAATCTAACCACGTCCTGATCCTCAACTTTCTTTTTTTCTTCCATTTTTGTCTTCTCTGTCTGTAAGTAAGAAAAATATACTAAAATTAACAACGCGAAAAAAATAAAAAGAAAAAAATTACATATTCCAAAATTTTGACCTCTCACTTATTCTAGCGAGTAATAACTAATAACCAAATCCAGCTCCATTTGGTAACCATTTGGCATTACAAGAAAATTTAGTACTCATCTCCCACATTCGTGCATTGGGAGCTAATTGATATCAGTGTTTATGAAAATATATATAGGCAATCAAGGATGCAAAGATGTGTGTGTGTGTGTGTGTGTGTGTGTTTGTCTATCAATCAGCAATCCGGAAGTCAGAATTAATTTATGTTGGGTTGTTTACATTCTTCTTTGATCATTCAACTGCCTATATCGCATGAAATAAGTCTAAGGATATTTTAGCTTAGTTGCACGTATGAAAATTTTAGAATTATGAATAAGTAAATGAATCCATTCTTATTTGACTTGCAGCCTTGATTGATAACGGGTCAGTAGACTCAGTACATTGTATGGGCACCTCGAGCATATGGTTATAATAAAAAAATTAATAAATATGAATCATTTTACAATTAAATGAATCTACACTGTAGATGAAAACAACAGATCAAAATTTCCAAGTTTCAAAAATTAAATTCGAATGATAACATCATACAGTGTTTCAGAATTTTAACAGATTTCTTCCGATATAAATATATATATACACACACTGTTAGAATGTATATATGGTAGTTAGTATTTCTCTCAAGGGCAATATTGTCATTTCATTGTAATATATATATAAATATCCATATGATACGAGTAAATCCTGAGATCCGGATAAACCTGCTCTGATACCATGTTAATAAAAAAAACTAAAGATTGAAGAGATAAATTGAGAATGAAACAATACAAGGATATACTTGGTTCAGCCACTAAGGCTTACATCCATGGCATACAAAGGCCCAAAGGGCTGCATCACTTTTATTGTATTCTCTCTCTGAATTTTTTTCCATCTCTGTCTTTTATGTTAGTTCCTAGGATCGTCCAGGCTGCTTTGTCTAATGCACGTTGGAGGAAAGCTACGGAAGATGAAATAGACGCTGCATCACAATGACACGTGGGATCTTGTTTCATTACCTCCTGGTGCCATGGATGGTTTTGTTGAGCGCTTAAAAGCGCATCTTGTTGCTAAAGACTATACACAGACTTGTAGTGTTGATTATGACGAGATGTTTCACCCTGTTGTGTTTTGATTTATCTTGCTGCTAATCTTGATTGAATTTCGTTTTAATTATAAGTTAAAAATGCATTTCTACATGGTTAATTGGCAAAAGAGGTCTATATGGAGCAACCACCTGGATTTGTTGCTCAGGGGGAGTATCATCACTGTGTTTATCAGTTAAAGAAGGCCTTTTATGGTTTGAAACAATCCCCAATGACGTGGTTTGGCAAATTCTCTGAGGTGACATTAGAGTTTGGTCTCACTGATGCCAGATAGATCATTTAATATTTTATCAGGCAAATTTTATATTTCTTATTTTATATGTGGATGATATTGTCAATACCGACAATGACACAGAGGGTATTGCTAAACTAAAACAATATTTGCAGCAATGCTTCTATACTAAAGATTTAGGCACACTAAGATATTTCTTGGCTTGAGATTGCCAAGCAAGATATAAGTTTCTCTTAGACAAAATATGTGCTAGACTTGTTAGGTGGTCGTCTGGTTGATGCTCTTTTGGATTCGAATCATATACTATTCTTAGGATTATATGATAAATACTCAACAGTTTGAGGGGGGAGTGTTAGAATGTACATATGGTAAGTACTTCTCTCAAGGGAAATTTGTCATTTCATTGTAATAGTAATTGATATATATATAAATAAGCGTGAGAGAAAAAGTTTAATCTCTCTCACACAAAAATCCGTAAAACAGTGTCTCCATCTCCTTCTTCTCTTCCTCTTGGAACCCTAATTTCAACATATACCATGTGTCAGAATCCAAGTAATTAATCCAAATTGTATCACTCTTCTTATTTCAACTATAAGCAAAAGTGTGGATAGAAATTCTAAGACACGTGTACCATATGATCAGAGTAACTTGTAAAAGCCAACAAACACCAGATCCAAATAAATAAACAATATAGCAGGAAAGCCCAGTGGCCATAAATGGATTCTGTAAGAGGCTTTGTCATACCAGAATATCAACTATTATAAGAACTTGAGCCATATTAGACCAAAATAAATAAATTGCAACTACCAAAACTCCAGCAGAATAAGACTTATTCACAATTACTAAAACTTCAGCCAATTTAGTCATAATTCCCTAAATTATGGAAACTTCGGCCAAAAGGCAGTCATAGTTTCTGTCCAGGGTTAGTTTAGCATTTCTATTCATGTATAGTTTATCATCCGTAACTTATCTTTTGAGGACAACAAACCATTTATTATTATTTTTGGGCTACTTATCATATTATTAGCAACCATTAAGAGAGAGCATTGATGGTGACTTGAATAACTATACTTTTAGTTTATGGGACATCCATTTTTGTTCTAAGATGGACTAGTTTTGTCCTAAAAATAAACATTGGTCCTAAAAAAATGTTATTAACTGGAAGATAACTTTCAAACATACTCACACATATTTTGTTTAATAATCCTGCTAAGGCATGCCATCGTGGGGATTAAGTTATCATGAGTCATCACCTAAGGGGTGACTCAATTGCTTCTTTATATATATATATATATAAAATATAAAAAGAAGATGGTATAGTGATGTGAGTTAAAAACAGGTCATAGTGCAATTGCTGTTTGTGTAATTTATTTTCCTGGTCATAAACACCCAGTTGCCCCTATGGGGAATCGAACACTCATCTTCCATTTTGATAGGTAGAGGAGATATGACTAAGGTACAGCCCTTGGTAGAACTGCTCGTGTAATTTCCCCTTATTTATTTTTTGCTCATATATTTTCTCATTGCATCAATCCACCTCAATTTTCGTTTTTCACTCACACAAACAACATTTTAGGCTTTGATCCAACACTCCAACCAAGATCCTAAAATTTGAGGAGCACGCATGAAATGGTTTGATTTGTGTTAGGTTAACCCAAAACCAAGCTGCCCCAGGTCACGTCATGAAATCACAACCCAAAACCAAATCTAAATGTTAAAAAAACCAAATAAAGCAAAACCGAAAAAAGTGGTTTCAGTTTAAAACCAAGATTTATTAATCAAATTAAATAGATCCATTAATTTGAGTCAGTTCATCAACTCCCAATCATGGAAATCTAATAAAAGACCCACAACCCATTGGTGAACCAATCAAAATAATAGGCTTGTGTAGCCCTTGGCGTGTGTCTATACATAAAAGTGGGAATAGAATGAACCAAGACATAATCAAATTCCCAGAGAAGCGGACAAAACCAAACCATTGAACCAATGAAGTCGTGCTTGGTTCACTTCTTGGGTTTGCAAGTTCAGTTGTACATCATTGCCCTGAATGTGGAACATAATACCATTAGTATCTTACTTTTTATGGTAAAGCACGCCACGTTTACTCACTGCTTGATTTACTAGTGATCATTGTATATGGCCAAGATGAGGCGCTCACTGTGTGCACTCATGGAATATTGTCCTCTTCGTTGTTACTTTCTGTACTGTCACTCTCATTTTTTCTTAACTCTACTTGATAACCAATAACACCAGTCATTCTAAATAAAACCAAAAAAGAAAGATAACATCCCGAATTATAAGATTATGATATCACAATTCTTCCAGGCTATCTTCCTTGATGTATTATACACCAGATACAGACCATAATGTTATCAACCAATTCGGAAAAGAATATAACTCACAAATTTATGATTATTAACCAGCCAATAACATGCAATTATTAGGGTGGTTTTTTTTTGACAAAGCATTTACACATATAATGTAGGAGTCCATCGCGCAAATATTAAATCTCAAAATACATATGCAAGTACCATGGTTTAGGAGCTCACAGGGGATTTTCAAAATAATAAATTTTCAGTATCATGCATATTTCCAAAATAACGTGGTGACGTGTCAGACATAATCCATAAAAAAAGGCATGAAGAAAATGCAAATTTCAAACACTGCATGAAATCAAGAAGAGTATAGCATATGAGCACTTCAAGACCACACATGAACAACAACAGAAAACATGCTTCTCATCTCTGGACCAAAAATTTGAAAATTGTGGCTCAAAAGGAATTGTGTACCTTTATTTGCTGGAGCTGGTCCACAACAAACTGTAACAAAGAAACTTTCACTTGTTTAATTCGGTAATACCAGGTGAATATCAAATGCAAATAAACATAAATGTTTTCAAAAATAAAGGGTGGACACTGATCCATTCAAATTGTCAACTCTATTCGAACCAATGCAAACCATGCAATATGGTTCATTTTTGTGGCTTAAGGGTTTGGTTCTAGTTCCATAAATAGTGGAAACATTTAGGGTCGGTTCAATTCATGGTTTAGAGGTCAAAAGAACCCAATCAATCCAAAACAGAATTGTGATGTTACTACAAATATATATATATACATATATATATACATTTTTCTAATCTTAATCCTCATTCACACAATAATATTAATAAAATAATATTATAGAAACTAGAAAAGCATTCTAGAGTAAATAGTATTTTTATGCATAAAGTTGGGTTAAATAAGGCTTGGTTTGTGCTAAACTTATATTAACTACCTGTGTCTCATCACAAGTCCCACTTGCAAGGGCTTCGAGTACTCTGATTCTCGATTGGTATTTCTCCTCCCGAGTCTTGAAAAGATTGCTTTGCTGTAGTTACAAAACAATAAATACACAAGCGCAGAGAAGTTAAAAAACCATTAAAAAGAATGAACTCAGAACAAGTGTTACAGTTCTCAAATGCTCTGCTTGAGTAGATATGCGCCGCTCAATCTCCTGCACAACTTTTCTCAATAGGCATGCCACACGCTGAGGAAAGAAAGAAAATAAACTATGTGAAATTGTAACTTCAGAATTAATATCTAAATATAAAAATATATATGTGCTTTAATTGAACACCCATATGTCCTCTATTAGCCATACATGAGGTATTTCCCCATTATTCCTTTCGATGCTTTCGTCTAGAATTCCATTCACAACACTCAAAAGAGACTGAGTTGGGGCAGTCTGCACACAAGAGATACCAAAATGCATTAAACAAGAAGAAGATGAAGATGTCAGAAGTAGAGATCTAAAATATGACCAAAAGATAACATCCAGTGATGAGTAAACGACTTTAGGAACTTACATCCAAACTGTTTGATTTCATCATTTCTGAAATCTTTGCCGCAGGAAGATCTGCATAGCTTCCTTGTTTCAGCTGAAACACTTCATGAAACTTATGTCCAACATGATGTATTAATGCAGCCGATGTCTCTACGAATGAGGAAAAAACAAGGCAAACATTAAGAATTTGAATGCAAAAGATTGCACGCAGAACTTATGAGACTGAATGGCAAGTTAATTCTACTAAATTAGCCACGTTTGGCATATGAGTAACTATATGCCATTTCAATAGCTGCTCGATCAATCAACCATCGGTTGACCTGTCAAGAGAGATCAATGACCCATACATTGATGTATTGAACTTTGTTAGCATTTCGATTTATCGAACTGCACAACCGATCCATCATAGGCAGGAAAATAAAATTTTCAAAGGACAAAACCTTTCAAGCTTCAACCAGCTTACTATAATGGAATTGAATCCTAATTGGAGCTGGAACAGGATCCTAAAACCCTATACACAAGAGACTCTAAGCACTGTAATACTATCTCATTTTCACTATAACCCACTGTACTAATCTTCCACCATTCCGTGTTTAATACCTACATCACTGTAACGGAGCCCAAAAACCAACATGCTTAAAACCAATTATATATTCCAAAATACAACGGTTAATGGTGTACAATTTTAGAGAGTTTTCATACAATAAGTCCATGCAATAATAAGTTTCCTTTTCATGATTCAACCTAGCTGCATTATGCAAAGACAGTGAGATAGAGAGAGAGAGAACCATACCTGCCATGACAGGACTTTGGAATTTTGAGTCTGATACGCCCTTTTGAGAACCATAAGTGCTTCCAATGCGCTCTCCTACGAGTTTCCACCTCCCACTAGCATCACTTCCAGTTTTATTGGCTGCACTAGTGTTCAGAAGATTATATCCCCCCATATTTGGCATAAGGCGTGTTCTAAGCGTTAGAAGGCACTCCAAAATATTTTTTATTGGACCCTGCATAATGTAAAAGTAAACACTCACACACGTCGGGCGCGCAGAGAGAGAGACAGAGAGAGAAAATAATTGGCAGGAGCTCTAGGGAGCAGACCAACAAGTGGATAAGAATAGAAAAGTTAGCAGAATGACCTATACGTTATGACATATACAGATTTGTATTCTTTCTCACACAAGACAGACACAATTTCTTAAGCATATTTTAAAAAATGTTCAAGTTCATGACCAATACAATGTGATGTTTAAATATAACTGTGCTAAAAATATGGCATACAATGTGGTGTTTGAATACTATTGAGCTAAAAATATGACAATCAGTGTAAAAGATTATGAAGTGAAAAACTAGTTCATCTATATATTGTATACCTTCTCTATGTCTGATGCTTTAAACCTGGGCAACCTCATTTTATCCATAGCTGCCAGAAACGCTTTAACATTTTCGGAGCGCGAATCAGAACCACCATACTAGAACAGAAAATTCATATTAAGAGCACAATCATTATATCAACTGTTTAATATTCAGCTCTTATTGTAACTTCATATAAACAAACCAAAATTGTTTAACAACCTCAATGACAGACCCTGGTCTCAGCTTGTTCAAAATTTGACACAGAACAGTACCATCAATCAAGCAAGCTCTCAGTTCTTCTTCTGAAGCATTTTTTGGCAAATTTAAATTAGGAAGAATACTGTTTAACCATTCCGCCAAAGATGCTCGCTGCTTGGCTGTAGAAAAAGGGGGGTAAAAAAAAAAAATAGATCCCGGTTTATTTAATGAACAGGACAAATTAGCAAACAATGGGGAAAATCAAAATTCCTTACCTTCAGCCTCACAATTACTATTTACCGCAGGGTCAAAAACATCACTAGCAGATACAATTGAATTGTTCATTCTACCATTTTCCTTTGCTTGGCTATCCGTCACAGAATTCATGATGGGGGTGGAGGCATCTGGCTTCAAAGCTCAACTACGTAAACACAATAAAGTTGTTTTCATAAGGCCAAAATACACAATCATCAAGACATAGACAAACATGAAAAACTAAATCCCCAAAATAACATATTATTTAGATCATCATAACTAATGGCTCAACAAGCTGCATAAATGAACCAAATCTTCTACCATTTAATGTTTCAAGCCATCGACGGCAAGGTACACTGCACTTATGGAACAATACTATATTGAACCTTTTTATACCTTTAAAAAATGGCTAATTTATCCATTCAAGTAAAATCTGATATGATTCATAGAATTATACCACCACAATTGGACTGTTATTGCAGAAAGAATAAGTTGTGCAATCAGACGGCTGTTATCAAATGTGATGTACGCCTTTGACAAATGTTGAAAAGTCTGAAGATGGAGTAAATTTACAACCCATCTCAAACAATCACATAAAATAACCATGAACTTCAATTATTAGGGTCGACGATCACAAATGTGTATGACCGTGGATGTTGAGAAAAGTTACTTTTATTGAGAAAATACAAATTTCAAATAAATAACTATACCAATAGTAATGAGAGAAATGGTCTTTAATCATATGATTAAATCCCAAATGAAAGTGAAATTTATCAATGCATAACAAAGAGAAGGTAAAATCTTCGAAGTCTAACTGTCAATCTATGAACCCAATTGGATGATTCAGATAACCCCAAAATCACTAGAATTACAAAAATCATATATCAAGTCCACCAAAAGCAATAGAATCAAAAATTCAAAAACTACAACTGTGTTCCACAAAACCTCAACATCAAAGACCAAGAGAACCCAAGAGACAAGCCTAAAAAAGGTATGATTATGACATTAGATACAAAGTGGGTAACGATGATTAACTCTTGCAAGAACATCAGACAAATGAATTGAAAATGTAATATGAGACAACGGCAAAAATAAAAATAAAAAAACCAGAACAGTAAATTATGAGATCAAACTTACCAAAATTAAGCACCAGAACACATATTTGATTCACACACAAAGCCTGAAAATCAGACCCAAGAAAAAATTTCGAAGTATGATTACAATATTAGATAGAAATGGGTCAATGTTCAAGTCCTGCAAGAGATCAATGAACTGATGGTACAAGACGTAAACTTATACACGTTCGTAAATTTTTTAGCAAACTCATAACAAAAAAACACACAATTTTAATTAAATTAAATTAATTATTGTTGTTTGTTGGTCTTCCGTGTACCGTTGGTCTTCTAAGGGAGCTATGAAACCTGTCCGCGTTCCCGGGAAAATAGGTGCCCAACTCTTAGGTCTCTCAATCATTTATAACAATGTTTTTTCTTTTTCAGTTTTATTTATTTAATTTTATACTTATTTAGCTTTTTTGACGTCACGACAGTGAATGATCCAGGTTCGTGGGCAGCTTTGGTTGTTAAAAGTTGGTCTTTCCGGGGCCCATAAATCGGGTGAGCCCATATTATGAAGACGAGTGATGGCAATCAAATTAGAGGAGTGCTGGAGCATTTTCAACGAGCTTTTCAAGTCTTGACTCTCTAAATTTGTCAGTCATTAATTTTATTTTATATATATATTTTTTTTACTCACAATAACACTTCGAACTGGCTAGCAAAAGAGTCATGATGGCGCACGCTCACTCTCTAAAATTAATAATATTTTAATTTTTATATTTTTTAATATATATATATTTTATGTTTTTTTTCAACGCTTATATTTCTAACAACGAAAACTTATTATTTGATTGGTTGACTTGAGAATTGTAGTTGTAATGTAGTGATCGAGGAACTGGATTGAGTGTTAAAAAAATAGAGATTGGTTGAATGTAACGGGACTGAGTTGATAAATTTATAAAGGTGAAAAGAAAGGGAAAACAAAAGAAAAATTAAAAAAATAAAATAAATAAAGAGTCTTGGAATTCCAAGAGCCAATGGTATTACTTTTTGCAATATTGCCAAATTTGGAGTGCATAATTGCATAAATCTATTTCTGTGAGTTTATTGAAAATGCTGCTTTGACACTCACACCTTCAGTGGTTAGCTAATATTAATCTTCACTAATGTTAAAACGTGGAGTGAAAATTTTTTAATTGATCACTGCAACTTTTGTAATTTTAATCTTTTTAATTTTTTACGATTGTTGTTATTGGTTGAGAATTAATCACTCAACATTTCAACATCAGTAATTGGTTTTTAACCGATAACTAAAGACGAGTGTCTAACGACCATCACCCTAGCCACTAGGGCCACTAGCACTTCTCATTGAATTGTTAAAAATATCTCATAATTTACCACCGGAAACATATATTCATCCGTCACACACATGCACTAGGCAATTACTCTAAGGCCACTAGCACTCCTCATCAAGTTATTAAAAATATCTCATAATTTAAAACCGGATACATGGAATCCTCCGTCCCACATACACCAACAATTACTCGAAAAATTCTTTGAGATTTTTTCAAACTCCTAACCTTCAAGATGTTCTTTAAGATAGATTCAAACTCCTAACCTTCAAGATATTCTTTGAGATATTAAGCTATTCCATTGGGTGGATGAGATTTGTGTAAATGTCATCTTATCTTATAAAGAATAAATGTAACGGTTGGTGGTTGCACATTTACCCAAAAGTTTAATCGGTAATATTGCATACACATTCATTTATACCCATTTTACTTTCCATCCAAATCTAACGTGAGATAAGTCTCCCCTTCTAACAATAAAATATATATATATATATATATACACATATACACACATACATATAGCATGTGCATATAAATCACTGACATTTGAAAATATGAGCACCTAATATCGGTCACCATCAATTTTGACAAATTTTTTTATATATATAGAAACCCAAAAAATACCCTTAGTAACAATTAAAAACTAAAATAAATATTTTTAATTTTGTTGTCTCAAAAATATTTAAGTATTTCACTCTTCAAATCGACAAAATACCATTATTTGCTCAATTCGAAAAATATAGGAAATTTTATTAAACACTCTTGCACATTTTGTATATAACATTAATTTTTTGGGACTTTATGTTTTTAGATATTTTTCTTGTTTGAATTCCAAATAATTTTTCTTTTTGAAATTTATTTTTCTATTAGAGCTGTGAGGAGTTACGTAGGGGTCAAAAAGCTGCAAGACAAACAAACTATTCCAATTTGGCTAGCTGGCATAATATATATGTATATATATTTTACCAAAGCGGGCAAAATATTTGAGTCAGTTAAGACTAGTATGTCATCAACCCCGTGAAATAAAAAGGTTTAGCAAAAATGTGTTTTATTACTTTGTTAATTTGTTCAGTTCCTTGTAAGTTTCATAAGTTTGAGTTAATACTTCGTTCACAGTTTTTGTTAAAATAGTGGGAAGTAGTTCTTATAATGAGTCATTTGTTCCATGTTTAATTCGGATGGAATAATAATTTGGTATAAATAAATGTGTATGCATTATTAGTCAATAACTTAAGTTGTTAAATAAATGAATAAGTGCACACCCGTTACAATTGGTATTAAAAGCAAACCTAATCCTTTATCCGAAGATAAAATGCATCAAAACATTAAAATTAGCATGGTTATATATATGTCTCATACATTAATTCAGTACGTCACCTCCTCCCGGCCATACAAAATAAGTAAATAAATAAATAAATTTGTGTAAAACATATCAGTGATTATTTGAAACATTTTCAATAAGAATTAAAATTTTCTTCAGTAAGGTGATTATTTGAAATTTGTAATAATGAAAAAGAGAACAAGAGGGAAATCCCTGAAAAGGATTTTCAAAAACTATGAAAACTAGAAAATTATTTGAAGGAAATTTTAAAAATCATTTTCTAAAAATTGGGCTTTATTATTGCTTCCAAATCATATTTCAGCCTAATTTTCTTTCCATTCTAATTTTTATAAAATTCAACCAAACAAACCATCATAAAAAGGTTGACTATCACATAGGGATAAAGGGATATGATTTGAAATATTAAAAATCATTTTCTAAAAATTGGGCTTTATTATTACTTCCAAATCATATTTCAGCCTAATTTTCTTTCCATTCTAATTTTTATAAAATTCAACCAAACAAACCATCATAAAAAGGTTTGACTATCAGATTGGGAAATAAGAGAGTACTGTCCCTATTTCTCAACAATATATAGGGTACAGTTGAATAAGAAAAAGTTTTGGTCCCTCAATAGGTTTGGGAAAGTGGGATGTGAAAGAGTAGACAGTTCTTAAAAGCAACCTTAGGATATGATTTGAATATTAGGATTCACTCTTGAATGATGTGTTTTAATTTATGTGGACAAATGTGCGAAAAATAGTCTACTCTTATCTCTAGACGCATCCAAACTCCAAAGTCATAATTTACTATTTATTGTGATTAAATCTTTGCATAAATATTGCTTCCATCAGCACAAGTGACCTTTTTCTTTCTTTTTCTTTACTTGTTGAGTCACATGCCGTGTAATAAGTCGTAGTTTATCCAATGTTTGGTTCCCCTTTTAAGAATAAGAGAAGAAAAAAGAAAAGAATGGTCATATTAGGAAGGAAGAGGGAGAGGAAAAGAATAGAAAAAAGGAGGTCGGCTCCGGGCTTATGGGATAAGAATGGGACACCAAAACCAGAGGCCCAAGTCCAGAGGCGCCCACAGATCATGTCATTTTCCATTTCTAACCGCCGTAAGGTTTCCACAAAACCGGGGTTGAGAAATGTGGGCGTCTCCCTTCTCTTTCTCTTCTCTCACTCCCAACCAAACACTGCCTCTCTCACGCGCCTTTTTTCCTTCACATCTTATGGTTGTTTGGAAACAAGGATTAAAAAACATGGACAATGGAATGGTAGAAATGATGAATAAAAAATTCGTACAACAAAGGGGATTTTAGTCCAATGGTTTAAGAGTAGAGGGATTTGAAATGGGACCTGAATTATTATTATTATTATTATTTTTAAGACAAAAAAAATGTTAAATTTTATTTCATTCGTTCCATATTAATAATTTATTTTTTTCTTTTTAATGTCTCAAATTAATTTTCTTCTTTGAAAAATCAAAACATATTTTCTTTATATTTTTATCATTGTCTTTTTTAAAAAAAAAAAAATTTTAAAATTTGTAACTATATATATTTAAATTAAACGAATAATTTGATAATTTTAAAAAGAAACAATACATTAATTACATATTTTTTAAAAAATTTTAATTTTTAAATATAAACTTCTATTGTGGGGGAAAAGTAATATAATATTACGCGTTTAATGTAGTATGTAATGTTGTATCCTTAATTTATGACTAATTTTCTCTTTGATCATAAAGAAGTGCACACAATTTTGGATTAGATTACACAGCAAAAGGACAAAAAATGTAACAGAGAGGCTTGGGGTTTTGGACCCATCTCCTACGCATGCATCCAAACATGTTCAACAAACAAAGAGCGTGATTCTGGAACTCAGCAACTCCAGATTATGTGGCGAGCCGCCATGCTCTCACTGCTGTAGCTCTTAACACGTGTTTGCACCTCCGGCTTTCACTGTTTTGGACCCACTTGCATGGCCTGTGTCCTGCTTGTTTGCCATCCTCATTCATCTTTATTTACTCTCTTGCCATCCTTTTCCGCTCTATGCTAACAGACCGTTCTGTCCTCAATTTTAACCCCGGTTGTATCTAGAACCAAAAAAAATGGATTTTATATTAAAACAAGGGATTATTATATATAAGTGATGCTAATGACCGACATTTATTATTTGATTAAGTTAAAGCCTTATAGTTTTAAAAAAATAAAATTGATCAAAATACTAATGTGAATATAAAAAAACATTGTTCACTTTCACAGAAATATCACTATTAGACACATATGTACCATTTTTTTTATGCATGTAAGTATTACTTTTTGTGCATCAGGTACCACTTTTGTTTTGGGTATAGAGTACCACTTTTATTTACATAAGTACCATTTTTTTGTATATCATGAACCACTTTTGTTACTTGATATATAAAAAGTGATACATGTATGTACAAAAAAGTGATACTTATGTGTCTAATTGTGATATTTCTACGAAGATAAATAATATTTTTTCATATTTTTATTTTTTCAAAAATATAATACTTTAACTCCATCTAATAATAAATGTAAAGCATTAATACTATTTATATATTATAATCCTTAGAAACAATGAAAAACTTTTCAGGGTGGTTTTTTGTATTTATGGAATTCAATTTTTTTTGGACTCTCCAGTCTTCAGCAAAACATCTTACTGTTTATAAGTGGTGGTATGTAACGTTTTTATGCTTTTTTAACCCACAGAAAATCCTCATAATCAAACAAAAAAAGGGCACAAAAGAAAATTCACCAACCTTTCCGTGGCCATAGAAAATGCCAGACTTCCTCCACAATACCACTATTTGGGAAACCACTGCGCTCCTCTTACTTGCCAACAACCCCCGTCACAAACCCATTCCCCCCATATAACCCCTCCATCTCTCTCTCACGCCAACACCCCCCATATGAACCCTCTCTCTATCTCTCTTCATAGATATACATAAATATATATAGATACACACACAGAGATATATAAATATATATATATATATATATATATATATTACTGGTAAATAATTACTTGCTGGTTAGTATAGTTGCGATGCGGATGAGCTGTAATGGATGCCGAGTTCTACGCAAAGGTTGCAGCGAAAACTGCATCATCAGACCCTGTCTTCAATGGATCAAATCCCCTGAATCCCAAGCCAACGCCACCGTCTTCCTCGCCAAATTCTACGGCCGGGCTGGCCTCCACAACCTCATCAAAGCTGGTCCTGAGCACCTCCGTCCCGGTAACTATTTATTTACTGCTTTATATATAAATTCATACACATGCATTATTAATATATTATTATATAATGAAAACTAGTACTACTACTTTTCTTGTTTTTGCATGTTTTGAAAAGCAATTTAAAATTAATTTTTATTTTTGGGGGTTGATTTCAGCTATTTTTAGATCTCTGCTTTACGAAGCTTGTGGACGGATTGTGAATCCAATCTACGGATCGGCAGGGTTACTGTGGTCGGGAAGCTGGCATCTCTGTCACGCCGCCGTCGAAGCGGTTCTCAATGGCGCTCCGATCGTGCAAGTTTCTCCCGACACAGCGTTGAGCGCCATGAGCCCGCCTCTGAAGGCGTGCGATATTCGACACGTGTCCAACAACGATGAGAACTCCGCCGCTTCTTCCCGCGATCTGCACAAGGTCAAGACTCGCGGCGGCCGGTTCAAGCGCGCCCCTCTCAAGAGGAGGCCGAAGGCGGAGCTGGGTGTGGATGAGGTGGCTCGGGTGATTTGGGGCTTGTCTCACAAGAACGAGGTGGAGGGATCGGCGAGTCACGACTCGGTGGTGAGTCAGCATGCGGGGCCTTCCAGCCACGGCGGAGAGAATGAGAAGGGGGACTGCGTGTCGGGGGATACGGTGGAGGCGTCGCTGGTGGAGCGAACCGATAGAACCGTAGTCGAGCTGGCGCTGACTCTAGGGTTCGAGCCAGCTGCGAGGAAAGAAAGAGTTGGGCCATCAGTTGAAGAGATCAACGGTGTAGATGAAGCCCCGTGCCAGGTTGAGCTGGAGCTGAGTTTAGCTCCGTAAACTAGGGTGCAACTTTTAACCAGTTTTGGCGGCTCACATTGACAGATTTATGTATCTGTCATGAGGCTTTTTCTTTTCTTTTAATTTTGTTTTTGGTGGTTTTGAAAAGAGTTTTTGTTTTCAATTGTACAAATTGTAAGACCTGTGGGCCTGTGTATACAAACACATAAATACAGGTGCAATAGACTTTCTCCCTCCTCAAATAGTGTCGTCTTTCCCAAAATTTAAAATACAAATATATACGTAGTATATATATATATATGAATATATAAACACATTTTTTTTTTTTTCAAGTAAACTCATATGTATATGCAAAAACACTTGGAAATCAAATTATATGAAAAAAAAAAAAAAAAAAAAAAAACCTCAATTGACAATATTGTTCCTTACTAAGGAGTACTACGTAGTTTGTTAATAAGGGTTGATTTTGATTTTTTTTTAATTTAATAATGAAGAATAAACTTACGTGCTACTCAAGCGTGTCATTTATGTGGAGTCTGTACTAGTAAACTTGTGTCATTTATGTTCAGTCAGACTTTTGGTAGGTTGGTAGAGAACACCCAGAGACCTCAAGGATCACATCTTAAATGCTTTTCTTGAGCGCCACTTCAAGGAAATATTTCAAATGTCTTATTTTGACTATGATTTTTTTTTTTTTCAATTTTAATCTCTTTATTGAAAACATTTTGGTATTATTCACAAAAAAAAAAAAAAAAAAAAAACATACCGTATTTGAGGAGAGAGACTAAAGTTGTGTGAAGGAAGAGATGTTACAAAGTTGAAGTGACAAATTGAATATAAAAATAATTTTTTTATTATAGGTGTCTAGAATTAAGGGGTGTAGTCCACCAACTCAGCCCAATGAGATTGAGGCTATTTCAAAGTCGAGTCAACAGACTGCCAACCATGGGCTTTGTATTTCAAAAGTGGATTCACCGTAAGCAAAGGCAATGCAAATCGATGCATAGTCTACTATTCATTGTATTTTGACTTGGACCCACACCAGACAAAGAATGCAATGTAATCACTTTTATTTTTTATTTTTTGTTTCCGAAAATTTATATTCTCATCATTTTCATGAGGGTGTTGATGAAGTTTATTTCATTCATCCCTTTCTATGACGTTAAAATCTCATGTACTGTTTCATTAAAAATTTTAAGAGGTGCAATGGTGTTTTTCTTTTAGGTTCCTTTTATGAGACATGTACCAATGAGCATTTAGATGGTATGATCTCTCCCATCTCTCTCAAATGAGAGGTTGAATGTTCGAGTCCAATTGAAAACAGTATTATGAGTAGGCCCATCTGCTTAAACTTTTGAGAGAGGAAAAAAAAAAAAAAAAAAGGTTTGAAATTGGACTAAGTAATCGTCAAATTTCTAATCCAAGCTCTTTGGAAGTCAAAAATTTTGAGCTTAACTGTTGTTGGAGGATTATCATTTGATAATTATTTCGATCCGTTGCTTCTAAACAAAGGTCACATGGTTAAACATTGGTACATTTCTCTGTGTTACATATTATGGGGGTTATCAGATGAAATTAATTAACAGGTGATTCAACATCTTAATTAGTCTCTGTGCATGTTGTAGTCCAATTGATGATGTAAAACTGAATGCTCAATTGAGGAAGCTCCAATATAATGGAGAATTTATGTGTGCATCATAATGCTTAAAATTGAAGTGACGATGGTTACATATATAATATATATTATGAAATAATTTGATGATACTTCTGTTTGGTGTTGAGTGCTTTCAAAGATCACAGATCGAATTTTATCTTTTTTCTTCCTCCCTAATTTATATTCAAATTGAGTATTAGTTTTGTTATAAACCAAATTAATTAGCACCGAATTGCCATGAACCTTCTCGTTTGACACTCGCAAGTTTTACAATGTATTGAATCTTTATTATGTAAATGGGTGTGAAAGTGACTTTAATTTTCTGAATGTCCAAGAGTTTGAACGTAATAAAGAGCTTTGAAGACATTACTAACTAGGTTTTTTTTTTTTCCTCGAACATTTAAGCAATATTATATATATGTATGAAATATTTTAGTGCTTGTACGTGTGATAGGCTAGGAATCTTCCAAGTAGGTGACGCAAAATAGTTTGAAGACACTCCAAAACCATATTATTTTCCCATCACATCAACTACAAAAATGAATGGGTGGAGTTGTTTGAAGACACTTTAATTTATTTTTATTTTTATGGTTAAGACAACATAAAAATAAATAAAGTTCCAAAATGACTTCATGTACTAATGTTCAGAGGGTTGGTCTGATGCCTCTATCACCTGCATTAGTTTGTCCATAACACGTACTTCCCATCAGAATAGAAGAGTTCATAATGAACATGTTTTCCTAGTGTCAGCTGCAAGGGACAAGAAATGACAAGCAATTAATCAAAATTTGTGGAAGGTGAAGTTACAAAAATGACAGACAGAGAAAACTAGGGAGAATTTAGTTAAGTGACACAACAAATGCAATGAATAGAGACATAGTAACATGACCTGTGCCCGTATATTTGACTCTTTCCAGACTTCGCAACGGACTATCTCCGCGAGCTGACACAGTAACATAACCTAGATTGAGCTGGATTGCATATTCTGGTGGGGAATGCAGTGGAAGCTCCCTTCAGTACAATATGTGGGCAAAGTAAGTAGGAGTTGCTCCCACACCATGCAACCGGCCAAACTCAACATTTGAGCACAATATTTGTCTTCCATGTGTGTGTGCAGTCATGAGTACTCTCTTTAAAGTTTAAACTAAATAGAAAAATAGCAAGCATAACACAATGCATGAGAGTTGGACTAAAAGGAGCTCCTCAGCTCCCACATGCATATACATACGTGTGTATATATATCTAGATATGTCTCTCATGTGTGTGTGTATATATATATACACACACACACAACACAATGCATGAGATGTGTGTGTGTGTGTGTGTGTATATATATATATATATATATACACACCGCTAAAAGAGCATGCAAGAGATGGACCACAAGGCTATATGGACATGGCCAGTCCTCCTGCTTGCTTAAATACAGCTTCTTATTCCCATAAAAAGATGGTTTAAATAGTACCATGTAAAGTGCCTTTGACAGGGGAATCTTTAGGGATCAGGGTGTAACCGTGTAAGTGGTCCTGCTCTGATCCCTATTTTGGACCTCAGTCCTCCATATATATAAAAATAAAAAAATTCCAATATCAAATCACTGTACATGTGTGTGTGTATCTATGTATACATGGAAGTAGAAAGATTTCCAAGGAGGAATACATAAGAGCACCAATGCCACCAAGTTATGGGCCTATGGCCTGTTCTGTTTGGGGCCTCCTGCATAAAATCTTTGAGGAGATTTAACCGTACTGAATTATTAGTATGACTCACAGCTGAACTGACTGATCACTGCACAAGCCCAGTGGTAGTTGTCCGGCCTTAATTTTCAAAGACAAAGTAGCAAGGTCTCTTTCCTACCTACCACTTGGATTTACCATTTTAACTTGCATCTACATTCTCCACCCTCTGATTCTTCCTCGATCATGCTCCTCAAAACACATGCCGCTGTGACAGTCTGATAGATGGTCAAGATTGACGCTGGACCAACTTTTGTTGTCCCTACAAAACTTATAAAGAGTTTTGGTGAGAAAAGAGAAAGGAAAGAAAGAATAGACTTTTCATAGTATGATGGGAGCTGCACCATATTCATTGCCCTCAAAATAGGGAGGAAATGCTGAATAAAATGCTCCTTTTTTTATTTTTTTTTTATTTTTTATTGCATAGGAAGCTCTTTTATTAATTAATATATGCAGTTATGCATAATCACTAATTAACATAACATCCCATTTTCTTATTACTCCATCTTTTTCATAATCGATTAGAGAAGAGAGAAATACCCTTCCTTCTTAGTTCTTGCATTGATGTTGCCTCTTTCCATTCTAACTTTGCCATCTTCAGGTGTTCCTTACATTTCAAAATGAATGCGAGTATATACTCTATTATGATGTCTTGTGGTGGGCAAATTTGTGAAATCTGTGTGTGATTATTTATCTAATCAAGAAAAAAAATAATGTTTAGATTTCTTCAATATATTTACTCGAGGAAAAAGAAATAGAAGAATGAAATTAGGCATTATTTATTTTATTTTTATTACCCAAAAGAAAGAAAAGGAATTTCCACATCCTTTCTTCCTCCCATTTCCTTCCTCTTTCTCTCGCATCAAGTACAAAATCTCCTTTTTCATTTTTCAGAATGACAGCCATTCTAGTGGCTTTTTGTAACAGCCAAAAGATTGATAAATATGAGAGGTGATGCGTTTTGGAACTGTCTAAGCTACAAAATCAAAACATTAGAACTGTCTAAATTTAAATCGTAAAAACAAAATTTGTATGCCTTATCGAAATTTTCCTAAGATATGTTTTGAGTGTACTGAATCAGTATTTTAAAATAGAAATTATAAAAATTTAGTTCAAATTAATTTAATTTTCTCCAATTGTGATTCTAATTCTAAAAATGTCTTCCAAACACAACACAAGAGTCTTTGTAACTTGTGAAAAAGTATGAACATGACATTTCAAAGAGAATTTTGGATTAATGTCCGATTCTTAGTATTAGTAATTTTTTTTTTTTTTTCTTGAAATGATTGGCTGCAGGTTTGGATTACCATTATAATGGAAAATGCTATAATTTACGAATTTTGATTATAAGTGAAATTTTAATTTGTGATTTTATCTTTAATGAAAACTTTTTTGTCATTTTAGTAGCTGTAAAAAAACGAAAAGGCTAGTTCCATCCATCTATAACAAATTATTATTTTATTTTGAATAATGTTTTAGTAACTGAATATGGGGAGCCGAATGCTCCCAGGTAACAGTCCGACTCCAAATATCCCGCCAGATTCCCATTTGGTGCTATATATTCGGTCTGAGTGCTCGTTTGTTTTATCTTTACAAATTTACTAATTTAACATAAAGTGGTATCAAAATCCAACAGAATAATATCTGTCTAAGGCAACTTGCATGGGTAGCAAGGTGGTATGGTACTTCAAGGGCGAGTCACAAACTTGGCCATTCTGAGTTTGATTCTAATTATCTACAAAAATATCTTATTTTTCAAAAAATAATTATAATAAATAAATAATATAAGTAGCTAAATTAGGATCAAAATCCTCTCCAATCTGAGCGAGTGAACATTGCTCGGTTCCTGTTGAGTCACGTCGCTGCCCAAATAAGTTAGAAAAAAATTCACCACATTAAGTTACTTATTATACAAATACATAAATAAACATATCTTGGTACAAACGGTATATCATAATATTTTCTTAACCTACATCCCAACTTTCTCCTTACCAACATCCCACTATTCATCTATTTATTTTGTTTGGGATACATGTTAAAAAAATGTTGAGACTTTAACCTTACATCACAATATTTTCCTAATGTACATCCCACTTTCTCCTTATCAGCATCTCACTATTCATCTCTTTATTTTGTTTGGGATACATATTAGGAAAATATTAGGTCATTGGCCTTGCATCACAACATTTTTTTAACGTGCATCCCAACTTTCTCCATACCAGCATCCCATTATTCATCTATTTCTCTTGTTTGGGATACATGTTAGGAAAATGTTGTGAAAAATGTTGGAACTTTGGCCTTGCATCACAATATTTTCCTAACGTACATCTCAACTTTCTCCTTACCAGCATCCTAATATTTCTCTGATGTATATTGTATCCTGTTTGTATGTGTCTATGTATATACAAAAATTTTACTTTTTTAATTTTTAACCTTTATCATTTTAACTCACCGGATGGCACAGTTTTCCTGTAGCGCTGGAGAGGATTTTGTGCCGGCTAAATTATAGCATAGGTTAAAGTGACCAATAATTTTCAAGGATACATTAACATTCTCAACGTTCAACAAAACCTCTTAAAACTGTTTCAAGTTCATACACAATGGTAGAAGTAGCACTTCTATAGTATCCCTTAAAAATAGATAAAATGTTTGAATCTTATTACCTGAATGTAAAGAAGTCAAAAGTTTCAAACACTTTAACTTGGACGTCTGTCATTCAAGGCCTTTTCTCTCTCATATTTATATATATACATCCTAGAAGAAGTACTTCGCAGTGCGCGCAGTCCCAAAAAAAACATCCGTGCTAGCTATTCTTATCTCTCTCCCTAAGCATCTTTCTTAACTGCTGAGATTGTCATCAATTAGTTGAACATGATCAGCCATATATTCTTGTTCATCTATATATATTTGTTTTATTTACTTGGAGTGGTTCAGGAAAATAAAAAATAAAAAATAAACCAATTTTATAACCTAATCTTCAATTCAAGTATAACCATGCATGTTGAAGAGTTTCATACCGAAATCTTTATCTAATTAACTAAGAAATTTTCTTCTTCCTGTGAGTGTTACGATATATGGTTTATCAGTACCTCTTGTTTGTGTATTCTGTTCTGGTCATGAAAACTAGATGATGAACTTAAAAACACACTTGAATTGGAGTTGTAAAACAAATATATGTAAATGCATATGTATATAACTATGAGAGAGAGAGTCCATAAGATGTATATGTAATATCTACTTCACTTCCATTTATTGTTATGAAATAAAAAGGCCATCAAAAAAGCCTAATTAGCTTCTGAAAAAAAAAAGAAAAAGAAAAAGAAAAGAAAAAGGTTAATTAACTAGCTAGCTACCTGATCATTCCAATTTTGCCACGACCAAAATTGGCAGTTGCATGATACTTGGTAGTTATTTGATGATGGGGTAATCACGAAAAGCGCGCAGGACCTGGGAAGGATGTCCTCTTGACGAACCTACCTTTCATTCTAGGCCTTTTCTCTGCATTCAGCTTCCGAACTTCGTACCTTATCTTCTTCGAGAACAGTCTCGTCCTCCTCTTCTCTCTGTACCTCGACACTCTTGCTTCTCTCCCCCCATCACCACCTCCGATGATATTGCCTCCTCCAGGTGCTTGATGAATACCCATTGGGCACACACCCTGAATTCATAAAGATTAATTAATTAATGGAAAATCACAGGACTCAGAATTAACAACTCATTGAAGCTAGCTGGCTAACAAGGTTCATGCATGCATGTATACAAATGTTACATGAGAATTTAAATTGAAGGATTAATATAAATTAACCTCATTTTCATTATTTGAATCTTTTAATTTTGAGTATGTCTATAAATATATATGAACCTAAGTATGCACAAGAAACTCTTGTTTCAGTTACTGAAAATTGTCGGTGTGACAACTAAAAGAAGAGGTGGTAGGGTCAAGGGGTTCAAATCTTGTAGTTAACAATATCAAAGTATGAAGTACTAACTGAATCACAAACTACCAAGAGCTTTCCCAACACAATGATTGACCTTTTACCTGTCATCCAAAAAAAAAAAAAAATTGGAAAAAATCGAAGGTCGAGAAAGAGAGTATATGTACCAAGAAGTCTGGCCAGCAGTCATCAGGGTTGAAATCTGGTTGGATTCCGGTTGTCCGAGGAGAGTCTTGGCTAGCCCAGGCAGTGATGACTGCTTCATAGTTAAGCCTCAAAAACATACTCCTCCCTCTCACTTCCGCTTTACATGTACATCCCTTGTCCATCATGGCCGTCTGTGCCTCGGCCGCCACATTCTCTTCCTCTTTGCCACTCACTGGCAACTCATAATCGAAGTTCCAATCCATTGCTTCTCTTGTTATGTCAAAAACCGGATCCAAATGAGAATTAGCCACATCAGCATCTAATTCTTCATCTTCAACCTTCACAAATTGTCTTCCTTCGTGAAAACACATATCTATACCATCTTCTTCTTTACAATCTATCAGTCCCAACCCTTCTATACCACAAGACTCCTCGTCAAGTCTCCTCCCGAGTAAGCTCTCGACATCTGCAGCAAATTCAGCAAGCTCCGTATCTGATGGAAGAAACCCAGGAAGATTATCCAACTCACATGATTCATCACATCCGTCATGATCACTTAACATAACATTCAGCTCACTCCTTAAAGAAGCTTCAATTCTCTCATCACCCTGTCTGTTTTCAGCTTCATTTGGCACATTGCAGAGCTCTGCAGCAAATGGGTCGTAGATCGGAACACGATAAAGGAGTTGTTCTTCATCCTCATCAAGAGAAGCTTCTTCACTACCCATCTCCGGGACAAGAGGAAGATAGTTTACGATCTTCTGATCCTCATCGACAGCCTTCGGTGGTTGCAACGATGTCGGCCTGACATGCCGAGGGGTTCGAGCCTTACGAGTGAACCCTCGGTGCCAAGCGGGCAGAGAATTCTTTGCAAGCCCCAAGTCGGTGGTGGCTTTACAGGATCCAATTTCTAGCCGAACCCTTTCGTGTCTGCTTGCCAATTGATTTGCAGAATGCACAGATGAATCACAACCTTGGCAAAGGAAAGCATCATCCGCGGCGCAATACCATCGTGCCCGCTTACGCAAACACCCATCGCAAGCTCTCGCCGTCTTGCCTCCGAGGGCGTTTGCGGCTTTTTTTGAAGTGATCATGAAGCAAATAAAGGATTGTCAAAAATTCAGAACTGACAGAACAAACTCAAAAACTGAAGTTCAGAAAACCGTTAATAGTAGTGTTGAAGTGGTAGCGAGCTTAAAGTATTTATTTAGAAGCTCAAATGGTGCAATTATTGTATTTGAGTGTGACCCATGAAGAGGAGCATTTAGTTTTGCACCATATAAGTTGGTCGGAGCCCCAAGTGCCCATGCACTTTTGGTGGTTTTCTAGAGTGTAAGATTGCAACTCTTAGGGGGACCCATAGCTTGGTCTTATCTGGTTGTTCATTGGCTAAACTCATGAAGTCCATCCCATTCTCTGCCTTCCTATTGGCTTCTGTCTATATGAGGGATTCCTTGTGGGGTCCAACAAAACGGTTGGGCCCACAAGGGTTGGGCTCACTCTTTCCCTCTCTCAAGCTTGAGTAAGACCCTTTTGGTTGGGCATGCATGACTCTCTGGGCATGAATAGGCCATGTCTCTCTTTCAAATTTAAAGACCTTTTGGTTGGGCATGCATGACTCTCTGGGCATGAATGGGTCACGGCTCCCTCTCTCTCAAACTTGAGCAAGACCTTTTTGGTGCTTTGTCCCTGTGGCTCAATTATTCCTGTTGCAACTTTAAAACCTTCAGTTTGTGGTCCCCTATGGTGGCTTTCAACTACTCTCTCTCTCTCTATCCTCACATATACGCGGTGATTGGTTAATTTCCACTTACTGGCTCCACCATGCATTCTCCTCCAGTCAAAAACGGCCTTACGCTATCTTTGAGGTAATTTTACGCGGCACCAGACAATGTGATCCAAATCAATATAACCATGCAACTGGGCCAAGGAGTATTTACATGTGTTAGGTAACTTGTGTATACATACATACATATATATATATATATATATATATAGATTTACTGGCACAGGAAAAACCAGAAGACACAGTATGTTTGAGTCATGAAAATAATGCAGTCTACTTCCCTGTCTTTATTTATACTAAAAAGCATTAATATCTAGACCAACTGTCACAAGAAATATCCAGGATCACTTTTTTAGAAATTCAATTCAATTTGAATGACCCCGTCAATATTTTACACAAAATTTCAATGTCAAAATTAACATATTCTCTTTGAATGGAGTAATCTGAAATGTTAAAATTCAAATTTAAAATTTTCATTTCATGGAAACCAAAAATGATTTCATACAACTCCATTTTCTTTAATAGTCTGTTCAAAGCTAGGTGATAATTTTCATTTTAATACCATAAATTGACTCAAACATGCATGAGGAAGAGTGTTTGGGAGAGAAAAGAGAGAAACTAGGGAAAAGGACTTACGATTAAAGGATTCTATCGATAATTTTGTGGGGAGCATGTCCACAATTATGATATATATATATGCGCGCGTGTGTGTATATATACTCTCACCAAATTAAAATGATTACAAAAAAAATCTAGGAAGCTCCATCACCAAGTTAAATATCTATCATGATGGCATAATACTAATTATTATTATTTGATGACAAAAGGTAGAAGAGAAAAGAAAAATTATTAATGGTATTGTTTTATTTATACCTCTCAGACCTACTAATTGATGTAGGTGAGATGCCTTTCCATTGGCTTCCCAAAAACACATTACACGAACTAGTATGGTTTAAATTATGTGAATGGTGGTGTTGTGATAATGACTTGACTTAATGTTAATTATAAAATAAAATAAAAATATATACGAGGCTGTCGTCGTGATTATGAACTAGCATTGAGGGCAATGTGGTATTAAGCCTTGGCAGACAGAGATCCATAATATCAAGTAACAGAGTTGACCAGGTAAGATGATTTAATAAAGTTCCAACCCTAGTCATTAATAATCTTGGGAACTTATTACATTATCTATGTGCTGTCATGTTGGTTCATGATTCCATATTTTTCAGGTCATGACCTCAAGTGAATGACTTAATATTTAGGTACAGATCCATAATAAATGAAACAAAATCACAGGCATAGAGACATCAGTGGAGAGACACCATTCTAATTTCGAAGGTCTCCTGTGACGATGGATGAATGAAAAATTCCTCGAGCCACTTTCTGATTCATAAGTTGTCTTTTCAAAAGCTTTATCCACTTTAATCAAAAGTTATCTTGGCACTAATTACCAGAAAAAAAAAAAAAAAAAAAAAAAAAAAGTTATCTTGGCACTAAGACAGTTTAAAGTTAGATTTTTGATCAAATCTATCTATGAATTTTTGAATCAGTCTGAAAGGATTAATTAAATGCTTCGAATCTTATTTTAGCCTATCACTGAACTAAGATGATGCGCTTAGGCTGATATATTCTTTGTAACTATGGAACTAATAATTTTCTTCAGATACTGCAGGGATCAAGGATTTGTCTAGACGATGAGAAATCTTAGTATAGTTTAGCTTCAATCAATATGACCAGGATGCTTCTTAGCATCTAGCAAAAGAATTGACATGGTACATATCTATAAATTTTTGACACCTGTCACTGTTTTTACGTAGGAATTTTTGGAACCTATTCCATTTTCGATGCGCTGTCATGTCAGTGCATGATTCCAAATTTTAAATCTCAACCACCTAAAAACAAAAAAACAAAATTAAAGGAGATTGATATTTTTGGGTCACAACGGTGGCTCAACGAAAATTTAAAATCTAGTGCACTTGATCAAACAGATGAGAGCACCAACTCATAGTGAGACCATTTTCATCGTAACATTTATCTAAGTGAGACAAAATTAAGCAAATTTCCAGTGTATGTACTTACAAGCTAATGTTCACCATGCCTGAAATCTCGACCTAATTTGGCCCTTCAAAAGTTGGGACTACCTGCAACAACGAGGCATAAGTTAGAATCATGAGAGGATAAAAAAAGCTCACTTCTATAATGTGTTACATGTAATAAGTATTCTATTATCAAAGTCTCTGTTGTGGACAATAGAAATTTAAATTAAGCAATTATTAAGTCTAAAAACTGGTTACGTAAATAAGGATTGGAACAAGATATTAATTATAACATTGCTTGAATTAATAAGGATTGGAACAAGATATTAATTATAACATTGCTTGAATTAGGAAAAAAATAAAGAATTACAAATATCGTCAGTTTGCTGCTTTAAAAGAAAATTGGAGATTATGAAACACACGTATTTCGTCTCAAACCAACACCTTTAGAAATGAAACATTGAAGCTTACACTTAACCGTTTCGTTTTCTGTTTTTCTGTTCTTTTTCCTCAATTTTTTCACCCTCCTTTTCTTGTACTAATCATGGTGGGAAAATCAGTCAGGAAAGAGTTCATTAAAGAACAAAAGAGCTAGAAAACAAAAACTACAGAAGAAGATGCTTTATCTACCAAGTTCTATGCAAAGAATCAAACAGCTATATAAAAAGTACACGAAAAGAGTAAAACAGGTATTCAAGGGCTTGCCTGTATTTAAATTTTCAGATTCTCAATAGGAAAAATAATATGTAGTAAAAATAAAAAATGGCAATACATAGGAACTTCTCGTATCTATAGCAACAATAAATAAATGTCACTGAAAAAGCTTGGACAGCTCCAAAACACATGAAAAATCTCGATCAAGAATTCTCGTGTTACTATAAAAAAGAAGAGAAATTCACAAATTTAACCCCTACTGGTAAGGCTTTTGGGGGTACTCCTCTTAGGTCTCTAGTTCAAGACTCACCAAATGCGTGAGGCCTGGACTTAAATGATGCACGTAGTTTGTAGGTGATTGTGTGTATCCGGAGTTTGCAAACCATATGAGAGTCCAAAGTGACTAGCGGGTGGGTTGATTCCTGAATACAAGAATCGTTTTCATTTTTGGCAAACAATACCTATAAATAATTTCAAATTCTTACTCCTCTCCTCTCCAAGTAAAGTAACCTCTCAAACTCGGGCTCCTTTTTCTAATAAGCAATGGCAGTCTCCTCTATGGTATTGTAAGTACCAAACTACAACCTTTTCCCCCTAATTAGGGAATTGAATCTCTCCCCATTTCTTCTCAGAACTCCTCTATGCACTGATGATGTGTCATCTAATTTCCGCCAATATTACTAGCAATCTTACCCCATTGTCACAATATGGAACTCCTCTAACTGCAATCTCTCTAACAAATCGCTTAACTCTCATGAATTCATTCTTATTATAACCAATTTGCTCATCATAATCATTGTAAATGACTCGAACTTCTTTTATCAATTTCATATACTCTTCCATACCTCCATATCTTTATTGTCTTTCTTATTCATCACATCTTGATTCAAAAACCGCCTATGAAACCCTGGTATATAAGGGAATAAACAAAGAAGGAGGGACAAATAATAAAACAAATAAAAGACAATAACAGAATCGAGAGGAAATCTTCAAAAATATACAGTTTGAAGAAAACCCAAAAACTCCAAGACTCAAGTTGAAAGTGTCCCCCTTTTTTTATGGAATAGTACTGGAGAACAAGTCTTGCACATGAACAACACCACCCAAGACCCTTAAATCCATCAATACCATGTTAAAAAATAAATGTGTGACTGTGTCTATACATATAATAATCATATAAATCATATATATATATACATGAATTGGTCGAGAAAGTCCATACCTTTATTTATTTATTTATTTTGGGTCAAAATCACATGGAATGTTGAGATTAAAAGAAATCGAGAAGAGAACCAAAGCTGCTTGAAGCTCCACTGAACAGATCAATAATAACATGAATCGACATGAAATCTGGTCTCTCTTTCTATCTCCTACTATTACTATTTACACAAAAAAAAAAAAAAAAAAACAAAAAATAGTAATAATAATAATAATAATTTTTTTAAAATACATTTGAGTGGACGTGCTATTGAATTAGCATTATTCAATAATTTAAAATTTAAAATTTAAAATTAGTGGGGTATTAAAATTAGAGTCAAGTCTTGATGTTGTGTGCGTCGGAGGTTCTAATTGTCTTCCACGTAGATAGTGATCAGATCTCAAGGAGATTGTTGCTTTTGGTTTTGGATAAGTGATCAAACACCCGACCCACCCATATTCTGCAGTCAGGGCAAATGGAATTTTGCATTCATATGCAACCGGTTATCTCAATTTTTTTTCAACCGAGATTTAACAATACATAACTCCTTATAACAGAATTCCTTAAAATTGAATTTTAAAAATCTGTAAAAAGTTTCTAATACAAACAGTGACCTACTCATAAAGTCTCCTTATTAAAAGGGGTTGGTAGTTATTTATTAAATCCAATAAGAAAAAAAAATAAGTTTGAAATAAATAAAAATTCGTACCACATGAAACATGTGAAGAATTAAAAAGGCAGAAAAAAAATGATAAATCTGAAATTAATATATGAATCAAAAGAAAGGAAGTGAAAAGTGAAAAACAATAAAATATATAATATAATTTGTTTTTATATAAATCAGGAGCGTCTCAGAGTGTTTAATAAAGTAACTGATTTATATATAATTTAATATCCAACTATATTTAAATATTACAAGCCCTTATATAAGTAAATAAACATGCAAACAGATTTTAATATTCAAATAAATAATTACACACAACTATAAAAAGAATGACTATACTTGTGTCCAACCCAGGTTGGACACACTTCATCCAACCCGGTGACGTGGACCAATCTGGGTTGGACACGTATCAAAAATAAAATTTAAATTAAGCGTCAGTGGATTGTTTTGATTGGAGAAGAGGCAGAGAGAATGGAGGGGGAGCAGAAAGAGTTATTTTGGTTCCTTAAAATTGTTAAAAGTAATGAGTCAAACTCGAAATAAATTAGATAATATTTAACTTAATTAATATTTTATTTTTGACACATATCCAACCCAAATTGATCCACGTCGCCGGATTGGATGGAGTGTATCCAACCTTGGACACAAGTATGGTCCTAAAAACTCGTTGCGAAGGTGGTGGTCAAAGCTTTGTTGAACTTATTAAACCAAAGCTTTGTTGAACTTCTCAAAAATCAAGTGATGTTTGCAATTGCAACCTAAAATGTTGTTATAATTTTATAATATTATTTGGGGCTGACCTCAATGTGCGTATACTCGATGGCATCATTTGGCTGCTCCCCTTTTTCTACGTTGAGTATCATTTTTTATAGTTAATACAGTATAATCTGTATTTATTACATTATATTTATTTATATACATATGCCAGCAATGAGAACAATGAACCACAACCTCTGGCACACTGTTTTTGTATGAAAAAAAGATAAAAAGTTTGGGGCCCATTTTTGTTTTCACTAATGTGTCAAACATTAATAAAAACACTTTAAAAGACAACATGATACAGTTATTTTAGCATGGTGGTTCTTTGCGAGTCCCCCACTCATCCTTGAGAAATGTTTTTTATTTTATTATTATTTTTTATTCTTAAGCAAAATGTTATTAACCAAAAACCAACAAATTACAAAGGGAAATCCTTCTGAAAACAGCAATACAGGTATACACACATTCAATGGACCACCCAACATCATTATCAACCGAAAAATCCCACAATGTTTTGAAGTTGCCATCTGAACAGATCAGTTGTTTCCCAAACGTCAATTTCTTCAATGATTTTTTTAGCAAAAAATATCAAATTCATCAATGCACCCTTGGAAATTTGTATGACAAATAGACTGCCTTTATATTCAAATGCAATTAGCTATTCGAAAAAAATCTATTTTGTCAAAAATATCTTCTCGTAAAACTTTCGTGCCTTCGTTGAAAGACTATATATGTTATAACGGTTACAATACTGACATGATATAATCGACGGTCACAAACAATCTATCATGACAAAAGAATCAATTTTTGATTGTATTATATACCTAATCTACTTTGTTAAATTATTTATAACTTTTGATTATACCACGTCAGCATTGTAACGTACCTAACACACTCGATCCGACTCGGACTGGCAGAGTTAATAATGAATGGGGAGAACCCATAATATATGTGCTCCAAAATATAATTCAAAATATAAGCTTCGACTGCAGATTTTATCTCGCTCTCTTCTACTCCTCTCTCTCTCTACCTACCAGCTTTCATACTCTCTACATCTTTAATTGGATCGCTTTTGTCTCCTTAAAAAAATTGACATTGCATTAAACTAAATAAATCTCACCATCACATATATATATATATATATCAACTACGAATACAGAAGAGAGATGACTTATAGTTTAGATAAAATTGAGATAAGAAAAATTAGAGAGAGAAAGTGACCCTGTACTACAGATTTTTTGGTTCCCAGGTGGCATAAGTTACAAGGATGATGGTTGATATAGCAGAGACAAGAGAGGTCAATTGGTGAATTAAAAGTGGTATCCTGATTTTCAAGATCAAATATGGAGACAGTGGTTGAGTTTAAATAGCCGCCATTCCAACTTTCTCCAAATTACCTGATTGATTAATAAGAGATTAATGGAAATTGTCTAATCAGATATTGATCAATTAATGGAAATTGTCTGATCAAAAATTGACCGATTGAATCATTTGACACGCTTACACATTCGAAATTAATTTCAAGCCAAACAAAAACTCATCAAGTATCCATTATATTGACAATAAAGAAGAGAAAAAATGAAAATAAAAAAAATATATAAATATATAGGGCTAATAGAAAGCTCAAGAATTATTTTAAGTCTTAATTACTCAATATCATGGAATTTTATGTTAAATAGAAAGTTTACTTAATATTTGTCTTTTAAATTTTTATTTATTTATTTATTATTATTATTATTTATCTCGGAGGAATTCGAACATGACACATTTCTTGTCAATTACACATGAATAAGAGAGTTAATATCGAACAAGATACATCTCCTATCATTTCAATTACACATGAATAAGGGAGCTGATATTAGCATTTCACAATTATTTTAAAACCCTTATAATAGACAAGGCCTGGTTATTATAATTTTAATATCAAAATTACCATTCCCTAATAAATTTAGGATTATTGTTGTCCAAATTCCTTTTTAACTTCTCACGTTGTCTCCCTTCTCCCAAGTCATTCAACGTGAAGCAATGACAATAGCACCAACACTAAAACGAGGGTAGTAATGACAATAGCACCAACACTAAAACGAGGGTAGTGTTTGATTTTATGACTAGTTAGAAATAATTTATTTTTATTTTTTATTTTTTATTTTTGCCAAGTAATAAGATAATCAAGTTGACGAGGAGGATGTAAAAAAAAAAAAAAAATGAACATCCAAAATAAAAATAAATAAATACCTCCCCGAACAAACTACTGCAATAGCATAACACCCAAAAACAAAAAATAATAATAAAAATTGACCGACCAAAACTAAATACAGAATATTAAAAAAATAAATAAATAAAAACATGAATTACATAAAATCTCTCGACAATTTGCAATTGCTTGTTTGCGAACACATAAGCACACAAAATCGATCCTATTACGTGACAAATTGACAGTTCAATATTGTTTTGAACACTTTTTATTCACTCACAACCACAACCGACCACCAAAATAAGCACGTGAAAGGATTATTTGAGTGAACGACCCGTTGAGCAGCAATTCGGAAACTGTTTTGTTGGTCTTTACCATACTCGTAAGTGGACGCTAAAATATCAAAATAAAAATTTAACTGGAATGCTAAAATATCAAAATAAAAATTTAACTGGAATGCTAAAAATATCAAAATGAAAATCTAGATTAGATTAAGAGTACTGTTATTTCCCCAACTATCAAAAACCTACATAATATGACTCTTACGTTGATATCACTCTGTGGGGCCAACTGTTTACAATTCACAAGCACTGCAATCTATTTTTTCCTTTTTTTTTCCTTTTTTCCATTATATCTCCCCCATTCCGAGGAAACTCTCCGGCAAAGGGGCATTTTAGGAATTGTCAATAAGTGACATAATATTTTTTTTGATAGGCTAATACTAGTAATTTTTTTTTTTTTGGTTGGACTAATATTGCTATAGCCAAATTATTATTATTATTATTATTTTTTTTTTTTTTGGACTCAAGCCCACCCCCAAATCCGCCCTTATCTCCATCCGTCGATCAAATTGTTCATCAATACTATGATTCAACATCCCCAAGGATTGGTAATTTTATTTTTTCCTAATAAAACTAAATTGAAATTAAATAATTTCCTATATAAAATACCATTCAAATAACACTCGATTGATTAGATGTTGTTCAGGTTAGATTTTTATGTGATTGTCATTTGGGTCATTGGATTTTGGGTTCCGGTTGGTGTCGTATTCGACGGGAGGAGTGGGGCGAATTAGGGCATTGGAGAAGACGCCGAAGTACTAGCCGGAGAGAGCGCCGACAGGTGTGGTGTAGTTGGAGAGGACGAAGGCGAGGCAAAGAGTTTTTTTTCCATTATCTACATAAAGTTTTTTTCCTTTCACCGGTGTCGATATTGGATTACTTGAACATTATGCAAACCAGAACATTGATGTGAAGTGGCCTTTTCACAGATTTGGATCCACCATAACACACAATCACAGAAAAGTGAATCACTGCCCTAAGGTTCTGATGAAGATAATCCCTCTTCCGGTACTTGCTATGGAAATTGGTCCTAGCCATAACCCCTCTTCTGTTACTTTCTATCGAAACTAAGATTTTTCATTGATAAATGGCAAGGAATATGTGTTTTTAAGTTGAGAATTGCCACGTCAGATTTGTATATGTCGGTTTAAAGTCGGGTCGAGTTTGTCGTCAAAAATATCATTTTCCTTAGATTAAATATCAAAATGTCAATAGTGAGAGAAAATATTAATCAACTAGAATTCTAATAAAGGTTAAAAAAAAAAAAAAAAAAAAAAAAAAAAAAGGAATTGAAAATTTAAAAAGTCCTATAAAGAGTGATAAGATAAAACTCTCGAACAAATTAGAATTTTAGGAAATATTTGTTGAAAAATATATGCTTCAAATGATATTTTAGATATAGCTAACCTTATACTAATATGCCATGAAATAATTAATAATATGATAAAAGAAAATTAATTAAATATTCAACTCGATATTCAATTAAACATGCAAATTAAAGCAATAAAATAATAATAAATAAATAAAGAACTTGGACCGAGGTTACTATTGGATACTAAGTCCTTAAGACAATTTACGCCCCGCGTCTTGGTGATGGACTCTGTGGTGCTTGTCTCTCAAGATACAACTATTTACATCCACCAATAGCAGCACTAAAAACTTGTAGATACGACGAACCTCCTCCGTGTAATACTCTCAGTGACTCAAAAAATGCATCTATAATATATAAATGCTAAATTGGGTGCAATCCGAACCAAATGGTTCAGACTAATCTTAATATGGTTCGATGAAATTAGATTAGGGTCTGAGTGGCTCGGACCACTTGACCTATGGTTTGAACCCACTTGGGTTGAGTTTAAGTCTAGAGAGGGAGAAAGAAGAAAATGAATTGAACGAATTACAAACGGCAGCCCAATAGAGTATTTATAGAAATGGAAATGCCTTTTCGGATTGGGTGTTTCTCTTCATCATTGGACACAACCATCACTCAACACAACCATTTATATGTGTCTCTTCATCACTCAACACAACATTTATATGTGTCTCTTGATCACCGAACACAACTATTTATATGTGTCTCTTCATCATCGGACACAACCACTTCAATTCGTTGCAATGGTTCACAAGGTGTCTGTTCATACTAGACACATCCACTCCAATAGGTTGCAATGGAACCTATTAGACACATAGTGTCTGTTCACCGTTAAACACATCTACTCCAATAGGTTATATCTATTTGATTGTACCATTTCAACCAACACACCCATTCACGCATGTATTGTAATCCAATGAATTCTTATAGTTTATTAACCGTTTATAACTAATCCTTGACTGATAATGCTTGGATCCTGCCCTATGAGGACAAGTTTTTTTCTGCAATTTGACGTGGCCCTATCAAAATTTGACATAATATTAAAAAAGAAAAAAAAAAAAAAAAGCAATTTAGATCAACCCGGGTACCCGGATAGAATCCAATTAGAATTGAAACCCATTTTTCTCTCTCTCTCTCTCTCTCTCTTGGCTTTCCATTTTTTTACAATTAAGTCCAAAAACTGATATACAGATAGAGAAAGTGAACTCAAAGCATAAAAATGGTTACTTCGGCTTAGTCTCTACTTGATCTAGTGTTATCCAATGCTTCCCCTTCTCTCACAAGACTCGACTCTTTTCTCTCCTTCAAACCCAGACCACTCTTTTACCCCTTTCCCACGACTTTCTCTCTCTACCCATTAGTGTTGAAGTGTTAGGTTGAAATTTCTTCACCCAAGTCAAGTCGACAGCAACAACAAAGAACGGCAATTTCAGATATTTGTCGGGAGTGACACGCGCCCACGCGCTCCTGTGAGTAAATCTCACTCGTGCCCACGCGCTTCTTCTTCATCATCGTTTTTCCGGCTATGGTTGTCCTTGGTGGACTCGTACTTGCAGTTTTCTGCTTTTAATTACAGTGGGCGCTCCATTAAATGAGCAAAAATAAAAGCTTTGAGTGAGAAAATGAAGAAGAAAGTTGAAGGGAAAACCCAAAGAAGATTCCAAAAGACCACCCCACTTGCTTTGAATTTTCTCTCTCGCCAAACAACAAATAAAATCCAACCTTTTTGTTGCAGCATTATACTCGACAAAATCCCCAATTTGCTGAAAAACTCACCATTTTTTTCCTCATGGATTACAGAGTTTTTCTCCCATTTTCTCTGTTTCCTTTCCTTGTTCCCAAGTCTCTGTCATTCTGCCACTGAAACGTATCTCTTTCTCTCTTTACTTTCTCTCACTATGAAATTTTTATAAAATACCCATTTAAGAACACAAATCATATTTGGTTTTGTTTTTTTTTTCTTAGGCAAAGTTCGGGGTTTAGATTGACTACTGGTGCTTCATCTCTTCCGTGTACTTTCTCTCTCTACACTCTCAAATAAAATTGTGAAAGTCATGCGTTGGGGGTAGTAGTAAAATTGAAGCTGAGATTCAAAGACAATGTGAACAAAGACAACCAAATTCAAATAAAGACTACTGGTGCTTCGTCTCTTCCGCGTACTCTCTCTCTCTCTACACTCTCTCTTCTACAGAGCCTGTGGGTGTTGACCAGTGAGGGAAGAAAGGCCCGTTTGTAATGGGTTGATCCAAATTGATCATTCTTTTAATATCATATCAAATTATGATAGGGCCACGTCAGATAACAGGACAAAACTTGTTCTCATAGGGCAGCATCAAGCATTATCCATCCTTGACCACGTTAAACATTAAGAATACCGTAAAGAAAAATCAGTAGAAGTTAAGTTAAATAACCTTAATTGTGAACTTTGCATGCAGCCTTTATACCAAGATATTCACGTTGTAATCTAACAAGATACACGTCGGCACTGAACTATAAATTAGTTACAAACAAGTGTCTTTCACTCTTAAAACACTAGTTCAAACTCTAATTTTCATAGCTAGTTTCCAACAATATTTAAAAGAATTAGACAAGTAGCAATTATGTTATTAAAAATATAATAACTAAACATGGTGTGATTTAGGGAACTCTCTTGTAATTTTATTTCAAGAGAAGAAAGGAATGGATTATTTTAAGAGAAAAAAGGGATGAACCGTTGGTAGATAATAGTGGAGCGCATGGTAGGGAACGCTAATATCAGCCCAGAAATAGGGTCACTTTAGTTGGCTGGCAAGTACCGTAAAAAAGCTTTGAAGTTGGTACCGGGAATATCCAGAAATTTCAAGATCAATTCTGCCAGTAACTAATTATTTAACCAAAATACTTTCATAAATAATTAGTATTAAACCACTTGCGATCCCAAATATTACTTCCACACCCTCAACATTTATTCACCTAAGAAAGTCAATTCGTACAAAAAAGCCCCTTTCAAACAACAAATCTCTCCATATCTGTACATCTCGATCTTCAATGGTGGACAAAGCCTTCGATCTCCAATGGTGGACAAAGCCTTCGATCTCCGATCGTATTTGAAATATTATTCCGCAATTAAAATCCCCAAAACTTGCAAAGCTTTTCCAATTTTAATTTTTTTGTAAGCTGCAGAACCCATTTTCTTCAACGTTAATGGAATTCATTCAATCTTATATATCCAATCTCTGCGTTAATTTTACATTATGTGAGACTATAAATTGTTTCAAAAATACAAAAAGAAAAGATTACTAGTATATAATATTAATACAACACGATCCAGAAACAGAATAGATAAAGAAGAATAAGAAGATATATAGGAATTAAACCTCAATTACTCACTGCTTACATTAATTAGATTAATCCATCACCAAATCCCCATTTAAGCCCAATTAATCACTGTTACTCTCAGCTTCCGGGACGGCGTTGAGGTCGAAAACCACGTTCTCCGCCTCCACTCCGTCCACCGTCTTCTCCTCAGCTTTAACGTCATCAACTACTTGTAACACTTCCGTCGTCTCCACCGCCGTTCCCCACCCCTCCGTCAACTTACGGCCGTCACCGTTACTTTGGAAGTAATTAACAGCCACGCGCATCCTCCGCAGAATCGCGAAGAACTCCTCCACCTCCTCCTCCGTCGGCGGTGGGGCCGCCGCCACCGCTTCTCTCTCTTTCTTCCTCCGCCCTCCCCCGCCGTCTACCTCCTCGTTTTCCCCCATCTTCCTCTTCCTCTCCCCGTCCATCCCGCCGTTTAATTAAACTTAACGGAATCTCTCTCTCTCCTCCCCCCCCACCCCCTCTCTCTCTATATATATATATATATTTTTTTATTGCTTCCTCAAAACGAAAGTCTTTCAGTATATATTCTTTTGTTGGTAAGTTCCTTGGTGACTCTCCTCTCAGGCCTCTCTCTCGCTTTGTATAATGTGAAACGTTTTTTCTCTCTCAACAAAACATTGGGATGTGTGAGTTACGTCATCGATATTTCGTAGACGACGTCATAAGATGGGATAATTATGTGACGCTTCACGGGGACAAGACAAGGGCGTAACAATTATTCAAGCGACGCGCATGTGTATCCACGCGGGGAATATTTATAAATATGTGTGGTTCTGATGGGATGGCGAGTGAGGGTTACGATCCAATTCGAGAAGAGAGCATTGGATTCCCAAAGATGAGAAATTTCGTTGATGGTTCCCACTCTGAGATGATTCCCTTGCTGACCACAGGACGACTCCAATAGTATAAAAATGGGGAAGGAAATTACTATGCTGTTGCGCATCAGTACAACTTTTTTAGTTTGCTTTTGCTCATCAGTACAACTTTTTTAGTTTGTTGCAACATTCATGACACTAGTTATTCATCAAACCATGACTTCATCTCCTCACCAAACCTCAGTAACATTAAAATATTTGTGTAAACGCATGTGCTATTCTTATACGACTTGTTTGGTTTGGTGGAAATGAAGGTGAAATAAACGGAATGATTCAGAGAAAAATAGTGTCGGGTTTCTTTTTAAAAAGTGAAGAAAAGTCTAAACATTTAGAGAGAGAGAGAGAGTAAAAAATTTACCATCCTTTGTACGGTAATTTTCTTACCCTTTCAAAATTGGAAAGAAAGAAACTACATACCTCCTGTTTTTACCTAACAAGTTATTTATTTGAACAGTAATAGAAACAGAAGGTATCTCTCGAATTAATTTTACGTGGCTTGACCATATCAGCCCACGTGCATATTATATATATATATATATAACCCTCCTCTCTCTCCGACGACCTTCACCAACTGTCCATACCCGCTACTTTCTACTTTCACCGTCTGTATATGGCCGCCACCGCTGCCACTCTCTCTCTCTCTTACAACCAACTCCACCGCCCACGGGCGCCACCACCCCGCTCTTTCTCCAATCCTCCTCCCTCTATTTTTATTTTTTATTTTTATTTTTTATTTTTTTCCCTCTCTTTGGCCTACAACTCCGGCTCCAAGAAGAACTTCGAAGAGGTGAAATATCATTTAAGAGAGATTTGCTTTAAGATCCACCAATCTCCAATCCGACACCGAAGATGTGGCAACGGCTGTTGAAGCCTAGGGTTTTAAAATTCATTTCCTGTAAAAATAACTTCACCATATGATCCGGAAAAAATAAAAATAACACACACCATATGTTTATGTAACTCCGTTCCTTTAATCATCATCTTCTCACATCCTGATTCAAATCAACCCCAACGTCATTGTTCTTCGCCAAACTCAAGATCCAATTCTCGCTTGCAATTTATGAGTTCGTTCTAAGCACGTGATGCGATCAATGGAGAGAGACGATGTCAATTATCAACATCACCGTCAATAGAGAGAAACACACCATTTCAAATCAACCTCAATTTACAAGAGGGTTTAGAAAATCTGACGTGGCTTGACCACGTAAGATTTGATTGTTTTTTCAGGCTTACCCTTTGGCCTCCTCATTATTTTCCTATTTATTTTACTTTTTTCAACCCAAAAAGAATTTATTAACCACCAAACAGAAAAGAACAATGTTTTAACTTGTAGGGAATAACTCCGGCCATAACCTCCATTTTAACGTCACCTTCAATGATCAACTTGTGCTCATAACCCCGAAGCATTAAATATTTCAAACCTTCATTTCCAACAGTTATTTTTTGCTACCTACCGACTACCCACAATTTGAAGAAAAATAAGAGCCACCTTTAATACCCTTCCCCTAGAAGATTCTATAAGAACCATATATACCACTGCCACATAAATTATATCTAGCTAGAAATAAAAGAGGCATCCACATTAAGCTTCAAACAATTATCCTCATAATACACCAGTTTAACTTACTTGCAAGAAGACCCAAACCCGTTTCTATGAAAGCTGTAGTTCATTGCCAAATTCCATTCTAATGGACTAGTGGAATGAGTGGGGATTTGTCCATTTACTCAAAAGTTTAAGTTGTTGGATAATGTTGCATATCCATCCTTTTATATTTAATTATTTTTTCATCCGAATTCGATGTGCAACAAATGATTACACCTAACCTTCCAAACCACCCTTACAAAAGGCTAGGGCAATAACAGAGCATATGAAGAATTAACTCCTCATTCTCTCTTTACAAATTTTCATCCCTCCAAATGTGCGCAAAATAAAGGAGGAAAGACAAGTCAGGCTATTGTATAGGCTTTTAATTACAATACCATCCTTTATAAATTACAACATTATAGATAGTGATAAGTATAATAGTAAAAATTTAAATTGTTGGATAATGTTGCATATCCATCCTTTTATATTTAATTATTTTTTCATCCGAATTCGATGTGCGACAAATGATTATACCTAACCTTCCAAACCACCCTTACAAAAGGCTAGGGCAATAACAGCGCATATGAAGAATTAACTCCTCATTCTCTCTTTACAAATTTTTATCCCTCCAAATGTGTGCAAAATAGAGGAGGAAAGACAAGTCAGGCTATTGTATAGGCTTTTAATTACAATACCATCCTCCATAAATTACAACATTATAGATAGTGATAAGTATAATGGTTAAAATAATTTAAAACTGTTTTTTCCCTACTCTCCTAACGAATTTACAATATTTTGTGAATACGTTATTTTTCTTCCATCCAACTGAACAAAAAAAATGAAAGAATACAATTTCTTCTCTAAGAACTTTTTATCTATCCCTTATTCTTTTCCTTCTATCCAAATTTTTTTCTTCTTACCTAACGAAACATATATAAGTCTCTAACTACTCTTCCCCACCAACCATTGAAGATTTGAATTTTTTTCCTTTCCAAGAATCTTTTCCAAAAGGAATTGCAAAGAAGTTGTTCTGATCTCTCAGATGCAACAGGAAACCTCAAGTACCTATTCTTAATGTATGTCGACTGATGTGCTCTAATAGAATCAACACATGATTAAGTTTACAAGTGATTTGAAATTTTGTACTATCAACCACTTCGGAACTTGACCTCACTGAAACAAAAACAACTAGTATTTCTCTTACTATACGCAGGTGAGAACATGCATTACAGTGTCGCCCAAGCCAACCTCATCATTCTTCACAAAAATATCATTATTTTTTGTTTCGACTAAACAAATTAAATTAGAGGAATGAAGCAATGTTTCTACTTTTAATCTGTTATAAGTTTGAAAATTTGAATGGTTAATTAAAAATGTTATTTTAAATTTTTTTTTTTTAACAGTACTTTGCTACAGTGCGGAAAAAATAAAAACATCATTTTGATACTTTTCGATTTTAACTTTAATTTTAAAAGTGCTTCGATATTATTCAAAAGCACAGCAAATATAACTAAACATACTTCGTGTTTTTGCTTGTACACAAACAAAAACAAAAAAAAAATACGAAACAAAAGTAATAGTCAAACAGGCCATAAGTTAACTCTCTCTCTCTCTCTTAACTAATGTTATTATTTTTTTTTTTCTTTTTTACTCATTAAACAAAAACTGTCTCTTATTATATCAAACACAACATTAGTTAATTATGTACCAACTTCAAATAAATAAAATAAATAAATTTGCAAGATGTATATTATATTTTTTATCAAGTCATAAAATTAAGAGATATACAGTCATTGTTCACGTGAGAAACACGTGGTGTTGGAAATTACTGAGCAAAACTACCCTCGGAAAAGATTGCATACTTTTCCTTGTGCGTAACATATAAACTTTTGAAAAGTTTTAGAATTCAGCACTATGAGGGCATTAATTAATGGTCACTCCATCGCTATTCTTGGGTTGTTGGCCTTGTTTAAAACTTCATAATTCACGAAATAAGGTTTGGGGACAGGAGGTGACGTTTCTTTTATTGTAATTCAAAAGTAAAAGTGGCTAGCTTTGGGGTGATGAACTGAGAGTTGCTGTGAGTGATCGGTAATTGCAACCTTTTATCAAAGTCATGGGCGTGGGAATCCACCAAATGTCTAATCGCGGAATTACCACCATATACCGACTACATTTTGCAATACCCATGTTTTTTTTATTTTTTTATTTTTTAGTTGAATTTGCAATACCCATGTTGTACATGCATCACATTCACATTTTTTTTGAAATTTAGTTTTTGTGTGGTTGAATTTTCGAGTTGGGGTACCTCAGCCGGTAGTGAAACTCTTGTGAGTCACGTAGGAATTGAGGTTCGACTCACTTCATTGCGTTAAGTAAAAGAATACCCTTCATGTGAAATCGGTATTGGAAATTTGAAATTATAGATTTAAAATCAGAAATAATTTTTTTTATATAAAGGTAAAATTGCATTTGAGAAGAGAAGATTTTAATTCATACGTCAGTTTAGGGGTGACAATATTTGACATGACACGAACATGATACGAGATAAGAGGGTTTGGGTTTGGACTAATCGTGTTCGTGTCGTAATCGTATTGATACGGATTGACCCGTTAATTAAACATGTCATGTTCGTATTTGACTCTGTTAACACGATTATAATACGATTAACCGATTAACTAAACGTGTCAGATAAACGTAACGTATTCATGTAAAAAAATAATGTATTTAGCAAAACGTGTAGAATAAATGTGTCGTATTTGCCTCAAAATGACTTAAACGTGTATTTTCGTATCATTTCGTGTCGTGACAAATCTTAACATATTTATTAAACGAGTTACGCGTATTACACGTATAATAATTATATCGTGTTATGAATCTTCTTTGACACAATTAATAATTATGTCGTGTTTATATTGACTCTAATCATATTTATGTCATAAATGTATTAAGGGTAAAGTGCAATAAACTCCCTGATATATAGAATTTGTGTAAAATTAGTCCTACTTTTTCAAAATGTATATCCAAGTCCACAAAATTCAAAAAATGTGCAAAACTAGTTCTTCTGACACCTTTCTACAAAAAGTAAAACTGAAAATCTTATTTTATCCTTTTTGATTCCCAATTTACCCCTTATATATATATATATATATATATATCAATTCCTTATATTTTCCCTTTTTATGCAAATTTGATTTGGGTATTTCTTCCTTTAATTTCAATTTTTTTGCAATCTCCTTTTTTTTTTTTTTTTTTTTTTTTTTTGGCAATTTAAGATCTTCTATATATATATATATATATATATATATATATATATCAATAATAAGATTTTACCTTAATTAGTTTTAGGGAAGATGATCAGAACCCTAACCCCTCTCTTTTTCCACGCTCCATTGCTGTTTATCACGAACACATGAAGTACAGAAATTGTCAATTATTTACTTCAAACACTCCTGATATTTAAGAATCTTATGTGGGTTCGGTGGATCTGGAATTTGGAATTTGGATTTCAGGAATTTGGAATTTGGAGACGAGAGAGATGGAGGGGAGAGAGATGGAAGGGTGGTGGGAGCGAAGGGGGTGGTTTGGTGGCAGGCCAGAGGTGGTAGTCGAGGGTTCGATGGAGGAGGCCGGTGGAGGTTTAACTAGTCGCGGGGTTGAGTTTTGAGACGAGAGAAAAGGAGTGGTGGTGGGTACCGACGAGGAGTTCTTTGACGGGGATAGAGACGGAGCCGATGTTTCAGTGGCCGAGGATGCCATGGTTGCAGTGGAGTTTGAAAAGGTGGAAAAGGTCAGTGGGGTTGCCCAAGATTCCGGCTATTTTCATATTTGCCGATGTATCTCTATCTTCTCTTTTCCGGTTCCTTCCATATTCATGGATTCATACAGTTATAAATACCAGATTTGCTTTCTATCTCTACAATGCTAGTAATAGAAAAATCTGAGATTACCAAAAATAGAACTAAAGAAAGGAACAAATCAGATGGCAAAAAAATTGAAACTAATGCCTAAAGAGAAGTCAAAAAATGGATTTTCCCCAGGCAGCATAAAAGATTCTTAATTTTTTTGTCAATCCGGAATCAAGATTGGGGTAGCATATTTCTTTTTTAAGGTTTTAGATCTTTTTACCTAACTAAAGCTCCTCCAAAATACATCCTCCCAAGTATATGGCTGGTAAAGGAAACGAAAAATACTGCCAAAGTCATACAAGACATAATAGCGAAGGTAGATGATGAAGGGTAAAATGGTAATTTTACATAGCTTGTATTTAAATTTTTTTTTTTTTTTTATTGAAATAAGGATATTAACGTTGTTTTAAGTCTTTAAGAGGTCATTTGCACCGAATCAATAATATAAGGAAGTTTTTTTATTGTACAAAGACTATTATGCATTATATGATAGTAAAAAGAGTTTTTTTTTTTGTTTTTTTTTTGGACACTTTACCCTTCTATTAAGCCGGAGACGACTTGTCAACGCAAATTTCCACCCCTGCCAACAACCAAAGAGAGCATGTCGGCTAGTCAAGTAAATGAAAATTCCACTTATTTCTAAAGTAGATAAACAGTACACATCTTTAAAAGCCTCCTTGACCAAACAACTTTTGACCATTGTTATCGAATCCCCACACACTCTCGGAGAGCTATTGAGAGCGGGAAAATCGGAGGGAGGAAATAAAATTATTTTCTCAAACATGTTCTTTTGCAAAGGGGAAAGAAAAACAGTATTTCTAATAATTGGTTGAGGATGCATGCTCGAAACATCTTCTCAAATAATATTTATTTATTTTTCCTTGACAAAGAGAAGGTCTCAATGTAAGAAAATAGATCGTCTAAGTACAATTCGGAGAAAGATACAATATTGACTTTCAACCTAAATGGTTTCAATTTCAATTAAGGTCGAGTAATTAATACTTAGACTGATATCATTAACCGTGCTAACCTTAGTATGGAAGTTAATTATGCACGAACCTAATCCTCACACCTTCCGACTAGACCTAGCTGCTCTATTGAATTAGGCTCCATCTACAAATGGACAAGAGATTATTCCAAATGGAATCCATACTATTAAGTAATAACCAAGCACAGCGCCCTCCTATTTATTTGCAACCAATCAAGCATTCTCATCAACCCTTTCTTTTTCATTGCAAACAGAAAATGTGATGGTAAATATATAGAAAATTAACCACATTACATCAATAATCCAAGATTCGAATTAAAAGTTAAAACAATATCAACCACTATTGTAATATGCAATAACCAGACTCAATATAGTTTATGTCCTGAGAGTTTATTAATATAGCAACAGGAATGCTATTGCCGCCACCACTAACAAGTGACCTTCTGCCTTACACTTTATTCCATCACTCCGGCCAAATCCCGCGATGCTGGGCCTCAGGGTCCCTGTCACCATTGGAGAAGCTCAAAAAAAGAAAAGAAAAATAAATAAATCAATAATCTCCTGCTTCGGTAATTAATTTAATTTTTAAGCAATATATCTAATTGATGGGTGCATGATTTGACGTATATTCTCATAGTTGTTACAGATTAGTGTGAAATGAGTGAGTTCAGATAAGTTTACATACCAGCAAAAGTAGAATTGGTCTTTGTCCCAAAGGAAACTTGAGAAGCAGGTGAACTAGGAGTCAATGGCATCCCTTGAGAAAAATAAAAAATAAAACAACAGTTACTCAGTGGTTAAAATATAAAATAAAATAAGCACATTAAGACCCACATAATTAATTTACTACATATCTACTATCAATTAATTTGATTTTATAATTATATTAAACCTTAATTAGTAGGTAGGACTAAATTATAATAATTGCTAAAGCTGGATTTTTTGTTGCATGTATACTTTAAAAACAATTATACAGTACTGCCATGCTTTTAAAATTGGGATATAGCCGTTGTATATATAACGGTTCATTGGAAGGCCACGGGCCTTGGAATGAGATGTTTATTGTTATGGTCATAGGCCATTTTGAGTTGGCCTTCATAGTTAAGAGCCCATTTTTTGTTCTAAATCCAGTCCAATAATGTTAGCTGGGCTAGCCCATATCATGAATATTATTTGCTTGAATTCCGAAAAAAAAAAATGGGATGTATGTGTTTGTTTTTTTTGGAATGTTAAGCAATTGTATATATGTAAACTTAATTACAAAGAACTCCAGCTTGTGCCGGATCAAAAGGCCGTGGCCCAAAAGAAACATCAAGGTCAATGACCCAACCCAAGAGTCTAAATGACTCAACCAGATACTGTGCTTGATATATACCTGAACAAATAGAGGTGCTAATGTGGAGGTTGCATAGAAGTGGCAATTGCAGAGAAAATGTGCTATTGATGGGAAAAGAGGTGAGACTAGTGGCATTGAGCAAGAGACAAAGGCAGCTTGGTTGCTGGTTGTAGAGTTGTTTGAGGTTATCACAACACGGCTGTGCCGGCGAGGTGGCTCTGCCCTGCACAAATGGTGCACATGGGACCAATGGCAGCAAGCATTCGGCAATGGTGGGGTCCGATGGCAACGAGCCAGGGTTTTGTGAAAGGGTGGTGGATGGAAGGCAAGAGAGAAACAGAAGATTTAGAGAGGTGATGGCAATCAGAGTGGAGTAGTAGTGAAAAGCAGCCATGGCGTGCGTGTGTGTGTGTGTGTGTGTGAAAGGGTGGTGTATTTTTCTTTGTTTTTTACATAGAAGAAGTTGCTAAGCTAGGTGTCTAAATTGTTGAGCATATATGCATTGTTTAAGCAGGAGTTGCAGGTGCAGGGTACGTGCTACATGCTTGTCGTGTGTGATTCTACACATACTTTTCTCTCTAATTATAGGGGCGCGTGTGTGGTACATGAATGTACACAACTATAACTTGCTGTACTGCGAGCTCAATAACTGATGTGTGGGACTAGTGAGGAATGAGAATGCATGCACCGTGTGTGAGCTAGCTAGTTTCAGATTTGTAACTAGGTATTTAATTAATAATTATTTGGTTTATAATTAGTATTTTTTTCTTTTTATATGTCCTAAATTAGTTGTACTCTTTAAAAAGTGAAAGCTTTTTTTCATTATATTTTCATCATTGTCCTTTATCTTTTTAAAAAAATTCAAACTTTGTAACTATATATATTTAAATTAAAAAAGACAATTTGGTAATTTTAAAAAGAGACAATGCATTAATTGCATGTCCCCCTTAAAAACTCCAATTTTTAAACATAGACTTCTATTTAGGGACAAAGGTAGTACTCCCTCTGTTCCAATTTAGATGTCGCTTTTGGGGAGTGAGAATTTTTAAAAAAACATGTGGGACATGCCTTGTCTCCTTGGAAAGTTATTAATTTGTCCTTATATTCAAGTTTGAAATTTTAAATTCCAAAAATATATATGGAAAGATGTACAATATATTACTTGAAAAAAGAAAATGAACAACTATTTTAAGACAAATTAAAAAAGAAAGCATGACATTTTTTTGGAGCAGATGAATGGAGTATAAAACAATCCATTTATTGGACAAATAATAAGTGTTTAGCATCCATGTTTCATTACTGAATGGTGTGTGACTGCATGCATGGGTTGTCTTATAGGAGAAACATTAAATGCTCCTGGATTAGCGTTAAAATAGTATCACTCGGTTAGTTAAATACTAAACACGTAAGTAAAATTATTATTATTATTAGAGAAAGTTTACAACACTTCACTGGTATTATATATGTGATAGTTAACACAAACTTTGAAGATAAGAGCTCGTACATTGGATTAGGTCCTTTCATGAAAGGCATGAAGTTGATTGTTTGGTTTGAGTGTAAACAATAGAAAAGAAAAATAGTAAATGGCATTCATTGTTGGCAGCCCTGTTTTTTTTGTGTTTTTTTTTTTTTTTCACGTTGGCAGCCCATTTGGTCACACGAAACTTTTATCCCCTCTCCATCAATCAATCAATCAGCTCAAAATCTTCAACTCGAGCAGCTGTGGTGGTTCTCCGGTATGTGAGGACCGACCAGTCTATTTTGTTATTGCCCTAACCTAATTCAATATACCCAAAAAATCAAAACATATACTAATAAAATACCATGTTAAAAAGATGCTTCACTTAAAAAAAAAATATCTATGTGAATTTAATAAAGTGGGTGGTGAACTGAAAAGAAAAATGTGAAATTAAAGTTGATTTTGATTCTGTTTTGTTTTTTTCTCAGTTTAAAAAAGGAAGACGCACTAGATTTCATTACGGTTGTGCAATCATATTGGTTGAAT